>NC_057815.1:6250000-7500000 GCF_910594005.1 Cervus elaphus | reverse complement strand
CTTTCCTTACCCCATCCTGCTTCCGTGAGCCCATCCTTCTGGGAACGCTTCCTCTGTGAATCATCCAAACCAGAATCCCATCCCAGGCTGCATGGATCTGTGCGAGCCCTGAGCAGGATATTTCTCAAAAGGAACCATTACGACCAGGTTGACCTGCGTTAAACCTCAGAAACTGATGCTATCCTGCTCAGTGCTTTTTTTTTTTTTTTTTTTTGCATATTCAATTTACAGCCTTGTCAAATCATTTTTTAATTGAGATATAATTAACATATAACATTATATGAGCTTCAGATGTACACACAGTGGTTTGATATTTGTGTGTTCTGTGAAGTGATCCCCACGGTAAGTCCAGCCATCGCCTTACAGGTACAAGACCCTTGAGTGTGTGTTGAAAGCCTTTGAGGTCTACTCTTTCAGCAGTTTTCAAATCTGCTATACAGTATTATTAATTCTAATCATCATGTTGGACATTACATCCCCTCAACTTGCTCAGGATTTCATATATAACATGCAATATTTATTTAATAACTGTAATATGTACTGCCAATAGTATTATTAAATATCTAAGATATCAGAGAATCTTAATGCAGCAGTGACCTTCTGGAGAAAGCTGTTACTGGCATTTGCAGCAAAATGTGGATGGACCTAGAGAATATTTTGTTTAGGAAATGAAAGTCAGACAGAGAAAGACAAATATTGTATGATGTCATTTATATTGAATCTAAATATATATATATATATATATATATATATATATATATATATATATATATATATATGTAACAAAACAGAAACAGACTCACAGACCCAGAGAACAGACTAGTGGTTCCCAGTGGGGAGGAGGAATGGGGGAGGGGTGAGTTAGGGGCATGGGATTAAGAGACACAAACTCTGTGTATAAAGTAGATAAGCAACAAGGACATACAGTACAGTACAGGGAACTAAAGCCACTATCATTATAATAACTTTAATCAAGTATAATCTGTAAAAATACTGAATCTCTATTCTGTACACTTGAAACTAATATAATATTGTAAATCAACTAAAATTCAATAAAAAAATCAAGTCGCAAAGCTTCCATGCATACATTTAGAAGTGGGCAACTGTGGTGTTGGAGAAGACTCTTGAGAGTCCCCTGGACTGCAAGGAGATCCAACCAGTCCATCCTAAAGGAAATCAGTCCTGAGTATTCACTGGAAGGACTGATGCTGAAGCTGAAGCTCCAATACCTGGGCCACCTGATTCGAAGAACTGACTCATTGGAAAAGACCCTGATGATGGGAAAGATTGAAGGCGGGAGGAGAAGGGGACGACAGAGGATGAGCTAGTTGGATGGCATCACTGACTCAATGGACATGAGTTTGAATAAACTCTGGGAGTTGGTGATGGACAGGGAGCCTTGGCGTGCTGCAGTCCATGGGGTCACAAAGAGTCGGACACGACTAAATGACTGAACTGAAGGTAGAAAGGATGGGCCAATTAAAAATATTCTGCCTTGAGTAGCAATTAGACTGTATACAAGAGCAAGAATTCAGCTGCTGACAGAGGATCAAAAATAAATCTCCACAAATTTGTAGACAACAGTAATGGTTTCCTAGGCTGTTCTTTCAGTCTCCAGTAGCTTCCAGCTGTATGCTAGCTGTACAGAAACGTAGTGATGGTGTCTGGCCAAGCCAGAAAAATCAGGATGATAATTAATCACCTCAACCTGGACTGAATTTTCAATGTTGTTTTAATGGCCCAGCCTTCCTCTGAGCTATCAAATCCTTCTCCAGAAAGAAAGAAATATGTGTAACCAACTCGACTATTCATGTCACAGATGCATACTGAGTTCTGGTTTTGCTGTGCGTATAGCACTTTGCTAGGCGCCCTGCAGAGCCCGAGAAGGGAGTGATGGGGGGAGCCCAAGGGGGTGCAGAGCGAGCGGCGGGCGCTTGGCTGCAGCGCGCCAGGCCCAGGGGACCCCGACCCACACCCACCTGCCAACAGTCGACCTTCTCTGAGTCCCCGTCCCCTTCAGTTCCATGCTGTCTCACACGTTACCTTCTTGTTCATTTGTTTTACCCTCTCTGCCAAATTAGAGAAACGTGGCTTCTTAAAAAGGCAGCCTGAATTCCTGCTTCTGCTTTCATTCTACGCTTCCTCTCCCTGAGACCCCAACCTCTTCTCTTCCTCCTGTGCTCCCCGGGGCACAAGAGAATATAAATAGAAAGCTATTTGGTCGAAAAAGCCACCATGGATTGTCCAGCCAGGGTGAAATGTGCTACGGCCTCGATGCAGTGAAAAATCACCCATCTGCAAGAAAGCCAAACATTTCTTTTTTTAATTTATTTTATTCAAGTCTAATTGATTTAAAATGTGTTAACTTTTGTTATACAGCAAAGTGATGCTAATATATACACACACACACACACACACACACATATATTTATATTCTTTTCCATTATGATTTGTCCTGAAAGGGAAGTGAATGTGAAAGTCGCTCAGTCCTGTCTGACTCTTTGCTACCCAGGGACTGTAGCCCGCCAGGCTTCCCTGTCCATGGAACTCTCCAGGCAAGAATCCTGGAGTGGGTAGCTGTTCTCTTCTCCAGGGGATCTTCCCAACCCAGGGATTGAATTTCAGGTCTCCCCGTATTGCTGGCAGATTCTTTACCATCTGAGCCAGCAGGGAAGCCCAAGAATACTTGGGTGGGCAGCCTATTCCTTCTCCAGGGGCTATTCCGAGCCCAGGAGTTGACCAGGGTCTCCTGCGTTGCAGGTGGATTCTTTACCAGTTGAGCTACCAGGGAAGCCCAGGGTCTATCCTAGGACCCTGTGCTGTACAGTATCTCTCATTGTTTAACCGTTTTCTGTGTAGCAGTTTGCATCTACTAATCCCAAACTCCCAATACGCCCCTCCTTTCCCTCTCCCCTTTCAAATGCTTCTTTTTACATCCCTGAACTTGGCAACTGTCAAAGAAGGTTCTAGCTCATTGGCAGAATGAATGAGCCTAGTAATGACCCCTTATATTTACCTAGCGTTACAGAGTTTACAAAATCCTTTCACATACATTACTCTAATTTTCACAACAACCTTAAGAAACTAGCCTGTTCCATCAGAGGAAACTAAGAATCAGAAAGGTTAAGTGTGTCCAAAGTCACCTTGAATCAAGTCTTTCGGCTCCAAGCTTTTCAATTATTCCAGTATCACCTCCCTCAAGCTCGTGAGAACCCTAGATTCCTCTAAGTGTTTTCCCTGCCGCTCCCCTGCTCAACTGCAACCACTACATAAACCAGTAATCCCTCAGAAAGCTGGTCTCTGGGAAATTACAACACATTCCACCCTCTGTACCACCCTTCTCTAAAAATCAGACAGATAACATATGAACCACCATTGTATACCCAGTACTTACATTAACTGCATACCTTTGTCTCTCCACTTGGTGGGTAATAGTGCTGCAAGACACAATATTTTACTGACCAAAATGGTCTATAGACCACTTCAGAATTGAGAAAACTGATGTAAGGCATACCTTGCTGCTAGGACTCATAAAAGGTTTGTTTTTTAAAAAACTCTCCAGTTAAGAGGGAGGAAAGAATTCCTTGCATAATAAGACATGTTTGGTTCTCTGAGTTATTTTGGTATCTATTATTTTGCTATCTCTTCCAAGACTTAACTGTTTCATTTCTCATATGAAAAATGAAGGGGAAGGAGATTAAAGCTTTCAGCTTGGACCAGACATTGGAATGACATGGACATTTTTTTTAGGACAGAGATTTAAAGTATTCACCCACAAGGAGTTTTGTATATTGCATCAATATTCTTATGCACTATTCACCGATGAACAGTGCTAAACCTACTATTACTGATAACTATTGCCTGTATTCATTAACTCATTAGTTACAGGATGATGATATTCTAACTCTAATCTTCCCTCTAACAGTAGTCAAAAAACTGGAAAACTCTGAAAACCCACACAGAAAAATGGTATACATGAAAAGTACGTGCACGCACACTTGCTCCGTTGCTTAGTCGTGTGTGACTCCGTGACCCCATGGACTGCAGCCCACCAGGCTCCTCTGTCCTTTGAATTCTCCAGGCAAGAATGCTGGAGTGGGTTGCCATTTCCTCCACGAGGTGATCTTCCCCACACAGGGATCAAACCCTCGTCTCCTGCATCTCCTGCATTGGTAGGACGATTCTCTATAGGACATAATTCTTTTCTCAATTTTCAACTTCATGTAAACCGGGGGTGGCCAGCATTTTCTGTAAACAGTCAAATGGCAAATGTTTTAAGCTTTACAGGTCACACAGTCCCTGTTGGAATTACTCAGCTCTTTCACTGCAGCTTGAAAGCAGCCACAGACAATGTGTGCGTGATCAAAGTCCTTTATTGTGTTCTCATGAAACTGTATTCACAGAGAGAGGCAACAGGCTGGATTTCACCTGAGGGCCACAGTTGGCTGGCCCCTGAGATAAGCCAAAACCTGTGCATTTTTGAACACAATTGAAAAATGTTTTACTTTTTCTAGTGGGCAATTTCAATCACATAAAAAAAGTTGGAAAATCAGTATAATGACTTGGTATCCATCACTTAGCTTCATCAGGTATCAACTTAGGATGAATCTTGTTTCATCTGACTCCTTACCCACTTCCTTTTATCTGAACTATTTTGGGGATTTTGTTTTTGTTCTGGCCCCGCTGCACAACTGGCAGGATCTTAGTTCCCCGACCGGAGACTGAACCCACGCCTCCTACAGTGGAAGTGGTGGGAGTGCCGGGTCTTGACCATTCTGCCGCCAGGGAATTCCTTCTCTGAATTATTTCAGAGCATATCCTAATGTCTTATTCAGAAATATTTACATTCATTTCACCCATGAATATTTCAATATCTCTTAAAACACATCCATAGCATTATCTCACTTAAAAAATTAGCTATCTATATTATTTAATGTTTGTGATCGAATTAGGAGCCAACCAAGATCCATTTTTAATCGACTTTGTCTCTTAAGTCCCTTTTATTCTATTGGGTTTCCCCTCTATCTTTACTTCTCCTCCATCTTTACTTCCCCTCCTTCAATATATTTGCTGAAAAAACTGGATTATTTGACCTATAGATATTCTCACAGTCTGGATTTTCATTATCGACTCCTAATCCTGTCATTTAGCACATTCCTCTGTGGCTCAGATGGTAAAGAATCCACCTGCAATGCAGGAGACCGGGGTTCGATCCCTGGGTGGGGAAGATCCCCTGGAGAAGGAAATGACAACCCACTCCAATATTCTTGCCTGGAGAATTCCATGGATGGAGGAGCCTGGCGGGCTACAGTCCATGGGGTTGCAAGAGAGTTGGACATGACTGAACAACTAAAGAATGATAACAAACCAGCTGCATTACTGCGGCTTGACACTTGCTCCCGACATCCTGGGCTTGAAATACAAACACAGCACTACTGTACTGTTCACAGTACCGTACATAAAGTACCCCAAAGCACAGCCCCTTAGGGGGGTGCACCCACGTGACCACGTACACCAGATGTGTGAACTTACGTGACTGGGCGTGAGATCACGTGTTCGCCTCTTTGAAAGTTCACAGCTTGGAGGTCCATAAGTAGGAGGCCTTACTGTACGTCCCGTATCCGCGTCATCTTGCTCTGGAAGAGCGGTCCTTTCCTACTTTACAGAGCGTTCATGAAATCAACGATCGTTGCTGGTAACTTGGGGAAAGATGAAAGAGATGTTCACCTTTCGTCAGGGTTTTCACCACCTCTGTGGTCGGGAGATAGAGCCATCCTGAACCAGCCCTTGACTCCGTCTGTCCCACAGAACTTTCCATGGTGATGGACATGTCCTGCTTCCCCTCTAATACAGTCATTATCACCACAGCGGGCTTTGGAGCACTTGCGCTGTGGCCAGTGTGAGTGAGAGATTGATTTAACTTTAATAGAAGCATTTATACTTAAATAGCCATACGTGTCTAGTGGCCACCATCTTTATATTAATTATGACTAATTCTGTAATAGCGCAGCCCTCATCCCTTCCCCGTGGAACCGTGGCATTCTGCCCGCGTCCCAGACTCTCAGTCTCCCTCACGCTTCTTACACCTTTTCAGATCTCTCCTTGACTCACGCTGAGCAGTTTCTTTCTACCATGATGCCTTAGCACCTGAACAGCCAAGACTGGATCTCCGCTCAGACAAAATCCTCAGTCTCTGCACCGCAGACTTGCTGCCTCCGACCTAGGGTTGATAACAGTAACCATCTCATTGATTTACACTGGGAATTAAATGAGCTAATATATATAAAGCGGAAAGCATATCCCAAACAGGCCTAGCATGTGCGTGTCAGTCACTTCAATCATGTCCGACTCCTTGCAACCCCATGGGCTGTAGCCCGCCAGGCTCCTGTGCCCATGGGTTTCCCAGGCAAGAATCCTGGAGTGGGTTGCTATTTCTTCCTCCAGGGGATCTTCCCAACCCAGGAATCAAACGCGCGTCTTACAACTCCTGCACTGGTAGGCGGATTCTTTACCACTAGCGCCACCTGGGAAGCCCAGGCCTAGCATAGGACATCCCAAAGAAAGTCATTTTCATATCTGAAATGAATCCTGAGAGTAAATGCTTAGAAGTAAAGTTCTCACTTGTCGCATAATTGTAAGCTGCAGTAGCCATCTGGCCACATGTAGCTATCTAAATTTAAGTTAATCAAAACAAACGTTTAGTTCGTTAGTTGTACTAGTCACATTTGAAGTGCTCAGTGGCCAGGTGTGCCTAGAGATTGTTGCCCGTAGGAAAGTTTCATTGGACAGTGACAAAACTTTGGCACTCCACATCCAGGAACTCAGGAGAGAAGACTTGCCACAGTAGGTTAGAAAATCAATTCAATTAGGGAAGGCCAATCAGCAGTAGAGTGATCAATCTCTGTCATTCTTGCTACCAAATCTGTATTCCCTGAAGAACGTTTCATTCTCCCCTTTCACCACTTCCTCACCCATCTCGACAGTACTAATGAAATACACTTACTAAATATCAATAAAATACTGTTGACCTAATTTTCAATGTTATCAAGAACATGTTCTTCAGAATTTATTTTCTTCTAAGGCTTCACAGCAGAGGAGATTATGTCTTTCTTTTTATTGATACTCTGTCATATCTGGTAAAACACAGGGCATAATCCTATTCATTTTCTGCAGTCCTAACATGGCTAGTCACAATAGATGAGTTAATGAACGTTTTTTACTTTGTCCCATTTGCTCATAGGTTGACAGAACCCAATAAGGGAGGCAAGGACCCATTGTGTGTGAGTGTGTGTGAGTGTGTGTGTGTGTGTTTACCCAGTGTTCAGCTCCCTGTATATCTTCTGTCATTAACTGCAGTGGACTGCAGCTTGTCTAGGCAGCTAATGAACATTCTCCCCTTAAGCTGTTATTGTCCTGGGCATTTGTTCCCAAGGGAAGGGAAATGTTATCATTAGTACATGATGGAAACTTTCGTCCCGGTTACAGAAGCTTATCCTAAGAGCACTCCGTATTGCTCTGAAAGCAGTTCTGAGTCTTGACTGCCAGAATACACCTGTCTCGATCTTGATGGGAGCACAAACAAAGAGACGTGTGCTTTGTAGAGAAAAGTTCACGTGGTCCACCATCCTGAAGAGTATTTAGTTAGTACTTGTTTTCATTAGGAAAATAAAAGTAAGTAAATAAATATTGTTATATACTATTCAATAATGAAAATAAAAGCAACTCATTACTGATCTTCACAACTAAAACTTAACCAAACATTGTGGGTGTTTTATGCACAAATGGAAAAGAATCCAGATTCAAACTTAGGTGGGGTCAGACTCTCGCTCTTTAGCAGGTTTGTGACCCTGGGCAAGCCACTTCTCAGAGCCATTGTTTGCAGACATCACTAAACCCTGGAGTCCAGGCATTTCTTCTCTCTTTGGGGTGAAGAATGTCTCAGGTCCGCTTCCCCAGGAAACAGGCTTTGAGATAGTTTCCCCACCATGAGTTTTATGGAAGAGTGCCCTTGAGACCACCTGTGGGGACTAAGAAAAGCAGCGTGGGGCAGAGGGAGAGACTGGGTCACAAAGAGTTGCTGCAGAGTCCTCAGCTGACGGGCCAGGAGCTGTGAAATTGGACTAGCTCTGCAGAGGGGTCCCACAGGGAGGCGGGGAGTCTGGCCTTTGAACTCCCACATCGAACAGGACTGCCGTGAGGGCGGGCCTTTGCTTAATGGTGGTTCCCAGAGAAGGACGTGAGCTGCCAGGCTTCCCAGCCGCTGGGGACGTGGGTGCGGGGGGGAGGGGGGGGGGACGTGAGCGTGAGCGGGGGGCGTGGGTGGGCGGGGGGGACGTGGGCGCTCAGGGGGGTGGGTGCACGTGGGTGCGCGAGGGGGGGGCGTGGGTGCGCGCGGGGGGGTTCACGTGGGTGCGCGGGGGGAGGGGGGCGGAGTCGTGCACGTGGGCGCTTGGGCGGGGGGGGGGGGGGGGGGGGGGACGTGAGCGTGAGCGGGGGGCGTGGGTGGGCGGGGGGGACGTGGGCGCTCAGGGGGGTGGGTGCACGTGGGTGCGCGAGGGGGGGGGCGTGGGTGCGCGCGGGGGGGTTCACGTGGGTGCGCGGGGGGGAGGGGGGCGGAGTCGTGCACGTGGGCGCTCGGGCGGGGGGGGACGTGAGCGCTCGGGCAGGGGGGACGTGAGCGCGCACAGGGGCAGGGGCGGGGGCGTGGGGGGGGGACGTGGGCTCTCAGGGGGGTGGGTGCACGTGGGTGCGCGAGGGGGGGGGCGTGCACGTGGGTAGGGGGGGGACGTGGGCCCGCAGGGGGGTGCACGTGGGTGGGGGGGGACGTGGGCCCGCAGGGGGGTGCACGTGGGTGCGCGGGGACGGCGGGGGGGAGACATGGGTGCGGGGGAGGTGTGGGCGTGCGGGGTGGGGGGGAGATAGACGTGCGGGGGGACCTGGGCGTGTGGGTCCTGGAGGAGACATCTGGGCGACCTTCACTCTCCAAAGGAAAGCCCTTCTCCTTTCCTGCTCCAGCGGTGGTCGTCGCTCTAGTCCGCTGTGCAGCCTGCCCCGCAGTGACCCAGGCAAGGGCCCTGACAAGGATCTGCAATGAACTGCTTGTGTGAGGAGAGGTTCCCTAGAGAAAGACCCTGACATGAAGATTTAAGTGATTTGTTAGGAACTGTTCCCAGAGAGCAGGAAAGGAAGGCCAGCACGGTTAGCAAGCCGTGTCGTGCCCCGCTCACTTTGGCTCAGTTCTGCAGGGGAGCTTGGCTGATAGTAGAGGTACTTCGTCAAAGCTGACCCCTCAATGGGCAAGGAAGGAAGCTGTCATAGCTATACCCTCATACCCATCAGGGAAAACTTAAATTCTTAGGCATCCCAACTCCCCAAGTGCAGGCAAATTGAATTCCAGTCACTGGGGCTTCCCTGGTAGCTCAGTTGGTAAAGAATCCGCCTACAATGCAGGAGACCCTGGTTCGATTCCTGGGCCGGGAAGATCCCCTGGAGAAGGGATAGGCTACCCACTCCAGTATTCTTGGGCTTCCCTGGCGGCTCAGCTGGTAAAGAATTCACCTGCAATGTGGCAATGTGGGAGACCGGGGTTCGATCCAGTCTGCATCTGCTGGGTGGGGAAGATCCCCTGGAGAAGGGAAAGGCTACACACTCCTTTCTGGCCTGGAGAATTCCAGGGACTGTAGAGTCCACGGAGTCACAAAGAGTCAGACACCAGAGTCACAAAGAGTCAGACACGACTGAGCAACTTTCACTTTCACTGGGGCAATCTTTCAGCAAAGATAGTGTTGCTGGTTTTACTGGGAACAAAAGCACGCAGGTAGCTCGTGTCCATTAGCACGGTTAGTGGATGGACGAGGCTGTGCATGGAGAACTCAGAGCCGGAAGTCTGGGTCGGTCAGCCTTTAATAAGCTCACGGGGGACTCACTCAGACTGCAGCTGAACCTGACCGCTTCACTGCTTCATCACCGTCTATCCTTCCGTGTGGGAAGGGGAAGTAATCAAACTGGCTAATCACTCCTTTCTCAGCGTGATGACGCGTTCTCTTATAAGCAAATGCTTACAAAAGAACACAGACATTCACCCTTTTCCTGAGGACAAGCAATGATTTTTTTTTGGATCATGACAATCCTAAAGTACCGATAGATGAACAAAACACAGCGTCGTTGTCGTAACGAGAACCAATCCTAGCTTCATCCAACAGTTTTACAGAATGCATCGTCTGAAACACGGCACTTTTAAAACCCACGGATGATGCTATTAGAGAATGTCTCCTAATTCCCATATGCTTATTGGCCCAACATTGGCAAAGTTTCTTTTTAGTTCATCTTGTAAGTGGATGCACTGTAAATGCGTCTCCTCAACGCAATAACTTTATGAATTGCTTTTCAGGGTAATTTTAAAGAGCTTTTACAATGATACCCAATATGAGTATTTGTGGAGTCATACTCCCAGTAATATTAATAGTAATTATTGCAGTGTTAAAAGTATTTATCTTCTTTTAAAATTTTTAGCTTGTTTCATCAGGTGACTCCTGTCAGCATCTAAGGCTCATGTGAAAGAGAATCATTTCAGGCTAACAGCTGATTCCCAAATAGTATTTTTTTGTTCGAAATTTTAAAATTGAGAGCGACCCTCATAATAGGAGAAACACCATTAAGGCCTTGGGTTTTAGGCAATCCCCCCTTTTATGGGCAACAATTTGAGGGTGCAACCCTCCTCTTATAATGGTAAACAAAACAAAAGGAAGCCAAGTTTTATCACACTTAAGTGTTGGTTCCCACACACAGATATGAAGAGGGCGCTGTTAGGCAGACAAATAGCTTTATTACACCTGCTATAAAGAGGCATTCTTCACCTTTTTCTAGGGTCTCCTATAACTTTATTGATCCTGTCTACAAGGATGATACTGAACACATTTCTTTACAAAGGCTAAGGAAAGGGGTTTTTTTTTGTTTTTTTTAGGAAAGGGTTTATTCTCTTCTACCATATGACCATTTTGAAGAAAGGACTTAGGTTATGATACCAAGTAGCAATGTTGATGTCCCACTGAAAATGAAATGCTCTGTTGATTATTCTCTTTATCCTCGTAATTTACTTGAAAAAGAAGTATCTGTGTATTAAGTGTGCAATGTTCTAAGTGTCTAGATAAGAGATCTACATACTTTTTAAAACATTTACTAAAAAATCATAGACCACTTAAAGGCAATTTATAAAGTATTTTGCAAAGACTGTTTTATGAGGCCATCGGGTTAGAAATTATTGATGAACAAACTGTGGGAAGCATAAGTATATTGACATTTGGTCAGGGACCTAGAGTTTAATAGTATTCAGGGATTTTAAAAAAAAGTCACATTCTAAATTGGAAAGTATATAGGATTACCTGTAATCTGTGGCGAATTCACTTTTTGCCTTATTTTGCTAACATTCTGTTATTGGAATATTTGCTTTGTTTTGAAATAGCTTATGACTGTTTATAAATTACTATGATGCACAAAAAGCCTCTAATCACTAAAATACTGCAGTGGGCTCAGCAATTTGACCCTGGTATAACTCAAATTTCTTATCTGTGGAAAGAAGAGACACAATGTCTTATCACCTGTGTTTTATCTGATTTTGACTGGGAATTCCAGCTATGTTTCTCATTCTGTTGAAGCATCCTGAAACCAGACAAAGGATCTCAAGGTAAAGAACAGGAAACGGGTATTGATTTCCTTTATCCACCCAGACTTTTGTATCTTTTTGTTTTGTACTATGATGGATTAGGGGAACAGGCCAGCAAATGCTTCACATTTGCTACAGATTGGATGGGCTTTGGGAAAAAAGGATTTGAGGCACGTGCTAGTAAAGAAAATAAACTCTAAAGCAGGTCTGGGTCAGTGTGATAAGTAGTGGGGTATATGTTTCTATGCCAGGAGACTCCCAACCCCTAACCTCTCTCTCAGCGCATTCAGCATTCTCTCACTATGCATGCGTACACCGGGCAAACATGTACCCTACTGAGATAGACACTGATGCTTTCCTGAATCTACGGTTCCTTTTGGCCATTTTTGTCTTTCCTTCCACTGGAGGGACTACAGTTATCAACATGATGCTTTCTCACAAACATGGTTACCAAAGGGGAAAGGGCTGGGGAATAGATTAGGAGTTTGGAATTAACATATACGTACACTGTGTATGTACTCAGTTGTGTCCAATTCCTTGTGACCCCATGGTTCATCAGGCTTCTCTGACCATGGAATTTTCCAGGCAAGAATACTGGAGTGGGTTGCCATTTCCTTCTCCAGGGGATCTTCCTGACGCAGGGTTCAAACCTGAGTCTCTTGTATCTCCTGCATTGGCAGATGGATTCTTTACCACTGCGCCCCCTGGAAAGCCCTATATACACACTTGTTGATGTTGTTGCTCAGTCGTCCAGCCGTGTCTGACTCTTTGCGACCCCATGGACTGCAGCACGCCAGGCCTCCCTGTCCCTCACCATCTCCCAGAGTTTGCCCCAGTTCATGTTCATTGCATTGGTGTTGCCGTCCAGTCATCTCATCCTCTGACGCCCTCTTCTCCTTCTGCCTTCAATCTTCCCCAGCATCAGGGACTTTTCCAATGAGTCGTCTGTTTGCATCAGATGACCAAACTCCTGGAGCTTCCACTTCAGTATCAGTAACACTGCACTGTATAGAAAATACCCAACAAGGACCTACTGTATAGCACAGGGAACTCTACTCACTATTCAATATTCAATAACCTAAATGGGAACAGAATTTGAAAAAGAATTGGTACATGTTTATGTGTAGCTGAATCACTTTGATGTACACACCTGAAACTAACACGGCATGGTAAATCAACTCCAGTCTAATAGAAAATAAAATTTTTTTAAAAGCTTGCAGATCACTAAAAAAAAAAACAAAGACACTTTCTCATTCTCACCTATAACAGGCCAGGTCAGTGTTTTTCGAAGTATCATCCCCCGAGAAAGTGTATCCAACCATAAAAGGCAGACCCTACATGGGTTGAATCTGCATTTCATCACCAGAGTCTTGTGCACATTTACATTTGATAGCCACGGCTACGGTTTGTTACACAGGATATAAATGCTAAATTAACGACACTGAGGTACAGCCCTTCCCAGAGCTACTGGACACACTCATGAAAAGAAAATAATTACGTCGAGGTGGCAGGCCCGCTCTGGGACCTCTAAGCACCCCAGCCCCCATCTCCCTACCCCTATAAGGACTTTGCATTCTTCTTTCTCAGCAGTAAATTCTTTACAACATAATTAAGCAATTAATCACGTCTGAATGTTTCCGGGCCCCTCACCCTATCCCACCCACCTTTCTGTTTCTCCCTGACCTTCTCCTTCTCATTCCCTTAAAGAGAGTAAGTTCAACAAACGGAAAAAGGAAAGACAAAATAATGCGCATAGAAATGTAGCCATAGAATGAATGACTCTCCAACAGACACCAGCGGGGCAGATATACGGCAGGCAGTCTCTTTTTTTTTTTTTTTTTTTTTTTTTAATTCATTTTGAAGCTGAGCGACTTGCGTGCGGGCTAGGTCACTTCAGTTGTGTCCGACTTTTGGCGATCCTGTGGACTACAGCCCACGGGGTTCCTCTGTCCATGGGATTCTCCAGGCAAGAATACTGGAGTGGGTTGCCATTTCCTCCTCCAGGGGATCCTCCCAACCCAGGGATGGAACCCGTGTCTCCGGCGTCTCCTGCATTGCAGGCAGATTCTTTACCGCTGAGCCACCGGGGAAGCCCTTTTGACAATACACACCTGTACAAATTTCTCCACACTCAAGATACATATGATGACCCCTCGCCCTCAAAATGTCCCTCCTGTCCCCTTTCAGTTAATTTTACCCCACTCCTGATCTTCCAGTCCCAGGAAACCACTGACCTGCTTTTGGCCACTACAGATAAATTTTGCCTGCTCTAGAGCTTCATAGAAATGGACTTATACCACGAATATTTTTTGTGTCTGGCTTTTTTTTCTCTAAATAGAATGCTTTTGATATTTATTGATGTTATTGCATGTAAGGATATTGCCCTATTGAGGGACTTTTCTGCTGTTTCTACTTTGGAAGTATGATGAAGAAAGTTGCTTTTACTGTGTACAATTTTTCTTGGGTGTATATTTTAATTTGGGGAGGAGGCAGGTAAATACCTTGCTTGCTCCTTGGAAGGAAAGCTGTAACAAACCTAGACAACATATTAAAATCAGAGACATCACTTTGCTGACAAAGGTCCATCTAGTCAAAGCTATGGTTTTTCCAGTAGTCATGTATGGAAGTGAGAGTTGGACCATAAAGAAAGCTGAACGCCTAAGAATTGATGCTTTTGAACTGTGTTATTGGAGAAGACTCTTGAGAGTCCCTTAAACAGTAAGGAGATCCAGCCAGTGCATCCTAAGGGAGATCAGTCCTGAATATTCATTGGAAGGACTGATGCTGAAGCTGAAGCTTCATTACTTTGGCCACCTGATGCGAAGAACTGACTCACTGGAAAAGACCCTGATCATGGGAAGACTGAAGGCAAGAGGAGGAAAGGGCAGCAGAAGATGAGATGGTTCGATAGCATCACCAGTTCAATTGACATGAATCTGAGCAAGCTCCAGGAGATAGCGAGAGACAGTGAAGCCTGGCATGCTGTAGCCCATGAGGTTACAAAGAGTCAGACACGACTTAGTGACTGAACAACAACAAATACTTTGGAATGGAATTACTGTGTTTAATTTTACAAGGAGCTGCTGAACGGCTGTCCTAAGTGGTGGTTTCACTGACATTCCTCCCAGCAATGAATGAGCGTCCCGCTTGTCCCACATCCTCGTACACTCTCTTGCCAGTGTTTTCAGTTTTAGTCGTTTGGATAGGTGTATAGCCATGTCTCATGGTGATCTGATTTTGCATTTCTCTCTTGACTAATGATGATGAGCATTTTTTTGTGTGCTTTTTATTCCCATTCATATAGTTTCTTTTCTGAAGTATCTGCTAAAGTCTTTTGCACATTTTAAATAGGTTATTTGTCTTCTTGGGCTTCCCTGGTAGCTCTGCTGGTAAAGAATGCACCTGCAATGCGGGAGACCCCAGTTGACTCCTGGGTTGGGAAGATCCCCTGGAGAAGGGATAGGCTACCCACTCCAGGGCTCTTGGGATTCCCTTGTGGCTCAGTTGGTAAAGAATCCGCCTGCAATGTGGGAGACCTGGGTTTGATCCTTGGGTTGGGAAGGGCATGGCAACCCACTCCAGTATTCTTGCCTGAAGAATCTCCAAGGACAGAGGAGCCTGATGGGCTACAGTCCATGGGGTCGCAAAGAGTTGGACATGACTGAGTGACTAACCATGCATTTGTCTTCTTAAACATATGCGTGTGTGTGCGTGCACACACACACACACACACACAATGCTCCTGATACTGAGCTTAAGGGGTCGATTTTGCTGGTAAGGATCAGACTGAGTGGTAAAGGCTGGAGTCTTGTTTGTGTATGGGACATGGACTTTTGTCCCATCGAAGCTGCAAAGTACTGGAACCTAGGATTAACCCTTCCCTTGCTTTGTTTTGGAACAGCACAGAGATTCGGTGGGTAGGCTGGAGTCAAGCCACGTGGGCTCCAGCACTTACTATATGTATGGCTTTGGACAAGGTGCCAGATTAAGCTGTGACTCAGTTTTCTCTGCTGTTAAATGGGGCAATGCTCACCTCATAGTGTGCTGTGATATTTAAATGAGATTATTTAGAGCCCTCTGAACTGTCCCAGTACAGAGTGAACCCTCAGTAAATATTGGCTATTATCAATCAGGGTGAAGAACCTGAGTAACATCATTAATGTACTCACCCAACCACATTCTTTCCAGAATCCTTATCTATACAGTATCATCTCTGTCCTCCAGACCTCACCTGTGTTTCTACAACTGTTTTCTAGACAAGCAATCTCTGGAGACATTTTCTTTTTGCCTGCAGGTGATTTTCATAAGTGTCGGTAGAGAAGGAGGTAGATTGAAGGTAGGTTTTACCCGATTAGGTTTTAAATTTTATATCAATTTATACCCATTTGCTCCTCGGAAGTCTAATTCTTTTTATAATATTTCAACAAAGACCTGAGATAACTGAAAGTTCAAGAGAGGGAAGAGAAACTAGACTTACCCCAGCAGGAGGCTGGCAGGAACATTTGACAATTAGATTCTTTTATTTCAAGGTAGAAAATTAGTTGCCTCCAAGACAAAGAGAGGAAGTGAAACTTTAACAGCTTTTGGCTTTGAACTTCAGGAAGCCCTAAACATTCCTGATGACACAGAGTAAATGGGGGGAAAAAAGAAAGAATTCTGATGTATTAGATCAATAGAATAAAATGCAAAAACCACATGATCATCTCAATAGACGCAGAAAAAGCATTTGAAAAAAATCCAACATTCCTTCATAACAGAAACTCTGAAACTATGAATAGGACTTCCTCAACCTGATAAAGGACATTATAAAAACCCCACAGCTAACATCACACTTAATGCTAAAATACTGAATGCTTTCCTTCTCCGATCACAAACAAGGCAAGGATGTCTGCTTTTGCCAATGCTATTTAACCTTACACTGGCTTCTATAGTGCAATAAAAATTTTCTTTTTAAGTTAGGGACATCCAGATTGGGAAAAAAAAAGAAGTAAAATTATCTTCATTTGCAGATGGCATGATCCTGTATGAAAATCCAGAACAATCCCCTCAAATTTTACCGGAACTCCTAAAGAACTTTAATAAGATTACAAGAGCAATGAACAAAAATTAATATCTCTATATGCCAGCAATGAAAAATCAGAAATTGAAATTAAGAAAATGATTCCTTCACAATAAAAGCAAAGACAGCAAAATATTTAGGAACAAATTTAACAGAAGAAATGCAAGCCTTGAACCCTGAAAGCTATAAAACATCATTGAAAGAAATTAAAGATCTAAGTAAATAGAGGGCTCCCCTGGTGGGGGTAAGCTCAGACAGTAAAGAATCTGCCTGCAGTGCAGGAGACTTGAATTCAATCCCTGGGTCGGGAAGATCCTCTGGAGAAGGAAATGGCAACCTACTCCAGTGTTCTTGCCTGGAGAATTCCATGGACAGAGGAGCCTGGAGGTCTCTAGTCTGGGGGGTCACAAAGAATCAGACACAACTCTTTGACCAATAGTTTCACAAGTAAATGAAAGGGCGTTTCACGTTCATGGATTGGAAAGCTAAACACTGTCTGGTCAAGACGGCCGTTCTCCTCTTGCTGAACTGTAACTTCAGCATGCTGCTGCCGCTGCTAAGTCACTTCAGTCGTGTCTGACTCTGTGTGACCCCATGGACGCAGCCCACCAGGCTCCCCCATCCCTGGGATTCTCCAGGCAAGAACACTGGAGTGGGCTGCCATTGCCTTCTCCAACTTCAGCATAAGCCCTGTCAAAATCCTGCCAGAGAGGACTGCCTGTGAGCTTGGACAAGGGGGCAGATGGCAGTCCACCACCTGCTCTTTTCTCTTTCCATGAAGGGGGTAGGAGGAGCTGTGTGTGTGTGTCTGTGTCTCTGTGCATATCTGAGTGTGAGTGTGTGTGTGTGTGGTGTGTGTCTGTGTGTATGTGTGTGTCTGCCTGTGTGTGTGTGTGTCTGTGTCTCTGTGTATATCTGAGTGTGAGTGTGTGTATGGTGTGTGTCTGTGTGTATGTGAGTGTCTGTGTCTCTGTGTGTGTGGTGTGTGTCTGTGTGTGTCTGTGTGTCTGTGTGTGTGTGTCTGCCTGTGTGTGTGTGTGTGGTGTGTGTCTGTGTGTCTGTGTGTGTGTGTCTGCCTGTGTGTGTGTGGTATGTGTCTGCCTGTGTGTCTGTGTGTGTGTCTGCCTGTGTGTCTGTGTGTGTGTGTGTGTGTGTCTGTGTCTCTGTGTATAACTGAGTGTGAGTGAGTGTGTGTGTGGTGTGTGTCTGTGTGTATGTGAGTGTCCGTGTGTCTGTGTCCGCCTGTGTGTCTGTGTGTGTGTGTGTGTGGTGTGTGTCTGCCTGTGTGTCTGTGTGTGTGTCTGCCTGTGTGTGTGTGTGTGTGTGTCTGTGTCTCTGTGTATATCTGAGTGTGAGTGAGTGTCTGTGTGGTGTGTGTCTGTGTGTATGTGAGTGTCCGTGTGTCTGTGTCCGCCTGTGTGTGTGTGTGTGTGTGTGTGGTGTGTGTGGTGTGTGTCTGCCTGTGTGTCTGTGTGTGTGTGTGTCTGCCTGTGTGTGTGTGTGTGTGGTGTGTGTCTGTGAGTGTCCGTGTGTCTGTGTCTGCCTGTGTGTCTGTGTGTGTGTGTGTGAGTCCCAGCCCACGGCTATAACTTCCAACCTTTCCTCTCCTCACCCGTCACAGACAGCTTCCCTTTGGCCACCCCTTCAGCCACTAAAAACAAAATCCCCTTTTAGCAGCACAGAGAATAAACAGCTACAGAGGAGAAGCTCCGTCTGAGCCATTTCAGGAGGAAACGGCTCTGCTCCCTGGAGGCAGCGACATGGGCTCCCAGGCCCTCAGAAGGAGCCAGAGGAGTCCTCTGAGACAGCCCCCCAGATTCTAACATGCAGACACGGCACCGGGGATCCTGTTAGAATGTGGATTTAGGGGTCGCGGGGCAGGCGCGTGGCGCGGCCTCCCTGCCAGCATCCCGGTGACGGCTGCGCCGGGGCCGCGGACCACACTGGGGGCGCCGGAGCCGTACACAGGGGCCCAGGTCACCGGCCCGCCGAGGGCCCACGGTCAGAACCCACTGCGGCCCGAACAGGAGACACGGCTCGGCGAGCGGCAGGCCGCCCAGGCCCATGGCGCCTTCACCGGCCGCCGGGCAGCTGGTGAGGGCCGACAGGGGGCCAAGGACCGCTGTTTGCGCTGCTAGTTCCTGAGGGGCTCAGAGTCCCCCGCGCACGTTAGATACAAATAAAGAACTGCGGGGCATTGGACGACGAGGAGCTGTCGGCACGTGTGTGTCGATGACACAGCAGAGGTGAGTGACATCTGGGCAAACCTTGAGGGGTGCACTGGGCTCCGCAGAGAACACAGCGGGAAAGGGGATTCACAACGAAGGGGCTGATGCATCTGTGGTAGACTGCATTTTCCAAAGAAGGCTGCAGCAATATCTCTAGCCTCATAAAACCTTCTAGAAGTTTCCACTCTCCTATCACGATGTGACATTTAATTCCCTTCCCCTTGAACGTGGGTGGATTTATGAATGACTTCCATGAATACAATATGGAGAAATGACACTTAGTGACTTGAGGTTAGATTAAAAACCAGCATTTAGTTTTTGTCTGGTTTTCTTTGGCTGCTTGCTTTCAGAACCAAGCCACGATGCTGTGAGGAAGCTAAGAAGGCCACGGAGACTCTCAGCGGCGCCAAACCGAGGGCCCACCTATGAGTCTTGTTGAGCTCAGAGCCAACAACCAACACCGACTTGCTAGCCACGTGAATGAGGCATCAGGAAAACAAGTGGTCCAGTCTTCAGTCAAATTGCATGGAGCAGAGATAAGCCAATCCCCCAACCCTGGCCAAATTTCAGATTCATGAGCAAAAGAAATGATTTTTGTTGCTTACCAACTTTCAGAGTGGTTTATTTCACAGCAGTACGTTTCAGGAATAACATGCAAAGGTAAAGAAGTGAGAATCATCCTGGTGTTTCAAAACATGACACAAATAAAGGCATGTTTATATATACAACTCAGCTATTAGAAATGGAAACAGAAAAGTATGGGAAATGTTTGGCACGTTGAATTTGTGATGTGGAGGGGGAAAGTTTCATCAACAAAGTGTTAATAGTGTTAGTGTAATACAGTTGTCTTTGCAGTCAGCCACGCTTGGATTAATTATTCATGGCTCTGCCAGAAGATGTTCTGGATGTAAGTGTATTTATCCAACAAATTTTCTTGCTGGTAAAAGCAAATTCTTGTTGAAAAGAAAATAATAATGATCTGCTATTGTGTGTGCTCTGGAGATGAAGCCCAGTGTGACAATTTCAAAAGAAATCAATTTATAGTTTCTACTACTAAAGTGAAAACATGATATTAACATAATTTCAAAAAATTACAATCCTATCTGAAATCTTCTAAGGAGGCTACATCCCCACATTCTTGGGATAAAAGGACATCAGTCCCATTGCTTTTCCTCCTTGCATTTCTAAGATAACCAACCAAGAATCTCTGAAAGAGGTAAAATGTATCACTGTTCTTTAATGCCAAGAATCTTATTTTCTATAACCCTATGGTGGGTGCATGCTAATTGGAGAGAAAAAGATTTAGAATGTACTGAATTGTTTCCTGGGCTGTGGGTGTCCCGAATTAAAAAAAAAGTTTTAAATTCTTTTGACCCTAATCTAGCGTTTAGTTGAAAAAGCAACATCCTCAAGCATCAGAAGAATTTATACTGAGTGTAGGAGTTTGGAAGTGTAGGAGTGTAGGAGTTTGGATTCCTGGGTTACAAATAGCAGATGACATGTACCTTCCTTCTGCTCTCAGCTAAGCAGCCCCTCCTGGGATACTGGGTTCAGTTCCTGACAATATGTTGCAATAGGAACATAGACAAGTCAGGGTGTGTTGGGAGGAGAGGGACTTAAATGGTGGCGGAACATAAACCTGTGTCACAAGATGAAGAACTGGAGAGAACAGGAATGTTTCCGGGGAGGGGAGGAGACAACTCAGCGGGCACGTCGTGTGCTCAGGCGTGCAGTCATGTTCTACTCTTTCCGACCCCATGGACTGTAGCCCACCAGGCTCCTCTGTCCATGAGGTTTCCCAGGCAAGAATGCTGGATGGGTTGCCATTTCCTTCTCCAGGGGAACTTCCTGACCCAGGAACTGAACCCACGTCTCTTGCAGCTCCTGCATTGGCAGGTAGAGTCTTTCCCGCTGCATCACCTGGGGAGCCCATGGGCATGTTGTTGTTCAGTCCCTATGTCGTGTCTGACTCTTCGCGACCGCGTGAACTGCAGCACGCCAGGCTTCCCTGACCTTCACTGTCTCCTGGAGCTTGCTCAAACCCATGTCCACTGAGCTGGGGATGCCATCCAACCATCGCATCCTCTGTCGCCCCCTTCTCCGCCTGCCCTTTATCTTTCTTAGCATCAGGGTCTTTTCCAGTGAGTCGGCTCTTCACATCAGGTGGTCAAAGTAACGGAACTTCAGCTTCAGCATTAGTCCTTCCAATGAATATTCAGGGTTGATTTCCTTTAAGATGGACTGGTTTGATCTCCTTGCAGTCTAAGGGACTCTCAAGAGTATTCTTCAGCACCACAGTTCAAAAGCATCAATTAGACCCTCAGCCTTCTTTATGGTCTAACTCTCATATTCATATTGATTACTGGAAAAACCATAGGTTTGACTATAGGGACCTTTGTCAGCAAGGTGATACCTCTGCTTTTTAATACTGTCTATGTTTGTTATAGCTCTTCTTCCAAGGAGCAAGCATCTTCTAATTTTATGGCGGCATGTTAGCCACTTTTAAATAATGAAAGAGCTTTCTTGCAGGAGAGCTGGTAGCATAGCTCTATAGTCCCAAAAGCACAAGAGAAAAGAATTGGGGAGCAATTTAGGGGTGAAGAGAGTGAAAACTGTCCAAAGATGAAGTTGGCTATGGGGGAGGTAGGAAGTCCCATCTCTAGAGACATTCAAGTAAATTATTTTGAAAGAATTCTAAGTGAGGTAGGAGTTGGATGGGACATCCTGCAAAATCCTCTCCACCACTGAGACTGAGCTGGACCCTGGGGGCTCCTGGGCTCGGGAGCCTTGCTGTGTCCTCTGTTCCTTGTTTGTAAGGAGTAGACTCCATGGCCTTCCCTGAGTTCCAAAGAGCAGGTTCCAACTAAAGCTAATCAGGGAAAGAAGGTGATGTGGAGACCAGGGAGGCACAGTCAAGAAACAATAGTGCAGCCTTGGGGCAGGGCCCTGGTTCCCCTCAAGGGATACGCACAACAGTATCTTTGGGCTCTTTGGAAGAAAAGCTATGACCAACCTAGACTGCATGTTAAAAAGCAGACACATTGCCAACAAAGATCCACATAGTCAAAGCTACTGAAACTCCAAGACTTGGGTCACTTGATGTGAATAACTGACTCATTGGAAAAGACCCTGATGCTGGGAAAGATTGAGGGCAGGAGGAGAAGGGAACGACAGAGGATGAGGTGGTTGGATGGCATCACCAACTCGATGGACATGAGTTTGAACAAGCTCCAGAGGTGGTGATGGACAGGGAGGCCTGGCGCGCTGCGGTCCATGGGGTTGCAGAGTTAGACATGACTAATCAACTAAGCTGAACTGAACTTGAGCTCTTTACAGAACTAAAACCCCCAACAAATGGAAGAGACCACCTGAGGCCAGATTAAAGGAACCAGAAAAGTGTAACAGGAGGTCACGGAATGCAGGCCCTACACACACCCAGATCCTTATCGGTAACCCCACCCTTGAGCCCTTAAACCACTGCTGTAAAACTCCTCACCAAATCCTCCCAGGTGAGGACACACGGTTTTTCAAGGCAGTAGCCCAGTGTGTCCTCCTTTGCCCGGCAAAGCAATAGAGCCATTCTTTTCTACTTCACCCAAAACTTTGTCTCTGAGATTCGGGTCGGTGTTGGTGCAGAGAGGCTGGGTTTTCAGCATCACTATTGCCACGAGCTTTGAGCTGCTTCAGAAGCCCCATCCCATCCTCTCAGGGCATTATCGGGTATGTTCCCACATGTACTCGTAACAGAACCCATTCTTTCTACTTCTGAATCCTGTCAGTGGGACACTTCCTGACGCCTCAAAGCCTATGAAATCCTGGTGGTAATTGATGGTTTACCCCTGCCAGCTCCATGGAGGCCTCCCTGGGCCACAGCTGCCCACTGTGCCAAGCCATCGTCCCGCTGGTCCCACATCCACTGCTCTGACAACTCCCTCAACATGGCAACACCTCCCTCTCTTGCGTTCCACTGTGCAATGGTTGTCAAGCCAGGGTCCCATAGTGTTGAACAGAGTTTATGGGCAAATAGCTGTTCCTGTTTTCTTCCTCTTGGACTTCACTAATAGTTTCCAGAGACTGAGTTGGGATAATCAGAGAGCAACAGATTTTGGTCTGGCTTAAAACTGCCTTTTCCCAGAGGGATGTTCTCATCATCCTTGAGCAGCATTCTAAGTCTCCAAACCCTTTTTCCTTATGGTCAGGTCTTCTTAGGTTGCTCCTTGGTCCTTCGTAGTAATGTCTTCCCCAAGGGCTTGCTTTACCAGCAGGCACACACCAGACATTCTGAATCCTAGGCTGGGCAAATGAGACTCAAGCTGGGGCCTTGTCTTCTTCCCTTTCCCCTATCTTCCTCTATCCTCTGTGATTCTATGAGGTGTGAGAAGAGAGGAAGAAAAAGATAACGGGAACACATGCTTCATGGTAGGGGAAAGGAGAACTATGCGGTGTGGATGGTGTAATTAGAATTCTTTTCTGTTTATTTATTTATATTTTATATTGGAGTGTAAATTGATTTACAATGTATTAGTTTCAGGTGTACAACAAAGTGAATCTGTTATATATATATACACATATATATACAAATGTCCACTCTTATTTCAGATTCTTTTCCCAAATAGTTTATTACAGAGAATTGAGTAGAGTTCCCTGTGCTATACAGTATGTCCTTGCTGGTTATCTATTTTAATATATAGTAGTGTGTATATATTAATCACAACCTCCCAATTTATCCCTCTACCCCATCTTTTTAAGTGAATTAAAAAAATTTCAGTGTGATGTTTATACTACTAAGTAGTGGGACTAAAAGAAGTCCTCATATAATTTAGCAATTTCAAAGTGATTGGTCAACCTGCACAGAATTTCACTGCAGAAAATCTAGTCTATGTCTCAGGGGGGAAAAATACTCAGAAACTTGCTGATAGCATTTGCAAAACAATTTTTATTACTCATCCAATAGTAATTACAAATTTTGAGAGATCAACTAAGAAAAATTTGTATATGCTCTTTATAAAGATATTTATGTACACATCTGTCTCAACTGATACTCTCTAACTTGTGGGTTAAGATATAGGGTGCTGTGAGTTTTCTTGGAAGAGCTATGGATGGTGGAGAAAGAGGATGTCTGCCATTCACTTTGAACAGGCAGAGGAAGAACTCTATTTAGCTCTTCCAACTGAACCTTCCTTACAGGTGAATAACTCGGTTTTGGTACTTGTCAGAAGGGAAAACAAGCCAATTCTTTGAATTCTTACATATTTCTTCAGAGCATCCTTCAGTAGGTCCTTCTCTCTTATCTTTAAAAAAAGGGATGCATGCACAAATCTGTGTTTTTAACACTGGACTCATGCTGAAGTGTCCTGACACTCATTAACTCTGGAGCCAAAGTGCTGATTGCAAATCCCAGCTCTGCTGTGTGATTGGCCGAGTGACTTCACTCCCTACCCTTCGGTGTTCTCATCTGCACAGGGGGGTGAGTGAATGACACCACCCTTACGGGCTGTTTGTGAGCTAGTATATGTATAAAGTGCTGGAATTTTGCCTGGTACCGGTTAAGAACATGTTGCATGTTAACGTTATTAATGAAGAGATTAGAGTAATGCCTATTACACCAGCAACCGAAAGAGGTCAGTTTCATTCTCTCAACCAGTATTATTGAATATATATAGCAATGACCCCCAGCCAATGAAATCCTTCTTCCCAAAGTGCTTATATGAGGAGGGGAGAGGGACAGAGGAGCAGAGGAGGAGGGGAGGACTAAAAGAAATAAGCAAAAAATATATTATTTCATATATTATTTCAGATTTATTATGATGATCTAAAAAATAAAGCAGCCATATTTAAAATGGATAACCAACAAGAACCTACTGTGAGGCACAGGGAAGCCTGCTCACTGTTGTGTGGCAGCCTGGATGGGGGGAGTTTGGGGGAGCAAAGGATACATCTATATATATGGTTGAGTCCCTTTGCTGTTCACCTCAAAGTATCAGAACATTGGTGGTTAATTGGCTATGCTCCAATACAAAATTTAAAACTTTTTTTTAAAAAGAAAAATAAAGCAGAGAAGGAAGATAATAGATGTTGGAGGAGGAAAGAATACGACAGAGCAAACTCTAAGTCAGATGTCTTGAGGTCGGGTAATGTTTGGTGTGGTCCATATGAGCAAGGAGGCCAGAGTGGCCAGAAGGAGAAAAGAGAGGAGGAAGCCACACTTCATGAGGTCGGAGGGGTTCTGGCTGGGGTGGCAGGGAGATCCTGGGGTGGCTTCAGCCACTGTCGCCATCCGTTGACTGGTTTAGGATAAGAAGCCACTGGAGGTTTTGAGAAGAGGAGAGAAATAACCTCACCTATACGGTAAAGGATCACTAGGACTGTTGGGTCGGCCGTGGGGGCTGGGGTGTGTGGGGAAGTGGGTGGGCGAGTGGAAAGATCAAGTCAGAGGCCGTTATTGAGAGATGCTGGTGGCTTGGACCAGGGAATCAGCTGTGGGGAGGGAGATGGCAAGAAGTGAATACTTCCAGGTATATTTTTGAAGGCAGATCTCACCAGAATCTGCCAAGGAATTGAATGCTGTGTGTAAAGGATAGAAAGGCTCTGAGAGGACAGGTATATTTTTCTCTTTTGTTCAACGTCACGTCCCGATCACCTAGATAGTGCCTGGTGCTCGATAAATATGCCTTGAAATCAATGAAAAGGGTAACTCTGATTTGTATTACGATGCCCTCCTTAAACTCAGCGAATAGTAGAAAGCAGCTAAAACATCTACAGACATTTCTCCAGAGAAGACATGCAGATGGCTAAGAGGCACATGAAAAGATGCTCTACATCAATAATTATTAGCGAAATGTGGATCAAAACTACAATGAGGTATCACCTCCCAGCGGTCCCCTGGAGAAGGGAACGGCTACCCACTCCAGTGTTCTTGCCTGGAGAATTCCAAGGACAGAGGAGTCTGGCGGGCTATAGCCCATGGGGTTGCAAAGAACTGGACACGACTGAGTGACTGACACAGATACACATACTTATACACCAGCGTGTGTAAACACATAGCTGGTGGGAAGCTGCTGCTTAGCACAGGAGCTCAGCTTGGTGCTCTGTGATGGCCAAGAGGGATGGGACAGGGGTGGGGCGTGGGAGGGATACTCAAGTGGGAGGTGTGTATACATACAGCTGATTCACTTCCTCCTACAGCAGAAACCAATAGAACATTGTAAAGCAACTATACCCCAATTAAAAAAACAAACTACAGATAAATGAAGTCCTGTAGTAACTACAGTTTCAGCATTTAAGCAACGAAGCCTCTTCCTTGCTTGAAGTTAGAGGTGGTCACTGCTGCATGCCTGGCCCTCAGCTGCCAATGACCAGGACTGAAAAAGGCTTGAGTAACTTTCTGTAATAGAAGAATACTTTATTACAAAATATTCATTGTGAACAAACAGAAACCAACAGGAAATACACCTTCGAGTATAGGAAAGACTAGCTTATTTGGAGAAAACAGAGAGACCTAGGAAGTGGGGATTCTGTCGTGTATCCTCACTAGACAACTGCAAAACATACTGAAACACAGTCAATAAAATGAGAGCATTAATACCCAAGGATTTCATGAGGTAAAATAAGTTATGTACCACATTTCAGACCATCTATGAAATGCCTTATCTAGGTCATATTCTAAATATTAAAAAATACAATGCATTTTATTTCATCTTTTCCTATTAGTATACTGCAGCATGTGAGAGATAGATGGCTACATAATTGATGATAAGCCCAGGATATGGTGATTTCTAATCCCCCAATATACATTTTAGAGTTTAAGGGTAATCAGGTTTGTTGATGTCCTTGAGTGATACATAGAGTTGGTATACAAGAGCACACCCACGTTTTGCTCTGTAGTGATTCATGGAGACTAGAAGCAATCTTCAGGATATTACAAAGTACCTGTCAGTTCTTAAAGATGACATTTGATAAAAGGGTGTTCCGTTCCAGACCTATGTACAGGGAACCTCGACTTTCTCCTGTCCTTCGAGTCACCCCGCGGGGCTGTCTTCAGGTCTGCTGGGCAGGACACTGTCCACAGACAGCTTCAGGGTCTCTATTCAGGAGATGTTTAGGGGCAGCCAACAGCCGTCAGCCCGGAAGAGGGCCTGCGGCGAAGGTGGAGGTGGGGGAATAGTGTGGAAGCAGAGTTTGCACAGCAGACAGAGGTTTGTGCTTTTCTAATGGTTACTCCCCTGGGTCAGGAAGATCCCCTGGAGAAGGAAGTGGCAGCCCACTCCAGTACTCTTGCCTGGAAAATCCCATGGATGAAGGAGACTGGTAGGCTACAGTCCATGGGGTCGCAAAGAGTCGGACACGACTGAGCAACTTCATTCAATGGTTACTCAGGGGACCCAATGACTTCCGTGTGGCTCAGATGGTAAAGAATCTGCCTGCAGTGCAGGGGGCCTGAGTTCGATCCCCGGGTGGGGACGATCCCCTCGAGGAAGAAATGGCAACGCAGTCCAGTATTGTTGCCTGGAGAATCCCACGGACAGAGGGGCCTGGGGGGCTACAGCCTGTGGGGTCGCAGAGTCGGACACGACTGAGTAACACACAAACACACACGCACACACACCCCGTGTCGTGGGGTCACCCACAGCCCCGCTCCTGTTCCCAAAGCTTCCGCCTGCCCCCGCCCCCACCCGCATGGACCCCCCAGCCCCGGCCCCAGGGGCGGAGGGCCCGCCGCGCCGCAGAGCCGGCCGAGGAGCCCGCCTCAGCCCGGGCCGCTTCGCCGGCCGGCGGGAAGTTTTCCACCCCCGGGCGCGCGTGGGCATCGCGCGTCCGGGGTGAGTGCCCCCGGGTTCGCGCCGCAGCCGCCGGGAGAGAGCTCCGAGCCGGGGCGTCGCCAGGGCGGCAGAGGCAGGCGGTGAAGCGCCGCTCCTGCCTTGCCTCAGGGCGAGCCGCACCCGGCAGCGCGTCCCTTTAACGCGCGCGCCCGTCAAGGTGCCCGCGGCCCTCCCGACCGGCCGGCAGCCTCCCTCCCGCGTCTCGCGGGCCCCGGCGCTCCGTCCCGGGGGGCGCCCCTCGCCCGCCCCCGCCGCCGTCCGCTCGCGGGGCTCGGCTGTCACTTCACTTTCCCTCGGCGCCCCGCGGGCGTGCGCGGCGGGGAGGGGGCGGGGCGGCGCGGGGCTCGCGCTCTCTCCCGGGCGCGCGCGCGGACGGCCGGGCGGCGGCGGCGCACGGCGGCGGCGGCGCACGGCGGCGGCGGCGGCTCCACTTTCCAGGACTCAGGGGCGGCGACAGCGCCAGCCGCGGGCAGCAGGCTGGGCAGCCGGAGCTGGAACGGCCGGGCGCGGCGGCGGCGCCGGGGGTGAGTCCGGCCGGCACAGGCGTGGCCGGGCGGTCCGCTGTGCGGGGCGGGGGTGCAGGTTCGGAGACCGGACGGCCCGCGGGGACGCCGACCCCCGGGGCCTAGTCAGCGCCCCTGCCCCCCGCGTCCCCTCAGCGTTCTGTCCCCGGGCTGGGGCTCGATCCCGCGACCGCGCGGACGGCCTCGCTCAGGTGCCCGAAGCCCCGCGCCCCTCCCCCTCCCTCCCCTCCCCCCGGCGCCCCCTCCCCCTTCGGACCTCGCGTCCCGGTCTTTCGCCGCCCGCCGCCCCTTCCCTGTCCAGCGCTCCCGGAACCAAGTCTCCGGGAAAGTGCAGGACGAGTGTCACGGGGAAGTGCCGGCCCGGCCGCACGCGGGGTCCCTGCGGATCTGCCCCCCATCATCGCCGCCCGCGGAGTCCCTGCGGGTCCCTCCTCCACCCGCGGCCGGGGGCCGTGCGGCGTCCGCCCTGCGGCGGGCCGTGTGTTGTCCCCGCTTTGTGAAGCCCGCAGTCCGCGGTCCGAGCCCGTTTTCCTGGTCTCGGTCCTCCGCAGCCCCGCTGGCTCGGTTCGAAGCCGGGTTCCACCCCCAGCGCCCCCCTTCCGTCTACTCCCGCCGTATCTCCTCGCTCTCTGGGTTTTCATCCTCTTGCCCTTTACTATTTCTAATGAAGATGAAGCGGAGCTTCTTGTGGCTTCGCCCCCCGCCCCCCCACGACCGACCAGAAATGTCCAATCCATCTTCTCTTAAGGAAATTAAGGCCGCTCTGCAAGGACCCCGTCCTGGCTCGGTGGCTGTTAGACCCATTTGCATGTTGCCCAGATTCACCGTTTTGCATTGTGTATTCTTGAGCGTGTACGCAAATATTTTTTTATTTAAAAGTGCAGAAGGAAATGGTAGGGTTTACCTTAAGAGTATCTTGCCATCTCGCCCTTCAGAAAGATTTTAAATTCTTCTTGGTTGTTGTTTTGTTTTTTTTTTTTAAAATCTTCGATTCTTAAAAAAGTATGCTTCTGAATAGGTGAGAATTCGTTCTGGACCTTGGGAATCTAAAAATTTGTGTTGACTCAGTTTGGATGCCCTTTGGCTCTGGAGAGTTTTGTCTGTGGGCTGATGCCAGTGATGGAGGGTTTGCATATAATGTCATACCCCATTATAGAAAGGTGCTCACCGCCACACCATAGCACCTTTTCCTCAAATCTTGGGTGTTCCACTATTATTTCCTGCATAAATATCCTTGCAGGTGAGTTAAAGGTAATATAAATAATTTAATTTTACATTTTAGAAAAGTTTAGAAACCCGACTGGGAAGGCAAGTGGCAAGAAACAGGACCGAATTAAGCGTTTTCCTGTTGTGAAAGCTCAAAGGAACACTTGCTTCTGCAGTCTTATACTGCGAGTTTTATACAGTTTTATACCGTCTTATCTGGACGGTAATCCGGATTCACGGAGTGACTATAGTTGTTTCTATGTTATCGATAATATTTATCACCAAATCATCTCATTTCTATGGAACATGTGAGTTTATTTTCATATGTTGCTAATTTCCAGGACTGTAATTTACCGTATAGAATACATAGCTAATTCCCTTTTAGATAATTTTTGAGTTGAAGAAAGAACAGTATTCAGACTTTTAATCTAACACTTCTTTGAGGAAAGTTCAATTTTACTATTTTATGTTTAGAAACTGAGTATTTGAGTGCAAAGTAAAAATCTTAATATCTTTGAAACTATCATGGAAGAGTAGCTCTGTGTTTATAACCCTGGGATTCCAGTTTATCTTCACTCTAGATTAGATAATTGGATCCAATTAGGTATTTAAGAATTCATCTTAAAAGTAAGCGCTGATTTAGAAGATAACATTCACTTCCTGTATTTCTCTTTTGTCTCTGCCCTGCCGCTTGTGGGATCTTAGTTCTCTAACCAGGGATTGAACCTATACCCTCTGTGCTGGGGACGCAGGAGTCCCTTGAAGATAACATTGAGAGAGTTTTAATTCAGGAAATTAAAAAAAAAGTGGTTTATTTTTGGCTGTCCTGAGTCTTGGTTTCTGCAGGGGCTTCTCCCTCGTTGCCTCGAGCCCGGGCTGCTCTGCGCTGGTCTTTTCGTCGGTGGCGGAGGAGCCCGCGACTCTAGGGCGCGCAGACTTCAGGAGATGGGGTGCAGGGGCCTAGTTGCTCTGCAGTATGTGGGATCTTCTAGACCAGGGATTGAACCCTGCATGGGCAGGCGGATTCTTTACTATTGAGTCACCAGGGAAGCCCAGAAAGTTTTTTTTTTTACTCATTTGTACTTTAAGAGAGACAGAACACCAGTCTTGCAGCTAATTAAAATGTGTATAGACTATTTTTTCTTCATAAAAATTAGTTGCCACCTAAGTAGTGCAGTAATTTTTCCCCACACTGTTTCTGTAATTAGACACTCAAAAACTATTAATAAAACCCACAGAACTTCCCCTTACTCTTAGTATTTGAACAGGATATGAAAACTTTGTTTCTGAAAGCTTCTTTTATAGTGGTTATTTGTGGCCTTAGGTGAATTTATCATCCATAGGTTGATTTGGATGAAATAAGGCTTCTTAGGTCAAAAGTGGAAATTTTTTTTCCTTACTGTGAAACTGTAGAAATTATACATCTATTTGGGTATTTTAATAGTTCCCTAGTGAGACTAATTTTAGTCTTCTGATACTGTGGGGCAGTTTATGAAATGTGGATTTCAGACTGTGGCTTAGATTATATCACTGAGTAGTCTTTTAAGTAATTATATATGCTCATGGCATTATTAGATATTATGTAATTACACATAAATAAGAATATTAAGATGAATATGTAGCTTTATAACTAGTGTAATATGCAACTGAAATTCTAGGCATAGTTTATCAAACTAAAACTGGAGCTTCAGTAAAAAAGAATTTTATTCCATTTAGGTTTTCATGTATTTGTCAACTAATGGATTGCTTCCAGTTTAAGACATATAAAAGGATTTCTCACTCGTTTCACATATCTCAAAATATTGCCAGCAGCGTTTTGCTGCATGTGAGGGCCTTTCTCTAAGAATTACTCTCTTTCTTACTCCCATGCACAGCTGTTCTCACAGGCTCTTATGTACATACTTACAAGGGTTTAAACTCATATATATATATATATATATATATTTTTTTTTTTTACTGAAAGAAGTAAGCTGAAAAAAAATTCAGCATTAAATCCAAGGATGAGAATTTTATGTGAAATAAAAATTAAAAAAAAAAAAAGAAAGCAAGAAATACGTTAGGACTGTTTGAGCTGGATGTGGAACATGCTGATATAAAATCTCGGGATTCTGTTAAGTGACTCGAGTGCTCCTAGAAGATGCTCCAGCTGAGGAGACGGTTGTGCTCGTTTACAGGGGAAAGCCATCGCGTTCCCTGCTTCAGAGCTGCCTGGGCAGACCTCTCTTTCTTTGGCGTGGAGGAAGGGAACTGCTGAGGGTGATGGGGCTGTGTCTGGTGATGCCTTAGTGAAGGCACTCAGGATTTCTGCTGGCTCCTCACCGGCTCTGCTTCCCGCGTCCTCACTTCTCCTTCAGGTTTGTCTTAACCTTTCTCATTTCAACCACTTCAAGTTCTGTCTCATGAAATCACTTTGATTTAGAGCAAGCTACAAGTGAAATAGAGCGAGCTATAAGTTAAATCTTCAGTGAGGAAGAATTTTAATTATGGTCAGCTAGCTCTACATTTGGACCAGTTCTGGTAATCAAACAGTGCTTTATTTGAGGTATCTTTCTCTTACATATTAAGTCTTATTTTTGATCCAGCAAATACAGTTTTAACTCTTAATTTGACTAAGAGTTACATAGTATCTTTTTCAAAAGGAATTTGTTCCCATTTATTTGTGGTTCTTAAAGGGGTACTTTGTGGTGTTGATGTCACTCCTTAAAGGTAGTTCTGTGTTTTGAAGAGAGGCGCCCCAGAAGGTAGGTGTACCAGCTCCGGTAGTTATGAGGTGGCAGTAACATGGTGAGAGTGTGGGCATGGGTTTTATCAGTTCGGTTTTGGATTTGTCAGTAAAGTCTAAGCTAGTTGGGTCACAGGGGATGTACTCATGGTAATCAGGCTCAGAAATCAATTATGATAGAATGATTGTTAGCAAGAGAGAACTGGAATTTTTTTGTGCATTATCTAGGTTGTAACAGCTTACCCATGTACCAAGATATTGAGAAGATTGAGTTGGTAATCAGAGTTGCTTGTGGAGCAAAGGGACTTTGAAAGCCTCGAGGTATGTTTCATCCAGACCGTGGGGGGAAAGACAGGCCCCTAATGTCTCCATACAGCCTTCATCTCCTGTGGAACCTGGTTGCTTGGTAAATTGTTGGATCAGGGCTGGCACCGTCCTGCAGTTCAGCTTCTATTTAGAATCACGGAGGCCTCTGTGTTCTTCTGTTATCACAAAGGTTAATTAAAACAGTTGACTGACTTAGAGGATTTTAATTGTAGCCCAGCCGGAGGATGTATTCATGTGGTATTGGTGCCAGCATTTGCTCTATCCCTGTGTTCTTTGGCCATTTTTACTGACCTCTGTTACAGCCCCTAGCAAGTAGTCTTACCCACTGAATCAACTTGCTTATCCTAGGACTCAAGAGCCCGGCACAGTGCCTGGTGGGTAGCGCAGTTTTTTTTCTTTTTCGATGACGCTTTATTGACACATAATTCATGTATTGCAAAATTCACTCTTTTAAAATGTATAGCTCAGTGGTTTTTAGAATATTTAGAGCTGTATATCACCATTATCTAATATAAGAACATTTTTATCACCCCACAAGGAAACCTTGCACTTCTTAGCTTTGTACCGTTCCCATTCTTCCCTCACTCCCAGCCCCTGGCAATCACTCACTGACTTTTCTGTCTCTGCGCACTCGCCGATTCTGGACGGTTCGTGCCATTTGCGGCCCTTTGTGCCTGGTGTCTTTCACTGAACATCGTGTTTTCAAAGTTCATCCACGGTGTAGCTTGCACATACTGTACTCCGTTCCTTTATGTGGCTGGATGGCATTCCATTGCTTGGATATCCCACATTTGGTTTATCTGTTCGTTGTCAGCTGGTGGGTATTTGAGTTGTTTCCTCTTTTTGGTTCTGTGAATAGTGTTGCTGTGAACATATTGTGTATATATATTTGTTTTCATTTCTTTTCTCAATACATTTTGAATGGATGAAGGAAAAGTTTTGGCAACTCCCAAAGCTGTTAGGTAAAGTGAGCAAGTCATTCATTCTATAGTGAGTTTTCTTTGGTTCCTGTTAAGATTCACTTTCTCTCTGTTCTCGAGCGACCTTTCTGCAGTCCTTCCCCAACTGAATAAATGATTTTTTTGACTCTTTAATCCAGGATCTAAAATGTCCACTGAGGCACAAAGAGTTGACGACAGTCCGGGCACTAGTGGAGGAAGCTCCGATGGAGACCAGCGTGAGAGTGTCTAGTGGGAACCAGAGAGAGAGCAGGTTCAGCCGAAGAAGAAGGAGGGGAAGATATCCAGCAAAACAGCTGCTAAACTGTCTACTAGTGCTAAAAGGTACCTCAGTTACGGGAACTTCTTTGCTTTTAGTATCAATTTATCACCTTAAGTCTGACTTTCTCTTGCATTTAATCATTTTTCTGGGATATGGACCATGAAGTTCATGGATTTTTTCTTCTTCAAGGTTATTTCTTTTTCATGATCTTAGTTATATGCAATATGAACTTTTTGGTATTTAAAGTCAGTTAAACAGCATGGCAAAATTATAAACTATGTATCCATAGTGTGTGTATATGTATTGTTAGGTGACTATGAATAGGAAAGTGCATGTAAAAGTGTGATAATTTGTTTTATGGTTCCTTGACCATTACTATTTTATTTTATTGAGCAGCAGAGAATAACAGTGGGAGTCTATTGAAATAGTTACTGGATGATTATTTACACTCACTGTTAGTAAAGTGAGAAATGTGGGAGTTAATAACAATAGAATGGGAAAGACTAGAGATCTCTTCAAGAAAATTGGTATCTCTTCAAGATACTAAGGGAACATTTCATGCAAAGATGGGCACAATAAAGGACAGAAACAGTACAGACCTAACAGAAGCAGAAGATATTAAGATGAGGTAGCAAGAATGCACAGAAGAGCTATACGAAAAAGATCTTCAGGACCCAGATAACCACGATGGTGTGATCACTCACCTAGAGCCAGACATCCTGGAGTCCAAAGTCAAGTGGGCCTTAGGAAGCATTACTATGACAAAGCTAGTGGAGGTGATGAAATTCCAGCTGAGCTATTTCAAATCCTAAAAGGTGATGCTGTAAAAGTGCTGCACTCAATATGCCAGCAAATTTGGAAACCTCAGCAGTGGCCACAGGACTGGAAAAGATCAGTTTTCATTCCAACCCCAAAGAAAGACAATGCCAAGGAATGCTCAAACTGCTGCACAATAGCACTCATCTCACATTCTAGCAAAGTAATGCTTGAAATTCTCCAAGCCAGGCTTCAACAATACGTGAACCCTGAACTTCTAGATGCTCAAGCTGGATTTAGAAAAGGCAGAGGAACCAGAGATCAAATTGCCAACATCTGTTGGATTATAGAAAAAGCAGGAGAATTCCAGAAAAACACCTACTTCTGCTCCATTGACTACGCTAAAGCCTTTGACTGTAGATGACAACAAACTGTGGAAAGTTCTTAAACAGATGGGAATACAGACCTCCTTACCTGCTTCCTGAGAAATCTGTATGCAGGTTAAGAAGCAACAGTTAGAACTGGACATGGAACAACAGATGGATTCACATGGAACAATAACTGATTCCAAATAGGGAAAGGAGTACGTCAAGGCTGTATATTGTCACCCTGCTTATTTAACTTTTATGCAGACTACATCATGAGAAATGCTGGGCTGGTTGAAGCACAAGCTGGAATCAAGATTGCCAGGAGAAATATCAATAACCTCACATCTGCAGATGACACCACCCTTTCAGCAGAAAGCGAAGAATAACTAAAGAGCCTCTTGATGAGGGTGAAAGAGGAGAGTGAAAAAGTTGGCTTAAAACTTAACATTAAAAAAACTAAGATCATGGCTTCTGGTCCCATCACTTCATGGCAAACAGATGGGGAAACGATGGAAACAGTGACAGACTTTATTTTGGGGGCTCCAAAATCACTGGAGATGGTGATTGCAGCCCTGAAATTAAAAGACGCCTGCTCCTTGGAAGAAAAGCTATGACCCACCTAGATAGCATATTAAAAAGCAGAGATATTACTTTCCCAGCAAAGGTCCGAGTCAAAGCTATGGTTTTCCAGTGGTCATGTATGGATGTGAGAGTTGGACCATAAAGAAGACTGAGCACTGAAGAATTGATGCTTTTGAACTGTGGTGTTGGAGAAGACTATTGAGAGTCCCTTGGACTGCAAGGAGATCCAACCAGTCAACCCTAAAGTAAATCAGTCCTGAGTATTCATTGGAAGGACTGATGCTGAAGCTCCAATACCTTGGCCACCTGATGGGAAGAACTGACTCATTGGAAAAGACCCTGATGCTGGGAAAGATTGAAGGTGGGAGAAGGGGACAACAGAGGATGAGATGGTTGGAAGGCATCACTGACTCAATGGACATGAGTTTGAGCAAACTCCGGGAGCTGGTAATGGCTAGGGAAGCCTGGTGTGCTGCAGTCCATGGGGTCACCAAGAGTCAGACACAACTGAGCGACTGAGCTGAACTGAAGAACAGATGCATGTCGTTTTCATTATATCAGGCAGTGGTTTAGTCTTGATAACAGATTTTCTTTTCCTCCAGAGAACAGGTAGATCTGGAAGCAGGATATTTTGGGTGATTCTTTGCTGCCACATCAGTTGCTTAGGGTGATTGGCATGTCATTGGACTCAGCAGAGGGAATATACACTTTAATACTGTTACATTATAGAATATCTCTTGGTAAATAATCTAAAGGTGAATTGAATCTAGTAGTCTTTCCTGGCCCTGTGATGTACTGTCTGAGAATTTGGGGCCTTGTGGACTGACCGTTGAGTGACAGCTTCATCCTTTACTGTTGGTGTGGATGAGGGAACCCATCCCAGAGGTCGTACCCGTGTGGGCTGGAGGAGCTTGCTTCTCTCTGGTCGAGTCAGTCCACAGGTTGGGAAGACCTCTGTCAGGCCCCCTGCAGGCCGTGCCTTTCTGGGGAGAGTTGTTAGAGTGCGCCGTCCATTCTAAGGGCCTCGGGTAGCCAGCTTCCCTGTCCTGGAAGCGGGTTGCGGATGCCCGCCCTCTGCTGAAGGAGCCGTGAGAAAGTGAGACGACCTGGGACTTGAGGCCTTCTAACCTCTGTATTGGACGGCGGGGAGGGCCCCATGCGCTCCTGCGGGCACAGCGCAGCTCCAGGGGCCTCGGCTCAGGGCCCGGCCAGCTGCCCGGTCACAGCGCAGAACGACCGGCTGCAGGGAATGCCGTGGACTAGGGTGGAACGGAGCGGGGATGGAGAAACAGGACGTTTAGAGGAAGGAAGGGAGGTGCGTGGGTGTGCGTGGGCAGGAGATCCTCAGGTACAGACTGCGGCCCGCCTAACTGAGGGCGTCCCTGTGGCTCAGACAGGAAAGAATCCGCCTGCAAAGCGCGGACCCGGGTCGGGGAGATCCCCTGGAGGAGGGTGAGGCAGCCCACTCCAGTGTTCTTGCCTGCAGAATCCCATGGACAGAGGAGCCTGTGGGGTCGCCAAGAGTGGGACACGGCTGAGCGACTAGGCGCACACAGCCCCTGAGAGTGAGGGTGCTGCGGGGGCCGGGGAGGACGATCGTCTGGGAGTGCTCCCCACCGGCGGGCGCCCCGTGGAGCACGGCCGGGCATCGTGCCGGCGTCGGAGCAAGGCCCGCAGTCTGCCGGGGGAGTGGAAACTGGGCCATGTGTGAAAGCTGGGATTGGGTGAGGCTTGTTCGGTAACAGTCATTCTTTACTTCGTTTTCCCACAGTGTGTACAAAGTTGAGATTACGTATTCAAACCTAGTTTTCCTTTTCCCCACTCTTTAAATTGGGGATAAAGTTTATTTCTGAGTGTGTGTGTGTGAAGAATCCAGGACAGTGTCTGATGGGCACATGATAGGAATTAGTAGTACGGCATTGGGGAAAGTAAGAAATGCCTTTTAAGTTGCTTCCTGGCTGAAAAAAAGTCACTCCGTTGGCAAATTTATTCTTGTGAATCTGTGATTTTCAGACTGTGACTGATGACTTTCCTCTACACAGTTTCTGGGTGGCTTATGGTTGAGTGTCTGAGGGGGTTTAGGCATTTACTATTTTTTTGAATATAAAATGCTGCTTCACGGCAAATTTTCAGGTAAAAGACAAAAACCCAATACTAAAAAGTTGAACTCTGTTCCTTTCCTTCTCCCCAGTCTAGTTGATAGTGGAAGTTGATTTTGTCCCCCATCTCTGCTTTGGGTTCCTTTCTTTTTTTAAGTAGGTGTCTGTTTTGGCTGCACCAGGCCTGAGTTGTGCATGCGGGATCTCTGTAGTCACAGCAGGTGGGTCTGGTTCCCTGACCAGGGGTGGAACCCAGGCTCCCTGTTGGGAGTGTGGAGTCTTAGCCACCGGGCCGCCAGGGAAGTCCCTCTGTCTGAGCTCTAACAACTGAGGAAAAACATTGGGAATCTTGATGACAGGGACTCAAAACATAGTTTTAATTCACCATGTGCCTTGCATAGTAGGGTCGTATTTATTGACTGATTGCCTTAGAACCTAGGGTTTGTTGTGAGGCTTGGATCTTCCCCAGAGATTAGAATCCTAGTACTGATATGTTCAGAAGATCAAAGGTGGAGGTAGTTTCACAATAAAATTCTCATTTATTATTATTGATAATTGATTTTTATGCAGATGAGACATCTTTTCCAAATAGTGTCATTTTGTGGGAGAGTTAATCAGCAGTGCAGAGCTTGCACTGGAGAGACAGAATCTGGGTTAGACCTAATGCTAGGTCCTGGCATTTAGTTGCTCTGTGATATTAGAAACATAGTTTAACATTTCCAAGCTTCACCTTTCTCATCTGTGAAATGGAGACAGAAATAGTCCCATCTTCGCAGGGCCAGCGTGAGGATGGAAAGTGATCAAGCTGTTATTTGGCACACAGAAAGGTTTCATACACTGATGCTGTCGTTCTTAGACTTTGTGCCAGTTAAAGCCTACAATAGTATTTTACTAAGTCCATGTGATAAATTTTAGAAAAATGAAGTTTGTGTTAATGCTATGAGGACTTAGTGCTTTTTGTTAAAATAGTAAAGCTCAGATGCTGTAATTATATATACATTTTATAGTAACTCAAGAAAAGTACTTTGCACATAGGTGTTCAGTTGCATAAAATATGCTGTAATTGTAGAATTAATCATTAGGTGTAGAAATGTGTTTTCTTGCAAAAAAAATCTCAGTTTTCAGGTGTTATGGCAAAGTAATATTGGATACAGAAAATATTAAATTGGAATTTTATTTAAACAATGGTATAAATTAATTTTTGTCTGTTTCAGAGTTAAGAGGGAGATTACAGTTACTTCTTGATGCATTTTTGCTCTTCTTTGGCATGAAATTATTTCTTAAAAAATCGGAATGCTTTTAGCATGGTCTGTTCTCTTCATAATTTGATGTGATTTTATTGGATACAATATAATACTGTCCTAGAAATGATATTTGGTTTTAGACTCTAAATTGTTGTTAGGTTGGGAGGTTGATTTCAGTATATTTGACTGTGATATTTTGTTATATGGGCTAATCTGTTTCTTTTCCACATGAGAATGAAGTACTCTTTATAGATAATCTTTTGTAATTATTGTATTTTATTGATTCTGAATGTTCATTTAAGTTTTTAATGTTCCTGAAATCAGGATGCAGTTTACAGTTGATGTGCAGAATCATTAATTTAGGTTGTCTTAAAAATCGAGCAGTTGTTTGGAGTCATAGGTGCACAGTATGTAGCACCACTCAGAATTAAACTCTGGATTTATTACTTGCAGTGGCCCTGTGTTTTCTAAGTTAATTCAGAGATTACTTTGAGATTTAAGAAATTTTAGTAACTAGTTACATGATGTTTTCTTTTGAGAATGAGTTCATTTTGGAAGGTTTTGAGGAATGCAGACCATAGGGGAATGTAGAAAGTCATCTAAGTGGATGAAGTTTTTTTTTTAAATAACTGTTAAGAAAATACCTTTGTGAATCCCCAAGTCCATATATTCATGTTCTACTTGGCCCTGAGTGAGTTACTGAATTTTCTTTAAGCTTGAATATGTGTTTGTGTTTGAGACACGTCGGTATATATACTGCTTCATTTTTCTGAACCATTAATCCAGTATGTTAGTATTAAAACGAGTGCTTCATGTCTTCACCACTTGGGTTCAGTTTTGTCGCTGTGGTCTTCAGTTCAGTCTGAATGAGTCATAATTATCTCCCCTTCCCCGCCCCCCACTCCTCTTTCTTTTTAGCAGATGACAGTCACATGTAAACTCCTACCGTTCCTGGAACATTTAAGGTTTCAGGTGAAGTCGTACAAACTGAAATTTAGTCTGCATTTTGCTTCTGACTTGTTTCAGTAACCATGTGCAGTTGCTGACTTATGTATCATGACAACCAAGGAAGTGGCACTGCTGGACAGAAATTGGAGATATAGACAGTTGTCTAGTGGATTTGTTTCTAAAGAAATAATTTTGTCTTAAAAGTTCTCATAAGAGAGAGGAGATGTTGTTTTGTTTGTTTGACTTAGCAAGATAATTGCTTGTCTTTTCACCTTAACAGCATGCAGTTACTAGCCTGAGTTTCCTAAATGGGAACTGATAAAATGGTAGTACTTAAAGAATTCTGTGAGATTTATTTAATTCACTTTTAATAGCCTAAGATCATCATGTAAAAGGTGCATTGTAAGTGTAAATTACTGATACTTTTTCATTTTTCCTCACCCTAAGGGACAGTGCCTGAAATAGCTGCCTTCCTTATTACCCCACATGTCAAGACTGAGAAACTTAATACATACCATGATCACAACTTTTGAGATAGAATTGAATTGCTGTCATTGAAAACAGCAGGACATCTTGCAACCGTTTAAATAGCAATTCTTAGTATAATCTTTTCTGTCAAGAGAAATACAGCCATTCTTTGGTAGCAGTGGCTCAAAATATATTGTAATGCACTGACTCACTGTTCCAAATTGTCAAGTTTATCAGTAAATTGCTTTTTGTATTGAATAATTAGATTTAGAATGATAGACATCTAGAGGGGTTTCAAGTTCCATTACAGAATTCTGTGACAAAATTATGACATCAATTTTTTAAACCAAAGGGACAGTATAAGCATAAAGCAAGATGAATTATTTGAAAATCCCTAGGAAGTTCTTTTACAGTAAAATTGTTTTCTTTGACACTGTGAGCATACTGTTTTGAATCCCTGTTCTTTTGGTTTTCTGAGTTTAAAAACAAGAGTATGTGTATGTATACACACACAAATATACACACACATATTCAGATACATATATCTGAATCACTTTTCTGTATACTTGAAACTAGCACAATATTGTAAATCACCTATGCTTAAATAAAAAAATGTTTATAAAAGTTTTTCATGTTCCCGCTGGCAAATTAAACAGCACAGAGACATTTTGATTACAAAGTAGCAGTTTTCTGTTGAGATACTTTCCCTGTGGCAGTTCCTGTTAGCTGACTCTACCTGACCTTAAGTAATAGACTTATACCTACTTGTTGAATTGTTAAATAATACCTTTTGTCTTCTTGCTGTGAATTTTGAGGATGTTCACCAGCTTGTTCACCTGTTTTCTTTTCCCGCCTCCCAGTTAATGATATTCATATTTTTTAAAAAGTACTGGAGGGATGGGATGGGGAGGGAGGTGGGAGGGGGGTTCAGGGTGGGGGACACATGTACACCTGTGGCTGATTCATGTCAATGTATGGCGAAAACCACCACAATATTGGAAAGTAACTAGCCTCCAACTAAAACAAATACTTAAAAAAAGAGTGTTGGCTGTCTTTCTAAATGAAGTAGTATATTTAAGCCACTGTTGCTCGTTGCTTCACGTTTCAGCAATACTCGTTGGTTCCTTACTTTGTAAAATGAGGGTATTAATACCTTTGTTCTTCCTTCCATCTACTCACACCCCCCCCCCACCATCCACTTTTAGTTGGTTTCTATTAGCTACACTTGATTTTACATCTTCATGGTTAGTAGTATTTCCATTTTGTAGTGTGCAACTACAACTTGTTATCTGTGCTTTATCTGTAATAAAAGGCCAATAAACTCTGTATAAGTTTACCTGTTTAGTGCCAGACCAGACGGGGTGTTAGGATTAGATTTCCTATAGGTCCAGTGTTAGGATCTCTCAGTGATCAATGCAAAGCAGTAGAGGAAAACAATAGAATGGGAAAGACTACAGATCTCTTTCAAGAAAATTAGAGATACCAAGGGAACATTTCATGCAAAGATGGGCTCAATAAAGGACAGAAATGGTATGGACCTAACAGAAGCAGAAGGTATTAAGAAGAGGTAGCAAGAATACACAGAAGAACTATACAAAAAAGATCTTCAGGACCCAGATAACCATGATGGTGTGATCACTCACCTAGAGCCAGACATCCTGGAATGCTAAGTCAAGTGGGCCTTAGGAAGCATCACTACGAACAAAGCTAGTGGAGGTGATGAAATTCCAGTTAGCTATTTCAAATCTTAAAAGATGATGCTGTGAAAGTGCTGCACTCAATATGCCAGCAAATTTGGAAGACTGAGCAGTGGCCACAGGACTGGAAAAGATCAGTTTTCATTCCAGTCCTAAAGGCAATGCCAAAGAATGTTCAAACTACCTCACAATTGTACTCATCTCACATGCTAGCAAAGTAATGCTCAAAATTTTCCAAGCCTGGCTTCAACAGTACATGAACCATGAACTTCCAGATGTTCAAGCTGGATTTAGAAAAGGCAGAGGAACCAGAGATCAAATTGCCAACATCCGTTGTATTATTGAAAAAGCAAGAGAGTTCCAGAAAAACATCTATTTCTGCTTTATTGACTATGCCAAAGCCTTTGACTTTGTGGATCACAACAGACTATTGAAAATTCTGAAAGAGATGGGAGTACCAGGCCACCTGACCTGCCTCCTGAGAAATCTTTATGCAGGTCAAGAAGCAACAGTTAGAACTGGACATGGAACAACAGACTGGTTCCAAATTGAGAAAGGAGTACGTCAAGGCTGTATATTGTCACCCTGCTTGTTTAACTTATATGCAGAGTGCATGATGAGAAACGCTGGGCTGGAGGAAGCACAAGCTGGAATCAAGATTGCCAGGAGAAATATCAGTGACCTCAGATACACAGATGACACCATCCTTATGGCAGAAAGCAAAGATGAACTAAAAAGCCTCTTGATGAAAGTGAAAGAGGAGAGTGAAAAAGTTGGCTTAAAGCTCAACATTCAGAAAACTAAGATCATGGCATCTGGTCCCATCACTTCATGGGAAATAGGTGGGGAAACAGTGGCAACAGAGACTTATTTTTTGGGCTCCAGAATCACTGCAGATGGTGACTACAGCCCTGAAATTAAAAGATGCTTGCTCCTTGGAAGAAAAGCCATGACCAACCTAGACAGCATATTGAAAAACAGAGACGTTACTTTGCCGACAAAGGTCTGTCTAGTCAAAGCTATGATTTTTCCAGTTGTCATGTGTGGATGTGAGAGTTGGACCGTAAAGAAAGCTGAGCGCCGAAGAATTGATGCTTTTGAACTGTGGTGTTGGAGAAGACTCTTCAGAATCCCTTGGACTGCAAGGAGATCCAACCAGTCCATCCTAAAGGAAATCAATCCTGGATATTCATTGGAAGGACTGATGCGGAAGTTGAAACACCAATATTTTGGCTACCTGATGTGAAGAACTGACTCATTGGAAAAGACCCTGATGATGTGAAAGGTTGAAGGCAGGAGGAGAAGGGGACGACAGAGGATGAGATGGTTGGATGGCATCACTGACTCGATGGACATGAGTTTGAGCAAGCTCTGGGAGTTGGTGGTGGACAGGAAGCCTGACGTGCTGCAGTCCATGGGGTCCAAAGAGTCGGACACGACTGAGTGACTGAACTAGGATCTTAAAGCTACGCAATGAATCATAGCATTTAGGCAAAATGCCTCCTTTTTATCCCTTAATATCTGTTACTGGATTGAAAGTATTTTATGTTTTAGTTTCGTGCCTGTTCTATCTGTGATTTTCTTACAGAGTTGTTTCTCTTGTGGGATTTGTGACTGTTTTTCTCCCTTGAGTGGTGTATCTTTATTACACCCTATATGCTCTGTGCCCTCTGGAGCGTCTCAACCTGTTTGATTCACAGCATGTACTTTGTCTTCCAAATAGAGTGGAATTCCTCCGCCAGTGGTGACCACCCCTGTCTCTGTCCTTGATCCCTTTCTGCCCTCTGTGTGTGTGCCCCGCCGTCACCTGGGGCGCTGACGGGGTGGAGGGGGAGTGTGTGCTCTCAGCTCACTGCCTTTAACCTGGACGTGACGCGTTGTGCCTCACAGTGCCTGTTTTATTTACACTTTTGTGTGGAATCCACAAAGGGTGTTCTCTATCAGATATTTGAGACTTCTCTTGTTTAGTTATGTGCCATATGTACTTTAAATGCACATGAACACACTATAGAATCTAAGAAGTCTCAGTGGGACAGCTGAATTAATAGGTTTTTTATTTTTGGCTTTAGATTTGTTAGTCTTGGTCTGTGTATTGATGTGAGAATTGGACGGTAAAGAAAGGTGGATGGTAAAGAAGGATGAGCGCCGAAGAGTTGATGCTTTTTGAACTGTGGTGCTGGTGAATACTCTGGAGAGTCCCTTGGACTGCAAGGAGGTCAAACCAGTCAATCATAAAGGAAATCAATCCTGAATATTCATTGGAAGGACTGATGCTGAAGCTCCAATACTTTGGCCACCTGATGCGAAGAGCCCGCTTATTGGAAAAGACCCTGATGCTGGGAAAGATTGAAGGCGGGAGGAGAAGGGGACGACAGAGGATGAGATGGTTGGATGGCATCACTGACTCGATGGACATGAGTTTGACCAAGCTCCGGGAGATAGAGGACAGGGAAGCCTGGTGTGCTGCTGTCTGTGGGGTCGAAAAGAGTCAGACAGGACTTGACCAGTGAACAACAAACACCCATTTCATAACGTCTTCCCCACCTTGAGTCACACGACTTAGAGAAGTGATAGTTGTATCTGTATCAGACATTTCATTCGGGGCAGGATACTGAAGTGGGTTGCCGTTTCCTTTACGGGATTTTCCTAGCCCAGAATGAAATCCACGTCTCCTGCATTGGCAGGTGGCTTCTTTACCACTGAGCCACCAGGGAAGCCCATATAGGGGGTTAGGTGAAGTAAAACATAAAAGATGAAAATAACACATGAGGGTAAAAACAGGTTTTTAAAATAAAAATTCTTTTTTCCCCCTTTGCAGAAGGCATATGTGTGCTTAGCGTTAGCAGTGGTTTGAGTTTCCCTGGTGGCTCAGCTGGTATAGAATCCGCCTGCAATGCAGGAGACCCTGGTTCCATTCCTTGGTTGGAAAGATCCCCTGGAGGAGGGAGTGGCCCCCCACTCCAGTATTCTTGCCTGGAGAATCCCATGGACAGAGGAACCTGGGGGCTACAGTCTCTGGGGTTGCAAAGAGTTGCCTGAGTGACTAAGCACAGCACAGCAGTGGCTTAAAGTTTTGATTTAAGTCGTGCTGTTGGTGAGAGATGGAGGCACAGATAGCGGCCGGTCTCCTCTTTGTAGATGCACTGTGGAAACTGTGGCAGAAATTGCTACTTTGTTGGTACTGTGTATGATGATTTATACAGTGATAGTATTTCAAATTAAAAGTGCACAAATAGGAAAGATTAGTGTAAAAGTGTAAAATTTAATGGAATATTAAAAGAGTAAAGACATTTTAATGTAACTTTCTTTGTCTTTATTTTCAAGAATTCAGAAGGAACTTGCAGAAATTACGTTGGGCCCACCCCCCAACTGTAGGTAAGTACTTAATGGATTTTTATTTGTATCTTTTGCAGAAGGTGTAATCGAACTATTGCTGTGATGTCTCAACTATTGTTGTTGGAGCCTGATTAATTAGCGAAAACATGGTTCTGTTTTGGACTTAAGTGACTGTGAAGACAGTGGTTGTGGTGGTCTCCGTGCAGAAATGGAATCTTCATGAATCTGTTTGTAATGGTAGATGGAGTTGCCAAAAAAAGAGTAATGCAATAACAGTAAGATAATGGAATTATAGGGTAACACATACAATGATCTTTTAGTGGAAGAGGTGTTGGAGTTTTAAATGATTTCTTTCATGATAGAGTAATACTGTGGCTAAAATATTTGCTGTTTGATAATTTATTTAGTTGTTATCTTGCTGAAAATTGATTTTTAGAAGTGCTGGAACATTAAACAGTGTTTCTTCATGGTTTACATTATTTCTTATAGTCCTAGGTTGTGGTGATTGGAGGCGGTGAGGTTAAGTTTGAAACACTCTCTCCATTATGACCACATACCCTCAATCTGGTCTGAGTTTACTGATGGGAAGTTAAAGTGCTTGCTTGGAGTTGATTAATGATATATGTAGAGTAGAAGGAGGGAAGTTAGCTTCTGCTGTATCTTGGATCTGGTACAGTAGTCGGAAGATGGCTGTTTGACTCCTTGAAGAAGTTTGTGTTTTGATGTCAGTTCAGTGTTGGAACCAAGCCACTGCGGAGTTGTGTAGTTTAAATGGGAGCGCTGTGCGTCAGAGGCGAGAGGACGCGCTTCAGTATTGAGTACATTGTTGGTGTGATTTCTGATTTAACTGAGCTTGTTTTAATATGAAAGCAAAGATAACAGCTCTAGGTATTAATGGAAGTGAAAAACCTGTAGGTGGCTAAATGGCTAATTGACAGCCATTTTTGTGTAGGAAAGATTCTAATAAGACTTAATGTTTGTAGTGAATTTATTGTAGTTCTTTACACGGGAGTCACATTTATAAACTTGTAGTAATAATGTTCGAAGAATATTTCACTCAACTAGAACAAATCACTTCTTGGTTAGGAGAAGCTGTTGGGTAGTCAGGTGTTTTTGTCACACTTAGGCTGTGTTACCTTAGAGCTGTTTCAGACGTCACATCTTTGTTTAAGCTTTGGTGGCCAATTCGTGTAAATGGATTGATTTGTGGAAAAACTTCAGTTTGAATTAAACTCTCTTGTTTCGTAGGGTAGTATTTGTTTTAATGTTTGAATCTTTTTTTTTTTTTAATAAACTGTGTTTACCACATATATTATTCCTGTTACCTTTCTTTACAAACAACTGAAATGGTACAATATATGAACTTAGTTTATATACTTTGAAAACTTTGTTTAAACTTTGAAAACAGATTATTGGCAAAATAAATTAATTGCTTTGTTTTAATGAGCTTGTTTAGGGCTCCTTTTTGATGAATGTAATCCCTGTATAATATGTGATGATTAGAGTTTGCAGTTTTGCTATCAGATATATTATTTCCTGGTGCATTACTCTAATTTAGTTTTGACTTATTACAGATAATAATTTAACTTAGATTAAACCAATATATTATAAATGTGCATGGAAACTGAAAATTCTGAGGAAGAAAATTACATGATGTTTATTCCTTAAATAAACTAAAATGGTTAAATCATAGTTCTGTTTAATGTAAAAAAGAAATGTTTTAACTATGGAAATTTGGGGGTTTACTTTTTCATTGAGCCTTAGTTAAAGTGTACTGGTTGTGCAAGCAAAATATTTCTAATAGTTTTTCATTAAAAAAATGTAGATGTCACATATAATTAGCTCCTCAGTTTCAAGAAAGAAACCTACTCAGTTGTATTTTTTCCCGCCAGTTTTATTGAGATACTGACATATAACATTGCAGAAAGATAGCTTGTTCGGTGGATTTGCTGGCTTATGGAAACTTCCACTGTAATCCTTTTAACCATGTGAAGATTGGATAGCTCACATTGCTTCAGAACAAGGCCTACGGGTGCAGCTTCTTTGATCCCTAGATAGCTGATGGACTGATCAGACAGGGACGAAGGTCGTGCCCACCTTCATGTTCGTGGCTCCCCTGTTGCATAGGGTCTTCTTTGCTGCGCTGGTGTAAGTGGGGGTTCCTGCCGCCCCCTGCGGGCCCTGCCCCTCACGTCAACACCCGCTGCGGGCCCTGCCCCTCATGTCGACGGCCATGTGGGCCCTGCCCCTCACGTCGATGCTCACCGCGAGCCCTGCCCCTCACGTCGATGGCCATGCGCTTGCTAAGGGGTTTACCGTAGGCCTTGGATTTTCTGTGGGTGTGTCGGGTTAGAGATGGGACCTCGGAACTTGAGTGCATCTCTTTTAAGATGCCCGCTAAGCGACTCTTGGGTTCATATTACAGGGACAAGCATGTGTTTGTCTTCTACTGTAGTATTGTTGAAGGTCTCCCCTGCCCCCCCCCCAGGTTTTCCTATTTTCAACAGACTTAAATCTTTTAAGAGTATGCGCAAAATATTTTGATGATCAGTTAAATTATTTCTTTGTATAGGTAACATCTGCCTATACAGTTTCTAGGTATCTTTTCACTTTTTTGGGTCATTGTTGTCTTTGAGGTAAAAGTGCAGTAATCTTTTTTTCTTTTTAGGCTGGATTAAGTTAATTCTTTTATAACATTAGAATTAATATTTAAAACCAAAACTTTATGATTTATCTAAGAAAAAAGTTTCTATTCCCAGAATGGTAGGGTCTGTGGGATCATAGGCATAGGAAAGTGCACATGATCTGGGTGGGATTCGGTTATATACATCGAGTATTCTCTGTGGATAGTAGAGGTGCTTTGCTGAGTCTCGGTGTGCGGTGAGAACGTAACTGGCCCGTGGCGTTTGAAGGGCTCTCTCCGAGGCCTCTGCAGGGGCCCGCGTGTCGGTCCCGCTCTGAGCTGGAGGTGCTGCCAGTGGCCGCAGCTGCTCACTGCCTCAGTGACCTGCACACCAGCTTAGCTTCTAGACGACTATGCTGCGGCTTTGGGGACTCCACAGAGCCGTCAAAAATGCAGACTCAAAATCTGTAAATGTGCTGGTGTGCTCATTCCTATTTCCTCAATGTCAGTGGGAAACTGGCAGCTAGCTGGAAAAATTTCTGAATTAAGATACAAGTTTCTGTCATCCTGAGGATAACCTGTGTCTCTGATTGCACAGAAGCTAGATTCAAATTCTGTTATGGTCTGATACTGCCCAAATTTATATTAGCTTTATAAGCATGGAAATGACAGAGATCCTTGCTACTTTTTAAAAGTAGAGACTGTGGTAAAATGATTTGCTTGGATTTTGATTTTTTATTTACTATTTGAGCAAATGAAAGGAGAAAATACTTAAGAGGATGTAGTTCAGTTATATTAGCAGTTTTTACTTTTATTGCTATGTTTCAATTATCTACTCGTTGAACACAGACTCTGCTTTATTTTTTAATTGTAACAGCTTTATTGAGATGTAATTTGAAGTGTAAATTTCAGTGACTTTTAGTGTCTTCACTGCTTTATATCTGTCATAATCAATTTTGCATTCAGATCACCCCAAAAGATACACCATACCTTTTAGCAATCCTTTCCCATTTCCTCCCAATTTCACAACCATCCAGCCCTGGGCAACCATCGGTCTACTTTTGTCTCTATAGATTTGCCTTCAGGACATTTTGTACAAATGGAATCATACAATATGTAGTCTTTTGTGACTGGCTTCTTTCATGAAGCATAATGTTTGCAAGATTCATCCATGTTGTAGCATTCATCAGTACTTTATTTTTGTCTCTGAATAATATTCCATTGTGTGGCTATAGTACATCCTATTTATCTGTTCATCAGCTGATGGAAGATTGGGTTGTTTCCACTTTGTGGTTATTGTGAATAATGCAGCCATGAACATTTGTGTACAAGGTTTTGTGTGGACATTTGTTTTCATTTCTCTTGGGTATAGATAGACCTAGGAGTAGAATTGCTGGGTCAAACACTAACTGTGTTTAACCTTTTGGGGAACTGCCGGACTATATTCCAGAGTGGCTGCACCATTTTACCTTCCTGACATCAGTGTATCAGAGTTCCAGTTTCTCCACTGCCTTAGCAACTGTTATTGTCTGTCTTTTAATGATGGCCCTCCTTGTCGGTGTGAAGTACTGTGTCACTGTGGTCTGGATATTTCTTACCCTGCTGTATAACAATCTTGATGACTATCTTTTCATATGCTTATTGGACATTTTTGTATCTTGTTTAGAGAAATGTCTATTCAAATTCTTTGACAGTTTTTAAGTTGTTTTGTCTTTTTTGTTGTTGAGTTGTAAGTACTATTTATTTATTTTGACTACAAGTCCCATATCAGATATATGGTTTGCAAATATTTTCTTTCATTCTGTGGATAGTGTTTTCACTTTCTTGATAGTTCCTTTTAAAGCATAAAAGTTTTAAATTTTGATGAAGTCCAGTTTATCTATTTTTTTGTTACTTTACACACTTGCTGTTATTTCTGCAAAACCATTGCCTATTCCAAGATTAAGAAGATTTTTGCCTACATTTTTCTAATAAGACTTTTTTAGTTTTAGCTTTTATATTTTGGTGTCTGATCCATTTAGTATATGGTGTGAGCTACAGGTCCAACTTCATGCTTTTCTTGTAGATACCCAGTTATCTCAGCACCACTGCTACAAAGACCCTTTTCCCCAGTGAATTATCTTCATATCCTGTTGAAAAATCAATAGATCATAAATGTGAAGGTCTATTTCTGAACTCTCAGTATTATTCCATTGATCTATGTCTGTTGTTAGGCCAGTACCACAGTCTTGATTTTTGTTGTTGAGTCACTAAGTCGTGTGTGACTCATTGCAACCCCATGGACTATAGCCCACCAGGCTCCTCTGTCCATGGGATTTCCCAGGCAGGGATACTGGAGTGGGCTGCCATTTCCATGCCCAGGGGGTCTTCCCAACCCAGAGATGGAACTCGTGTCTCCTGCATTGGCAGGAGATGCTTTACCACTGAGCCCCCTGGAGCTCTGTGGTAAGTTTTGAGTCAGAAACTTTGGTGTGTAAGTCCTGTAACTGATTCACTTTTCACTGTTCTAACTCATTAGTTAAGGCATCATCGGAATGGATGAGACTGGGACTGGGCGTACGCCTTACCACTGTTTCCTCCTCCTGTTGTTGAGAGCCACTGACCAGAGGAGGGTCTGTTTGCCAGACCCTAGTAACTGAGACAGTGTGTGGGGAAAAAGTGTGTGAGTTAATGCTTTCCAAACTGTATCATAGAACAGGAAGGCATTGAGATAGAAACTAGGGATTGTGTCTGTATAGGTGTGATTTCTACAGAGAGCCAACAATGTAAAAATCTGTTGTCGTTAATTATTTTCCTTTTATTGGTCATTATAATAATATTTGTGCAGCATTTTGTAGCTTTTAAAGGATTTTTATGTATGATGCAGTTTAGTCTTTTTCTGTGAGACTCCTGGAATTAAGTAACTTGCTCAGGATTGCATGACTAGAAATGGTTGATTTGCATTTAAACCCAGGTTTTCTGATCATTCATCCTTTATTTTTCCAAATGTGTGAGTAGATAGAGAAATAAGTTAAACATTACATTTGTGGCTAGGTACATGTGGTTTAGTTAAGGAGAAAAAAAAAAGAAAAAATCAACATGCAAGGCAATCCAATATATTGTAGGTACTATGCTTGATTTAAATTTCTGAATTCCATGAAACAATAGTTAGTTGGAACACTCTGAAAAGTAATTATTTGAGTAGTGTGATTTCTGTGACACTTTTCTGTCGTGTGTGTGTTTGTATGGGTGTATATGTTCGTGTTATGTTGTTACTGGCACTGAGCCAGGTAAAGGATATTTTTTTACATTTGGCAGTTTGCAGTTCCATGTCTGCACTTTTAATGCCAAATTGTTTTTCCCTGTTCCTCAGCCTGATTCTCCGTCATGTTCCCCTACACCTCAGTATTCACTGAGGGCTTCCTGTGTTAGATCTGTGGTAGGAAAAGTGTAGGTTGCAAGAAGGTAATCAGATGTAGTTCCTAATCCTGTAGATACGGTTAAAACTAACTGAGAGAGAAAACATAAAATGCTTTAGGACCAAGACCAGGGAAATGATGGTGCTGTTGGCAGAGACTGCCGGTATCTGTAGACTGCGGGTCTTAAAAGGGATCTGCTTCCCTCTTTACCCTGTGACCCTAAAGCCGATGGCCTTGTGTATTCTTCAGCATTAGTAATTAGCTGCCTTTTTTTTCATTTATTTTTATTAGTTGGAGGCTAATTACAATATTGTTGTGGTTTTTGCCATACATTGACATGAATCAGCCATGGATTTTCATGTGTTCCCCATCCTGATAATTAGCTGCATTTTGTAGAAACCTGACCTCTGGTTCTGTTTTATTTTCTTACTCTTTTTCTCCACCGTGTGTCTTCTCAACACTTTGTACTCTTATACTGTGTAAGTTTTTTTCAAAGCCACCTCAGTCTTTGGAGCAAGGCAGATTATTAGTAAATAAACACTGGATAACTGAAAGGTGATGTGAACACCTTTTTGTTAGCAGAATGCTGGAGTGCCTCTTCTGAGGAGTCAGTCGTGTCCAACTCTTTGTGACCCCGTGGGCTATAGGCCGCCAAGCTCCTCTGTCCATGGGATTCTCCAGGCAGGAATACTGGAGTGGGTTACCATGCCCTCCTCCAGGGGATCTTCCCAACCCAGGGATCGAACCCAGGTCTCCCACATAGCAGGCGGATTCTTTACCGTCTGAGCCACCAGGGAAGTCCAGGGAAGCAGAATGCTGGAGTGCCTCTTATGAGGAGTCATTAACATTGACAAAATTTAAGTATATGTTGAGGCCCTGTGATGCTGAATTTTTCATATGCATGTCTCCTTTCTTCAGTAGAGATAATAGAAGCATATTTTTCATTCACTCCTTTGAGTTCTGGACTCCATGGCTGCAGTGTTGCGTGGTTTTGCATAGACTCTCCGAGGACAAAAGTCTTTGCTGACATCTGGGTTGCTGGAAGTGCAACCCTGGAGCGCGTGCGGGGGCCTGGGCCGGGGGCCGAGGGGGCATGGACGGCGCTGCAGCCCTGGGGAGCATGGTCGGCCCGGACCTTCCCCTGGCAGAGCTGTGTCGGGAGCCTCACGCCTGTTTGTATTCTTGCTTCTGTACCTTCTTTGACATTCATGGTGTGCGCTTTCATTACCACGGACAGTGCACGTGTGCTTCTCTTTTTGCTTCACCTCAAAGCTGACTTTTCACCGGACACAGCCAACACCGCCGCGAGGGGCCCTTGCTGCAGACATCGTGGTCCAGGCGCAGTCGTTTGCTGCCAGCACCTTTACTTTAAAACTGAGCTTGGGGAAGACGTCACTGTCTCAATAAGACCCTGGAGAGATTCCTTCCTTTCTTACTCCAAGATGTTACTTCTTAGCATCTGCCTTTAACCATAGATTTTTAAAGTATTTATTTCATAATAAGGGAAAATGTTGAGTGATAGAGTTTTGTACCCATTATTTGTGACTTCTGATTTTCTTTTTATTTTTTTCTAATCTTTGCTGCTTTAAGAACAGTATAAGAATGTCTGAAAAAAACATGCATTAACTGATCACAAAGGGATTATACTTTATAACAGCAATAGAACATTTTATCATTTATTTTAGTTTGCCTGGTTTTATAACTGGTTATTATTTCAGATTTATTACTTAAGTACTTTTGATAGAAAGTGTCATGTTACTGTCTAGCAGGTAATATTTTAGTTCACATAGCTGTTCTGTCTTTAAGATGTCCTGAAAGCTATTCTTTAGTGTGCCCAAAGCATTTTCTTTACAGTGATTATTACTGTTCATTGGCTTCAATATCTTTTATCAACTAAGCATTATTGCAAATAGCAAGTCAAGCAATATTTATTAGCATTTTTTATTTTAAGAGCAGTGTAAGTTTTGATTTTTTAAATTTAATGTTACCACCGTTAGCTTTCTGACTATGCTTTTTGTAAATGTTCATTTAGAACTGTTTACTTAGAATGTCTGTGTATTTTAAGTTAGGGACTTAATAGGATCCTTTAAAGGTATAACGAATTCCATACTTGGGTGAAGTGAAGTGAAGTGAAGTGAAAGTCGCTCAGTTGTATCCACCTCTTTGCGACCCCATGGACCATACAGTCCATGGAGTTCTCCAGGCCAGAATACTGGAGTGGGTAGCCTTTCCCTTCTCCAGGGGACCTTCCCAACCCAGGGATCAAACTGGGGTCTTCCTGCATTCCTGGCAGATTCTTTACCAACTGAGCCGTCAGGGAAGCCCTTATTTGGGTAGAAGCAGCATATTATTCTGGTGGCTCAGCCGTTAGAGCATCTGCCTGTAATGCAGGAGACGCAGGAAACATGGGTTTGATCCCTGGGTCAGGAAGAGCCCTGGAGGAGGAAATGGCAAACTCATTCCAGTATTTTCGCCTGGAGAATACCACGGACAGCGAGCTTGCCAGCCTACAGTCCGTGAGGTCACAAAGAGTCAGACACGACTGAAGCAACCGAGCCCACACGTGCACCGACTCGCTTCTCCCTCTCTGCACGTGAAGAGGAGGCCTGGTGGTGATTCCGAACCTTCCGGGGCAGAGGTGGGCCCTGGTGCCCGGGCCAAGTCCCTGGCTTGCTTCCACCCTCGAGGGGTCCAGCCCCCTGCCTCCCTCAGCCCCCTGCTCTCAGGTCTCCCGATGGTATGACTCCTTTGTCTGACCTGCCCAGTTGGGTGAGAGTTCTTTCTTTAATCTCTGTACTTCAGATCTTGGCACTCATCTGACGTTTGGTGGACCGCGAGGGCACGGATACACTTGCTGTCCTGGGAAGCTGGCATCTCTGGATGCTGCCAGTGTTTGCGGCGGTGTACCGAGGCCTGTCATTCAGCAGCGTTGTCCCATTTAATCTTCGTGACCCTCCAGGAGGGAGGCAGTGGTTGTGGATGGTGTTATAGGTGGGAAGACAGGCTCAGACAGGTGAGCCCGCTTGTTCAAGGTTGCAGAGCCAACGGTGCAGAACTGGGATTTCAGGCTTTGGAGCCCAGGTGATTGGAGCCTCTGCCGCGCTGCCTGCCTTTTGCGGAGTGGACACAGGAGAGCGGTCTAGAATGGCGCTGACCCGCAGGACTTCCTGGTAGGACGGAAGTGGTCTGCATCTGGCATCCTGCGCAGTAGCTGCTTAGCACTCGAAAGATAGCTAATCTGAGTAAATTAATTTGTAATTTGACTAAAATTTAATTTAAATTTAGGTGACCATATGTGACTAGGAGCTACTGTGTCCCATAGTACAGACTTAGAAAAATGAACATTTCTCAAGCTTAAATTTATGCTTTAACGTCAGGTGAGACTAAGCTAGCAGGTCATTTTGAGTTTTTAAGGGGTACTTACAGTTATGCATTTGTCTTTCCCCACCCTTCCTACCAACCACCGTTATTTTCTAAGAGCCAGCGACCGCTAACGTATTTTTTAGAGCATCACACAAAATGCCCTTAATTATGTAAAAGACCCATATAAATGTTAATATTATATAGTATGGTTAAAGGTGTTTCATTTCTTTTTAACAAAGTGAAAGTGGCATTGAAAGCATTGTTTTTATGGACTCAGGATTTTGAAACGGGAAAGCGTGTGGTCTGGCCTCCCTCCAACCAGAGAGAAGCCCGCGCGTGGACAGGGACACGCAGTTTCGTGACGAAGCCCAGGCCAGCATTCAGTTCTGAGAGTCGATGTGTCGCTGATTTCATCGACAGAATGGATGTGTTTTATACACTTAGGAAATGTAGATACCGTTAATATAAACAAGGAAGATTGGAAGTCTTCTCTGCGATCAGAAAGGACATTGGAAAGGAACTGGAGTTACCTTGTCTGGGGGAGTGAGGGGGCACCATGGCTGTGTTTAACTGTTTTCAGAGCCAGAAAACGGAAGAGAGATTCACCTTACTCCATGGGATGTCAGGGTGTAGAACTAGCACTGCCGTATTAAATTAGAAGGAAACCATTGCCTTCTTGATACAAAGTCTTCGTCTTCGTCCAGAGCTGTCCAGAGAAATAATGGACAACTCGGGAGGTAGGTAGTGTGTGCCCCTTCTCTGGAGGAATTAAAAATGACTCTGTTTGCTTATTTCAGAGGAGTGTTCAGGTCTCAGCTGCATGGTCGTGCTGGTGGACGTGTTTCCCGGCCGCTGGACTCGGCTTCGTCTTCTCCTCTGTGGGTTGCGAGTCAGTTTCTCTCTCTCTCCTTTGCCTTCTTGGAGCCTGTGGTTCATAATTTGTATAGTTTATTGGCCTAGCTGGTTTATTTAAAACAGATAGTTTATTTGTTGTAAGTTCTGTATATGAATTAGTAAATGAGGCTTTTATTTGTCTATTTATAACTTTCAAATTTATAAGAAAAGGATGATACATGAAGAATATTTGTGTAGCAGACCTATTCCATTAATTACATGAATTAAATGGGAAATTAATAATTTCCTGTGTCAATCTAAGGTGAAAATACACCATTTAAGAACCATGGAGTATGGATTATAGATAGTATTTGCAATAATGTATAAAATGTTTTAAGTAATAAATTCAGGGTAGCCTCCCCAAATATGCAAATATGGGTGTGGTGACTGTCTAAACAAGTGGTAGCTGTCTAATTGATTCTTTCTCCTTTTTCAAATTACATACAAGCCAGATGTGTCTAACTTTAAAGCAAGGAGAAATCGTTGAACAGTTCTTCCCGGTTTTGAGCTTGCCAGAGGTGTGTGTGGGTGGACTGGTCACTGACAGAGAAGTAAAGCTGTGTGTGGTTTCTGACGTCATCACTCTCCATTCTCAGAATCTTCTGTCACTCCCCTGTCTGCCATCGTTTTAGGAAGTAGGGGTTTGCCTGGAGACATGACCAGATTTCGTGTAGCTTTGTAATCAGTCAACTGGGGACTCCTGACAGTGGATTTTGGAGATGGTAAACTTAGGTTGAGCAGGTTTTTACTCTTCTGTGTGGAAGGTAGTCAGAGATGGATGTTCAGTTGGACACATAGATGTAAGTGCACCCAGTGACCTTCCGTTCCTCCGTGGTCAGAGCCCATGAGCTGGGAGGTCCAGCTGGGGAGTTTTGACTAGTCTACAAAGCAGAGATTGAATCTGAGTCAGCACGCTTGCCTAGGTAGGAGATCAGGCAGGCTCACATGGATGTTTGTGTGCTTGCAACATTCACTTCATAGGTGGGCGTAGTCAAGGACTGGCATGTTGCTGCCCTGTGGTCTGCTGGAGGCTTGGGAAAGAGGGGGTCTCCTCACACCCTGATCCCTGCAGCTTCAGATAAGTGCTTATTGCCATGCACATTGCCGTGTTGTTAAAGAGTAAGAGTTTGTCACAGGGATAAGAATAACCTTCATGTTTGATAAAGCACCCGGCCAGAGATTAACAGGCAAGCCTTTGAATAGGCCCAGAATGGTATCGGTGCCTAGAAACAGCAAAATAAAATTATGTTCCTGAATAAGAGTGTGTAAGGTGCTGTTGTATTCCAAAAATAGCTGTTATTAGGTTAAGTGAGTAATAGAATAAGCTGAGTAGGGTGTATTTTGAAATTAACAGTCGTTTGAGTGCCAAGTTGCTCAGTTGTCTCCGACTCTTTGCTGCCCGGTGGACTGCAGCCCGCCAGGCTCGTCTGTCCACGGGATTCTCCAGGCAAGCATCCTGGAGAGGGTTGCCGAGCCTCCCCCAGGAATAGTCGTTTAACGCCAAACAGATGTTTTCTAAGAGCCCGTTGTGTGGTCAGCACCGTGCTGGGGCTGCGGTTCGTCCCAACAAGACGCAGGGGTGTGCAGCCCGTGTGGCGCTCGCGCGTTGCTGCGAAGGCAGCCAGGGACGTCGCTGCAGAAGTCCAGGCCTGCTCGGGAGGGGGCAGTGGGCAGATGAGCCGCGCGCGGGGCGGGGCTCAGTGTGGGGCCTGCCTGTCCTCTGGGCTCGGAAGGCCTTTCTGAGGAGGTGGCGTCTAAACCCAGGACGGGAGGGGACGCGGTGTGAGTTCCCGAGGTGAGCAGGCCCCTGGCCGCGGTGGTGTCGCAGAGGTGCCGCTCTGCCTTTGGGGGAGCGGGCGGGGGTCCCCGGGCGCTGAGGAGCCTGCCTGGGATGGGGGGGCCCAAGGTGCGAGTGCAAAGTGAGGCTGGCGAGTTGAGCCGGGTTGGTTCTCATGAGGCTTCTGGGCTGGAGGCCGGCTGCTCATCGCTGGGGAGGCAGGACGGCGTTCTGGACGGGCTGGACTGGGCCGCTTCTTGCAGGAGAAGTGGCGGACTTGGGGGGTGATGGCAGAGGCGGGGATGTGGGAGGCATCGGTTTGGGATTGAGTCTGTTGGGGAGAGGGAGGCACCTGTTCCTGGGAGGACGGTGGAGGGAGCGGGCTCGGAGGCTTCTTCTGGCCTTGCTAACTGGGAGCGGCTTAGCACTTCCAGGTGGAGACGTCAGACAGGCGGCCAGACATGAGGTGGAGTCCGCGGAGAGCTGGAAATACCAGTTCAAAGTTGTCATCGTAAAGATATTTAAATCCATGGAAGTGGAGGCCTCTGTGTATGGCAAGGGTGTGGGGAAAGAAGGGGACCCAAGGCCAGGCCGTCTGGAACCACGGGTGTGGAGTCGGGAGCTGGCCCGCAGGGAGCCGGGTGCAGGGGGAGGTGTGTCAGGCCGGGGCAGGGCGGGCTCAGTTCCTGGTGGTCCTGGGGGCTTCCCAGTGGTCAGGATGCCACGTCCATTGCCAGGGGCACGGCTTTGGTCCTGGGTCCTGGAACTAGGATCCTACAGGTGACTCAGCCATAAGGAAAAAATTAAATTGATGATGAATGAAAATTTTAAGTGAATGAAAAGTGGAGTAACACTGGGCTTCCCGATGGCTCAGAGGTAAAGAACCCTCCTGCCAGTGCGGGAGACACAGGAGACACAGGTTCGACCGCTGGGTCGACAGGATCCCCTGCAGAAGAAAATGGTAACCCACTCCAGTATTTTTGCCTGGAAAATTCCATGGACAGAGGAGCCTGGTGGGCTGCAGTCCATGGGATCACAGAAGAGTCTGACAGGACTTAGTGACTAAATAGCAACAATGAAAATTGTAATTACTTTTCCCACCAGGAAAGTAATGGAATAAAGACTATCAAGTTGCATTGAGATTTCCAGAGGAATTCTTTTATAATTTTCCAAGATGATTCGCATCACCTTTTCACGCAGAGTCCATAATTGGGCTCAAGAAGGCATGCCTTTTCCCTTTGGGGGTGCAAGGTCCTGCCCATCTGAACGCTGGCCGGTCAGGCTCAGGGACCATTTAATTAGGAAGCCATTGCTGGCGGCCTCTGAGTGTGCATGTGGCTGGCGCCCATGCTCTGGGAGCACAGAGGGAGCGTGGTCAGCACGCCCTGGCCCTCGCTTCCGTCGCCGAGAAAGAGCCGTCAGGGCTGCTGTCCGAGGGGATCGGCACGGGCGGCTCCTGGAGCGCGGGTGGCGGAGCCGGCCTCACGACGCTTCCTGTGGGTGTGCGCTGGCCTGGCCGGTGGCCGCCGCTGCCTGCGCCCGGGTGAGCAGGACAGCCGTTCCCACCCCGGCGCCCGGCGCGGCCTTTTCCCACGTCTTCTCCCTGGACCTCGGGGCCTCGCTCAGATGTCCCTTCGTTCGCTGACTCTCCGCCCTCCGCACGCCCGCAGCACGCGCTGCGTCCGGTCAGAGAGGCATGCTGCGCAGCCCTTTCTGCCGCAGGGACTGCCTGGGTTTATAGAGTCGTCCTCTCGGTGCAGTTACGTGGCTTCCCTCGGTTCCCTTACCTGTAAAACGCCATGAGTCTGGGAGGATTGTGTGAGTTGTGTGTGTAAAGGACTCAAGAGTAGGACCCGGCTCATAGGGCTCAGGAGTTGTTAGCTGTTGTGCAGTTATCATTATTTATAAGGGTTTTATGCATTTACTGTCCTCATTTGTTTTGAGGATGGTGAAGGCTTATGACATGTAATTCACTATCTTCTCAACATGGTATACTGTGTGTAAGAGACACTCAATATTTTTTGCAGTAGTAAATTATTAAGGCAGAGAACTGAATGTGTTGTTTTTGTCTAGAATACTAGGCATACACACGGATGTCTTATGTGTGACCCTGAATACTTGGTGGTCAGTATCTCTTCCATGCAGTGCAGTTAATAAACAGAATTTAATGCATTTGTTAAAAATATATATATATACATACACACAATTTTTATAATATGAACCTGAGCTTGGTTTTAAGCACTCATACAGGTTCCTGTGAGGAGAGGGGAAATCTTTTTTTAAGATAAAAATTTTTCAGTGTTTTCCAGTTTGTTTTTTCTCATGATAAGCTCAGCAGCCGTGTCTGTATGACTAAATTCGGTGTACACAGGCAGCTTGGCATTTTAATCACCTCATCTCCAAGGGGTCAGTGCACTGGGGATGTGGAATTCTTCAATTTCAGAGATTAGAATCTTAATTGTTGAAATAAGACCGACTCACTTGAAATAGAGAAAAATATCAAATGGTATACAAAGGAAGTGTGATGTTATTAAAATAGTAAGATAATTCATCTAGCAGTCTTGTTTGTTGTTCACCAAAAGCCTTTTGAGCATCTCTTTCTCACTGGATTCAGAACCTCTGAATTTTAGCCCAAGATCTGCCACTGAGAAGTTGAACAAGTTCTTTGTCTTTACTTGGTCTACTTACGCACAGGACGATAAAAAGATCAAATATGATGATGTGTATGAGCGCTCTTAGAACACTGAAGCATTGTGCAAATATGAAGAGTTGTATAGTGTTAAATTGTCAGAGGCAGACCATATGTATGGTGACAGTTAAAAGAAATACCAATGACTGTTGGGATAGTCAGGGTGAACCTTAGGGGTGGGTCTGATTGTCCCCAGAAAGCATCAGGGGAGAGACTGTTTTTAAAAGCCAGTACCCTGGTGGGAGGGGACATGGGTAATGGCTGATTCATGTTGATATTTGGTAGAAACCAACATAATACTGTAAAGCAATTAATCTGTCAATTACAAATAAATAAATTTTAAAAAGCCAGCACCTGGAATTGGTGAAGTAGTTGGGAAGAGAAGAGCACGTTGGGAAATTGTCCAGCTGTGTTTCATTGAACATGGAGTGAACTGCCTGACTGAATTCGTTGAGCAACTGGAATAACCTTTCACATTATCAATTTTCTAAAGTGGATTTTGCATTTTCCTCCTCTCCAAAACAGGATATAACGAGTTTAATATTTTCTTATTCGTTTAGGGCCTTCCTCTGCCATGCAGGGGTTGGTGAAGAACTGGAGTCAGGGCCTTCCTCTGCCGTGCAGGGATTGGTGAAGAGCTGGAGTCAGGGCCTTCCTCTGCCATGCAGGGATTGGTGAAGAGCTGGAGTCAGGGCCTTCCTCTGCCGTGCAGGGATTGGTGAAGAGCTGGAGTCAGGGCCTTCCTCTGCCGTGCAGGGATTGGTGAAGAGCTGGAGCCAGGGCCTTCCTCTGCCGTGCAGGGGTTGGTGAAGAGCTGGAGTTAGTGAGGTGTGTTTGGCTTTTACCTCATGCCTTCAAAGGATCTCTGGAGACTGTCTTTTACTAAATTGACATATGCACCCTTTTGGAGAGTGTAATCCAGTAGTTTAGTGTATTCATGGACTTGGGCAGCCTCAGCCCTTAGACTACTCCCAGAGTGTTTTCATCACCCACAAGAAACCCGAGTCCCGAGAACCGACATTCCCAATCCTCCCGCCGCCAGGCCTGGCAACCACTGACTGACTTTGTCTGTGGCTTCTCTGCCTCGGACATTTCACCCACATGGGATCCTACAAGGTGTGGCCTTTTGTGTCTGGCTTCTTTCACTGAAAACATTCAGATTTAGAATAAAAAAATGCTAGTCAAATTGATTGAGTGGAGTTGGAAGGAAATTTAAGAGAGCCCGTGAGAGGAGGAAGGTGAACCAGGAGGAAAAAGGACGAGACCAGAGGAAGTCCAGATTCTCTGAAGTGTCTGTGAGCTTGGCACTGGGCTGAGTTACTGGGCGGTAAAGCAGAGGCGGTTCTGAAAGGTGTGCTGACACTTCCTCCCTGGTTGGTGATAATTGGATTTTGAAGAAAGAAGTAATATCCTCTTAATGTGTAGAAGTGCTAAATGAACCCTTTGGAAAGGAGTTGGATAACAGATTATTACTACAGTCAACCTTTGATTAGTATGATTTCAGCTTTTATTCCTCTTTTTTTTTTTCATTTATTTTTATTAGTTAGAGGCTAATTACTTTACAATATTGTAGTGGTTTTTGTCATACATTGACATGAATCAGCCATGGTTTTACATGTATTCCCCATCCCGATCCCCCCTCCCACCTCCCTCTCTACCCGCTCCCTCTGGGTCTTCCCAATGCACCAGGCCCGAGCACTTGTCTTATGCATCCAACCTGGGCTGGTGATCTGTTTCATCCTAGATAATATACATGTTTCGATGCTGTTCTCTCGAAACATCCCACCCTCGTCTTATTTCTCTTTTAAAGTATAATTCCCGCTTCTTCCCAGTTTCCATTTCTTGAGGTATATAGAGTTCTTGCTCCATGATGCCAGCCTTATCCTTGGTTTATATGTGTGTGTGTGTGTGTGTGTGTGTGTGTGTGTGTGTGTATAAATTAATGGTAGAGCAACCAGTTAAATTTTTCAAATACTGACTGGGAGAGTAGACATCTCAGTAATTTCCCTTTATACTTTATTGCTTAATATTTAAGGTTAGGATAATTGGCTAAACATCCATATTTTATTAATTGGTGAAAGTGAAAGTCGCTCAGTTGTGTCCAACTCTTTGCTACCCCATCGACTGTAACCCACCAGGCTCCTCTGTCCATGGAATTCTCCAGGCCAGAATACTGGAGTGGGTAGCTGTTCCTTTCTCCAGGGGATCTTCCCAACTCAGGGGTCAGACCCAGAGCTCCTGCATTGCAGGTAGATTCTTTACCAGCTGAGCCAGCAGGGAAGCCCAAGAATATAGAGTGCCCACTCCAGCCTATCCTGTCTCCAGGGAATCTTCCTGACTCAGGAATTGAACCGGGGTCCCCTGCATTGCAAGCAGATTCTTTACTGGCTGAGCCACCAGGGAAGCCCTTATTAATGGATAATTCCCATTTTTCATTTACTTCATTGACAGTCTTATCTCTCCCCATGTCAGTTAACTTAGTGATTCTTACAGGGTTTGATTGTTTGTTTTGTTTTAAAGTTGTGCAAATGCATTAGCCTTTATAACCAAAAAAAATCTTGTCAGGTAAACGGCTAACTTGGGTAATGCTTGAATATGGCAGTGTGTGTAGCTGCATAGCAATATTCTTATTTGACATCAATACTCAGTTCTGATTGTACCATGTTATCCTTAATCAACAGGCATGATCCAGTTACTTTGTTGAGGGAGGAAACCTGTCATTAAATCGTTTTGTTTCTTTGCTGCACAATAGCACTGTTTACGACGCCGTTAGAAATCTGCAAGGCTCACTGTGTCTGCAGTGAAAGATACGGACAAAGCCCGACAGGGTCTTTGGGCATTTCCACCTCTAAGCATTATACATCTGCTCCAGGGCCAAATTAAGCCTTCTGTATTGTTGAGCTGTGATTATTAAAGCTGACTGGATAGCCTTAGTATTTTCTCTGTTTGCCCACATTCACTTTTCATGTAACCTTTATTGATGGAGCATTACTTGGATATATTAAATGAAGATTAGTAATAGTGAAAATTTATTATATTGATTAGTCAAGTTGATGTTAAGATTTAATCTTGTTTAAAATTTATTTTTGTTTAGCTGCCTCTAAAATAAGCTCTATCACTTAAATTTTAACCTCTATGTCTAGCTGCCTGTTCAGCGTTCCATTTGAATATTTCTTAGTTACATCAAAAGAGGAACAGGTCCAAAACTGAACCCCTCTTTTCCAGTCCAAGTCCAGTTCACCCACAGTCTTCATCTCAGTTAACAGCAGCTCACCATTCCAGTTAGCAGAAAACCCTAGAGTCATCCTAGATTTCTCTTCTCTCTCTGTCTGCATTCGTCCTGTCCGCACATTCTTTTAGCCCTGCCTTCAGAATGAACATACCTAGAGTCTAACCACTGCTCCCTTCCTCGTCGTCTGAGCCATCTCCGTCTCTTGCTTGAATCAATTGCCATGATTTCCCACCAGCTCTCCCCACTTCTCTCCTCCCGCGCAGTCTGTTCTTGGTACGAGAGAGCAATCCTTTTAAGGTGGAAGTCAGACGCTCTCCTGCTGGGACTCCCATCACAGGGGCCTGTGAAATGCTAAGTGGTCAGGGCCCACTCCTCTCCCTGACCTCACCGACTCTCGCCTCCTGTGGTCCTTTTGCAGGGGCTCTTTCCTGTCCTTCAGACGGGCCAGGCGTGCGCCCCCCGGGTCTCTGCGAGCCTCTGTCCTTGGCCTGGATGGCTCTTCTTTCAAAAGCTGCCTGACTGGCCCCCTGATCTTCGTTCTTTCTCAGCTGCCGCACGGAGCTGCTCTGACCACGGCCTCAGCTCACCCAGCCTCCTTCACTCTGTCCGACACTGGCGTCTGTGGTGTGACTGTGATCCCTGGTCTCCCATCAGCGTGTTCGCGTCCTGAAGGCCCTGATGGTTTACGTGTTCAGGAAAGTGTATGATGTTGGCAGCAGGACATTACTGGTACCCTAGGAGCCGCCCCTGTTTCCCCTTCCGTCACTCTGCTCCCCAAGTCTGATAGCCTTTAACATTGTTTTTAGTTCATTGGAGGTCGTCTCCCACGAATAAAGGTCAGCTGCCGATGAGAAGTTTCTGCGCAGAGCCTTGCCCCTCAGTGAGGCCGGAGTGACACTTGCTCCACCTTGCCTTTTCCGGTGTCTCCTGAGCAGTCCACAGAGCTGAGACGCCCTTTGCAGCACCAAGATTGTGTTTAGAGTTTATGGAAGTGCGTTTGCAGTCCTCTTTGCTTATGAATGCAAATGTCACAGGGACAGCAGCCTTTGCCACTTTGCTAGATCTCTGTGATTTAGATGAAGATAATTTTATTCTGTTGACAGTGTGGAGCACGTTGCAGGTGAATATCAAGGTTAATTGTCATATTGAAAAGTGAAGCAGTACATTCTACATCTTTCTGTTGAGAAAAATGGAATTGTTACCATTAAAGTGATTTTAGGTTAATAAGTTGGTTAATAAAAGCAATTAAAACCTGATTTTCTTACAACTTGCCATAAGTGCTTTGCTTGAAAATAGTTATCACTGAATGGATCTATAAAAAAGATCAAATGACTGGTGAAATAAAAAAAAGAGAACTGCAAGGAAAACCTTTAATGGACAGTATTTTGATTTGGGCATTTGGTGAACAAAATTATTCTTCATGTGCTGCACAAGATCCAGTAATATGAACAAACAATTTAGTATTATCATTTGTTGAGCACTTATTATGTATTGGTTCTCATGCTTTTTTATGCTTCCAACAGTTTTATAATGGCAGATACTACAATTTCACTTTTCTAAATATGTTTTATTCAACTTCCAAGCCTCAGTTTTCTTATCAGACCTCAAATACTGAGCTCCTTATCCTACATCCTGTTTCCCCTCCCCCAGCTTCTACCTGACTCTTTATTTTGTATTTCCTCTGAATTTCCTCTAAAGAGCAGCATATACTCATTTTGAAGTTAATGGCGTTTTTTAAGGAAATAGTTTATTTACTGTTAATTTTTTTTTTTTATTTACTGTTAATTTTAACATCCTTCTCTGCCTCAGCAAAAACATTATTCTGCTGTTCAGGCATAATTATTGTGGCAAGTTTATGGCATCTTTTCAAGCCTTGGTTAGGCTAATTGAACGTCTGAATACCTTTATGGTATTAAAATTTTTTCTGGTTCTCTATAACTGGGTTTCTTTTTCTTGGCCCTTAAGGCTTTCTTGGAGCTTCCCAGGTGACACTAGCAGCAAAAGAACCCACCTGCCAGTGCAGGAGACGTAAGAGAGTCGAGTTTGATCCCTGTGTCAGGAAGATCCCCTGCAGGAGGAGATGGCCCCCCCAGTCCAGGATCCTTGCCTGGAGAACCCCGTGGACAGAGGAGCCTGGCGGGCCGCGGTCCTGGGATCACAGAGAGCCGGGCTGAAGCGACTCAGCGCAGCACAGCACGGCTTTCTTCCCGATAGTTCTCTTCAGAATACTTAAGTGTGATAAGATGCAGCAGATTTCCTTCCACCTAATGCCAGTTTAGAGAATATTTGCGTTTTTATGAGAACTGTGTTGCTCCGGACTTTTCTTTAGGCCCGTTTGTTCGTTTTCACTTGCTGGTTTAGACGCCGCTGTGTGTCTGGCGCAGCCCTGACGGCATTTCCCTGCTCTGGCCAGGCTTTTTCTTTTAACTCGTGCAGTTTTCAATCTCGTTATTCTTGTGTTTATTAAGGGCAATTTCATAGAAAACATATACTCTCAGTTTTATATGGAAAACAAAGTATATTGTTACAGGGAAAAATGTTAAATATGCCTAAGTTTGATTTTTGATTTTTTGGAGACATACCTAGGAGAAACTTAAGATGAGTATGCCTTATGCAGAAACTTTAACTAAGAAAGATTAAATGATCTTTAGTAATGGATTCTCACCATATGTTGACAGGTTCATATTTGCATATTTGTATAATCTGTCCTGATTTCAGATACTCCTCCTTATTTTCTCTTTATTAAAGACATTTATAAATGAAAATACTCTTTGGGCCTACTTATGGTCTAGTAATGTGCTTAGCCAATATTTAAGGCACTGTGGGGATACTCACAAAGGAGGTTAAGATAGTGAAAGATACTGAGATCACAGTTCTATTTACATGAGAATCGAGGGTCCTAAATGAAAAAAAAAAAAAAACCTACTGAGTATTTGCTGTCTGGTAAAAGAGGATATATAACTGGTAGTGATAAATAGTTTATACATTGTTCTGTTTTTAGCTTTGTGGAAATTTTATTTTCTCATATACGTTCTCCCTTTTAACAAGTCACATGACTGTGTAGTCTACTTTCTCAGAATTAGTGTTCATTAGCCTCCTTAATGAAGATTTTTACAGTCAGAGTGGAAGAGGGCCAACTTTTTATTGTTAGTGCACAGCATAATTAACCATACAAGGTTTGTTTATTATAGCCGAGAACTAGAACAATGCTTCAAAGAGGAAAACACACAGAAGATTAGTGAAGAACAGCAGCGTGTGAGGCTGGCCAATTGTAATAATACCTTCAGTGGGTAGTTGGTAAATTTGTAAGCACATGCTTACATTTTCCAGATAATAGGAACTAAAATGTCTGATTTTAATTGCCATTTCTGTTACACTGTTGCAAGGAAATAATGGAAATTTTGCTTGGAGAAATGATTGTATTGGAGAAGTGTTATGTATAGTTTGATTCTGAAAGCCTGAGCTCTTTACAAATGGGTAATGTTACAAAAGTAATGAAATTCACTCTAAGGCACAGTTTTTTTTGGGGGGGAGTGGTTTCTGATTTTATTGAATTAGACCTAAAGAAAAATGATATATTCCAATAACTAAATAATAAATTTGCAATAGATAGTGTGCAGAGAATTTAGGGTTTTGTTCAGCCTATGTTTTCTGGGGAAGTCCTGATTTCAGATACTCCCCCTCATTTTCTCTTTATTAAATACATTTATAAATGAAAATACCCTTTGGGCCTACTTATTATGGTCTAGTAAATGTGCTTAGCCAATATCCCGACAAGGCACTGTGGGGATACATAGAAAGAAAGTTAAGATAGTGAAAGATACTGAGATCACAGTTCTATTTACAGGAGAATGGAGGGTCCTAAATGAAAAAAAATAACAAAAAACCCTACAGAGTATTTACTGTCTGGTAACAGAGGAAATATAACCGGTAATGATAAATAGGTTGTACACTGTCCTAAAACGGGTACACGGGAAACCCTGAGTTCTCACATGTGAGTACGCAGAATACCGTGTTCTCCCTCAGATAATCTGCACGGCGTCTGTCTCGGGGGTGTCTGCACCCTGTCATTTTGTTGTGGAGACTGAGTTCCGGAGAGCTTACGTTGTGGAAGCGCACACAAAGCCAGAATTCAGATCCTAACTTTAAATCCCATTTTCTTTCCACTAAACCCGAATAAATGGCTAGATACCCTCAAGGGACAGAATTTCTTCAAACTTGAGTCGGTCGGCACGGTGTTGGATGTCATCAGTGAAATGCTCAGACTGAACTCATCAAAGAAGGAATCGGCTAGGCCTTACCTGGCTCCTGACAGTACCAATCCAGGTGAGGAAGGGACTCTTGATATTCATAATAATAGCATGAGGGATTAAAGTCGTCAGAGTAAGCAAGTAGTTCTGTTCAGAAATAATATATTGAATTAGAAAGGCACTTTATAGTTTTAAAGGACACTTCCATATCTGTTACTTGAGCACCTTAAACCTTTCATTAGATCTGCTGAATGATTGGTTTTGTTCCCTCTTGAACCTTTCTCAGGTAAAGAAGAACCATGCCTCTTTAAGTCCAGAAATTGTCTTTGCGAATTAACATACATGGATCTTGTTGGGCAGTTATGGATAAATGGATGGCTGAATGAATAAACAAAAGGACAGGACTCAAAAGGAGTAACAAGATGCTTCCAGTTGTTTAAAATAGACAATAAAATATATTTTGAGCATAGACTACCTGGTTATATAATCAGTTAAAAATGAGGCACTTCATGAAATCTTCTGAAACCGTAGTGGCACACATCCTCGCCAAGAATTACACGGGAGGGCGTGACAGCGCGCCTGGGTCGTGGCCCGGCGCTTAGAGCGTTCAGTCACTGCTGTTAAGTGAGGAGGTGACCACAGGGGAGACTTCTAGTCTTACTCCTTTTTCCATTTCTCAAAAAGCCGCTTCCCAAAGAATACAAAAAAAAAAAAAAAAGAATCTTTTAATTGCCGAAATATTATACAACTAGACTAGTTTTACACGTTATTGTTCTGGTGCTGTATTATCTTGTTCTTTATTGTCTGATGTTTAAATCAGAAAATAACCTGGTTATGTATTACTTATATCTAAGAGTCTATCATCTTTTAGGCAGAGATGTTTGGGCCTGAGGAGGAAGAATTCTTCCAGGGTGTTGGAAAGGCATCTTCACGACAGTGAGTTGAACATAGAGGTTCCTTTGCAAAGGCACTTCCCGTCTCAGCTCTCTCCCAGAAATTAGCTTGTAAAACAATTCTGCTGACATTTACTCCTTCTCCCTCCTCTCCCCGCTTTAGGAAGAGAAACAATAACTTGTGAAAAGTCACTAGTAAATTCAGTTTGGTTTTCCATTGTGCCCAAATAGCGACCCTAAAACTGTAAGTTGTAAACGTCTTAGTGTTGGATTTAAAAGAATAGTATTGCTGTGCAAAACGTTTGATTAACGTAAAGCTTCAGAAGAGCCCATTGTGTGTGCCAGGCAAGTGTATTTTGTCTCCGGTTCCCAGTTCTTACAGATTTTGTTCTTACTTCTCTCTATTGCAGAAGCATAGATCATGTTGCTGTTGTGTGTGTGTGTGTGGTTAAATACATTTTCTTCCATTAGCAGAGCGATCATTGATTGACCTGATATGGCCTGGCCTCACACATTTCTGTAGATGATTCCATTAGGTGACGGCCTTAATGACAGGGATCTGATTCCATTTTTAGACATGGGAATACTCACCAGGCAGTGTGGTCCGAATTGCCGCACATCCTTACTGGCGTTCCTCTCACTTTTATAGAAAGGAAAGGAATTTCTGTGGAATTTCCTTGAGACTTCAGCTTAGTTTTATACTATAATCCCTGACTGAAGGAAGGGTTAAGGGGGCCAGGTGAAATTTGAAATTGTTCCTCAGAATTTGAATTCTGTCAGCTAAGTGGAATATTGAAAGTTTAGAACATTCAGCACAAAAACATCTGACCAGTTTGTATATGGAAATCTAAAAAAAAAAAAAAAAGTGCCACATTATATGGCTAAGTTAGAAATGTTGAAATTGTATGGCATCCGAACTATTGATGCTTTTAGAATTTTTAGTGCAAACATTGTCTCACATCATTGTGTCTTATTTAACTTTTGTCAATCCAAGTGTTCATCCTTAATCTCCCTTGAAGAAAAGAGAGCGTGCTTGAGGGAAGGGTTGTTTAAGGAGACGAGGTGAGCGTGTGGGGCCTCTGCTGCCTCCTCGTCAGCGCGTGTGTGTCCCTCAGTGAGAGACGAGAGACGCTCTTCCCTTCATCCGTTCGCAGCAGGACGAGCCGTGAGCCCAGCAGCACTCAGGAACACGGGCTCTGCCGGCCCAATGGGAGGACGTCACTTTACCGGCTGGTGTAAGGAGGTGGTGGTTGTTTAGTTGCTCAGTTCTGTCTGACTCTCTGCGACCCCATGAACTGTATAGCCCACCAGGCTCCTCTGTCCATGGGATTTTCCAGGCAAGAATACTGGAGTGGGTTGCCATTTCTTTCTGGTTTAAGGAGGTACTCAGAGGTAATTTTTTGACTGTGTGCAATTTTTTCCTTTTATGATGACTTTAGAATCTAATTCTGGAGTAAGGTGTGATTTTGCTGTAATTTTATGTGCATTAAAGATTAACTCTACCAACAGAGCTGAAGCCAAATGGAGGCATTTGAGAACAAATGGTTTTGAAAAATCCTGGACATTCGGTGAGATACTCATAGAGAAGTAAGTCTTTAATAAATCTGTTTTCATTAAAAACTGCTTAGTATATTTTCCCTGATGCTAGGAAAGATTGAAGACAGGAGGAGAAGGGGACGACAGAGGATGAGATGGTTGGATGGCATCATCGACTCAAGGGACGTGAGTTTGAGCAAGCTCCAGGAGTTGGTGATGGACAGGGAAGCCTGGCATGCTGCAGTTCCTGGGGTTGCAAAAAGTTGGACATGACTGAGCGACTGAACTGAACTGAGTAGGTTTTCCAACTCCTTAAAACTTTGACCAGAGAGAAAAAGTGGGAAGCAAGAGATTGATTCAGGATAGATATAGATAAATTAGCTACGATTAGGGATTGTAGTGACCTTAACAGTAAATGTATACATTAAGTAAAAATCAGACCATTTAAATTAAATCTGCCTTAAGTTAAAACGGCTTCTATAGTAACCTAAAGTTTTAAATATATGTATTCTTTTTTTAATGTAAAGTATTAATTTGTTTTCAGTTTTTAATTATTTTTTCACCAACATAACATTTCTAAACCATTTCAGACTTACGGTCCATATTTATACTAAATCTACAGCCTGTCATGTTAAATAAGTTGTAAATATATATATATATATATATATATATATATATATTCTTGAAGGATTATTTAATAGCTGATAAGAAACAAATGTCAGACCCTGCCAACCCTGTCTAATCTTCACAGTTCTGAGTGGGTCAAGAGACCCTTTTCAGGAGCTTGTATGTATTAACTTATTTCTCAGCAGCTCTGTTGAGAGTGAAAATAGTTGTTATTACAAGCTTGTAGATGAGAACCTACAGTGTAATCACAGGTAGAAAGTCACACAGCTGTTAGGTACGTGATCGAGGGTCCCACATTCAGACTGGCTCCATTTCCTGCACTCTTAACACGTCTTCTGTGCTGACTCTTGATTGTTATTTTTGTGTCATTTGTAAAGGTCTCAAATGCCCACTTCACTGTGGGCAGTGCCTACTTTAGGGGTCTAGACTAGGCCTTATTGCTGTTGTTCAGCCCCTCAGCCGTGTCTGACTCTTTGTGACCCCATGAGCTGCAGCACGCCAGGCCTCTCTGTCCTTCACCATCTCCTGGAGCTTGCTCAAACTCAGGACCACTGAATCAGAGATGCCATCCAACCATCTCATCCTCTGTCGTCCCCATTCTCCTCTCGCCTTCAATCTTTCCCAGCATCAGGGTCTTTTCCAGTGAGTCAGCTCTTCACATGAGGTGGCCAAAGTATTGGGGTTTCAGCTTCAGCATCAGTCCTTCCAATGAACACCCAGGACTGATCTCCTTTAGGATGGACTGGCTGGATCGCCTTACAGTCCAAGGGACTCTCAAGAGTCTTGACAACATCACAGTTCAAAAACATCGATTCTTCGGTGCTCAGCTTTCTTCACAGTCCAACTGTCACATCCATACATGACTATTGGAAAAACCATAGCTTTAACTATACAGACCTTTGTTGGCAAAGTAATGTCTCTGCTTTTTAATATGCTGTCTAGACTAGGTCCAGACTCTGAAAATTTTCTCATTTTGTATCAGAAGCTCTAATGAACATGAGGCTGGAGAGTGGTGACATCACCTCATTTCTACCTTATGTCAAACTAGATTATCAGAAAGCTGGTTAGGTCTATATTTTAGTACCGTTCCCTAATATCTTACCAGTCTTTCTAAATGCAGTTGTATGGTAAATACTTCTTCGTCTGTGTCTCCCGTGACACGGTCTGTTCAGGTGTTCGGCCATCCTTTTGTAAGAATTCACATAGCAGATTCTTCAAGGATTTGGTTTCAAAGGAAAGTTCTCTTACAGACGGGCACATCTCCTCCTGTCAGCCGCTGACAATTACTTAGCCTGTTGTGCTTTCTATTAATATTTGCTTTGGCTGCAAGGGAGCTTGGGGTTATAGTTCATTTTAATTACAGTAACTTTCTTAACCTAGGCTTTTGATGGGGTAAATTTCTCCTCTGGCTCACTGTGGCTGGAGGTTTTAAGCTGTCCTCTGTGTATCAGCTTCAGGGAGTTCATGAACCCCTTTGAAATGATAGGAAAAATTATTTGTATGTTCAGCTGGGAACCTGGGGGAGTTTCCTTGGTGTTTATCAAAATTTCAGTGACCTCCACCTGCTCCCCAAAAGTGAGGAACCATTGTTCTCTGGACTGGCTATTCATTTTATATTTTAATGGTCTCACAAACTCTCTTGTTATAATCTGCTTATAACCTTTTTGGCAATAGGTTGATTGTAAATCATACCTATACATTCAAATCATTATCCTGTTTCTCAATTTTGTCAGAAAATTCTCTGACAAGTAAGTTAATTTTATCAACCGGTTCTCTGTAATTTTAAAAGACACTCAGTCTTAGGAGCTTAAAGAATAGTTGATGTATTCATGCATATCATGTACCTACTACATTTATTTTCTTTTAAAGGAGCTTTTCCCTCTTAATTTATTGCCTTAAATGTTGTTGTTCAGTAGCCCAGTCATGTCCAACTCTTTGTGACCCCATGGACTGCAGCACACCAGGCCTCCCTGTCCCTTACCATCTTCTGAAGTTTGCCCGAGTTCGTGTCCATTGCATCGGTGATGACATCCAGCCATCTCATCCTCTGACACCCTCTTTTCCTTCTGCCCTCCGTCTTTCCCAGCATCAGGAACTTTTCCAGTGAGTCGGCTCTTCACATCAAATGACCAAAATACTGGAGCTTCAGCTTTAGCATCAGTCTTTCCAACAACTATTCAGGGGTAATTTCCCTTAAGACTGCCTGGTGTGATCTCCTTGATTCAAGGGACTCTCGGGAGTCTTCTCCAGCCCCACGGTTTGAAGGCATCGGTTCTTTGGCATCCCGCCTTCTTTACTGTCCAGCTCTCACCACTGTAGGTGACCACTGGGAAGACCAGAGCCGTAACTGTATGGATCTTTGTCGGCAGAGTTTTTTGCTTTTCAACACACTGTCTAGGTTTGTCATCGCTTTCCTGCCAAGAAGCAGTCATCTTGTGATTCCATGGTTGCCGTCACCATCTGCAGTGATTCTGAGCCCAAGAAGAGGAGCTCTGTCACTGCTTCCACCTTTTCCCCCTTTATTTGCCATGAAGTGATGGAGCCGATGCCATGATCTTAGTTTTTTTTAACACTCAGTTTTAAGCCGGCTCTTTCACTCTCCTCCTTCACCCTCATCAAGAGGCTCTTTAGCTCCTCTTCACTTCCTGTCGTCAGAGTGGCATCACCTGCGCTTCTGAGGTGGTTGATGCTTCCCCTGCCTCTCTTGACTCCAGCTTGTCACTCACCCAGCCCGGCATTTCTCATGCTGTGCTCAGCGCACAGGTTAAACAGACAGGGTGGCAGCAGACAGCCCTGCCGTACTCCTTTACCATGCCCTTAAACAGCGAATAGTAAAGTATTTGTAAAACGATGAATTAATTTATATTTTGAATTAACATTTTAAGCAATTACATGTACAGCCAAAATCTATACATGTAAACAATATTCCTTCATCTTCTTCCTTTGTTTTGTGGGTAAACAGAAAAGATTCTAGCCATTCTAATCATTTTTCTGGACTGTTTCTATTTTAGGAGAAACAACTCCCAAAATACATAGGGTAGAGTTACCAGCCATTTTTAGCTAGACCTGTGCATTGATAGGTAACAGTCATACCCATTGGAGGAAAATAAAGCCTGCGCTGCCAACCTCACTACTCAGATTAGTTTCCACAGCTGTCGTCTTAAGTGTTTTTTATAGTTTTTCAAATGCAAATTGTACTGACAGGTACTCTACAGAATTGTGCTATAATCCAAGGGGGCACGTGTATTATGTTTTTGATTATAGAGGCTTTTTGGTCTAATTGAGTGTTCTTTTGCAACAAAATAAAATTACAGTTACTCAAGTTGGAAAAAGGGAGTAAAGCCATCTGCTTTTCACTAGGCGATGTCTTGGTTGTTTAAATCTATAAGTTGTATGTAAATACATATTTTTCTCCTGAAGAGTTGATGACTGACAAAAAGAAATACTACTACCAAAGTGTCATTATAATAAAAGCGATTGTGTCTGTGAATTATATAGCAGTGTGAGTTATGGTGTGGGTTATAATAAATGACTCAATAGTTCTTCACTCCCTGGTTATAGAACCCTGTGAGTAACAGAGATCCAAGGTTGAAGACTGAGGAAAATGAATCCCACACTACCATCCAGCTTGCTACTCTGCAGGCTTGGTATGTGGAAAAAGAATTTGTATGACTTAACCACACTTAACCACACACATTAAAATTTGGTGTGCCAACAAAAACAGATTTCCTTAAATGATATGATTTATATTCCCGCAATAGAGAGAGCAGATCTGCGGCATTGTCTTGTCCCTCATTATAAAGTGTATTCTGCTGTTTTATTCATATTGTATTCATATATTCTATATATAGCCTATAAAGACACTGGTAAGGTTATAATAATGGGTAATATTTTCTACATTTTATCTCTTAATGAGGAATATTTGAACATTTATTGAATGTGAATGGCATGTGAATGGTTCTGAAGTAGGTTTGTGGGAGCTGGCAGAGACGACACCTACTTCTTACCACTGTATAAATGAAAAAAGCTTAGAGGAAGATGTAGCTCTAACTGAAAACATGTTGGTTGTGCTTCAGCAGCAAGAGAAATGTTCATAACCTTTGATTCAGTAATTTAACATAAGGGACCCTCGCTTATGGAAAATAATTAAAAATAAGGACTGGGATGTGTAATAATGAAATGTGAAAGTAAACAATGTTATGTGACGAGAAACGGCTAAAGTTAATCCTTCGGATGGTTATGTATCCAGTGAAAACAAATGGGCAAACTATATAACAATATGAAAAGATGCATGTAAGAAGGAGTAGATGATACTATATATCATAAATGATAAGTTTATAAAATGTACATATTTTAAATATTTGAAAGGAAAAGAAGAAAATTTAATTTCTAATAAATTAATTAATCTGGGTTCAAGTAATGAGGTTACAGATGCTCTCCTTTCCTCCCTTCTGGCCTCTCTGAAATAGTATTATACTAATTTAAAAAATTAAATGTAGATTTACATTTTTAAGACAGTCTAGTTCTTGTTCTCGAGGAACTGCTAGTCTAGTGGGTTAGAACTACAATAAAAAGAAATAAGTTATTGGCATGAGAGAAACTTAAGTGCTCTGCGAAGACTCTTGAAATTCAGTTTTCTACATACTGGATTCTTGTAAAGTCAAAGGAACCTTAAAAGTTAATATTTCTTAATGAAATAAACTTAATTTTTAAAGGCACTGAAAATGTCTAAGAATCTAAAACTATCAATGAGATGCTGTTTCTTCTATTCACATCTTGATGGTAGAACCATTAATTTGCATCCGGTACTATTGTGCTGGGAATAGTCAGCTAGGTATTTATTTAAATACACTTGTGGCATGCTTATAAACCCTCCTAGGCATGTATCTGGGGGTGAGGATGAATGAAGAATGTGGTCCCAGCTCCATGGGAGCTTTGTATCTGATTAGGCCCTGCTTTCAGTCACACTTTATTAAATGCTTCCACCAGTGTTTACATTAAGAATGACTTGAAACCATGGGAAAGAGGGAATTTTGACTGAGGGATGCAGGGAAGACTTCCCAAAGGTTATATAACAGGCTGTGAGCCTTGGAGGATGATGAAAGGTCACGAAATAAGCAGTATTTTTTTCATGGATCCTTGGAAGGCAGCAGAGGATCCATGAAATAAATAAAAGGAAGGAACATGGAATAAAATGAGTAAAGGCACAGAAATATCCTGGGTTTAAGGGACATCCAGGTTGCCGCGTGTTTCTGGAGTTGTAAATAAGTAGGTGCGCGGGGCCAATGAAAGGAGGGTTGGTGGCCAGTGTTTGAGAAGCTGGCCCCTGCTGGTTTGTGCGGATGCCTTAGTGAACAGACGTGAAGGTGGCTCTGTTCTCAGGGAACATGTAGTCCAGTATGGGGAACGAGAATTAACTAAAAATCCAGTGTATTGGTTTAAATTTGTTCATGAAGATTTTGGGGGGCTTTATTAAAATTCCTTTCACGAAATCCCGATTCCAGACAGTGTGGTGCTTTTTGTTCTAAAGGAAACCATCAGATGTTGTAGGACTACAGCGGGGGAAGGGGGCTCTGATTCTGCCTGGGAAGGCGGCTGGAATAGTGACCCGGGAGGACTTGCTATAGGAGGCTGTAAGTGAGCCTGGCTTGAGGGGTGAGTGGCAGTTAGCGGGCAGGTGGGAGTGAGGAGAAGAGCAGTCTGAAAAGGCAGGTGTAGCCCGGTTATTAAAGGGATGCAGGTGGCTCTGTTGGCTTCTTTAAGGCATTTTTGCATGTGCATCATATGTCAGTAAATGAATCACCACGTTTAAAAGAAGTTTGATGATGAGAGGGTTAAGCCAGTGCTGCCTAGGTGGTCTGTGATCTCACATGACTTGGCCAGCTTCGACACATCTAGAACAGTTTGTTGGGAGACAGTAAGGACAATTTAAGCTGTGGCTTTTACTTAATTTTAAAACAGCACAGTTTAAAAGGTAAAAGTTTCCTATTTATTAATGATATGCTATATGAGCAGAAAGCAAGAATTCAGGAATTCAGGGAGGCAGCTAAAGAGAGTTGAGAAATACAGATATAGAAGGAGCTACAGTAGGGAGAAGTGACGTTCCCAAGGAATGGATACGTTCCCAAGGAATGGTCTTGGTGGGAAGTGGTGGGTAGGTCTAGGAGCTCTCCTTTTTCTGTCTCACAGAAGATGAGCTTCTGAATCCTTTGCTTTTTTTTTTTATTACAAATAGGGTCTTTGTTATCATTTTCAGCAGATTTAGCTTCTTTTAATCTAAACTGTTTTCAGTGTTGGGTAAATTTCCCAGTAGCTGCGGTTGAGATACTAAAGCACAGTGGCTTTTGAGAGAGTACTGGTCACTAAACTTACTTTCCCAGGCCAGGCTTTGAAGTTAATTCAGGAAAAGTCAGAGACACTGCCCATCCTTATCCTGTGAGGCAGCCGTGGAGGTCCTTCTGTTTGTCTGCTCTTAGGAACAAAACTGGCATGGGGATCATGCCACCTGACTTTGCCTTTGTTCTTATACATTTCAGATTACAGAGTTCCGTTCGCATACGTGTACTTGCAGTGTGTATGCTAAGTGAAGTGAAAGGCGCTCAGTCGTGTCCGACTGTTTGCGACCCCATGGACTGTACAGTCCACGGAATTCCCCAGGCCAGAACACTGGAGTGGGGAGCCTTTCCCTTCTCCAGGGGATCTTCCCAACCCAGGGATCGAACCCAGGTCTCTGCATTGCAGGAGGATTTTTTACCAGCTGAGCCACAAGGGAAGCCCAAGTATGGTAAATACTTTGCTAAAATGAATAGGATTGCATCTATAATCATTTCTAATTAATATAATAGTTTATTTTAGCTATTTAAATATCTCATGTTGAATGCTTGGAGACTTACATTACTGTTTTTATTAGTCTTTTATTTTAAAAGATGTTCCATAACTGGATGTATGTGCCTCTGTGCATTTTTATTAGTAATATACACTAAAATAACTTCTTGGACAAGAAACAAGTTAGTTTAAACTATATTCCTGAAGGATATGTTATTTTATCCAAGAGCATTTTAGTTCTTAGTTACAAACTCCGAAAAGTGAGGAAAGTATGATTTATTGAGGTTAACGTCAATTTCTTTTAAAGCAGTTAATAAACTCCTTTTGGAGTTAGTGGTGTATGTAAATTCTTCATAATAATGTTATTACTAAATTAGGTCAGTGCCTGGCTGCCTGTTTTGATCTGAGTTCTTTCTGCTTTTTAATGCAGTGCATTAGATATTGCTTTGATATTTAGTTGTTTACTTAGAATCTTTATATACTTGTTCTAAGGCTCCTACATGTAAACGCGCACACACACACTCTCAGACTCTGACACCACCCCAGAATCACTTTCTCCGTATTATGGTCCACGTCCACTTTATTCCTCCAGAGGTTGCTAGCATGGCCTCTGGTCTAGCCTGAGTAATATGCAGTTTGTTTCAGTTCTGCTAACGCATCTGCATGTTTTGATAGAACATCAGGCACTTAGAAAAGAGTAAAAATCTATCTGTCTGCCCGTTGTGACTCAAGCAGAAAGTGGCAGCGAGTTATTTCTCCGTTTCCCTCGGTGTTTGGGCGATGGTTTGGATGGGCCTTTCCTTCAGGTGGACACGGCCGTGGGAAAGCTGTCGGTGAGTCTGAGCCACGGCGCCTCTGTGGGTCTCCACCTTCCAGGAGAGGCCGGGCCAGAGCTCTCCTGGCCCCAGTGTCATCTCAGGGGGGCGGACGCGGTGATGGTCCTGCACCCGGCTCCGGCCAAGGCCCGTCTCGGTGACCGTGCCCACCAGCTCTTCTGTGTCGGCGCCGGCCGCCCTGCACCCTGCCCCGGCAGTGAACGGCCCGAGCCCAGCGCCGGTGCGCCCGCTCCGGTCTGAGGGCCCGGCTCCTGAGGGCGGTTCTGGACGGCACAGCGCTGCTGCTTTGCTGCACGCCTTGCCCCGCTAAAGGGAAGGAAAGTTTCATGTGTTAGGACTCTTCTGGCTTCTTACTTTTTCTTTTTAGCTTCAAGGTACATTTGGAACCAAAAAATACTCAGTGTCTAGTACTAAACATGTCACCGTCACTTTCGTCTCTCTGTTTTTAATTTGGAGAAAGTATCAGTATTTTGTAGAAAATGTGCAGTATACAGACTGGCATTCACCTCATCTTTCTTCATCCTCCAGGACTGCAGGTTAATAATCATAAAGAAATCTACCCCTGATGTAACTCCTATGTTCTGTGTTTTTGCTTTTCTTTATTCAGATCTGCTTCTCATGTGTTCAGCCACTGCCATGAAAAACAAATCCCTTCCTAGGAGAAATGAGTGTTAGAAATGGATCTAAAAAGAAAAGGTTAATGAGGAGAGCTGACAGTGCACATAACCGTGTGATTGCTCAGTAAATCATGCGTTAATTACACGATGAAGGAGGCCAAGCCGGCACCGGACGGATGGGGTGTCAGCAGGGCGGGGCAAGCGGACGCCCTGGAGATATGGCGGGCCGACGCGTGGATGGGAGGTGGAGGCGCATCAGGGAGCGGAGACCGTGACTGCGGGACGGAAGCGGGAGATGTCACCAAGGGTAGACTGGAGCACGAGAGGGGATGAGTCGTGGCCCTGGGAATGGTCTTGCTGAGAGAGGGGTGAGCAGTGATAGTAAAAAGGAGAAAAACGGCTTAAGCTGATTCATGGTCTATCGAAAAAAGTCACCTATTAATGTACTGCTTTTGAATGGCCACTTTAAAAGAGCTTTGCCTTTCTACAGTATTCTTTATTAATAATGACAGTAAAGCTACGAAAACCCAGATCCTTATGTTGATTTTAACAATCACATTTCTTTTGGTGGTGGTCTTCTAAACATGGCTCTAACTTCTGGTAAGAATAAGGTATTTACCATGATATTTTGACTTAAACGCAGTAAAAGACTTATCCTGAAATACGGAGAATCTTTGGCAACTTTAAGGTACCATTTTAATACAAGTGAAGTCTGGGGTGGTGTTTGGTACCTGCAAATTATTTTTTGAATGCGCCTTATTTTTAGAGCAGTTTTAGCGGAGATCTCCGTGTACTCCCACACTGGCAGACCGTGGCTGGGGGTCCCGTTGTCACAGCTGACACACACTTCCTCTCCGAGCCCGGGGTCCACTGCGGGGGGCTCGCTCAGGTCCTGGGGCGGAGGCGCGTGTCTCCGGAATGGTTTGTTCGGAGTGCGTTTCCCTGAGGCCGGCGTCGGGGAGGCGGAGGCGGCCGGACGGCCACACGCGCCCTCTCTCCCGGCGGGCGTGCCCCGCTGCCCCCTCTGCAGAGTCCGGCCAGGACGGCCGCCGCGCTCCGCGGGGCTGTGTGTGCGGGCACCTGCCACGCAGCCTCGTGTGAGACTAGGTGTACAGTTCTATCATGGAATGGTCAGTTAGAAAGACACGTTTATTTTAAACAAAGTAGCTTGGTTGAGTCTAAGGCCAGAGGTGAATGGCTTTAGTGGTGGAGGGGGCTCGTGACACGGCTGCCCTGCGGCCGCCAGCGCTGGGCGTCGGGCGCTCCGCCGCCAGGGAGGCTCTGGGCCGGGGCCGGGGCGCCCTGGAGGCCGGGAAGGGCTGCGGGGCCAGCGTGTCTTCACGGCCTTGCAGGACTTCTGACATCTGTGTTTCGTTTTTTAATGAATGAATTTATTTTAATTGGAAGACGATCCCCGGAGAGTATTGTGGAGGCCTCTGACTTACATCCGCGTGACCCCTCCCTCCTGAACCCCTCCCCACCCGGCCCTGCAGCTTGCCAGGGAGCACCTGCCCTGCGCTCCTTGCGGGTACGTCACACTCCCATGGCTGCTACTGTACCTGTGGCAACACACATGTTCCAGCGCTCTCCTCTCCAGTCGTCCCGCCGTCTCATCCAGCCGTGTCCTAGAGACTGTTCTTACATCTGTGTCTCCTTCGCTGCCCTGTTTGGACATAGGATCGTTGGTACCGCCTTTCTAGATCCCATATATGTGTGTTAATATGCGATATTTGTCTTTCTCTTTCTGATTTACTTCACTCTGTATAATAGGCGCTGGGTTCATCCGCCTCATTAGAACTGACTCAGATGCGTTCCTTTTTATAGCTGAGTAATAGTCCATTGTGTATGTGTACCGCGACTTCCTTATCCATTCATCTGCTGAAGGACATCAGGATTGCTTCCATGTCCTAGCTATTGTTTGTAAACTATTTGATGATGGCCATTCTGCCCAGTGTGAGATGATACCTCATTGTAGTTTTGATTTGCATTTGACATCTGTTTTTAAAATGAGTGTTGCAGTGGGCAGAAAGTCATGAAAAGGTACTTTAGATTATGGGAAATATGTAGAACATGAATGTTATCAACCAGTACCTCTGTGGGGTTTTATGAGTGATGGCTGGCCCACTGAACGGCTGTCTCCTCTCTCCTGAAAACACAAGGCTCTAGATCACTAGATCACTGTCTGTGGGATCTGTGTGTGTGTGTGTGTGTGTGTTGGGGGGGGTGGCTTGCACACATGCATGTGCACACACTACTTGTTAATATTTGTAAGTATGTGTGTGTATTCACTTATGATCCCAAGATCTGCTAATTTTTGTAAAGTAATATTTAAGTTATTTTGGAGGCATGGTTTTCTAAGATATTAGTTTTTTTCCCTTTTCTCTAAATAGTTAGTGAAAATGTTGCATTGTTACTGTACTATTTCTTCTCACGAAAGAACAGTATTATTTAAAAAAAATCACTCAAATGCTGAAATGTTTTTTTAGAGTAGAATTTGATGACCAAAGCTTATTGCATGTGTATGATTGCATGTAGAAAAATTACCTTACATCATAGCTACCCTGTGGAAATTGCTTGTTGAATGATTTAGCATATTTGAAGAGATTCATGGTGATCCAGTTCCTTATAGGGAAGATTTCTGTGAAAGATTTCAGGATAAAGTTATGTAGAGAACTTTCCCAATTCAGAAATAAAATTCACTGATTTTGTTTACCTTTTTCTGCTTTATAGTATCAACAAGAGTTACAGGTAGAAAATATATGGAACTAGGTGGATAGATTGCAAAATCCATCTTACATTCATTAAAGATAATACTTGCTTTGAATTCTCTTTTCTTTCAAAAGTATTCCCTAGACTTCTTTTTGTAGAAACAAGTTGTCAAACGGAGAAGAGAACTAGGGCCCAGAGGACACAGAGATTGAAGGAGAATTTAAATTTCTTTATGAAAAGCAATTCACTGTTGCACAAAAGTAAAAAAAAAAATTTTTAATTAAAATGTTATTCTTTCCTTGATATCATTTAGAATAGAATCTGTGTCCTTGAAAACATCTGAGTTATGAAAGTGGTTTCTGCTCTGCTACTCCTGTTTTGTTGGAAGCCCTTGTTTTGTTTAATGAATCATTATACATATGGTAAGCTCAATGGGTATGTTATAAAATTTGAAGACACTATTATTAATCCACATATTATGTATGTTTATAATGCTCTTTTTTTTTAAGAATTAGAAAACAAAAAAGATTTAGAAAACAGTTGTAAATTGTAAGCCTGTACCAAATTGTTGTCTGTGGCAACAATTTCATAGTGTAGTTTTAATTTAAAAAACAATATCCCCAACTCGGTGGTTTGCCTTAACTTCTACATAGACAGAAGTCTTTTCTAATATCATACTTTAAAAGGGACTTTCAATGATAATTTCTAAAGTTTTTAAAGGATTCTACAACACCCTTACATTGCTTACTAGTAACCAAATACTGAGTTCCTGTAAATTGTAGCAATTTATCACATATGAAATATGATCTTTTTTTTAAAAAGTCAGTTCTTATACATGATGATGAAAGAACTCATTTTCACATCTTTAGAAAACCACCAGGATGGTCATACTGTTTAAACCTTAGCGTAGTCTCAAGTTTCAGTTTATAAAGTCTTTAGTCTCAGAAAGACATAAAACTCTTAAGAGTTGTGCTAGTTTGTTTTCTAAGTGTGCAGAGGACAAGAACTTCCTTCTGATGAGTAAAAGCAGGTGTGACGTAGGTGTTGTGAAACAGAGATCTACCTCCTGGATTAGTGTCCCCCCTTCCGTGATGAGGATGGGAGCAGAAACAGTTGGCTTGCAGGGGAGAGGACACGTGTGGCTGGGATGCAGCGGTCTGTTGGCGCCTCACATCCTGAGCCATTGGGACAGCTGGGGTGTTCCGACAGCCAATTGAGTTAGGTGAGCAAACCATGGTTTTCCATCTTTCCATCTTTTACTCATTTTCCTCAGGCATTAGTTCATAAAGTCAGAAAGATACCATTTACACAAAGATCTTTAATGTGTTTAAGTTCAGCTTCTTAAGTAAATGAGTTAACATGTGGAATAGAATTTCTGAGGAGCATCTGCCAGTTACCGTGTGGTATTGGCTTTGGGATAATTGATATTTGGCTGCTCTGACAGTAATAGACTACCAGATCAGCTGCTTCTTGAGTCTCTCTTTGGAACATGCTAATAGGGTCATCTCAACAGAGTGGAGGATGCTTATCTTTTAAAGCGTTTATAGTTGGGTGGGGTCTTTTGTTTAAGAGCTGTAATGATATGTGAGTCAACTTAAAAGGAGCACTCAAAGACCTGACTTTATACTAATATTTATACTAATATTATAAATTTTGGTCTAGATATTTAGGACTCAGGGTAAGCTTTTTAAAACATACACATATTTTATAAAATACATCATTATATCTAAACAATACCAAAGTAGTGTTGTATTTAATCCTTTTTTATTAAAGTTTTGGTGAAACAGCATAGATCCATAATAACTTAGAACAGATAGGCTTAAACCTCCCACCTCCCTGTTTTGTCTGTTTTCTTCTTCAGTAACAAACCTCGAGATTGGGCACGCCAGACTGCAGTTTATTTGTGCGTCTGTGCTCCTGTCTCCGCACAGAGGGTTTGCGGTGAGTGATGATAGCCACAGCACCAGCAGCGACAGCATAGTTAGCATTTGTCGGGTGCTCCCTGTGATCTAGGTGCGTGTTTCTTACACCAGCCGTAGGAGGTGGGGACTGCTCTTACCTGTGTTGTGCACTTGAGAAAGTGATGCTTACAGGAATTGAGTAACTTGCCGACATTTAACATTCTGGGAGATGGAGGTAGAATGCTAGCCTCAGAAGTCTAACCTTTGCTCCCAACCTCTACAGAATCAGTAGGGGTAGAGGAACAAGACGGAAACATTGAATATTCATGTCTTCAAGTCCCACAATTCTTGGGACTCAACCATGAATTTGACTCTAAATTTCCTATAGCAAAAGAAAAAAAAAAAGTGGGAAGGGTGAATGGGGTTTGGGAGAATACCATTTAAAATCTTTTTCTTAGGACTTAATCCTCAAATAGAGCCCCCTTGTGGGTGCCTCCAAAGGAGACTCACTGGGATCAGATGCTGGAAATGATTTCTTCATAACACTGCCTATAGTATATGGGTGATGGGTTTAATAGGATTTTTTTTTTAATCCCACAACAAACCATAAGGCCAGAATGCCCAAGCATGATCTGGGCAGTGAGATGCCAGAGAGCTCAGCTGGTAGAGAATCTGCCTGCAATGCAGGAGACCCCCCGGTTCAATTCCTAGGTCAGGAAGATCCCCTGGAGAAGGGATAGACTACCCACTCCAGTATTCTTGGGCTTCCCTTGTGGCTCAGGTGGTAAAGAATCGGCCTGCAATGGGGGAGACCGGGCTTTGATCCATGGGTTGGGAAGATCCCCAGGAGAAGGGAAAGGCTACCCCCTGGAGTATTCTGGCCTGGAGAATTCCATGGACTGTATAGTCCATAGGGTCACAAAGAGTCAGACATGACTGAGCATGCATGGAGTGGCTTGATCCATTTGTAAGATCTAGCCTACTCCCTCAGAATGGAAGCAGATACTTGCAAACAAAGCAACAGATAAGGGATTAATCTCCAGAATATACAAACAACTCATGCAGCTCAGTATCAAAGAAACACACAACCCAATCAAAAATTGGTGAAAGATCTAAATAGACATTTCTCCAAAGAAGACATGCGTATGGCCAAAAAAACATGGAAAGATGTTCAACATCATTAATTATTGTGTACATGCATGCTCAGTTATGTCCAACTCTTTGAGACCCCATGGATTGTACCTGCCAGGTTCCTCTGTCCATAGAATTTTCCAGGCAAGAATACTGGAGTGGGTTGCTGTTTCCTACTCTGGGGAATCTTCCCAACCCAGGGATTGAACCTGCGTTTCCTGCATTGGCAGATGGATTCTTTACCACTGTGCCAGCTGGGAAGCCCTAATTATTAGAGAAATACAAATCAAAGTACAGTGAGGTATTACCAATTAGAATGACCATCATCAAAAACTCTACAAACGATAAATGCTAGAGAGGGTATGGAGAAAAGAGAACCTTCCTTCACTGTTGGTGGGAATGTAAATTGGTATAGACACTATTGTGAACAGTATGGAGATTCCTTGAAAAGCTAAAATAGAGCTATTACATGATCCCACTCCTGAGCATATAGCCTGAAAAAACTATAATTTGAAAGGATGTATGCTAGCCACATTATTTACAGTAGCTGGGACATGGAAGCAACCTAAATATTTATTGGCTGAGGAAGGGACCAAGAAGAAGTGGTATGCATATACGGTGGAGTGTTACTCAGCCGTAGAAAGGATGGAATAATGCCATTAGCAGTGACGTGGATGGATCTGCAGATTGTGATACAGAGTGAAGTACGTCAGACAGAGAGAAATACCATATAACGTTGCTTATACATGGAGCCTAGAGAATTGGTACAAGTGAACTTACCTGCAAAGCAGAAATAGTCATGGACGTAGGGAACAAACTTCTGGTTCCCGTGGGGAGGAGGGGGTGGGCTGAATCGGGAGGTTGGGATTGACGCACAGACACTGCTGATGCGCTGTGTGAAGTAGGCAAGTGATGAGGACCCGCCACGCAGCCAGGGAACCCTGCCCGGTGCTCCAGGATGACCCGGATGGGAAGGAGGTCTACAGCAGAGGGGACGTGTGTGTGTGTGTGTGTGTGTGTTACTGACTCACTCTGCTGGGCAAGAGAAAGTAACACAGCGTTGTAAGGCACCTGGAGTTCAGGAATTTTTTTTTTTTTTTTTTAAATCCGGAATACTGAGAGGAATGACATAGATGGCTGCACATTTGCCACTTAATCCGGGTCTTTGTGTCTACTTCAGAAGCACCAAAGTATACTTTGTGTATACTTCAAATGAGCAGATCCTGGCTGACATCTCTGTTTTGAAAATTGAGAAGGGTAAACAAGAAACGGTGACAGTTGTTCATTTTATTAAGCTCACAATTGAGTGGGTAATTATCCCAGGCAGGGGGACTGTCATGGAAGCCAAGAAGTTGAATTTCCAGTAAGAAAGCGTTTTTTCAGGTCTGTGGAGTGCGCAGAGAAGTGCCAGGTCAGAGAGGACTTTAGTGTCCACTGCGTGGCCACAGGCCCCGGGTGCCTCAGCAGGGGCAGCGTCGGAGGAGTAGTCACCCTCGGTGCTCTGGGCTGGGGAGGAGTGCAGGGCGCAACCGGAGCTCCTTGTGTAGCCTGCGCCCGTGGGTGCATGCAGTCCTGGGGAGGAGAGGCCCGGTTGAAGGACTTTTGTATAAGGAACGGAGGAGGCCTCAGGCCGTTTGCACGTCTAGGGGAGGAAACCAGTGAGGAGGGAGAGGGAAGGTGAAACGCAGAGCCCGACGGGGGTTGCACCTGGGCATCTGGGGCGCGGGTGACGGGGCTTAGAGATGCTGGGGCTCAGGTCGCGGCCGCAAACGGTGGCCAACCGATCAGCCGTCAGAGAGGTGCTCTCCCCCACCACTGCCTGCCCTCCGCTGTCAGGCAGCGCCGCGCACATGCGGATGAGGTCTAGGACAGGGGGGTGAAGGCTGGGGGCCAGTCACGAGTGGTGACCCGCCTGGAAAGGTGACTGGGCCAGCAGCGGCGCTCCCCTGACCCTGGAGATGGAGCTGTCATGGGAGTGGGAGTTAGGCGAGCCAGCGGGGAAGGCGGAATAGGCTGGAGGGCGACACAGAAGCGGGCACCCTGGTGAAAACCCGCGTGCTTCCTTCCACTCTCCTCCCGGCGGCTGACTCTGCTGTTGCCCTGGGCGGCTCCGGGTGCCCCGGTGCTTCCTCACCCAAGGGGACGCGTGTGCAGGGGGCCGGGAGCCTCCCGAGGAAGCTGCGTGCTCCGCTGGTCTTAGAGGGCGCTGGTGTCGGATGGCCATGCCCGGGAAGCCCACCTAAGGTTGGCAGGGAGAGTTAAAAGTAAAAGACCAAAGGCCTTGGGGCTTAGGGGCCTTGTGTTTTGAAGTAGTCTTTAGTCATTGTAAACAAAAACAGAATAGAAAAATCTCTCAGGATATTATCATGGGATACTATTTTACATTGTGAGCATTTATATTTTTGTTGGTCTTTATTTCTAATCGTGACTGTGATTCCGGGATTATTTCATTATATAAACATCGATAAAGAAAAAGTTAATCATGGTATTAATATTGTTACAGAATAATTTTTTGTATTGACCTAAGGAAGAAATAAAGAAGTTTTGTTCTTTTAAAATTCTTTTCAAAACAAAGCAAAATAAGGCTAAGCTACTTTAAGCGGTTGCAGTGTCCTGGGAAAACAAAAGCTTTGGTGCATATGCTTTTGATAGTAGACACTGTGACCGTATTATGTGCGCTTTCCTAATAATGTCTGATGTTATCAAATTGATTAACTCAACATGGGGACTCATCAGATTTAACTGTGGTTGGCAGCTGTACACTAGAAGAATAGTAATACAGAAGGGGAATGAAATTAGCTTTTTAATCAGCTGCGTTAAATACAGAACTAAAAAATGTATCCAATGTGTTCATTGTTTCACAGCAACGTGTGCGACTGTAGTATTCACAACAGTAGCCTTTCCATTATCCTTCCCAATAAAATCCTGACTGGTATTTTCAAAGATTGGCTACTGCCAAAAGCTGGACGTGCTAATTAGATTTTCATCTGATAATTGATAGTGTGGGTTTCAAGCATTTATGATTTCCTGTGGGCTTCAAAAGTCAGCATTTGTATCCATAGATTATATTTACTGTGTAAACCTCAGACTAGTCAACTCATCTAAGAACTAGAACCTGAACCACTGATGACTCCTCCTCGGAGCAACATAAATATTTCTCTGAGAAATTAGTCATTGCGAAAATAATTATTTTCCTTTTTGCTTTTAAAGATACAAGCATGAAAAGTTAATAAATGATACCTAAGGAGGAGCCCTCAGTTAAGGGGTCAGGGTTGATTCTGACTCTGCCCGTAACTGTAGCTTGAGCCGCGGAGTGCTGTAGACAGTGACTGCCTGCTTTGCGCAGGTCGCTCAGGGCGCTACCGTTCTGACAAGAACAGCAAAGACACCAGCTTCCTTGGAAACACCGTTTGGATGTCCTGAGAATCTCTCTTGAGGGCAACAGTCATTAGTTAAGCTTTAAGGACTAATTTTCAACTGTTGAGAAATAAGCGTGACAAAACTAGCCTGAATCTCTAGATTGTGTAGCATGAAGTGTGTGCAGAGAATTTCCTCTTCCGCTAGGTGTGACACCCAGCTTTTAGTCTGTGTTCTAAAGCTGTTGAGCTAGTAAAAATGTGAGTATTCAGATATTCCCCAGTCAAATGTTATCATCTGGAATTAAGATAACAAAATAGCTGATAAGTGACTGAAAAGATATGCAGATTATGTGGGACAATTTTCACCTCTGGGTTAGAGATCAGTTTTCCAAAAAAAAAAAATACATTAAAGTGTTCTTAGATGCATTGTATGTTAACACATAATCATGTTAAATGCATGTATGAGGAGTAGTGTATATTAAATTTCTCATGTCGCTTCAGATTTGTAACTTAATTAGTACAGTGTCATGACTAGTTTTAATTCAGAGAGTTAAATATATTTAATTTAGGGGGAAAAAGCAATATTTGTCATTTAAAGAAGATACAGTATCCCCAATAGGTCCCCATTGTGAGAGAATGTAAATTTTACAGGTTTGATAAGTCCCTGAATATGTTCGGTTAGATAGATAACTTACTCAAATGTAATCTTAACTATAATCTTGCAGGTGAGAGAGTATAAATATTTCAGGTTCAAGAGGGATTATTTTGAGGAGTTTTAATTGCCAGTGAGCAGGAGTTTATTGTGATCCATACAGTCAAAGGCTTTGGAACAGTCAATAAAGCAGAAATAGATGTTTTTCTGGAACTCTCTTGATTTTTTGATGATCCAGCAGATGTTGGCAATTTGGTTCCTCTGCCTTTTCTAAAACCAGCTTGAACATCTGGAAGTTCACGGTTCGTGTATTGCCGAAGCCTGGCTTGGAGAATCTTGAGCACTATTTTACTAGCGTGTGAGATGAGTGCAGTTGTGCAGTAGTTTGAGCATTCTTTGGGATTGCCTTTCTTTGGGATTGGAGTGGAAAATTCTGAAAGAGATGGGAATATCAGACCACCTGACCTGCCTCTTGAGAAATCTATATGCAGGTCAGGAAGCAACAGTTAGAACTGGACATAGAACAACAGACTGGCTCCAAATAGGAAAAGGAGTACGTCAAGGCTGTATATTGTCACCTTGCTTATTTAACTTATATGCAGAATACATCATGAGAAACACAGCTGGAAGAAGCACAAGCTGGAATTTAGATTGCCAGGAAAAATATCAATAACCTCAGATATGCAGATGACACCACCCTTATGGCAGAAAGTGAAGAGGAACTAAAGAGCCCCTTGATGAAAGTGAAAGAGGAGGTGAAAAAGTTGGCTTAAAGCTCAACATTCAGAAAACTAAGATCATGGCATCTGGTCCCATCACTTTCATGGGAAATAGATGGGGAAGCAGTGGAAACAGCGGCAGACTTATTTTTTTGGGCTCCAGAATCACTGCAGATGGTGATTGCAGCCATGAAATTAAAAGATGCTGACTCCTTGGAAGGAAAGTTATGACCAACCTAGATAGCATATTAAAAAGCAGAGACAGTACTTTGCCAACAAAGGTCCGTCTAGTCACGGCTGTGGTTTTTCAAGTGGTCATGGGTGGATTTGAGAGTTGGACGGTGAAGAAAGCTGAGCACCTAAGAATTGATGCTTTTGAACTCTGGTGTTGGAAAAGACTCTTGAGAGTTCCTTGGACTGCAAGGAGATCCAACCAGTCCATCCTAAAGGACATACATTAAAATATGTACGTCCTGGGTGTTCATTGTAAGGACTGATGCTGAAGCTGAAACTCCAGTACTTTGCCACCTGATGCGAAGAGTTGACTCATTGGAAAAGACCCTGATGCTGGGAGGGATTGGGGGCAGGAGGAGAAGGGGACGACAAAGGATGAGATGGCTGGATGGCATCACCGACTCAATGGGCATGTGTTTGTGATGGACAGGGAGGCCCGGCCTGCTGCAATTCATGGGATCGCAACGAGTCGGACACGACTGAGTGACTAAACTGACTGACTGAGGTTGGTCATAACTTTCCTTCCAAGGAGTAAGCGTCTTTTAATTTCATGGCTGCAATCACCATCTGCAGTGATTTTGGAGCCCCCCAAAATAAAGTCTGACACTGTTTCCACTGTTTCCCCATCTATTTCCCATGAAGTGATGGGGCCACATGCCATGATCTTAGTTTTCTGAATACTGAGCTTTAAGCCAACTTTTTCCCTCTCCTCTTTCACTGTCATCAAGAGGCTTTTTAGTTCCTCTTCACTTTCTGCCATAAGGGTGGTGTCATCTGCATATCTGAGGTTATTGATATTTCTCCCGGCAATCTTGATTCCAGCTTGTGCTTCTTCCAGCCCAGCGTTTCTCATGATGTACTCTACATATAAGTTAAATAAGCAGGGTGACAGTATACAGCCTTGACGTACTCCTTTTCCTATTTGGAACCAGTCTGTTGTTCCATGTCCAGTTCTAACTGTTGCTTCCTGACCTGCATACAGGTTTCTCAAGAGGCAGGTCAGGTGGTCTGGTATTCCCATCTCTTTCAGAATTTTCCACAGTTTATTGTGATCCACACAGTCAAAGGCTTTGGCATAGTCAATAAAGCAGAAATAGATGTTTTTCTGGAACTCTCTTAGCCCTGCTGCGTCCAGGGAATGAAACCCACCCTTGGCCCCGCCCCACCATGACGCAGGCGCACGTGACGCGCGCCGGCGCGCGCTGTTTCCGGAAGTCGCCCCCGCGGTCTCTGCCGTGGCTGCCAGCGCTGTCGCCGCGGAACTTCGGGAGTGGAACGGTCCAGGCGGGCCCGGGCGGGCCGGAGGCCTGGCCACTCCGCAGAATGGAGATAATCAGGAGCAGTGCATGTCCGCTGTACACCTCCCTGCGTCCTCGTGGCACTTCCTCACCCGGCCTGCTAGGCCCTCACCGCGGCAGGTCTACTTGACCCGGCCTGGGGCAGAGGCAGTCCCCTCAGGGGTTTGCTCCCCTTTTGCGCTTCTTGGGGCCTTGTTCGCCTTTGGCCCGTGCACCCCTCGGGGCTTATATCCCTCCGGTCTGTGCACCCCTTAGGGACTTGTCCTCTCATCCCAGGATCCTTGGCAGCTCCCCTTCCCTCCTTCCCTATCCCCCTAGTAACCCGTGGGCAGAAAGCCAGGCCACCAGTTCTGAGCCTCTTCTCGGTTTCTCCGCAGATTTTCAGAGTAATCTCCACAAAGTGTACCAGGCTATAGAGGAGGCCGACTTCTTCGCCATCGATGGGGAGTTTTCAGGTATCCCTCGCTTGCAAGCTCGAGGCTGGCACCCTGCAATGCATAGCCAAGCCTCCTCCTGCCCGCCACCCCCACCCCCCACCCCCGCGCCCTCCTGACCCCTGGCCTGGGCTTATACCTGCTGGTCGCTCCTCCCTGTTTGAGTTTTCTGGGTCAGGTTGCATGAGTCTCCACGTTTCCTCTTAAACGTTTCAAAAGCACGAAAGAGGTGCGGTGGGTTTCCTGATTGGGTTTGTGGTTGTTCGAACTCTGAGGGTTGCAGATAAGAGACTATGCTTTTGATGCTGCTTAAAAACAGCTGGACAGGTGTGGGACAGCGCTGGAGAGTTAGGGTCAGGCCTTTTTTGATGTGTGGTGAAATACACATAGCATAAAATGTATCCTTTTAACCATTTTTAAGTGGTTTTAAAGTTAAGTGAGACTGTAACACTGGAGTGCCACCATCCCCACCGTCCATCTCCACAGAACTTTTTCATCTTCCAGGACTGAAACTCTACACATTGAACAGTAATTCCCAGCTCCTCCCTCCCCTCTGCCTCTAGCAATCATTGTTTCTGTCTCTATGAATTTGACTAGTTTAGACATTTGCTCTAAGAGGGCTCATACAAGATTTGTGCTTTGTGGCTGACTTTAGGGTTGGACTTCTGCAAATAAATGAGGGTATTCCTTTAGGCATTAGTGAACGTGTTCACTGCCTGCCTTGGCGTGGGTGTACACATGTATCTAGTACTTAGATTAGTGTAACTAACAGTTATAATTGCAAGGTTCTTTTTTTTCTTTTGGATCAGAGATATCCAATTTTTGGTAAAGATAGCCGTTTTTGCTACAAGTTGTGCTTGTTTCAAAGACTTCAGCTCTTTCTAAAGGAATCCATGCTGGGCATAACTTTGTTTTTACTGGGCATAATCCATTACTGGATTATAATTGCTTAATTATATACATATAGTTATATAAATAATGGTATAGAATTATAATTACTGAATTATGATCAACCAATTATGTCAGTTTCAAGTGTATAACACTGATTTGGTATTTTTATACATTATGGATTGATTACCTCGCTAAGTCTAGTTACCATTTGTTACCATACAAAGTTCTTGTCAGCTATATTATTGGCTATATTCTCTGTGCTGTGACTGACTTATTTTATAAGTGAAAGTTTGTACCTCTTAAACTCCTTTACCTATTTGGCCCCCCCCCCAAACTCCCCTCCTTCACTCTGGCAACCATCAGTTTACTCTCTGTATCAATAAGTCTCTTTCTGTTTCTTTTCTTTTCTTTTTTTTTTAAGATTTTATCAGTAAATGAAATCATCAGTATTTGCCTTTCTTTGTCTGACTTATTTCACTCACTTAGCATAGTACCTTCTAGGTCCATCCATATTACAAGGTTGTTTTTTTTTTTTTTTCCTTTTTTATGGTTGAATAATATTTCTTTACACAAATTCTTTGCAATCCCATGGACTGGAGCCCGTCAGGCTCCTCTATCCGTGGAATCCTCTAAGCAAGAATACTGGAGTGGGTAGCGATTCCCTTCTCCAGGGGATCTTCTCAACCCCTGGTCTGCCACATTGCAGGCAGATTCTTTACCATCTGAGCCATCAGGGAAGCCCCATGTATGCATATATATGCATGTATACACACACACGCACACATACTCACACACATTTATAGCATCTTTACATATGTATAGAATCTTTATCTTTTCATTTATCCTTGGACACTTAAGTTACTTCTATCTTTGCTATTTTAAGTAATGCTGTAGTGACCTAGGGATGTATATATCTTTTTCAGTTAGAATTATTGAAGAAAAAATAATTTTTGTTTTCTTCTGATGAATATCCAGAAGTGGAATTGCTGGATCATATGTTAGTTCTATTTTTAATATTTCGAGGAAGCTTTATACTGTTTTCTATAGTGCCTGCACCAATTGACATTCCCGCCAACAGTACATGATAGTTTTCTTTTCTCCACATCCTTGCCAACATTTGTTATTTCTTGTGTTTTTGAGAATGGCCATTCTGACAGATGTGAGGTGGTATCTCAAGATTGCTGTGGTTGTTCGGGGTCTTTTGTGGTTCTATACAAATTTTAGGATTATTTGTTTAGCTCTGTGAAAAATGCCGTAGGTATTTTGATAGAGATTGCATTGAATCTATAGATTGTTTTGGGTAATATGGGCATTTTAACAGTATTAATTCCTCCAGTTCATGAGCATTTCTGTTTTTCATGTTTTCTTCAATTGCTTTCACCAGTGTCTTATAATTCTCAGAGGACAGGTCTTTCACCTTGGTTAAATATAGTCCTAGGTGTTTTATTCTTTTTGATGCAATTGTCAGTGGGATCGTTTTTATAATTTCTCTTTTTGATGGTTTGTTATTAGTGTATAGAAATTTACAGTGGATTTCTGAATATTAATTTTGTATCCTGCAACTCTGCTGAATTCATTTATTAGTTCTAATAATTTTTTGGTGAGATATCTATAGGGTTTTCTTTATTTGAAATCTGTTTTAGATACTGAAACTGTCCATTCTCAAATTGAAACATTTGTATCTCTGAATTCTCTATTACAGGGTTTGGCTTGTTAGCCTGCGAAATTCATGCTAATTTTGAAAAAGTGAAATAAAGAGCACTTCCAGTTAGTTTTAATTCATAAAAATAAGAAATTATAGAGCCATTGAATAGTTGACTGACATTTTCTGTTAGCATTTACGAATAGGTTAAAATTTTTTTTCTTAAAATCTAGGAATCAGCGATGGACCTTCAGTCACCGCATTAACAAATGGTTTTGACACTGCAGAAGAAAGGTATCAGAAGCTTAAAAAGGTAAGTGGGTGTGCTAGAAAATCTCATTTTTTTTTCCCATGTTGGTCTTGCATATGTTAAATTATAGAGGAATAAAATTGTCAAGCTTGCTTATTAAGTTCTCAACCCCAGCTATGAATTGATATTTAGTGGTATTTAAAACAACAGCAAAAATAATTGTTTGCTGGAAAACATTTTGGGGAAGGTTTAGTATTTTCATTGTTAATTTCATTTACAGGAAATATGATGTGGTTATTTTAATCATTTGGAAATAGGTTTACTATGATGCTCTGGATGATGCATAAGTGCTTAGTTGGGAAAAATAGTAAGAAATATTCATAAATTAATAATGCTCCTGATAGATAATCTATAATCGGTTTGGATCAGAAGTATTCTGCCAAAGTCAAGTAGAATAATCAGAAAACCTACCTGATTGCAAATACTGTTGCTCATGTCGACTATACAGCATTGTTTTGACAGATATTTTATTTCCCTTTTCCAGCATTCCATGGACTTTTTGCTGTTTCAGTTTGGCCTTTGCACTTTTAAGTATGACTACACAGATTCAAAGTAGGTTGTTTTAACAAGTGGTGGGAATTCTTTTGTCATGGCATAATATAACACCCTAAGTCTCCTTTTATCTTATTTTCCCCAGGTATATAACGAAGTCTTTTAACTTCTATGTTTTCCCGAAACCCTTCAATAGATCCTCACCAGATGTCAAATTTGTTTGTCAGGTTAGTAGTATAACTGAGTTGTTGTTCCTTTTTTTTCTGTTACGAATCCCTGATGAAGCTGTGTGGAAACGTGGAATCAGAATTCTCTTTAAAATTTGGTTCTATAACCAACTTTGCACTTCGGGCAAATCACTTTACCTCACTGACCTTCAGTTTTTGGATTATAAATAAATTATACTCTCATCTTTCCTTTGACCTGAGAGTGAATTAAGGAATAAGATGTAAGAGACAGGCAGAGGGACATGGGAACATGAACTTTATTATAAGTAGAGCTGAATTTGAGACCATGACTTCGTACTGTGGCTCTTTGGGGGATGTTTTTTATTGTCTTACCCCTGAACTGAACCTACAGATTAGGACCTGCAGGTTTTTTTCCCAACCCCATTTTCACTGCACGCCTCTTCAAGGGTAGACCTTTATTTTCTGGAGGAGCAGAGTATGTGTGTATGCTCTTTGAAAAGAGCAAACCTAAAAGAGAAAGTGAAAGTATAGTCACTCAATTGTGTCTGACTCTTTGCAACCCCATGAACATAGCTCCCAGGGTCCTTAGTCCATGGGATTCTTCAGACAAGAATACTGGAGTGGGTTGCTGTGCCCTCCTCCAGGGGATCTTCCCAACCCAGGGATCGATCCCAGGTCTCCTGCATCGCAGGCAGATTCTTTACTGTCTGAGCCACTAGGGAACCCAGAAGGGGCTAAGTTACATGTGCTCGGTTTCTTTTCCCAAGCTTACCAGTTAGGAAAGAGGGTAGAAAAAGACCACTGGTGCCTCCTGAGGAGGAAAGGGCTGACTTTATGAGCCAAGGTGAGGATTCAGGGAGGGTCCCCTTTAGAACAGCCAGTTCAGAGTTGTAGCTGATCTGGTGGACATTCGATGAATGTCAGCTTCCCCTTTCTGCTCTCTTAATAATCTGATTAACGAATAAGGAGATCATTGATCTCTATTGATAAGGACAGTGTGAATTAGTGTCTATCATATGGATATGTGATGAAACCTGAGTTTTGGTCTTCTCTTCCTTATAATCTTATGTCTGAGCTTCTCTCCCTGGAGTAACATTAGTTCCTTTGAGTCTTCCCATCTGTCCCTTTTCCTGCATCTAAGTAGTACTGCAGTTAAGAAAGCCTGGAGGGTAGGCTTCTGAGTGATTGAGTCATGTCAGATTCTCTCTGTAATAAGGCAGGATGTAAACAAATGAAGCAGCATTCATTGTATGTCGGGAGCTGGAGAGAAGGTAATTTTACTCTTGTATCCAGTATTTTTCTTAAATTAGCAGATAAACCATAGTTGATATTTCTTTACTTTGCAATAAGCTCAGTTCAGTTGCTCAGTCATGTCTGACTCTTTGCAACCCCATGGACTGCCACACGTGAGGCCTCCCTGTCTATCACCAACTCCTGGAGTTTACTGAAACTCATGTCCATTGAGTCGGTGATGCCATCCAACCGTCTCATCCTCATTTAACAGCTATTTACCAGTCACATGAGTATAGAATACTTCATTAAATGGTATTTGTAAATTTTCTCTGAGAAAGATAGGTTCAGTTTGGACATTTGTATGGATGTAGTTTTCCAGTGGTAGCAGGAAAAGACAGTTCCTTAAAGTGGATTCCATGGTTTTAGCCAGGAATTAATCAAATGCACACAGTGGCAGTGAGACATCTCAGGGATGACAGTATTTTCTAAAAGACCAACACAAACACAACTGGAGACAGGTCGGAAGAACCCTACCCATCACACAAAATCATCCTGTGACTACACCTGGAACACTTCATGCAGTCCTGATAGCCAGCCACTCCTTAAAAAAAGGAAAAACATCATAGACTTGAAGACAGGCCAGAGATTAATGGGCTCAAATGGTGCAGTTCTCTGTTCTGGAAAAACAAAGGCAGGGAAGAGGTTGAGACTCAGTAAGTAAACTTGGCAATTGTATGGATAAGGTAAATGATAGTATCTTTGGATTTTTTTCTGGTCCTCCATCTAAGGTGGATTTTGTCTTGTTTAAAAATCTATGCCTGCAGCAGAGTCGCGTCTTTAAAGGAACTTAGCTTCTAGAGTCGGCGAGTAGGGTGAAGATTGTGTCTAGTGAAAAATTGATCTTGAAAAGCTTTTATTATCCTTAAAGCAGGGAAAATTGGGGGGCAAGACAACTTCCTGTGCTGTGTGAAAACTAAGTATCTGTACACACAGTGAGCCACGCACACTAGGCAGGATGTGGAGGAATGACGCCCTGAGAGCCATGCACACGCCTGCAGCGCGTGCCCGTCCAGGTGAATTGCAAGGCGTCTTCATTGTCTTCACTTCCTGTTTCTTCTGTTCTTCTTTTTTCTGCCTGAACATCTGTAGTGGAGTTCATGGAAGAAAATACATACATGGCCGTGAAAAGTCAAAACACTGCTGCTGTCTATAGAGTAAAAAATGTTGTTTTTAAATCCCCTCTTCCCCCATGCCACTTCTTTCCCCATTTCACTCCTTTTGTGCCATATATACATATGCTCCTGTGTTTACATATATATACACACACACACACACACAAACACAGTTTTAGTTTTTTGCTTTAATATACACAGAATCATAACATTCATATTTTAAATAACTTGCATTTTCCATTTAACACAATGTCTTCATATTTCATAATACAGGTGTATTATAATTTATCTAATTGGAATTGGAAAGTTTTCCAGTGGCTCCCTATTTTAAACAGTGCTATAGTCAGTGTCCATGTGCATGTGTCTTGGTTGTATATAGGAAATTTTTTTTTTTTTGCCGAATCAACATATGTTTTTAAGCTATTTTTTAAATTTATTTTTAATCGGACGATAGTTGCTTTACAATGCTGTGTTGGTTTCTGCCGTACAATAACATGAATTAGTCATAAGTGTATATATGTCCCCTCACTCTTGCACCTCCCTCCCCTTCCTCCCCCACCCCATCCCACCTCTCCAGGTTGTCACAGACTAAGTTTCAAGTTGAACTCCAGGAATGTTTTATAGGATAGCTTTCCTATGAGGGGAATTGATGAGTCATAGAACTTATAGATTTAAAATTTTGATAGATGCCTCAAATTGTCCTCTCTAATATCTATGCTCATCTTTTGAATCCTGAAAATGGTACATTTAGAACAAACCAAAGATAGTGTTTAGTATATTATAAATAAAGTTTGTTGGTTTGAAGTGTTTTCTCTTTATTATGGTAAAAAAAAAAATCCATAACCTAAAATTTACCATTTTAAGAGGCTTTAAATTCAGGGGCATAGAGTACATTTTTTTTTTGCAGTCTAAAGAGTATTATTTGAGTAGAAAATAAATAGTTTGAAAAAGGGGATGCGTGATCTCTGACTCTGATTTTTAAAGAAGAAAGTTAGGATGGAGTCTAGTGATAGGAGGGGTAAAAACGCCTTTCCATAAGCCATCTTTTGTTGTCTCTGTCAGTGATGGGTATTAGGGGAGCAGAGTTAAGAGTACTCAGGCATGGAAGGTAGAGGGGCTTGTGGCCCAAGTCAGAAGGCACTGGGTCTTATTTCAGAACAGGATGAACAAGGAAGATATAGGGGAAATGGTTGCTTATTTCACATCACAGAAAACCTGGACATGATAGAAAATGATGTGTCTGTATCTGTGTGTGTGTGTGCATGCATGCACATACCCATGTATATTTGACTAGGTTGCTCATAGTTTAAAAGAACTGGTGTCAAGTAATAAAGATACATAAAGTACATAAAAGTATATATAATATATAAAACCTTTTAACCTAAGATTAAAAATAAGTAAGTGAAAAATTGGAAGAAAAGAAAAATGAGGGTGTGATTACTGTGTTATGATTAGAACACAGAATTCATGCCAAAGAAAGTCTTACCTGCTTGTCTCTGAGCTTCCTACCAGCCAAGACAAGGGGGAAACACACGGTCAGTTCTGTGGTCCAAAGGATCAAAATGGACCAGGACTTAGGACCAGTTCAGCTTTCCTCAGATTAGAGACCCCAAGACATTTCCCTTTCTGTTATCATGGTATTTGTCGCTCAGTCATGTCTGACTCTTTGTGACCCCATGGACTGTAGCCTGCCAGACTCCATGGAATTCTCCAGGCAAGAATACTGGAGTGGGTAGCCATTCCCTTTTCCAGGGGATCTTCCTGACCCAGGGATTGAACCCAGGTCTCCTTAATTGCAGGCAGATTCTTTATCATCTGAGCCACCAGGGAAGCCCTCTGTGTAGACGACGTTGTCTTCAGCAGCATCTCTAAAGTGGATATGGTAATGAGCTTATTGGAACTGGCAGAGCATCCTCAGTCTAGACTGATGGTGTAACATCAAGTGCGACTCAGGAAGGGCTGCTCTATAAAGGGTCAGATTTAACTGTTCTACCTTCAGTTACTTCAGGAATGTCCAACTCTTTGAGACCCCATCGACTGCAGCATGCCAGGCTTCCCTGTCCATCACCAACTCATGGAGCTTGCTCAAACTCATGTCCATCGAGTCGTGATGCCATCCAGCCATCTCATCCTCTGTTGTCCCCTTCTCTTCCTGTCTTCAATCTTTCCCAGCATCAGGGTCTTTTCCAGTGAGTCAGTTCTTCGTATCAGGTGGCCAAAGCATTGGAGTTTCAGCTTCAGCATTAGTCCTTCCAGTGAATATTCAGGACTGAATTCCTTTCAAATGGACTGGTTGGATCTCCCTTGGACTTGCTGTTCAAGGGACTCTCAAGAGTCTTCTCCAGCACCACAGTTCAAAAGCATCAATTCTTTGGCACTCAGCTTTCTTTGTAGTCCAATTCTTACATCCATACCTGACTACTGGAAAAACCATAGCTTTGAATAGATGGAACTTTGTTGGCAAAGTAACGTCTCTGTCTTTTATTTTATTTATTTATTTATTTTACATCTCTGCCTTTTAATATGCTGTCTAAATTAGCCATAACTTTTCTTCCAAGGAGCAAGTGTCTTTTAATTGGCTGCAGTTATCATCTACAGTGATTTTGGAGTCCAAAATCATGGGACTGGATGCCATGATCTTCGTTTTTTGAATGTTGAGTTTTAAGCCAGCTTTTTCACTTCTCTCTTTCACTTTCATCAGGAGGCTCTTTAGTTTCTTTTTAGTATGTTAAAAAGCAGAGATATTACTTTGCCAACAAAGGTCCGTCTGGTCAAAGCTGTGGTTTTTCCAGTAGTCATGTATGTTTGTGAGAGTTGGTCTATAAAGAAAGCTGAGCACTGAAGAATTGATGCTTTAGAACTGTAGTGTTGGATAAGACTCTTGAGAATCCCTTGGACAGCAAGGAGATCCAGCCAGTCCATCCGAAAGGAAATCAGTCCTGAATATTCATTGGAAGGACTGATGCTGAAGTTGAAACTTGAATACTTTGGCCACCTGAAGTGAAGAACTGACTTATTGGAAAAGACCCTGATTCTGGGAAAGATAGAAGCGGGGAGGAGAAGGGGATGACAGAGGATGAGATGGTTGGATGGTATTGCTGACTCAATGGACACGAGTTTGAGTAAACCCCAGGAGTTGTTGCTGGACAGGGTGGCCTGGTGTCCTGCAGTCCATGGGGCTGCAAAGTCGGATATGACTGAGTGACAGAACTGAATTGAACTGAACACAGTCAAAGGCTTTGGTGTTATCAATAAAGCAGAAGTAGATGTTTTTTCTGGAATTCTCTTGCTTTTTAGATGATCCAACAGATGTTGGCTATTTGATCTCTGGTTCTGCTGCCTTTTCTAAGTCCGGCTTGAACATCTGGAAGTTCATGGTTCACATACTGTTGAAGCCTGGCTTGGAGAATTTTGAGCATTACTTTGCTAGCGTGTGAGATGAGTGCAATTGTGCGGTAGTTTGAATATTCTTTGGTATTGTCCTTCTTTGGGATCGGAATGAAAACTGACCTTTTCCAGTCCTGTGGTCACTGCTGAGTTTTCCAAATTTGCTGGCATAATGAGTGCAGCACTTTCACACATAATCTTTTAGGATTTGAACTAGCTCAACTGGAATTCCATCACCTCCACTAGCTTTGTTCGTAGTGATGCTTCCTGAGGACCACTTGACATCACGAATTCTAGGATGTTTGGCTCTAGGTGTGTGATCACACCATCGTGGTTATCTGGGTCATGAAGATATTTTTTGTATAGTTCTTCTGTGTATTTTTGCCACCTCTTTTTAATATCTTCTGCTTCTGTTAGGTCTGTACCATTTCTGTCTTTTACTGTGCCCATCATTGAATGAAATATTCCCTTGGTATCTCTAATTTTCTTGAAGAGATCTCTAGTCTTTACCATTCTATTGTTTTCCTCTATTTCTTTGCATTGATCACTGAGGAAGGCTTTCTTATCTCTCCTTCTTATTCTTTGGAACTCTGCATTCAAATGGGAATATCTTTCCTTTTCTCCTTTACCTTTAGCTTCTCTTCTTTTCTCAGCTATCTGTAAGACCTCCTCAGACAACCATTTTGCCTTTTTGCATTTCTTTTTCTTGGGGATGGTCTTGATCACTGTCTTCTGTACATGTTACAAACCTCTGTCCATAGTTCTTCAGGCTTTCTGTCTGTCAGATCTAATCCCTTGAATCTATTTGTCACTTCTAGTGTATAATCGTAAGGGATTTGATTTAGGTCATACATGAATGGTCTAGTGGTTTTCCCTACTTTCTTCAATTTAAGTCTGAATTTGGCAATAAGGAGTTCATGATCTGAGCCACAGTTGGTTCCTGGTCTTGTTTTTGGTGACTGTTATAGAGCCTCTCCTGGGCTTGCCGGTGGCTCAGTAAAGCGTCTGCCTGCAGTGTGGGAGACCCGGGTTCGATCCCTGGGTTGGGAAGATCCCCTGGAGAAGGAAATGGCAACCCATTCCAGTACTCTTGCCTGGAAAATTCCATGGACTGAGAAGCCTGGTGGGCTACAGTCCATTGGGTTGCAAAGAGTCAGACACAACTGAGCGACTTCGCTTTCACTTTCTTTCATAGATCCTCTCCATCTTTGGCTGCAAAGAATATAATCAGTGTGATTTTGCTGTTGACCATCTGGTGATGTCTGTGTGTAGAGTCTTCTCTTGTGTTGTTGGAAGAGGGTATTTGCTATGACCAGTGTGTTCTCTTGGCAAAACTCTATTAGCCTTTGCCCTGCTTCATTTTGTACTCCAAGACCAAATTTGCCTGTTACTCGAGGTTTCTCTTGACTTCCTACTTTTGCATTCCAGTCCCCTATGATGAAAAGGACATCTTTTTTGAGTGTTAGTTCTAGAATGTCTTGTAGGTCTTTATAGAACCATTCAACTTCAGCTTCTTCAGCATTACTGGCATAGATTGGATTATTGTGTTATTGAATGGTTTTCTTTGGAAATGAACAGAGATCATTCTGTCGTTTTTGAGATTGCACTCAAGTACTGCATTTCAGACTCTTGTTGACAGTGAGGGCTACTCCATGTCTTCTAAGGGATTCTTGCCCACAGTAGTATATATAATTGTCATCTGAATTAAATTCACCCATTCCAGTCTGTTTTAGTTCACTGATTACTAAAATGTCACTGTTCCCTCTTGCCATCTCCTGTTTGACCACTTGTAATTTACCTTAATTCATGGACCTAACAGTCCAGATTCCTATGCAGTATTGCTCTTTATAGCATCAGACTTTACTTCCATCACCAGACACATCCACAACTGGGCATTGTTTTCTCTTTGGCTCAGTCTCTTCATTCTTTCTGAAGTTATTTCTCCACTTCTCTCCAGTAGCATATTGGACACCTACCGACCTGGGAATTTCATTTTTCAGTGTCATGTATCTTTTTCTGTTTTCATACTGTCCATGGGGTTCTCAAGGCAAGAAATTAGAGTGGTTTGCCATTCCCTTCAGTGGACCACGTTTTGTCAGAACGCTCCACCATGACCCTTGCGTCTTGGGTGGCCCTGCACAGAGTGGCTCATGGTTTCATTGAGTTAGACAAGGCGGTTCTGACTTAAAACGAAAATAAAATTAGAGAAGCTCAGTGAAGTTTCCCACCTTCAGTCAGTTGAGTAAGGACTTTGTGAAAATGTTCCCATTCTTGTGTATAATTACTTACTTGATATTTTTTCTACATTTACGTATATATTTTGACTTTGAGATATGTGTTTAGTAAGTCTCTTTACTGGGAATTTTTCTGTACTATGATGTTGAATGTAAAGAACATCCAGTTAAGATTTTGGGCTTCCAGAATCTAAGTTGAAGTGAATATTGATACCTTATAATTTGCACATTTTTTCCCTTAAATTTGAACCTGGGGTGAGATAATAGAAATACATTTAATTTTTATTCAGCAGTTTCCTGCCTCTTGGGAGAATATATGTTCACCAAGTAAGATTTTCTTAAATGTTGGGTAACAAAGGATATTTGTCTTACAAACTATAAGGGAAAAGCCCAGATAGTTGAAGTGAATGAATGGACAGTTCAGCAGCCGTGGAGTAGAAGCCCCTTGTTCTCTGACCCGTGGCATGCTACCCCCTTGCCTGGTTGCCTTCGTTTACTCCCCAGAGTTCTTTCTCTGCTTATGTTCACACACCTGCCATGAACATCACTGAAATGCATGTTCTATTTACTCTTGTTTCAGAGCTCAAGCATTGACTTTCTAGCAAGCCAAGGATTTGATTTTAATAAGGTTTTTCGCAACGGTAAGATTACACGTGACCTCTCTTCAGAGCTTGTAAATCTGGACTCGGTTGAGAATTATCTCTCTGTGCGTACTGTCTGAGACAGGGTCTCGGATTTCCATTCCAGCCTGTGCAGCCGTTAGAGTTTTTATTGTGCCCCGCTGTTGAAGGCCTGGTCCAGCATGAGTGGCACAGGAGAGGCGCTGCTGCCTCCTTTAGCTCTGATGAGGCCTCTCGAGCCCCCAGAGTCGTTGGGTGGGGCTTGTGCTGTCACTGGTGTGACTCAGTCGCCTGGCAGACTCCCTGTGGGGTATGTGTCCCTGTTGTCTTCCACTGAGACAAGTGGTCCAGTGTCGCATTTTCATAATCGGCCATGTTTCAGTAATACTGCGATGGTCTTTGGAAGAAAAAATTCAGTTCTGATGGCTAACTTGCTGGGTGATGTGCTGACCAGCAACCTGGTGGGGTGGGGGGACCAAGTCCGAGTCCTTGTCCCCAGCGTAGGGCATGATCCCTCAGAGAGGTGATTGTTAAATATTTAATTAATGAACACTGGACGTTCAAGCACATCAGAGTGGTTTTTTTTTTCCTCCATTCATTTACTTCCCTAAAAGTGCCTGGGAAAGCCTCTGTCGTTCCCAGCAGTATTAAGTGCCTGCTGCTCTAAGGTCAGTAGCTACTTTTCACTTAATTATTCTTGTAAACTGCTTTCTTTCCCATGGTGGATGTGTTACTGAGTGGGGTAGGGAAGGAGATATTTCTCAGCAAAGGTTCCAGAACATAGACTTCAGCTACAATCTCTTTCCCTCAGCATGATCTCCTTGTAGGGTCTTTAGGACCATGTCATGTTGGTTGTTTAATTGCTTCAGTGGTGCTGCATCCTCATATCTACTGGTGCTTTTGATATTTGGAAATGCTAAAAAAATTTTTGAATCCAAACTGCTTAACCTAGTGGGTAAACCTGCTGGGTAACACAATTTGGGTATAACAAAGTAATTTTATTTCCTGTGGCTCATGCTTGACTCTGAAAGCCACTATAAAATACAAATTCCACATATAGTTAGAGTACTATGATGGAATGTGTGCAGTTTTTTTTTTTTTTTTTTTTTTGGCATGTGGGATCTTAGTTCCCTGACCAAGGATCGAACTCGTGCCCCCTGCATTGGAAGCATGGAGTCTTAACCGCTGGACCATCTGGGAAGTCTTATTGCAGAAATGTTTTGAAGGAACTACTTTAACCAGATTCCTATGAATGTGTAATTTCCAGCCTGATGGTTTTATTTTCATAGAAGGAGAGAAACAGCTTCATGAAGGATGCTTCATTTTCTAGTTTTGTAGTCAGACCTTGAAGTATTTTAGTCACAACTGCATCAGGGCTCCCAGGCCATCTGTTATTACTGAGACTCTTATCCCTGTGCTTTAAATCTGACCCGGACCTTTATTCCTCTTCCTTATTAAATCTTTGCACTCTAGGGTTTGCACATGCTAGACCCTTTCCTCCTGGCAGCCTCCTTGGACATACCTCTGACTTCCTTGTCTGAAGTGGAACCAGGTGACTGCCGTCACCATTCTCCCAAGCACAGATGGTTTCAGCTGTCTATGCAGCCGGGCGGTAGGCCTTCCACCTCAGTCCAGCTGAGTTCTTCTCAGGAGCCACGGCTCTTCCCAGGGCTGTGTAACCAGCTCTGCCGTCCCCCTTCTGCTGACGTCCTGGGTGTGATAGAACTGGGATTCTAGTGCAGGCTGTCTAACACCTGAATTTATGCTCTTTAACCTCCAGGTGGAATCTGCATTCCTGCAAATGTTCCCCTCTCTTCACCCCAGCCTCAATTATTTTAGGTTCTGTTTGCAAGGACACCAGAAGCCTAGACTTTGGCTCATCTTTCTCTCTATTCCTACCTCTCTCCTCCTTCTGGGTTACTCCAGCATCCACATGGAGCACCTGCAAAAGCTCTGTCGTGTCTACTCCCAGGGGGTCAGCAGTCCTCGCTTCTGCCTCCCCTTAGCTGTCCACTCCCTTAGTGGCATCATGGGTCTTATCAGGAGGAACTGTGCCCACCTCCATCATTTCTCCTTGACAGCGCCTCCTCTCGTCCTTCACATCCACTTGGCTACCTCATTTCAGCAGTTGGTTGATCTCCATTGCTTTCTCACTGTCAGTTACCTCCTACTGTCTGGTCTTAACTTCGCTCCTTGTCCGCCTGGTCCATTATTATCCTTTCTTCTTCCTCTTGCTCCTCTCCACATATTGAACTCGTCTAGCTAAGTCCCAGCCTTAGTTGGTTCTGATCACTCACTTTCTCTCTTCCTGAGCATCTGAGTATTGCAGTAAAATGGAACATACCTGAGCTCATTTGTCACTTTAAATGCATGAGCACAAGCATCAAGTAAGGACTCCATCATGCTCAGAAATCCTACTTTTCTGACTTAGAAATTCCCTTTCTGACTTTCTACGATATCAGTATTTTTACTTTCTCTCTCCAGGCCTCCCTCTCAGCTGCTGGTCATGACTCAATGAAAATAGAAGCCAGCAGGCAAGAGCCAGTTTGTGTTCTTACCACCAGACCCACAGGTCTCCCCGCCGAGCCTGGGCCCAGCCTTTTCACAGGTGTTCCTTAGAAGGCTAGTCCCTCCCTCTGTGTCAGGCACTGGCCCTTCCAGTTTGCCCTTCTGTCTGCTGGATGTTTTCCCTTCTCTGCTGATCATTCCATCAACCTTTGTAAACATTCTTTTAGTGTTGCTGCTGCTGCTGCTAAGTCACTTCAGTCGTGTCTGACTCTGTGTGACCCCATAGATGGCAGCCCAACAGGCTGCCCCATCCCTGGGATTCTCCAGGCAAGAACACTGGAGTGGGTTGCCGTTTCCTTCTCCAATGCATGGAAGTGAAAAGTGAAAGTGAAGTTGCTCAGTCATGTCCGACTCTTTGCGACCCCATGGACTGCAGCCTACCAGGCTCCTCCATCCATGGGATTTTCCAGGCAAGAGTACTGGAGTGGGGTGCCATTGCGTTCTTCGTCTTTTAGTGCAGAGCTCCTTAATCTAGTCCAGAGGCTGCTTTCCTGCTATAGAGTGAGTTCTGGAGTCTGAATCTGGGGAAGGTGGTGATGAGTTGACATCTATATTTTGTCTAACCTTGAACTGAATTTGTTCATTTCTTCTGTTAGGAATGTAGGCAACAACCCAGCCACCTTAGCAGTAGCAGGAAGTTTGTCCTCAGTGAAATCCTAGGTATCTTCAAGTGGCATTTTTGTTGTGGCAGATATCTTGAATATTGTTTACCTTCGCCAGTACTTTGAAATTACCATCATTAATTCACCTGCCAGTAGGTCTTTTAAAAAAAATATTTATGTATTTAATTTACTTATTTGGCTGCACCAGGTCTTAGTTGCAGCGCTTGGAATCTTCGATCTTTGTTGCAGCATGTGAACTCTCAGTTATGGCATGCCAGATCTAGTTCCCTGACTAAGGATTGAACCCGGGCCCCCTACATTGGAAGCGCAGAGTCTTAGGACCAGTGGGGAAGTGCCTGCCGTTAGGTCTTCTTATTTAATGTGTTGACCAGGAAGCTGGTATCTTACATTACTATATCATAGATATAAAAAAAGTTCTTGGTAACTATTTCAGTATAATTACTTTCCTTTATAATCTTGTGTATTTTATTTTATGCATTTGAAAACGTCATTTTGAGGTAGGGCCTGTAGATTTCACCCGACCACCAAAGGAGTAGGTGGCACGTGAAGATGAATCACGCCCGTGGGGATCTGTCTGTCTCAGAATAACACTGACCAAGCACACCCGCCCCTCACTTGATTCCACATCCCCAGCGCCACTTCTGGCCTGCGATGCTCCCACTCAGAGGAAAGCATCTTGAATGAGGGGCTTGCGCTTGCCATTCCTGCCTCTTCCCCTCTAGTTTTCTCTTTACCCACCTGAGCCCGTTTGCTGTCCGCAGCCCTCCTTGGACTTGAGGTCGGGTCAGACTGCCAGGATCTCACACCTTGTGGATCCTTCTTTGTCCTCACTCCGCCTTTGGCGGAATTTGACTGGGTCGATTGCTCCCTCCTCCCCTGGACACTCTCCCCTGGCTTTTAGACTCTTCGTTCTGTGCTTTTCCTCCTGCCTCCCTCTGGACTTCTCCCCATTCTGACTGTTTCGTCTCCTCTGGCTTCAATGTTAGTCTCATATATTCCATGGTTTTATTTACTTTTTATTATTAAATTCTTATTTTGAAATAATCTCAGACTTTATAAATGTTGCCAAAATACCTCAGAGAATTCCTGGTACCTGCCCTCCAGTTTCCTGAATGTTGGCATTATACTGTTTGCCTTGTCATCCTTTCTCTCATTACATGCTTGTGTATAATTTTTTCCCCCCAAACCATTTTAGAGTAAGTTCCAAACATGACATTTCTTTATTCTAACTACTTCAGTGTGCATTTTCCTAAAAACAAGTACCTTCTCTTACACAGTACAGTAATCCAAATTAGGAAATGGATGTTGCTCTAGTACTGTTACCTCATTTACAAACCTAATGTATATAAGTTTTGCTACTTAGAGTAAAAGAGAAAAACAACTTCTCCCCATCCAGATTCACTCTGGGCTCACACGCTGCATTTAAGCTGTCATATCTCTTTGCTCTTTTACAATCCAGAACAATTTCTCAGTCTGTCTTTGATTTGAGTACCTTGACAGTATTTTGTAGCGGAGGCTAGTTTGTGGCATGCCCCTCGATTGGGACTTTTTTGATGTTTCCTCAGCCAAGTCCAGTACTCTTGCCTGGAGAATCCCATGGACGGAGGAGTCTGGTAGGCTACAGTCCATGGGGTCGCTAAGAGTTGGACATGACCGAGCGACTTCACTTTGACTTTTCACTTCCATGCATTGGAGAAGGAAATGGCAACCCACTCCAGTGTTCTTGCCTGGAGAATCCCAGGGACGGGAGAGCCTGGTGGGCTGCCGTCTATGGGGACGCACAGAGTCGGACACGACTGAAGCGACTTAGCAGCAGCAGCCAAGTCCAGAGGCATCGATTCGTCTCGGGCAGAGACACTGCAGATGCGTGCTGCTCAGTACATCATATCAGGAGAACGTGACACCAGTGAGCCGAGTTACTGATGATTATCGCTCTTCTGTTTACTTTTAGAAAAACACACGTACAGTACGTCATCTGTTAACCATTTCTAAGTATACAGTTGGCTGGTATTAAGTACATGCATATTGTTGTGCAGCTTTTGGTGTTTGGAATGTTGATCAGACTTCTTCAATTAGGTTTAGCATCCACTGATGAGTCTTGCTTGAGACAGTTATTACTGCTGACAAATGATGATTTTCTAACTTCATCATTGGTTCCACAGTTTGTTAACTGTCCCATGACTTGTAATGCCCCCCTTTATCCTGATGACACCTGAATTTGTATCTCAGCACCTTTCTCCTAAGCTTTAGCCTTTTATTTGTAGCTCTTCATTTATATGTACATCCCTAGATGATTTAATATATCCAGGAGGTAGCTTTTGGCTTTATTGGGACAACTGTGTCCATTTATTTTACTCACTGTGTGTGGCTGTTTTCATGTTACAAAGATGTTGAGATCTCATGTTGCCATAGAGATCTCCATATGGCCCATAAGCCTAAAATGTTTCTTGTTTGTCTCTTTAAGGAAAGGTGTACTGATCTCTGATCTAAGCGGTTATCTCCTGCCTGGACAACCACAGTGAACAGTTCCTTCTGGCTGACCTCCCTACTTCAGTTCTCATAGAAGTCCAGATGGTCTTTTAAAAACATGGAGCAGGGCTTCCGTGCTGGTCTAGTGGTTAAGAATCTGTCTTGCAATGCACATGGGTTTGATCCCTGGTCCAGGAAGATTCCATATGCAGTAGGGCAGCTAGCCCGTACATCACAGCTACTGAACCTGAGTGAGCTCTAGAGCCTGTGCCCGCCATAGCTAGAGAGTAGCCCCTGCTGTCTGCAACTGGAGAAAGCCCGTGCGCAGCAGCAAAGACCCAGTGCAGCCAAAAATAAATAAGTAAATAATTTTTAAAAAGTACATGAAAATAACGGAGCAGATAATGTGATTATTGTGCTTAAAGCCTTGCAACAGCATCCCGTTGTCCTTAGAATAAGTAAATTCTTACCGTGGCCTCTAAGGGCCCGTGTAATCCTGCCCCATCCTCTGCAGCCTGACATTATTCCGTTCTCCTGCTTACAGCTTCCTTCTCTGGAACTGTTTCTGGAACAGTCCAAGCCATTTCTGTCCTCTGGGCATTTATGTCTGTTCCCTGCCTGAAATACTCTTCCCCCAGTTCCTGCGTGTCTGATCCATGCTCACCTTTTGGGTCCTCCTGCCTGGTGGCCTTCTTTGGTCGTCCTAAGGTTGTTCCCTTCACTACAGAGCAGGACGCATCTACCTTGTTCATCATTAGCTCACCGGCACCTGGTATGGTGCCTGGCACAGTGTACATGCCAAATTACAATTTATTGAGAGATGAATGAACGAATGAGCACATGGAGTGAATGAAATAAGACACATACATTTCAAAATCACTTGCTGTTTCCATTGATTTTTTTTTTTTTTGAGCTGTAGTCAAATATGGTCTTTCCCAAGTATTTTAGACTCTGTGGTTTGTTACAAAATTTTTTATGATAAACAGTGACTTCTGCTAATACACGCTTTTAAAAATTCTGTTCAGGAATTCCGTACTTAAATCAGGAAGAAGAAAGACAGTTAAGAGAGCAGTATGATGAGAAGCGTTTGCAGTCCAACGGCGCAGGTGCTCTGTCCTACACATCTCCTAACACTTCAAAGTGTCCCGTGACAATTCCTGACGATCAGAAGAAGTTTATTGACCAAGTAGTGTAAGTTCCTAAACTGAAAGCAGACGTGTGATGAGACGTGTGTCTTGGGGCAGGATCGATGCCTGTATCTCAGGCTTGTGATACCCACACACAGCGCACACAGAGGGTGATGTGAGGGCAGGATTTAATTGTGGCATACCTGAGTTTGTGTTATATGTTGTTCAATCGCTGAGTTGTGTCCGTCTCTTTGCGACCCCATGGACTGCAGCATGCCAGGCTTTTCTGTCTTTCACTGTCTCCTGAAGTTTGCTCAGACTCATGTCCATTGAGTTGGTGATGCCATCCAACCATCTGCTGTCAGTTGTAAATGGAGTTTTGTGTACTGTGCGCAGAATTGCCATGTGTCACCAGGCCTGAGACTGCCTTGGCAAGGGGGCAGACCTCTTGTGTGGACCACAGGCCTGACAGCCACTGTTCCCCCAGAGGCAGAGGCCCATCCAGATATTGCAACATATCTGTGTTTTTTTTTTTTTCTGTTGTGGTGAAGTTCTGACAAGCAAATGTGCCACGGGAGGAGCGTCTGGTTTTGCTTAGTTTAGTTATCAGTATAACTGCTGACTCATTGGAAAAGACCCTGATGTTGGGAAAGATTAAAGGTAGAAGGAGAAGAGGGTGACAGAGGATGAGATGGTTGAATGGCATTACTGATTCAATGGACATGAACTTGGGCAAACTCTGAGAGATGGTGAGGGAGAGGGAAGCCTGGCATGCTGCAGTCCATGTTGTTGAGACGTGGACATAACCTGGCGACTGAACAACAGACTACTTGGCGACTGAATAACAAAACTACTTGACTAGGAAAGTAAAAATGTAAATCACTTGTATCAATGAATCCTTGAGAAGTTGTCACTGACTCATTAATAACAATGACAAAAAGAATCTGCCAAAGTAAAGTATTTTAAGCCTTACTGAACTAAAAAGTTATGATTTGGTAAAATTACATTGTCATATGTTACTGCTTTTGAGTATGGTGGTTCTTTTGATTGATGACTTCGTTCCTTAATGATGCTGATGGTCATATTTTTATTCTAATTCTTCAGAAAGAAAATAGAAGATTTATTACAAAGTGAAGAGGACAAGAACTTGGATTTAGAGCCATGTACTGGGTCAGTTGCCTTGAATATTTTCACTTGTTCTTTTTTGGGAAAGGTAGATGATTTCTGGCATGTGCTCTTCTTGGTCTCTTAAAAACATTCATAAATAGTCTTTTTATTATAGGTATGATCCCAAGATTTCAGCACTAACTTTAGTGTTAACACAGTGGGGAGCATGGTATATTGAGACACTGAATGAGTGCTTTGTCCTGTCCTGGAGGGAAGAAAACTGTTATGCACCTCTGCTTTAAGACATGCTCAAGAGTGCGTAATTATTGTAGCCTTGATGTGTGCTTCATACAGAAAGACTTCAGAAGAGCCAGAGTCCATTGTTAGGCTATTTCTGTCCTTTTCATTTCTCTCTGCAGTAAAAAGCATCGGTGTTTCAAAGAGTCAGTAATTGAAACAGCCTGCTTTCCTTCCTTCTCCTTTGTGACTAGCTTCAACAGAAGTGTTTTAATGCATCTGTCTACTTAAAATTCTCTTCATACAGCCACAGGAGGTAATATTTTGGTTTGATAAGGACTTCTGCCTCTTTTATAAAGGCAGTATAATAATAGCAGTGATAAAGAGCATTTTCAATTCATTAGTTCTCTTGGAGAAGGGAATGGCTACTTCAGTATTCTGGCCTGGAGAATTCCATGAACTGTTCCATGGGGTCGCAAAGAGTTGGACATGACAGAGCGACTTTCACTTTCACGTTCAGTTCATTGATTCGGCTGTGTCGGGACACAGTTGTGGCACACGGGCTTGTCTCGCAGCTTGTGTGGTGTGTGGACTGAGTTGCCCCTTGGCATATAGGATCTTAGTTCCCCGACTAGGGATCAAACCCGAGTCCTGTCCATTGAAAAGTGGATTCTTAACCACTGGACCACCAGGGAAGTCCCAGTAAAGAGCATTTTGATGAAGAAAGGTGGTGAGGAATCCTCCCACCTCAAGCATCCTCTCTGTTCTTTTTTGCATGTTAACTGTCACTTCTAATGAAGCCTCTTTTAAAACTTATGTGGTCTTTCCCAACCAGTGCTTGGTCAGTTTGAATTTTGCTTCAATGATTGCAAATTAATACCTTTTCATTTGTTTTCGTAGGTTCCAAAGAAAACTGATTTATCAGACTTTGAGCTGGAAGTAAGTGTTTATATTATACATGAGGGCTCTGTGAGGGACCCAGGATTAAAAAATTAAAAGCAGTTTTTTAGCCTTTATTTCATTTTTGATGTTCTGCTGGTTTTGGTGACTTGACCATACTGTGTTCTTGGGCAGTGCTTCATTTTGTTACTGTTTTCCCCCCAATTTCTTAAGTTAAATACCCGCTTAATTTATTTGCTCTTGCTTCTTAGTAGCTGCTGTAAAGGCTTTACAGTTTTCTTTTAATGATCGATTTGGCATATCCTAAATTGAAGTATTATTTGAAGGTATATGAAGGTATGTGTAGTACCTTTGAAGGTATATAATAAAGTTTGGCTTTAAGACCTGGGAAATACTCAGGTGAATGGTCTTTGTTTTTCTTTTTTGAAACAGGATAATTTTTACTTAGATTCTTGTCATTTAATTTATGCAGCTTAAAATATTTAATTATATTAGGCTGCCTTCTTTACTATATTTCAGTAGCATTGTACACAAAATTTTTAATTTCATACTTTTGCTGTTTATAAGAAATACTGAAATAAAGTAGATTAAATGAAAGGTGAATGCTTTTTCTAAAGCAGGGATTAGACCATGGGTGGGTTTCAGGAGGCCTGTGAATCTCCTGAAATAATGTCCAAAATTTTGTATGTGTTTTTTTCTGGAGGTGTTTCCATTAGTTTAGTTATATTTTCAAGTAAATCTCTTAACTTAGCAGTTGAAGGTCAGGATTGGAGAGATGGATGTTTGCACTTGACTTTGTTTGGGGTTCTTGTTCTTTCGTTAGAATCTGCCAGTGAATTTACTTTGACCAGACCAGGAAAAGGGCCATTATTATTTGATCAGGCTCCTTTCTTCTCATGTTATCCTTGCAACATACTCCCTATGGATTCCAGATTCCTCTCCTTGGCAGATGCCAACTACTGTGCAAGCTTACCACAGAGTTACTCATCTCAAACCTCCCCTGTGTGTGCCCCAAACCATCTAAAGAGACCTTCAAAATTTCACTTAGGAAGTAAGCATTGTGACATTTAGAAGCAAGATTTGACTGTGAAGTAATGTGTTGACTGTATTATATGATGCCTGACATTTCAGAAACTGTCTAAGTCCTAAAAACTTAATTTGAAATGAGATACATTGCTGTATTCTAAGAGCAGAGATAGGGAAACATTTGGAAACTGAAATATTATGGAATAGGCTTACTCTACAGTCTTCCTGTAGTGATATTTATTGCATACTTAATAAAACTGATGTAATGAAATTATAGCTATATAGTTGTTTTAAAAGTACTTTAGGGTCTTAGCTGTCATTATCTCATCTATTGATAAGCACGTTTTCTTTCTTTTCTTTAGGTATCCCAAAGGCATTCATGTTGAGACTTTAGAAACTGAAAAGGTAACCCCAAGGCTTATCCAGGGCCAACATTAAATGCACTGAACCAGTGCCATAGTAATCAAATACAAAGTGCAGTCAGATCAGGAAGTTGAAAATCAGAGTTGACTCCCATACGCATGAGCTGGGCGACATTGGACAAGTCATTTCCCCGCTGCCAGCCTCAGTTTCCTCATTTGTAAATCCACTCATGAGCATGGTGATGATGAGCTCTACTGTCTCACGGCTTTTTAAAAAGTAGTGGATGGAACTGAACTTTGTAAACTTGAGAGCATGCAAATGTTAGTACGTGTTCTCATCATCACAGAAAGCTGGTATGCATGGTACTCCTGGAGTAATTGCTTCTTGTTACATGGGCCACTAAAATTAGGTTTTAGAATCTGGGGCATAAGCATGCTGTCATCATGTATTCCCAGAGAGCAGTGATAGAACCGAAATGGGTAATGGTGGGCTGATGGTGGGTTCCTTTGACGGAACTATAGAATTTTAGAATTTATTTCATTTCTGTAACAGTTGATATCTGGCTGTCCTTTTTATAATGCAGAGTGAGAACTTTTCCTACCGTGTCTGATAAATGTTGTCCACGTTCCATTGCCAAGAATGTGTTGTCCAAAATGCCTGTTTAGTTTTTAAAGATGGAACTCCACCCTTTGCTTGGTTTTAAGTATGTATGGAATGTTATGATAGGAATAGTAGTAGTGGTGGTCAGACAGATGGAAATGGTGCGGAGACAAAAATATACATGTGAAATAAACTCAGTATTTAAAAAAAAAAAAAAAAGAATTTGGTTCTTGTTCTTAAGTGAGATGTATAATTAAGAGATTATGTATTAAATCTTGCTAGAAGATAAATCTCAAACTTTGACACAGGAGATTTTGTGGTGTTTGATTGATCCAGAATGCAGTGTGAGAAAGAAGATGCTAGTTACCCGACAAGTTACTGGAAAATCCAGGATTTTTCTCTTATGTTAATAAGATACAATACAGAAATTTTTTAAATTGAGGTAGGGTTGACTTACAGTATTAGTTTTAGGTATATAATATAATGATTTAAATTTATATGGGTTACATAGAATTTTTATTTTAAAACCAACTATTTTGAAATCCATGTTCAAGTACAACATCTTAGTGTCCATTATGGAGTGTCTTACTCTCACAGTCTCTTGATATTTATAATTGACTCTGTTGGGGTGAATTAATAAATCATAGGAAAATGTCATGGAAACATGGAGATGAGTTCTAGTTTGTAAAGCAACAACTCAACTTTGGTGGCATTTCAAGATACTTTGAATGTGTTTTTCCCCTGAAAGACTGTGCACTGATAAAAAATTATAACTTCTAATGGTGGCAGAACCTGAATTTCAAGAGGGTGAGGCGGGTCGGGTAGCTTCCAGAAAATTGAATATCTGCCTTATGTCTTTTAGAAAGAGCGATACATTGTTATCAGCAAAGTAGATGAAGAAGAACGCAGAAGAGAGCAGCAGAAACACGCTAAGGAACAGGTGACTGAACTACACTCATTTCCTTTGGGTGAGAAATGCCAAGAGAATTGTAGAGCTTTTGTTAGATTCAATTTAGTGAATCATTTTCTACCATAGAAGAGTTGAATTCATAGCAAAACCTGAAAGAGAATGAGGGTAGGTATTTAGATGTAGCCAGCAAAGTGAGGGTGGCATTGTGGTGGACTGTCTTCACCTCCGTGAAGCCATCTCAGAGCAAGAGTTAGTGGCTATCATTCAGACTTTGTGTCACTGAGCATCTCAGCCCATTAAGTGATCTCACCGTGGCTAAATTCAGGCCCGGTTAACTAGTTTTCCTAAAACAAAGTTGAGACGATATGGGCCTACAGATGCATGCTCATAGTTAACGTTGGAACCTCACTCTAGTTGTCCTCTGGAGAATGGTTTCGAGCAGGAAGACTAGTTAAGCTGAAGAGTAACCAGCTAAGAGACACCAGTGGCCTTAAACAGGAGAAAGTGAAGTGGAAGTGTTAAATGGTCTTTCATGTCCAACTCTTTGCGACCTGATGGACTGTAGCCCACCAGGTTCCTCTGTCCATGGAATTCTCCAGGCAAGAATACTGGAGTGGGTTGCCATGCCCTCCTCTAGAGGGGCTTAGCTTTGAGAACAGGTTTTTTTTTTTTCTTTTAAAAAAAATATTGTCTTAAAAAATTTAATTCTGGTAAAATATGTAACATGAAATTTACCATCTTTGCCATTTTGAAGTGTTCAGTTCTGTACTGTTAAGTACATTCACATTGTCCTACAACCATCACCACCATCCATCTCCAGACTATTTTTATCCTGCAAAATTGAAACGCTATACCCATTAACTAGTAACTTCCCACTCCTCCCATCCCCCAGCCTCTGGTACCCACCGGTCTACCTTCTGTCTGTGAATTTGACTCCTCTCAATGCCTCACATAAGTGGAATTGGATAGTATTTGTCTTTCTGTTACTGGCTTTGTTCATTTAGCGTAATGGCATTTTGGGTTCATCTTTATTGTAGCATGCATCACAATTTCCTTTCTTTTTGAAGTCTGAATAATATTCTATATACCACATTATGTTTGTCCATTTACCTGTTTATGGACTCTTGTGTTGCTTCTGTCTTTCGGTTCTTGTGACTAATGCTGCTCTGAACATGGTTGTCAAGGACTCTCTTGAGTCCTTGCTTTCAATTCTTTGGGGCATATACCCAGGAGTGGAATTGCTGGATCATATGATAATTCTATTTTTAATTTTTTGAGGGACTACCATGCTATTTCCCACGTGACTGTACCACTTTTCATTCCCACCAACAAAGTACAAGTGTTCCAATTTCTCCACAAAACCACCAGTGCTTTTCAGACTCAAGAGTAGTTTAAGGAGGTAAACAATTTCAGTGAGGGTGAAGTGGGAGAGCAGGGGGCTTGCAGGTTCCTGGGAATTAAACTGGACCTAGTGAATTTTTTTTGTTTTAATTTAAATTTTTGACCATGCCACACAGCATGCAGGATCTTAGTTCCCTGACCAGGAGTAGAACCCATGCCCGTTGCAATGGAAGCACAGTCTTAACCCCTGGACCAGGGACATCCCAGGAGAAGAGTCATTAAGTAATTTAGCTGTGAAGAGATAAGGAGAAGGAGAATGGTTCTCTAGAGTTTAGAGTTAAGGAAGGGATTTCAAGATAGGAAAGAAATTGAGTCTGTTTAAGCACCGTCATGAAGAAGACAGGAGAGAAGAAGCTGAGTGGGAATGCGTCTCAGTGTGATGCTATAAAAATTTTGTAAAAATGCATTTGACCAGGAAAAAAGACAGCGGGGTGGTGGGGTGGGGGGGCTTCCCTGGGGGCTCAGTTAGTAAAGAATCCTTCTGTAGCGCAGGAGGATCCTTGGGTTGGGACAATCCCCTAGAGAAGAGAATGGCAACCCACTCCAGTATTCAGTATTCTTGCCTGGAGAATTCCATGGACAGAGGAGCCTGGTGGGCTACAGTTCATGGGGTCAAAAAGAGTCTGACACGACTGAGCAACTAAGCACTCACTCAGGAAAAAAAAAAAAAATCAGAGAATTCTTGATTAACAGATGGTCTGAGTGGTTCTCCTCAGAATGGAATGCAGTATTGATTTGGCCAGCAGGTGGCAGCTTTTAAAAGTCCCTGTTTATAAGACAACTTCTCGTTTAGTCCTTAAGTTGTATCAGACTCTGCAACCCTATGGACTGTAGCCCACCAGGTTCCTCTGTCCATGGGATTACCCAGGCAAGAATACTGGAATGGGTTGCCATTTCTTCCTCTAGGGGATCTTTCTGACCCAGGGATTGAACCCATGTCTCCTGCATTGGCAGATGGATTCTTTACTGCTGAGCCACCAGGAAGCCCCTCAAGGCAGCTTGAGGGATATGGAAATTTCAACAGTTGATTGGAAGTGATGGGTATACCCTAGCACTGTTATCTTAGTAACTAGTGAATAGTTTGCCACTTGCTCAGCCCTCTCTCTGAAACAGAAAAATGGTACATGCAGAAATCATTTCCAACACACTTGTTTGGGGGTGATGGACTCAAAGCAAACAAAAGTCATCTAACTGGATATAAAATTTCAGTCTCTGGTTTTTTTTTTTTTTTTTTTTTTGCTTAGATTCAATAAAGAACTCATTCAAATAAGGAACATATATATTTCAATAGTTGGTGTTTTGTTTTGTTTTTAAATTAGGAAGAACTGAATGATGCCGTGGGATTTTCTAGAGTCATTCATGCCATTGCTAATTCGGTAAGTGAAACACACTTTGTAATTAATTTCCTGGACATAACATTTACTGTGAAATGCCAAGTTATCATTGCAAATCCATCATCTGGTCACATTGATGTTAGAATGTTTTCCTGGTCTGGAGGGAGAAGTTAGAACTTCATAAAGATAGCTTGTTGTCATAATGTGCTCAGTCTGATATTGTAATTGCTGAATTACATCCAAACCATTTTTTCAGAAAGCATTTCTATTAAAATGCAGAAGAGGATTATACTGTGATGGCCTTATGTGGCTCCATGAAACTGATATTTATTATTCTCAAAACCAACAAGAAGCAGAATAGCAAACTAAAGAATATGAGGAGAAATAATCCAGTGTTTGAAACCTTGTATTCCTTCATTAAAAGAAATCTAGAGGATAAAAATAATTGTGTTGAATTCTTCCACTTAATTGAATCTTGTATCTTTGTTTTTAAAATAATCTTATTTATTTATTTATTTTGGCTGTGCTGGGTCTTTGTTGCCGTGAGGGCTTTTCTCTAGTTTCAGCGAATAGGGGCTACTCTCTAGTTGCGATGCGCCGGCGTCTCATTGCGGTGACTTCTCTTGTTGTGGAGCACAGGCTCCAGACCACGTGGGCCTCAGTAGACATGGCACATGGGCTCAGTAGTTGTGTCTCCTGGGCTCTAGAGCACAGGCTTGATGGTTGTGGCACACGGGCTTAGTTGCTCCCCAGCATGTGGGATCTTCCCGGGCCAGGGATTGAACCTGTGTCTCCTGTATTGGCAGGCAGATTCTTTACCACTACCCCAGAGAAGCCCTGAATTAATTATATCTTGATAACATTTGATGCATTTAAAAAATGTGTCAACTGTTTATGTAAATGTGCTGGAGGATTCTGTGATAGATATAGTAGATATTTTCCCTTGTTTCTTACATCCTTTAAGAAAAGAAGCACACCCATCTTGCAGAGAGAAACTGGGTCTTGCTGCTGGTTGTTCTGTTGAGTTACCCATCCAAGTCACACTGCTTGCCTGATGCTAAACTTCCTGGAGTCCGAGACTTCCTTGTCCTTGAGTAGCTGGCCTAGGGAGAAGGATTTGTCTCCCTGGAGGAGTCATCTTGTCCCTTAAATGCTGAGCCCTGCATCGGGGAAGCTTGAGGGCAGTGCTTCAGGAGTCCGTGGTTGTCTCAACAGTAGGTGCAGCCTTGTCACACAGGAGCACTTTTGGGGAGGCAGCCACTGGCCCTGGGAAGGGGTAAACAGAACTTAGACCTTGAGAGAGAGAAGGGCTGGCTCCTCAGGAGCTCTTTCAAGTAAATGATATTACTGGAACAGAATAGAACCAGGGATGAGCCTGGAGAAAAACAAAGGTGTGGGTCTCTTGAGAAGTAGCCAAAAAGCTAGTTTAGAACTCAACATTTCAAAAAACTAAGATCATGGCATCTGGTCCCATCACTTCATGGCAAATAGATGGGGAAACAATGGAAACAATGACAGACTTTTTCTTGGGCTCCAAAATCACTACAGGTGGTGACTGCAGCCATGAAATTAAAAGACACTTGCTCCTTGAAAGAAATGCTGTGACAAACCTAGATAGCGTATTAAAAAGCAGAGACATCACTTTGCCAACAAAGATCCATATAGTCAAAGTTACGGTTTTTCTAGTAGTCATGTATGGATGTGAGAGTTGGACCGTAAAAAACGCTGAGCACTGAAGAATTGATGCTTTTGAACTGTGGTGTTGGAGAGAAGACTCTTGTGAGTGCCTTGGACTGCAAGGAGATCAAAGCAGTCAGTCCTAAACTAAAGGAAATCAGTCCTGAATATTCAGGGTCTGAAAAGACCCTGATGCTGGGAAAGATTTAAGGCAGAAGGAGAAGAGGGTGACAGAGGATGAGATGGTCAGATGGCATCACTGATTCAATGGACATTAACTTGGGTAAACTCCACAAGATGGTGGGGGACAGGGAAGCCTGATGTGCTGCAGTCCAAAGAGTCAGGATATGACTGATCAACAGCAACAAGATTGTGTGTATCCAGAGAAGCAGAGAGGGCTTCCCTGGTGGCTCAGTGGTGAAGAATCTGCCTGTAATGCAAAAGTCTTGGGTTTGATCCCTGGATTAGAAAGATCTCTTGGAGAAGGGAATGGCAACCCACTCCAGTATTCTTGCCTGGTATATTCCATGGACAGAGGAGCCTGGTGGGCTACAGTCTATGAGGCCACAAAGAGTTGGACATGACCGAGAGGCACACACACCCACACAGAAGTAGAGGGGAGTTTCTGGTTGTGTTTGCTTACATTATACACACTTAACCAGCCGTTTTCAGAGCAGTGGTGGATTGACTGAAGCTGTCCCTGAAACAGATGTGGGGCAGCAGTTGGCTTTGAGCTCCCATAACCAGCATGATGGTTTAGGGGGCTTTTCCAAGATGGGGGCATTTGTTTGCCTTGTACAAACAATTCAGATCCTTGAGCCAGCTGTGCCTCTATTTTTCCTCTCTGTGGTCCCTCTTCTGCAGAGTGATTCATGGCAAGTTGTGGACCATTCGTAGTGCGTGTCACAGAGCATACCGTGATAAAAATTTAGCCCTGTTTATTAGTGATCCAGACATTTAAAATTTAAGTCACATACAACTACTAACATAGTTGAGCTCTGTATAGCCAGTGAACAAGTAAACACTCTGTATTAGACCAGATTCTTTCCCTGTCATTCTTAGTAAGGAATCTGTTTTCTCTAGTTTTAAAAAAAATTCGTATTAATTTTTCACCCACAGAAAAACTGGTAGAGGATTTCTATACGCCCGTCACCTGGCGACACCTGATGTTACTGTCTTGTATAACCACACAGTTGCAAAACCATGAAATTAGCCTTGGTACAATATTATGAGCTAACTTGAATTTAACCTGTTTTTCCTCTAAGTCCTTTTTCTATTGATGGTTCTATCTAGGATCCCACATTGAGTTTACTTGTTATTTCTCCTTACTCTTCTGCAGTCTGTAGTTTACTTTGTCTTTTATAACCTTGATGTTTTTAAAGAGTATTGATTGATTGTAATTGTGTCAGGTGTCCCTTGGTTTGGATTTGTTTGATCTTTTCTCACGTAGGATTGAAGACACAGTTTTGGCAGGCAGACCACAGAAATGATGGTTCATGACGTTGACCCCCATCACTCAGTTCAGGTGGTGTCTGCTGGGTCTATGCACTGTAGAGTTACTGTTTTCCCTTTTGTAGTTAATAAATATATTGGGGGCGATATTTTGAGATGCTGAAAACCCTGTTTTTTCTTGAGCTTTTGCCAGTGACAGCATCTGTCGGTGGATCTTGCCTGCAGCCATCATTACTGTGGTATTCTAGTGGCGAGTTTGTGTTTCCCTCTTTCTCCATTTGTTTCTGGAAATCTTCTAGAAGAGCCGCCCCTGCTCCCCTTCTGTTAATCCTTTTTTTTTTTTTGGACTCAGAGAAACTTATTTCATTCTACATATCTTTAAACAATTTGTTTATTTGGCTGCAGCAGGTCTTAGTTGCAGCGTGCAGGCTCTCTAGTTGTGGCACACAGGCTTAGTAGTTGGGGCTTGCGGGATGAGTTGCTCCAAGGCATGTAGGATCTTAGTTCCCTGATTAGAGATCGAACTGACATCCCCTGCAGTAGAAGGTGGATCCTTAACCACTTGACCACCAGGGAAGTCCCCATTGTATAGATTTATCTCTTAATTTAAAAACATTATTTATTTATTTATTTGTTTCTGGCTGTGCTGTCTTCATTGCCGCCTGTGGGCTTTAGTTGCAGTGGAGCAGGGGCTACTTTTCTCTGGTTGCGGTGCACGGCTTCCCGGTGCAGTGGCTTCTCTTGTTGTGGAGCATGGGCCCTAGAGATGCAGGCTTCTGACGCTGTGGCACACGGGGTAGCTGCCCCATAGCCTGTGGGGTCTTCCTGGACCAGCGATCGAACCGTGTCCCCTGCATTGACAGGTGGATTCCTAAGCCCTGGACCATGAGGGAGGTCCCTCTACAGATTTTAATCTAGTGTTCTTATCATTTATTTTGTTGCTCGGATGGTACCACATGGGCCATTGGTGCTTCTTCAGGCTGGCTCGCCTGTAACAAGCCCCTTCCTTTTCTGAGCACCTCCTTACTTTCTGACGTCACAAGATATTCCACACTCATCTTGTATCTTCCTTTCCTCAGCTCTAGAATCAATGACTTCTCCAAGGAGCCCGGGTTCCTTTTAGAAACCAAGTTCTGGTGCTGGGCTGCTGTGGTGTTACTACTACTAGTTCCCCTCCCTGCACAGAGCTGAGAATGATACATGTGTGTGGCCACGCATGTTTACACACGTTGATATTTCCGTGTCTGACTTACATGCATATTTTAAAAAATGAATTTATACTGATACACGACAGATTCTAGTCCAGTACCACAGGGTTTACTTTTAACCTACTCTCTCTTCTTTGTAACTTTTTTCCCTCCAACACTGGGAATTGCAGTTCTTGTTATCTGCTGTGTTGATGTTACTTCTGTTCTTCCCAGCCACCTTCAGTATGGTCGAGGGCTTCATTTATAATACAGTTAGGTTTATCTTTTAGGGCTTCCATTTTGGGTTTCTTCCTTCTCTGTGGTTTCGATCAATACTTGGTATCTTAGCACTGTGTAGATATTCAGAATGAGAGGATAGCTCATCTGTTGGATTTGGGAGATTTTGTATAGAATTATTTATTTCAGAGGATTATGCTTACCTTTGTGAGTCAAGGAGTATTGCTCTGAAGGTCCACTGGGACATAGAGAAAAGCTCCAGATGCTTTATGTTAAAAATGCTGTCACCTGGCTAGCTAAATCTAAATTGATGTTCCATTTTTGCAGTTTAATTTTTATCAAAATGGACTAATTTATTGCACATATATTGTACCTCGTTGGTTGAAGAGCAGTGAATTTCATTGGAAACAATATTTCGAAACAAGCCCTGTGGAATTTGGCATACATGATGAAGGAAATGGAAACATTCTATTTAATAAAGTTACTTATTTTTTACCTTCTAGCATTGTTATAAGTGTGTCTTTTGAAAATAAGTGAGTTGTTTTGAAGAATACATTTCTGAAATAGATATTTGGAGTTTGTTCACAAATTATTTGACAGTTCAAGGTATCTAGCATTTTCAGTTACATTTTTGAGCTCTTTAATAAAAATTTTGCTACTTCTGATTCTTGTGTTAGTAAAAATTTTACTACTTCTGATTCTTTTGGGTAGAAAATGAATAAAATCAGAGAAAAAGATCAATGAAATCAAAGTCATTTGGAGCTTTTACTTTGCATTCTGGATTTTACACCAGAAGAGGAATGAAGCCAGCCCAAATTTCTTTATTTGCATATCTTTATACATTTTTTTTTCCCCTTAGTGTCAAAAAGTAAGTTTAGTACAAAATCCTCATGGAACCAAGCCATACATTTCAAGATACTTAGCATTTTCTGTTTTTTTGAGCTCTTCAATAAAAAGCCCTGATAAAATTTTGCACCAAGGAGTCTTTCCTAACCTTGACTTTTTTCAGGGGAAGCTTGTCATTGGACACAACATGCTCTTGGATGTCATGCACACGGTTCATCAGTTCTACTGCCCTCTGCCCGCGGTGAGTGACCTGTCAGCCTGTGTTAAAAATTCTCATCTTCAATACTGAGAAAGTGTTCTTTGTGGGGTGCCGTTCCCTTGTCTGCACCTGTCCCCGAGGGACAGTCTCCTGCACTTGGTTGAATGTTTTTGAAGAGATTTTAAAGGATCTTCGGACATCTGCCATTGCTGGAGCGAGGTTAAACATTTGTTTCGTCTTGATGCCGGAGGTTTGTTTGCTCAGTTAGTGCTGAGCAGGGGTTGCTGAGCCGCAGATGTGGTCTCCGGGTTTGATACTGCTAACGTGAGCCACAGCAGGGCGCTGAAGCAGGGGTGGCTGGGGTAGGGGTGGGGGGCGGGGGTGGGTGGTGGTGCTAGAGGTCTGTAGACTGGGTCAGGTTGTGTAAAAGTCTTGGTTGCTTCTTGCAAGGTAACCCTTAGATTCTCTGTGGACCGTGGTGTTTTGGGACTCTTGGAGCCGTGCGGTCTCAGGGCACCAAAGCACAGAGTCCGGGAGAAGGGCTTCTCTCTGTCTCCTCCTCTTCGCTCCCTGACTGCCTAGGGCCTCATCTTACTGCTGCTCATCACTGCAGTGCCTTGCCTTCATTTACTCCCCCTGTTTTCTGTCCTTCAGTGACCTCACCCGCCTTCTAGAACTTCAGTTGGAGACACCGACATCTTCCTCTCCAGCTGGCATCTCTCCTCAGATCCGGTCACAGTTTACGCTGACCCCGCACGTCTCTACCTGGGTAGCTTTCAGAATGAGTGGGGTTTAAAATTCATGTGTCGCAAACAGGGTGTGCAACTTAACGTAACCTTTCTCTCCTTCTGTCTCCAAACCCGTTCTTCCTCCTGATTGCTTTACTGTAAATGATACCCAGTCACCAACATGGTTTTTAACATCCGTTTTGGCTCTTCCTCTGTCCCCCAGATCTGGCCAGTTAGAAAATCCTGGCAGTTTTGTCTCCAGGCTGTCTCTCACATCTGGATTCTTTCCATTTCAAGTAGCAAGTAGCCTTATTCCTCATCTGAAGATGGCAAACTCCAGGCAGGATTCCCTGCCTCACTTTAACCTTCAGCCCATCCTTTAAACAGAGGTTGGCAAACTTTTTCTATAAAGGGTCAGATAGTCAAATATTTGGGGCTTTCCGGGCTGCCTAGTCTTTGTCAGGACTCTTAAGATGGTCATTGTCACCTGAAAACTGCTGTAGAATGCAGTGTGTCAACAAATGGGTATGACTTTGTCCCAGAAAAATTTTATTTAAAAATAGGTGATAGGCCAGATTTGGCCTGCAGACCGTGGTTTCCAGCCTCTGCTTTAAACTATCATACCGCCAGATTTTTTTTTTAATTGGAAGATAATTGCTTTTCAATATTGTGTTGGTTTCTGCCATACAACAACTCGAATCAGCTATAATTATATATATATCCCCTCCCTCTTGAGCTCTCTTCCCTCCCCCGACCCTATCCCTCTAGGTCATCACAGAGCACCAGGCTGGGCTCCCTGTGTTACACAGCAGCTTCCCACTAGCTAGCTGTTTTGCGCATGGTGGTGTATATATGTCAGCGCTACCCAATTCATCCTACCCTCTGCTTCCCCCGCCCTGTCCGCAAGTCCATTCTCTACTGCTGTGTCTGCGTATACCACCAGATTCACCTTTTATGGCTTCTGGATTGGATGATACCTACTTTAGAGTTCAGTGTCGTTTATACATCTGCAAAGCCTCAGTTACTTCACGTTTCTCACAATGCGTCGTTCCTTCAGCATCTTGATTACTTTTCTTTGGAAAATTCCAACACTGAGTACCGCAGGTCTATTGGGAAGCCTGTTCCTATTTCTGCAGCCTTAAGATTGTCGTTGCTTTTCATAAAAACTGCATCACCCTCAGGGACTCAAAGGCATCATAGTTGTGAGCCTCAAAACAAACATGATGGGTGTGAATTTGCATTGTGTAAATCTAAAGGGCTAATGTTAATTTCAGAGCTGTCACTCCTTATTGACTGAATAGTAGTAGCCTTTCTCACGGCTTTTTGACCTTCAGAGCAGTGAAGTTATCTGTAAGGAAAGTGTATTTAATGCTGTGTTTATAGGTGTTTCAGACACCAAACAGAGCTTGGCTTGTAACAGGCATTAAGTACTGATTTAACATATGAGTGTCTTCCAACTGTGTCAGCTTTGTAATCTCCTGATGTATGGCTCTGTCCACATCACTGACCCTGAGTTAAATTCTGAGTTAATCCCATGTTCTTTGTTTTTCTATACAGTTGATTCTTTTTAGCCTGGCATTATCAAGCCTTCTGTGATCTGGCCCAACCTTCTTGTGTAGTCTGGACCCGTTTTTGTCCTTCCTCCCAGCCAGACTGGCTCATTTTTCAACCCCCAGAAAACGTGTGCTTTTGCATGTCTGTAATTTTTGGTATATGAAATCCTTCAACTTGAATTTCCTCTGGCTTTTCTCAGTGTTTGCTATTTACGGCTTTACCCATCTTACCCAGGTCCAGTGTGTGCCTCTTTGGGTGTACACCTTTTCCCTGCTTGCTGCCTTGCCCAAGAGTGATCTTTCCTTTCTCTGAACTGCCAGAGAACCGTGTACCTCTTCTGTTGCATAAATGTTGCCTTTACATCTTATTCCACTTTTCTCTCTAAGTGATTCCCTCCTTGGACAGGGAGTGTGACCTTTTTATTATCTGTGTCTAAATGCCTAGCATAGCCTTTGTATGTAAGGACTAAATAAATGTTATCTTGCATGTAGCTAGTTTTCAATCAAATTCTACTGGAAAGAGAATATGACTTATTGCAAAGTAGAAGGTGGGTTAGGGTAAGTGGTTTTTTTTTTTTTTTTTTTTTTTTTTTAAATCATCTGGTTACATGCTTTATTTTTTTATTTTTTTTAATTTTTTTATTAGTTGGAGGCTAATTACTTCACAACATTTCAGTGGGTTTTGTCATACATTGATATGAATCAGCCATAGATTTACACTTATTCCCCATCCCGATCCCCCCTCCCACCTCCCTCTTCACCCGACTCCTCTGGGTCTTCCCAGTGCACCAGGCCCGAGCACTTGTCTCATGCATCCCACCTGGGCTGGTGATCTGTTTCACCATAGATAGTATACATGCTGTTCTTTTGAAACATCCCACCCTCACATTCTCCCACAGAGTTCAAAAGTCTGTTCTGTATTTCTGTGTCTCTTTTTCTGTTTTGCATATAGGGTTGTCGTTACCATATTTCTAAATTCCATATATATGTGTTAGTATGCTGTAATGTTCTTTATCTTTCTGGCTTACTTCACTCTGTATAATGGGCTCCAGTTTCATCCATCTCATTAGGACTGATTCAAATGAATTCTTTTTGACAGCTGAGTAATATTCCATGGTGTATATGTACCACAGCTTCCTTATCCATTCATCTGCTGATGGGCATCTAGGTTGCTTCCATGTCCTGGCTATTATAAACAGTGCTGCAATGAACATTGGGGTGCACGTGTCTCTTTCAGATCTGGTTTCCTCAGTGTGTATGCCCAAAAGTGGGATTGCTGGGTCATATGGCAGTTCTATTTCCAGTTTTTTAAGGAATCTCCACACTGTTTTCCATAGTGGCTGTACTAGTTTGCATTCCCACCAACAGTGTAAGAGGGTTCCCTTTTCTCCACACCCTCTCCAGCATTTATTGCTTGTAGTCTTTTGGATAGCAGCCATCCTGACTGGCGTGTAATGGTACCTCATTGTGGTTTTGATTTGCATTTCTCTAATAATGAGTGATGTTGAGCACCTTTTCATGTGTTTGTTAGCCATCTGTATGTCTTCTTTGGAGAAATGTCTGTTTAGTTCTTTGGCCCATTTTTTGATTGGGTCATTTATTTTTCTGGAATTGAGCTTCAGGAGTTGCTTGTATATTTTTGAGATTAATCCTTTGTCTGTTTCTTCATTTGCTATTATTTTCTCCCAATCTGACGGCTGTCTTTTCACCTTACTTATAGTTTCCTTTGTAGTGCAAAAGCTTTTAAGTTTCATTAGATCCCATTTGTTTAGTTTTGCTTTTATTTCCAATATTCTGGGAGGTGGGTCATAGAGGATCTTGCTGTGATTTATGTCGGAGAGTGTTTTGCCTATGTTCTCCTCTAGGAGTTTTATAGTTTCTGGTCTTACATTTAGATCTTTAATCCATTTTGAGTTTATTTTTGTGTATGGTGTTAGAAAGTGTTCTAGTTTCATTCTTTTACAAGTGGTTGACCAGTTTTCCCAGCACCACTTGTTAAAGAGGTTGTCTTTTTTCCATTGTATATCCTTGCCTCCTTTGTCTTAGGAGTATATCTACCTAAAGAAACAAAAGACCTATACATAGAAAACTATAAAACACTGATGAAAGAAATCAAAGAGGACACAAACAGATGGAGAAACATACCGTGTTCATGGATTGGAAGAATCAATATTGTCAAAATGGCTATTCTACCCAAAGCAATCTATAGATTCAATGCAATCCCTATCAAGCTACCAACGGTATTTTTCACAGAACTAGACCAAAGAATTTCACAATTTGTATGGAAATACAAAAAACCTCGAATAGCCAAAGTAATCTTGAAAAAGAAGAATGGAACTGGAGGAATCAACCTGCCTGACTTCAGACTCTACTACAAAGCCACAGTCATCAAGACAGTGTGGTACTGGCACAAAGACAGAAATATAGACCAATGGAACAGAATAGAAAGCCCAGAGATAAATCCACGAACCTATGGACACCTTATCTTTGACAAAGGAGGCAAGGATATATCTTTTCAAATTATGGTTTTCTTCAGATACATGCCCAGATGTGGAATTGCTGGATCATATATGGTATTCTTAGTTTAAGGAACCGCTTACTGTTCTCCATAATGGTTTCCCTGGTAGCTCAGATGGTAAACAGTCTGCCTGCAATACTGTAGACCTAGGTTCAATCCCTGGGTCTGCAAGATCCCCTGGAGAAAGAAATGGCAACCCACTCCAGTATTCTTGCCTGGAAAATCCCATGGATGGAGGAGCCTTCCAGGCTTGGAGGGCTACAGCCCATGGGGTCGCAAAGAGTCAGACATAACTTTTTTTTTTTTCTCACTGTTCTTCATAGCAGCTGTACCAATTTATATTCCCACCAATAGGGCAGGAAGGTTCCCTTTCCTCCACACCATCTCCAGCACTTATGGTTTGTAGACTTTTTGATGATAGCCATTCTGACCAGTGTGAGGTGATACAAAGAAAATCTTTTCCAAGGTTATACCTGTTCTCTGGAGACAGCTCACAATTCAAAGACAGATCAATATGTGTATGTATATGTGAAGGGGAGGGTAGTGAGAGGTGTATAAAGTCATGGTTCCCTGAGATCAGGTGACCTGAGGAGCCATTCTAGTTGGGAGTTACTGAAACCTTCCTTGTCACTACAGTGCATTCCAGCATCTCCTTGGGCCCAGTTCAACTTCCTGTAATCTCCCACGGGGTTTACTCTCAAGAGCCCTGCATGCAAATCTCTAAGCCAATTTCCCAGGGAAGCCAACCTAAGAGGGTGAAGACTATTCCTTCCTAATGTCTCTCTCATTGATTTTATTTTTAACTTTTTATTATGGAAACATCAAATATATACAAAAGTCAAGAAAAGAACACAACTCATCAAATTTATAAACATCTTGCCATTCTGGTTTCATCTAATCTTTGTTAAAACTATATTCTTTTAAAGTAAATAATTTCACCCATAAATACTTCACTATGTATTTAACATATAAAGGTTTGGTTTTTTTTTTTTTGAGGCAATAATCATGCCATTATTATAAGATATAAATTAATTGTAATTCCTTAAAGCCACCTAAAACCCAATATGTATCCAATATTCCTTAGTTGTTTCCATTTTTTTAGAGTACACATTGATTTGCAATTTTTTTTATCAAGAGGCTCTTTAGTTCCTCTTCACTTTCTGCCATTAGAGTGGGATATCATCTGCATATCTGAAGTGGCTATTTCTCCAAGCAATCTTGATTCCAGCTTGTGACTCATCCAGCCCAGCATGATGTACTCTGCATATAAATTAAATAAGCACGGTGACAATATACAGCCTTGTTGTACTCTTTTTCCAATTTTGAACCAGACAGTTGTTTCGTGTTTGGTTTTAACTGCTGTTTCTTGACCCACATACAGGTTCCTCAGGAGACAGGTAAGGTGGTCTAGTACTACCAGGTCTTCAAGAACTTTCCACAGTTTGTTGTGACTCACACAGTCAAAAGCTTTAGCTTAGTCAACGAAGCAGCAGAATTTTTTCTGGAACTTCCTTGCTTTTTCTATCACCCAACAAATGTTGGCAATTTGATCTCTGTTCCTCTGTCTTTTCTAAATCCAGTTTACACATCTCAAAGTTCTCTGTTCACATACTGCTGAAGGTTAGCTTGAAGGATTTTTGGCATAACTTTGTGCGCATGTGAAATGAGCACAACTGTATGAAGTTTGAACATTCTTTGGCATTGACCTTCTTTGGGATTGGAATGAAAACTGAACCTTTTCCAGTCCTGTGACCACTACTGAGTTTTCCAAATTTGCTGGCATATTCAGTGCAGCACTTTAACAGCATCATCTTTTAGTATTTGAAATAGCTTAGCTGGAATTCCATCACCTCTACTATCTTTCTTTGTAGTAATGCTTCTTAAAGCCCACTTGACTTTATACTCCAGGATTTCTGGCTCTAGGTGAGTGACTACACCATCGTAGTTATCTGGGTCATTAAGATCTTTTTTGTAAAGTTCTTCTATTCTTGCCATCTCTTCTTAATCTCTTCTATGTCTGTTACGTTGTTACCTTTGCTGTCCTTTATCATGCCAATCCTTGCATGAAATGTTCCCTTGATAGCTCCAATTTTCTTGAAGAGATCTGTAGTCTTTCCCATTCTGTTGTTTTCCTCTATTTCTTTGCATTGTTCATTTAATAAGGCCTTTTTATCTCTCCTTGCTATTCTCTGGAATTTTGCATTCAGTTGGATCTATCTTTCCCTTTGTCCTGTGCCTTTTGCTTCTCTTCTTTCCTCAGATATTTACAAGGGCTACTCAGACAACCACTTTGCCTTCTTGCATTTTTCTTTGGAAAAGTTTTGGTCACTGCCTTCTGTACAATGTTATGAATCTCTGTCCATAGTTCTTCATGCACTCTAAGAGATCTATCCCATGAATCTATTTATCACCTCCACTGTATAATCATAAGGAATTTGATTTAGGTCATACCTGAATGGCCTAGAGGTTTTTCCCTATTTTCTTCAATTTAAGCCGGAATTTTGCAATTGAAAGCTCATGATCTGAGCTACAGTTAGATCCAGGTCTTTTTTTTTTTTTTTCTTACTGACTATATAGAGCTTATCCATCTTTGGCTGCCAAAAATATAATGAATGAATCTGATTTCAGCATCCACTATGGTAATGTCCATGTGTAGATCCATCTCTTGGGTTGTGGAAAAAGTGTATTTGCTATGACCAGTGTGTTCTCTTGACCAAACTCTTAGCCTTTCCCCTGCTTCATTTTGTACTCCAAGGCCTGTTATAAACTTGCCTGTTATTCTGGGTATCTCTTGACTTCCTACTTTTGCATTCCAATCTCCTCTGATGAAAAAGACATCTTTTTTTTTTTTTTTTGGTGTTCATTCCAGAAGATGTTGTAGGTCTTCACAGAATGTTCAACTTCTTTGACATCAGTGTTGAAGCACAGACGTGGATTACTGTGATGTTGAATGGTTTGCCTTGGAAACAAATTGTGATCATTCTGTCATTTTTGACACTGCACTCTACTGCATTTTGGACTCTTTTGTTGACTATGAAGGTTACTCCATTTTTTCTAAGGAATTCTTGCCAACAGTAGTAGATATAATGGCCATCAGAATTAAATTCACCCATTCCCGTGCATTTCAGTTCCCTGATTCCTAAGATGTCAATGATCAGTCTTCCCATTTCCTGCTTGACCACATCCAATTTACCTTGATTCATGGACCTAACATTCAAGATGCCTATACAATATTGTTCTTTACAACATCAGATTTTACTTTCACCACCAGACACATCGACAGTTGAGCATCTTCCTGCTTTGGTCCAGCTGCTTCATTCTTACTTGAGCTATTAGTGATATCCCTCCACCCTTCCCTAGGACTGAACACTTTCTGACCTGGGTAACAGAGGTTGGGGGTGGGGGGCGGTGTGGTAGTCATCTTCCAGCATCATATCTTTTCACCTTTTCATACTGTTCATAGGGTTCTCCATGCAAGAACACTAGAGTGGGCTGCCATATCCTTCTCCAGTAGACCACGTGTTGTCAGACTCTTTACTATGACCCATTTGTCTTGGGTGGCCCTGCACGGCATGGCTCATAGCGTCATTGAGTTACACAAGCCCTTTTGTCATGACAAGTCTGTGATCCATGAAGGGGCCTAAAGCTAACACATTATAAATCAATTATATCTCAACAGAAACAAAAAAAATCCGTATTTTCGAAGAAGCCTTACACAAATCTCCTAACCAGAATTAGTCTTTCTCTGAATTCTCAAAATACTTGTGCAACATATGGCAGCAGCAAAGACATAGACTCTGAGTCACTGTTCTGCAGGTTACCAGCAATAGGACTTTCTTATCTACAAAATGGGAATAATGTGGCATTTACCCAGATAAAATTTTTCTGAGGGTTAAACAAGAGAATGAAGGCATATGCTATTAATTCTAAACTCTTAAATTTAAGGCTTCTATAGAATTCATCTTTGTGGTTTCTGATGAGTCTCTTACAGTTTTGAACACAATATATTCAAAACTGTACAAGATTTATGTTTGCTAGAACATTACACTCAACTTTTGACTGAAATTCTGGATCATTTGTTATCTCCTTAACATATTGAGAAGATAAGTTATCTATACCGTTAGAGGGAAATCCTGTGTTTTAGGATATAATCATTGATCCTAAGTGTGCCCTTATATGCTAGATGGGCTTTGGAAGGTCACTTACCCTCTCGAGCTGTTTTCAGATCTGTGAAACTTAAGGCATTGGTCTAAATCAGTGACTCTCAAAAAAATGTCCTAGATTGCCAAGAACTTAAAAAAAATCAGTTTTCCTATTATTTAAGAGACTTTTTCTTTAAGAAAGCAATCAGCACTAGTTCAAGTAACAATCTATGATCTTCCTACTTTTTATAATCAAAGTCATATAAAAATGATTTTATTTGCTTATGCAACCTTAATCAAAAGTAAGTAGACTGATTTTCCCCTGAGCTTTCTGTAATACTGAACCACAGTACTTAGCCACAAATTGTACCATAAGTGACATAAGTTGGCAACTGCTGTTCTTAATCATTTTTATGGTTCCCTTTTGCTTGCAAAAACTGGGATGCTCCAAGATAAATCAGGCCATTTAACTTTCAGTTCTTTTATGGCATTGTCATGTTTTCTATATGTGCTTATATACTTTTTGTTATTGTTGTAAAGGGACCAAAGACATGGAATCCAGTGTGGGGTACATTTCTAAGCCTGAGTGACAAGTGGGCATCATCTAGATAAGTAATGGGATAAGAGAGTGGAATAGAAACAGTGACTTGAGCAGAAGGAACTGGTATATACGCCTAAACACAAGAGATAACCAGAGAAACTTTGGTACTTTGGGTAATTTACTCTGTGTGCATACACATTTGTACTGTATAATGATGTAAAATGTATTTCTATGCATTGAGGTCAAAAAAGTTTGCTCACCATGACTTCAGACTTCAGGAAGCTTTCTTTAAAAGGCTGCTACAAGTCACCATGGGATATAGGTGGTAGATATCAACAAAGCAGCACAAATCCATCTCTCCCACTAAAGCATGAGGCTCAGAAGAGCATGTCCTAATGCTGATAACCTAAGAGTCTACCAACAAGTTCAAACTGAAAGAAGGACTTCCTTCAGAAGACCCAGAAATGGGCTGCTTCAGAGAGATGCATCAGTTTACTGCATCTTGTGTTTGTCAGTGGTAGTTCTGGGCCATTTCTGTGGTGTTACATATTTGTGATCTCTTCAACTTCCTGTGGCTCAGTCACTTTTCTGCTTAGCATCTACCATGGGAGAGCTGGGACTTGCCATCTGGGCCGGGAACTTCAAAGATGTGTTTTGGTTTACATTCTGTTACAATGAGGTCAATGCAAATTGTTTCTATGTTGTTGTTGTTGTTTTAATTTATTTTACTTATTTTTGGAAGAAGGAGACTAAGGGGAGTGAGCAAGGACCAGCAACAGTTTAATATGGTGTTGGCCTGACTTGAAAAAGAAAATCTAACAGATGTTCATTTTGATTCATTGTTTTCTGTGGGAATTGACTTTTCTACTATTTTTCAAATTCTATTTAGATCCAGATTTGTCTTAGTAAGGGGAAAATGCTAAATTTCCATTTAGAGATAGTCACTTTAACAGTGGCAACTTGCCATATTCTCCTAACTTTCCTTATTTTTTTAGAAATAACACAAACACTTCGTTGAATTTGGGCTGACCTGAACTTCATTTAGCTCTCCTTCAAAGGTCAACTAAAAGGCGTCAGTTCTCATGGAGGAAAAGAATATCAATCAGAGTTCAGAGTGAACCAGAAGAATCCAATTCCTACTAATCTTGCAGAAGCAGCAATCAAGTCTTAGAGAAGTATTGCAAATTCCCCAAGGACAAGAGGTGACTGGTGGTACAGCTGGACCCAGAACCAAGCTCAGGACAACCAGATAAAGCCCTTTCCACTTGGCATCACTACCTCTTTAAACACTTAGCAATAGCTCCTCCAAGATGGTGATTTCATGGAAGTCATTAGCCATGCAAATCAAATAAAACTCATCATACATTTGTTACTGGCAAGGAAATCTCAAAAGTAATTCTTTTAGAATTGAACATTTTATTTATTGGTTAATTGAGTCTATTATCATAGTAGGAGTTTCCAGAGAAAATCTTTAGTTTATTAAGAGTTTTTCCTTTGACAGATAATAAGATGGAACGTGAAAGTGAAAGTCACTCAGTCCTGTCTGACTCTTTGTGATCTCTTTGTGAATTCTTCACGCCAGAATACTAGAGTGGGTAGATCTTCCCAACCCAGGGATCAAATCCAGGTCTCCCACATTGCAGGTGGATTCTTTACCAACTGAGCTACCAGGGAAGCCCCAGTAAGATGGAAGGAAGTTCCCAAAGCATCATTAATTGTGTTATGTGCTATACATAATGGCTTTCCCCTAGAATTACTATTTTGGGAAGTAAGTAAATTATAATCAGAGGAGTTATTCAAGTCACAGGCTGGAAGGTGGAATTGAGGAAGGAAATCTGTAGCAATTTAAACAAGAGTTTCTCAACCTTGGCACTATGAGCATTTACACCAAATAATTCCTTGTTATGGCAGTGGGGGGGCTAACCTGTGATTGACTGTAGGATGTTTAGCAGCATCCTTGGCCTCTACCCAGTAGAAAGTGAAAGTGAAGTCACTCAGTTATGTCCGACTCTTTGCAACCCCATGGACTGTAGCCTACCAGGCTCCTCAGTCCATGGAATTTTCCAGGCAACAGTACTGGAGTGGGTTGCCATCTCCTTCTCCAGGGGATCTTCCCAACCCAGGGATTGAACCCAGGTCTCCCACATTGTAGGCAGACGCTTTACTGTCTGAAACCACCAGGGAAGCCCATACACCTAATAGAAACACAACCTCAATTGTGATAAGCAAAACTGTCTTCAGAGCTTGTCAATTTATCTTGTCAAGCTCTTGTCAATATCTCGTGAAGACAGCCTGTCAATACAGCTTGTCAATATCCCTGGGGGATAAAATAGCCCCTAGTTGAGAATCGCTAATTGAAACAAGTCTGGGTGTTCAAATTTTAAGGAGATGGTTTCTTTACTAAGAGAGAGGCAGAAGAAGAGGAGAAGAGAAACAGAGAAAGGTATTATTATTTTTTATTATAAATGTAATAAATATTTATAAAACATAATATATGGGAACATATTACTTAAGCAACACCAAATTACCCAAAGTTAGTCTCAATCTGGTGTCACAGTCAACAAAGTCACAAACTGACATCCAAAAATCAATGAAAATAAATTTAACTCTCTAACAAAATTTCCCTAAGAGATATGGGACAGGCATTTCCCCTGAAATGTCCTTACACCCCTCTTCAACCATCTATTCATACTCTCATCACCACAGTTGCTCTTTCGCAATCTCTTTCTTCTCTCTCAAATCTGACTGTAAATGTGCTGGCTTGCCTGTCTCCTCTCCACGCTCACACTTTAGTGTCCAATGTCTCAGCTTTTCTGATGTGGTTCTCCTGCCTTCTCTTGGTCTAGATCCAGGTAACCTCATACCAGCTTCCCAGGTGGCTCAATGGTAAACAATCTGCCTGCAATGCAGGAGCCACAGAAGATATAGGTTCGCTTGATCCCTGGGTTGGGAGATCCCCTGGAGAAGGAGATGACAACCCACTCCAGTATTCTTGCCTGGAAAACCCCATGGATAGAGGAGACTGGTAGGCTTCAAGTCCATGGGGTCACAAAGAGCTGGACAGGACTGAGCATGCATGCACACACACAACATCTTACGCATTACTGAGATCCATACAACCAAAGTCCTGGATCTTAGGCAAATGCTATATCTTCCTTGGAATACTCTGAGATGGGGGAAGGTTTTTAATTTTACTGTTGTTGTTATTCAGTTGCTAGTAGTGTCTGACTCTGTGACCCCCATGGACTGCAATGCAGCAGGCTTCCCTGACCTTGACTATCTCCCAGAGTTTGCTCAAATTCATGTCTATTGACTTGGTGATGCTCTCTAATCATCTCATCCTCTGCCGTCCTCTTCTTTTGCCTTCAGAGTTTCACACATTTAAATCTTATACAAGACTAGTTTTATCCCTTTCATACTAGAAAGAAGAAAACCAGGATCGGCAGCAATCCCACTCCTCATAAACCCCAGAGTTCTTGGTAGGTGGTTTAGTCACTGGGAGCTGTGAGAAGAGAATCAAAATGAAAAAGTATAGTTTGCAACCCTAATCATGGGAGGAAAATACAACGATCTGACCTTTGCTCCCACATTGTTTTTTCCATCAAATTGTGAGGCTGACTTCAGGATGTTTCCATTTTATGTGGGGCCACCACCACCATAATGACCATTATCACATCATTATCATTTATTAAGTACTCACTATGTGCCACAATGTAAGCATTTTACATGAAGGTCATACTTTCAGTACTACTACTAACACAGGTGCTGTTAACATATTTCCAACTGACTGGTGAGGAAATTGAGTCTCACTGTGGTTATGTAAGCTACCCAGGACCACACAGCTATTCATTTTTTTATTTGTAAGTACAAGAAAAATTCCCATGCTCAGGAATCCCTGCTCTAACTTCTTTCTTTGCCATGTGTTTTCTCTGAATACCTGGTATGGTAGGTGGCCAGGTAAGAAGCACCACGTTGCCACTGCCATTCCATCTTCTAACAAAGGTCCATGGATGACTGATGAAGGGCTCAAATGGGTCACAGGAGACACTTTGCCCGTAATTTCCATTGTAAGAATCTATCCAAATATTCTTCCCCATGCTTGCTCTAGCTCTTTCAGAACTGTCTTGTGGCCTTGCTACTCAAGGTGTACTCCAGAGCATCAATATCACCTGGGAAATTTCAAGAAATGCATAATCTCAGGCCACACTCCAGAGCTACTGAATAGTTTCCCAGGTGATCTGAATACATTCCCTCAGGATGTTAGAAGGTTGTCCCAAATGTAAGACCTCCGTAGTCCAGTGGTTCTCACGCTGAGCAAATGTCAAGTTTACTTAGAGGACATGAGAAGTCACAGATTGCTCAGACTCCGCTCTGCTCTAGGGCTTGGGAGTCTGTAGATCTTGGGTGGGGCCCAAGATTTTGAATTTCTCACAAATTCCCAGGTGGTCTGGGACCACAGTTTGTGTACCATCACTATGGTAAAATACACTGAAAAACTGCTAAAAGGTAAACCAAACTGAAGCAGCTGATTTTCTAACAGGTTTCAGAATTGTTAATATGTTAGTACTTTGTTTCTCAAACTCCTGGCTCATTGAAACTATTTGGGAGGTGGGGAGCAAAATAACACTGCAGATTAGTATTCCACAAAACAAACTTTGAGAAACACTGCTCTACAAACACACAATATAAAGTTTGTCAATTATGATGAGAATGAAAAAAGTTGAATGCCATAAAATGACCTCTTTGGTTGGGTGAGGATTAGTCTTGGTTTTAGTACGGTGTCAGCACAGCTGTTATGTCTTTTAGCAAAAGAATAGCACATATCTCCAAGGGATTTGTACAGACTGAAAATAAATTAGAAATTATTGAGATTCACATAACATAGACCAGTAATTTAAAAGGGTCAAAAATATATATCGGCAACATTTAAACTGCTGTTTCATCCCCCCTGTTGAAATACAAGCCAAGAATAAAACATTGATTAAATAGAGAGCCCTGACATTTTACTCCTGGGCTGCTGGATACCAGCCTAAACAAAGAGCCAGTTAAATTCGAAAGACAAAGAATCCTTTTGTGAGGCAGTAAGTTCATCCGGGAGAAATATTAAGTGAAGTCTCCAAGGAGAGAGTTCCCCAACATCTTTACCTCCAATGCTCATTGAGAGGCACTAGGTAAAATCACATTCAAAATGTACAAGGGAAGGAAGGTGAAGAAATTTATTAGAAGATGGAACTGGGATACACATAAAACTCAACTTTTGCCTCCAGTGAGGGACATTTATATTAGGAAATGAAAATCAAAATGAACAACGAAAAATGAGCAAGAAAATACATTTTTCTGAGTAAACAAAAAGTGTCAATTTTACCATATTTTCTAAAGATAGACAATATAGCAGTGGACAGAATGGACATTCTTCTCTAGTCTCAAAGACTGTCCAGAGTGATAAGGAATATAGGTTCAAAAATAATAAGACAATAAATCAAATAGGAGTTATATTTGAAGATAAACAAGGAGAAAAGAGAGAGAAAGATCGAATTTGAGTAGAGTTGCTTTGTGTGCTTCAGTAAAGCTTCTTGGGTGATTTATTTGAGCTAAGAAAGAAGAGAATTTGAGCTAAGAGAAGAAAGGACCAATATAAACATTTGGGTAAAGAGCATTTTAGAAATCCAGAATAGTATAGGACTATAATGGGAAAATAGGGGTATTTACGGTACTGAAAGGAGACCACATAAGTTGAAAACTTTGCTTTGTACATGTGACCACGCTAAGTCACAGTGCTGAGTCTAACAGCGTTGTGCAGGTGTCAGGTAGGATGGCAGGTGATGATGTTCAAGATAAGTTAGACCTTAGCCTCCTGACTGTGGCCATTTCCCATGATTCATTCACTCAGCCCCCAAAAGCAACAAGCTGGTTTCTGCTGTGTTAGTACAGAACAAATAAAACATCTGACTGGATCCTGTTCTACATGTAGAGTCATACATAATGTCAGTAACTGTTGTTCTGGCCAAAATATTCTTTTATAACCCCTGCCTGCTGTTGAGAGTTATTCCTTGACAATAATGCTAAGTTCAACTGTGGCAAACAACTTTAAACAATTTAACGTTGCCCAGGGACTTTCCTTGTGGTCCAGTGGTTAAGAATCAGCCTGCCAATGCAGGGGACCAGAGTTCGATTCCTGGTCCGGAAATATCCCACATGCCTGCTGTGGGGCAACTAAACCTGTGCACCGCAACTACTGAAGCCCTAGAGACCGTGCTCCGCAACAAGAGAAGCCACTGTAATGAGAAGCCTGCACACTGCAACTGGAGAGCAGCCCTTGCTCATCGCAGCTAGAGAAAGCCTATGTGCAGCAATGAAGACCCAGCACAGCCAGAAATAAATAAAATTGCCCACCAACTTTAAATCTGTAAGGAGGCGTATCACATCTCTTCATAACAGTGTTGCAATCAAACATCAAAGAGGCCTCTACTGGAGAATTCTGAGTCCATTAGGCACGAAGTTCATTCTCTTTGTCACATATTGTAAAAGAGTTTCAGATGAATGGATACATTAGGTGGATTTTAAATATAATGAAATGATTGGTTGGGGTATTTAATAAAGTACAGATAAAGATTTCTTAACCCAAGACTATGAAAAATGAGTATGCAAAGGATATAAACATATCTAGACATGATTTTGTTGGAAGAACATTTTGGAAAGTAAATGTGCTTAGGATTATTTTAATAAAAATAAAAAGTATGCAGAAAGATCCCCAAGGGTTGGGGTTAATTAACAAATCATTTTACTTAAAAGTCTTACAGGGTATTCATTCCTAAAAGACAAAAAAGGTTGGCAAGGGAATTCAACAAAGCAAGACAGCTCAGACTCTAGAAAAGAATTTATCTTCCCTACTGTGATTTCCAATACTATGAATCTGGACATTTGCCTTCTAAGAAGTTCCAGTTCTTGAAATAGAAACTCTCCCACTGTCCTGCATGGACTATGTGATTACTTCATGACTCAGAAGTCTCAAATATTACATTTGCTCTGTGCTTTTAAGTGGCATCAAGTGAATAAAGACTGGCTGAAATCATTTACGGAAGAGGCAAAAATCTGCTTTTCCTTTCTGCAAGATGACCTGATTGTCTAATCACATTCCAGCCAAATCTGGCTTGTGTTGTTAGAGGAATTATCTCCTCATTAAAAACAAATCTTAATAGGCCTAATTTGAAGTCTGCATTTGTCTGTAACTTGATCAAGAGGGTAATGACCGTGAACCATGCTTTACAGAGGGAAAGTAAAAGAAAGTCAGAGACATTAAACAGTGCAGATTATAGTCACATTAGAGGCCTTTTGATATGCAAATAGAGCATACTAAGCAAAAAAAAAAAAAAAAAAAAGCAATGCGCTTGCTTCTATTTCTTCTCTTGATACTTTCCATAGTGTGTGCAGGAAAATCTTACTTTCTAAGAAATGGTTTAGTTTGAGAGATCTATAATTGCTCTTTTCAGGGCCTTAGTCTCCTCAGTTGTAACATAGGGATAACAATGTTTGTAATTATTATAATAGTAAGTAAGTAATAAAGTTGCTCAGTAGTGGCCAACTCTTTGTGACCCCATGGACTGTAGCCCACCAGGCTCCTCTGCCCATGGGGTTTTCCAGGCAAGAGAACTGGAGTGGGTTGCCATTTCCTTCTCCAGGGGATCTTCCCGACCCAGGGATCAAACCCGGTCTCCAGCATTGCAGACAGACGCTTTACCGTCTGAGCCACCAGGGAAACCCAATTATTATAATAGGGCTATAATAAAGATTAAATGAAGTAATATACGTGAAGCGTGCAAAATAACATCCAGGTTACTATCATTAGGCTTAGGTCTTATAGGTTTTGTTATTATATTGGCATTCTTTTCCTATCTCTATACGGTTCTATTGGAGAAGACAAAGGCACCCCACTCCAGTACTCTTGCCTGGAAAATCCCCTGGGCAAAGCAGCCTGGTAGGCTGCAGTCCATGGGGTCGCTAAGAGTCAGACACAACTGAGCAACTTCACTTTCACTTTTCACTTTCATGCCTTGAAGAAGGAAATGGTAACCCACTCCAGTGTTCTTGCCTGGAGAATCCTGGGGATAGCAAAACCTGGTTGGTTTCCGTCTATGGGGTCGCACACAGTCGGACATGACTGAAGCGACTTAGCAGCAGCAGCAGCATACTGTTCTATATCTATTCTATACCATTTCTATTTCTGTACCATTCTGTATCTATTTCTATTTCTAAACCAGTCACAGATTCACAGAATTAGATTCACAGAATTTGGGGACAGGAAAAAACTAGGGTATTGTTTCCAGAACCGTGTTCCATGAATAACTACTACTATTAAGATATTAAGTTAAATAAAAATAGGGTTCTCTATTCAAAGACTTTGGAAATACTTGGCTAAGTAAAATCAGAACCATATCGCAATAAGACCTTTCATAATTTTTAATTTACCAGCAACATGAATCTCAAAGAGGGTAACATTTTATTCAGTCTTTCCTATATTTATTTGACCGTAAACACATTTCCCATAGAATGTCTGATAAACTCTCCAAAGAACATTAGTTTCTAAAGAAAATTACGGATGACAACTCAGTGATACTCAAAGAGAAAAATGACTTCTCCTAGGCCCTCATCTACTTGGGGACAGAGTACAGACTTATGCCTGAGTCTCCTGGTGTCTCTAGGATTCTCTGCATAAATCTGGCATCTTGATCTGGCCTGCATTTCTGCAAGGAAAGATCTTCAGTGAAATGAGGAATAAAACCTGGTGTTTAAAAGCATGGACCCGATTTAACTGCCTACTTTCCACTGTATGATCTCATGAAAGTTATTTCCCTTTCCTGGGCCTCGCTGTGTTTTTGTTTTTTTCCTCTCCACTGAAAATGGGGGTAATGCTTGCACCAGCCTCATGGGATTGTTGCGAGTTTAAATGACACAATGGATGTAAAACACATATATTACTTGTAAACAATTTATCATTGTTCCTAAAACATATAAGTGCTAAAAATAAGTTGCCAGTTATTGAGAAATAGTATTTTTAAAGAGGGGCAGATTCCTTCATAGAGAAGGAAAATCTGATGACAACGAATTTTTTGCTGTCAACTACTTTTTAAGACTTTGCAGCAGAAGCTCCTCAATAATGCGCTACTTGAAGCAATGCTAGGAAGCTCTCTAAACCACTGAACCATGACATGGCCAAAAAAAAGAGAAGACTGAACTTTTTCAGGCAGGATAGGAGATACTGTCCTAGGCTTTGAGTCTTTGAATTCTACTGCAGAAATTTCTCAGGAAGCAGCCAAAGTGCCCCTAGTCCTAGGCTAAGGGTTCTGTCATGGGCCATGCACCAGGCTTATCTGTGAACTTCTGGTAACCAGTCCATTAGGTAAGTACAGACACTGAGACTTGCCTTTCACCTTAGCTAGTTTGAGAATTAGTCTAGAAGAGGGGCCCTCAAATGTGTGTTCCTTGGAGAAGGAAATGACAACCCATTCCAGTACTCTTTCCTGGAAAAATCCATGGACAGAGGAGCTTGGTGGGCTGCAGTCCATGGGGTTACATGACCGAGCACACACTCATGAGGGGGGTGGACAGAGATGGGTTGGTAGCAATAAATTGGTAGAACTGAAAGAAAAAAAAAATGTGTGGTCCTGAAACAGTAAAATCAGCATCTCTTAGGTACTTGTTAGAAATGCAAATCTCACTCCCACCATAGACTTGCAGCATTTGATCCTGGGTAGGGCCCAGCGATATTTATGTAGCAAGTCTTCAGGTAATTCACATGCACATCAAAATTTTCAAAGCAATGACAACATCACCAGGATAACTGCATCTTCAAATTCAGTACAGCAGGAGTAAGTAGTATATCTCCAACTCTGCTGTACAAAAAAAAAAAAAAATACTATTTCTCTGAAATCAAATTAAATTTTACTTTGAACTGCTGTTCATTCAGGTTAGAAGTAATTTCAATGTCACTTAGGATTAGGTTTGTTATGGGTAATGGAGACCCAAAGTAACAGTGGCCTAATGAATAGGTAGACTTTTAACCCTCCTGCACTGTTGGTGGGAATGTAAATTGGGACAGTCACTATGGAAAACAGTATGGAGGCTCCTAAAAAAACTAAAAAGAGTTGCCATATGATCTAGCAATCCCACTCCTGTGCATATATCCTGACAAAAACATAATCTGAAATGATCTATGACCCCTATGTTCACAGCAGTGCTGTTTACAATAGTTAAGACATGGAAACAACCTAAATCTCAATGAACTGATGAGTGGATAAAGAATACGTGGTGCACATACACAAGGGAATACCACTCAGCCATCAATAAGAACAAAATAATGCCATTTTCAGTTACATGGACGGACCTAGAGATCATTAAGTGAATGTAGAAAAAGAAAAATATCATATGCCATCACTTACATGGGAAATCTAAAATATGACACAAATGAACTTATCTACAAAATAGAAATGGATTCACAGATGTAAAGAACAGACTTTGGTTGCCAAGGAGTAGGAAGAAGGTTGGACTGGGAGTTTGGGATTAGCAGATGCCAACAATTATATACAGAATGGATAAACAACAAGGTCCTACTGTACAGCACAGGGAACTATATTCAGTATCCTACGATAAACCATAATGGAAAAGAATAAGAAAAAAGAATACACACACACACACACACACACACAAAACTGAATCACTTTGCCGTATACCAGAAACTATAACACAACATTATAAATCAACTATATTTCAATTTAAACAAAATAAGCAGACTTGGCGAAAATAAAAGCCAAGCAGCAAGGGTCCTCCAGAGGTGGATTCTGCTTTCTGCCCTACAATCCACACACTCTGAAACAAGAGGACATACAGGCCTGACTACCATTTTTCACGGAGTAACAAAAACTTGAAGAGGACCCAAATCCAGACTTCAATATACTATTCTCCCATATCACAATAATTAATTTAATAATTCACCGTGGCAATCCCAGAGTCAGACCAATTCCTAGAACTTTTAAAGCTCACTTTAAGTATCTTGGACTTGCCTATGCATCCGATAGTCCCCCCTCCCACCTTTAACGATTAACTGCTGAGGTCTTTAAAACTCCATAATTTTGGAACCCATGTTATTTTCTTCTCATCCTCACTTGCTTGTCTAGGATTCTTTCATTTGTCATAGACTTTTATTTTCTTGGTCCTTTCTTTATACCTAGAACCCTTAAGCAAAAAAGGTGGGTGGAAGCACATTTTACAAATTTATTCTCATGCATTTAGTGTTGAAGTCAATCTCTAATTGCAAAATTATTTTCCAGGAGGAACTAATTATCATAAGATTGATACTTAGTGCAAATTTAGTTTCTTTCCAGTCTGCCCTATTTGTGTAAGTTCCTTTTTTCACTGTTTCTAGTTTGCAGCTAAGGGGTTCCATATTTCCATTGGTCTGGGCTACTAGCAACAATGTTTATATAGTGATTTTTTTTAAATGTAAGTAAAATCATTGGCAAGTTCAGAAGGACTTGGCATACATTTCTCAATGTCTACTACTGTGTCTAATGAATATTCAGCATTTTCTAGTGCATAAGATAATCAATTATGCATTTGTTATATTACTAAGCAGTAATGATTTCAACAATATATATTCAGAAACCAAATTTGATTTACTCCTATTTATGTTTTCCAGGATCATCTCTGTTCTATTATATGAATCTCTACATTTTGTTTCAGTCAATATTCCCCAGAAAATAGAATTTAGATAAATGTGAAGGTGATTTTTCTTCTATACCTGTTTACTTCTCTAACAAAAATTTCCAGGAGAAAAGGAGGAAAGGGGAAATCTTATCAAATCAAATATTATATCACTTATATTAATTTGATAGGAATAACTCATTATGCAATTTGGATCTCAACTTCATTCTTTACTTCCCATTATGTTCATGCTCTAATATACCTCTTGGACAATTTTTTTTTAATGCGAAATTAAGAAGAGACAAGACATATGTGGTTTTTCACAAGAGGAACAGAAAATCCATATGAATCCAGGACACTCATCAACAATATCCTCACCTGCTAAGGATTAGGTGAAGCTTGTGTATACAAACTAAATCAATAAAATGTACTCTGTACTCTCAACTTTTTGAACTCTGCATTCCGCCTGGTCTTTCATTTTGTACCAACCAGGCAAAGGCACAGAGGTAGCAAGATGGAATTTCCTTCTATGATCTCTTTGATTCACTCAAACCAGAATCTATTAGCTCTTCTCTCCTGAATGGAAGAAGATGAATTTTGAAAAGATGGAGTTCATGAGTGCAGAAGATTTATACTTCTGATTAGACCCTGACAGTCGTTCCACTTGTTCCAGAAACTGAAGGGAAAGGTTTATGGGGGAAAAGTGGGGAGGGTGAGAAGGAGGGGATGAATAGCTATATCATTTACGTTTAGCCACAGAATATATTATACAGCACACTTGATTTTACCTCTCTCCTGCCCTTGACAGACATTGCTAATCAATCAGGTCACATTTCCCACTGACATGGGTATAGCCTCAGAGTCTTTCTTGGCATAGCTTTTTAAGCAGCTGTTACAAATCTATCGGGTTTAGCTTAGGAGACTGATTTACTGAGTGCATTATTTATTCATTTATTCAACATTCATTGAACATCTAAACTGTGCCAGGGATGTCAAAGGCATTCAAGAGCAAGACATGAAACTTACATTGTAATGAGATGAAAACTTTTTATTGCCTTTTTCAGCCCTACACATTTGCTAGGCATACAGTAGGTGCTCAATACATTTCCTTTGTCACATTGCTATGAATTGGCTTGCGAAGAGCATTCTGGCATCAGCTGACCCTGCTAAGAAGTGGAGTGTGGCTATGGTTCTCTCTGAAATAATAACATTTGTTCCACCTCAATTCACTTCCTGCTTAAGGTCTATCAAAAACAAACTCACCCTCAAAATGAGTTCTCCACTGGATATGTTTCAAGGGGCAGGAGTAGATATCCAAGAGAAGAATCATACTTGGAAATGCAACTCATCCCTTAAATCTGACCACTGCATGTCTTTTAGATCTGCTGATTAGTCTTGCTAGAACACAATATCAGACTCCATCCTCAAAGGAAATAAATTAAGCTGCACCCCATGAGAACAAATGGTTGACACTGTGCTCTTGCAAGCATCTTGTGTGCAGCTGTGAACAGCTGTGTTAGTGCCAGTTAAGCTGTGATAGCATCACAGGGGGCGGGGGGCAGCGATAAAGGGCAATTCATTCACAAAGCACTATTCAAAGGGTCTCACAGGTGTGTTCTAAGGATTGGTTTTCTGCTATCTTCTTTCTATCTAAAATTTATCCTGAATTTAGATGATTGAGTAATAAAATTCTCCCAGAATTATAGGTCTGCTCTCTCCAGGGATGGTGTTTTCAGAATACATGCTGTGACATTCATAAACAAATATGAAATAGGGAGAAGCATTCCCCACTTGACAAAAAAGAATTAGCTTCTGACTCTCTGGAGTGATTCTTTGACCACTGATTCATTCCCTTATGAATAAGCCTCAGTCTTCCCTGCCTCCGATAGAGGAAAGCACAGAATGTGCCAAAGAGACTGGTTCTTTCAGAGAACGGTTTTATTTATCACCCTTATTTGCAATTTTACTCCCCTAAAAGGAGCCGTCAGCTGCTCATCCATTGACTACAAATGGCCAGCTCTTTTGGTGAACAAGGACGGGATCAGATGCTAACTGCTGGTGAAGGGGACAGAATGAGGAGAGAAAAGGGCATCGTGCAAAAAGGAGAATGAAATGGCATTTAGATGTTTGCTTTAAACAGACTTCAATTGAAGGGGAAATTGTGTACATGAGGTGCTCTCTTAAGAAATGAGTTAGGAAATAAAGGAGTCAAATTAAAATTGGATAGAAATCCTAGGGCAGTGTTTCCAAATGCTGGCCCAGTTCATGGGACACCTCTTTGGAATCAACTGCCTAGTAATCAATTGCCTAGTAAACTTAAAGCTGCAGGTCTCTAATCACAGAATCACTGGGAAGTATGTCTGGGGTTTTCTGACTGACTCCCCCAGATGAGCCTAGAGCATACGGTTAGATTTGAGAATCACTGTTAGATCCTAGGCTAAATAAACAAACACAAAGATTAACAAAGCTGATGAAATATTTAAGAGGGAAAAACAGTGTATAGAACCAGAAAAAAGAGATGGCAGGGCTGACCTATCTGAAGACAAACTAATATAGCATTTTGCAATAAATGCACGGTTATTAACTGAAGACTTACAATGTATCCAGTGCTACTCCAAATGCTTTCTGTTTCTCACTTTTTAAAAATCTTTGAATTGTAAGGAAGTCATAAGCAAGGAAGGATCCAGGAAGCAGACTGCACACGAGACACAGCATTTTTAAGGCACTCCGAGATCGCACAGCAGGTAGGTGGCTGAGCCAGGCTTCCAACTCAGGCAGCCTGGATCCAGAACATGTTTTTGTTGCTCAGTTGCTAAGTCCTTCCCTACACTTTGCGACACCTTGAACTTGAGTCCACCAGGCTCCGCTGTCCATGGGATTTCCCAGGCAAGTAGGTTGCCATTTCCTCCTCCAGGGGAATCTTCCCAACCCAGGAACTGAATCCAAGTCTCCTGCATTGGCAGGCATGTGCTAAACCTCAACCAGATACTGTTTTCCCTATGCAAATACAGGCTCTGAGGAAACAATGTTTAATAAGGTAGTATCTCCCCTTAAGGAGTTCATAGAAATTCATGATGTCTTATAGCAAGTGCAGTGAGTAAAGTGCAGACAGAAACTTAAGAGATCCCTGCAGGACTTGAAACTCATTTTTATCCTTGAGATTTTTCATGGTTTGTATGATTAAGCAGAATATAATTTTCTGAATATAAAACTGCCATTAGATTGGACACTATGAACCAATATTTGACCACTTTTGATCTACAACAAGGGAAATTCCAAAAGATAGCACTGAAGAGAGGAGCAGAAATAGAAAAGCTCATTTCTTCAATTGTGTTTTGATAATTAATAGGTCATCTCTCTGTGAGAAAAAGTTGAGGTTCACCATTCACATAATGACCTAGTTATTTGTCATGTATTTACAGACCCCTGGTTAAAAATTAAGCACTAGCTCCTTAACCATATTTAAATATTACAAACAACAATATGAAGAGAGAGTATTGTTTCTTTCTATTTTGAAGATGAGAAAACTGAAGCCAAGAAGGTTTAGATTAACGTGCAAATAAGAGGTAAAGCCAGATTTCAGACCAAGGTTTGCAAAATTCCAAAATTTGTGGTCCCCTGCCACTCTGTAGCTGCAGGTCATAGGTGAGGATGTTCACTTTCACATGTTATAACTCATATTTATAGCTGGCACCCACCCACCTAACATTAGATGTGTTTACTGCCTCCAGATGACATGAAACACGGTAGATGTCATCATTAACACTCTGAGTACTTAAGCCATATTAATTCATTCAATCAGCTTACAAACGAGACATCTTTTATACTTTTGTTACCCAAAATATTTTATGAAAATGAGTCAATCTGCTAGTCTCTGAAAAAAAGTTTTTACCTGTTTCTTTGTTCATCAGAGAAAATTCTGACTGCTATTTTAAAAATGAAGTAAGTTCTTAATCCATCAAAGTAATCCAATACCACCCGATTCAAGATCAGAACAGATATTAAAAATGCCTCAAAGAAGAACTCACCAATTTAGAGTTACTGAAGGGACAGGCAATTCTGAATTAATAAAAATCTTAATTAAAGTATAAGTTACAAGAAAGTATATCTTATTACCTTTTGATATCTGATGGATGAATGAATCAAACTGGAGTGTGGAAAGTATAAGATTATAAAATATGAACTGGGCAAAGACAGAACCATGGGGAGATCTCATTGGACCTATTTTGATGACCAGATGAAGGCTATTGAATATAGTTTTACATGTATTTATGGACTTCCCTGGTGGCTCAGTCAAGAGTCTGCCTGCAGTGCAGGAGACCCCGGTTCAATCCCTGGGTCAGGAAGATCATCTGGAGAAGGAAATGGCAACCCACTCCAGTATCCTTGCCTGGACAATTCCATGGACTAGAAGCCTGGCAGGCTATGGAGTCTCAAAGAGTCAGACAGGACTGAGCAACTTCACTTTCACTTTATGTATATTTATAGGTCAAGGTGCTGTTATACTTTGAGGGAAAAAGTAGTTTGTGGAAGCCAGTAAAGATTTCCTTTACCCTTACAATCTTTTTATACTGTATTCTATATATAGATGCATGTATAAATGCCCAATCAGTAAGTCATGTCTGACTCTGTGACCCCATGGACTAGAGCTCACCTGGGCTCCTCTGTCCTTGGGATTTCCCAAGCAAAAACACTGGAGTGGGTTGCATTTCCTTCTCCAGGGGATCTCCCTGACCCAGGGACTGAACCTCTATATCCTGCACTGCAGGCAGATTCTTTACTACTAAGCCACTTGGGAAACCTGTATGTATATATGCATATACACTGTACTACATAGAGACATAAAAACCAATTTACTGATATCAACTTTCTTAAGCTATTATTTCAACACAGACAGGTATGAAGAGTTGGAAGACAATGATAATAAACCCATGACTGGAAATTTGCAATCCTCCATCTGAGGATGAGAGGCAAGAGGGAGAGAATATCGATACGTCTACAAAAAGAATATAGAGACTGCTTTCAATTATAGCAAGTAGTAATGGTCCTACGATACACATACATACTAAGGCAAAGCAATATATATATATAGTATTATATATAATCTGTGCCATATATATGAAATCTCACAAAGATAATAAGCTCCCCAGATTTCATCTAAATAAACACAAAATTTGAATTGTTAGGGATGGAATTCATAAAGTCTTTTTATAGTGTCAAGCTTAAAAAAAACAACTAAAAAGGGACAACTGAGTATGGTTTTCCTATTTGAAACAGCCACACTTTGTTCCATCACATTTATGACTCTTCTCATACCAATGTCACGGAAAACAAAATTCTTATTGGCATTCATTTTTGGTTTGGTCATTTAGACCTACCTCCAATATCTTTCAAGAAGAAAAAGTCATCTTCTGCTACAAAATAGGAAGACTAGCCAACAAACAATAATGAATAATCTTGAAGGGAACAAAGAAACACAGGGGAAAATATGATGTATCTATTGCTCATAACACATTATTCCAAATCTTAAGGGGCTTTAAACAACAAACCTGTATTATCTCACATGCTTGTGGGTCAGGAACCTGGAAGCAGTTTATCTGGGTGGTTCTGGCCCAGGGTGTCTCATAAGGCCGCAGTCAAGGTATCAGCCTGGGGACACTACCTCCTGGATAGGACTAGGGAGACAAGACCTACCCCTAGGACAGGAAGGAAGTGGGGAGGTCGTGCAGAGACTGAAAACAAAGCCAATAATTGTAACAGTGCACTGTCATAAATGTTATGTGGACATGGTCTCTCTCAAAATAGCTTACTGGACAAAGTTAAAGCCTTTTCTATGTTAACTTTTCTATGTTAACTAAACGCTTTTCCGTGGCTGTAATTTCTCCAGTTTATGGTGCAACAGAAAATCTAACATGGATTTCTCCTTCACAATTTTACCAAGAGAAGAGTCGTTCTTACCAGAGATCTTCAGGAACCGCAGCATACATTTTTCCTTTGCTTATTAAGTCAAGGACTTTCCTTATGAACGGTCCTTCTGCTCGGTGTCCTTTCAGCTGACAGAATGTGACTCAGTTAGCTTCAGAAGCAAAGGAAAGCGTCCTTCTCTGACAGACGAACGTAGAGACACCAGCTCACGCACTGGAGCACGTGCTCTTCAGGGCCAAAGGCTGTGGTGGGGGCTGCTTTATATACGCCAAAGCAAGGAGGGGGCGGGGTTCTCTCCGCACGTGCCTGCGTGCGTGCCAAAGCAAGGAGGGGGCGGGGTTCTCTCTGCACGTGCCTGCGTGCGTGCGCCTAATGGATTCCGAGGGCCGAGTGCAGCTTCTCGGCCTGCTGCCTCCATCTTGGATTGACGTGTCATGCGCGGTTCTTCCCGTGCAGCCCACCAGCCGTTTTGCTATAGGAACTTCCGTCTGATGTGCCCGGGTGGGGGCGGGGCATTGTGAGTCACGTGCCTGCTCTCTGAGGCGGGCGCGGGGAGGAACCTCTGTGTGTGATTGGTCCGTCGTAACCAGGTGACCGAAGGACGCATTCCGGTTGGCAAGGGCCAGCCAGGCGAGCGGCTTTCAGTCTGGAGGCGGCGGCGGAAGGAGGAGGAGCTCCGACCGCGCTCTCTCCCGGCAGTGGCTGTGCGTCTCAGCGCTTGTCGGGTCCCCACCCCTTTTAAATAAGCCCGGCTGGTCGCAGCGTTCACTGACTAGCTGACTCCGGGGAGGCGGCGGCGGCGAGACAGCGGGGGTGCGGCCGGGCCGGAGCCCTGCTCCGGCCCCGGCGGCGTGGCGGACAGGAGAGAGGCAGGCGAGGCCGCGTCTACCTGTGCGGCGCAGCCCCGGCATAGCCCGGGTCTGCCGGTGCCCGCCGCTCCATTGTTGGGGGAGGGGGCGGTCTCTGAGCTTGGCGGAGTCCGGGGCCGAGCGGAGGCGCCCCATGGGGAACACGTTGAGCTGTTGCGTGTGCCTCAGTGCCAACCGGCGCGTGGGGCCTGCGCCAGACTCCGAGTCTGAGGTCTACGAGGCGGCGGCCGGAGACCCGGTGGCCGTAGCACCGGCGCCGGCTGCCGTGGAACCCACCGAGTTGGATTTCCGAGCGGGTGAAGGCCACCACCTGCAGCACATCAGCGACCGGGAGATGCCCGAAGGTAAGGAAGCGGCCGGCGCGCCTCGCCCCTCGCGGGGCCGGCCCCGTCTGCTCTCGGGCTTACCTCTGGCCTCCGCCGACCCCCAGGTCCCCCGGGAGGAAGCCGCCGCCTAGGGCTCCTTCCTGCCTGGAGTTGGCTCTCTCGGGGCTGGGCACCAAGGACGGAGGCTGGCCCTGCCTGGCGTCCCCACCCCTTATTCTTTCTCCGTCGCGTCCGGCCAGTCTTTCTCCCTCTTCTCTACCCGAACGCCCAATTCTTCCTCATTCCCTTTTCGCAACCCGACCCAAGACCCTCAAGTCTGTGGCTCCTGTTCGTGATTCTATTTAACATCTTGTGGGACTTTGTAAAGACTTTCTGATGTATTCTCTCTTTTCTCAATGAAAACTTAAATACTCCCAACTTCGGCGATATCCATCCCATCTTCCAATCCTTACCTATTCAGGTGGTACCTAAGAGAAGGAACGAGGTAAGGATCTAGATACACTTCCACTCGTTAGGATAGTTGATACTCGGGACAATTAAGACAGATTTTAGGGTTTGTTATTTAAAATCAAAACTGCTATCGACAGAGTTAGTGTGGCGTTAAGTAATATTCTGTCTAGAGTTGTCCTGATTGAAGCGACCTTATTCTAACTATAATTTGAAAACGATAAGAAAAAGGTTAGAGGGGGTCTTAAAATAACTGAACGGTGTGAAACGTTACTGCAACGGCTGCAGGGAATAGTTTTGTTGTTGTTGTTGTTGTTTTTACCCAAAGACGATCCCACGGAGCTCAGATTAAGATTCCCACTTTGACACAAAAATGTCTTCAGCTCCCCAGCTTTAACCAACTTCACTTGCATGTTGCCTCTTCTAAGGGAGGATTGGGGATGGTTCCTGAGACTGTTGGTCAAAAGTTTCAAAGGAGAAAAGAGAAATTCAGACTGTAATTTGTAATGCAAAGATTTGGCAGTTGAGATGGCAGATCCTGCAGGAAAGTTGTCTCCATGGCTACCTCTCCTTCCAACCCCCTCCTGCCCGTGGAATCCTAGTCAACTTTTATAACGTTCAGGGAAAATTCTGAAGACGAAGTGGCTGGGGGTGGGGGTGGGTTGTCACGGAGAAGAGGAGAGAGAGGAGAGGAAATGTTTGATTTTTTTTTTCCTCTAGAATTTTGAGACTGGACGGCTCTAGGTTCTAAAAAAAAAAGATTCTGGATAACACTGTGGCTCATTAATCAAGACTGTGTTCTTTAAAGTAGAAAACATTGTGCCGTGAAGATGTTAAAGCCCCACTGGCCCACTTGTTTCATTTAAATGCCAGAGAGTATTTCTTTATTTCATAGAGGATATGTCTTATAGCTCTTCTATTTAAATTTTATTTGGGTTTATTTAATTTCTTTCAAAGTTAGAATAGGTAAGCCTGTGAACTCACCCATATGATGGACATGGCTTTGTAAGTGGAAAGTACTCCCTTTTCAGAATACTCAGATACTGTGAAAGCACAAATTAATGTAAATTAATTGTAGCTTTAAAAACAAAGCTTGTGCATACCTGTGAAAACTGCTCAGCTTGTTGCTATAAGGTAAGCCTCTAAGTGATTTTAAAAAACAGTAGTAGGCTAGTGTAGGGAGACCAAAATTGGACTTCTGTATGATTCTTTTACGATTTACAACATATTTTCGGGTGTATTTCACCTGACCCTTCCATCTATAAATAAGGCCTGTGAATATTCTCCCTGTGATGCCAATGAAGAAGCCAAGACTTAGAGCTCTGAAATAACTGTGTAACATAGCTACTGAACAGAAGAGACAGACTTGAGAATGGTAGATACACCAAATTCAGTTGTTGGGTGCTTAAAAAAAAGTTTGGAATGCACTTTTTATTTTATAATTTATCCATAAGATAGGCCTAACTCAACTTCAGTTTGGTTATTTCCATTTGAGTTTATTGTTCACAACTCAGAAGCAACACATACCTCTGCATTCTGTGTCTGTACATTTCTTACAATGGATAGGAATAAAAGAAGTCGTGAAATAGCCTCAATTTACCAGTCAGGTAAACATGTTGGTATATTTTAAAGAGTTTGTTCTGCTGACTCAAATTGAAGCCGAGAATGCCCTGGACAGAGGGACATTAGGAGAAACCGGTAAGGGGGCAGGTAAGGTACGAAGCATTTAGTGAGGGGGAGTGCTGAGCCGGGAACTAGAAAAAGAGGGTTCATGAGCACAGAATTTACCTTTTTATGTTTGACATGATTGTGAAAATTTTACTTAAATTTGTCTCTCTTTTTTGGCATTCAATAAAGTGATGAGAGAAACCTCAATTTCAGCATTTGCCTATTATTAAGTTTCCATAGATACGAGGTCAGAACACGAATGTAAAGTGCAAGCACATTGGAAGTTTGCTCTTAATGTTTTTATTTCAGACAATTTTATATCAGTTTCCCTGGAAACTGAGAAATACCTGCATTGATATAAAACATTTTGGCTTTTCTGCAATGAAGAATTATTTGGTTACTTAGACAAAACCAAACATAAATGATGCTGTGTGTTTTTCTTCAGAAACCTTTGAGAAGAACATGATTTCTTCAAGCTGTTTCAGTTAACTCCTACGAACCTAGTATAAATATCAGATAGACTCAAAAGAATTTTGTGGCTATCTTGCCTTTAACAGTGTATCTAATGTAACTGATGTTACTGTCAATAATAGAAAATAAGATGCTAAGGTCCTATTATCTGATTTTATTATTATGCATCAGCTTTTCAAACAGCCTTTATATTCTCCTCTTAGGAACTTTGCTCATTCTCTGGTGCAAGCTGCTCTCTCAAGTGATTCCTTCCTTCCATCCTCCAAGGAGCGGGTAGGGAAGGAATTGACAACGTAATGGGGGAAAACCTCTGAGCAACAGGTTTTTCCTCCTTTCAGTAGCTATTATAAACACTTTTTTTTTTTTTTTTACTTTTTTGATACCAGTAAACATTTGGGGTAAAAGATTTGCAAAATACTAAAAAGTCATTCACTCATACTCAGAATATCCAGAATTTTCATTAATATTTTGGTGTTGGTTCTTCCTGAACCTTTTGTATACGAATAAACAGAATGTTGTGTTTATTGTATGAGATCGTTCTTTGTGTGCCACATTGTAACTTTCTCTTGTAAAGTGAAGACGGGAAGCTCCTGGAACCGTGCTGACACCTGAAGCGTGCCCCAGGATGTATTTCCACGCAGCTGCATGTAGCTGTGCAGTCTGCTTTTTACCACCTGTTTAATGGTTGGAGCATCATTCATTTACCCACCCTTTATGGTTGTCTTTTATAATCTCATTATATTGCTTTAATCTGGGCACACACATAAAAAGTGATGTATCGTACTTCCCTGCAGAATTCTGGTCTTGTGGCTTTGTCTTTCGACTTAATTAAATTCATAGGGTGAGTCATTTTGTAGTTAAGGTATTTTAACATTAAATGTTCTGTCCCCAAATTAAAGTTACCATTGATTTGTCACTGAACAGTAGATTTCCTCTCTTAGGTTTTTGTGGGTCTTGGTAACCTGTCGGTGTCTTTGAGTCTGAGTAACTAAACTACCGCTCGAAGAGATCTGAAATTAATGCTGGTCTTGGGTGACAGACCCATCAAAGGACAGCATTAGAAGAAATCTTAGATGATGAAGGAAAATTGGGGGAAGCATAAATGATTTGGGGTACACTGAAATGGATGATTATTGGGCACGATTTAGGGGCAGGACAAACAGAGGTTATACTGACAAAACCCAAACCCTAACTCTGGTCTTTACTTCCTAGAGGTCCCTGGGGCCTGTTGACACAGGAATAATGTCAAGTAGCGAAACACTGAGAAGAAAGAAAAGGATGGTCATGGACTGGGGAGGGGGCAGTGTTACTGGGGGTGGTCTCCTTAAGTGACAGTGAGCATCCTAGGAGTGAAGGGGAGCCCTGTGAGGTCCTCAGAAGGAAATATGCTCGGTGTAGGCAGAGGACAGAAAGAGGGTGGCTGCAGCTGAGTGAAAGAATGCCAGGAGGAATATCAGGGGGTTAAGGCCTTGTGTCTAGTAGACCTTGACAAGAAAAAATACGGATTTTAGTCTAATTGTAATGGGAAACCATTGAAAGGTTATATGCAAGGGAATGGTGATAATTCTTAAAGAAGGGGAAGGAGACGTGGGGAGAGGGGAGGGAGATCAGACGAGCTACTCGCTACTCTCACGTGGGCAGGGGTAGAATGAAGCAGGGAGACAAGCTAGGAGGCTGGTGTAGTCACTCAGCTGAGAGCCAACAGTGGTTTGAACAAAAAAGCAACATTAAGAAGGGCCTAAAATAGGCTGACTTGAAGAAACTGAGTGAATCTAAAAGTAGGCTAACAACAATATGAATGGGATAAGTCACAGAAAAAGAAATGCGGATGGCTTTTAAGCGTATCCTCACACATAAGAGAAATGAAAATACAACTACTGTAGCTTGTGTTGAGAGAAAATTCAGAAACTCGGCACTGCATTCTTTGGTGATACTGAGGAAAGTTACATTCATATATTGCTGGTAAAAATGGGAGATTGGTCAACCCTTGAAGGGGAAGTTGGCACAGTCTCACTTAATCCAGAGATCCTACTAAAGGAATTTATTCTGAAGGTATAGGCTGCATATGTTGCATTATCTTCAGTAGCAAAATACTGGAAATAATTCAGATGTCCAGTAAGGGACTGGTAAACTAGCACATCCAGACACTGAAGAATTAGGGAGCTGTGAAGGAGCTCTCTCCACTGTTAATGACTTCATCTGCAGGGGATGTTAACCTGAAAAAAAATGGGGAGAAAATATACACCAATCTCCATGACAGAAGCAGGAGAAATGATATGTATTTGCTTATTAAAGAAGAAAAAGGAAGAACACTAGGAGAAATGCTTGCCCTTGGGTACTCTTATCCTCTTTCCTTTAGTGGGTGGCCTGACTCAATGACATGAGTTTGCACAAACAGAATCGTGTAGGACTGGGAAGCCTGGCGTGCTGCAGTCCATGGAGTTGCAAAGTCAGACACAACTTAGTGACTGAACAACAACAAAGCACTATCTACTTAAGATGTTATTTGGCTGAGGGTGATAAGTGGACATCAGTTTTCCTATGAAATGCTAAATGTTCACTTTTGGCTTTTGAGTTAATTTGTGAAAGCTGTGATGTGTCATTTATTATGCTTTATATAGTATATCCCCTCATGGATTGCAGCCTTGTCATGGTGAAGGGGCTTGTGTAACTCTGTGAAGCTATAGTGTATGGATTGCTCTTGAATTTCATTTGATTCTTATCGTGTTCTGAGTTAGGCAGTGTAGGGATTCTTCTCTGAGGTATAGAATTGTCCAAGGTTTTACTCATTTTTAAAACCTTGATAGATCAGGACTGTAAATTCCATGTACATGACATATAGGGATAAAATTTATTGATGTCATTTTGTGCTCTGCTTTGAAATACTACCTTTTTTCTCGCCCCTTTTAGAAAAATTGTTTATTTTTAGGGTATTAAAGCAATAAAACTTGAAGAGTTAAAACAGTAACATTGTATGATGTGAAATGAAATCACCATAGCTTGCAACCCAGAAAGGTTCCTAAAAGTCCAAGAAGCCCGAGCTAAGTACTCCTTAGAAATACATAAATCCAGGTATACTTACCTGTCTATCATCTCTTGGTCATCATCATTACAGCATTTGATTGAGGATTAAGGTAAGGCAGGACTGAGAACCAAGTTAGAGGCAAGTTGAGAAGCAGTTTGGAAGCCAGGTTGGTCAGAAACTGGGGAAGCAGGTCAGTTGAGGGGGTTGCAGGAGCATGCTGTGTGCCCTCCGGTGAGACAGCCCAGGTCAGCATCTGCTGGCAAGAACCGCTTGGCTAGGGTGTGAAGTGTGGACTCAGATGAAATCACCGGATGACTGTAAGACATGAAATGTAATATTAGCCATAAAACTAATATACTGTACTACTAGGGGTGATAGGGCAGTTCAGTAAATGGAGTAAACCTTTAAGTAAACTGGAGCCCAGAAGTTGGCCCAGAAAATGCTGACAGTCCTGTTTAATTGCAATATATTAAGTGAAAAAGAACTAAAGAGCCTCTTGATGAAGGTGAAAGTGAAAGAGGAGAGTGAAAAAGTTGGCTTAAAGCTCAACATTGAGAAAACCAAGATCATTGCATACAGTCCCATCACTTCATGGCAAATAGATGTGGAAACAGTGGCTGACTTTATTTTTCTGGGCTCCAAAATCACTGTGGATGGTGATTGCAGCCATGAAATTAAAAGACGCTTGCTCCTTAGAAGAAAAGTTATGACCAACCTAGACAGCATACTAAAAAGCAGAGACAAAAGGTCCATCTAGTCAAGGCCATGGTTTTTCAGTGGTCATGTATGGATGTGAGGGTTGGACTATACAGAAAGCTGAGCGCCAAAGAATTGATGCTTTTGAACTGTGGTGTTGGAGAAGACTCCTGAGAGTCCCTTGAACTGCAAGGAGATCCAACCAGTCCATCCTAAAGGAGATGAGTCCTGGATGTTCATTGGAAGGACTGATGTTGAAGGTGAAACTCCAATACTCTGGCCACCTGATGCAGAGAGCTGACTCATTTGAAAAGACCCTGATGCTGGGAAAGATTGAGGGCAGGCAGAGAAGGGGACGACAGCGGATGAGATGGTTGGATGGAATCACCGGCACAATGGACATGGGTTTGGGTGGACTCCGGGAGTTGGTGATGGACAGGGAGGCCTGGCGTGCTGCGATTCATGGGGTCGCAAAGAGTCGGACTCCACTGAACTGAACTGAACTGAAGTCAGTATGTTGGCATTAGTCTCCTCCTGTCAGATGATTTCTTAGTCACTACCCTCTCTCTGATATTTTGACAGGGGAAAATCATTTATTGACAGTTTGACAGCATAATTTTAACACTTTTAGGCTTCAGTAATGCATCTTGTTTGTCCTAAGTGGCCTTTATTTTCATATTTTTAACATCTGCAATTGAGATGGATCTCACGATTGATAGAATGTTAGGTTGGAGGAAAAGTAATGTTCAGTGACCTGGTATTTTACAGGTTTCCTCCTGGGAGTGTTTATATTAAGACCCCAACTTAAATTTTTTTAGCCATCCTTTTTCCACATAAGTCTATCATGCTGTCAAATAAGTTGCAATTTAAATTGGTAATATAAAAGTGATGGGTCTTAAAATATAACTTTAATGATAACCCCTAATCATAAGCTCAAGAATATTTCTCCTGGGTTAAAACATTCTTAAAGATTGCTAGAGAAGTAATTTTAGGAAGAATTCACATATAAAATGCACAGTAATTTCTCAAAATACCTCTAACATTACTGTGTGTGCTTGTGGGAGAGGGGATGAGGGGAAGTGTGGGTGGTAATGCTTTGCTTCAGAGTTGACAGTCTTACCTTTGTGACAGTGAAGAGTACGGTAGGTTTTTTTCATCGTCTCCTTAGACTCTTGGCAAAACAGTTAATGGAGTGTGCAGAAATATTGTGTGTATGTATGAGTTTACTGTCTAATGGCTTACCTGTCAAGTCTGTTATAAAATAGTGATGTAGTTTTCACTGGCAAAAAGTGCAAGTTGTATAGAAAATTGTTATATAGGCTGTAAACAGAAGATTAATATTTTCTGAAAACCTCATGCAAATTGACAGCAGTAAGGCCCTGGTATGTTTAGTATGTATGAATGATAGGCAGCTCACCAAAGTGGAAATGATGCTGATAATTATGGGAAAGTAGTAAAAACTGTGTAATCGAAAGAAATACAGATTAGATCTACAGTGCTGTTCCTTATTTATATTAGTAGAACTTCCCCCCCGCCTCTCAACTGTACAGAGCAGGGGTCGGAACTAAAACTGTCATGATTGGTAGTATTATACATTAATGTGGCCCCACCTTCTTCAGGAAGCAGTTTAGCACTGTACCTTGAGCCATGAAAATGATCTAACCTTTTGGCTTAGACATCCCACTTTTGAAGATCTTTGCTAAGGAGATAAAACCATTATTTATTTAAAAAGCTGTATAACTATAGATGAAAAGTTTCCTCATCAAAGAATAGAATGTTGTAAGTACCTAAACCCCAGCAATAGGGGATTGGCTAAGTCCAGCACAGGAATAACGCTTGATGGACTGTTGTGTATTCATTAAACAGTAAATATGCAACAGTGAGATGTAGAAGGGTTGTTAGTAACAAGAAGACATAAATTATACACTAATTAGAGCTTTTTCTAATGTATAAGGAAAACAACTAAAAGTAAGGGTTGTAAGTCTGTGGGTTAATTTTTAAATAGGGTCATTTTGGCTCATGCAAATTTTTGTTCATGACATTTGTTAAAGGAATGAGCAAGTGACTTTTACCTTTCCCCACCTTCATTGTGATCATCAGTACTGCTGGTTAACCAGGTCTCTTTCAGTTGCAAGTTTGAGAAAATGTCTCAGAATAGCTTAAATTAAAAAATATATATATTGACTTTTATATAACTGGAGTTGAATGAGTAAATTAAGCAGTACTTGACCCAGGAGTTCAATGACCTCACAGCCTATCTCAGTTCTGCTGTCCTCTATTGATCTCTCCTGAAAAGCCTTTCCCCTCATGATGGCAAGAGGAGTGTCCAGCAGCCCCAGACTAGCTAAGGGTCCTAGGGCACCCCTCTGCCTTCTTCTGCTTCTTGGAAAGTTCCAGGAAAGCTGTGATCTGTCAGTCAGTTCTGGGGCATGTGCCCACCCTTGAAACCTCTAGGGTAGGGTAGGGGGAGTGCCAGCTCTTTTCTGATCACTTGGGCAAGTTTACTTTTTTCCTGCATGTTGTCATTTCTTTTATCCCAGCCTTCTTGATTTCTATATATAGATCCGTAGTAGCACATCATAGCATACCTGTAACACACCCTGGTTTGGCAGGGGTGTGTGTGTGTGTGTGTGTGTGTGTGTGTGTGTTTGGCAGGGGTGTGTGTGTGTGTGTATGTTAAAGCTTGCTTCTCTTTGATCCTGACACTTATTTTCCCTGGACTTCCATTGACTCTTGTTAAATTTTACCATTCCATAAACCCTGATGAAAAATATGGCTACTTTGCAAGCATTTCTGCTTATTTTTTAGATTCCAGTGTAGTCTGTTTACTTTCTGGTACAAGTAAGTAGTCATGAATCCTTTCAGAAGCCTTAGGTCGAAAGTCTGTGCCTGTCAACTTTGTGTATAACTGAAATAATTTATTTTCCCAGTGTCCCACTTTTCAAATCTGTAGGGGGGAAAAAACTTTAAAATAATTTTATGGGTCTTTTACATAAAACTGTTGAGTAGAATATTTTCTCCAAAAACAGCTTAATAAACTCCAAATGCAGTGAAGGAATTTTCACGAAGAACAAAGCAGTCGGTTTAGCTATGTAAATTTCTAGTGCTGGCAGTAACAATTAAATTCCCATTAAACCAGGAAGTCCCAAATTACTGTTCATGCAAAATTCTTTCTTTGGGGAAGAAAAGGCTTCTAGGTAGATAACATTTGTTAAATGCTGGGTCAGACAGAATTCACTATGGGACTGGTTAGTTTTTATTTATTTTTTCATTTATTTTTATTAGTTGGAGGGTAATTACTTTACAATATTGTAGTAGTTTTTGCCATACGGGATGGGGAACACATGGTTAGTTTTTAATATATCAATGTGTATATTCTTTTGATTCTCAGCGATAATGTGTAAATCACGTTGACCACCAAAGTCCCCTTTAAAAATAGGCCAATTATTATGTGGTTTGGGAAATGCTGCCTTAACTGTTGCTCTTTAAAAATCTTGGTCCAGTTTCTTAAAAGATTGTTTAATTGGTTTGAGGTGGACTTCACTAAGTAACTGCCCATAGGGCTTTTACGTTTGTTTTAAACAACAACCTTACTGTCCAGCATGGCAGCCTGTGCTTGCTTGATATTTCTGCCTAAATAGAAGACTGTCCCACCTTGGTGCAAGGTGAACTGCCAGCAGACCCACCTTTTTTATGTAGGTATGGGCAAAATTTTTTTCAAGCAGCCCTTTGATGTGCTCCAGGAAATACTGTTACTGAAGCCCTCTATTAATCATGCAGCATGAAAGGAAGAAGTGAGAGTTTAGCTTTGGAAATAGAGGGCAAAGTTAAAACTCACTATCCTGGAAGTGTTCCTATGGATCAGAACATTGAACTCTTATGTAATCCTCTTAAATCTGCCATGATGAATAGCCCCTAGATAAACGGCAGCCAACTAAATGAGTTGGTTTGTTGAGTGTAGTTGGAATTAGCCATTAGATTGTCTGAAGAACGTTTGCCAAAAGCAGCTCATTTGGTTATAGCATATTTGATTGATCTGGTATCTGATAGTAAGTGACTACAGCATAACTTGCTTCTTGAGACTTCTTGAAATGTGCTAGTAATATCAGCTTAAAGAGAGGTGACTGAATTTTTAATCAATATGTAGGAGGGGAATCACATACATGATTTGCCTAAAAGTGGCATAGATTAAGTGCAAGTTAAAAAAAAAAAAAGCCTAAGACATAGCCCTGGTTTTATTCCACATATATGGAGAATTTCTACAATTTTTCTGTTTCCCAATAGAATTTTTGTATTGTTGCCTTTACTACAGTTTCCTTCTTGTCATTACTAAACGCTCTTCTTAAGACTATTAAACTTGATTAAAATCAGCGTGTAGCTGTTTTAAAAGTCATGTCTTTTTCTACTCAACTAAATTGTCACACCTTTTTCTTTTTCCTGTGCAGACTTAGCTTTGGAATCAAACCCTTTTGACCACCCAAGGGCAAGCACAATTTTCCGGAGCAAATCTGAAACGGACGGTAAGACAGTGTTTTCCCCCCCTGAGAAAAAGATTGAAAACTGTTTTTGTTTTGTGTATTATAGGAAGATACAGAAAAGCACTTAGAATGGTTTAATTTTTTTTTTCATATGTGATAATATTTTAATATGTGATGTTTTATTTTAATATGTGATGATACATTTTTCATTTAGGTGTCACTGTTTTAATGAGGAAAAACACCCAGACCATCTGTTTATACACTTTGCTATTTCTTTATCAGCAGTCAGCTTGCCACATGATTTAGTTGTGGTCTGTTTTTCCATGCTACTTTGTCCTTTTCCTTTCGCTCCAAGAGCACATGAGGTAAAGATGAATGACACGGTTTAGGTCACAGTTAGGTCTTCATAATCAGTTGTTATGTATGGGAGTCGAGGCTTGTGATTTCGGCACCATTTTGCACAGTGCTCAACCGGGTGAACCTCTCTCACATCCAGATTCATGTGAATTTTTAAGTTCTTTTAAAAGTTCTTATAAGAACTTTTAGCTCTTCAAAGTTCTTTCATCCTGATGTAGTGCTGGGTCAGGGTAATCAGACCAATGTGCCTGCCATATGGGATTTTCCAGAAGGTTATCCTCAGTGTGGGAAACCTTGTGTAAATTTCCAGTGTCCTGCTTGTTTTAAGATGAGAATCAGAAGTTTTTGCACTCCTGCTTGTCTTGCCTGCTTGTCTTCCTTAATATATGTTAAATCCTAGTTTATTTGCTAAAAAGCCATATATGATCAGGTTTTTCGGTTGTTTATGAGAGCAGGAATACCAGAAGTGAACGTTCTATAATATTTGAAGTAATGCAGCACAGTAAAAAATAGAGGGTTCTTTTCCTCTTTTATTTTCATTAGATTACTGGTTTTTATCAAAGGGTCTGTCTCAGGAACAGCCAGACGGAAGAGGGCCAGGCATGGGGGCAGGGCCCAGAGTGTACCACATGTTCTCCAACCTGGGAGCTCCTGGGGTTTCTAGTTTGCATTTTCTTAAAGTGTGTGTACTTTGCCTTGAGGCAATTATTTTTAGTTAGGATTACTGTATTTCTCAGTCTTTTCCAGACTCCTGAGCTGCTCACACTGTAGAGAGACGGTGGAGAGAGTAAAAGAAACACTCTCCCATGCCCCTGTCTCTCCTCAGTCTAAAGGAATTCGTGCTTGTGATGCCATGGGAAAGTGTATGGCCTAAGACCCTCTTTGAGCTTATATTCTTCTGGCCTTTGTTGGAGCAAAACAGTTCTATGTGCTGTCGATGTATGTTCAGTGAGGTCAGCACGTATGTTAAAATTTATAGATTACTTTTCAGTGTGTAAAGAACCTGTATTTTTTAAGTTGGGTGACCAATAAGTGGTTCGGGATGCTTCCAGAGACACGGGTGCTTGACCAGAAACTGGAACTTGGAGTTGTCATCTGTTAATCCTGGTGACTAAAGTACATGTAGAACTAGAAAATACTACATACTGTGCAGCTGGTATCAGCTAAATATCTCACCTGGCCTAATTTGCTTTGTCCTTTTCTTTTGTAAATGGAGAGTCTTTGATTTGTACCTAATACAGAGCATCTGTTAGTATTAGTCAAATAGTAAAACTAAGTTTTTAAATATTATTTATAGGATTCATTTTGCTGGGTGGTTTAAATTATATATTTTGTTGGAAGTTATTTTAAAAAACAGAATGAAATTTTAACTCATTGTGTATATTGGTAATCCATCAGATAATTAGTGACTTATTTGTCTATGGTAGTTTTATCAGAATTCATCAGTTAGTTTTTTTTTTTATTCTTAGTGCGAGAAAAGAGGAAGAGCAACCATTTAAACCATGTGAGTAAATAGTTGAAAAGTTAAGAAATCAATAGTTTGATTAATTAAAAGTATGTCTGCCATGATTCCTAAAAAGTATGATGGATCCAATACTGTTAGCATTTAACCTCTTATTTATAAAATTTCTGAATCTCTAGTTCCTAATTATCAAGTATATTCAGAAAGGTTTTTGACTTAGTAGTACCCTTTTTTTTTTAAGGGTCCTGACATTTAAGTTAAATTTCAATAATATGGTTATAGCATAAAGATCTACCTTAAATTCTTTTGCCTTAAATTTTTTATCTTAGTTTTTAACCAAAGTAATAAAAGTGTAATAGGTAATTTAATTTTTAGCACCGTCCATTGACTTCTTGGCACAACAGGTGAAAGCTTAACCTCCTCGTCCACCGTGATTTTATTTCCCTCCTTCTGGTCCCTTTACATGCATCAGTTTTTGTTAAATCGGAATCACTGTTTACTTTATTATGACTAAGCAAGTATTGTTCATTGCTGAGCCATATAGTTCTCTGTGCCACCTCCTTATACACCTTTCATTCTTTTTCTTCAATATTAATGAAATCTGAGCACTTCTACACTTCTCAGGATAATCCAGTTCTGCTTTTTCTAGCAAACATGATCTCACACAGCCCAACATAGTTGAGTAGCTCCCTGGCCAGTCTCCCTGTTTTCACATTCTTCATTTTTGTTCTGTGGAATTAATTTCCTGACTATATTCACTCTAACAGCTATTTTTTCCCCCAAATGTTGTAACATTTGTCACATGCCTATCAAAAATATTTACCATCCAGAAAACCACATCTGTTCCATTTCTTCTTGGAGACACTCTTCGCCAACCTTTTGTCTTCCTACCTCCTACATACTAATGATTCCTGGACTAGCTCTGTGCCTGTTTTCCTGGGATATCTATGTGAAGTCACCTGGGATCTCACATCACTGCTCTCTCGTGTTGGATCGCCTATGTCCTAGATTCTGTTTCCCTCTGTCCTGTTTTACTGGAGCACATTTTCCTGGAAAAAGGCACATGAGCAAAAATTTTATAAAGACCTAGCCTCTGTGAAACTCCTTCTATTTGATACAGTGTAGAATTCTAGGTCGAAACTAATTTTTGCAGTTTTAGAGACATTTCCCTCTTGTCTTCTCATTTACAGTGTTGCTCTTAAATCTATTGAATTTGATACATTGTATATTACCAAGTTAGTCTTTTCTCCATTCCTTCCTCCTGTGGAACTTTGTAGTACCCTCTGTCTTTGTGGGGTTTTGAAATTTCATAACATGGTTTGGTATAGACCTTGTCACGCTATTGGGGCATTTAAACATGCAGAACATCTTTTCTTCTAGTGAATTTTTTTGTGTGCTGCTTTGGTATTTTCTATTTTTTTCTTTTGGATTCCTGTTAGATGTTGAAAATTTTAGAGCAATATTTCTGTACAGATTTTTTTCCCCTTCTGTTTTCCATTTTGTCTTCTTGTCCTACTTCATGGAGGTTTCCTTGACTCTGCTCTAATCCTTCTATTGAATATATTGTTTTGTCTACCTTATTTTTTAGAGTTCTCTTCCATCCTTTCATTCTTTTTTTCACTGATGCAATTTCTCATCTTTCTGTAGATGTTGAAGATTTTTTTTTAAGTTTTTATTTGCTCCTGGATTTTTATCATTCCCATCAGTTCCTTCTCCCTGCTTTGATCTGTGACTTCTTGGAGGTTTCCCTCAAACATGTGATGGTCCCTCGCTGTCTGTTAAGATCTAATTGGAAGCATCACTTTGCTAACTGATAGACCTCACTGCACAGATTTGGCGACCACGTCTCTGAATTTTGAACCTGCCTTGGGTTCTGTAAGCCAGATTGGTTTTGTTGTTCCTGGCCCAGTCACTCTGTAGTTCCAAGGTTGTGCTTCCTCTGTTATGCCATGTCAGTTACTACTCCTTTATCTCATTTTTTCATCTTTCAAACATCAAAAATCATCTGCAGTTTATCCTGTCTTGGGTACAGCTTTTTTGACAAAATACTTTTAATTCTAATGAGATGATATCTCTGAAAGAAGGTGGGAAAAGAAGTAGATTTGTGGTTGGTCCACTCAAAGTTGGATTTATACTTTGAATGTAAATTCTCAGTTTAAAAGTTTTAATTCAGTATAGTTAATGATACTGACTCAGACAGTACTTTCTATTATACCTACAATTAGAATACTGCACATTTCTACTAAGGCCTTGATAAGAATCCTGTTCAGACTACTCATCCTGCCACATTGGCCATTAACGTGCAGTAATGTGGATGGAGTAGTTTCCACTCATGCACTTCTTGTTGTTTTGTTGCTAAGTCAGACATGACTCTTCTGCAACCCCAGGGACTGTATCCCACCAGGCTCCCCTGTTCATGGACTTTTCCAGGCAAGAATACTGGAGTGGGTTGCTATTTCCTTCTTCAGGGGATCTTCCTGATTGAGGGATCAAACCTGCGTCTCCTGCATTGGCAGGTGGATTCTTCACCCACTGAGCCACCAGGGAAGCCCCACGCTAATGCATAGAATATTACAAAATTTTAAGTTAAAGTCTTAATAATTATTAATAAACACATCTAAAGCTTGTGGAAAGGGGAAGAAAAAAGTGAATTTCAGCTTAATTTTTTTGATGGGTTAAACTCAGAGGCAGTAGGCAGGATGGGAAGATTCACTTGGGTGGAGGCAGAATTTCAACAGGTGCTTGACTTTTAATGATAAGTTTTGGGGGGGATTGTTACTTATTAGTCTTCCAGTATGATGATTTTCTAGTCTTTGCCATTAACACTGAAGTCTACTAAGTAAGCCTTTTCCCTTCTTGTAAAGATTGTAGAAGTCCATCTGTTCTGTCCTTAGCTCTGAATGAAGGTAAATACTCTTCTTCATTGAACATTAAACTATCAGTGAGTGGGTTCTGCTGTTTGATTTTTGTATTTGCATTTTATATCATTAATCTTTGTCAGTGTAGTTTATTGAGGTTTTGAGCCAGTGATGATAAGGCTTTAATCATAAAGGACAGTTACCTTAAATTTTAAAGTGAGATGAGGGGAAAGTAACCTGTTGGCAGCTAATACATCCAGGCTTTGCTCAGAGGCTTTAATTCTGCCATCCTTTAGTGAATAGTAGATGCCAAAAGTTTGAATCGCTTCAGGAGTAGGCCTGGAGAAGCGTTCACTATTTCTTTGGTAGGATCTAGCCAGTAGTCTGTAGGTTACTGATAGACTAAATGAGCGCCCGTAGTCTGTAGGGCTACGTCTGATTAAACTTCTTAAACGTTTCAGCACTAATATTTCCAAAGATAAACAGATATAATTCATAATAAAGAAAAAAGTTTTAATAGAGAAAAACGGGATAAATGTTACCCAAAGCCAAAGCTCTACAAACTAGTCTATATTTTGGTGCATTTTCTTACTATTTTTATTCCCCTCATAGGTAGATTTTATAGTCAGAACTGACTTTTACTGTGTGTAATGTGTCATACTCTTAATAGTGGTGACCTTTTAAAAGATAACTTCATTTAGAATATAACTATTTGAATGAACAGTTTTCATGCTGTGTCTCTTTTGAGATTCTGAAATTACACATTAACCAGATGGCTTAAGGAATATATGAGTTTCAGTTGAAATCATTTCTAGCTTGAAGGAGAAATTCTCCCAAATAGTGGTACTTTTCAGGTATGTTATGTGTAGAACTTTTTGTTAATAAGGAGTAAGTGGCCTTGCCATAAAATACCTGCAACAAGCAAAACGGTGGCTTATACACCCATTTGGATAGTTCTTATTATTGGCTACTGGCAATGTTTATTTAAATGCTCTGTATTTAAAAAAAAAACATTGACTAGACTTTCTCCTTGTTTCACCTTTGATGCGTTTGTGGAGGACATGGATAGAGTGTGACAGCGTGGTGAAAACTATTTTAATAGAAGGAAGGAAGGCTCATCTGAATTAGTAAACAAAACCCAAGAAAACCAAGTGTTAAAACTGTTTGTGTTCTGTGGTATTAAAGAATGCTATTACTCAGAGCTACTGACAGTGACTGGGATTTGATTATTGGCCTTTACTTAAAGGAAGAGAATTGTCCTCACATAGTTCAGGCTGTTTTAGTATTTGACTATGGCTGTGTTTTGGGCTCTTCACAAATAAATGGATACTTCTAAAGTGTTTTAAAGATAGCTTGTTCTCTAGAGGGTCTGACAAAGCTCTTTGTCACCTACCCAGCACCACTGCAGATAGTTTGAATGTGTATCATTAGCATGATTTACCTTCCAGTTGTAATCGATCTTAAATAATTGGTCAAATGCTTCTTGATTCCTAATTTGTCCCAGATTCTGTTCTCAGCAGCTGGAGGAGGAGCAGTAAGAATCTGTCACCTGGAGGAGCTTGTTTGCTTACTTAGGAGGGGGATACCAGGCAAGCAGTTGAGACCATGTAACAGGTGGTGAAACAGAGGTGTAAGTGTGCAGAAAGGTAGAAGTTTGGTGGTGTGGCTGCTGGCTGAGGTTTGCTGGAGGTCGATGGGGTCAAGCTTGCTGGGACAAGGAGGAGGAAGAAGCCACTGCAGGCAGAGAGCAGCATGTGCAAGGCAGCAGAGTGCCATGATGAGTGGCAGATAACATGTAGAGTAGAATTAATAAAACTGTGAGATGAGTGGAAAGTATTCTCTGAGGCTCTCCCTTGTGTAATATAATGGCAGTCTTACTTAACCGTGAAATTCTCAGAGCTGCTTTGTCTGTTTCTTGGCTGTGAGAGAATCTTAAAGCTATACCCTTTCATCCTCCAGATAAGGAAACTGAGGCTCAAAGAGATTTATGGCCTTCAGGTCACTAGTGATAGAGCAGCCCTGGCATGCCCAGCCTCTGATTCAAAAACGCTTGTTTCCTCACACTGTCTCCCAAACTAATACATTTATGATTGGCGTTCATTGACTGCAATGAAATGCTCTCACATCGATATTATATAAAGCATTGCATTTTATTGTAGTAAATGAATAGAAATAGAAATCTCCGCTGCATTTCATTGCTTAAGGAAGAAACACTGAAGTCTTACTAAAAGCTTTCTCATTACTATAAAGGCAATTTATAATAGGTGCTTTCCAGGTTCATTTGTGGGTCCTTTTTCAAGAGCAGCAGTTTATACCACATTTCTCAGATCTTGCCTGTGGAAGTGAGAGTACAGAGGTTTCCCATGGAGCTGCACGTGATGCCACACTCAGCAGTTCATGGAGTATAAGGAAAATCTTAATGCTTTATCGTTTGACATTTTAACCAAGGAAAAAACACACTTTTATAGGTTTAACTTACTGTGACATTTTCTTCTATCTCCCTTCCCCTTCAGGTATCTCCAAGGAAGCTTACTAAAAGGTATAGCTCATGCCCAACCATATTTCCAGATGACAGCACAGTCAGCGAGCCTAATCTTAGAACCACAATAAAATGGTGAGTACAACTAGGTTGCCAAGGCTGAGTGGCAGACCCCCTTCATGCTGAAAGCATCCTCGCCATACATTATTTCATTCGTTTGGTTTGTCCTTTTCAGTGATCAGGTTAAGAAACTGGTGTCAACTCTATGTTGGCTTCAGGGACCTCTCAATATGAGTCTTCAGTTTCCATGTTAATCATAGAGTACATGATAGAAGGGAAAGTCAGTTAGCAAGTGAGAAATCCCAGGAAAAATGTAAACCTCATTTGATTCATTTCTATTGTTAAGACAATGTTGAACATAATGAGAAACAGAGGTACCTGTTTATTGTATGTTTCTAGAAAAAAAATTATTTCTTTATGAGTTGGGAGAGTCCTACAACTATGTATACTAGTTTGGAAGCTACCATTAGAAGAAGGAACAGCTTGTCCCCTATTGGCACTGAAGTGAATCTGCAGTTAAATTTAACTGGACTTGGTCAGATTTATCCCACCGTGCATTTTTTTCCTGCAATATTTCTGTAGGAAATTTTACTTCTCCTTCCTCTCCCCCAAAGAGGGGGAAAATATATCAAAACCGTTTTAAGGGGCATACTCTCAAGCTTAATTTCTCCATAGATGAAATTTGTTCAACTGAGATTTTAACTTAATAGACACATTAAATTTTTGTTTTTGTTTTTTTTTTTTAATTTTTGTTTATATATGTGTATCTCTAACACACTGTATCAATCAAAGCAGAGAACAAAAAAAGAGATGAAGTTTCAGAAACAAGGCTGTGGCCAGGCTTATACTTAAGAAGACACGAACAGTGTTACAATGACGAAAACTATTCCTCAACTTCTGGAAGCCCCTCATAGTCCACAATTGGAGATGCACAGTTCAAAACGCCCTAATCATGGGAATGTTCAAGTTTATTTAAGAGAGAGAATTAAAAACGAAACAGGATGCAGACCTTCCTACCTCCCTTGGGGTTGTCCATGGAACATTAAATAATGTCTTCTTAGCATATGAATGTTGACTTTCCAGAACAGTTTGGGAAATGCTACTTGAAAATATTAGTATCCTAGTTTCATTCTTTTACAAGTGGTTGACCAGCTTTCCCAGCACCACTTGTTAAAGAGGTTGTCTTTTTTCCATTGTATATCCTTGCCTCCTTTGTCAAAGATAAGGTGTCCATAAGTTCATGGATTTATCTCTGGGCTTTCTATTCTGTTCCATTGATCTGTATTTCTGTCTTTGTGCCAGTACCATACTGTCTTGATGACTGTGGCTTTGTAGTAGAGTCTGAAGTCAGGCAGGTTGATTCCTCCAGTTCCATTCTTCTTTCTCAAGATTACTTTGGCTATTCGAGGTTTTTTGTATTTCCATACAAATTGTGAAATTCTTTGGTCTAGTTCTGTGACAAATACCGTTGGTAGCTTGATAGGGATTGCATTGAATCTATAGATTGCTTTGGGTAGAATAGCCATTTTGACAATATTGATTCTTCCAATCCATGAACACGGTATGTTTCTCCATCTGTTTGTGTCCTCTTTGATTTCTTTCATCAGTGTTTTATAGTTTTCTATGTATAGGTCTTTTGTTTCTTTAGGTAGATATACTCCTAAGTATTTTATTCTTTTTGTTGCAATGGTGAATGGTATTGTTTCCTTAATTTCTCTTTCTGTTTTCTCATTGTTAGTATATAGGAATGCAAGGGATTTTCGTGTGTTAATTTTATATCCTGCAACTTTACTATATTCATTGATTAGCTCTAGTAATTTTCTGGTAGAGTCTTTAGGGTTTTCTATGTAGAGGATCATGTCATCTGCAAACAGCGAGAGTTTCACTTCTTCTTTTCCTATCTGGATTCTGAAACTAGAACACTTTCTAACACCATACACAAAAATAAACTCAAAATGGATTAAAGATCTAAATGTAAGACCAGAAACTATAAAACTCCTAGAGGAGAACATAGGCAAAACACTCTCCGACATAAATCACAGCAAGATCCTCTATGACCCACCTCCCAGAATATTGGAAATAAAAGCAAAAATAAACAAATGGGACCTACTGAAACTTAAAAGCTTTTGCACAACAAAGGAAACTATAAGTAAGGTGAAAAGACAGCCCTCAGATTGGGAGAAAATAATAGCAAATGAAGAAACAGACAAAGGATTAATCTCAAAAATATACAAGCAACTCTTGAAGCTCAATTCCAGAAAAATAAATGACCCAATCAAAAAATGGGCCAAAGAACTAAACAGACATTTCTCCAAAGAAGACATACAGATGGCTAACAAACACATGAAAAGATGCTCAACATCACTCATTATCAGAGAAATGCAAATCAAAACCACAATGAGGTACCATTACACGCCAGTCAGGATGGCTGCTATCCAAAAGTCTACAAGCAATAAATGCTGGAGAGGGTGTGGAGAAAAGGGAACCCTCTTACACTGTTGGTGGGAATGCAAACTAGTACAGCCGCTATGGAAAACAGTGTGGAGATTTCTTAAAAAACTGGAAATGGAACTGCCATATGACCCAGCAATCCCACTTCTGGGCATACACACTGAGGAAACCAGATCTGAAAGAGACACGTGCACCCCAATGTTCATCACAGCACTGTTTATAATAGCCAGGACATGGAAGCAACCTAGATGCCCATCAGCAGATGAATGGATAAGGCAGCTGTGGTACATATACACCATGGAATATTACTCAGCCGTTAAAAAGAATTCATTTGAATCAGTTCTAATGAGATGGATGAAACTGGAGCCCCTTATACAGAGTGAAGTGAGCCAGAAAGATAAAGACCATTACAGCATACTAACACATATATATGGAATTTAGAAATATGGTAACGACAACCCTATATGCAAAAACAGAAAAAGAGACACAGAAGTACAGATCAGACTTTTGAACTCTCTGGGAGAAGGTGAGGGTGGGATGTTTCGAAAGAACAGCATGTATATTATCTATGGTGAAACAGGTCACCAGCCCAGGTGGGATGCATGAGACAAAGTGCTCCGGCCTGGTGCACTGGGAAGACCCAGAGGAATCGGGTGGAGAGGGAGGTGGGAGGGGGGGATCGGGATGGGGAATACGTGTAAATCTATTGCTGATTCATATCAATGTATGACAAAACCCACTGAAAAAATAAATAAAATTTAAAAAAAATATATTAGTATCCTTATCATTAATTTTACTTTTCTGTCTTAAAAGCATAATTAGCTTATAAATTTAATTTAATTTTTAATGTGCAAGGCTTTTTATTTTTTAGCTATTTAAATGATCAGTAACTTCTAACTTTAATTAAAAACAACCAGTTCACAATCATAATAATGTAACTTTCTTATAATATTAGTTTCGGTCAAATCGTATTTCAACAAAAACTGAGCCCCATTGCTCTTTAAAGTCCTGAGTTTTGGCACTTCTCTCGTAATCACTGAATGTTTTTATTCAGCCAAGACTCTAAATCTGTGGGTTAAAAACTACTCTCACTGTGGCTAGACTCACAGCTTCTTTTGAATTCAAAAGAGCCTGATGTTCCAGTATATAATTCAGAAGTAGTTTTAAAGATTAACCTTGCTCAGACAAGTAGGTTTCATGCTTTTTATTCTCAACCTAGTCTTAGTGTTTGGAAATAAAGTAAATTTTTTTCTCATTAAGTTTTAAAAATGACCATTCACATTCATTATTGATGAAATAAAGGTTTACTGAGAAAATTAATAGGGCAAATTGGCTTTTAGGAATGATCTTGAAAAATACGATGGGATTAGTTTTCATTTGGGGTAGGTGAGCCTTATTAGAATCACTTGTGCAACTTTTTCAAGATGTATGTCTCTGAACACATACATGAATTCCACCTTTCCTCCCTGCCCTCAAGACACAGTCTGTGGGTCTATCTGCCTCTCTGTCCCTGTGTCTCTTTCTCTCACACACACACCCCTTTTGACAAGCTGAGGAATGATGTGTGAGGCATGATTTCATAGACAAAAGCATCCTGAGAGATTCTGATCTTAACCCTGACTCATTCATTCCTAGACTTGGCTGCACGTTGCAGTCACCTGGGGAGCTTTAAATACAATCCTGTTGCCCAGGTCGTACCTAATGCAGTTAAATCAGAACATTTTGAAGCAGAAGCCAGGCAGTGTTTAAAGCGTCCCGGGTAATCCAGTGTGCAGCTGACCTTGGGAACCACTCTCTGCTTTGAGGGTAGGAGAAAGAGAACTACTTCTGATAACTGGTGGGACGTTGAGTAAGTCAATTTTAAGCCTTGATTCTCTTATTTGTAAAATGGGTTAAGTATCATATTAGGTTCAGTTGCCCTTTTTATCGTGTAACTTTTAATTCTGTGACTTTAAAATCAATTTGAAGAAACTTTGAAGCACTATAGAAGTATCCATCTTTGATGCTAACAGTGTTACAGGCCTTTCTGCAAATGCTAAGATTCTATAGAGGAGTTACAAAATTCAGATTTGCCTTCTCTCTATTATTTTGAGTTTCATTTTAGATACTGAGAACAAAGGGAAGCAAATAACTTAACCAGAGAACCCCTTAATTGCCTAATACACAGCATCTGTGAATAACTTAGGGCTATAGTAGTGTAAAAACTATCTGAGGACTTGTACCTGTTGGTTAGTTAATACTTTATTTAAAATAATGTGGAAATACCTGTCATTAATAGTGTACTGTGTTGTATTGTGCTGCCTTATTAGCAGTGCTTATTTCAGGATAACTAGGCCTATCATCAATTTTGTGACTATAAAATTTTGCTATTAAATTTTCTAATAATTATGTGTGAAAGTGATTTTAAATCCATTTTATTTGATATGGAGCACTTGTATTACTTACTTTTAGAGAAATAATGGAAAATAGATGTGTTAGGGGGACTACCGAACGGAATCAACTGAAATGCAGTGCCTAACAAAAAGCCACACGCACAAAATCTGTATGGCTTAAATTTAACCATGTGGATAGATGATGTAACTTGTATGGGATGAAAGATTCTGTGCATAGAAGGACAAATGACCGGGGAAATATGTAAGAATTTATATATTATAATAATCAACCCAAACATGTCTTCTAAGAGCACATCTATATTTTGGGTCTCCTAATTTTGCTAAAAGCCAAAGAACCTAAAACATGGGGGATACCACCTATGGGTACTGCTCTGAATTAGGGGGTGTGGGGGCCACCGGGCATCTGGATGGTCTTACCTCTCTACCAACCCTTTAAAATGTCTTCAGGCCTAATGTGATAAAAACCAATTATTACAATATTTTTTTTTCCTCCACAGGGTGAGCTTAGAAATATATAACCACATAAAAAACAGGTGAGCTCTTTTAAAACCTGTCTTGTTATTCCAGCTAATTAATTTACACAGTATCAAGTTTAGTGTTAATAACAATGGACAGTATTAGAGTAAGCTTTTACTGTTAGGAGTCCTTTCATTACAGTATTGAAGTGAATCATTTATTTTTATTTTGAGACTCTTAATTCTTTAAGTTTTATGTGGTTTACATGGATATTTACTGTATTAGAAATTGAAATTTAAAATTTAAAAAATTAAATCCACTGTATGTGAAAACAGGCTTTCCTCAGCACTGCTGAAGTTGTGAGCCGGATGAGGCTTTGGCGTGGGGTGCCACCCTGTGTGCCGCAGAGTGTTTAGCAGCACCCCGGCCTCTGCTCTGTAGGTGCAAGTAAGGTGTTCTGCTTCTCTCCACATTAGGATAGGAACACTGTCTCCTGAGGGATGAGATCACCATCTGACTGGGGACCCCAGTGTTTAACATAAGTCATTTTTTTAATGAAAAATAACCATTTTCCACAACAAAATAGTGGAGAGGATAGTATCTCATTAATAGGAGACAGTTGATTCTCATGTCAACATTGTCTTCAGTCATTTGCTTTGAAGAAGCAATATGAAGATCCAGCTACATGCAGACATATAGTTGGGAAAAGGTGAATTTTTAAAGCCTTGAGATAATTGGACATATTCTTTGATACTGTCCCCAAAATCCACATGTGCCAGTTTATTAAATTAGTTAAGATGGAGTTCCAAGTCATTATCAGTGAACTTGAGGTAGATACTATGTTAAATTAATGCCCATTGATCTGTCATGCATACTGAGTGGATCTTTTTATCTGTACATGATTTTATATTATACATTGTCATTTGCAAAGTATTGGTTCACATGTCTTCAGACAGTGTCAAAAACTCACTCTTGTTAGTATCACTACCAGTCTTATCAGGAAAGTCTTTAAGTATTGATAAATCAAGCTCACCATAAATAACACACTGGAAGGTACAAATTTTCCAAAAATCCTAATATTTTTAGCTTGATGGTTTGAATTTTATCATTGGCAACAAATAGTTTAGAGTTTTCTTTGAAGTGACAGGCTCACTTTGTTCATTTTTGAAAAAATGACTGTCAATTGGCGTTTCATGAAAAAAGTGGTTTAAATATGATGTTCTAGGGGGAAGAAAGTGACTTGGTTACCAGTAAGTTACAAATGCTCTTCCTTAGCACAGCCATATTTCAGTCCATACAAGCGCTTAATGCATACTTTCCGCTTACTCAGAATATGAAGAAGAAGAGTAAAGGTTTAAGAACACTTAATTTTTACTCTTTCATCATGGATGTTCTTAAGTGAAGCAGATTTTTTACATTCATTTGGCCAGGAATAAGTGAATGACTTCTAATTTAGTTTCATACCACTGCCTTGATTCACACTCAGAAATGAGCAATTTTACCCACTTTTGCTTTTATACAATCATAGTTAAGTGTCAAACAGGGTAAAGGCAGGTGATGTCTTGGTATTCTTATAAAACACGTTTTGACCTCTTGGACTTACAGGATTTCTGAAGAGGGGCCAGGGGAGATTCCTATAGAGGCCTATAGACCACATTTGCAGAACTACTGTTTAAATGGGCACAGTGTAGTAGTGTGGTGGAATTTAAAAGAAAAAGCCTGGTCTCTCTTAAAAGACAATTAAAATTTTTAACTCAAACTATTTAAAAGAGACAAGAAGAAATAAACAATAAGAATATAATATGAAGAACAAAAGCGGGGTGGAGACAAGAAAAAATCATGAATCTCATATTTACATTCATTGAAGTTAGAAGACTTTATTGCCTACTACTACCACTTTATAAAATGTTCTTGTATATTCCATTGTGAGGTTAGTGAAGTGGAAATGTATTGGTCTACGAACATTGCCTGTTAGAAGGGGTCTGTGTGGGTAAAGGCAGCTCTGGCTGGTTATAGAAGAGATTTCATGCAACTTGGTGTGCTGAGTATAAAATAGGTCAGAAAACCTTTCTAAGGGCAGAATCCAGGAGAATATGTAAAACTGTTTGCTTTATTAAGGTTAAGCTTCCTCTACTCCTCTCTCTACTTTTAGCAGATATTTTACTAAGCTAGTAACTCCTGAATTAATTTTTAAAATACACATTCTTATTTTATAGAGATTCTAATAGGTCCTTGGACATTTTTGATGAGAGATCACATCCACTCACAGTAAGTGTCACTTTTATTGAAGGTGTATTTTTCTCTTATTACAGTTGTGTTTATTTCATGCTGATTTGCTTTGAAATTAATTACTAGAAGAAAATTATTGCCTCCAGCTCAAAGCCAAGATTGTCTTCCTTTAAGTCTTCTTCCCCCACCCCATATTATGTCAAGTAATTTTACCAAAAGCATGTTGTGTCAGGGGTGTGACTGATAAGAACCAAGTTACGCTTTGTATGACGAATGAGCAGGTAAGTAAACATACACAAGCAACAGAAAATGTAGGTTTTTAAAGGATGATTTTCCATAGCGTCACACAATATAAACATTTCCTAACACATATGTAAGACCTCTAAGGAGAAAATTTAAAAACTGTTTAAATTTTAAACTAATTAAAATGACAGGGTTTAAAAACTCACTTCTTCAGGTGCTCAGTAGACACATGTGACTGGTGACCGCTGTGTAAGAGAGCACACTCTTAGAGCCTCTGGTTACAGGACACTGGAAAGGTGTTTTCATAGTTGACTGCAGAAAAGTCTGATGACGTACAATGATCAGCAAGACTTTGAGCCTAAAAATAGTTTGCATTTGGTTAGAATTCTTTGGGGAAGAAGGTGAAAATACATTTTCTGAGGTTGTGCTTGCATTTTTCTTTAATGAATGGTAGTGAGTATTGAATCACTATGGTACTTTAGGATCCAATTGTTTATATTTAAAAGACTACAAGATATGTCACCTAGTCAAAATTATTTTAAGTAGCACGTGGGCCCACGTGTGAAGATTGCTATCTTGAGGGTACTTTTAAGTATTTTTCTTCAGTGGATACTTAACACTGTGTTTTTTCTTCTTTCAGCGAGAAAGGGTTCCGGAGGAGTACTTTCAGCATGATCCTGAACCCAAATACATCTACAGATTTGTGTATGCTCTCTTCAGTGCCGCCCAGCTGGCTACTATTAAATGTGCAATAGTGACTTTGGTAATATATTTTTCTCTTAATAGAAGCATCTCTAGAAATTTTTTTCTTGTACAGAAGGTATGGGCCTGTTTTTCAAATGAAAGTAGGTTCCTGAAATGATCATCAGAACTTTATTAAAGAGAAATGTATCAAAAGGAATGAAAACATACAGATTTGAGCTTTAGTAATCATCATGATTTAAAATGTTGCCACTGCTTTTCTCATCACAAAACAATTGATGTTAAAGGCAGCAGGAGAGACTTCTGGTTTCTCCTTCCACACCTCAGGATGCATGCACACACAGGGCACACAGGCGCACACCGGCAAAGTGTGCTGGGTGGTAGGATGGAGGCGATCACTGAACTTCCTGGCCCACGGCAGGTGTAGATTCAGTGTGTTTCTGAGTCTCAGGCTGTGTTGCCTAGGCAGTGTGATGTGTGTCTTGATTGAGACTGACTGCCTTCACCTCCCTGACCTTGGACAACAGTGTTAACCATCTCTACTGTCCCCTGGTGCCGGCGTGTGAAGGTACCCAGGACTGGGGTGTCAGCAGTGCTTGGAAAGGCTTTACTCAGGTTAGCCTGCCGAGCTCCAGCTATGTGAGGACCTTTCTGTCATCCATACTGAATTCCTGTGGTAAGATTTCATCATTTGACTAATACATCATATTCAGCTGAGAGGTCGTTGGGATTGCCTAACTCCTCCCTATAGCAAACCCATAGGGGAAGGTCAGCTGCATGGTCTGGAGGGAGGGCCTGCGTCCACCGCTGCCCGCGCCCCTGCAGGCAGAGTGTAGGAGAGGAGGCTTCCCCTCAGTGGGCCCGGGTCAGACGCAGGCCTTTTCTTGGAGCTGCGAGCCAGGTACAGGGCTCAGTTGGCATGTGCTTGAGAGAGGCGGGAGTGGCGCTGGCACGTGGAGAGCTGGGAAATGCAGGCAGGAGAGGGTGTGTGGGTTGGAAGAGGGGCATTTCTTTGTAGACAAGTTAAGCCCGATGGACCTGTGAGACAGCAGAGTGACAGTGTCTAGCAGTCATTTGACTGTATGGGATTGGAGCCCGAAGCTGAGCAAGAGGCAGGGAATTACGTGTAGCTGTTCAAATGCAGAGAAAGTACATTAAATAAAAGTTGAGGAGAAGATAGATCTGTGGGGACTGTCAGCACTCACAGGACACATCCCCAGAGGAGTGGCCGGAGTGGTAGGAAACCCAGGACAGAATCAGAAGAGCTGCCAGGAGAGCTTGAAGAAGGAGAGCATGGTGCACGTGCTGAGTGCTGCCAAGGAACTCCTTAGGGCATACATGGGCACCGGATGCCTGCCCGTGTCACGGTTCTAAGTGCTGGGCATAGAGGAGAGTTCTTGCCTTTCTGAGGTAAGTATAGCAGACATAAGGGTTTTGTTTTTCTCTAGTTTTTATGGAGTATGGTTCATTTACAGTGTGTGTAAGTATCGGGTGTACCACAGAGTGTAAGACTTTTTAAAATGAGTATTTTTAAAAAGATGACTGTTTGAAGTAGTAGTGAAAGCTAGAAAGAGAAAGCAAGGTAAAGGGATGGAGAGATTCGAGGGGCTTCCCTGGTGGCTCAGACAGGAAGCAGTCTGCCTGCAGTGCAGGAGACTTGGGTTCCATCCCTGGTTTGGGAAGATCCCCTGGAGAAGGGAGTGGCAACCCACTGCAGTATTCTTGCCTGGAGAATTCCCCATGGACAGAGGAGCCAGACGGGTCCATGGGGTCACAGAGTCAGACACGACTGAGCGACTTAACACATGCACGCTAGAAAGACCAGGAAGAGCCTCTTTACAGAGGTGAGATCTGAACCAGGACCTGGCTGGACTGAGGAAGATGAGGGGCCTGAGAGCACAGGCAGGGGGCAGAGCACGAGGCGCAGACAGGAGCGGGTTCTGTGCTGAGGGGTCAGCAGGGTGCCGCTGTGATCAGAGTAGGGAATGAGGGAAGGCACAGGCAATGAGGGCACAGAAGGACGATGGCATCTCACCCAGGGCCTCGTGACTAGCAGGCCACGGAAGTGACCTGTTTGATGGGAGAGCCCTGGCAGATGTTGAGCAGGCCCGTGAAGTGCACTTAATCTGAGAGGCTCTCCTGGCTGCTCTGGGGAGAACAGACTGTGGTTGGCTTTCAGTGGAAGCAGAGAAGTTAGGAGGCAATGGCAGTGATAGAAGCCAGAAGTGACGGACAGAAGAGCAGAGCCGGCAGGTGACCAGTGAAAGTGGAGATAAGAATTCCCAACAGATGGTAGTGAGATAACTCAAGTGGAGGTCTTTGGTCCCGGCAGCCAGGCGTGTGGCAGTGTCTCTCAGCTCTGAGGGCAGGCCTGGGGAGTGGGGCGCTGTGATGAAGAGTGCTGGCTGTTTGTCATGAAGGCAGCAGTGACCATGCCTCAGTAGTTTCAGGGGGGCAGTGGCGGCCAGGGGCAGACTAGATGGGCTAAGGAGAGGATGGGTCATGAGGAGCCAGTGTCAGAACATTTCCTGAAGGAAGTGTTCTAAGGGGTGGTGACGGATGGGCTGAGAACATGTAAGAAAACATTGGAGAAAATCTCTGACAGAGAGGGGGTTGTTCAAGAAGAGATGAATTGTGGGAACAGTGTTCTGCAGAAATGAGAGGTGGGACTGACTTCATTCATAGAAGAGTTAGCTTCAGGGAAAAGAAAGAAGTGTAACTTCCACTGAGACAGGAGGGCAAGTGGTGTAAATGAGACCAGGTTTGCCTTTATAAAGTGAAGCTGAGAGGAAGCTGAGGGACTGCCCCTAAGGCTGAACTGCCTCTGTCAGTGCCATAATACAGCAGAGGGGCGGACCCTGCGGGAGACTCGTTCTTGGAGAGTACTGGCGCGTGTGGAGTTCTCTGGGGAGTGGGGTGCAGAAGTTCACTAAGAGTATATAATCTCAGTAACCGTGTTTGAAACACAATTGAGTTTGGAGAGCTTTGGCAGATCGGAGCTGTCAGTCTGATAACGGGACATTTTTCTTTTTGTCAAATGGCATATATTTTCTTCTGCAGAGGTAACACCATCACAACTTATGTCTTTAGTCTTTACTCAGCTGTTAACTTGGTCTGGTTCTTTATAGAATAGCCATTTGACACATATAAAAGAAGCCATGAAGTCATCTCACAAACTACCTGGCAGATTTAGAGGAGCCCCAGGGATTCAGACATCGGCAGCTCTTAACCACCTTAGAACCAAACAAATTGACTAAGTTGCAGAATATGTAAGACCAGTGAGTTATGAAATAATGGAGATGTGAAAAATCGGGGTGTGAACAAAGAGCTCTTTGTGCGTGAATCTTCCCTGAAGAGGCCCTGAGTGTAAAGCACAGCTGCTCCGTGCTGCCTGCCCTGTGGGGCGCAGCAAGGAGGCTCCTTGACCTGGGAGGCTCCTTGACCACCAGTTATTATCTTCAAGTTCACCCTCTGAAGAGAAGATAAAGAAATGCTCAGTCTTACCAGAGTTTTACATACTCAAGCTTTATGTAAAATTGCCACGTACCCACCACCAGTATGGTAGGTACATTGCACACGGTAGGCACTCAAGCATTTACTGAACGGTTGAATCAATGCTGGGCCATACGTGCTGCCTTTTACAAGTGGGAAGGTAATAACACAATGCCTGTCTTTAGAATGCTGAGATGTCCTTTCATTCCTGCGACCAAAATTGGGTTGGAAATTCACATGGGCAGAGTAGAAATACCAGACTGACAGAAATATTTGCCTTACAACTGTGACCTGGCCTTTGGCCTTGGCTGGCCAAGCAAAAGTCTCTGTAGAACCAAAGAATAAAAGATATGTTAAAAACAGATGAAACCTATCATTCCTAACAATTCTATGACAGCTTTTAAACTGAACTAAAATCAAAGGTCAGTCCTCTACTTTTGCAGGTTTACTTAGAAAGGCTTTTAACTTATGCTGAGATCGACCTTTGCCCCACTAACTGGAAAAGAATTGTTTTGGGAGCCATTCTTCTTGCCTCCAAGGTTTGGGACGATAAGGCTATTTCGGACTACTGCCAGATCCTAAAGGACATTACACTTGAGGACATGTGAGTTTGTAAGGTTACGGTGAATTGTCTAACCATTTTCCAATACCTTATTTGCTCCCATAAAGTTTACAGCTTAAGAAATGTTACATTTTAAGAAATGTTACATTGTGCAGAGAGCTGAATTAGGTATAAATATAAAATTAGACTTCTTTCTGTCTAGCTGTAGTATAACCATTTGTATTTCCCATCATTAATTAGTTAAATCTTGGTGTGTTACTGTTGTAATATTCTGCTTGATAAATTGAAATTACTTTTCTGGTCGTTTTTGCCATTTTACAAGCTCACTACCAGAACAACATGATGCAGTAAATAACTTCACGTCTTTCTTAAAGCTGTCTACCAGGTCCAGTCTGTTTTTAAGAGACACATGTCTGGCCTTGGAAGTTAAGTGGTCACTGCTGAGATCTTAGCACCTCCAGACTACTGAGGTTATAACTTCAACTTGAGTCACACATTGTATGTTTGTTTTTGCAGGTCTTTTCTTTTGTAATCTGAGGTTGTCTCTAAGGTTCTGTTGTTACGGAAACCATGATGTACAGATGACCAAATAGAAAGGTTTCAGATCTCTGTGTTCTGTCTCCTCCACTGTCAGGAGTGTTCCCCATGTTTAGAAGTAGGTCTGCTGAGTTAGGAAACTCCTTTGTCTCAGATAGCCCAGGAAGTGTCAGTGGGGCCTCACCCGGGGCACTCAGCAACCACAGTGGTACTTGGTGGGGCCTCGAGTTAACTTGGGGGGTTCCTCACAGATGGCATGCTCCCATGGGCGTGAAACATCAGGCTTGCTGTCTGGCTGCAGGGAAGGGCCTCGAGGGTGGGAGGCAGCAGGAACCAGAGAGGTATTTGCAGCAGACTCTAGAAGTGCTCACTTGACAGGAAAAATGTCCTTGTGGGTGGCATTTAGGAAAACGTAAAGGGGCACCTCTTTATTATACTGAACAGCAGAGGACGATCAAGGTCATGGCAGGCAGTGGCAAGAGTTTGTTCCCTTTGCCCCTGACTCTTAATTCAGATTTACCAAAGTGCATATTTACAACTGAAGCAAAGAAGCTTGTGACTAAGAGAAGGGACCAGTGATTGTTGGTAGCTGTCAAAGTGGCTTTTGGTGAAAATGTCCACTTTGATGATAGAAAGTGTCATGGTGATATTGCTGGTAGCCACCTTAGTGTTACGGCAGATAATTCGAGATAAGTAGAAGTACTTTTGGAATTTGTAGAAACTAAGGTGACGTTGAGCACCACTATCATCCATCTTTAAACTGGTTCCTTGAAGGAAGGAAAATGTGTAATCATAAACACCAGGTCTGCCATGATGGCAGCTGAAATTTTCTCAGAACCTGCAGCTAAGCTGACGGGGGCTCTGGGTCCAGTTACAGCATCAGAGAACATGCAGGGAAGTGTGTGGATGTTCATAGATGTGAGCCCAATAGCACTGATGGCAGTGTCTAGCTACAGGAAGAAGCTAATTGTAAACAGCCCTTTTCTGTGTACAACAGAATCACCAGGAGCTATGTTCGGAATAGGTTGCTTTTGTTTATGATCTTTGGAAACTGGAAAGCATTACAGCCAAGTGTTCAAGTCACATTTGTCTCATCCCCCTGCTGTTGGCTGCTATTTGTAATGGTCTCATTTTGAGTCTAAATTGAAAAATTGGCATCTATCAGCTTTTCCTTAAAAGTTTTCTAACATTCATGTATCTTGTTTGAATATATTGAGCAGCTGCTGTTCAGAAAATTTGCTGCACCTATAAATGGCATGCTCTTCAGTCATCTAGTCATTTAAAAAAAAAAAAAAAACGCAGAAGCGTATTCTGTAGTTCTAATGCCTTTTTCTTCAGTAAGTAAAGCTCTGTTAATAGACATGTTAATCCTATGAAGTACTGTATTTCCACACAATTAAAATGTATTAGTGGAAGAGAATATAAAAGGGATAGTGAAGTGCATTTATTCCCATAATAAATTAAGTCCTCATTAGCTGATTATCAAAACATTATCTGTTTTACATTTCTATAGACTTATGGCCATATGAACAGGAAATTAATTTTGGAGGTAGGTTCAGTTAGGTTTAAAGTTCAGCAAATGAGAAACCTCATTTCTGCTCACACTCTGCTCTCCATGCAGGAGAACATCAAACATTTGATGACTTACCAATGGATAAAATATTAACACTTTAAAACCAGGAAACAAATATTTTGAAAAATAAGTCACTTTCATTTGTCTGGGTATTTATCATTTGTATATAATTAACTCTTTAAAGTGATTGCTGTGAAAGTGGTAAGACTTACTCTGATTTTATTTACTTAAAGATTAGACAAGCTAATGACTGTGTATGGTCCCACAGGAAAGACCTGCTCCCAGGACCCTACTTTCCCACTTCATTGAATTCGCCCCCTGCGTGCCTATGCACCTTCTGTCCTAGTCAGGGCCGGCGGACAGAGCGCAGGGGGAACTGCTCCATCGGGGTCATTGCTCAGGTGCATTTAGTCTAGCCAAGACGTCTCCCCTTAATCCTACTGCCTCCCATAGCTTGAAAAGTGTATCCCATCCTGTCCCAGGAACACCTTCTGGTCCTACTGGGATTAAGAGGAACAGAAACTTGCATTCTGCCCTTTGCCACAGTCCCCTGCACTGGAGCGGGGGGAGGGGATTCCCTTTCGCATCGCGTGTAGCTTATTTATTTATTTATCTGAGATGAATCCTTGTTGCCTCAAGAGTCTTCTCCCCTCAGAGATAATAGCAGTGGCTCTCCATGGCCCCATTTGTTGCCGTGGTGATGTGCCTACTCCTTTTGTTGGCGTGTCTCTACTTCAATAAGCCCCTTCCTGTTATCTGTGGGAATGTCTGCAAGTTCTCCAGAGCTAGTAAACAGCACACATCATTCCTGTCATCTGATGACTGTAGCGGGGCCGTGTGAGCGAGCGTGGAGCATGAATGCGCAGCTGCACTGATGGAACTCTGAGGAATGAGCCCCTGAGTCAGCAGCATGGGTGCATAAGAGGGCCGTAACCTCCCCCCCTTGTCCCAAACTCCAAGTGCCAGGACGCAGGAAGAACCACCAAGAGCTGTCCCTTGTTTGAACATGAGTGTATTAATCCAGCTGGGGAGCCGTTATTTGTTTCCAAGCTGTATTTAGAGCTGTTGTGGCACAGAATGGGGTTTCTGAAGATAGCCCAGTTGACTAAAATTGTCCTATGTTGGTTTTGTCTTCTCCTCCCCCAGGAATGAGGCGGAACTGCACTTTGTGGAGCTCCTCCAGTTTCATCTTAAGGTTTCCACCAGTGTTTATGCCAGATACTACTTTGATCTTTTCTCCTTAGCAGATGACGACAACCTGAGTTTTCCAATTGCTCCTTTTAGCACAGAAAGAGCACAGAGCCTAGAGGTAAGACTGGGGATTCACTAACTGGGTTTTCTGTCAGCTACCAAAGCCAGCGTCTGTGGCTGACTTACACTCTGCAGTGACTGACAGTTTGCAGAGCTTATTAACCCATTGGCATCTTATTCCCTGTGTCTTTTATGGGTTAGACAGAGATATCACATTATTTTTTTAAAAAAATTACAGATATCTTTTATGTAACCATAATTCAGAATATTTTAAATCAGATTTAATTGTTCTTAATGGTTTTCCATTTGAACCTCCACACTTACATATAACCATACAGGAATAATTCTTATAATTGTGTCCCTAATCATATGTACATTGATAATTACTTACCATTCTTAACTGCCTGAGCTTGTAGTGTGTGTTTGTGTATCACAGTTCAGCCCCATGAGTTTATTAGACCAGAAGCATCAGGGGCTAACCTGTGAGACCTATACTTGGAAATTAGAATGTGGGTTCAGAAACTGGATGTAGAAAGTAGGTGGGTTTTTAATGGAAGTGGTAACATACATGGGATGAAGGAATTTGTAGTAGTGATTTGAAGAGTAATTTGAAGTAGTTTGTGATTTCTGGTGGGTATACAGCAAAATTTACAACTGAAATGAATACATATAAAGTTGACACTTTTTCTGGTACCTTGGTACTTTAGAAATAAGACATTTTTCTACAATAATTTACATGCATGTGAAATAGCACCTTGTAGTGCTTCATCACTAGACCTTTCTTGCCTTCAACACACACCTACCCTCATTAAAATGTTCGTAGTGTAGTAAATAATGAAGACTGAATAGAAGTTGAATAGCTGGGTAAACACTGATTTTGCTCAGGTGTGTTCATTATGCTTAAGGACCTAGTATGTAGGTAACATCATATTGCTGTTAGATGGGGCCTATTTTGGGAACCCAGTTTTTAAATATGTTCCTCCCTGCCCCAGCAATCTCATCATAGCCCTTGAAGAATATTATCTTAGGGAATCAGCAGTGTAGATATGAGCTATCCAAAGTAGCAGCAACTGTCAACCTAAATGAATGCAGATGTGTGGCTTATCAATGCTGCTTTCTTTAAGGTTGGAACTTTTTTCCCCCAATTATACTTATGTTCTATCTGATTGACTTTCTTAGGCCATCTCCAGACTGTGTGAAGACAAATACAAAGTGGGCAGAGTTGCTGTGAGAAGGTCTTTCAGCGCTGATCATTTCATTGGTATTCAGCGCTCCAATGCCATCCTCTCATGAACAGAGAGAGGTGAGGGGTTGTAACATCATGAACCCCTCGTAACAAGGACTGGAGAAATACCACCTCTCCTGCTCAGAAACCAGCAAAGTTAGTATTTCACCCAGAAGAAAGACACTGAATTCAAGAGACTTGCAGACAGCAAAGGTTATGGTCATAGGAAAAAACTGGACCTTGTCAAGACAACACACTCTTCTGTCCTTTTTAATGTAAACAGAGTTACAAAAACCACTCCAAAGCTAAAAGCTCCCAACCCACCCACAGATATTTGCTTACTGTGTAGGCCGATAACTGTGAACTATGTGAGGTTTTTTTAATAGTTTAAATTTTTAGACTTTAAAGACACTAACTGTATAACTTTTACTTTTTCCTATTTTTCTCACCCATATTGCTGCATATTCCTTTAGAATCAGTGCAGTATTGCCGTTCAAACACGGGACTCCTGACAACTCATATAGCCACTTAGGAACAGACTGCTGTAGCACTGTTAGGTTTTGAAGGATTCTTCCTCCCTATTTCATTGAAGCTGCTAGTCATTTTTGGCAATCAGTTTAAACCAAAAAGCTGCTGAATAACACTTGTCATTCAGTTTTTTTGCAAGCACTACTTATTAGCATATTAGCATGTTTGGGATCATAAGCAGAGAAAGTATGTTGTTACCTGCTTCTATTGGGTCCCTGCTGCGTTTCTTGTTAACTCTAATGGTGCTTCTCATTTTCTGATGATTTTCCTCTTTGTTAAATACTTGTATTAAAGGATATTTTCATAATTGCAGCCAACCTGTTAGTCCAGGAATAAGCAGATAGTGAAATAGAAGGTGTCCCAAAAGTCTTGGTGCAATTTTAAGCTTTAATACAGTGTGCTTGGACACTCCAGGACACTGCCGTGGAAGTATAAATGCTACAGACGCAAAATGTGACTTGAAAGTTTACTTGAATTTCTTCTAAACTCATTTGGTTTTGTAAATCTTAGATGTTAAGCTTTTAATTTGAATTTTTTGTTTCAGTCCCTCTTGAAGATGGCAAACAATAGGCTAAAACAAAAGATTAAAATTAAGAGCTTAATGTTTAAAATTTACAAAACTAAATGAGTTTAGAAGAAATTCAAGTAAACTCTCAGGTGATGTTTTGTAAGTTTGTAGCATTTATATTTCTACAAGTATCAAAGCTTCAAATTGCACAAAGACTTCAGGAGGATATCTTGTATCTTTATAGACCTGGCCTCCTCTTTTTAAAATAGTCCTTTGCCTGGCTGGGCTGTTGATCTGCTTGAGCCCGGAAGTTTCTTTTTTATAGGTTTGGTAAAGGAATTACGAACAATAGCATTAGTTATCGATAATAAACTGAAAGGAACTGGACCCTAGTAGTAGTGACAGGGAAGTAAGCGACATGAAACAGCTTTTCTGTTCTGCGTGTTAACCTGGCTGTAGGTGTGTCAGTTCAAGTTGTTACTTGAGGAAAGATAAATCTTAGGAACCCTTACCTCAAGCTTTTTAAAACACAGGGTACCACTTAGCCACCAGGAAGCCCATTAAAAGACAGGGAGGTCCAGTAATCAGTCTTTTAGGAAATTGGTAATGATGTCACCTAAATGTGAAACATTAAAAAAAAAAAAGTGTTCTCAACTATGTAAAATCTTTCTCCTACCTTCTCAAACATAATCCTAGGAATTTTGCCTGTAAACAAAGCATTTCTGGGCTATAAATACTTTCTCTCTTTATAGCAAGGCTTCACATTATATTGAGTGCCACAGGTTCCATCATTTTTAAAGGACAGAGACATAAACGATAAATAATGGATATAAAATATTACAGTCTACCACCTCAAAAAATGTTGTTTATGGAGCTTGGAGATTCAAGTATCGATTGCAGTTTTATTTTGAAAAGGATGCTACAACTTGTGTGGTTTTTCTTCCTCATGTTTATATTAAAAGAAAAGAATAAAAGTATTTTAATTAAAATACGTGGCTGTTGTGCACCTTCTCACTGCTCACGTAACATCACGGCTCTGCTTAGCGCAAATGTTCTCAATACGCTCTGATAGGCAGGCCTGAAAGCATTTTCCGACTACCCATTCAAAAGTTTCTTTGACCGTTGCCTTTAGTTAAGAGGCATTTATTTCTTCGGCTTATGTTCTTTTCAACCAGAAGATAATTTAGTACACTTAAAATCACTGGCTGTGGTGCTCAGTGGCATAGTGCATTAGATGGCACTTTGGAATTGTGTGTTATTGTACCAACAGGGGAAAAAAGCACATTGGAAGATAAAAGGTAAAACACAGAAAGGAGTTACAGAAATACTGTTGAATCAGAACATGAGTTACTTGAGGATTTCAAGCCACTGAACAGGAAAGAAAATGGAATAAGAGGAAGTAGAACTGCGGTTGTTGTAAAGAGGGTGATGTTAAACAAGCCATGTGATGTACCAGATCACCATCAGGTTTCTCTAAGACCCTAGTCACTGCACTCGCGCAATATTCCATCACTCCTGATAGTATTGTTGTGTCTTCATCCACCTTAATTCACTACCTAAGGTCAGATCTTTTAACTTTGTTCTTGGTAAGTTGTTGATTAGGAGAAATAATCTGAATTAGTGCAGAAGGAGAGAAAAACTATGACAAATCACTAAGATAGTTTGTACCATGTAATAATATGCCAGTTACTAAGCAGAAATGCTGTCACATCTTGAGTGGTCAAAGGTTAAAAAAAAGTGGGGGTAGGAACACTGCTTGGACACGACTGTAGTTTGAAGACAAGTTAGAATCACTAAACATTGCTCTTTCAGTGTTAATTCTAGAGACAATTACAGCCATTTTGATAAATGGAAAACTTAAAGATTCTCATAAGTACTATAGGGCATGAAAACTAGTTCCTAGTAGGGGCAATAGGGTAGTGTTGAGATTTTATACATAGGAAGAGTTTATTCCCTAAAGTACTAAGACTATAAAAGAATACCTCAACTCAAATTTATTTTCATTTTTAGTTTTTGGAATATACTGACGGTGCAATTTTAACTGGAATACTGTGAACTGAACTTTATAAGGACAAGACAAAGGTTTCAAATCTATGTATGAACCAAATGAAATTGTCATTTTTCTACATTAAATTCACGTGGTTCACCCTAAGACAACTTAGGGCCCAGTGTTTCTGAGAAGTTTTTTCCATTCTGTATCAGATTCTATCATGACCCTATTCTATCACATCTAAAGTACCCTGTATGCCCATTATTGAAATTCAACCTTACAAAGTCCTGGTTTTATAACAACTCATGTTTCATTTGTTAGTTTTCCCATTTTATAAGATATACCATTACTTGATTTTTTAAAAGTGCTGATGAAGTCAGTATTTACTGGAAAATCATTCACTCTATATTTCAGGTTATGCAGTGTTTTGGGAAGTGTTTCCATACAGCATGTAGGTTACCTGAACTCTTTGATCACACAAGCCTTCTACCACGTGTAGAGTGACTAGGACTGTTCCTCGCCCAGAAGCCGTGGTCTGTGAGTTCAGAGCTGCTAGGTAAAGCACCTGATGGCTGGCAGAGCCTCTCTCAGGCAAGCGCTAGTTTCTGTGCAGAATCTGTCGATTATCCCTAGCATCTATCAAGGATTAGATCACCTAAGATCTCAACTGTTGGCCACTTATCACCCTGGCCGGCCTGACACTGCCAGCAAAAATAAAATCCAGGAGCCCTTCAGCAAAGTCTGGTCCCTTGTACACAGGTGCAGTCTGGTTTCGGAGGCAATTTAGTCTATTTTAAATGGGTTTGGCAGATGAGAGAACAATTTAATGTGAAACAAATTTTAAGAATACCAGTTTGTGGTTTAGGGAACTCTAGGATGCAGAAAGAACTAGGAAAGTGAAACAGAAATTAAGAGGAATCCAGAGTCAAATGAAAAGTGGTTAACATTCTTTAAAAAAGGCCCAGGTATGCAAAACAGAAAAAGAGACACAGAAATACAGAACAGACTTTTGAACTCTGTGGGAGAATGTGAGGGTGGGATGTTTCAAAAGAACAGCATGTATACTATCTATGGTGAAACAGATCACCAGCCCAGGTGGGATGCATGAGACAAGTGCTCGGGCCTGGTGCACTGGGAAGACCCAGAGGAGTCGGGTGGAGAGGGAGGGGGGAGGGGGGATCGGGATGGGGAATAAGTGTAAATCTATGGCTGATTCATATCAATGTATGACAAAACCCACTGAAATGTTGTGAAGTAATTAGCCTCCAACTAATAAAAAAATTAAAAAAAAAAAAAAAAAAGAAATTACCAAACAAACAACACGTCATTTCTGTTTTTTCAAAAATACAGGAATAACATTGGTGCAAGATAAACTGCTAAGTTAGAAGCATAAAATGGATACAGGAAAGTAATCTTCATAAAAAAAAAAAAAAAAAAGGCCCAGGTAAATGTGAAGGGAGCTAGTAATTTGAATATTAGAAAAATTCAGCGACAGCCTCAGAACCTAAGGTACTCAAGAATGTGTCCATATCTACTCAGATTGTTCTGACTTTTTCTTAAAACATCTATTCCTTCATCCTAGCATTCTCATTTCCAACCTTTACTTCTGGCTCCCCAGACGGTGGCCCTGTATTACCTCCCTGTGGGAACTGACCCTTCCAAGGGCAAAGGTTGAGTGTTCGGTCACCTCCCACTGGCCTCTCTCAGGATCATCTCAGCTTCACCCTCTGATTTTCTGCTAGTGCCAAATGTGGCAGTGCTTGATGCTGGTTACTACTGTGATCCACTTCCAAAGCCTTAGCAGGTTCCAGGAAGTACAGGATTTATATGGCTCACAGGCTAACTGGTCCCTGTGATCCCCTTTAATCAACTGCTTGGGCCCTCCTCAAGGTGCTTGTTCCCCATCTGCTGCACTCAGTCCCCTGACCTGCCCACAATTCTAGACGTATCACCTCAGGCTAAGCAGCAACCCCACGTGCAGACTCCACAACTTGTTTCACCTGGCGTTAGGAACAGATGCCTCACTCTTAAGGTAACCCCTCTCATCCAACGGAGGCAATTCCATCCCAAGGCTTAAAATCAAACTGCTATATCCACCCCCATCCCCTCCAGAACCTCACCAGTTTATTCCCTTCTGCTTCAAAATTGCATTCATCTTCCCAACATGAGGATAGGGCAGTTTGACCTTGCTTGGTCCTTTACATGTCCCAGTATTTCACAAGATGTGGTCGCTAGACCATCTTGCCTCTCATGGGCTGAAAACTTGTAAGAAATGAGGGGAATCCTGGAACAGATAAAGAAACATTAGTAGAAAGTCTGGTGAGATCCAAATGAAGTCTGGAGTTAATAGTAATATGATAATCTTGACTTCAGTTTAACAAAAGTGCTATGATAATATGTTAATATTAGGGCAAGATGTATATATTTTTGCAACTTCTGTGTAAACCTAAAATAATTCTAAAAGTTTAAACAAGCAAACAAAACAAAAAGAACCACTTCCTGGGCCCTAGACTAAACGAATCTCAGTTCCTGGAGCGAAGCCAGGAAATCTACATTTCTAATAGGAACCCCCAATGATTCTTACACAGACACAAACTTGAAAACTAGTCTTTCAATTCTCTCCCATCCCATGCCTGAATGGCTGCTTCCTCCTCATTTTATTGATACTTACCTTAACCTGGTTTAATCCTTCAGGTCCTCTCAACTCTAAAATATAAATACTATCATTATCGCCCTTTCACAGATGAGAAAGTGCTAAGATGAGAGTACTAAAAGGTTAAGCCATCTGTCTAGGATCAAGCAGCCCATGATTGATGGAGCTGGAATCTGAGTCCCTCGTCAGTCTAGCTCCCAAATCTATGCATAGAACGCTTATACTGCCTCTCCTTCTGCTGGATGTGACCAATTAAAGAGCTGTGCAACTAAGCCACTAAAAATGCATTATGACCTACTTCTCTAGCCACCCAAGTCTAACAGGCCCCTTTTCTACTGGTGGGGAATAAGCAATGTCTTAGAAAGCATCAGGAAGATGTGTCAACTATGGAGACCTGTATGGGGAAGGCACAGTGGCTCTTCTACCAGGATCCAGCTCAGCTGCTGTATTTTCTATTCTCTCAAATGCCCTAATGTGTACCAGTCTAACAATGCTCATCTTACTTTGACACTACATTCTCTCAGGTTTGCTAAGCATCTGTCCATATTGTCAGGGAAGTGGCAACTTTAAATCAACTTACAATAGGTCCTCTGTACCCACAGATTCTGATCAGTGGATTCAATCACCATGGGTTGGAAATACTTGGGGAAAAAATTTAAGAAAGTTCCGAAAAACAAAACTTTAATTTGCTGCATACTACCAACCATTTGCATTATACTTAAAACAACTCCTTACTGAGGATTTGTATTAGACATTAGAAGTAATCTAGACATGATTTAAAGTATATGGGAGGATGCAGGGGGAAGACGGAAGGACTGTGTGTAGGTTATATGGAAATATTGCACCATTTTACATAAAGGACTTGAGCATCTGTGGATTTTGGTATTTGCAGGAGGGAAAGTTCCTGGAACCAGTACTCCACAAATATAGAGGGAGAATATATATCTCCTTATCTGGGCTCCTTGACTGGTGTTTAGACCTTAATGAAAGTGAAGGTGTTAGTTGCTCAGTCATGTCCAACTCTTTGTGACCCCATGGACTATAGCCCACCAGGCTCCTCTGTCCATGGAATTCTCCAGGCAAGAATACTGGAGTAGGTTGCCATTTCCTTCTCCAGGGGATCTTCCAGACCCAGGGATAGAACCCAGGTCTCCAGCATTGCAGGCACATAATTTACCGTCTCAGCCACCTGGGAGGCCTTCATACCAAGTTGTAAATTGAATGATCAAGTTTGGGGAGTTCATGACTGCCAAGCAGACACACAGAACAGCACCGCTTCCATCCAAATTGCTTCAGCAGTCTAGACAGAGCTGACAAAACAACACAATGTCAGGCAGTGCCTCTGCTCTTGTGTATTTCCCTTCTTCCAGTGAATCATAAAACAATCACAGGATTGGCAGGAGAAACCTAAGAAGTATGTTCAAGTAAAACATGTTTTCATTAGTTCTGCTTCTGTGATTGGAGTTTGCTTAATTTCATTATCAACAAAAAGGTTGCCACTCATATCTGAAAAATCTGATAATTAAGTTAGAATCCACATAGCGCCTTCAGCCAGCACATGCTCATTCATGTCCAACTCTGTGAGATGCCGTGAACTGTAGCCCACCAGGCTCCTCTGTCCTTGGAATTTTTCAGGCAGGAATACTGGAGTGGTTTGCCATTTCCTACTCCAGGGAATCCCTTAGAAAGCAGTGTGTCTCTTTGTAAAAAGCATGAGGAGAAAAATACTTGTGTAGCATCTTTTTACTTACTTTACCATTGCTTTAATGCACTTTAAAATTTATCTATATTGGGAACAAAGAAACAAAAACAGACATTTCTTTGTTTTTCATAAATAGCTACTCTCCATATTTGATAAAAATCTCAAACCATTATTTTAGCTTCCCACAAATATAATACATACAGATTTTTTATCTGAAATAGTGTCAGCAAATTAAGTACCTTGAAACTAACATAACCACATGCAACTGCTGTTCTACTGACTTCCAGGAACAAAACAAAAAACTTTTTATCAAGATGCTCTGGATTTCCTTTTGTTAGTGTTAAGAGATTCAATATTATAATCATCTGCCAGTAATAATTTATAGATTTGAGTTGATTGTCTACAAATAAAATACCACTGGCATTGCTTTATGAGTTCTGGATTTGACATGACATCGACAATACCTCATGGGACAGGCAATACACATATGTGGAAATCAGAAAAAGTAGTGAATGCCCTGGGCTCAAACTACTGACTCGGTATGTGCCTCATTTGGCTCAGTAATAAATTCACCTGCACCAAACCCGTATCAAAAGTCACTAAATCTCCCATATATAAAAATTATTTATATACACCCACAACACATACATACTATGCATACAGTTTTTAACAACATGAAGTAATATTGTCTTCAAATGATGTACCACAGACATTATCCTGGCTGAAATAAATCCTGTAATTGTCATCAAGCTGCTAGAAGCTTTTGAGAGTTCTGAGTCGGGTTACTTAGTTACTTTCATCCTGCCTACCCTTCACCCTGCTTTCATGTCCTGGTAGCTTTTTCTTTCAGAACCACCCTCCTCAACCCAGGCAGATTTCTTTCCCAGGATCACTTGATTGGACTTTGGAGGCAAGAAAGGGCACGCTGAGGGAGCAGGCAATTCTCAGCCACTGTACCTCACACCTGCCTAGATTTGTGATGTTCTCTGTCCTGTTGGCCCCATTCAGTGTTAGAAAGCAGTGATTCAAAGCTTTGTCCCTCCTACCCGCCTTGGTCTTTCTGTAGAGCACAAAAGTGAAAGAAGCCTCTTTAGCAGGGGTGGCAGTTCATTAAAATATACAACTACGTCTCCTAGCTCTGGGGTTCCCATTCTGTACTTGAGACTGCGGGTCACGGATGCTGTTACTAAGGTTCGGTGCGGGATCCATGAGGTTTTCTCCTGGCAGCCGGTGTCAGGATTAGTGCAGCCCTAGCCCAGGAGGAAAGGGCCTAATGAATACCAACTTGGAAACAGGGCTGCTGGCACATTATTTAAGCCTGTACATGCGCACAGTGACACACAACACACACATGGGCCCGTCGTTGGAAGCGACGGCAAGAAAGTATGACAAAGGTTTGCAAGGATAAACCAATAAGGCACCAAGAGAACTTTCTTCCAGTCAATTTAGACAGCTTCAGAATGTGAGGTTAATAATACATAGTAAAAAGACTTCCTAAGGCTCTTGTCAGCTGATTCACTGATAGGTCGCATATTAGTTCCTTCTAAATCTTCACCCTCCTATCTATGCTGAGAGACATTGCTTAAAATTGAACCACGAAAGGGACAGCCCAAAAGCTGTGTATGAGACTAAACTGGGCCTTAAATCCTCACTAAAATCAGAGCTAGCTGTAAAGAAGTTGCTAAACTACCTCACATCCTTTCATTTTATAATTGCTTTCATGAGTATGGATGGTCTGCCTAATGAAAATAAAAATCAGGAGAGAATTGAGTATGAGATGGAAACAGGGGGTGAGCATAAATAGATGGGTTTCTCTGCCTGGGTAGGGGGAGGGGTGGCTGATGCAAGACTTCAGGAAGCAGTGGGTTTAATCTTTGAGGGAAGGGAGAGCAGGGGTGAGAGAGAGAGACTGAAAACAGGCAACGCTAACAACTGGGATGAACCAAAAAACCTCCAGTGCATTACCTCTATTACTGCTCTTTGCCTTAGTATCCTTTCTCTTAACTGTCTTAAATTGTTTTTAAAGTAAATTGGTTGTTCTTTTTAGGTTTGGTATGTTGCCGAAATAAAAAAATAATTGTTTTAAAAGTAAGAATTAAATCACTTCAACCACATCCTCTCACAACTTTTAGATAAATTCTGCATCATCTTTACACTCTTCCACAAAAAAAAAAAAAAAAAAAAGGAAAAGGAACAACCCAAATTAGACACAATGACTGAAGGCAGCAGAATAATCTATGTATTTTCTGGGAAGAGGTCAAGGTGATCAGAAGAGGTCCTCATTTGAAAAACAGGAGAGGAACTGGCCCTCAGGCAGGGGATCTATTTCAAGGTTCTAAGCAGCTGCAGAAAAAGCAGACGAATTAGATGTGCAGAAAGTTCTGTAGCTCGGTGTACCAGGTTTTGTCAAATATACTGAAATTTAATTTTGATTTAGGTGAGTGTTTAAGAGCAGTGCATTTTTATAAACATGAACAGCCTTTGAAAGTTCATGAAGACTATTAACATCATGCTTCTTTCCATCAGCATAGTGCTTAAATCCATTGTGGAAAATACACACTTGTTTACTTAATATCCATAAAGTAAAAGCTGCCCTGGGCTTAAATCTTACTTTTCCAACTTTGGTATAAATGAAGTGCAAATCGTTATACTTGTCATTTTTCTAGAGAGGCCTTCCCAAATTTTAATTGCATTTGCCATTTTAGCTTCTTAAATCTAGTCCCCAGTATTTTACCGGAAAATGCACTGTCACTCCCTTCCCCAACTATAGCCTCACACTCTTCTTGAATGAATGGTTAAACAGATTAGAAAAGCAAACAGCATTTTTAATAGTAAAGTGTGTGTGTGTAGTGTGTGTACGTGTGTATTCAACAATACGCAGGCTTTCATATAAGAATGAGGGAATGGTTCAACAGATTAGAAAAGCAAACAGAATTCTCTAACAGTAAAGTTTGTGAGGGTGTGCTCACCAATATACAAGCTTTCTCAGAAGAGGAGGAAAAGAAAAATATATTGAGGTGGGGTGGGGAAAACGGCTTTCCTTTTGCTACACTGATTCACGTTTCAAAAGCTTAAGCAAGTGTGTTATGGGTCTCATTTGTTGTCAGAGGCTGCAGAGAGCAGTGTCTCGCTGCTTTTGAAATATCTGGCTGTAATCTAGTCCAATGTCCAGGGACAGTCATTTTCCCTCATTGCTGCCAATGTTTGTTCACAGGTAGCCAGCCTCCCTTTCAAGCACCTCATTCAATGATGGGTGTGGTTTCTAATCACAGCTCTCCAGGAGAGGAGGAATAAGAAAAGCAAAAGGACTGTTTAACATGATAAAGGAGGTGGGATGGGGGAGGAGCAGATAAGAGAAGTGTTGGAAATTTACTTAATTACAGGAGGTATATCCAGTTTAGTCCTTAAATGTAAAAAGGAGACCCCTTCAGCTCTATCACTAAGTACTTTCAGAAGAAGGAAGTGGGCTCATTTTTACCAAAATATAACACAAGTTTTTTGTTGGTTTTTTTTTAAGTAAGATCACTAGAGTCTATTAAGAACCACCCACTCCTCCAGCACAAAGCTGCCATCTTAACAGTCTGGAATTGAAGTTCAACCAATCGCCATCCCTTAGGTTAGCACTATTCCAAACATTTATTCTGGACACTTACAATGCTACCTCTAAGTCATTCAAGCAAAGCTGGCACTGTTAAGAATGAGAATGATTACAAGGACTACAGAAAAGAAACTCAAGCTTGCTAAACAAAGCTAGGACTCACACAGAAACTCTCAACATTTCCTAACCTTGTCACTTTCTGGAGGTGTAAACCCATTATGCTCCCCCTCCTCAGTATGACTTAGGGTGTCCCCAAAGTTAGGGAAAGGGCCAAGCAGCTCATCTTAAAGCATCTGGGACACTTTAAGCAGTGGAAGGAGAAGTAAGCTGGAGAAGCCCACGAGAAACTTCCCGCTCACAGCAACCTAAACTTTCACTGTTCACATTATTTTTAAAGACACAAGTATAGGAAATACATTTTCCCAATTGAGACCACACAGTTCACAGAACCCTGAACCAAGTGGACCTTCATTATAATGCCAACCTCAGGATTGTAACCGCCCCCCCAAAGCAAAGGTAAGTTTTGTTGCCAAAATGCAACAAAGTTAAAAATTAAGAAAACGACATATAAATTAAAAACATGGTTCCCCTCAAAAAGGCAGGAAGATAGAGCAGACGTCAGCTGAGCCCCTCTGAGAAGTCCTGGGACAGGTGCCCCCCTGGAAACAGCCCCTTCCCCTCCTCTCCAAGTTGCCCCAGGAGCGGGCGTCAGCACCATTAAGGTAAAACGGAAGTGACCTTGGCAAAGCTACCAACGGAAAACAACCTAGCTCCCTCAACTCCCGCCCGGCTCCTGGTCCCTTGTCCGCCTCCTCCTACACGTGCGACAGGGACACCTACTTGTGGTAGGTGGCGGCGGCGGCAGCTGGGCCGGGGGGCCCGGTCCTGCCCGTGAGCGCAGCGCTTGCCTCAGCGTGGTCCCCCACGGCCGTGGTGCCGCACGTGTCGTGGCGGTCACCGGCGTGATCGGTGGCTCGGGCGCTGCTGTCATCATGGGTGTCGTGAGTGGAGGGGGCTGAGCTGGGGGTGACGGTCCTCGCCTCCGGGCAGGGTGAGGGAGTGGCAGGCTCTCTGGTCTTCTCCTTGACTCCTGGTTCTCCTGCTGCTGAATGGTATCCCAAAGCCAGTCAGGAATAAGCATGGACACTTCAGGGCTGGCGGGAGGCATGTGTTCTTGGCTGCTGAGGTCGGAGGAAATGGCCGGCCTCACAATGATGGTGCGGGCCCCCACCTTGGGTTCGTTGGTGTCACTGCCACTGCTTGTAAGCCAGCCCTGGATCTGGTCCCTCCACCAGCCCAGTATCATCCCCACTGTCACCCCAGGGTGCTCTTCACAGATTCTATATCTGTATCATCTCCATCTATTCTACATCTACATCTATATGAACTACATCTATTCTATGTCTCTATTATTTCCATCTATTCTATATCTATATCAACTACACTTATTCTACTGTTAGCACACATTCCTGTGCATGCACACTGGGGTCAAACAAACTGAAACATCAGAGTTTGAAGCAGAGAAAGGTTTATTGCAGGGCTATGCAAGGAGACAGGTGGCTCACACCCTAAAAGCCCAAACTCCCTTAAGAGTTTAGCAAAGCACTTTTAAAAGCCAGGTGAGGGGGGAGGGGTGAGCTGGTATACAATTCTCTGATTTGGGGAGGGAACAGGGTGGTGTCACATTATCAGTCAGGCTCCAGGAGGCCTGAGGCTGTGTGCTTTTAGTTGTCAAGTAATTAGTGTCTTCTATTCTGTGGAGCCATGAAATTAAAAGATGTTTACTCCTTAGAAGGAAAGTTATGACCAACCTAGATAGCATATTAAAAAGCAGAGACATTACTTTGCCAACAAAGGTCCATCTAGTCAAGGCTATGATTTTACCAGTGGTCATGTATGGATGTGAGAATTGGACTGTGAAGAAAGCTGAGCGCTGAAAAATTGCTTTTGAACTGTGGTGCTGGAGAAGACTCTTGAGAGTCCCTTGGACTGTAAGGAGATTGAACCAGTCCATCCTAAAGGAAATCAGTCCTGGGTGTTCATTGGAAGGACTGATGCTGAAGCTGAAACTCCAATACTTTGGCCACCTCATGCGAAGAGTTGACTCATTGGAAAAGACCCTGATCCTGGGAGGGATTGGGGGCAGGAAGAGAAGGGGACGACAGAAGATGAGATGGCCAGATGGCATCACCGACTCAACAGGCATGAGTTTGAGTCAACTCCGGGAGTCGGTGATAGACAGGGAGGCCTGGCGTGCTGTGATTCATGGAGTCACAAAGAGTCAGACACGACTGAGCGACTGAACTGAACTGCACTGAATCTGTGGAGGGATTTTCACATCTGCAAAACAACTCGGGAAATGTGCATCAAATCTAGGTACTTTAGAGAGAAGCATACGGCATCGAGGAAGGCTTGTCTGAAAAAGCCCCCTAGAATCCTACTCAGTTGCACTATATCTATACCATCTATTAATAAGTCTATTCTACATCTATATCATCTATGTCATGGTCTGTGTGCGGGTTGGAAAAGGATTTCCAGACATGAGACAGAATGAGAGGGAAATAAAGTTTATTAGAGTGGAAGAGGCTGTTAGAACAGCTGGCCAGCCCAAGAGAGAAGGGATGTTGAAAAGGGGTCCTTAGCTCACTTTTATACCCAGGGTACAATGAGTGTGATAGGGGACTTGCGGGTCACTTGCTGATTGGACTAGGCACATATATGGTGTGGGAGGAAGAGTAAGGCAAATACCTTCTCACTATTGGGTAGGAGGGAGACAGGTTATACTTCTCAGGAGAACCTGAAATCCATTAATAGTTACAATGTGGGGGAAGGAAGGACAATAAGGGTCTGGTTTTCTGTTCCTGAATTCCAGGACCCTCCTTGGTTTCATCTGCTCATTCGTCCTTGGGTCACCACATTCCTCCCTCTCTTTACTTTTAGGACCAAATTTTTGGCCCCTGTTGATACTCTGCTCACGTCTAACTATCTACCTATTTTCCTTTTCAAGCATTTGGGAACCCAGTCTCAAAGGAAAAGAGGCGATGACCACTCTGGTTTCTTCAGGCTGTAGGGGCATACTGGGGCTCTGGGTTTCAGTTCCCTTTGCCTGCTCTCTGTCAGGGTGCATTTATGGAGGGAGATGAGAGTCCATGGAATAATAAAGTGGCTTGTTTCAGCATTGTCTAGGTGTTGGTCGGGAATATTCTTGTCAAACTATCACTCGGAGATTTTTTGTTTTCTAGAAGAAATCAGCTTAATGAGAAATTTAAAGATATATGGCCTAAAGACTAATAGAAGTAGAAAAGATTCTGAGGAGCTAGCCAGGAGAACCAGGACTAGACTTTGGTTTGTGACATTAGTGTTTTTCCAGGTAAGAGAAGATGCAAGAATTTGGGCTCATAAAAACCTTTACCTGAAAGCATCTGACCCTCTGAAGGCCAGTTCTTTTGGGTTTTTCCCAGAGCACAGAGTGCCTTATTTCTGATCTCCACCCTGAATTTCTTTCAAGGGGTGTTGAAGGTCAACAGCTTGCAATGGTCATGATGTAATCTTTGTAGAGATAGCTGGCAAGCACCAATTTCCAGTCAGCAGGATCCCTTCATAGTCACATATTTGACCATGTTTGGGGGGCATTTCATGGCCATTGTGTCCCACGGTGCTGGGAAGGCTCATTCCCAGGTCTTGGGAAGATCCCATTGAGAGGCCACTCAGTGTGCTGTTATTGGACCAGACCTTGAGAGTAGCAAAAGTCTCTGGACCATACCTGTCTTACTAGCCTCTTGGTCCAGGAAAGTATTCCCTCTTGTTGCTTCTTCCCAATTCTAGAGTTACATTATTACAATCATTGATCTCATATGAAACTGCATATCAGCATTTTATCACAGGCTCAGGCACACATTTAGTAACATAAGAAACAGTTCTGAAACAAGTGACACAGAAAATAATATAGCTAGCAGGTATTAGTAAGGTCATAAGCAAGAATTTTGGAGAAGGAAATGGCAACCCACTCCAGTATTCTTGCCTGGAAAATCCCATGGACGGAGAAGCCTGGTAGGCTACAGTCCATGGGGTCATAGAGTCGGACACGACTGAGCGACTTCACTTTAAGCAAGAATTTAAGTCAAGAACTTTCATTAGGTATAGCCCAGTATACCCCAGGTCATCTGACTTAGTTAAATGACTATAGCCATGTGTTAATCTCCTGGTGTACATCATGGAGCCTCTGACCTTTATCCAAAGATTAGTCGTTGAGATAAGCTTTAGAAACAAACTTAGAATGTCCTTTCTAATAACTTAATTAATTAAACCTTTTAGCAATATAACATAACAACAAGGAACTATCTCAGAAATGAATCGTACTAAACCAGGCCTTAATTAGCAAAACTAGAACTTAATATTAAGTGAAATATAATTTTTTGTCATTGTGAGGACATTAACCCTGTAGCCAGGGAAGGCTTTAACTCATCAAATGAAAATGAGGTTTGTCAGGGAGCAAGGAAAGCCAAGCGGCCACCTTGGATTTCCCACAGCCCTGACTCTTTGATTTACAGCTATTGTTCACCTATTTCTAATTCCCCGATTTAGGAGTAGACTGTTGCCATGTTTTAAGGACATCAGGATAGCAAAGGTCTAACAGTGAGGACTTATTTTTTGTAGAAGCAGAATGAGCTTTGCCTATATGTACCATAATCTTAAATAATACTTATTTACTTTATCAAAGTAACAAAAGATTTTAAAAACAAATATAAATCACTTAAAGGCAAAGAAATTCATAATCCATTAACAAAAGTTTCATTCTAAGAAAACTTTGTTCTCTTAACAAAGAGAGTAGAATAAATTCCAGTCTGTTACCAGTTTACCAGATAAGAAACAAAGAAAATTTGTTTATTGGTTAATCTTAGATAAGTCTTTTCCATAAATCTTGAAGTAGCAGTATTCTTGCAGTTATCAGAGTGAAACCATAGAAGGCATGTTTAAAATCTGATTAAATTCCAATTGACAAAATAGCCTGGTCATTGCTGTGAGATGTAACACTTCAATATGCTAACTAGCATTATAGTTAACCACATTTTCTCAGGGTATATCAGATCTATATGAATTCCATATAACTTTAGGATATCTATATTAATAACATCAACCATTCAGTATAACCTGAGAAGATTTGTCACCCCTTCAATAGTACTTCCCATGTACTTTAACATGTCCAATGAACCCAGGTAGTTTAATAGCTCCTTGGGATGTCTCAGGGGCCCTCTGAAGCATCCCAAAGTTAGCTAGAAGTTAAGTTATTTAAGAAGTTTTGTCGATAAATATCAAAAGGGTTTATAACAGTCAGATAGAATCATATAGATCACTGTAAAACAATATATTCATTTAACCAAAGTATTAAGGAAGATTTCAAAGGTAAACATAGAACATATCACTTCAGAGGTAAAGAAACTTAAAATCTATTATCAAAGGCAGTTCAACATCTCAAGAAAACTTGTATTTATGCAAAAAACTCTTCCCTTGGGGTCCACTTTCCATAAAATCTTCTTATCACTATCTGTACCCATTACTTTCCTCACCCATCCTGAAACAGCCACCTATAAGTCAGACCTACTCATGTTTCCATTTATAAAATGTAATTTCATTCCTCATACCTTCTTTACTGAAAACACACATCCTACCTTCCTCAAGCAACCAAGAAGTGACTTTTATATTAGCATTCTATAGATTGGTGAACATAGACAATTTCTAAAAAAAAAAATTCTATAGAACATCTCAGGATGCCATCAAACATTATTCATTAATAGTCCAAAATCTCTAGTTTCTCTGTAAGAGGAAGTTAGTATTCAGTAATGAATGTTTCAGAATCTTATTTTATTTGGAAATGACCTATCTATTCAATAAACTTCTGTTACTTAGTTTAGCACAACCCTAGAAATTCAGGTTACCAAAATCTAGAGAGACTGTTTTAGACAGACATTTCTAAAGTATGGTTATTCTTAACAGAGTTTATCTAAAAGCTCATATCTCATTTACATATTTTTTGGAAGTTTCTTCTCTTGAGGTTCTTTCCTTGTGGATAAACTTGTAATAGATAATAACAATATAATAACACATAACTTATAATAAACCTAGGGACAGTGAAAATAGTATGCTTAATGTTAATAACTCTTGGACATGCCTATATTAGGTTAACAAGCAAACATTAATACTAGATATCTAATACTGAATATTTCCCAGTTCATGTGAATCTTAAATTCATTTAGGTTAATTTCTCTTGTATTTAGAATTATCTCACTTGTAAGTGCTTACTTTTCTTTAGGCCAATTTAGAACTCATTTACAACTTCAGCAATATTATCAAAAAAACAAAACACAAAAGACACACACTGAGACATGCATAAATCCAGACAGACAGACAGAGATCTCAGTTTTCTGCGAGATCTCATAATTTTCTGCTTGAGCTTTAAAATATCACTTTGACACCACCTCCCCGGCCCCCACCCTCTTTTTTGGCTTGCAGTTCTAATCTGGCCAAGGTTGAGGTCTCAAAGTTGGTTGTGTGTTTCAAGGACATGGAAGGGGTTAACTTCAAGCTTTTCCCTAGGCAGGCCTTTTGACAAGCTAGTTTTTTTTTAATTGCATATGCAAAAAGAATTGGTCTTGCAATTTCCAAGAAAAAAAATTTTCATTTTAACCAGATTTCTCCAGAGTCTAAAGAATATCATGGCCATCCTGTGTCAAAAAGTCATCTTTCCTTTCTGTAGTCATAGTTCTATAGCTAAAATATAGACCAAATAGTGCTCAAACTGACTCTGATATCAGGCGATATCAGCTGATAAAAATCTCTGGTGGGAAGGGAGGTCTTCGTCACATCAGAAGAATCTGAAGGGTTAAGGGAGTTTGCAGGAGTGGGGGAAGCTTGGTATTTCTCTACCCTGAGAAACAGAAGTAGTTAGAAGGGAATTCTTTAGGATGTTCAGGAGTGGGGAAAGCTTGGTTCCCTCCACACCCGTGAGATGAGTGTAGTTAGAACATTCTTTAGAATGTTAGGAGAGGTTTTAATCCTTCAGGCTTTTGAATATAGGAGAAAGACTTGGACCAAAGGGAACCTCAGAATCCTTTCCTAGAAATCATGCGGATATGAAAGGTCGAGTAGGGGTCGCCTAGGAAATCTGGTGGAGAGAGTCAGAGGGGGACGGGAGATAAGGAGGCAACAGACAGACACGTGAGGCATGAGTCCTGAAATCCGAATTCTGACTGAGGGCCATGAAGGACTGAATGTGAGGAGATTCTGGGTCGTTTCCCTGCTCTTGGCAAGAGCTAGTGTGCCATTCAGAGGCCATTTTGGGGGCGTCCCCCAGTTTGTATTGAGGCCAGACCTTTCACAAGGTCAGAATTTTCCCGTCTCTGAGAATGTAGCCAGGGGGTGAGTCTGAGAGGGCTCCCAGGACACCCAGAACCCACTCTTAGCCTACCTGCCATAGAACGTGGGTCCTGAGAGTCACCGGCTGACAGAAAGGCGCCCCTTTGTCCCAGGGATCTCTCTGTGCCACTAACGGCATAAAAATGGCTGCCCTTCCCCACAGCCGTGTCCGACAGTGAGAGGCGACCCCCGAGAGCCGTGCAGCTAGGGCACCGTGTGACCCGGGCAGAGAAAGACAGCTTCCCGGGAGCAACAGGGTGACGCACGGCTGGGAGACTCCCTGAAACGCGGAGGGCACTCTTGGCATGGCCCAGAGGCAACACCGAGGCTCCTGTAACCGAATCCGGACTGAAAGGGAAAGAAGGGAGAGTGACAGGGAAGAAGGCTGAGGAATCTGCCTTCCGAGCCTCCTGGGGAGGCGGTGACCAGGGGACAGTGGGCTCTGCTTTGCGTTAACCACTGTGAGCCTGACACGGTGCATGGAAGTTGTCTTGCTGTGGGCGGAGGCCCTTGTGGCCTGATCTGTTCCGTGTGCCCCTTATCCTCACACGGGAGTCTTCATGTGGCTTTTAAGTGCCTAACCTGTGCTCACACGATATTGGTTGGCCTAGTCCTCAGTTGGAAAGAAGACAAAGGAAAGACCCTCACCCGTTCTGGCGGCAGCTACTGGGGCGCAGCGGGCAGCGGGCCCTTTGGAACACACCAGAGGATAACCCTGGCCAGAGTGCCTCAGTTGCTCCACAGCACTTGTGTGTTCGCAGAGGGTCCCTTTGAGAAAGGAGAATTGAGGCAGTGGGGAAGAGACCCCAAGTCCCCATACAGGCCCCAAAAAGGTCGTGGTCCGGGCAGTAGTAGGAAAAGAATTTCCAGACATGAGACAGAATGAGAGGGAAATACAGTTTATTAGAGTGGGAGGCGCTGTTAGAACAGCTGGCCAGCTCAAGAGAGAAGGGACGTTGAACAGGGGTCCTTAGTCCACTTTTATACCCAGGGTACAAGGAGTGGGATAGGGGTCTTGCGGGTCATTTGCTGATTGGATAAGGCACATGTAGTGGGTGGGGGGAAGAGTAGGGCAAATACCTTCTCCCTGTGGGGTAGGAGGGGAGACAGGTTACACTGCCCAGGAGGACCTGAAATCCATTAATAGTTACAACATGGGGGAGGGAAGGACAATAAGGGTCTGGCTTTTCTGTTCCTGCATTCCAAGCCCCTCCTTGGTTTCATCTGCTATTTCAATCTTGAGTCACCACAGTTCCCACTCTGGCTACCAATTGCATTGAGATTGTTTTCCTCTAGGGAGAAGGACTATTACTTATTGACCACCTGCTATTAGACTAGCTTGTTCTATCTTGTGTATTGCCTCAACCTTCACATCTTTTGGAGGTGGACATAATGGTCCTTTATAGATGGGGAAATTGAGGCTCAGAGAAATGAAGAAATTGAGAGAACTCAACCGTAGAAATGAGAGTGTGACAGACTGTATCAGATAATTAAGGATATGATTTTGTTCAGGCTATTGCAACAAGGACAACATTCATTAATGAAGAGCATCTCATAAAAAGGAAGAGAACCTGGGTTTTGTAGAGCAGATAAATAAGGAAGTAATCTACAAGTCTTATGGAAGTCAGGAGAAAGGATGGGAATGGATCTTGGAGTATACAAAGGAAGGATTAGGGGGAAGGTTTCTTTTTTGTTTGGTTGGTTGGTTTTGGATTTTTGACTTTTGGCATTCATTTTTACTTTACTTTTTGAAGTATAGTTGGTTTACAGTGCTGTGTTATTTTCTGGTGTACAGCAAAGTTATACACACACACACATATGCACAACTAATTTTCTTTTCAAATTCTTTTCCATTATAGGCTATCACAAGGTGTTGAATATAGTTCCCTATGCTACACAGTAGGACCTTGTTTATTTTAGATACAGTAGTGTAGGGATTTCTTAACTGTTGCAACTTTCTGAGAGCACAAGTTTCAGAAAATAATTCAACATTGTCAGAACCCCTTTTTCCCAGACAAGCATCATTCATTGCTGAACAACTCAGAGGTAATTATAAGCCTCTTGAGAGGGCAAGGTAGAATCTAAGAAATAGTCTCCCAGGTGTTGCAGGAAGGTAGTTGTTAGAGAAAACACTGACTGAAACTGCCTATCCTGGCCAGCCACCACAGTAACAATTTGTGTGAGTTATTTGATGACAAGGATCCTGGTAAGGAACATGAAACTAACAAGCCACCAACAATGATTAATAGAAGAACTTGGGAAAGTCAAAAGGAGGTGCCAATTCATTTCCAAGTGTTAGACAAGAATCCACTCTCAGGGTCCCTCTTCCTGCAATGCAAGCATTCTTGTTAATGCCATTCATGTAAGACCAGGTGAACCATCTGTTGAGAAGTGGTAGCGAAGATCAGTCGTTTTAGGGTTCTGGAGATCAGGCATCTTGAAAGAGGGATACCTAAAGTTAGAAAGGTAAATATTAGCACTGAATGTTGTATTAAGGTAAAGAGCCAGAAGCTGAATTCTAAGGGCAGCTAGTCCAATGGACTCCAAGAGGTTGGAGAAGGTTGTTCGGCAGTACTCGATTTCTTAAAGTTCTCCAGTTGGGACGTTGTTGTTCTTGGTGATGTTGTCCACTGTCTTGGTTACATCTTGTAAAAGAGCATGTATGACCTGAACTTTTCACTGCACTCACTTAGTGATCCAAACACAGCTTGTACAGGGAGAATTCTGCTGCAGTGGTGAGCCCTTGGAAGTTTATGGCAAGTTGCTGGGCTTCAGCTTGCAGGGCCTCTTCAGATCTTGGGAAATAGCACCACCTACAAGGCAATCTAGTATCCTAATAGGGATCTAGGCAGTCAGATTTCAGTTCTAGAAGTTATCAGATTTAAAGTAAAGAAATAAAGTTGCAACAAAGTTAATTTTTTTTTAAATACTGAAAATATGACTAATACTACACTGATGTTATCTAATATAAGGCAATGAAGAACCAGGAATCTGATAAATAGAAACATACTGTAGAAAGCAAGGGCACCGACAGATCTCTAGGAACTTCCTCTATGACATACAATTTAAAATGTTTGTATTAATAATATCACCCATACAAATTTACCTAGGGAAGGCTAAGCATCTCTTTTGATTTGACAACTCTTTGCTTTTCATCAATAGTAACATAGGAAATAAATTTGATTATTTCTAGCACCTCTCTTTTGATAAGGTGAAAGAACAAATTCTCTGTGAGTTTCTAGGGGCCCTCTGGGAAATCTCAAAGGCAGTTTTAGGTGTAAAGGTATCATTTATAACTGTATTTTGGAAATACAAAACTCAAAAGTTGTTAGGAAATTTGAACATCTAAGATAGAATTGCATCATGAGTGCCTGAGACATTTTGCTTCTTGTTTCAAAGTGACAATGGAACATCCAAAAATAAACACCGAAGGTAACGTGCTTTTTCCTAAGTGATAAGCTTTTATTTTCTTAAATCTTCAAAGATACATTAAAACCAACATTAAACCATAGAGGGTTATTCTGTTAAGACACAAAATCTTTGTGAACTAAAACATTATGCAGAAGGCAAAGAATAATATTTTAAAACTTCATGCTAAATGGACAGAAAATTTTGCCATTTTAACAGAGATAAAAACAATCTCAATTTTGCATCAGCATAATATTTGACACTCGGGCTTCTCTGGTGGCTTGGATGGTGTAGAATCTGCCTTCAATGCAGGATACTGAGGTTTGATCCCTGATCCAGGAAGATCAGGATCCCTTCTCCTGATCCTGGAGAAGGAAATGGCAACCGCCTCCAGTATTCTGGAAATCCCAGGGACAGAGGAGCCTGGCACTTTACAGTCCTTGGGGTTGCAAGAGTCAAACATGACTTAGTAACTAAACCACTACCACCAATATTTGACACTAAAAGCCCTTTTTGAAATCTTATAAGAAACCTATCAAAGTTGAGATAGCACTGACCACAACAAATAAAATTTCCTTTTCACAAATTTTCTATTAGGTTTTACATCCATTTAGGTTCGGCCTTCCTCTTTTCTCTTTCTCATTCTGCAGCAACCAGTGATAGCTTAGAACCAAACCACTCTCTTGCTTCATTAACAAAAGCACATCCTACCTACCTTGCATATGGAGTTAGTCCTCTCTGGCATCTCCTTCACATATATTGATTATAACTTTTAACCACAGCAACTTCTATTCCAGAGGGAAAATTAAGAGGCTGATAACTGAACAATCTGCCACACACCAGCATTTTGCAGCACATTAGCAGAGCTCACAACTTCCTGTAACCATACATGTCCCTTACAATACAGTGTCTCAAAGTGGCAAAAATTAAACATGCTCATTAACAACCCAAAGTAGAAAACCTCTCTGCAGTGTATAAAAATAAGAGGCAAGTGTATTCAAACTTTAAATTATGATTAGTAATTAATGTTTTAGTACTCTATCTTACTTGGAGGTGATGTATGTAAACTCAATTTAGTAGAAGTCTAAAGTTTTAAATCACCTAATATTCTGGGAAATTACCTTCAAGCTTACATATTACAAAAGATAATTACTGTTGAAATAAAGTTTTCAGAATAGTGATTCAATTTGGGAAAATATAAATGTATGTCTTTCATAACCTAAAGCATTAAGTAAAAGTAATGTTAATTATCTAATAAGTGAACGTGTGTATGTTTAGAAAACCCATAAAGTACAACAAAATATATGCTATTTTTATACTTACTGTCAATAACTCAGAAAAACAGCTGTTTTTATTAAACCAAAATTATACAAGTCTTCTTTGTGAAAGATTTACCTAAATTATGTTAACTTGAATTCTTAAATCATTTCTGAGTTCATTTACATAGGAATATCTCTTTTTCACATTGAAAATATTTGGGGCTTAATTTCCTTAATTTCTTGGAATTTTAGGAATATTCCATTTACATAAGCACTTATTTACCTCTAAGGTAATCAGAATAGAGCTCCTATAAAGAGATTTATAATCTAATTTAGTAATACAATTCAGAAACAGGAAAACATTACACAGTCACACAAAGGAAAGGTGAAGGTCTTTCTGAATCATATATATATAAACACACAAACACATACAGAGAGAAATAGCTTCAAGTTTAAAATGTCAGCTATGGATCAAGCATAAAAACAGAAATACAAGACTCGCTGGTCTGTATCAAGGAATTTTTCCCGTACAAATTCTTAGTTAATTCAAATTCAAAACAAACAAAAGACAAACAGGAAAGACTAACAATTCTGATTCTGTGCTATCTTCCATCCAATAGAGAAAAGAACTTTTTCATGATGTTACATCTGTTACATTTACATTAGTCTATTTACAGAGAACACCAATTTGTCAGACAATAAAACCAAGAAAAGCCAGGACTGGAAGTCGAGTGAGTACGCAGAATCAGCACCAAATCCTTACTCAGCTATTAACAGGCAAGAGCCCAGAATACCAGCCAGGAGTCAGGGGCACCATGGGGGTCCCAAGTTAGAAGTCAAGGAGGGAGCACAGCTGACTCTGAGAAGCTTCAGTATGTAGATAGAGTAAATGTGAATTCAAAGATGAGGTCCAATCTTGTTTAAGTCACAGCACCGAAACTGTGAAAGACAAAATGCATTGGACAATTAAGGATATGATTTTACTTATACTATTGCAATAAGGAAAATGGTAATTAATGAGGAATGTCTCACAGAAAAATAAGGGGACCTGGGATTTATAGAGGCAGGTAAGCAAACAACTTATTAGGAGTCTCATGGGAGTCCTGGATAAGGATGGAGACAGATCTTATCTCAGAATATACAAGGACCTCCTTTGTTGTTAGCAAGTCCAGGAACACAAAAGCTTCCAGGAGTGCAGGGCTCATATAAAATGCAACACTGTCCAAAGATTTGTTCTTTCAAAGATGAACTCCTGGACTTCCCTGGTGGTCCAGTGGTTGAGAATCCACCTGTCAATGCAGGGGACACAGATGCCATTCCTGGTCAGAGAAGTTTCCACATGCTGCGGGGCAACAAAGCCCCTGCACCACAACTACTCAACCCACATTCTAGAGCCCGCAAGTCACAACTGCTGCAGAGCCTGTGCTTGACGGCTAGAGAAGCCACTGCAGTGAGAAACACTCTTGCCACAACCAGAGGGTAGCCCCAACTCGCTACAGCTAGAGAAAGCCCGTGAGTAGCAACAAAGACCCCATAGCCAAAAAGTGAAGAAAAAAAAAAAAAATGAAACAGTTTTCAGGCCTTTTACTACATTCCTTTATATTTCCTGGTTTTGGTTGCAGGCAGATAGAAGGTGCATAGTAAATGCTTGCTGAGCTAACTTTAACAGAATATGATGATGAGGGCTCTGCCTGCCAGAGGGGACTTGGAGAGAAAGGTGCTGTGCTGCCCAAGGAGGGGACTCAGGTCAGTCTGTGAATGTCAGCAAGGAGTAAATCCATGATGGAAGTGGACACTTTTCAAAGGTTCATCTCTGCTACAGGGAAAGTTCAATAATTTTTTGGAGACTCATTTTTTTCTCCCTAAAATGGAAATGCAACATATTTCATAGATGTCTCTGAAACTTCAGCCACATAATAACACTAAAATGCCTGCCATATGTTAGGCACTCGGTGTTTCTTTCCTTCTCCCCAGTCATCCCCATGCTGTTTACAGAGCACATTTTTTTTTTTTTTTTTTTATAATTAGGTTATAGCTCAATCTACAGTACTGGGATACTCTCTCACACCACACTGCAAACTCTCTCTAGGCAATGAATATAGGTATACACCTTTGAATCATCTTTGTACATCAAGCAGAACAAGTGCCTTGTGAAAGCCAAGTTTATTGCTCTTAGATAGGCATAGGCTGAGATGCTACCAAAGAGCCTGTAAAAGAAAGTGACTTGAATAAGACAAGTTTATCTCTTTGTCAGGAATTAATCTAGAGGGTAGCAATCCAGGATGATGGAATGGTTCCATGTGACTTCAGAGATCCCATTCCTGCTGTGTGTGGTTTTGTGTTAATATAGACTCCTAAAGGAGAGTCAGCAAACTGAAGTTCGTGAGCAGACCACCTGTTTTTCAAAATGAATTTTATGTAAACACAGCCATGCCTACTTGACTGCACACTGTCACAGCTGCTTCCGTGACAACAGCTGCTTTTCTATCAACAGCAGAGATGAAGAGCATGTGTGGAGACCGTAAGGCCCACAAGCCCAAACTGTCTGTCCCTCAACAAAAAGTCTGCCCATCTTGCCCTAAGGCACAGTTTTCATATACATGGCTGAAGCTGGGTAGTTGCAACAGCGTGTTGCGTGAAGAGGGAGAAGATGGAAATTCAGAACACACAGTTTTTGTTTTCCTTGGAGATGATTCAGGCATAGCATGTAGGATTTCTGCTTTTATCTCATTGCTCTGAACTTTGCCAGATGGCCACACCTAGCTGCAAGAGAGGTTGGGAAAAGTAGCCAGATGCCCAGCTTAAACCCCAGAAGTTTAGTACTAAGAGAAAAGACTGCAAACCACATATCTAATAGAGGATCAGTATCTGGAACATACAAAGGACTCTCAAAACTTAAATAATGTTTAATTATTCTCAAATGAGCAATCTAATTAGAAAATGAGCAAAAGATATGAACAGACATTTCAGTGAAGAAGATATACAGATGGCAAACAAGCCCACAAAAATATTCCACATCATTAACCGTTAGAAAAATGCAAATTAAAACCTCAAGGAGATACTACATATCTATCAAAATGACTAAAACAAAAATAGTGACAGCAAATGCTGGTGAGGATGTGGAGAAATTGGATCATTCATACACAGTTGGTAGGAATGTAAAAATGGTACAAGGCACTTGGGAGTTTCTTATAAAACTAAACATGCCACTACCATACATCCTAACAATTGCACTCTTGGACATTTATCCCAGAGGAGTGACACTGTTGATTAAAAAACTGTTATCAGATGCTCATAGCCAAAAAGTGAAAACAATTACATATTCCTAAATGGCTGAATGGTTAGAAAACTGATGCACCCACACCTTGAATATTACTCGACAATAGAAAAATAATTTTTAACTAATTTTCATTTATGTATAGTTGTTTTACGATGTTGTGTTAGTCTCTACTGTATAGCAAAGTGAATCAGCTCCCCTTTCTTTTTTGCATTCCCTTCCCATTTCTTGTTCAGTCACTCAGTCGTGTCCAGCTCTTTGCGACTCCACGGACTGCAGCACTCCAGGCTTCCCTGTCCCATTTAGGTCACTACAGAGCACTGAGGAGAGTTCCCTGTGTATGTATCATTGTTGATATTATGTAAAAAATAGATAATAATGAGAGCCTACTGTATAGCTCAGGTCCAGTTCAATTCAGTTCAGTCGCTCAGTTGTGTCTGACTCTTTGTGACCCCATGGACTGCAGCATGCCAGGCCTCCCTGTCCATCACCAACTCCCGGAGTTTACCCAAACCCATGTCCATCGAGTCGGTGATGCCATCCAACCATCTCATCCTCTGTCGTCCCCTTCTCCTCCTGCCTTCAATCTTTCCCAGCATCAGGGTCTTTTCAAATGAGTCAGCTCTTTGCATCAGGTGGCTTGCCCAATTTATCCCACTTTCTCCTTTTCCCCTTGGTGTTCATACATTTATTCTCTACATCTGTGTCTCTATGTCTTTTAAAAACCAATTACTGATAATATGAAACAACTTGTATGAATCTCAAGGGAATTATGCTGGGAAAAAAAAGTCAATCCCAACATGGTGTATACTGTAGGATTCCATTACACATCTTCGAAGTGCCAAAATTATAGAAATGGAATAGATCATGGTTTCCAGGGATAAAGACACAAGTGGAGGGCCAGGGGTTGGTTAGGCGAGGAGGGGAGAAACAGAAGGAAGATAGATGTGTTTATAAAAAGGCAACACTAGGGACCACTGTGATGACAGAATCACTCTCCACCTTGACTGTGAGGATGGCCACAAAGACCTACACGGGTGATAAAATAACAAGCCCACCAGCGAGGACAAGTGAAACTCCATCTGTGAAAAGGAAGAAGGAGACGATTGCCAGGGGACGGTAAGCAGTCTCCATAACAGTTAGTGTTCTGGTGCAAAGACCAGGGACAGAGGGATACTCCTATCACTCTGCCCTGGCTTCTGCCCATTTCTTCTTCTGAAATTTGCCACATGGCATGAGAGTGTTAGCATGTAACCAACAGTATCTCTCTTCCACCCTCCCCAAAAAGGAGAAAAGATGACAGCAGTAGCTATTTCTCTGCTAGTTAAATAAGGGATTTTTATTATGCTGTTAAGAATTTCCCATGGAAAAGATTAGAGAATTAAACTCCCCCTTTTTACCAGATAACAAAATAATAAGATGAACCCTTGAGGGCTTTAATAGAGCAAATAACAAGGAGATTGTTTTCCTCTTTGTAAAACTTAGATGCATGAATCATTTAAATTGCAAGAGGAGTTCTTGGAAGTGGCAAATATAAACTCTTTTAATCATCTGAGCTTTCCAAGGCAACAGGAATCACATAATAATACATGGTCCAGAAGGAATTAAAGTCTGGTAAGGAGTATGTCAAGGCTGTATATTGTCACCCTGCTTATTTAACTTGTATGCAGAGTACATCATGAGAAATGATGGGCTGGATGAAGCACAAGCTGGGATCAAGATTGCCGGGAGAAATATCAATAACCTCAGACATGCAGATGACACCAACCTTATGGCAGAAAGTGAAGAACTAAAGAGCCTCTTGATGAAAGTAAAAGAGGAGAGTGAAAAAGTTGGCTTAAAGCTCAACATTCAGAAAACTAAGATCATGGCATCTGGTTCCATCACTTCATGGCAAGGAGATGAGGAAACAGTGGAAACAGTGTCAGACTTTATTATTTTTGGGGGCTCCAAAATCACTGCAGATGGTGATTGGAGCCATGAAATTAAAAGACACTCACTCCTTGGAAGGAAAGTTATGAGCAACCTAGATAGATATTAAAAAGCAGAGACATTACTTTGCCAACAGAGGTCCATCTAGTCAAGGCTATGGTTTTTCCAGTGGTCATGTATGGATGTGAGAGTTGGACTATAAAGAAAACTGAGTGCCAAAGAATTGACTGCAAGGAGATCCAACCAGTCCATCCTAAAACAGATCAGTCCCGAGTGTTCATTGATGTTGAAATTGAAACTCCAATACTTTGGCCACCTAATGCAAAGAGCTGACTCATTTGACAAGACCCTGATGCTGGGAAAGATTGAGGGCAGGAGGAGAAGGGGACGACAGAGGGTGAGATGGTTAGATGGCATCACAAACTCAATGGACATGAGCTTGGGTAAACTCTGGGAGTTGGTGATGGACAGGGAGGCCTGGCGTGCTGTGGTCCATGGGGTCACAAAGAGTCAGACACAACTGAGTGACTGAACTGAACTGACCAAACTAAAAAAATACCTTCTGCTCTTGAATGTCCTGGGAACACCTTTGCTACCCAGAGAGAGTCATTCAATTTCCCATCTATTAGTTGTGTACATTAATGCAAATTGGTTTCTTCTTCATTTCAATATGACAAGAAGAGGTGCAGGATTTTCTGTCTGAGGCACCCTGTGAAGGAACAGCAGTCAAGGGCTCTGACTGTGAACACAGGTGTTGGACCCACTCCAATAACCTGAACTGGAGGTCAAACGGGGCAGAGGTGGGCTCTGCAGGCTCTTGAATGGTACTTCCTTCTGCTCTTTGGCTTCTTTCTGAATGCCAAGGCACTATTCACCATGTACCACACTCCTGGTTTTCCAGAAAGATTCTAAAAGGAGGCCAGGTTAGGGGACTGTCTTCTCTCTTAATGAGGGTGAATTTATCCCTGAGTTAACTGGGAGGAGGACTCCAACCCCAGGGCCTGAGTAAGGGATTTGGTCTCTCTGTTCCCACCAGAAAGGATTGTTTTATTTATGCATCTTACATCTGCTTATTGAACATCAACTATGTGGCAGGCTTCATGAGGACAAAGATTAAATTGCAGACAGGGGTTAAATCCTAAGCTGACCCTGACACCTAACATCACAGATTCTCTCTCTGTCCTGTTATCAGAGTCTATGAGAAACTGAGACTGGCTGGTCACTTTGTGGCCAGTGTGGGCATGTTTGAGCCTTGGCCACCCTCTACATCTTTTGTTACTCTGGTAGTCTTTAGAGGGGGTTTCTTAAAAAATGCTGCTATAGACAAATATCATATGATATTGCTTACATGTGGAATCTTAAAAAATGCTACAAATGAACCTATTTACAAAACAGAAATAGAGGCACAGATGTAGAAGGCAAACTTATGGTTACCAGAGGATAAAGATGGGGAGGGATATCATGGGAAATTGAAATGACATACACACATTACTAACATAAAATAAATAACTAATAACCTACTATACAGCACAGGGAACTCTACTTAGTACTCTGAATGGCCTATATAGGAAAAGAATCTAAGAAAAGGAGTGAATATATTTATATACATGACTGAATCATTTTGTTGCACAACAGAAACTAATACAACATTGTAAATCAACTGTACTCTGATAAAAATTGACTTAAAAAAAGGAAATGCTGCTATATGTCATTAATGCAATCAAGAATGACTTATCTAAGCCAGTGGTTCAGTTTACTGTGCGTCAGAATCACTTGGAGGGCTTGCTAAAATAGTTTCTGATTCAGAAGATCCGGATGAGGCCTGAGAATTCACATTTCTAGCAAGTTCCCAGACGCTGCTTCTGGTGCTGCTTTAAGGGCCACGCTGGGCAAACCACTTACACCATCTCCTTAGAACACCTCCTTCTACTCCTTTCCTCACTCTTAGCCATGCATGATACAGTCCCAAGCGGACAGCTCAGCATTGCTTCTCTGTGTAGGTAGAGCCAGCAAGTCCTTTGAACACAGAACTTTATTAGAGAAGAGTCTTTGTGATAACACTCTCGGCTATGTAACTCTAAAACCAGAAGGCATCCAGGAGAGAAAGATGGAAAAGGACTTTGTGGCCTGATGTCTTCCTGGGTCCTCTTGCTGTGCAGAGCCCTGGGAAGGGAATGAATGCTTTTGTGTAAGGAGTCCGGGGGGTCTGCTGGGTGGGAAGGGACTCAAATTTAGTGACAAACGACATCCACTGATTATCTGGTTTCTGCAGAGAAATCTGCACTCTGCTGAGCAAGATTTTCTGCCTGAGGGGCTGAAGTCAAGGAGTTCACCAGGCTGTGTTCCTTCTTAGAGCTCCGAGTCCTCTTCCAAACACAGGCAGTTGTAGGAAGAATTCAATTTGTTGAGATTCTAGGACTGAGGCCCCTATCCTCTTGCTGGTTGGTGACTTGGGCTGCTCTCAGCTTCCAGAATTTTACTGCAGTCCTTGCCATAGCACCCCCCACCTGCACTCAGCTCCACTGACCCTCTCACATTTAGTATATCTTCCTCTTCCCTAAGGTCAGCAGGACCACAGGTTTCTAACTTCTTTTAAAGGCTCTTCTGATGAGGTCAGACCCACTCAGGGAAATCTGTCTTTTGTTGAACTTTCGATCACTAGTCATGAAAGTGATACCCTATCACATCCACAGATTCCCCTCCCCCCCACAAAGGAGAGAGGATTATTCAAGGCATCTACCCAGGGTTGGGCATGAGGTGGGTGAGACTCAGAAAGGTGAAGCTTGAGAGACACCTTGGGATTCTTCCTAGAACTCCATCCTTCCTAGAATCTCCACCCTGAGATTCAAATTTATTAAATCATATTGAAGAGGATTCAAGTGATTCTGATCAAGGTCAAACTGACAAGCAAGGATGCCTAGGGACTCAAAAGCACTCCCACAAGAAGAAGAGGTTGGGAATGGTGACATGAAGGTTTAAAGGCTCCTGGGAGAGCTGTTTTGGGCCCAGTAATTAGCTGAGGCTGCACTGGGATTTACTTGGGAACAGTGACCAAGCAAACTGTATAAGAGTGGAAAGGCGAGAAGAACCCAGATGCTGAAGGACTGTGTGCCCTAAAGGCAACTGGATGCCATTTTAACTAGGTGAACAGTGGTGTGGTCAGCCTTATGTTCTAGAAGGTCTCTGACTGTTGCTGCTGCTGCTAAGTTGCTTCTGTCGTGTCCGACTCTGTGCGATCCCGTAGATGGCAGCCCACCAGGCTACCCCATCCTTGGGATTCTTCAGGCAAGAACACTGGAGTGGGTTGCCATTTCCTTCTCCAATGCATGAAAGTAAAAAGTGAAAGTGAACTCGCTCAGTCGTGTCCGACTCTTAGCGACCCCATGGACTGCAGCCTACCAGGCTCCTCCGTCCATGGGATTTTCCAGGCAAGAGTACTGGAGTGGGGTACCATTGCCTTCTCCTCACTCTGACTACAGACTAAGAAATTGATTAGATAGTGATAGCAGCAAAATTGGGGGATCTAGGAGGCTTTCGTAATAGTCCAAGTGAGAGATGGCAGGGCTAAACCAGAACATAGTACTGGGGACAGAAGTTAAGAATATTCAGCATTCCTACCCACCTCCAGCAGGAACAGCTTTGTTATTTAGTAGTTGATGAACGCAGTGTCTGCCTTCATTCAGAACTCATCATCTTTGCACTTGATTGTGTCAACAGCCCATTCCATCTGTTGTTTAACAGCTCTGTTTTTAGGAAGGCCAGATCCAAACTTCTTGGTTTAGTATTCAAGGCTCTTGTGAGTTGGCCTTGTTCTCCTCACCATCTTCAACTTCTGTCTTCCTTCATCATACAGCTTATATTCTGGTTACTTGAAAGATTTTCGTATTTCCTAAGCAGGTGAGGCTTTCCATATTATATCCCTTCAGCTAGAATAATGCCAGAACTCATTCATTCCTCAAGGTCCAGTCCCAATACCCTTTTCTCCATTCTATAATTGTAGTAGACTTTATAATGACTCCCAATGATATCCAAGTTATAATTCCTGGAATCTTTTACCATGTTACCTTAAAAACCTCTGGCTTCCCTGGTGGCTCAGAGGGTAAAGGATCTGCCTGCAATGCAGGAGACTCGGGTTCTATCCCTGGTTCAGGAAGATCCCCTGGAGAAGGAAATGGCAACCCACTCCAGTATTCTTGCCTGGAGAATCCCATAGATGGAGGAGCCTGGTAGGCTACAGTCCATGGGATTGCAAAGAGCTGAACACAACTGAGCGACTTCACTTCACTTTCACTTTATATGGCGAAAAAGAGGACTTTGTAGATATGACTGAGTTAAGGATCTTGAAATGGGGAGACTATTCTAGATGAGGTGAACCTTAAATGTCATCACAAGACTTCTTATAAAAGAAAGGCAGAGGCAATTTGACTACAAAAGAAGAATGAGGAGATGTGCAACAAAAGCCAGAGGTAAGAGTGATGCAAGGAAGAGGTCATGAATCAAGAAGTGCAAGTGGCCTCCAGAGGCTAGGAAAGGCAAAGAAATGGATCCTATTCTAGAGTCTCCAGAATAAACCACCCTCTTGGCACCTTGATGTTGACCCAGTGAAACTGATTTCAGACTTCTTGTCTCCAAAACTAGAGCAGGGAAATGTGTACCATTTTTTTTAAAGATTTATTTATCTTTGGCTGCATTCTTTGTATCACTTTTGTACCCACCCCCATCACCCTTTATTCATTCCTTGCTAAAGGTTTTGTTGTTTCTTTCTGACCATGGCACTCCAACAACACAAATGGAGGGGTCAGGAACTTAGGAAGTTGAAGAGGAAATGTGCCAAGAATATGTTCTACTCTTTCTCAGGTCAAAATGCACTCTTCCAGAACACTGAACTGGATACTGTATAGTGATTCTGATCAAGGTCAAACTGACAAGCAAGGATGCCTAGGGACTCAAAAGCACTCCCACAAGAAGAAGAGGTTGGGAACGGTGACATGAAGGTTTAAAGGCTCCTGGGAGAGCTGTTTTTGGCCCAGTAATTAGCTGAGGCTGCACTGGGATTTACTTTGGAACAGTGACCAAGCAAAGTGTTTGAGAAGAGTGGAAAGGAGTTTGAAGTCCTTAACTTCTGTCCCCAGTACTATGTTCTGGTTTAGCCCTGCCATCTCTCACTTGGACTATTATGAAAGCCTCCTAGATCCCCCAATTTTGCTGCTATCACTATACTGGATAGTATCCACTGACTGGATACTAGAGAAGATTGAAAAGTATTTCCTGGGGAAAAATCACCCCCACATGAGAACCATTCAAGATTCTCAAGTGAGGGAATGCTCTTGTTGCACTATGAGGAATCTGTATCAAAGTAAAACCTTTCTGAGGACCCACATTCTCATGGCTATAAGGTTGGTTTTGGTGAGATTGCACAGCCCAATTCCTTCTTCCCAGATCCAATGCAGCCTGGTCATTTTGCCAAACCACTGTTCCAAAGGATTATTCAACAAATATTTCCTGCAGTGAAATCCAAGCCTGAGGTCATATCCTCAGCTGCACTTGAATATTTCCTAAGTTTCCATCAGCAGCATGTTTACAAAGCTCTTCTCAGGGTAGACTCCGCCTGACATGGCCAAGTGTATCCACTGTTTGCTGAGTCTTCCTGGTTTGTCTCTTGGATGATGACCTCATCTGCCACATTCTTGAAGCAACTCATTGCATACTCCAACTTTCTATTCCTGAGCTGAACCTGAACAGAGCAGGATTCAGAATGACAAATGCACTCAACTCTGCCAGGCACAATTTATGCAGACTGTCTTGTGTCCACTTTTGGATGTGGGGGTGGGAGGTCTTACATTAAATGTGCTCAATTATTGTTGTTGTCATTCAGTCACTCAGTCATGTCCAGCTCTTTGCAACCTCATGGACTGAAGCATGCCAGGCTTCCCTGTCCTTCACCAACCCCTGGAGCTTACTCAAACTGTTGTCCATTGAGTCAGTGATGCCATACAACCATCTTGTCCTCTGTCATTCCCTTCTTCTGCTGTCCTCAATCTTTCCCAGCATCAGGGTCTTTTCTAATGACTCAGCTCTTCACATCAGGTGGCCAAAGTATTAGAGATTCAGCTGCAGCATCAGTTCTTCCAATGAATATTCAGGATTGATTTCCTTTAGCATTGACTGGTTTGATCTTGCAGGCCAAGAGACTCCCAAGATGCTTTTCCAACACCACAGCTCAAAAGCATCAATCTTCAGCATTCAGCCTCCTTTATGGTCCAACTGTCACATCCATACCTGACTATTGGAAAAACCATAGATTTGACTAGGTGGACATTTGCTGTCAAAGTACTGTCTCTGCTTTTTAATATGCTGTCTAGGTTTGTCATAGCTTTTCTTCCAAGAAGCAAGTGTCTTCTAACTTCATGGCTACAGTGATTTTGGAGCCCAAGAAAATAGTCTGTCACTGTGTCCATGGTTTCCCCATCTATTTGCCATGAAGTGATGGGATTGTATACCATGATCTTAGTTTTTTGAGTGTTGAGTTTTAAGAGAACTTTTTCACTCTCCTCTTTCACTTTCATCAAGAGGCTCTTTAGTTCCTCTTTGCTGTCTTGCTTAAGGGTGGTGTCATCTGCTATCTGAAGTTATTGATATTTCTCCTGGCAATCTTGATTCTAGCTTGTGCTTCATTCAGTCTGGCATTTCACATGATGTATTCTGCATATAAGTTAAACAGCAGGGTGACAATATACAGCTTTGACATACTCCTTTCCCAATTTTGGACCAATCCATTGTTTCATGTCTGGTTCTAACTGTTGCTTCTTGACATACATGGAGGTTTCTCAGGAGGTAGGTAAGGTGGTCTGATATTCCCATCTCTTTAAGAATTTTGCACAGTTTGTTGTGACCCACACAGTCAAAGTCTTTAGTGTAGTCAATGAAGGAGAAGCAGATGCTTTTCTGGGATTCTCTTGCTTTTTCTATGATCCAGTAGAAGTTGGCAATTTGATCTCTGGTTCCTCTACCTTTTCTAAATCCAGCTTGAACATCTGGAAGTTTTTGGTTCACATACTGTTGAAGCCTGGCTTGGAGAATTTTGACCATTACTTTGTTAGCTTGTGAAGTGAGTGCAGTTGTGTGGTAGTTTGAAAATTCTTTGGCATGGCCCTTCTTTGGGACTGCAATGAAAACTGACCTTTTCCAGTCCTGTGGCCACTGCTGAGTTTTCCAGATTTGCTGGCATATTAAATGTAGCACTTTCACAGCATCATCTTTGAAGATTTTAAATAGCTCAGCTGGAATTCCTTCACCTCCACTACTTTGTTCATAGTGATGCTTCCTAAGGCCCACTTGACTTCACACTCCAAGATATCTGGCTCTAGGTGAGTGATCACACCATCATGGTTATCTGGGTCATTGAGGTATTTTCTGCATAACTCTTCTGTGTATTCTTGCCACCTCTTCTAAATATCTTCTGCTTCTGTTAGGTCCATACCATTTCTGTCCTTTTTTGTGCTCATCTGTGCATGAAATTTTCCCTTGGTATCTCTAATTTTCTTGAAGAGGTCTCTAATCTTCCCCATTCTATTGTTTTCTTCTATTTTTTTTGCATTATTCATTTAGGAAGGCTTTCTTATCACTCCTTGCTATTCTTTGGAACTCTGGATTCAGATGGGTATATCTTTCCTTTTCTCCTTTGCCTTTTACTTCAATTATAAGCATTACTTATTTTATACTGGTTACCACTGAGATGTTGGGAAGACACTCTTTTGGTGTTGGCTTTCTTTAAAGGTAAAGGAAGTACAAATGAGGTGAATCACGGAATTAATGGGGAAAAGGATCCCTGAGCATTTGAGTCAGAACTGGTCTATAGGTGGAAAGTGGCAAAGTCTGCTGAAGGATGCTGTACTAAATGAAACTAGAGTTGTTTTGTAACTAAATAGATTAGATAGACTACTGGACCAACAGAAAGATGCAGTCAGCTGAGCAGTAGGCAAGGACATGAGGAAATTAAACAAAAAACTCGGAATTTAGGAGCCAAAGCAGAAGGTATGAGATGTCTCAACTGATTTTGCAGGACAGAAATGATTCCAGTACAAGGTCTGATAGTTTGCAACCTGTCTCCTGAAGCACACAGCTCTCCACTCTCCACAAACACCCCCATCAAGACAAGCATCATTATATATTTTTTATATTACTCCTGTCTATTTGCATACTGCTTGGCACAGAGATAGTCCATAAATGTTGATAGGTATTTTTTAAATCAATCATGATGCAAATATAAGAAAGTAGTTATTTATAGATGAGGAAACTGAGACTCAGGTTCCTTTGCAGATTGAGGGCAGAGCCAGGACTCAACTGAAACTCTGGCCTGATGATTATAAGTCCATTTTTCATTTCTGCACAAATTAACAGTGATCACATGTATTCCTACAGCTACATTTTGGCTCTTCCTTTCAAATTATGCCATCCTAAATCATTTTACTTGAGCTAATATCAAGTTATAAAATGAGCATATTTCACTTTTCACTCTTTTTCTCTCCCCAAGTAGAAGCAAAATCATAGGTTAAAAAGGAATTAGGTAATAAACCACTGTATGATGAAAAGCTGGATTTCCCTAGAAGACCCACACATTTGCAAAACCAGGTCAAAATACTCAAGTTCTAATTTAAAGAGCTTCAAGGTAAGCACCAGAACAAATCTGGCCAAATGAAGTATAAACCTGTGATGCTTTGTATGAGCAGAGACAATAGGCACTGTGGAAGGATAATGGTCACCCTAGAGCAGGGAGATCTGAGTTTGATTCCGGTTCTGCCACTTCAAGCGGTGTGGCTTACACAGGTCCCTTAACTTTTCTCATGTTTTCCTTTATCTTTGAAACTGAGTTAGTCATGTCTATATTGTAGCATTGTGGTGAGGATTATATGAAAAAGTCATAGGGACTTCCAGTTTCTGGTGCAGCAAGTAAAGAGCTTGGAAGTTGTCACTTAAGAAGTTTCCTAACAACAAACAAATGCTGAACAACCTGTATATATATATAGGGACTGCAATGAATATATATATATATATATATATAATATATATACACATGCTATATGCTGTGCTGAGTTGCTCAGTCATGTCCAACTCTTTGCGACCCCATGGACCTCCTCTGTCCATGGGGATCCTCCAGGCAAGAATACTGCAGTGGATTGCCATGCCCTTATCTAGGGGATCTTCCCAACCCAGGGATCGAACCCAGGTCTCCCACATTGCAAGTGGATTCTTTACCAGCTGAGCCACGAGGGAAGCCCCAAAGATATATCTATATCTATCTATAGATAGATAGATAGATAGATAGATATTTTCTGGTCTAGCATGCAAATATATATATATATTTACATATATATATATGTAAATATATATGTATATATTTTAACATATATTTGCTGACCAGAAACAGGAGCAGAACCTGGAAGTCCTTAGATTTATCAGAGAAGTGAGTCTGTCCTATATTCAAGGCCAATCCCTCCTATTCACCAATGGCTACACCAAGAGAGGGTCATTCCTTTCATCTCTTTCCCTTCCCTCACCCACCCCACTGATCTTCCTATTTCCTAGAGAAAACAGAAGCCACCAGAAGAACACATCTATACCTTCCACCTACCTGTATCTTTGCCAGTATGTTCTGCCTTGCCTTCTGTTACCAAGAACATGTTGTCTTTCCTGTATTCAAGGCCAAACCCTTCTCAAGACTCTACACCCTCACACTCAAGGAAATGACCCTTCTCTCTCCTATGTCATCAGTTTTTTCCCTCTCTACTTCCTCATCCTCACCAGCATACAAACATGCAATCTGTTTTGTTTTTTAATCTCTTGATCCCATATGCCCTGCCTGATATTTGCCCACTTTCTTGCCCCTCTTCAGAACTCCCAAGTGGTCTGCGCTACTTATTGCTTTCTCTGAGTCCTCTCCTCTCATTTTCTACTGAGATTCTTCAATCAGGATGTTGTTCCCAAGACACAGAAACCAGGGACCTCCAAATTGTTAACTCTGTCAATTGTTCATTCTCATCTTACATGACCCATCCATAAATTTGACAGAGATAAACAAGCCCTTCACCTCAAAACTCTTTCTTAGAACATTCCTCATCTGATCACCCCCGTGCCTCACCAGCTGCTCACTCTCACATCCATTGCTTGTTCCTCCTCATCTTCTTGACCTCTAACAGTGGAGTGCTTCAGGATGCATTCCTCAGCTCTCTTCTGTCCTCTGTCTACATTTACTCCTACAGAGAACTCATTTAGCTTCATGACTCAAAAAAAAAAAAAAAAAAAAAAATCCACAAGCTGTGTAAGAACACACACACAATTCCCACATTTCTAAACCCCCTTGGCGTTTTCTTCTGCACTTCTTCTACATGCTCCTGCAAGTATCTGCTCAAATGTCACCTTCCCAGTGAGGCCTCACCCAACCACCTTTATTTAAATCTGGAACCTACCCTCATCTCACGAGACTGCTCCCCATTCCTCTCCCTTACTTTCCTTTTTCTTTATAACTTTTTTACCTTCTAGTACCTCATACACTTTATTTACTGGGTTTATTTTGTGCTCTTCAATACTGGAACATAGGATTCCTGAGTGCAGGGGTTTTTATCAGTCTGTACAGCTGGATTCTCCAAACTTGGAATTGAACCAAGCACATAGTAAGCGCTCAAGGAAGACTCGTGAAAATGAATGCATGAATGTCCTCACAGGAGCTACCATAAAATTAAGGGGCAGAAAATCATAATTGGAAATACCTATTTTCACACAAATAGGTGAACTTGATTTTTAGTTGCACATCTGTTTATTTGCACCCCTGAGGCCTCAAGCCTCAAAGCTGTATGGTACAGTCAGCTCCCAAAACACCTTCACTGTGTTGCCTCCAGGATCCTCTAAGCCAGGTATTTGAGTCCCACAGAAGTCAAGGGGATACCTTGTATGACAAATAAAATGTACCACTGAAGAAGTCTACATCCTAATCCCCCAAACCTGTGAATATGTTACAATGTTCAGCAAAAGGGACTTTGCAGGTGTAATTAAGGGAGGTTAGCCTAATTATTCAACTAGACCCAATCTAATCACAGGAGCACTTAAAAACAGAGGACTTCCTCCAGCTAGAAGCAGAAGAGATTTGGCAGAAGGATCACAAGATTTGAAATGTGAGAAAGACTCTCAACCTGCCTTTGTTGGCTTTCACCCAAGTTTTACTGATATGACTGACACAAAAATTTGTGTAAGTTTAAGGTGCACAACGTGTTGATTTGTTATACCTTGAAAATAATCACCACCTTAGCAGTAGCTAACACCTCCATCATGTCATATACTTACTACTGCATTATGTGATAGGAACATTGAAGATATACTCTCTTAACTACTTCAAGTATTTAATTCAGTGCTGTTAACTATAATCACCATGCTATGCATTAGATGCCCAGAACTTATTCATCTTATACCTTGAAGTTCGTATTCTTTGACCAACACCTCCCCATTTCTCCCATCCTCCCCCTGGGCCCTGGTAGCCATTCTTCTACTCTCTGTCACTATGTATTCAACTTTTTAAAAAGCTGCATGTAAGTGGGGCTTCCTTGGTGGCTCAGCAGTAAAGAATCTGCCTGTAATGCAGGAGATATGGGTTTGACCCCTGGGTGGGGAAGATCCCCTGGAGAAGGGAATGGCAACCCACTTCAGTATTCTTTCCTGGGAAATCCCATGGACAGAGGAGCCTGGTAAAGGGTTGCAAAGAATTGGACATGACTTAGTAACTAAACAACAACAACATGTAAATGAGATCACCCCATATTTCTTTATTGTGTGACTTGTTTCACTGAGTATAACACCCTCTAGATCCATCCATATTGTTGCAAATGGCAAGATTTTTTAACATGGCTGAGTAATATTCCATTGTGTATGTCTATGTGTATATGTGTGTGTGTGTGTGTGTGTGTGTGTGTGTATATGTGTGTGTGTATATATATATCCCCTACCTGTTTATCCACTTGTCTGCTGACAGACACCCAGGCTCTTTCTGTACGTTGGCCACTGTGAGCGATGCTGTGATGAGCATGTGGGGACAGACACCCATGAGTCAGGGCATACAGGTGGTCTCTAGAAGTGAGAGTAACTTCCGTCTATGAGTCAGGAAGAACACTGAGAAACTAAATTCTGCCAATGATCTGAGTAGGCCTGGAAGCAGATTCCCCCTCAGAGTGTCCCACAAGAGCCCAGCCAATACCACCTTGATTTTGGCACTGTGAGCCCTTGAGTAGAGAACCCAGCTGAGCTTCCTTGAGCTGTGAGATAATAAATGGGTGTTATTTTAAGCTGCTAAGTTTGTGATAATTTGTTATGACAGCAATGAAAAACTAATACATGCAGTAGTTATCTATCACTGAATGATCAGGGACCCTGAAATCTTTGGAACAAGTATGCTTTTGTCCAACCCAAGAATCAGGCCCACTTTGAGAGATCTGGCTTCTCTTGACTTCCCAAAGACAACAAACTGATGCTTTCAACTATGGTTAGGATACCATTTTCAATTCCCCTGGTGTTAGAAATTTAAATTAACCAAAATAATAGAGGTTGTTCTATATCTTTTTTCAGGTTGTGGGGGAAACATTTGAGAGAGATTGTCCCCTTTGCATAAACTGGGCTATGTCTAACTAATAGTTCGATTTTCTATTAAGCTTCAGGGGAAGTGAGAAATGGTGGTTTTCATAGAATTAGTAAATGCCAGCAAAACTAAAGGTCAAACTAAGTTGACATTAAATACAGTATTTCCAGTGGGGCAGTGTGGGGTGCTTGAAAGAACAGTTCCAAGTCCCTACAATGCCTATTCTCTGAGCTTGTTATGAGTGCTAATGGAATCCAGTAAAACTCTGTCCATCCCCGGCCTTTCCACTTGTGACATATATTAGCCACAAGTCTGTTTTCGCAGACAAAGTGCCCTTGGCGACCAACGTGGAGAAGAACCGTGTGGCTGATTCCACATTGCAGATGTTGCATTCATCCATGCAGGCTTCTCAGGGCCCCTGGCACTGCCAGCTTTCAGGATCACTGTGAACTCAACACTGATTTATCCCCTCATGTGGCTTTGGAGGACAGAGAAATAAAGGAGCATGGACACAGGGCAGATTACAGCTGAGTTGAGTTTGCACAGGAAACTCAAGCTTGAATTAAGGGCCTGGTATCCTGGGAGCTTCAAGAAGCAGAGGGAGGAAAGCTTATACAGAAAATACACACAGACTTGGGAACCAGACTGCTATAGGTATGAATCCCAGATCCACCACTTAATAGCTGTGTATCCTTAGTCTGGTGTCTCAGACGATAAAGAATCTGCCTGCAATGCAGAAGACACGAGTTCAGTCCCTGGGTTGGGAAGATCCCCTGAAGGAGGGAATGGCAACTCATCCCAGTATTCTTGCCTGGAGAATCCCATGGAGAGAGGAGCCTGGTGGGCCACAGTCCATGGGATTGCAAAGAGTTGGACATGAACGAATGACTAACATCCTTAGATGTGGGCTTCCCAGGTGGCACTAGTGGTAAAGAACCTGCCTGCCAATGGGGGAGACCCAAAAGACACAGGTTCGATCACTGGGTTGGGAAGATCCTCTGGAGGAGGACATGGCAACCTACTCTGACATTATTGCCTGGAGAATCCCTCGGACAGAGAAGCCTGGGAGGCTCCGGTCCATAATGTCGCAAAGAGTAGGACACAACTGAAGTGACTTGGCACGAATTCATCCTTAGATATGGTTTTAACCACTTTGATCCTCAATTTCCTCATCTGTAAAATAATGAGGAGATACCCCACACCCAAGGGCAAAGGTGAAGCCCCAGCAAGGTGGTAGGAAGGGTGAAATCACATTTAGAATCAAACCCCATACCCACCAGAGATGCTCAGAGGGCTCAAGGGCCCAGAGACCCTACAGAGACTGAGACAGAACTGTGTTTCAGTACCTCCTGAGGAGGTACAGGTCAACAGTGGACTGCTGCAGGGGCAGGGGCTCTGGATGCAGTAGACCTGGGTATGGCATAAATACTCTTGGAGGAGATTGCCATTAGCCCCACCACAGAACTGCCAGAATTTATACAGGACTGGGAAAACAGACTCTGGGAGGGCACAAACAGAATCTTGTATGCACCAGGACCCAGGAGAAAGGAGCAGTGACCCCACAAGAGACTGACCCAGACTTGTCCATGAGGGTCCAGGAGTCTTTGGCAGAGGCATGCATCAGTGTGGCCTGCTGCAGGGTTGGGGACACTGAGTGTAGCAGTGCATGCATGGGACCTTTTGAAGGAGGTCGCCATTATCTTCATTAGCTCCTCCATAGTTTGGCCCCAGGTCAAATAACATGGAGGGAACACAGCCCCACCCATCAACAAAAATTGGATTAAAGATTTATTGAGCATGGCCCTGCCCATCAGAATAAGACCCAGTTTCCCCCTCAGTCAGTCTCTCCCATCAGGAAGCGTCCATAAGTCTCTTATCCTTCTCCATCAGAGGCCAGACAGACTGAAAATCACAATCACAGAAAACTAACCTATCTGATCACATGGACCACAGCCTTGTCTAACTCAATGAAACTATGAGCCATGCTGTGTAGGGCCACCCAAGATGGATGGCTCATGGTGGAGGGTTCTGACAAAATGTGGTCCACTGGAGAAGGGAATAGCAAACCACTTCAATATACTTGCCTTGAAAAGAAGAGAAGCGAAAGGCAAAGGAGAAAAGGAAAGATACCCATCTGAATGCAGAGTTCCAAAGAATAGCAAGGAGAGATAAGACAGCCTTCCTCAGTGATAAATGCGAAGAAATAGAGGAAAATAATAGAAGGGGAAAGACTAGAGATCTCTTCAAGAAAATTAGAGATATCAAGGGAATATTTCATGCAAAGATGGGCACAATAAAGGACAGAAATGGTGTGGACCTAACAGAAACAGATATGCAGATGACACCACCCTTATGGCAGAAAGTGAAGAGGAACTAAAAAGCCTCTTGATGAAAGTGAAAGGGGAGAGTGAAAAAGTTGGCTTAAAGCTCAACATTCAGAAAACTAAGATCATGGCATCTGGTCCCATCACTTCATGGAAAATAGATGGGGAAACAGTGGAAACGGTGTCAGACTTTATTTTTGGGAGCTCGAAAATCACTGCAGATGGTGATTGGAGCCATGAAATTAAAAGACGCTTACTCCTTGGAAGGAAAGCTATGACCAACTTAGATAGATATTAATAAGCAGAGACATTACTTTGCCAACAAAGGTCCATCTGGTCAAGGCTATGGTTTTTCCAGTGGTCATGTATGGATGTGAGAGTTGGACTGTGAAGAAAGCTGAGTGCCGAAAAATTGATGCTTTTGAACTGTGGTGTTGGAGAAGAATCTTGAGAGTCCCTTGGACTGCAAGGAGACCTAACCAGTCCATCGTGAAGGAGATCAGTCCTGGGTGTTCATTGGAAGGACTGATGCTGAAGCTGAAACTCCAATACTTTGGCCACCTGATTCAAAGAGTTGACTCATTGGAGAAGACCCTGATGCTGGGAGGGATTGGGGGCAGGAGGAGAAGGGGACGACAGAGGATGAGATGGCTGGATGGCATCACCGACTCAATGGACATGCGTTTGAGTAAACTCTGGGAGTTGGTGATGGACAGGGAGGCCTGGCGTGCTGTGATTCATGGGGTTGCAAACAGTCAGACATGATGGAGCGACTGAACTGAACTGAACTGAGCAGAAGCAGAAGATATTAAGAAGAGGTGGCAAGAATACACGGAAGAACTATACCAAAAAATCTTCACGACCCAGAAAATCACAATGATGTGATCACTCACCTAGAGCCAGACATCCTGGAATGTGAAGTCAAGTGGGCCTTAGGAAGCATCACTATGAAAGAAGCTGGGGGAGGTGATGGAATTCCAGCTGAGCTATTTCAAGTCCTCAAAGATGATGCTGTGAAGAGTGCTGCACTCAATATGCCAGCAAATCTGAAAAACTCAGCCGTGGCCACAGGACTGGAAAAGATCAGTTTTCATTCCAATCCCAAAGAAAGGCAGTGCCAAAGAATGCTCAAACTACCACACAATTGCACTCATCTCACATGCTAGCAAAGTAATGCCCACAATTTTTCATGTCAGGCTTCAACAGTACGTGAACCATGAACTTCCAGATGTTCAAGCTGGTTTTAGAAAAGGCCAAGGACCCAGAGATCAAATTGCCAACATCCATTGGATCATCAAAAAAGCGAGACAGTTCCAGAAAAACATCTACTTCTCTTTCATTGACTACTTTGACTTTGACTGTGTGGATCACAACAAACTGTGGAAAATTCTTAAAGAGATGGGAATACCAGACCACCTGACCTGCCTCCTGAGATATCTGTATGCAGGTCAAGAAGCAACAGTTAGAACCGAACATGGAACAACTGACTGGTTCCAAATTGGTAAAGGAGTACGTCAAAGCTGTATATTGTCACCCTGCTTATTTAACTTATCTGTAGAGTCCATCATGAGAAATGCTGGACTGGATGAAGCACAAGCTGGAATCAAGATTGCTGGGAGAAATATCAATAACCTCAGATACGCAGATGACACCAACCTTATGGCAGAAAGCAAAAGAACTAAAGAGCCTCTTGATGAAAGTGAAAGAGGAGAGTGGAAAAAGTTGGCTTAAAACTCAACATTCAGAAAACTAAGATCATGGCATCTGGTCCCATCACTTCATGGCAAATAGATGGGGAAACAGTGGAAACAGTCAGAGACTTTATTTTCAGGGGCTCAAAAATTACTGCAGATGGTGACTGAAGCCATGAAATTAAAAGATGCTTACTCCTTGAAAGAAAAGCTATGACCAACCTAGACAACATATTAAAAAGCAGAGACATTACTTTACAAACAAAGGTCCATCTAGTCAAAGCTATGGTTTTTCCAGTAGTCATGTTTGGATGTGAGAGTGGACTATAAAGAAAGCTGAACACCGAAAAATTGATGCTTTTGAACTGCGGTGTTGGAGAAGACTCTTGAGAGTTCCTTGGACTTCAAGGAGATCCAACCAGTCCATCTTAAAGGAAATCAGTCTTGAATATTCATTGGAAGGACTGACGATGAAGCTGAAAGTCCAATACTTTGGCCATCTGATGTGAAGAACTGATTCATTTGAAAAGACTGGGAAAGATTGAAGGCAGGAGGAGAAGGAGACAACAGATGATGAGATGGTTGGATGGCATCACCAACTCAATGAACAAGAGTTTGAGTAAACTCCGGGAGTTGGTGACGGACAGGGAAGCCTGGCCTGCTGCAATACATGGGGTCACAAAGAGTCTAACACGACTGAGAGACTGAACTGAACTGAACTGAACTGAAAATGAGATAGTATTAGATTAAAAGTAAGATAATTGAAGAAATGAACATTCCCCTACTTCATTGTTTTCTATTATTCTTACTTTTTATTTGTACATTTTACTTGTTACTCTTTTTTTCCCCCATTTATTTTTATTAGTTGGAGGCTAATTACTTTACAATATTGTAGTGGTTTTTGCCATACGTTGACATGAATCAGCCATGGATTTACATGTATTCCCCATCCTGATCCCCTCTCCCACCTCCCTCTCCACCTGCTCCCTCTGGGTCTTCCCAGTGCACCAGCCCCGAGCACTTGTCTCATGCATCCACCCCGGGCTGGTGATCTATTTCACCCTTGATAATATACATGTTTTGATGCTCTTGTTTATTATTTAGTATCTATCTCCCTATCAACCAGAATGTAAGTTCCATGATGTCAGGAACTTTGTTTGTTTACTTTGGTTGGCCTAGAGGCAACAAGGCAATAATCTTCCCTGGTGACTCAGTCGATAAAGTGTTCGCCCAGAATGTGGGAGACCTGGGTTCAATCCCTGGGTCAGGAAGATCTGGTGGAGAAGGAAATGGCAACCCACTCCCATATTCTCGCCTGGAGAATTCCATGGGTGGGCCTGGTGGGCTACAGTCCACTGGGTCACAAAGTGTCGGACATGGCTAAGTGACTAACTTAGAGGCAACAAGAGGCAGGAGAGCTTAGTGGTTAAGAGCAATGGCTTCAGAACCAGGTTTCTGAGGTTTCAATATGGACTGCTGTGTGAGCCTGGGACAATTACTCAACTTCTCAATTCCTCAGTTTTCCTATATTTAAAATGACAGTAATAAAACTTTCCAAGGGAATTCTACTGCCTTGTTTGTGGGAATGTAAATTGATACAGCTACTATGGATAACAGTGTGGAGATTCCTTAAAAAACTAGGAATAATCTACCTTGCTTGCATGTATGCCAAGTTGCTTCAGTCATGTCCCACTCTTTGTGATCCTATGGACTGCATCCCACCAGGTTCCTCTGTCCATGGGATTCTCCAGGCAAGAATACTGGAGTAGGTTGCCGTGCCCTCCTCCAGAGGATCTCCCTGACCCAGGGAATGTACCTATGTCTCTTATGTCTCCTGCATTGGCAGGCAGGTTCTTTACCACTAGTGCCAGCTGGGAAGCCCCTAAAACTACCATATGACCCAGCAACCCCACTACTGGGCATACTCTGAGAAAACCACAAATCTAAAAGACATATATACACTAATGTTCATTGCAGCACTATTTACAATAGCAAGGATGTGGAAGCAAGCTAGATATTCATTGATAAGTGAATGGATAAAGAATATATAGCACATTTATACAATAGCATATTACTCAGCCATAAAAAGGAATGAATTTGAGTCAGTTGTAGTGAGATGGATGAACCTAGAACCTGTTATATAGAGTGAAGTATAACTTCACTTATTTTTCTGACTGATGAGAAAAGAGAAAAATAAATATCATATATTAACTCATGTATATGGAATCTAGAAAAATATACTGATGAACCTATTTACATGGAAGGTATGGAGATGCAAATATAAAGAATGAACTTGTGCACACAGTGGGGGAAGGAGAGGGTAGGACGAACTGATAAAGCAGCATTAACCTATATACACAGTCATGTGTATGATAGAAAACTAGTAGGAAGCTGCTGTGTAACACAGGGAACCCAGCTTGGTGCTCTGTGACAACCTAAAGGGGTGGGACGGGAGAGGGGAGGGAGACTCAAGAGGAAAGGGATGTGTGTGTGTATATATATATATATATATATATATATATATATATATATATATATATATATACATATATATATATATATAATTATGACTGATTCATGTTGTTGTGAAGCAGAAATCAACACAGCATCGTAGAGAAATTTTCCTCCAATTAAAAAAAATAATAATAGAGAGGACTTCCAGTTCAAGATGGCAGAGTAGAAGGACATACGTTCATCTCCTCCTGTGAGAACACCAAAATTGCAACTATTGAACAACCATTAACAGGAGGATGCTGGAACCCACCAAAAAAAAAAAAAAAAAAAAAAGAGACCCCACGTCCAAAAACAAAGAAACTGCAGTGAAAAAGTAAGAGGGGCGTAACCACGGTAAAATCAAATCCCATACCTGCTGGGTGGGTGACCCACAAACTTGACAACAATAACACCACAGAAATTCTCATACTGTTGTGAAGGTTCTGAACCCACATCAGGCTCCCCAGCCTGGGGATCCAACAAAGGGTGGGAATCCCCAGGGAATCTGACCTTGAAAGCCGGCTGGATTTGATTATAGGATTTCCACAGGACTAGGGGAAACAGAAACTCTGGTCTTGGAGGCACAAACAAAACCTTTGTGCACCAAGACCCAGAGGAGAGGAGTAGTGACCTCACAGGATACTGAACATTACCACCTGCTGGTGTTGGGGGGCCTCCTGTGGAGGCGTTGGTTGGCAGGGGCTCACCACAGGGACGGGGCACTGGCAACAGCAGGCCAGGAAGGTCCCCCTTGGTGTAAATTCTCTTGGGGTTCACCATTAACCCTACCACAGAGCCTGTAAACCCCAGGGATGGGTCTCCTCATACCATACAATGAACCCAAACCAGGAGGAAATTCAACCCCACACACCAGCAGAAAATTGGATTAAAGTTTTACTGAGCAAGGTCCTGCCCACCAGTCCCGCCCACCAGGAAACTTACACAAGCCTCTTAGCCTTCTCCATCAGAGGGCAGACAGAGAAAGCAAGAAGAAGCACAATGGCAAAGTGCTAAAACAAAAACCATATTACAGAAAGTTAATCAGGTTGAAAAAGCAGAAAGTTGTGTCCCAGATGAAGAGACAAGATAAAACCCGAGAAAAACAGTGAAATGAAGTGGAGATAGGCAAACTTCCAGAAAAAGAATTCAGAATAATGATAGTGAAAATAATCCAGGATCTTGGAAACACAATGAAGAAAATGCAAGAAATGTTTAGCAACGACCTAGAAGAACTAAGGAACAAACAATCAGAGGTGAACAATACACTAGAAGGAATCAATAGCAGAATAATTGAGGCAGAAGAACAGATAAATGACCTGGAGAACAGAATGGTGGAAATCACTGCCACAGAACAGGATATAGAAAAAAGAATGAAAAGAAATGAAGTCACCCTGAGAGATCTCTGGGACAGTATTAAAAGCACTAACATTTGCATTATAGGGGTCCCAGAAGGAAAAGAGAGAGGAAAAAGGACCTTAGCAAATATTTGAAGAGATAACTGAAAACTTCCCTAACATGGGAAAGGAAATAGCCAACCAAGTCCAGGAAGCACAGAAAGTTCCAGGCAGGATAAATTCAAGGAGGAACACACCAAGACACATAGTAATCAAACTGACAAAAATTAAAGACAAAGATAAAATATTAAAAACAACAAGAGAAAAATAAATAACTTACCAGGAAACTCCCATCAGGGTATCAGAATCATTTCTCAACAGAAACTCTACAAGCCAGAAGGGAATGGCAGCATGTATTTAAAGTGATGAAAGGGAAGAACATACAACCAAGAATACTCTGCCCAGCAAGACTCTCATTCAGATTTGATGGAGAAATCAAAAGCTCTCTAGACAAGGAAAAGTTAAGAGAATTCAGCACCACCAAACCAGCTTTACAACAAATGCTAAAGGAACTTCTCTAAGCAGGAAACACAAGAGAATGAAAAGACCTACAGAAAATAAACCAAAAACAATTAAGAAAATGGTAATAGAACCACACATGCCAATAATTAACTTAAATGTAAATGGATTAAATTCACCAAAGGAAAGACATAGACTGGCTGGGTGGATGAAAACATGTGCATGTATGCTCTGCCACTTAACACTGCTTGACCCCTCAAACTGTATGTAACTATTTTATATTGTTACATTAATAATGTTCCAATTATGGCTTGCAATTGTAATTATCTTTTGTTTTTTGTCTGGCTATTTTCTGTAAAAATCAATAAACATCTTTTACTATTGTGATTATGTAACTATTATTCCCTTAATACCATTGTATCACGATTGGTCAACAGAAGAATAATAGAACTCTATATCACCAAAACTATGATTTAATAGAAAACGCTACAATCACTTTTTTAAATCCAGATGCACATCAGAATTATCTTGAAATATTTTGAAAAATGTAAATGCCTAGGTACTGCTTTCTTTTTCTCCAGAGCTCCAGATAAATTTCTAATGAGCAGTAGTGTTTAAAAACAAGTGAACTATATGATGATCCTTTACTTTTAACTAGTTTGTTTCACTTTTTTTATTTCATATTCAGTGCTCCCATTACATTTATTTTATGTTTTCCAATTTCTCCATCTTTTTTTTTTGATGTTATTTCTCAAGCCTTTCTCAAGTATAGTAGAAAAGCTTTTGTATACATATGTATAAATAATACACATAATGTGTGTGTTTTAGAAAACTTATGAATCTTTGACCAACTAAAAAATTTATGAAATTTATTTTGATTCCACTTGTTTGACTTAGATTTCTATTTTAAAAAAATAAATATGCAACAAGCAGCAAAGGTTTATTGTATAGCCAGGGAACTACAGTCAATATCTTGTAACAACCTTTCAGTTCAGTTCGGTTCAGTTGCTCAGTCATGTCCAAATCCTTGTGATCCCATGAACCGCAGCACGCCAGGCCTCCCTGTCCATCACCAACTCCTGGAGTCCACCCAAACCCATGTCCATTGAGTCGGTGATGCCATCCAACCATCTCATCCTCTGTAGACCCCTTCTCCTCCTGCCCTCAATCTTTCCCAGCATCAGGGTCTTTCCCAGTGAGTCAAAGTATTGGAATTTCAGCTTCAACATCAGTCCTTCCAATGAACACACAGGACTGATCTCCTTTAGGATGGACTGGTTGGATCTCCTTGCAGCCCAAGAGACTCTCAAGATTCTTCTCCAACACCACAGTTCAAAAGCATCAATTCTTTGGCACTCAGTTTTCTTTATAGTCCAACTCTCACATCCATACATGACCACTGGAAAAACCATAGCCTTGACTAGACAGACCTTTGTTGGCAAAGTAATGTCTCTGCTGTTTCATATGCTGTCTAGGTTGGTAATAGCTTTTCTTCCAAGAAGTAAGCATCTTTAATTTCATGGCTCCAATCACCATCTGCAGTGATTTTGGAGCCCAGAAAAATACAGTCAGTCACTGTTTCCACTGTTTCCCCATCTATTTGCCATGAAGTGATGGGACCAGATGCCATGATCTTAGTTTTCTGAATGTTGAACTTTAAGCCAACCTTTTCACTCTCGTCTTTCACTTTCATCAGGAGGCTCTTTAGTTCTTCTTCACTTTCTACCATAAGGGTGCTGTCATCTGCATATCTGAGGCTATTGATATTTCTCCTGGCAATCTTGATTCCAGCTTGTGCTTCTTCCAGCCCAGCGTTTCTCATGATGTACTCTACATATAAGTTAAATAAGCAGGGTGACAATATACAGCCTTGACATACTCCTTTTCCTATTTGGAACCAGTCTGTTGTTCCATGTCCAGTTCGAACTGTTGCTTCCTGACCTACATACAGGTTTCTCAAGAGGCAGGTCAGGTGGTCTGGTATTCCCATCTCTTTCAGAATTTCCCACAGTTTATTGTGATCCATACAGTCAAAGGCTTTGGCATAGTCAATAAAGCAGAAATAGATGTTGATGATCCAGCTGATGTTGGCAATTTGATCTCTGGCTTCTTTGCCTTTTCTAAAACAAGCCTGAACATCTGGAAGTTCATGGTTCACATATTGCTGAAGCCTGGCTTGGAGAATTTTGAGCATTACTTTACTAGTGTGCGAGATGAGTGCAATTGTGCGGGAGTTCAAGCATTCTTTGGCATTGACTTTCTTTGGGATTGGAATGAAAACTGATCTTTTCCAGTCCTGTGGCCACTGCTGAGTTTTCCAAATTTGCTGGCATATTAAGTGCAGCACTTTCACAGCATCATCTTTCAGGTTTTGAAATAAGCTCAGCTGGAATTCCATCACCTCCACTAGCTTTGTTAATAGTGATGCTTCCTAAGGCTCACTTGACTTCACATTCCAGGATGTCTGGCTCTAGGTGAGTGATCACAACACCATTGTGATAATCTGGGTCATGAACATCTTTTTTTGTATAGTTCTTCCATGTATTCTTGCCACCTCTTCTTAATATCTTCTGCTTCTGTTATATCCATACCATTTCTGTCCTTTATTGTGCCCATCTTTGCATGAAATGTTCCCTTGATATCTCTAATTTTCTTGAAGAGATCTCTAGTCTTTCCCATTCTATTGTTTTCCTTTATTTCTTTGCATTTATCGCTGAGGAAAGCTTCCTTATCTCTCCTGGTTTTTCTTTGGAACTCTGCATTTAGATGGGTATATCTTTCCTTTTCTCCTTTGCTTTTTGCTTCCCTTCTTTTCACAGCTGTTTGTAAGGCCTCCTCAGACAACCATTTTGCTTTTTCGCATTTCTTTTTCTTGGGCGTGGTCTTGATCCCTGTCTCCTGTACAATGTCATGAACCTCCGTCCATAGTTCATCAGGCACTCTGTCTATCAGGACTAGTCCCTTAAATCTATTTCTCACTTCCACTGTTTAGTCATAAGGGATTTGATTTAGGTCATACCTGAATGGTCTAGTGGTTTTCTCCACTTTCTTCAATTTCAGTCTGAATTTGGCAATAAGGAGTTCATGACCTGAGCCACAGTCAGGTCCCAGTCTTGTTTTGCTGACTGTATAGAGCTTCTCCATCTTTGGCTGCAAAGAATATAATCAATCTGATTTCAGTGTTGACCATCTGATGATGTCCATGTGTAGAGTCTTCTCCTGTGTTGTTGGAAGAGGGTGGTTGCTATGACCAGTGTGTTCTCTTGGCAAAACTCTATTAGCCTTTGTCCTGCTTCATTCTGTACTCCAAGGCCATAATAGAAAATAATTTCAAAAATAATATGTGTGTATATGTATAACTGAATCACACTGCTGTGCACTTGAAGCATTGTAAGTTAACTTCAATAAAATATATATATTGAGAAAAAAATAATAGAACCTCCCTCCTTGAATTATTACACTTAGAAGAATGCAAGGCACACAGTAGGTATTTGATAAAAACTACTACTAATGATAATGGAGCCTGGTATACTGCAGGCAATGACTCAGTATTGGCTGAATAAATAATAAATATTTACAAAATTCTTGGAATTATGCCTAGCACATAGCAAGCCTTCAATGAATGACAACTTTACTGGGAGGCACACTGGTATACGTTTAATGACTGATTCTCAGAAGGCGGGAGATGGATGTGTCATGTGTTGTGGTATCTCCATCGTGGCTGATTTCAGCCACCAACCTGACACCAGTGAAGACAGATTTGGGAAGAGGTACCCAGGAACATTCTAGTAAAGAGAATTAGAAGGCTTTGTCTGAATACAGGCATAGGCTGCCATACAGATATGATAAATACATATAATCTTGAGAATATAGGTAATGGGAAAACAATTAGGAAGTGATGAATTTTAAGTATTTGCTGAAGCCTAAGTTGAAGATACCTTCCTTTTAAGGTAACATAATTATAACTATGCATAATGTAGTTTTACTAATTGCTGGATTTAATTTTCAACAATAGGCTCTCAAGTCTCCTGGAAATTTACAAATTTGCTCTTTTGAGCCAGTACAAGCTAACTCTAGTACATATCAGGCCTATATACCTGTAATTCTTCCTTCCACTATTAGGTACTCTTTCCTGGTCCCAAAGAAAGAAAGAATGGCATAAAAACTTCTCCAGCAATTACAGCGGATTTCTCCCCCAGGCAAAGCACGGAATCATTCCCAAGAAGGAAATAAATTGATCTTGGCTGAACTTGGTGAAACAGGTCAAGTACTAGGTCATTTCCTCCTAAGGGACAGCCCAGATTTGCTGATTATGTTAGAATTTCATTGTCTCAAGTACTGCTGGAAATAAATGAGTTGATAGCCTACACTTGGATATCTCTGGATTATATGCGTTCATTTAAGAGACTAGACTTTAGGAATTTGTGTAGAGGAATGAATAGAGAGGGCAATTGTGAGGCTCACAGCTGTGTCAATAATCATTTCAGCTTTCTTACCTTCCGCTCTACATTCAAGAAACAAAAACACGAGATCCAGGGAAAACTCAATTTAGCCTGGTAATCTCGCTTTGCTCCTGTGATTATAATTCCCCAGAATAATTTCTTCAATTACCCTGGGCCATTTCTTGGAGCAGGAACATTATGGTTCTGCACATGTCCTGTCAGTAGCATGACTGACTGTCCTAATTATCTAGGACACTCCCAGTATTAGCACGAGGATCCAAAGCCTCAGGAAACCCCTCGGTCCTGGGAAAGCCAGGACAGTTATTCACTAACACTTGGCCCCCAGGCCAGGATTCCTGTGACCTTCAGTCTATCAGAAAAGCCTCAGACAGTGATTCTAGAGGGCTCTTCAGACAAAGGCTGTGAAGTAGGAACATGCATAGATCCAAGAGGCCAAGAATTAGGAGTCAGAGTGTCTTAGTCAGTTTGGGCTGCTATAACAGAATTTCACAGACTGAGGGCCTGTAAAATAAATAAACATTTATTTCTCATGGTTTTGGAGGCTAGAAGTGCAAGACCAAGACAAGGAGACTGGGAAATGTAGAGCACTGGGCAGTCATATGCCTCACTTGGCAGGAAGGCAGCCCTCTCCAACACACGTGTATTTGGGAAGAATTGTGATCCCTAGTCCTGCAGATGTGAAGTTCAGATACATAATAGATAAACCAGAATAATTTAATATGTTTTCCAAATCAGTGATTTCCAGTCAGCAAATCACAACTTCTAAGTAGGCAAGTGACTCTGCCCCTCCCTCTCCAAAGTCTACAGAATTCTCCCGGGGCTCCTTCACAATGTGCCTTTACTGCATCCTGTCCAACCCACAGATTCAGCCTCTCAGTCCATATACAACTCATGCCATCACTACATATGCTTGGCATCACAGTCCCCATCAGGAAGTAGAAGACTTTGGGAAAAACAAAAGTACCATCTCAGTAGAGAGACCTAGGGATTCTGTACTAGACTCAGAGGCCAGAGCTGCTGCCAGTAGTAGAAGCTGACCCCTCACACTGTGTTCCAGGAGGTGCTGAGTGTTTCTCTGTTCCCCGAGGTTCCTCTTAGTCCTCTTCTTACAGTTGTAGACAACAGAAGTACCATGTGAGTAGGTCAGTTGTTCCTGTTACAAAACATTATTGAAGAGACTCCTTGTCTTCCAACCATTGCTGTTCACACAGAACAAACGGAGTGTTGGTCCAGGGCCACCTTTCAGGGGGTCATCACATGTTCTGGTTTCCAGGCTGAGGAGGAGACTGTGCCAAGATGGGCATTATGTTTGTTACTAACTTAGTTGAACAAGTCTGTGTCAGGCCCTGTCCTAAGTGCCGGGAAGAGAGTGATGAACAAGACTTATGTATTTTTTTCTCTGTCTTGTATTGCCCATCTCTAACCCACATAGTGGAAGAGTGCTTTTCCTGAAACATAACCAAGTTTCATCACTCCCCTGCTCAGCCAGATCATCTCCTCAGCATCATCTTTGGGTCATTAAAAAAAGACAAGCCAAGTGGGGAATGATTTGGGGTGTGCAATTTAGAAATGTTGGCTTGCCATGGTCCCAGCTCCAGGAGAGTTTTCCTAAATGCAGCAATAGCTTGCTGCCATATGCAGAAGTCATACAAAGAGAGCTGCCAGTGTGCAAAACCAGGTCCTCAGCCTAGAAAGGCAAAGGGCTCCTCAGGGGCCATTCAAAACACGCTTTCTCTCCAACAGCGCTTCATCATAAAGTGGGTCTTCTCATCCCATTCTTTACACTCCTCCCTACCAGCAACGTTTTTCCCTGTCAGTTCCCCAGCTGCATCTTTCTAAAGGTGATTATGTACTCTCCATGACAATGCACAGACCTGAAAGCAGTTTGGATTGCTGGGGACATTTGAAAGACAGCCAAGAATCTTATGCATTCTCCCTGGAACTTGCCGCCTCGTCACCAAATGCAATTCCTTCATTTCTCCTGGGATCAGGCTCAAAAGACCACTGCCTTCAGGAAGCTCTCCCAAACTTACCTCCCCACTCTCCTAGCTCTAATCATTTATATTACTCTGTCACTTTCTAGCAATATTGTGGGTTATGTGTTTGGTTTTCATAATGTCGATCTCCACCTGTTGCTATGTTACTGCAACTACAGAGTCTTTGACTTTTATCCAAACCCTGTAAAATCAAATGTATTGTAGAATTCAAAACTTTTCAAATTGTAGAAAAATAATAGAGGTTCTGGGTAGCACCTATAATCAAACACATTTTTCAGTGAAACTTGTGAAAATTCACACCAAGTGGGATACATACAGATTATAATCATCTTTATTAGCTCAGGTTTACTTTGCCACAAATGAGCTCAGTATCTTAGAAGCATGGAAGTGAACGACTAATGACAGCTGCCACTACTGAAACCTCCTCTGTGCTGGGCCCTCTGCCTGTGCAGGTCATCTCAGGTACCCACAGGGGGCCATGGGAAGGAGGCACTGTTTTCCACATATGATAGATGAGATTCAGAGAGGTTGAGTAATTTGCCTAAGGTCAAATGTCTAGCAAATAGAGGAGCCAGCATTTAAACCCAAGGCTGTCTGGCCGTGAGCGTGATGCTCAGTGGCCAGGTCCATACCGAGTATGCTTCCTCCCCCTTGACCGTGCTCCATAGGCTAGAACACATAAATGCTTGCCAACAATGCAAACAGAAGAGCACATGATTTTTTATTTGTGGTTCACAAGTTATACTGTCCTTCTTTCAAAAAGACCATACAGGATGGAAACTGTCAGTTAGTTGTATAAGGCAAGCACCACACAGCTTGGGAGTCCAGATGCGACCGCAGTAGACAAAGGCACAACAGCGCAGCAGCTGGTGGGGCACATCAGCGGCACATGGGCCCCACCGACCGCCACGTTGTTCTCATCTGTTTACAGAGAATCAGTGGGCGGCATTCAGAATTCAGGGGATTTCAATTCAGAGTCCACATAGTTTCTCTAAATGTTAAAAATATGAAAATTGGATATTTCCACCATACAGTGTTTGTTTGTTTGTGTTTTCCTTCATTGCAATAATCAGCTCATGCTGAGTAGCAGTTTTAGGTGGGGTGAGTGCTTTTCAATCAGTCCCCCACTCTGCACATCTGGATTGTGAGGGAATTCTAGTTTGAGACCACTGCATCTGATAAAGTGAATCAGTATCTGATGGCTTGCCCTGACATCTTCCCTAGCAGGCTGGCAGTCTTGTTTATTGATGTGAGTGATGGGCTGTGACTTATATCTTCTATTACAAGTCAAGGACTTTCAGTAAGGATGACACTGGAAGACCATATTTTTAGTCATGAACATGTAGCAAGAACAGACTGAGAGAGAAAAAGAAAGAGAGGTAGAAAAGGGAAAGGGGAGGGTGGAGAAGAAGAACATTTATTTGTGCCAGATATAGAAAATAAATTCAAGGTGATGAAGGAAACTTAAAGCATGCCTACTGGGGCAGGGCCAGAAGGAGGCAGAGGTGACCCAGTGTCAGCTCCTAAAAGGTAAAGTTCCTCATGTGAAGCAGAGCAACCAGAACTGAGGTCACTTCTTGAACCCAGGTTTAACTACCCTTGAAAGAAAACTGAGAAAAGCTACCACAAATTGTTTCTGGGGGTTACGGCATATGCAAGGTTCTGTGATCAGAGGCCATAAATGAAACAGTAGCATAGCAAGACAAGGCCACAGCCATCTTTCATGAATAACCACCAAAAGGGCACAAATATAATTTCTATTTTCCTAACCAGCAGAAAAACATTTACTTCTGATTTATCGGCTACTCCAAAGCCTTTGACTGTGTGGATCACAACAAACAGTGGAAAATTCATCAAGAGATAGGACTGCCAGACCACCTGACCTGCCTCTTGAGATATCTGTATGCAGGTCAAGAAGCAACAGTTAGAACCAGACATGCAACAACAGACTATTTCCAAACAGGAAAAGGAGTATGTCAGGGCTGTATATTGCCACCCTGCTTATTTAACTTATATGCAGAGTACATCATGAGAAATACTGAGCTGGATGAAGCACAAGCTGGAATCAAGATTGCCAGGAGAAATATCAATAACCTCAGGTATGCAGATGATACCACCTTTATGGCAGAAAGCAAAGAATTAAAGAGCCTCTTGATGAAAGTGAAAGAGGAGAGTGAAAAAGTTGGCTTAAAACTCAACATTCAGAAAACTAAGGTCATGGTTCCATCACTTCAAAACAAATAGATGGGGAAACAGTGGAAACAGTCAGAGACTTTATTTTGGGGGGCTCCAAAATCACTGCAGATAGTGACTGCAGCCATGAAATTAAAAGACACTTGCTCCTTGGAAGAAAAGTTATGACCAACCTAGAAAGCGTATAAAAAGCAGAGACATTACTTTGCCAACAAAGGTCTGTTTAGTCAAAGCTATGGTTTTCCCAGTAGTCATGAATGGATGTGAGAGTTGGACTATAAAGAAAGCTGAGTGCTGAAGAATTGATGCTTTTGAACTGTGGTGTTGGAGAAGACTCTTGAGAGTCCCTTGGACTGCAAGCAGATCCAACCAGTCCATCCTAAAGGAAATCATTCCTGAGTATTCATTGGAAGGACTGATGTTGAAGCTGAAACTCCAATACTTTGGCCACCTTATGTGAAATGAAACTGATTCATTTGAAAAGACCCTGATGCTGGGAAAGATTGAAGGTGGAAGGAGAAGGGGACAACAGAGGATGAGATGGTTGGATGGCATCACTGACTCAATGGACATGAGTTTGAGCAAGCTTCAGGAGTTGGTGGTGGACAGGGAAACCTGATGTGCTGCAATTCACGGGATCACAAAGAGTTGAACACAACTATGCAACTGAACTGATCTGAACAGAAAGGAAAAAGATAAATAGTAGAAAAATTAAACTAAAAAGAGGAGAAATCAAGGAAGAATATACAGGAAAAAATTTTAAAGGTATTTCCTGGGTTTTCCCATTTTCTAAAATGATCACCCAACACCCAAGTTTGCCAGTTTTCTGACCTTTCTCAAGGTCAGTAAAAACACCTATATATAAGACACAGCAGAGTTCATGTTGGAATCTGTATGTGAGGAGAGGCAAGTCTTCCTTTTCCCACCAGTGGGAAGCCAAATATTTGCTCATTATAGTCTAAAGCCCACAGCACAGGAAGTGTCTACCTTCAGACCATCAATTTCTAGCACTGAGTCCCTTACAGGGGACATCTTGGATATTTATAGAATTCTCAGGGAGACTCTCAGGAATAAACAGAGGAGTAGCAGTAAAATCCAGTCAATTATGCCAAAGATTGTAAATGGCACCATGGTCAAGAGAACCTTGAGCAGATCTTCCCAACTATTGTCTTGTAAACAATGAGAGTGACAATAGCCCTTCCTCTGACACCAACTCCACTTCCTATCGGACACAAATATAACAGTGGTGATTGGATTCTGAATAAATACACCCTCCTGTCAATATTCTAACTGAATGGGGGCAATGATCTGCTAGTCCTCTGAAAATTTCCAAATTTTCCAGATCTGCTCAGTTTCCTGGACCTAGGAAAGAAAGCTCAATGGGCTGTGTGCCCTGGCCTCCTGTGAGCTGAGGTACTGCCAGATCTCACCCTGGCAGCCAGAAATATAACGTAGATAAGGTAAATTGCATTGCTGTTTTGGTTTGGACCTGAGAGGCAAACATTCAACTGGAAATCAAATAAATGGATTCTAGACCTGAGTAAGCTTTTTAAGTAAGATTCACTCTAGCTCAGTTCAGTTGTGTCTGACTCTTTCTGACACTGTGGACTGCAGCATGCCAGGCTTCCCTGTCCATCACCAACTCCCAGAGATTGCTCAAACTCATGTCCATTGGGCCGGTGATGCTGTCCAATAATCTCATCCTCTGTTGTCCACTTCTCCTCCTCCCTTCAATCCTTCCCAGAATCAGAGCCTTTACTGATGAGTCAGTTCTTCACAATAGGTGGCCAAAGTACTGGAGCTTCAGCTTCAGTATCAGTCCTCCCAATGAATATTCAGGACTGATCTCCTTTAGGATGGACTGGTTGGATCTCCTTGCTGTCCAAGGAACTCTCCAGAGTCTTCTCCAACACCACAGTTCAAAAGTATCAATTCTTTGGTACTCAGCTTTCTTTATAGTCCAACTCTCACATCCAAACATGCTGCTGCTGCTGCTGCTGCTAAGTCACTTCAGTCGTGTCCAATGCTATGCTACCCCAGAGATGGCAGCCCACCAGGCTCCCCTGGCCCTGGGATTCTGCAGGCAAGAATACTGGAGTGGGGTGCCATTGCCTTCTTTGCATCCATACATGACTACTGGAAAACTGTACTTTGACTACATGGACCTTTGTTGGCAAAGTAATGTCTCTGCTTTTAAATATGCTGTCTAGGTTGGTCATAACTTTTCTTCCAAGGAGCAAGTGTCTTTTAATTTCATGACTGTGGTCACCATCTGCAGTGAGTTTGGAGCCCAGGAAAATAGTCTGTCACTTTCCAGTGTTTCCCCATCTATTCGCCATCAAGTGATGGGACCAGATGCCATGATCTTAGTTTTCTGAATGTTGAAAAAGCCAGCTTTTTCACTCTCCTCTTTTACTTTCATCAACAGGCTCTTTAGTTCTTCTTCGCTTTCTGCCACAAGAGTGGTGTCAACTGCATATCTGGGGTCTGAAGATCAGAAAGATGCACCAGCAACATTCTGCCTGAACTTCCTTGGCTGAAGAAGAGAAGCCCCACTCCCACCCCACCCAACAAGAGGACATATCCATACTAGATATTGTTTTACATTTAGAAAAATACAGCCACAGGCTTAGGGAATAGGGGAGAGTCTTATACAATTTTGATTTGAAAGAAGACAAACTCAGCTGATAAAGAATCCACCTACAATGCAGGAGACCCTGGCTCAATTCCTGTATCAGAAAGATGCACTGGAGAAGAGATAGACTACCCACTCCAGTATTCTTGGGCTTCGCTGGTGGCTCAGATGCTAAAGAATCTGCCTGCAATGTGGGATACCTGGGTTAGATCCCTGGGTTGGGAAGATTCCCTGGAAAAGAGAAAGGTTATCCCCTCCAGTATTCTGGCCTGGAGAACCCATGGACTGTATAGTCCATGGGGTCACAAAGAGTTGGACACAACGGAGTGACTTTCACTCAAACATAATTTAAATGTATAGAACCAATGTTTCTAAAATAAAAGCCGCCAAGGTTTATTGAGAACTTCCTAGGTGCTTGACAGAGTTTCAAGTACTTAACAACTATACAATATTACCAAGTCTTTATTTGCAAAGTAATAATAATAACAATCCCCCAAAACTATGAAATAGGTAGTATTACTATTCCTAATTTACAGATGAGACAACTGAATGACAGCTTATATGTGCTAGTGCCAAGATTTAAATCTCGGATTTCTGGCTCCAGTCTCTTCAACAAATTGTTTTCGGAAAACTGGTCAACTATGTGTAAAAAAAAAAGAAACTAGAATACTCTCTAACACCACTTGCAAAAATGAACTCAAAATGGATTAAAGACCTAAATGTAAGACCAGAAACTATAAAACTCTCAGAGGAAAACATAAGCAGAACACTCTCTGACATAAATCATAGCAAGATCCTCTATGACCCACCTCCCAGAGTAATGGAAATAAAAACAAAAATAAACAAATGAGACCTAATTAAACTTAAAAGCTTTTGCACAACAAAGGAAACTATAAGCAAGGTGAAAAGAGAGCCTTCAGAATGGGAGAAAATAATAGCAAGTGAAAGAACTGACAAAGAATTAATCTCCAAAATATACAAGCAGCTCAATACCAGAAAAGTAAACAACCCAATCAAAAAGTGGGCAAAGGAACTAAACAGACATTTCTCCAAGGAAGATATACAGATGGCTAATAAACACATGAAAAAATGCTCAACATCATTCATTATTAAATTAATGCAAATCAAAACATGAGGTATCATCTCACACTGGTCAATGGCCATCATCAGAAAGTCTACAAACAATAAATGCTGGAGAGGGTGTGGAGGAAAGGGAACCCTCTTGCACTGTTGGTGGGGATGCAAACTGGTACAGTCACAAGGGAGAACATCGTGGAGATTCCTTCAAAAACTGGAAACTGAACTGCCATGAGCGTGTGTGCTTAGTCACTCAGTTGTGTCCAACTCTTTGTGACCCCATGGACTGCAGCTTGCCAGCTTTCCCTGTCCAAGGAATTCTCCAGGCAAGAATACTGGAGTGGGTGGCCATGCCCTCTTCCAGAGGATCTTCCCAATTCAAGGATTGAACCCAGGTTTCCCACATTGCAGGAGGATTCTTTAACATCTGAGCCACCAGGGAAGCCCAAGTGGGTAGCCTATCCCATCTCCAGGAGATCTTCCCAACCCAGGAATTGAACCAGGGTCTCCTGCATTGCAGGCAGATTCTTTACTGACTGAACTACCAGGGAAGCCCTAGAACTGCCATATGACCTAGCAATCCTACTGCTGGGCATACACCTCAGAGAAAACAGAATTGAAAGAGATACATGTACCCCAGTGTTCACTGCAGCACTATTTACAATAGCTCGGACATGGAAGCAATCTAGATGTCCATCAGCAGATGAATGAATAAGGAAATTATGGTACATATACATGATGGAATATTACTCAGCTATAAAAAGGAACTCGTTTGAGTCAGTTCTAATGAGGTGGATGAACCTGGAACTTATTATAGACAGTGAAGTAAGTCAGAGAGAGAAAGACAAATACTGTATATTAACACATATATATGGAATTTAGAAAGATGGTACCAATGATCTTAGGGCAGTGAAGGAGACAGAGATGTAAAGAACAGATGTTGGACTCATCTAGAGAAGGTGAGGGTGGGATGATTTAAGAGAATACCAGTGAAACATGTACAATACCATATGTAAAATAGATGACCAGTGCAATGCATAAAGCAAGGCACCCAAAGCTGGTGCTCTGGGACAACCCAGAGGGATAGGATGGGGGGGGGTGGGAGTGGGTTCAGGATGGGGGGGGCATATGTATACCTGTGACTGATTCATATTGATGTATGACAAAAGCAATCACAATATAGTAAAGCAACTATTCTCCAATTAAAATAAATTAATAGAAAAATTAAACTCAAGAGTATAGCTACTAATCTATCTAGAAAGTAACCTTACAAAGTATTATTCAAAAAAAAAAAATTCAAGATCTACGAATCTCTTGATGTGTAAAATTGGCTATACCTTTTTTCCTTTCCCAGTGTTATCCTTGTCTGTAGTTTATGGAATTTTGCATTGTCAAAGAAGAAACATCTCAAAGAAAGAAGGATCTTTCTTCAGACCTAGGAGGGGAATTATGATTGGTTTGGGCCAGGCAGAACAATTTTGGTTTTCTTTGCTGGAAATTAGAGGACATGTGACACAGATCCAGTCATGAGACCCAGAAAAATCCTGTCAGAGGATTTTGGGAAATCCTGTCTAGGGAAAGTTTTGGTTCATGATAAACAGATAAATTGAGAGTCCTGTATATCTCTCATTTTTTGAATATGTATAAAACCTGATGCTCCTGGAGGAGGGCAAGGCAGTCCACTCCAATATTCTTACCGGAAGAATCCCCATGGACAGAAGACCCTGGCGGGCCAGTCCATGGGGTTGCAGAGTCAAACACGACTGAGCGACCAAGCACACAAAACCTAGCGCTGAACGTTGAGACAATTATTTTAGGCTCATCAGCCTTTGGACAGAAAAACCAATGTACTGAGGTTGGCAGGATAGAAAATTAAAAAAAAAAAACAAAACACACACACACCTGAGTTTCTAATGACAAGTGGAGCCAATGCATCAAATCTGGACTCCTCTATCTCTAGATTTCTTGCTGCAAGGATAGTTATACATCTTTATTGCTTAAGCCATTGTAAGGCATTGTGTCACTTTGCCTTTAAATGCATCCTAACTTATACACATATTCTTTGTCCATGTATAGACATATGTTATGTCTATACATTTTTTGCCTTTCTTTATTTCACTTGACTTGTAGCTATGTGGTCAAATAAAACCAGGCAGTCAAGGAAGGAAAGGAAATGTATTTGAGCAGCAGTTTATCAACACCGTTCTGGAAAAAAATACTCAAGACTGCTGCACTATCATTTGCCAGTCTCCTACCTCAAACATTGCTGAGATACACTCACCCACAGGCTGTGACTCAGCAGTAACACAGTAAAGTATATCCCTAGTTTCCTCATTAGTAAAATAAGCAATCTGAACCAGGGGACCCTTAGGAAAATTTTAGCACTGACATTTTATACTTCATGCTCTGTCTATTAAGAAGGTTATATTGGCATAACTTTTAGAGTTGCTCTATAAATAATAACCACATCTTTAAATACTTAATAAAAGTTATAACAATTTATCTCTGTTATAAGTTCTCCCTCTCTGCAGGCCTGAGGTCTTCATCAGGAAAATGTGGAAAATGAAATGGATGCTCTTATGGCCCTTTCCAGCTCAGACACTCTTGAATCTGGCCAGATTCTTAAATATGTGGTTCTAATTCTCACAGACTTTCTGCAAAGCTTATGCAGTCAGGTCTGATGATGTCTGAGTCAGAGATCTTTCTGGAGCACAAATTTATGATAAAAGTTAATTGATTCAGACTGTAGGCTCCTCATTTCTCTGCTTTTCCATGGTGCCCAGCACACCATGTGGCATATGTATGCTCTCAGTAACTGCTGGTAATTCAATAATTGTGCTGTGGTTTTTGTTTGTTTGTTTTTGCATCTACTATTTGACTGAGATATTAAATAGGGTATCTCAACTCCTCATCATAATCCTTCAAGGGCAGTATTTTTATGTCTATAACCTGAATAAAAAACAAGGCTGCCTACATGCCAGCATGGTGTCACATCCAAAATAAACCCAAACCAAACAACCTGAAAATTAAGTAGGTCTTTCATGAAGTCCTGGAAGATATGGCTAAAGGGACAGTCACATGGAAAAACATACAACAGAAACTCCTTTTACCCATTTTTCGTCCTAAAATCCTCCAACAGCCCCACAAAGATCCCCAGCTCCATTGTCCCAAGTGCTCTAGCAAAACTCCTTCCTCCTGTCCATTCTAGCTTACCCCTTTCAGATCTACTCTGTCCTTTGGGGATGGTCTCATTCCCTGCATAACCTAAGTTAGCTTGGAAGTTCGGCCCCCGGGGCCTCCAGTTTTCCCCTTGACGAGCCAGGCACACTCTGCAAGTGCAGACGGCAACGGCCCTCGGTGTCCCCTCCAGCCCAGAGTGCACGCCCCCCACTACACTACGATGGATGCACACCACTCTTCACACAAGGCTGCTCTCTGTGTGTACATCCTCTAACCAGTGACTGCCCCAGGATCACCTAAGGAGCTCGTCAAAAGCACAGATGTCTGGTCTGCATGTCAGTTTCTCTGAATCAGAGTATCCTAGGGTGAGAACCAAGAGGCCACATTTTTAAGAAGTCTCCCAGGAGATTCTAACCTGTAGTCAGGTTTCAAAGCACTGCTTTACACCACAAAGGCTTTAGAATTAAGCTACAGAGTCGTGCCCATGGTCAGGACCATTTTCCTAATCCCCTTTCTACTGTCTTGCCTTCCTGATAACACGGTGTCCCAGAAACACAAGCAATCCTCAACTTCTGAACCCTGTGGGTTTCAAAAATACGTTAGTCAGAGGCAGGGTGCAGCTTTCCCCAAAGAATAGGCACTAGAGATCCATGTGGGCTCAGAGTGCTCCAAAGACCTGTAGGTCTTTGCAAGGTGATTTTGTGAGAAAGTATATACAACAGTTCCCACTGGGGCTTCCAGTGGGAGGAAGCACACTAGAAATTGGGGCTTCCAGTTTCTCCCTGAGGTCAGGCAATAAGAGCTTAACCTCCTTTCTGGGGGTCTGGTGGCAGGAGGGGGAGGTTGAGGAAACTGGGACTTCCAACTTCTCCCTGAGGTCAGGCAATAAGAGCCTAGCCTCCTTTCTGGGGGTCTGGTGGCAGGAGGGGAAGACAAAGGAAGTCCTATATGGTGACAAAGGAAGCCCAGAGGTCTGGTAGCTACTGAGAAAGATGTCAGAAAGGGGACCCTCCAAAGAAACAAGGAGTAGGCCACCAATGAGGTAGGGATGCAAAAAGGAGTATCTTCATGCAGAGGACCCAGGCAGTGGTTTCTTTTGCAGTGTCAGAACTCTGAACTGAGACAGGGCAAATATGTTCACTGGGCTTAAGAGAGAGGCACCTTGATGGAGAGGAGGAAGGTCCCGACCTCAGATCATTCTGGCAGCAGCACCTGGGCCCCCATGAGGAGCAACCCATCAAGAGGGTGGGAAGGCCAGTCCCAGCATGAGGACAAGTATTTTGTTAAGCAAGTGCTCACTGCGGGCTTCCCTCTCCTGGGTCCTCCTCCAAGTCCTGTTTTCTTTGGAATTGACTTCAACATCTGAAGGCTCAATATTACATCCTTCAAAAAAACTTTAGCCACTGAAGGAAAAAAACCCTGACCTCATTATTACATGATCTTACCAAACAGATTCTGAAGACAGTTTTAAAGTGAGGGCCTGTGCCTTTTTAAAACTCGATTGCATTGCATAATTAGTAGCAATTACTGTCAACAAACATTTATCAAATATCTACTGATGCACTAGGCCCGAGGAACATGTGGGCAAGAGTGAATCAATCCTTTGGCAGAGCACAGAGTACCAGAAATCAGAACACATGATCTGACAGCAGAACGATCCCCGTGAGTCTGCTGGAACAGGAAATTTGAATACAGATCTACCTCTAAAAAACCAAAACATTTGCTTACCCAAAATAAGACTTGAAAGGCCAGTGGAATCATTGATTAAAACATTTAATTGGTTCTGCACACATGAGGTTAAATCCAATGTAATCATAACATGAGTTCAGATCCAACATCAAAATGGGTACAGCCATGTGCATAAGGGAAAGAGATCTCACCTTTCTTCACACAGCTTCCACAGCACAACACAACAACTCAAGGTGATTGCTCCTCTAATTTGCTATAGGGACATGCACATAGGTAACTTTTTATTACCTCAAATATCCTGGTATAGCCTCTCTCTATCCCTTTATGTAATATTCCTGCCTTCAGTCTTATTTTGAGTGGACTGGTGGTATAACTGGTGGACTGGACTGGTAGCCTGGAGTGAATGGTAATAGCCCCTTGCTTTCTAATAGTAGTTTGTAGAATTACTGTAGGCAGTAGAACAGTTTTAGCAAAATAAACTTCTATGCAACTTCAATATCTAATACACATAAACAGAGATCCCTGAGTCTGTCCTTTCCCCAGACTCTCTCCAGCCTCAGGAGCAACTCTAGATACAGTTGCTCTAAAACCTCAATGCACACCAATTTTTGCCTCTGAGGCAGAGACTGCAAATTACCATCCCAGGATCCCTTTCCCCTTCTTTCTTCGTAACCAGATTCTAATAAGGGTGGAAATGAAACCAATTAAAAGATGACATTTCCAAGCCTGTCTTGCTGCTACATAAAGCCAGTAAGCCAGTACTGATTAAAGACTGGCCAATGATATACAAATGAGAGTGCTATATGAGATTCCCAAAAGACTCCTTAGAACTGAAAGCTGTGCCTTGTCTGTTCTTCTGTTTTTCCTCCTTTCTGCTTTCTCAAATATGGGCATGATGGCTGAGCTTCTGCAACCACGCTGAACCGTTAGGTCACTTTGAAGTTAAAGACTATGCTCTAGCGCTAGTGAAACCAAAGAGATAGAACCTGTGTCTGAAAGACTTCATGGTGTTGCCATACCAGCTCTGAATTTCCTATCTCTGGATTTTTTTATGTGAGAGAATAAGTACTGTGTGTCTATAACATTGCTTAGGCTTTTTAATAATTTACAGCAATATCAAGTCCTGATGCAGAACCTACCTGTAGTTAACTTTTCCAGCAAAAGATTTCACTGTGAGTCTCCTTTTATGTACTCTGTTTAACAAGGAAAAATCATGAAGGACTAAGAGAAGGACATATAGTATATGCTATATACTATATGGGTCAAATTTGTTTATAAAATGTATTTTAAATTTGATAAATTAATAAAATAGCTAAAATTTACTGAGTGCTTACCATGGGCTAGGCTATCTGCTAAGCATTTGTGCATATATTATTTCATTTACTACTCAAGTCAACCACATGAAGTACGTGATATAATGGATAGTTTTCAGATGAAAAAATTAAGGCCAAGAGGAGTTTGCTACTTATCTACAGTTTTACAGCTAGTTCACTGCAGAGCAGAGATCTGAGACTATAACTCCTTTCTAAAACAAACAACAAATGAAAGGGGACTGAAAGTCTAAGCAAAATAATTTGATCAACAAAGGGTCTTTTGAGGTACTTTATAATAAGGATAGTTTAAGCAGAGTATTGGAGAAGGCAATGGCACCCCACTCCAGTACTCTTGCCTGGAAAATCCCATGGAAGGAGGAGCCTGGTAGGCTGTAGTCCATAGGGTCGCTAAGAGTCGCACACGACTGAGCGGCTTCTCTCATTTTCACTTTCATGCATTGGAGAAGGAAATGGCAACCCACTCCACTGTTCTTGCCTGGAGAATCCCGGGGACTGGGGCGCCTGGTGGGCTTCCGTCTATGGGGTTGCACAGAGTCGGACACGACTGAAGAGACTTAGCAGCAGCAGCAAGCAGAGTATGTTCTGACTCAAGGTCTCTTTTGTGATCTAAACTTGGGATGAAGCAGCTTTGGAATCAGGCTGGCTTGGGTACAAATTCTTGCTCTACCACTTTTTGGAAGTGTGATCTTGGGCAAAATTCTTTAACTTCTCTGAGCCTCAGACTGCCTTGCACAGTGAGGTGGATCAATGAACTAAGGCATGTGAAGTTCACAGCGCAATGCCTGCTCTGACAGGTAAGCAAGTCTCAATTTTGTAGCACAGGGCGGGCTCAAACGAGAGGAATGAGGTAAGAGGTTATTCACTTGTTTTCAGAAGGGTTTCCAAACATCTCCTTGGAGGTGTTGCACAGAACAGAAGAATGTTTGTAATGTTTGTGAAACTGAACAAGATACCTCTCTTTAATCTCAGTTTTCTCACCTGTAAGTGGGAATTACAATTTCTTCTATGCAGGATCATTGGAGAAAAGACAAGATTGGCCATAGAATGTTATGCAGTGTTAAAGATCATTATTAGAGTTAATGTTCACTCACCCCGGTCACTTCTTAATTTTTCCAAATGAAGCAACAAACTACCTATCCCACCTTCTTATTTTTCTTATTTCAAGCCATTACTAAGATTTCTTTCATATTGTGGAAATTGATGCCAACAGTTATGATTCAGAAATGCTAACCCTAAAGAAGGTGAAGTATCAGAATTGGATAATAGAGAAAAAAAGTGTGGCAAATACACAGAATGGTAATTTCTACAAGAAAAATGATAATTTCTAAAATCATAAAACTCATTAGGAGATTAAGCCAGAATTTAAAACTTCTATACATCAAAAAACACAATCAACAGAATGAAAAAGTGGCTTATGGAATAAGGGAAATGCAAGTCATATATCTGATAAAAAGATTAATATCTAGAATATATAAAGAACTCCTATGACAACACAAAAAACTTAACTAAAAAATGAGCAAAGAACTTAGATATTTCCCCAAACAAGATATTCAAGTGGTTAACAAGCTATGAAGAGGTGCTCAGCATCACTAGTCATTGTAGAGATGCACCACCAGGGACCATGCTGTGTGCTTAGTCACTCAGTCGCGTCTGACTGCGACCCCAAGGACTGCATCCCACCAGGCTCCCCTGTCCATGGGGACTCTCCAGGCAAGAATACTGGAGTGGGCTGCCACGCCGTCCTGCAGGAGACCTGCCCAACCTAGCATCGAGCCCAGGTCTCCTGCACTGCAGGCAGATTCTTCACCATCTGAGCCACTGGGAAGACCAAAACCACCATGAAATGTCACTTTATACCCATTAGGTTGGGTACAGTCAAAAAGACAGGAATAACAAATGCTGGGAAAGGTATAGAGAAACTGAAAATTTGGCGCACTGTTAGTAGGAATGTTAAATGGTGACCCCCTGTGGAAAATAGTATAACAGTCTCTAAAAAATTCTATTAGAAATAGAATTTCCATATGATTCTGCAATTTCACTTCTGGGTCTATAAATAAAAGAATTGAAAGAAATGTACACCCATGTTCGTAGCAGCAATATCCACATTAACTGAAAGGGAGAAGCAACCCAAGTGTCCATTAACAGATGTATGGACAATCAAAATTTAGTGTAGACATATGTAGATACATATAATGGAATATATGTATATGATGGAATATATATATATATATATATATATATATATATATATATATAATGGAATATCATTTAGTCTTAAAGGGAAAGAAATTCTGGCACGTGCTTCGATGTGAATGAACCTTGAGGGCATTATGCTAAGTGAAATAAGTAAGTCACAAAAAGATAAATACTCTATGATTCTACTCACACAGGGTATCTAGAGTAACCAAATTTGTAAAAGCAGAAAGTAGAGTGGTAGGTTCCAGGGGCTTAGAGGAAGAGAAAATGAGAATGGTTGTTCAATGGGTATAGAGTTTAATTTTGCAAGATAAAATTGTCCTGGGGATTACTTGCACAACAGTATGGATATACTTAACATTACTGAACTGTACACTTAAAATGGCTAAGGTAGTAAATTTTATGTTATGTGCATTCTATTACAATTGAAAAAAACTTGTTTGGCAAAAAGCAATAGGAAGAAGTATAAAAGAGAACAGAAGAGTGAGCAGGTGACAAGAGTATAGTAACGTTATGTGGGCATCAGAAACGCATTTGACAACTACTTCCATAGAAGTTGTGCTTCAAATTAAATCGGCCTGTTTTTGAATGCTCTCATCTAAATGGATTGCTGGCAGGGTGAAAATACTATGTAATCAGGGATAAATGGGAAGTACATCTGGTTGGAAGCAAAAGGTCCACTAGGGCATGTCAGAGGCTGGTGCTGGAACTGACCTCATTTAACAAACTCATTAATGACCTAGAAGAAAACGGAAATAGCCACTGCTAATGAAATTTGCAAAGATATGTTGGCGATGCCCTGGACTTGGCCATCACAGCATAAGCATTGCTGGGATGGAGAGATTTTCCAATAGGTAATTAATTGGATTAAAAGAATGACTTCCTAGGATAAGAACACTTGCTCATTTCCAACTCTCATCTCCAGAGCAGAAAGCAGATTTTGTCATGTGATGCAGATCAGAAAACCACACTTGATAAAGGCCTATGAAAGAATAGTGCTTTCTCAGAGCACAATTCTGCCTTTGTCCTTTATCTCTAGGTAGAAGACAATGGAATCTATTCATTAAAAAGACAGAAGAAAGGAGAAGGTAAAAGAAGCAGAGGAGATACAGTCTTTCTTCCACGGAGGAAGGTCTAGGCAAGAAGCCCATATGTGCTCAGTCACTCAGTCATGTCCCCACTAAAATTTAGTGTACACTCTCTGAAGCTTGGCACAAATTATGCCATCCTCTTCCCCTGCTTGAAACCTGTCTGTGGTCTCCCAGGGCACTCAGGAGGAATCCAGAATCTTTGACAAGGCCCCGAGTGATCAGCCCTGCCTCCCTATCCAGCCTCATCTTGCACAGCTGCCCTTCTCACCCACGTAATGGCCATCAGCTTCTCCACCAGCCCAGCAGAAATTCAGCACCACTATCTGCCTTGGCAGTTTCACCCCTTCCCACTCTGAGTCACTGTGCTTGGTTCAGGAGTGGACAGGGGGACTCAAGCTGTGCCAATCTGATTCCATCCCATCACTTTCAGAGCAACAAACGCTGAGGAGCAGCTCTCCTGATGAGGCTGGCTGCCTATAGGGCTTCTCAGATGATGTTGTTAGCATTTCAAGCAGGATTCTTCTTTATTATGCAGAACCCTTGTTAGCCTTTAGTGTTCACGCTTCTGTACACAGACTTTCAGTTATACCCCCTGAATCATTGTGATGACAACAACAGCAGCAAAATGACACGCCTGAACACTACCCAGGGTTGAGAACTGCAAGACAGAACTTTTTGTGATGAGATGGAAATCGAGGAATGAAGCAATTTGCCTAAGGCATTCAAGTCTTCAGTCAATGTGTCATTTCCTCAGAGACCTTTTCATATCTCCCCCATCTGAAGTAGGTCTCTGTCATGACACTACTTATTGCATATAGTACAGAACCAGTTTACAAATACGTGCTCAGTTGTGTGGTTTTTTTGTTTCATATCTGTTTTCTCCCACTAGACTGGAAGTTCCATGTTGTTGCTGTTCAGTCGTTAAGCCACGTCTGACTCTTTTTGACCCCATGTACTGCAGCATGCCAGGCTCCCCTGTCCTCCACTATCTTCCAAGATTTGCTCAAATTCATGTCTATTGAATCAGTGATGCTATCTAACCATCTCATCTTCTGCCACCACCTTCTCCTTTTGCCTTCAATCTTTCCCAGCATTAAGGTCTTTTCCAATGATTCTTCGCATCAGGTGGTCAAAGTACTGGAGCTTAAAAAGGGGCTGTTTTGGTTTTCAACGACTGACATTCAATAAACATTTGCAGAGAAAAGAAGAGAGGGGGAAAGGAAGGTTGTTTGGAAATTAGTAACACTGTTCAGTGACTAACATCTCAATCCAACCCACAAAAGTCTGTTTAATCTAAGAACCTAAATGTCATACCTTCACTGCTTTTATGAGAGATGGGTTGATTGTAGGACCCCAGGAGCCCACCTGCCTCTCCATAAAACCAGTTTTGAGAATTCCCCTGGCTCCCAAGAGAACAGGTCCCACTTCAGAAGAGCAGGGCTTGGAAGATGGAGGGGGCTGGTATGAGTCTGATAGCATTTCATTTACCCTTTCCTCTCCCCTCCCTCACTCCAGCAGTGGCAGTACTCTTAGGGGCTCCAACAGCAGGGAGAAAAGGTAGGCTTCAGAGAGGGAACATTTGCACTACTTTGGAAATCAGACACCTCTTTTCTAAAAGCCTCCTTTTTTGGAAACATGCTGTTTTGTGGTCGCCCGGCACCATGCCCCCCTCCCTAACACACCCTGCCCTTAGGAGGAGTTACCTTTCTTTGTGGGTTTGTCTTTTTGAGGTGGGAAATCCAGATGCCTGACTCCCACTCCAGAAGCCAATAGATCAAATCCTTCCTGCCATGGTTGTTGTATAGCTGATAGAGTCTCTCCAGGGCTTTAAATATTGAGTGAGCAATTTTTTTAAAAAGACTGGGGGACATTCCCTCAGTAATGTAACACTGATCATAGTGTTTCTACTGCTTGGTTAGTCCTGACTTCTAGTTTCCTGGCCCTCAAGGGCTGCCTTGCCTCCTGCCCATTTCCAGGCCTAGTTCTCTACTTTCTCAATCCTTGGACTATCTCAAAATCATTCCAATAAAATCTCCTTTGTTTAAATTACCAGAGTCAAAGACTCTGTGGGCAATGCAAGATTCTAGATGAATTTCCTGAGTCCTGATCAAATTATTCATTGGAGTTTCACATTTGCATTCATGCGTTCCACGTATAGCTGGTGAAAGTCCTTTATGCCCCACGCCCTGGACCAAGTGTTAATGTGCAAAAACAAATAGGATTCAGGCCCAGGCCTAAGAGAACACATTCTGCTTGAAGAGGCAGAGAATTAGATCAGAAACTGAAACTGAAGTGGTGTAACCTGTTGCAAGCATGCTTGGAAGATAATGATCCAAACTCCCTCACTCTCTCAGGCACGCATTCAATCTCTCTACCTCTCCCACTTCTAAGGGCTTCTGGGGTCTTTGGACAGCAGGCTCTAGTGAAGATGTGGGTAATGTGAGTTTCTGCTGATATGGAAATATCCATAAGAAGACACAGAATGCATGCACAGTGAAATAGAGCTGCTGAAGAAGAATGTCAACACTTTTAAAATAAATTTCTAATTTAATTTATTAAATTAAATTAAATTAATAATTTTTTTAAATAAAAATAATGAGTACTTGGGGACTTCCCTGGTGGTCCACTGGTTAACACTCCATTCTCCCAAAGCAGGGGACATGAGCTTGATCCCTGGTTGGGGAAATAAGATCCCACATGCTGCAAAGCATGATCTGAAAAGATAAATTAAAAATAAAATAAAATAAAAAATAACAAGTACTTATGGAGACTCACGTACAAAACACACAACAGCAAGATAGCCTTACTGGAGTCAAAAAATCTCAACTAAGAGATTCAGGAAAGAAATCAAAATAGAGCGTGGTCTTTGTTGAGATCCAAATTAATGGCCTGGAAGATCAAATTATAAGAAATATTTCAAAACACAAAGGAAAAATGTGAGGAGATGGAAATCATGAAGGAAAACTTAAGAGCCGTGGAGAATATATCCAGAAGGCCCAGTATGTGAAACATGGGTGCTCCAGGAGAAGCAAGGAAGAGTTGTAACACATAAGACTCTTTGAGTTTTGTCAGGACTATAGAGTAAAGAGATACATGAAGAAACATCTTGGTAATATTCCAAACTTTGGGTGAAAAGAAAAGCATTCAAATAAAAAGAATGTAAGCTCAGACTTGCAGAGACAATGCAGGAAGGAGAGGGTGGGACAAATTGAGAGAATAGCATTGAAACATTACCATATGTAGAATTAAATAGCCAGTGGGAGTTTCCTGTATGGTGCAGGGGACTCAAATCATGTGCTCTGACAACCTAGAGGGGTGGGGTGTGAGGTGGGAGAGAGGTTCAAGAGGAAGGGGACATGCTTATACCTATGGCTGATCCATGCTGCTATATGGCAGGAACTAACACAATATTGTAAAGCAATTACCCTTCAATTAAAAATAAATTTAAAAAACTAAAATAAAAGAACACAGGCTCTGTAAGGGAAAAATAATCAGAATGGCATCAGATTTCTTTACTGCCACCATAGAAGCTGAAAAACAGTAAAATAGCAGCCACAGACACTGTGAGATTGCAACCAAGATTCTACTCCCAGCCAAGATTATTCCCTTATTAGAATGAATGGAAAATGCATAGGAACATGCTGGAAGTCGGAGAGTGTATCAACACCTTAGGAAAAGAATCTAGGGAGGATATTCATATGCAAAACAACAAAGTGGGATTCCTACTTAAGAAAAGTGGAACATAGACATAAATATAACACCTAAAACTCCTAGAAGAAAACATAGGAGTAGAGCTGCATGACTTTGGGTAAAGCAATGATTTCTAAGCAATGTCACTGAAATCACAAGCAACAGATAAAAATATTAGAAATATTGGACTCTTTGAAATTTAAAATGTTTGTGGTTAAAATGACACCATCAAGAAAATAAAAAGACAACCCATAAAAAGGAAGAAAGTATCCACAATTCATGATAAATGACATGTATCCAGAATACAAAAAGAACACTTTTCAATTCATTATTTTAAAGGTAGATTTTATTTTGGGGAGCTCCAAAATCACTGCAGATGGTGACTGCAGCCACGAAATTAAAAGACACTTGCTCCTTGGAAGAAAAGCTATGACCAACCTTTAATAGACAGCATATTAAAAAGCAGAGACATTGCCAACAAAGTTCCATCTAGTCAAAGCTATGGTTTTTCCAGTAATCAGGTATGGATGTGAGAGTTGGACCATAAAGAAAGCTGAGCACCAAAGAACTGATGTTTTTGAACTGTGGTGTTGGAGGAGACTCTTGAGAGTCCCTTGCTTGGACTGCAAGCAGATCCAACCAGTCCATCCTAAAGGAATCAGTCCTGCATATTCATTGGAAGGACTGATGTTGAAGCTGAAACTCCAAAACTTTGGCCACCTGATGCGAAGAAGTGACTCATTTGAAAAGACCCTGATACTGGGAAAAATTGAAGGCAGGAGAAGGGGACCACAAAGGATTAGATGGTTAGATGGCATCACTGACTCGATGGACATGAGTTTGAGCAAACTCCGGGAGTTGGTAAAGGACAGGGAAGCCTGGTGTGTTGCAGTCCCTGGGGTCACAAAGAGTTGGACACGACTGAGAGACTGAACTGAACTGAACTGAGAACTGACAATAGAAAGGTCTTACCAGACCCACTCCCACATCATACATTTTAAGATGACAGGATTAGTCAGAAGGTTCTTAAGAAGGAGAAACAAGTCCTCAAGCAGGATACATTGTTTTTATATTATCATTGGTACAGAGTTTAAGGGAAAACATAGCCTTGAGACATTAGTTCTGGTCTTAAAGAAAAAGTATTTTATGTGACTAAGACAAGGAATGTAGGAAAAAAATGTAGGAAAAAAATGTTTGTCCCTTTCTCCTCCTTGAGAGCCCAGGACACTTTTCTCCTTCTCGAGGGCCTGGACTACTTCCTCCTTGAGGACTCTGGACTCCTTATCAACCTACCTAAATTAACTGTCTCATTGGAGATTGAAGAAGTGAATAATAAAATTATATGTATATTTCAATCCTAAATCCACCAAACAAGAACTACTTGTTTTTTTCTTATGTCCCTGGAATATTTATGAAAACCAGCTATGCATTTGTCCACAAAGAATATATTATTTGGAAAAAATTAAGGGTTAAATTAATAGTCAATTAAAAAAAGAAAGTTTTTCAGCCAATGAAAAAGAAATGAATAATTTAAAAGTAATCAAAAGAAAATCTTAACTTTTAGAAATTAGAAATACCTTCTTGATTAATATAGTATATATATATGATATATATTAGTCAGGTTTTTCTCTAGAGAAGCAGAATTGAAAACAGGGACTCAAATTCATGTGCATCATAATTATTTTGCTTTTAAAAGATTTATTTTATTGAAGGATAACTGATTTACCATGTTGTGTGAATTTCTGCTTTACAGAAAAATGATTCAGTTATACATATATATGTATATATATATTCTTTTAAAATTTCTTTTCCATTATGGTTTAGCATAGGATATTGAATATAGTTCCCTGTGCTACATAGTAGGATCTTGTTGCTTACCCATTCCGTATATAATAGCTTGCATCCAAACTTCCAATCCATCCCACCTCCCTCCCTATTGGTAACCACAAGTTTGTTCTCTATATCTGTGAGTCTATTTGTGGGGAGAGAGCAAATGAGCCAAGATGGTGTGGTCACGCTCTCTCGCCCATTTTTAAATAATGACTGTGTAACAGTTGAGATCACTTATGTCTGACACCTGAGCTTAAAAACTGAGAATTTTAGGGACTTTTCCCATGGTCCAGGAATTAAGACTGTGCCCCCATTGCAGGGGGTGGGGGTGCGGCATGGGGGCAGGTTTGATACCTGGTCAGGGAACTAGATCCCACATGCTGCAACTAAGAGTTTGCATGTTGCCACTAACAGCCGGCACCGCCAAATAAACAAAATACAGCGTGAGTGTGAGCACATGCTCAGTCACGTCCAGCTCTTTGTGACTCCACGGGCTGTAGCCTGCCACGCTTCTCTGTCCATGGGATCTGTCCTGCTTTGGCAGGCAGATTTTTTATGAGTGAGACACCTGGGAGACCCAAATAAATAAATAATAAATATTTTTTAAAAAGGGAAAATTTGAAAGCTACTAAAATTTAGATTCTGTATAATTTATATGTTAGCTTCACTCAATCACTTAGTAGTTACATTAGCACACTTATTTGGGGCATATTATGTGTAAACTCTCTGTGCCTCAGTTTCCTCAGCTGAAAGGAGATGATCACAGCACATTCTCCAGAGAGTGGCTGTAAGAACTGAGAAAGTTAATATATATAAAACAGTCAAATGGTACTTGTTATCATTACTCTCTATATGGCTGGTTCTTTCCACATATTTTGTATGAAACCACAGCTGGTCCTGTACAGAAAGTAAACAGAGGATCATTTTTCTCCTCATTGGTTTTTCTTCCTCTTCTCCCCTCCTTTTTCTGTAGTGGAAGGAAGTGTGCTCCTTGCTTGTTCTGTGGCAACTCTGGAGTCATGACAACACTGAAATGAGAAGTAGGCCAAGCATCGGGCAAGGCCAAGTGATAATATAAATGGACTTAGTGGATTAGAAATATGGACAGCACATAATAAAATGAGATTTATCTTGGGAGAAAAATAGTTTATCTAAGAAGAAACAGTTCAATGCATAGTCAACCCAGAAGGGGGAAAGGGTGTATCTCAGAGAGGTAGAGATAATGAACAGAGGAAAGGGTACTGGCAGAAATACAGCCAGAGGGCCCCTGTTCTATATAGCATGACCCTAGGAAAAGGAGATGGGATGGCCTCTGATAAATATCTCCTCATCCTATGGACTGCTCCTTTTGTGCTTGATTTAAGATTTCCAACTCTAACAGAGGTCAGTGGTCAAGTGGTTGATGTCACTGTGCACCAAAAATATTTTTGTCAGTTGCATTAGTCATTATTTTGGCTGTTTGAATAACCAAATTAGAATAATCACAGACAGTCTGAACCATAGCTGGGCAATGTGCCCTCATGACGAGCACAGATACCAAATCTAGTACCGAGAGAAGTCTCAGTCACACTGCATAGACACAGCCCTGGGTTCCAGAGCTATTGCCAGAAAACACAGTCCAGTCCAGAGCTGGTGCTGGGAGCTGAGGGATCGTGCTGCCATTGCATCTCTAAACTGAGTGCCATGGGAGCCTGCCTTTCCTCTGCTGTGGGTTAGGTCAGCTCAGGAGGCTTTGTGTCTGTAGACAAGAGCATTGGACTCCCTTAATTAAGAACTAAGACGTTAGTGTAAAACTGATCAATAAAGACACAATCTTACTTGAAATCCCTCCCCATCTTAATTGGTTTAAAACTAACATCAATGGAGAAAACAAAGAGAGCCAGGGTATAATTAGCCCCTGGAATGGTGCTATGAGGCAGTAGACCCAACACAGGCTGTGATACCTTTATTGCATCCCTCCAGGGGCAAAACCCCAGGACGAGGAAGACCTTCAGCCTGGGAGGCACCCAGAGCCAGAAGGGTGACTTCCTGCTGTCTGACCATGATGGAAAAGAATTCACAAGAACTGGATTCACCCCCAAAACAGATCATTATGTTCCCTCAGTTTTCCCTTCAAACAATCTCAGGGACCTGTCCTTAGTTCTTCAACACCACTGATGGTCCCTTAGTCCAGATCCCCTCTATATTGGCTCCCAAACTGATCTCCCTGCCTCTTGGCATTGAGGCCTTCCACCCTTCAGCACCTCCCCAACTTCATCTGTCCTTTGAACAATGAAATGCATGTAGCCTAGGAGATCTACTTAAAGCGCAAATGTGACTATGACAGCTTCTCATCCATCAATTTAAAAATACCCAGGTAATTTATTCAACAAAGTTTTAATGTGCATAGGTGGGTCCCAGGCACTGTACTAGGCACTGAGAATATGATGATTAAAAAATAAAGAAGCCCCACCCTCATGAAGCTTGGAGTTTAATGGGGAAAAAAGATAGCCAAACAATTACACAAGAAGACATGGTTAAATTCTCTGAAGAAGAGGGGGCTCTAGCAGAGGCTCAATCTAGCCTTGGAGGTCAGGAGACTTTCCTGAAGAAGCAACTTGTGAACAGAGATCTGAAAGATAAGTAGGAATCAACTAGGCCAATGCTTCTTGTAAACTCTAATTAGGTTAAGGAAATTAAATAGTGTGCCACAACCAATGTCTTTTGAAATGAAATAATAGACTGGACAATAGCACAGTAGAAGAGAAAAGGATAGAAGGAAACAGAATAGAGTAATAGAGTATTGATCAGAACATATTTCAGGTAGCAAAGGTTAATATTTCATGATATGTTTATAATGAGTTAACTATAAGATGTGTTTCTTAGTGCAGGCTGTAAACTAGCCAGTGGCAGAAGTGAGGGGATGGAAGCACACATCCCAGAGAGGGAACAGCCACTGCAAGACTCAGTGGAGAGAGAGCAGGAGGTATTTAGCCTCGTTTTTAATCTGTGAAAGAACCCACACATCATTCATTCAGCAAATACTTATTTAATTCTCTTTCAAAACAGCACACCCAATCAGAGTCACAAGGAGGAGCCAGGCAGCTTTCCTTGTCTAAATGAGTTTACATGCCATCAGGAGAGAGAGGTATATAAATAAATATTAGACTAAGTTTGAAAAAAAGCTGCAGGAATAAATCAAATATAATGAGAAGAGAATATAAGGAAATTGCTTCTATCTAGGAAAGATCTCAGAGAGCTTTATGAAAAGAGAAGGCTTTTTCTTGAGGTCTGGAAGGACAACTAGAGGTGAAAATTCAGGAGAGGAAGGGACACAGAGGTACAAACAGTCCAGGATAAAGAACAGTGGTGATAAAGGCATGGAATGCCTTTGGGGATTCCATATTTGGGGAATGGTGAATCAAGATTGAGAGTGGAGAGAGGGTCACTGAAAGACCTCATAAGGACCAGAGTAGATCAGTATCTGTCTCAACCTCCAACTGTGATACCTCAGACAACTCTAGCCTTCTCTCCATTGGTTATCCCCTCTGTGAATTGGGAAATATAACTCTGGCCTCTGATACAATCAGCAGAGCTGGGGAAAATAAAATGCACTCAACCATATAAAGTGTTTGTAGCTCACTGGAGTAAAGGTGCCCAAAATCTGCAAAAATCTTAGTAGCCCCAAAGAAAGTCAGTTGTTTTATAGTAATAGGATTAGTGGGGCTTGGGGGGTGGGGGGCATATTTTTCAGTCCTTCCAATCTTATTGTTGAGCTGCCTCAATTTCCTTTTAAATAAAATTTTTCCTTTTTAAGAATAAAAACTAAAAGACCTGAGGGTCATTATAGAGTAAAACAAATATCAAAGCATGAATATTTCTGTAATAATATTATGAACATACCTTCAAAGTCATAGGATCTATCCTCAGGTGGTCCTACCCATCAATAAAGGGTATTATGAAAATCTGTTAATTTTTCTCTATGTCTATGTATCCTGGATTCTTGATTCACTAAAATCTATTAGATTGTAATCTCTGCTAGGTAAACAGAGATCTTGTTTACCTGACACATCTTTATCGCCTCACACAAGTAGACACCCATCATTGAATGAATGAATGAACTGCAGGGTCTCCTCCAGTGAATGAAGCCATTCTCCAACCAGCAAGATGTCACAGAATCACTTTAATCAGACCACTCCAATGAAATAAGGGAAAGTGTCTGATGGACCCAATCACTTTTTCTAGGGGAGGAAATATATTTTTTTTAATGTATATGTATCTCTGGGACTGTTGTGGTGGTGCAGTGGTCAGGACTCTGCCCCCCACTGCAGGGGGGCACAGTTTCAATCTCTGGATGGAGAACTAAGATCTCACATGCCTCGCAGCTTGACAAAAAAAAAAAAAAAGTATAAGTATTTCTAAAACACTGAATCTTATTTCCTGCAGACTGACTTCTTTCTGTCTCGTTCTCATTTTTCTTAAGGATCTGAACATAAATGCTGAGGCAGAAGGTATGGTGATCTGCAGCATCATTTGAGTCAAGACTCAATGTTGCAAGTGACAAAAATCTATTCAAACTGGTTCATATAATGGCAAAGCACAGGATCAGGTTTGTCTTCAGGTATGACCAAACCCACATATTCAAACAAGGCCCACAGAGTTTATCTCTCTCCATCTCTTCGCTCTCCTTTCCTCTGTCTGCATTCTTGGCTGAACTCTCCTTTGTTTGTGACAAAGAGACCAGAAACTCTAGGCTTAATGGAAAGAGAGAGCTGTTCTTTCCCCACGTGTGTGTGTGTTAAGCCGCCTCAGTCGTGCCCGACTTTTTGTGACCCAATGGACTATGGCCCGCCAGGCTCCTCTGTCTGTGGGATCTTCCAGGCAAGAACACTGGAGTGGGCTGCCATTCCCTCCTCCAGGGGATCTGTCCAACCCACGGACAGAACCTGCGGCCTGTGTCTCGCATCTCCTGCTTTGGCAGGGGGGTTCTTCACCACTAGTGCCACCTGGGTCCCAGGGGTGCCTCTCACTGGCTCAGCTTGGGTCACATGCCCATCCTTAAACCAATCATTGAGATTCTATTTGTGTAAGACCTGCCCTGGAGCAAGGGAAATGAGATCAGCTCTACTTGAACCACAGAGAATATGAGCAGGCAAAGTGTAGGAGGAAGGGTAGGGTCCCAGAAGGAAATCAGGTGCCACTAACAGAAAGGGTAAATGATTGCTGAGAAGACCAGACTGGCAGCTGTCATCATCTTCATCTGTCCAGAAAGAGGTTGAAGAGGGCCATCAGATGGGCTGGCAAAAAGAAAGTGATTAAGCCTTTTGCCACTACTGATGCTATGCATGTGCTTAATGATAACAGATGAGATTCAGTGCCAGTGAGCAGCTGCAGGAAAGAGCCAGGAGGGTTGGGAGTAGAAGCCAAGTGGCAATCCATCTCTCAGACTATGAGTTCCCCCAAGTCTATTTTACTACATGAAATGCCCAAACTGACTCAGGCACTTTTCAAGTTGCAAAACTTGCACTCATGCTCAGCAGATATATTTAAAACTGTTTTACAACCAACAGTTAAACAGAAGGAAATTAAGGAAGAAAAATCAGGGATACAGCTTCATGCATAAAACTCAACCATACAATTACAGAGTCCATATTAATCACATGTCAGTTAGGCCTCAGTGGTTTGGTAGTTTTTCGTCAGCAGAAATAAGCCAATCCTGATAGGCAAAGATGGTTGATGTCAGTATAACTGAAAGACTTTAAACAGAGGGCCCCTATCATTAATTAATCAAGTAATTACTCTCTTAATGCCATATTTGGTAATTAGGTTTTTAGCACTTTTCCCCCTTTAGCTCTAGCTCTTTATCATACCAACATTCCTTTATCTAGAGGTTCCAGTAGAAGATGAGATGTGTTTTCAATCATAATAAAAATGCTTGTATTTGTAGATCACTTTGTACTCTATAAAATCGCTCACTAGAGTCTTCCAGCAGCCTTTGCAGATAAGCAGGACAAATATTATTCTCCCAAATAACTGCCAGAGTGTCTGGCTTGGACTCAGACTTGCAAAATGCCAATAGAATCCCATTCTCTTGCAGGTGGAGTAAGGCATCGTCTCATTCTGATGGTGGAGTCTTGGTTCCGGGGTGATGCACAGAACAGCATCACCCTTAGTACTTACAGTCCCCGAGGACACAAGTCAGCACCACACAACTCCAAAGGCATCGCATGTGCCTGGGCTTGAGTGGAACCACAATTCTGTTGAGGGGGAGAAAAGCAGTCAAATAGAAAACATGAATTCACAAGATAATATTTCACAAGATAATAAAAACGTGCTTTAATGTTGCTCCCACTCATATTGTGGTTAGGAATCCTTCATGAAATGCATTATCCCATTAGTCCTCAATCTCTGTATATCAGAAGTACTGTCATCTCTATGATGGTGAGAAATCTTATAGGAAACAGACAAGGTCCTGCATTGCTGAGAGACCTCATAGCTTTTAGATTAATCTTTCTCAGGGCTGATAATACGATTAATGTAGTCAGGAAGTGACTCTTTATTTTAATAAGAAAAATATTGGCTCCTTGAATTAATAATGCTTATTGGCTTTTTGCATGACTTTGAGGCCCATTCTTGGAACTACTATCCTGAAAAATGATAATTATAAAAAGGTAACAGAATTTACTCTCTAAAGCATTCATTTATCCATTCATTTAGTCAATAAACTTTCAAGGATGCGATGCCAAGTTCTACAGTGGTGCAGAGTATGTAAAGATGAAAAGTTATAGTCCCTTAATTCAGTGGCTAGCCATGCAAGTCAATCATTACAACATAGTCCAGGCACTGTGCCAAGTGCCTTCTCTGTAGTTTGTAATCTTTCCCACAGCCAATGAGGTAGATATTATTAATAATACCATTTTACAGATGAGTAAACTGAGCCCTGAGAAGGGAAAAAGTAGAAGCAGTGACAGACTTTATTTTCTTGGGCTCCAAAATCACTGTGGATGGTGACCGCAGCCATGAAATTAAAAGATTCTTGCCACTTGGAAGAAAAGCTATGACAAACCTAGACAGGTATTAAAAAGAGACATCACTTTGCTGGCAAAGGTCCATCTAGTCAAAGCTATAGTTTTTCCAGTAGTCAGGTATGGATGTGAGAGTTGGTCCATTAAAAACACTAAGCATCAAAGAACTGATGCTTTTGAACTCTGGTGTTGGAGAAGACTCTTGAGAGTCCCTTGGACTGCAAGGAGATCCAACCAATCAATCCTAAAGGAAATCAACCCTGAATATTCATTGGAAGGACTGATGCTAAAGCTATAGCTCCAATTCTTTGGCCACCTTTTGCAAAGAGCCACCTCACTGGCAAAGACTCCAATTCTGGGGAAAATTGAAGGCAAAAGGAGAAGGGGGCAGCAGAGGATGAGATGGTAAGGTATCACGATATGACTTTGAGCAAACTCCAGTACATAGTGTAGGACAGAAGAGCCTCACATGCTCCAGTCCATGGGGTCACAAAGAGTCAGATATGACTTAGCAACTTAACAACAACAACAAACTGAGGCTCCCATTATTTTAGTGACTTTTCCAGTTAGATATGGAGCTGAGAGCCAAGCTCAGGCAGTCTGACCCCATAACACATTCTTTTAGCTCTGTAACTCATACTTCATATGCACTAGTCATAGCATATGGAGAAAATTTGGTGGTTGCCCAAGGGAAGAGGCTGTACGATATCCATGAAGGAATTAGGTAAGCATCACAGGGGAGAGAGGATCTAGGCTGAGACCTAATGGACGTGTAATACTTGTTCAGGCTAAATAGCTTGCAAAGAGCATCCCAAGTGCATGCATCAGGGAATGCATGCAGCAAGCACAAAGCAGGGAGAGAAGCCTGGTACATTCTATGATGGAGAGCTAGATCCCAGGAGCTTGGGCACTGAGCAAAGACTGGAGAATGGAAGGCAAGGCCAGTGAGGAAGGCAGGATCTGAATACCATGCCTTATTATATAAGGTATCTATGAGCAGCAAGTGGCGATAGTGCTGGAGCAGCGAGCGGCCGAGAGGAGACACCCCATGTCCAAGGTAACAGAAACCCCAGGAAGATGGTAGGCGCTAAGAGAGGGGATCAGAGGGCAGACAGACTGAAACCACAATCACAGAAAACTAACCAATCTAATCACATGGACCACAGCCTTGTCTAACTCAATGAAACTAAGCCATGCCGTGTTGGGCCACCCAAGACAGACGGGTCATGGTGGAGAGTTCTGACAAAATGTGGTTCACTGGAGAAGGGAATGACAAACCACTTCAGTATTCTTGCCTTGAGAATCCCATGAACAGTATGAAAAGGCAAAAAGATAGGACACTGAAAGATGAGCTGCCCAGGTTGGTAGGTGTCCAGTATGCTACTGCAGATCAGTGGAGAAATAACTCCAGAAAGAATGAAGGGATGGAGCCAAAGCAAAAATAACACCTTGTTGTGGATGTGACTGGTGATAGAAGCAAGGTCCAATGCTGTAAAGAGCAGTATTGCATAGGAACCTGGAATGTTAGGTCCATGAATTGGAAGTGGTCAAACAGGAGATGGCAAGAGTGAACATTGACAGTTTAGGAATCAGTGAACTAAAATGGACTGGAATGGGTGAATTTAACTCAAATGACCATTATATCTACTACTGTGGGCAAGAATCCCTTAGAAGAAATGGAGTAGCCATCATTGTCAGCAAAAGAGTCTGAAATGCAGTTCTTGGATGCAATCTCAAAAAAGACAGAATGATCTCTGTTCGTTTCCAAGGCAAACCATTCAATATCACGGTAATCCAAGTCTACGTCCTGACTATAATGTTGAAGAAGCTGAAGGTGAATGGTTCTATGAAGACCTACAAGATCGTTTAGAACTAACACCCAAAAAAGATGTCCTTTTCATTATAGGGGACTTGAATGCAAAAGTAGGAAGAAAATAAAACACCCAGGGTAACAGGCAAATTAGGCCTTGGAGTACATAATGAAGCAGGGCAAAGGCTAATAGAGTTCTGCCAAGAGAACGCACTGGTCATAGCAAACACCCTCTTCCAAGAACACAAGAGAAGACTCTACACATGTACATCACCAGATGACCAACACTGAAATCAGATTGATTATATTCTTTGCAGCCAAAGATGGAGAAGTTTTATACAGTCAGCAAAAACAAGATTGGGAGCTGACTGTGGCTCAGGTCATGAACTCCTTATTGCCAAATTCAGACTTAACTTGAAGAGAGTGGGGAAAACCACTAGACCATTCAGGTATGACCTAAATCAAATCCCTTATGACTATACAGTGGAAGTGAGAAATAGATTTAAGGGACTAGATCTGATAGACAGAGTGCCTGATGAACTATGGACGGAGGTTCATGACATTATACAGGAGACAGGGATTAAAATCATCCCCCAGAACAAGAAATGCAAAAAGGCAAAATGGCTGTCTGAGGAGGCCTTACAAATAGCTGTGAGAAGAAGGGAAGTGAAAAGCAAAGGAGAAAAGGAAAGATATATCCATTTGAATGCAGAGTTCCAAAGAATAGCAAGGACAGATAAGAAAGCCTTCCTCAAAACCAGATCTGAAAGAGACACGTGTACCCCAATGTTCATCGCAGCACTGTTTATAATAGCCAGGACATGGAAGCAACCTAGATGCCCATCAGCAGACGAATGGATAAGGAAGCTGTGGTACATATACACCATGGAATATTACTCAGCCATTAAAAAGAATTCATTTGAATCAGTTCTAATGAGATGGATGAAACTGGAGCCCATTATACAGAGTGAAGTAAGCCAGAAAGATACAGACCAATACAGCATACTAACGCATATATATGGAATTTAGAAAGACGGTAATGATAACCCTATATGCAAAACAGAAAAAGAGACACAGATGTACAGAACAGACTTTTGGACTCTGTGGGAGAAGGCAAGGGTGGGATGTTTTGAGAGAACAGCATTGAAACATGTATATTATCAAGGGTGAAACAGATCACCAGCCCAGGTTGGATGCATGAGACAAGTGCTCGGGCCTGGTGCACTGGGAAGACCCAGAGCAATGGGGTGGGGAGGGAGGTGGGAGGGGGGATCGGGATGGGGAATACATGTAAATCCATGGCTGATTCACGTCTATGTATGGCAAAACCCAGTACAATATTGTAAAGTAATTAGCCTCCAACTAATAAAAATAAATGGAAAAAAAAAAAAAAAAAGAAAACCTTCCTTAGTGATCAGTGCAAAGAAATAGAGGAAAACAATAGAATGGGAAAGACTAGAGATCTCTTCAAGAAAATTAGACATACAAAGGGAACATTTCATGCATAGATGAGCTCAATAAAGGACAGAAATGGTATGGATCTAACAGAAGCAGAAGACTTTAAGAAGAGGTGGCAAGAGTACACAGAAGAACTGTACAAAAAATATCTTCATGGCCCAAATAACCACAATGGTGTGATCACTCACCTAGAGCCAGACATCCTGGAATGTGAAGTCAAGTGGGCCTTAGGAAGCATCACTACAAACAAAGCTAGCAGAGGTGATGGAATTCCAGTTGAGCTATTTCAAATCCTAAAAGATGATACTGTGAAAGTGCTGCACTGAATATGCTAGCAAATTTGGAAAACTCAGCAGTGGCCACAGGACTGGAAAAGGTCAAATTTCATTGTAATTCCAAAGAAAGGCAACACCAAAGAATGCTCAAACTACTGCACAATTGCACTCATCTCACACGCTAGTAAAGTAATGCTCAAAATTCTCCAAGCCAGGCTACAGCAATATGTGAATCGTGAACTTCCAGATGTTCAAGCTGGTTTTAGAAAAGGCAGAGGAATCAAAGATCAGATTCCCAACATCTGCTGGATCATTGAAAAAGCAAGAGAGTTCCAGAAAAACATCTATTTCTGCTTTATTGACTATGCCAAAGCCTTTGACTGTGTGGATCACAATAAACTGTGGGAAATTCTGAAAGAGATGAGAATACTAGACCACCTGAACTGCCTCTTGAGAAATCTGTAGGCAGGTCAGGAAGCAACAGTTCGAACTGGACATGGAACAACAGACTGGTTCCAAATAGGAAAAGGAGTACATCAAGGCTGTATATTGTCACCCTGCTTATTTAACTTATATGCAGAGTACATCATGAGAAACGCTGGGCTAGAAGAAGCACAAGCTAGAATCAAGACTGCTGGGGAGAAATATCAATAACCTCAGATACACAGATGAGACACCACCCTTATGGTAGAAAGCAAAGAGAAACTAAAGAGCCTCCTGATGAAAGTGAAAGAGGAGAGTGAAAAATTTGGCTTAAAATTCAACATTCAGGGTACTCTTTTGCCCACTTCTGATGCCTATGTCAGAAGCTTTCTCTATCTCCTTTATACTTTAATAAAACTTTATTACACAAAAGCTCTGAGCGATCCAGCCTCGTCTTTGGCCCTGGATTGAATTCATCTCCTCCGGAGGCCAAGAATCCTCTTCTCATCGTTCAGTGACAACCTTTCATCTTGGGGGCTCGTCCGGGATCTTTCAGGACAAGATGGGCCTGATAATCTATATGAGCCTACTTCTGCTGACTCCAGAAATCCTGAGTCTGCCGTTTGATCCTCAAGACAATGCCTTCCTTTCCTGGGCTCACTCCTAAGCTGCATTCCACAATCATTCAAACTGCTGGGTCTGCGGAGCACTCCCCTCTTCATCAGTGGAAGGTGTCTCGTGGTGGACATCTCCACTTCAAGGAAAGAACTTTCTCCAAGTCTGCAAATACCTTCAACAATCGCATGTGATGCCTCTTCTTAAACTGATGACATCTAACAACCTTAAGATGGACTGATGTAACCATGGACATAATGTGACTTTTCATTTTGATTTTAACTTGGTTTAATGACTATTTTGCCTTACATCTGTAACTGTATAATGGGGTTTTCTAACTGCTTTTAATTTACAAATAGTTGTCCGAGCTCCTATGAGTGCCACAGCCTCCTCCAACTATTACTTGGGGCCCCTGGATCAGACATCCTCACTTTGAGGATTAGGAGAATATGTTGCGTCACCAATTTAGGGACAACGCCCCTTGTCAGCTCGGAAGCAGTTGTGGAATGAGAACGATGCCCCTTTTCCCTAGGCAACATAATTCTCCTAAAAGAAAAGGGGGGAATGAGAGTCATTTCCTAGGCAGGTTGATAAGAAGTCTAGGGGTCCCCAAGGAGAGAGAGGTCTGGGATATTCAAGGAGGAAGAAAGGACAAACTTTTTTTTTACTTTTTTTCCTCTACATTCCTTAGGATTATATAACAATAATGTATCCTGCCTGAGGACAGTCTTTTGGATTAAACCCTCTGGCTAATTCTGTTATTTTAAAACATAAATTATGGGAGTAGGTCTGGTCTTTACAAGGATGTATCCTGCCTGAGGACAATCTTTGGATTAAACCTTCTGGCCAACTCTGTTATCTTAAAATATAAATTATGGGAATGGGTCTGGTGAGGTCTTTGCAGCCTCCAGACATTCTTTGGATTCATTGGAGAGTATATAACTCCATTGCTAATACTAGCAAAGGGGGTACTCTTTTGCCCCCTTCTGATGCCTATGTCAGAAGCTTTCTCTATCTCCTTTATACTTTAATAAAACTTTATTACACACACACACACACAAAAAATTCAACATTCAGAAAACTAAGATCATGGCATCCGGTCCCATCACTTCATGGGAAATAGATGGGGAAACAGTGGAAACAGTGGCTGACTTTTTTGGTGGGGGCACCAAAATCACTGCAGATGGTGACTGCAGCCATGAAGTTAAAAGACACTTACTTCTTGGAAGCAAAGTTATGACCAACCTAGAGAGCATATTAAAAAGCAGAGACAACACTTTACCAACAAAGGTCCATCTAGTCAAGGCTATTGTTTTTCCAGTAGTCATGTATGGATGTCAGAGTTGGACTATAAAGAAAGTTGAATGCCAAAGAATTGATGCTTTTGAACTGTGGTCTTGGAGAAGACTCTTGAGAGTCCCTTGGACTGCAAGGAGATCTAACCAGTCCATCCTAAAGGAGATCATTTGAAGTGTTCATTGAAGTGTTCATTGAGTATTCATTGGAAGGACTGATGTTGAAGCTGAAACTCCAATACTTTGGCCATCTGATGCGAAGAGCTGACTCATTTGAAAAGACCCTGATGCTGGGAAAGATTGAGGGCAGGAGGTGAGGGGGATGACAGAGGATGAGATGGTTGGATGGCATCACCGACTCAATGGACATGGGTTTGGGTAGACTCCAAGAGTTGGTGATGGACAGGGAGGCCTGGCATGCTGTGGTCCATGGGGTCGCAAAGAGTCAGACACGACTGAGTGAACTGAACTGAACTGATGTAACTGTCCAGTTATGAAACAAATCTGTCATTTAATTTTGTCTGGCAAATCATAGTTCTCACTGCCTGATTAACATCAGAATGAACTTACCCTTAGATTGTTGGGGTCTAGTCACATTGGTAAATAGGCTAATTTTACTGCTATTGTTTAATGCCAAAGGTCTCTTTGCAGAAAGATTTTAATATCATGTTTATTTTGGTTTCATTTGAAATCATAAGGGAGATTTTAAATGTTACAAATTATCTATGGAATCTAAGTTAATCAGTTTAGATTCACAAATTTGAATACATCAAGTTGTATCCTTACTCCACATAATCACAAATGTGTGTAAATGTAATTGATCTCAAAAGACTAGAAGAAAATGGGCCAATATTTTAATAGTTACCTCTAAATCCTGGAGAAGTTTTATATAGTTTCTAAATTTTCCATAGTGAAAGCATATCACTTTCAGGAGTACAGAAAGAAATTTTTGTAGAGTGGAAACCAGATATTTTAAAATTCAGTGTAATGCACACACATAGTTCAAAAGTCAAATTTGTCTGAAAGGACTAATAATGAAAATAATACTCTGTTCTTCACTCTCACCCTGTCTTAACTCCCCAAAATCAGCCCACTAACTCTATAACTTGTTTATTCTGTAGCTACATCAGAATTCTGTATTTCTTCTATGATTCTACAGTAAATGTGAGTTTATATACAATGTCTGAATTTGTCCATTTTAGATATTCAAGTTGCTGCTATAAGATTCAGCTCACTTATATCACCTCACATCTATCTTCCCCAATTTCCCTGTGTAATTATAACACATATTTGTTTCTCTATTGTTTGGCTATCTTTGAAATTTTAGGCAGTAAACATACACCAAATATAGTCGGTCTCTTAACATCCCCTTGGGTTTAAAGAGAACACTGGTGCTCTTAGACTTATCTTTAGCTCTGCTGTCTTCCTTTCCTGGCATTCCAATCGTAGAGCATTCCAGGTGATAACATTTACATTTGGTCCTATAATTAAAATTACATCTTCCATGCTTTCTCTATCAGTATATTTTAAAATTTGCAAACTAATAACAACGTTTTACATCATTGTGACTTTGTAAGCATTATTCACGGAGGAGTCAAGTGGTATTCTGTGAAGTTAACTGTCTCCTTATACTTGTTTTTATTTCTTCTAATTCTCACAGTATTTTTAAATTTTCCATGACAACAGATATTCTACAACGTCTCCTTTTGTCCCAGGAGACCTCTCCCCCAGAGCCACCTGTCCTCCTGTTTTACCTGGACTGTACGTTCTGCAGGTACAGTGGACAGTCTGACTGATTCCCCAAATCCATTCCATCGCAGACAATGACTGAGGAGACAGTCATGTCCCCTCATTAGACTGAGGAGATATCCTCAGTGAGGATGTTCCAAACACCATTCCTAAAGTTCCAGCAGTCTACAACACTTCCTATTTCCTCCTCTACTTTATTTATTACACCAACACATATCACTTTATAGCATAGTTGCTTTTCATCTCTTCACCTGAATGTAAGCTCCATGAAGGCAGGAAAGTTTGTCTTTATTTTCTGTTTCTTTACCCATATATTTCATATATTTTCATATTTTTCATATATTTCATATATTTCCATATATTTCATATATTTTCATATATTTCATATATTCTCATTCTCAAATTTTCATATATTTCATATATTTTATATATTTCATATATTTTCATATATTTCATATATTTTCATATATTTTAATATATTTCATATTTTCTTATTTTACATATATTTTCATATTCTTCATATATATCATATATTTTCATCTTTTCATATATTTTCATATTCATAATATATTACATATATTTCCAAATATTTAAAATATTTCATATATTTTCATATATTTCATATATTTTCATATTGCACATATATTTCATATATTTCATATATTTCATATTTTCAGAATATTTACATATTCTTCATATATTTTATATACTTTCAATATTTCATATATTTTCATATAATACATAAATTTTCATATATTTAATATATTTCATATTTTCACACATTTTCATATTCTTCATATTTTTCACATATTTTCGTATTCTTCATATTTTTGGAATATTTTCATATACTTCATATTTTCAGAATATTTTCATATTCTTCATATTTTCAGAATATTTTCATATTCTTCATATGTTTCAAATATTTTCATATTCTTCATATTTTTCAAATATTTTCATATTCTTCATGTTTTTCACACATTTTCATATTCTTCATATTTTTCACATATTTTCGTATTCTTCATATTTTTGGAATATTTTCATATTCTTCATATTTTCGGAACATTTTCATATTCTTCATATTTTGGGAATATTTTCATATTCTTCATATTTTCAGAATATTTTCATATTCTTCATATATTTCACATATTTTCATATTCTTCATATTTTTAGAATATTTTCATATTCTTCATGTTTTTGGAATATTTTCATATTCTTCATATTTTCAGAATATTTTCATATTCTTCATATTTTCGGAATATTTTCATTATCTTCATATTTTCGGAATATTTTCATATTATTCATATTTTCGGAATATTTTCATATTCTTCATATTTTTCGAATATTTTCATATTCTTCATATTTTTAGAATATTTTCATATTCTTCATATTTTCACATATTTTCATATTCTTCATATTTTCAGAATATTTTCATATTCTTCATATTTTCAGAATTTTTTCATATTCTTCATATTTTCAGAATATTTTCATATTCTTCATATTTTCAGAATATTTTCATATTCTTCATATTTTTCACACATTTTCATAATCTTCATATTTTCAGAATATTTTCATATGCTTCATATTTTTCACACATTTTCATAATCTTCATATTTTCAGAATATTTTCATATGCTTCATATTTTTAGAATATTTTCATATTCTTCATATTTTTTGAATATTTTCATATTCTTCATATTTTGGGAATATTTTCATATTCTTCATATTTTCGGAACATTTTCATATTCTTCATATTTTCGGAACATTTTCATATTCTTCATATTTTTCACATATTTTCATATTCTTCATATTTTTCATACATTTTCATATTCTTCATATTTTTGGAACATTTTCATATTCTTCATATTTTTCACACTTTTTCATATTCTTGATATTTTTCACATGTTTTCATATTCTTCATATTTTTCACACATTTTCATAGTCTTCATATTTTCAGTTTTCAGTTTCAGTTTTCATTTATCCCTTCATTGATATCTTGGGTAGGTTGTGACTATAACTTGAGAGTTTTAATGTCTCTGAAATTTGAAAACATCAGTCAAATTGCCTATTACCATCCACTGCTAATTGTGGGATGTTTGGGTGATCTGGTTTTACTCTGAAAAACAGCACTGCCACATCTAGCAAGTAAATATGTAAGATATACAACTAAGTTTGCATTTCAGATAAACAAGGAAATTCTAGAAACATACTTATTCTAAAATATTACTTATTGTCTATTTGAACTTCAATGCTAACTAGCTGTCCTGTATTTTATGTTAACACTATTGGGACATTTTTAGGGATATTCTTTTTATCCTTAACATTCTGAAATTTCACAGTATTTCTGGTTGTGAGTCTTTAAAAGAAAAAAAGTCTTTATATTAGTGCTTGAGCCCCAAGAAAGAGGGTATGATTATTATTGACATAATAATGTTTAAATAATGAGTCATTATTGCTTCCAGGCTCTGGCTGTCTATCAGCTTGAGTCTGGGGAACAGGAACAAGAAAAAAAAATGTAAAAAGTTTCATCAGTCTTAGGATTTGAAAATCTTTAGAGTAATTATCAGAGTGGAAGCATGAGATGACTATAACCTATTTCATACAGAGCCTGGTTATTTAGTAGAGTTGTCTGGTTTCAAACCTTGCCACCAAATTGGCATTTCATACAAGTATCAGTGAGCAACCAACATTCAGGCTGAAGAGTTTTATAAGAGTGACTATTCTGGACACATCCCAGATTTACCATGTAATTGCTCCACAGTGAGCACAGCATAGATGTTTCCAAAGGAGAAAATTATTTGCTTGTGAGATGCATATTTCCTGTGGTTATCTCTGAGTGAACTAGCCAAAAAGTAAGTGAAGAGGTGAGAGACAAGAAGTAATCACTTTGCAAAGTAGTGGTAAAATCAACCAAGGGAAAACTGGTTTAAAGAAATTCGGAGAACTATAGAGTTGAAAGAGAAATTTTTAAAACTGACTTTAGAGTCAGTTATCTAGGTCAGCCCACCTTTTATAGGTGACACTACCCAGGCTAACAGAGTGGAAGAGACTTGCCCAGAGTCACCGAACCAGACTAGACCAGTTCCCGATTCCCAGTCCAGTGTTTACTCCCCTTCATTGCTGCTGTGGGTTAGGACCTATTGCACAACAGCTCTATTTAATCATCCTGACAGCAATCCTGAGAATGATAAACTTTCTCTGCAACAATCTGACTCAGCTCAGGGTAGCAGCTTCACCAAATGCCCCATTAAAATGCAGTCAACTCCAAGGGGAGGTGAAAAGAAAGGAAGGGGGTGGTGGTCCAGAGGGCTTGGAAAAGTTTTTCCTAACCAAAAATATTGCCCGCACCCACATACCTGTGTGCCTGAAATTAACCACTGAAGATGTCTGCTGTAAGGCAAATTATCATCTTTAACATTTTGCTTGGATCTTTGGAGAGGCTCCTTAACAAAGAAGAAGGTCTTAATGGTATATGACACCAGACAAATACATTGTGATTGAACATGGCAGAATGACTAGACAGTGGTCTGAAATGTATTAGGACCCATCAGGTACACATAGCAGCAGGTGCCTACTTTACCATCATCATTTCAAATCAGAACAAAGCAACAGATTGCTTTGTGCTCTAATCATTTCCCTGTCATCAGATTTCACTTTTGGTGTCTGATGTCATGGTAAGGTACTTTAGTAGACCCAGTTTCCTTGATTACTTGAATAATTCACATTTTGATTCTGAATATGGGATGCTTTCAGCAGAACAAAGGCCCTTTAAATGGCAATTGCGATTTCAGCATTGAGACTCAGTTTGTCTGGACTCAAACTTCAAAATGTATTTCCCACACCTTAAGGTCATTTGCCTTCTTCTTTTTGTGGTCAAAAGTTAAGCAAGATGAGGATCAAAAGATAACCATTTGCTTTTGTTAATGAAGAGGTAGTTTTAACCAGAGCTGGTGTAATGATGGTTAGGAGGCCAAGGGCAGATTGCCATGCCTTGCTAAGAAATAAATGCAGGTGGAAAGGTGAAGAAAAATTAATGCAGATAACCTTTTAAGGAGGTTGACTAGGACCAAAAAGAGAAAGTCTTTTATTGAAATGTTTGGATGGATATTGATTGATTGGTTGATTTTAAAGGGCATAGGGGAGACATGAGCATTTCTATTACCTGGGGCGGGGGGAGGGGGGCGGGGAGTCAGGTCCTTAGCTTCTCCATCCAAATATTGCAGAAATGTTAATATAACTGTAAACAAAGAGTCTGTCCAAGGTCATCCAGCCAACTGACCAAAGCATCAGAATTAAAATCCTGGTCCTTCAACAGCTTGTTTTCTTGGGTACATGAGGTCTCTCCATTTTGCAACTGTTTTTGATTTCAGTGGGTCATGGGAGGATGAAGGTGGTCATTTCTGTATAACTGCATTTGTAAAGAGCTATAAGGTCCTCTTGGGCAGGGAAGGGATAAGGAGAATAAATACTTGATTAAGTTAACATTTTCCATTTGCCAGACACCAGGCTAAGTGCTTTACCTAAATAAGTTATTCAACCCTCACAGCAACATATGAAGCAGATTAAGTTATTATCTTTTCACAGACAAAGAAATTGTGGCTCAAAGAGATTTAGTAATTCACCTGAAATCACACCAGCAAAAGTCAAATAAAAAAAGTGGGGGTTTTAACCAGTAGATTATCCCATCTCTCATATGCTATTTCAAATCCTGAAAGATGATGCTGTGAAAGTGCTGCACTCAACATGCCAGCAAATTTGGAACATTCAACAGTGGCCACAGGACTGGAAAAGGTCAATTTTCATTCCAATCCCAAAGAAAGGCAATGCCAAAGAATGCTCAAACTACTGCCCAATTAGTGATATTTTTAAATGTCACAATTCATTTTTTCTAGGTACAGTCACATTTTTGTCCTGTTTTATTTCCAGAAAATGCTGTGAGACAACTGAGAAGGTCAACTCCATTTGAGAACAGGGACAATGAAACATATTCTCTCTCTCTCCCCTGCTCCCACTTCTCTCTCATACACACACATACACACACCACTAGGGAGGAAAGCCCATCAGAATGGAAATAATAGAGCCTAGATAGCTCGGTGGCCGAATTTGCCACAGAGCTGCCAGGACCCTTAAGAGAAGAGATTCAGTCCTCTGCTGTTTTTAGCCAGCAGCACCTGGTGTCCAGGGTAAAGGAAATAAACCCATTCCATCAAAATGCCAGAATGTATGCCCGCAAGCAGGTTTGTCGGAAGACCAGGTGAGAGGACTCATAAATAATAACTAGGAAAACTATTTCCAAGTGGAACAAACTCTTAAAATAATAAATGCAGCAGATCTTGACCACTACTAGAATTCTTTCCTCTCCCCAGTGAACTACAATGAGTCTCTTGGCATCACAGGGCTCTGTGCTGAGATGAGAATTTGCAATTAGCTTTAAGAATAAAAGAGTAAGTACAAATTGGCCCCATATAGCCTTGATTCATAACATACCACTTAAAAGACAGTATCCATCAGTTACAAAAAAGAGTCTCTGTGCGAAGGTCAGCCTAGGTATGGTTTGTTTGTAATTTTTGTGCAAGAGCTATGTCTTACTCATTGTTGCATCCCCAGCACCCAGCATAATGTCTGGCACATTGTTAGTACCCAATAAGTTTTGTTTAGTGATTAGTGAATATTAGCCAGGATATAATGATGCCATGTCTGCCACTTTGCTCCAGTTCTCTAAAATCAAGGAATATATTTAGGATTATGTTAATCAAATATACTTAGTTGGATGAAGGTAACACTGGATTGACATCAAACAGCTCTAGCCTGAATTTCCTAGGGAATTGCCTCAACTTTTAACTTACATGGTTTGTAGCATTCTGATTTAATGGAAGCAATTCCATTATTAATGGGTGAGTTTCTAGATCAGCTTGTAAAATTCAGTCAGTTAGTTCAGTCATTCAGTCATGTCCAGCTCTTTGCAGCACCATGGACTGCAGCACGCCAGGCCTCCCAGTCCATCACCAACTCCCAGAGCTTGCTCAAACTCATGCCCATAGAGTCGGTGATGCCATCCAACCATCTCATTCTCTGTCATCCCCTTCTCCTCTTGCCTTCAATTTTTCCCAGCAGCAGGGTCTTTTCAAATAAGTCAGTTCTTTGCATCAGGTGACCAAAGAATTGGAGTTTCAGCTTCAACATCACTCCTTCCAATGAATATTCAGGACTGATTTCCTTCAGGATGGACTGGTTGGATCTCCTTGCAGTCCAAGGGACTCTCAAGGGTCTTCTCCAACACCACAGTTCAAAAGCATCAATTCTTTGGCACTCAGCTTTCTTTATGATCCAACTCTCACATCCATACATGACTACTGGAAAAACCATAGCTTTGACTAAATGGACCTTTGTTGGTAAAGCAAGTCTCTGCTTTTTAATATATTGTCTAGGTTGGTCATAACTTCCCTCCCATGGAGTAAGCATCTTTTAATTGCATGGCTGCAGTCACCATCCGCAGTGATTTTGGATTCCCCAAAAATAAAGTCTCTCACTGTTTCTATTGTTTCCCCATCTACTTACTATGAAGTAATGGGACTGGATGCCATGATCTTAGTTTTTTTAATGTTGAGTTTTAAGCCTGCTTTTTTACTCTTCTCTTTCACTTTCATCAGGAGGCTCTTTAGTTTCTCTTCGCTTTCTGCCATAAGGGTGGTGCCATCTGCATATTTTAGGTTATTGATATTTCTTCCAGCAATCCTGATTCCAGCTTGTGCTTCATCCAGCCCAGCATTTCACATGATGTACTCTGCACATAAGCTAAATAAGCAGGTGACAATATACAGCTTTGATGTACTCCTTGTAAAATTATTTTATCAGAATATAGAAAACTAATGGCATTCAATTATATTACAGACCTGTTTTCCCATTGTAATCATTCTTACTTGGCAATATTTATTTGAAGTTCCAGTCTAAGATGGCAGAAAGAGACTACCTGCTGTTCAGATTCGGGAATTCCTTCTTAACTCTCCACTCTTTCTTACCTTCCATTACCTGTATTCACCTACCCACCTTCATCCAAATTAAGCCTACTTCTCCTCCTGTTTTCTGAATCTCAGTGAGTAGCACTTGTCATCTACCATTGACTAAAGTCTGACACTTTGGAGTCATTCTCCCTTAGTGTGCCCCCTCACTCGCATTACATAGATCCACATCCACACAGACATGTCTAGTGGGCTACCAGGTACTGATGATTCTATCCCAGCCACTGCTTTAGTTCAGGACATTATCTTTCTCAACTATTTCATATGGTTTCTGGGTTCCAGAGAGAAGAAATCTGTAAATATGGCAAGTCTTCTTGCCATTTCCATGCATAGAAAATTTACCTGAATTCCTAAGTTAGTACATATACTCAGGTGAAGACAACACTGAGGTAATAAATAAGGTTTTAGTAGTGGATAAACTCTCCAAAGAAGGACACAATCCCTCATCAGGACCTTGGAGAGAACCAGCAAAGGTAGCTGATAAATAGAACTAGGCAAGTTTTGTCGAAACCAGGATTACAAACGGGCAAATACTGGAAAGAAGTCAGCTTAGACTTTCCAGCCACAGGTTGACTTTCTGATCCTTAAATGCTTCAAGTCCAGTCCTGTGACAGGCTTTTGCACCAGATGTTTCCCTTGATTGCAACCCTCTTCCCCCATATCTTTGCATTGCTGTCACCTTCTCACCATTCAGGTCTCAATCCAAATGACTGTGCAGTACAGCCTTTCCTCAATCACTCCTATCCCATTTCCCCATTTTACTTTCTTCATAACAATTATCACTGCTTGAAACTGTGTTATTTATTCATTTGTTTACATGACTATTGTCTCCCTAGGCTTCACAGAGAATAAGCTTTGTGGGTGAATAGACCATGTCTATGTGATTAACTGTCATATATCTTTAGTGTTTAAAACATATCTGACACCTAGGAGGCAGTCTATAAATATTTGACAAATGAGAAAATGAAATAAGACAGGCAATTAGATTTGAAGTTTAGGAGACTAGTGAGGACCTTGAACTGAGAAGTTGGAGCTAATATCAGACACTAATTATTGAGTTTGGAGAAATAGGATTCAAGATGCCATGTATAGATTTGCATTCGCATGACCCATGTAGGGCCAAACATCAAACACACCCATTGGGTAGCATGCATACCAATACTACATTTTAATTTCTAGAATAATTACTATAGTTTGAATAAAAGCAAGATAGCCCTTATTTTGATCTCTGCAAAAGGAACAACACTTTTCCCTGCATTTTCTCTAGAAAGGGATTTTTATTCTCTCAGTGGCATTAAGTGGGAACTGACCAAGCAAATCAGTGGGTGGGTTGTTTGACCACTCCAGAGGTCAGTGAGTTAGGACTATTTCCCTTGAGCTCTCACTTCCAGAATTCTTAGAAACGAGAGAGTCCTGTGGCTTGGAAGCTTGGGTCTTGCAATTTGTCTCTGCAAATGGAGAAGGCACGCAAAGGGTGCTAGGGCAAACTATATGTCCAGGATTTTAATTAGGTACACATGTTTCATTTGGCCAATGCAGAGGTTTTAAATGTTTTTGATTAGTCACCAACATTATAAAAATCAGGAGATTTCATATAAAGAAATATTTCCAACCTCTCTTAGAAATACAGAAGTTCTAGAAGTACTAGCCCTTGATTTCCCACATGACAAAAATCACCTGACATGGAGTGGCAGCTGCCCCTTCAAACAGGACTTGTAGTCTCAACACTGCCTCTGTCTCCAGGTCTCCACCTACTTCACTCAATTATCATAACTACATGGCCTTTGAAGATGTTTGAGTCTGAGTTCCTCCACTATGAAATACAAGAATTAGATGATTCTAAGAATTGGAGACATGGGAATAATTATGAAGGTAAACTATCTATAAGGAATCACAGTGTGCATTTCCCCCAAAAAGCAACTAATTTTTGGTATGTTGCTATGGGTATGAAACTTGTATGTATTATAAGATATTTATGAGGATATTGACACCATTCACACAGTGGCTCCCTAAAAGAAGATCTAAGGAAATTGTGTTTATGTGTGTATGTGTTCACACATACACACAGATATGCACAGAGTAGATACTCAGTAAATATTTCTTGAATAAAGTAATGAGAAGCTCAAGAGCATTCATCAAAACCCTAAGCAATAATAAATATTATGAACTGCTGCTGTACACCTCACAGCTTATGAACTCACTCTACTTCTCTTTTTTCTCTTATTTTCCCCCTGTTGTAGTTCAAGACTGAGAATCTAAATGAGATATAATGAAAATTTATTAATTAATTGTAAATAGAACGGGTTGATCAAGTATCAGTTAGCCTACCTGCATTAGTTTGATGTGGTCTGAGAGTGAATTCATTACTATAGTGAAACCAGAACTTCTTAGTTTGGAGATATGGATTCTGGCCCTGATTCTGCCACTAACTGTAGTTCTTTGAATAAGTCACTTGGCTCTCTGGCCAAAGTTTGATCATCCATAAAATTATATGGTCTTCAGGGCTTCTCTCTGCTTTATGATCTCTCTTTATGTGAAAAACAAAGACACATCAGAGGTAAGAGCTAGAAACTCAGAGCCAGCAATGTCTAGCAAGGAAAGACCAAGAAGAGATTTTTCCCCCAATAATTAAGGCAAGGAAGTCTCCAAACGCATGGGCAACAATCCATGGAGGGACAAGAGTGGAATGTGAACTCATTAGCAGAATGTTGAGTAAAACTCAGGGAGGAAAAGAGAGTAATAGAGAGGGAGTCCAACTGTAGACTAAGAGAATTCTAAAGAAAAAAAATGGAAAAACTGCTGCTAATTAGGTCATTTAGAAACTGAACAACTGAATGTAATTCTTGCTGAAGCAATAAGGAAACAACCATGGGATGCACGATAATAACAAGAATGCATGCTAATAGACAAAACTAGGATCCCCCAAGTAACTTAACAAGTCCCATGCAAGCTAGTAGATATCAGGTGGAAAACAGCACTTGAATTTCACACAGATTTTTAAAATGTACTGAGGAAACATGTAGCAAAGGATCAGATAATATTTGCTGAATCAAATTCTGTTATTAAAAACTCTGGTATGCTTCACTATTTAAAAACTTTAATGTGGAGTCTGCTGGGAGCCCAGCTTTCCATCCTCCCCACCCACTCCACCCACACGGCTGAGGTCACACCGGCCCAGCCTCTTTTGCAACTTTCCCAAGTTTGTGCATAAAGAGAGAGGAGGAAAACTCAGAAGGAAGTGACTTGGCCTCAACAAGTTTGCTCCCAAAGCCTTTTTCCTCTGATCTAGCTGAGACTGCTGTTCTAAGAGGAGCCCCCCAGACTCAGAGAAAACCCCCCACCTGCCATCGGAGGCTGAAAAGGCTCTGGAAGCTTTTCCTGGCTCTTGTCTGTTCCAGCAACACCAGAGATTCTGAAGCCCCTCCATGAATCCTCGGAAGAAGGTGGACCTCAAGCTCATCATCATTGGAGCCCTGGGTGTTGGAAAGACCTCCCTCCTCCACCGATATGTGCATAAGACGTTTTACGAAGACTATCAGACCACACTGGGGGCCAGCATCCTCTCCAAGATTATCATACTGGATGACACAACCTTGAAGCTACAGATCTGGGACACAGGCGGCCAGGAGCGATTCCGCTCCATGGTGTCTACATTCTACAAAGGCTCTGATGGCTGTGTCCTGGCTTTTGATGTCACTGACCTGGAGTCCTTTGAAGCCCTGGAAACCTGGAGGGGTGATGTTCTGGCCAAAACCATTCCAATGCAGCAGTCCTACCCCATGGTGGTGCTCGGGAACAAGATCGATCTGGCAGACCGGCAGGTTCCGCAAGAGGTAGCCCAAGGCTGGTGTAAAGAGAAGGATATTCCCTATTTTGAAGTCAGTGCCAAGAATGACATCAACGTGGTACAAGCCTTCGAGATGCTGGCCAGTCGGGCTCTGTCAAGGTATCGAAGCATCTTAGAGAGTTACCTCACAGACTCCATCAAGCTCTCACCGGAAGACCAGCCCAAGAGCAGATGCTGCTGACCGTCCGGACCCCGGCTCTGCGCGCCCACGGACAGAGCTCAGCCCCGCCGGCCGCCCGCGCTCAGACGGCAGCCAGGCTCCTAGGCTGGCAGCAGCCCTCGCCTCCGCGCGGGCTCCAGACCAGCTCCGCCTCGGGCTAAGTGCAGTAGTCAGGGCGGAACGGGGACGTCCCAGAGGAGTCACGGCCCCTCGCTGGCCCCGGCTTTCCTGCCCTGCGCCCTCCCCGGACACCTCCTGCTCTGGAAGGCGCATCCCTGCACGCAGGCGGCTGCGTCCGGAGGCAACGGGCGCCTTCCTCAGCGCGCCCACCGCACCCCACCCCCTTAGAGCCGCCGCACAGCTGTGGACCAGGGTCCCTGCAACCAGGGCCGGGGAGGCGGTCCCCCTCACCCCCTGGCAGCAGCTGTTCAGGCCTGGGACACCGTCTGTCTGTCCCCCCCAGAGCGCAGGGCAGAGGGAAGGCAGGAAGACCCCCGGGACCGCGCATGTCTCCTTGCTGGTGCTCAGGCTGCTGCCTCAGCTGGTTGTCTGCCACACGAGGTTGGCACATGCCCTGCCCACATCCCGTAGCTCCTCAGGACCAGAAGCTCGGCTTCAGTCCCAGGCGCTCTTGTGGAGACACACTGGCCATTCCTTCAACAAGTCCTTTTGTGTATCTACTATGTGTGATGGCTTGAGGTCCAGGGATGCGTGTAACAAAGACCTTGCTCTCCTGGGTCCGACGTTCTGGAGAGGGAGGGAGGCAGTAAACCCAGAATTTAACCAGATGTTTTCAATTAGCAGGTAAGCTCTTGAACCAAGCAAGGTAACGGGAGAGAGAAGGACAGAGGGTGGGGTTATGTGCTGTTTCAGATGTTTCAGACAAAGTAGCCCAGGAGGGCTTCCCTGGGGAAGTGACATTGGCCCAAAGGCTGGAGAATGAGAAAAGGGCTGCTGAACTGGAAGAAGAGCGTTCTGAGGACAAGTAGAAGCAAGGGCCAAGGCTCCAGATCAAGGACAAGCTTGTTTTGTTCCAGGGACAGTGAAAAGACACTGATTAACCTGAGAACTCAAAGCTGCTATTCCAGGGACAAGGTGGACCCCCTAACCCCCGGAACACGCCTTGCCTGCCGGCCACCAGAGGGCAGCAACGCGCCTCCCAGCAGAACAGGAAAGGGCGGCTCCATGGACGCTGGAAGGGCCTCCGTTTTCCTCTGCTGAGATGCTCAGAGCTCATTCTTTGGCTCCGGGCATTTTCAGTCCTTCGAGATTCGCCAGGCAGAAAGATCCCAATTTCTTAAGCCTACTGAGAGATGGGCAAAAACTGCAGCAGCAATGATTCAGGCAAGAAATCAGCATTGGTGATAAACACTGGGAAGCCGGGGAGTCTGTTCCTGCAGACGCTACAACCAGAATCTTCTGTTTCTTCTGGTGACGGGCAGCGTTTACAGAGCCCAACCTGAAGGGAGTAGGCGAGATGACCGACCACCCCCACCCCCCCAGGGTTTCCACGGCCACATCCGTGCCCACCACAGAAGTCTCCTGTCTACACAGAGGTACCCTTCCCTGACTGTTAGCGTAGGACTTCCAAGCGTCACCTGACACTGAAGATTTGCCCAGAGGCAGAGGAAAGGGGAGGTGAGGGGTCAGCAAGAGTTTGGGGAACCCCTTCTGCCCACCCTGCTATCAAATGAGCGCTGCTTGTCCTGGGCCGCAGGAGCAGGCAGCCCAGCGCACAGCTCTGTCTGCGTCCTTCGTGGGGGCGGCACCCTGCGAGCCATGCAGGCTCTCCTGGGAGGCAGTGGGACTGTGGGCTGGATGCCACAGCTCATGCACTTCAATGGGCGTAGGGACCATTCTAAGAGTGCACACCAGATAATAAATATTGTCTTTCTTAGTTAAAAAAAAAAAAAAAAAAAAAAACAAACTTTAATGTGAAAAATTAAAAATTTGAAAAATCTCAGAGTGATTATTTCTTTTTATAAAAGAATTCACTGCCGGTATATTTTAAACAGAAATCTTTCACCCTTAAAATTAAAAAAAAAAATTGAAACATTTCCTTTTACAAAAATCTTTCATTAACAAAAATGAGGTAGAGCTCAGAATCAATGCTTTATTTAGTCTTACATTCACGTCACCTAATGCAGCGTCAGGCACAGATGGACAGTTCAGTAACTTTCAGTGAATGGATTATGTGTGGTTTTCTACTGCTGCATAACAAACCACCCCAATTTAATGGCTTAAAATGACTTTACCTTTCACAGTTCCAAAGGTTGACTAGGCTCAATGGGAAGTTCTTCTGGTGGTTTCACTTGGATTCTCTCGTGTGCTTGCAGTCAGGTAACAGCTTAGCATGGGTTCATCTGGAGGCTCAACCAGGATACTGGGTTGACATGGTCTCCCTCCCTCTCCATAGTCTCAAGTTTCTTCCTCTCTATGTAGACTCTACATGTGCTCTTTGCAGCAGGGAAACCAGACCTCTTACATGGTGGTGGCTCAGGCATCCCCAAAGTACAAAATCAGAAAACTGCCATTGTCCATTGGTTAAAACAGATCACTGGGCCAGCCCAGATTCAACGAGTAGGGGAACCACAGAAGAATATGAACAGGAGGTGTGATTCATTGGGGCATGTTCATAGACTAGCCACCCCAGTTTGCCTTCACTTTGGGCCCTTAACTTCCAAAGAGATAGGAAACAGGTTTAGAGTTATACAGCTACAAACATAGGCCATTTTAATGAAAATGGAAGAATGACTCAGAGCCAGAACCCAGAGGATAAAACCAAGAGCAGAGGGAAACCATTCCTAAAAAGCAAAACTGTACCTTAATCAAGGACTATCCTCTGCCTTGAGTTAGAGAAATTGGGATATGCACCAGGTTGGATTTTAGAATTGCTATAAATCAGGAAATGCTCATGTCTCCCTTTTCTCCTCTTTTTGAACATGGGAGTCTGCTGAAGTTTTTCTGTCTCTTTCACCATTACATGAAAGAGATGGGTTGGGGGTGGGTGGATAATCTGCTCTTCTTCACTGGTCTCTGCACCTGAGAAAGTGCATATGAGAAGATGCCTTCGAGCAGTCACATCCATACCGGCACCTGATTTTGTTGACAATATCCTGGAATTTAAACTGATACCATATTTAGGATGAGATTTGCAGAGGTAAGCACATTTTTCATGTAGAAAAGCCATGAATCAGTAAGAGCCAGAGGATGGTACCCCGGTCTCCAAAGATGGCTCCCAATGAACCACATCTCTTTGAATTTACACCATGTGTAGACCCCTCCATCATTGAAGCTGGGCTTTCCTGGGACTTGATTTAAATAACAGAATATGGCAGAACTGACACTATACCAGCTAGAGCCTAAGCTTTATAGACCTGGCAGCTTCCACTTTTTAGTTTTGAAAACCTTGAGTCTTCACATAAGAAGTCTGGCTTTCCTTCTGGAAAGATCACATTGACAGAAAACATAGAGAGGCCACACGGAGAGACAGAGGAGGCCACTTAAAGTGGGAAAGAGGAGCAGCTATCCTGGCATCTCAGCCAAGCCTCCATTTAACTACAACTGCATGACAGAACTCAAGAGTGATCAGCAGAAGAATTGCCCCAATGACCCCAGGCATCCCACAGAATTATGAAAGGTAATAACATCATTGTTTTAAGCCACCAAGGTTTTCAGTAGCTTATTAATGCAGTTATAGATAAATAAAACAGTATCCATAAATGAATATGGACAAAGTACCCTATTTAGGGGAGTTACAGTTTCACATACTAACCATAAAGTTCTTTTCTCTATTCAAGAAATATTTACTAAGCCCCTACATCAGTTAACACATCCTTCTTATGTATAAAAGAAAGATTTAGGCTTATGGAAAAACATCTTTAATTGAAAACTGGAATGTTTAGTTGAAAAAAACTTTCATCTATCATTTGCTCCAGCATCCTCAGGCCTCAGGGGAGATAATTTTGATACATTAGCAACAGGAAACTATTGCAAACTCTTGGGGGAACAGTGACATGATGGAAATGATATTTGGAAAGGTTCATTTGGCAGTAGAAAACAGGGTTAGTGGCAGGGTTAGTGAGGCACAATCTTAGATGCAAGTTGATCTGGATTGAAACCAGGGTAAATGGAAGAGGAAAGAACTTGATTACAGATCTTGAAATTTTGTTGAAAGAGTAAAAGAGAACATGTCCAAGATTACAGAAGCTGGGAGAATAATGGTGACAACAACAACTAAAGGAAGAATGTGGGACACTTGGAAAAAGAGTCTTGAATGGGAAGAACAGATCTGTACAGATTTGGATTTAATCATTTGGATAAGAGGAAAATTGAACAGAGCTATCTGATAGGCAGCTGGTATTTCGTTAACTTAAAAACAAAAACAAACAAGCAAAAAGACTAGGGCAGCAAACTACAGGTGAGAGAAAGGATAAGGATTCAGGAGATGATGATCTGCTTCTATGCTTACACCCTTGGATTCAACATGGCTTTGCCACACCAGCCAGTGAACCATGTGGTCTAGGCCACAATGTCTAGATCTGAGACCTGGAATTCTGCAGACCTATCCAGTCATCCTGCTTCTAATGAAGATCCTAATGCATGTGGGAGGATCCAGGAAATAGTGGAGGGCTGAGTGCTAGCAAGGAGCAGATATCAAAGACCAAATCTCTGTGGAGCAGCCAGTGGCTAAGCTAGCAAAATTTGAACACAGAGCATATCATTTTCTGACTTCTCCCTCAAATTATCTTCAAAGTGGTACAATTTCATTACTGATTGTCTTGGACGGAATGTTTGTGTCCCACCTCAAATTTATTTCTCAAAGCCCTAACCCTAAGGTATAGCATCAGGAGGTAGGGCTTTGGGGATGTGATTAAATTTAGATGATTTCATAAAGGTGGAGCCCCCATGGTGGGACTAGTGCCCTTATAAGAAGAGGAGTAGACAGCAGAGTTTCCTTTCTCTACCATGTGAGGATACAGCAACAAGACAGCCATTTGCAATCCAAGAAGAGAGCCCTTACCAAGAACCAAACTGGCCAGCATCTTCACCCTGGACTTACCAGCCTCCAGAACTGTGAGAAACAAATGTCTGTTGTTTAAGCCAGCCAGCATGTGGTATGTTTTATAGCAGCCCATGCTGACTAAAACACTTTACCCTTTAAGTAGATACTATATTCTATATGGAAGTGAATTTGGTGAGCTTCCAATAAGTTCATAATAGTTTAGCATAAATGGAAAAGAATTGACAGTCCCTTGAACTGCAAGGAGACCAACCCAGTCAATCCGAAAAGAAATCAACCCTGAATACTCACTGGAAGGACTGATGTTGAAGCTGAAGCTCCAAAACTTCAGGCACCTGATGTGCAGAGCCAACTCACTGGAAAAGACCCTGATGCTGGGAAAGACTGAGGGCAGGAGGAGAAGAGGGTGACGGAGGATGAGATTGTTGGATGGCATCATCGACTCAATGGGCATGAGTTTGAACAAACTCCTGGAGATAGTGAAAGACAGGAAGCCTGACATGCTGCTGTCCATGGGGCCACAAAGAGTTGGACATGACTTAGCAACTGAAAAACAACAAAAGCTCCCTTTGGGATCACTTTGTGTCTCCAATACCTGTGGTACTAGATACTCTTGCATTTAAGCTGTAAAGCAAAAATAAACAATGCTTGTGAAGATGATGGAACGGAAGCTGAGTTCCTTTAGTTCTAACATTCTATGTGACCACATGCTTTCTATTTGTGTTCAAAAGTTTAGAACATGAAACATCCCACCCTGCCTTCTCCCACTGATGATTTGAAAGAATAGCAGTGAAACATGTACATTACCATATGTAAAATAGATGACCAGCGCAAATTCAATGCATGAAGCAGGGAATCCAAAGCCTGCTCTGGGACAACCAGAGAGAGAGGGTGGGGAGGAAGGTGGGAAGGGCGTTCAGGATGGGGGAGGGGGAAACATGAATACCTGTGGCTGATTCATGTTGATGCATGGCAAAAACCATCACAATATTGTAAAGTAGTTATTCCCCAATTAAAGTGAGTTACTCAATTTAAGTAAATAAATAAATAAAACACTGAAACAGAGGGACCAGGGTGATTATTTGAAAACATGCTCAAATGAAACAAATCCAAATACCTCTGTAATGTACTCCTCAAGTGTGCAGTTGGGCCCTTGTGTGTTAAGGGCCCATTCTAGCTACATAATACAACTAAATCTCAATAGTATTGCAGTAACTGTTTAGGTCTTCAGTTCAGTTCAGTCGCTCAGTCATGTCCAACTCTTTGCGACCCCGTGGACTGCAGCACACGAGGCTGTCCATCACCAACTCCCAGAGTTTCCTCAAACTCATCTCCATTGAGTTGATGATGTCATCCAACCAGTTTATCCTCTGTCATCCCCCTCTCCTCCTGCCTTCAATCTTTCCTAGCATCAAGGTCTTTTCAAATGAATCAGTTCTTCACATTAGGTGGCCAAAGTATTGGAGTTTCAGCTTCAACATCAGTCCTTCCAATGAATAGTCAGGACTGATCTCCTTTAGGATGGACTGTTTGGATCTCCTTGCAGTCCAAGGGACTCTCAAGAGTCTTCTCCAACACCACAGTTCAAAAGCATCGATTCCTCCGTGCTCAGCTTTCTTTATAGTCCAACTCTCACATCCATTCATGACTACTGGGAAAACCATAGCTTTGACTAGATGGACCTTTGTTGGCAAAGTGTCGTCTCTATTTTTTAATATGCTGTCTAGGTCAGTCATAACTTTCCTCCCAAGGAGTAAGTGTCTTTTAATTTCATGGCTACAGTAACCATCTGCAGTGATTTTGGAACCCCAAAAAATTAAGTCTGCCACTGTTTCCACTATTTCCCCATCTATTTGCCATGAAGTAATGGGACCAGAAGCCATGATCTTAGCTTTCTGAATGTTGAGCTTTAAGCCAACTTTTTCACTCTCCTCTTTTACTTTCATCAAGAGGCTCTTTAGTTCCCCTTCACTTTCTGTCATAAGGGTGGCGTCATCTGCATATCTGAGGTTATTGATATTTCTCCCGGCAATCTTGATTCCAGCTTGTGCTTCCTCCAGCCCAGCATTTCTCATGACGTACTCTGTATATAAGTTAAATAAGCAGGGTGACAATATACAGCCTTGATGTACTCCTTTTCCTATTTGGAACCAGTCTGTTGTTCCATGTCCAGTTCTAACCGTTGCTTCCTGATCTGCATACATATTTCTCAAGAGGCAGTTCAGGTGGTCTGGTATTCCCATCTCTTTCAGAATTTTCCACAGTTAGATAACAGTTTTTCTTTTAGGAAGGAATATTTTATTATTATTTTCTGGCATATGACAATAATAAAAAAAATACCAACTCACAGATGGTTTTATAATTTAAAAAATTTCCTTGCAAAAAATGTACCCACTCATTTCCTGCACCCAGGGAAAACCATTCATATCCTTCTTCCTTGGTATGCCAGATAGGGCCTGATTCTCAAAAACAGCACAACAATATGGCATTAAACAGTCTCAATTCCTAGTATGAATGGACACAGACCAGAATGAAAAGACAGATTGGCATGAGGTCACTTCTACATGATTGTACAATCCACACAGGACTATTTAACTATCAAAGAAATCAAGTAACTTGCCTAATTACCTAGTTAATGAATTGCTAAATGAGACAGATTTCTGTATCTCACCAATATGTACCTTCTCTCTTTCCTTGGCACTCTACTGGATCATGTTCCCAGTCCCTTTACATCTAGGTGGAACCATGTGACTAGTTCTAGCAATGGAATGAGTTAACTTCTGGCATTTACAGGCCCTTAAACCCACCAGATTCTCCATGTTCTTTTTCTTTTCTCGTCTCCTGGTTGGTTGCAGAAGATCCAGTGGAGGACCCAGAGAACACACTAGGTGGAAGGAGCCTTGGCCCCTGAATCTCTACATGAATATACATGAGTGTGATCATGCACAAGTTAGCCAGCTGGAGGACAAGATACCATCCCAACTGAGCCCTCTTAGACCTGGCAGCCAGCCAGCTCTGCAGATCATCACAGATGTGAGTGAAGAGTGTTAGTTGTTCAACCATGTCCAACTCTTTGCAACCCCATGGACTGTAGCCCACCAGGCTCTCTGTCCATGGAGTTCTCTAGGCATGAATACTGGAGTGGGTTGCCACTTCCTTCTCCAGGGGATCTTCCTGACCCGGGGATCAAACCTGATCTCCTGCATTGCAGGCAGATTCTTTGCCATCTGAGCCACCAGGGAAATACCATCGCATATGTATAGGGCACCAAATATACAAATATATAGATAAGCAGTGACATAGGAGAGAAATACACCTTTCTGGTGTGAAGCCACTGAGATTTTGATGTTTTTACACCATTGAGATTTTATAGCTGTTACTTCCACACTGACATAATGCCATGATTTGAATCAATGCCAGTTTGACTCCAAAGCCTGTGCTCCCGAACAGCACAGAGCATGACTGGTAACAGCCCACCTGCTAGCTCAGTTCACCCACATTACACTTGGTGCAGTAGAAAATGTCCCTAAAATCCCAGCCATGTGATCCCACCAGTGGCACTGGGCTCTAGGAGAACACTTAGGGAAATATCTGTGTCAGTTAACTTTTGCTACATAACAAAACAGTTCAAAACCAGGTGGCCTACAACAACAACAAAAAGAAAAAAGGAAAAAAAAAAAGACATTACTTTGGCTTACAATTTGAGAAGTTGCAGTGTAGGCCTCTTGTGCCTGAGTGGTTCTTGCAGCTTGGGACCAGACTCTGCTAATATCAGCTGGGCACTCATACATCTATGATCAGCTGTAGAGTTGACTGGCAACTGGCTAGTCTATGATGGCTCGAGTGGGATGGCTTATCTCTGATCATGTGGTATCTCCTCCAGGAAGCAAGCTTGTGCTTGATCATTTGGTGGCAGCAGCAGTAGTTGCAAGACCAGCAAGAGGACCAGCCCCAATATAGAGGCACTTTTCAGGCTGCTCCCTTGGCCAAATCAAGACAAGTGACTGTGCCAAAAGTCAGTGCACGGGGGCATTATGAAAAAAATGGATACAGGTGGTGGGAAAAAATTCAGACATTACTACAATCAACCAACCCCAATATCCAAGGTTCACTGGGTGGAGACCAGAGCACAGAACAAGTGTGTCCTAGATGTTCAGTTCAGTTCAGTTCAGTCGCTCAGTCATGTCCAACTCTTTGCAACCCCATGAATCACAGCATGCCAGGCCTCCCTGTCCATCACCAATTCCCGGAGTTTACTCAAACTCATGTCCATTGAGTTGGTGATGCCATCCATCCATCTCATCCTCTGTTGTCCCCTTCTCCTCCTGCCCCCAATCCCTCCCAGCATCAGGGTCTTTTCCAATGAGTCAACTCTTCGCATCAGGTGGCCAAAGTATTGGAGTTTCAGCTTCAGCATCAGTCCTTCCAATGAACACCCAGCCCTGATCTCCTTTATGATGGACTGGTTGGCTGTCCTTGCAGTCCAAGGGACTCTCAAGAGTCTTCTCCAACACCACAGTTCAAAAGCATCAATTTTTTGGCACTCAGCTTTCTTCACAGTCCAATTCTCACATCCATACATGACCACTGGAAAAACCATAGATATTAAAGCTCCTCAAATAATTTCTTCCAGCTTCTGACTTCCATACCTGCAGCACTCCCATGGTAATACTGATATAATCTAGGAGACAACAGCATCAGTTTGTTGCTTTTTGTGTTTTTCTGTTTTTGTTTTGTTTTGTTAGTTTATTGAAAGCCATGCTTGGGAGGAAATGACTGACTGACTGCTCTTGTGGACGGTTTGGCAGAACCCTGGAGGCAGAGAGCCTTCTCTATCTGACAGAAGGGTGGTTCCACTGGGTGTGAGGAATCTTCTTCCTGCAAAAAAAAAAATGAGTCATGATAAGAATAGAGTGCCAGACCTCCTTTGTACTCCTCATGTGGAAAGGAGAATGTGACCAAATCCCTGGTGAATACAGCCCTTTTCCTAAGAGGGAAGAGATAAAAGGCTGTCAGGGAGAAGAGAACTGCTATTGAAGCTACTGCCTGGTCTACTCTCTCCTAGAAGTTTCCTTTCTGTCTTCATTTCTGTGTTCAAGATTTTCTCTTTGTGGCTTGCTGTTATTTCTATAAAAATGCCTTTCACTTGGCAACATCTTAGCCAAGAAAAGCAAAATATCTACCATGAAAAAACACGGCATGTTGAACTTGGTGCTCCTTTAGACTTGAGACGGTATTCTCAGGGAAACTCTGGAGTTGCCTAAAGGAAGTAAGCCCCTTGTTGTGTATTATGGGTAATGCAGGACGGCTCTGGAGACATTGCAGGGGAATCGGGCCTCATCTCGAGTTGATTTGGAGTACACGGAGCGCTTTCGTGTTGCATCTCGTGTTGCATCTCTAGACTTGTGACAGTCTTCTTGAGGACCATGTAGAATTTCTTCTAGGAAGTCAAGGCTCCTTTCGTGTTTGATGGGAAACACAGATGTGGTCTGCATGCAATGCAGTGGAATCGGGCCTCATCTTGAGTTGATTTAGGGTACACGGAGCTCTTCCGTGTTGCTGTGGGGACCTCAGGGTCCCACTAGACTTGTGACAGTGTTCTTGGGAACTTTCTGGAGGTCCATCAAGGAAGTTAAGGCTCCTTTCGTGTTTGATGAAGAACATGGACTTGCTCTGCATGCAGCATTGCAATCGGGCTTCATCTCGCGGCGATGGGGAAGTCTCATGGTTTTTCTTGAGTTGCAGCGGGAATCTGGGGTATGTTCTCATGTTACGGCGGGGATGGCCCTCAAAACTCGTGTTGGTTCAGCGACTTCAGGACTCCTGTCTAGTTGCCAGCGATACCTTGGGATTCTCCTCGAGGCTTGGCAGGGCAATAGGGACACCTCTCAAGGTGAGATGGGAGACCCAGCCTCCCTTCCCAGTTGCCACAGGGATATAGGGATTCCTATCAATTTTCAAGGTGAGTCAGTCGTCGTCTCCTTTTGACGTCTTGAACACCGTGCTCCTCTTGAGTTGTCAAAGGGATGTGAAGCCTCCTGGCGAGATGAGGCGGGGAACTAGGGCTTTCTCTAGGGTCTCCACAGGGGATTCAGGCATCCTTTCATCTTGGGAGATGAAAGACGAGCCTGCATTCAAGTCACTGCAGGGAAATCCGGCCTTCTTTCACGTCAGGGCATCTAGGTGTCCATTCCACTTGAGACAGCAAACTCAGGGTCCCTCTCACATACCTATCGCTGAGAGAAGACTACTCTTGAGATGCTTGTGGAACGTTGGCATTCCCCTTGAGTCAATGCCAGGGAATCCACTCTGATCTCGAGATGATTTTGGCTACACGGAGCTTTTCTCGAGTTGCTGTGCTGAACTTGGTGTTCCTCTAGACTTGGGACGGTGTTCTCGGGGAATCTCTTGAGTTGCCTATAGGAAGTGAAGCCACTTGTGCTTGATGGGGAACGTGGGATTGCTCAGGAGCCAATGCAAGAGAATCAGGCCTCATCTCGAGTTAATTTGGGATACACGGAGCTCTTTCGTGTTGCTACAGTGACCTCAGGGTCTCTCTAGACTTGTGACAGTGTTCTTGGGGACTCTATGGTGTTCCATCAAGGAAGTCAAGGCTCCTTTCATATTTTATGTGGAACCCGAAATTCCTCTGCACAAAATGCAGTGGAATCGGGCATCATCTGGCGGAGAGGGGGAAGTCTCATGGTGTTTCTAGAGTTGCGGTGGGAACCTAGGGTATATTTTTGAGTTACGACGGGGATGGCCCTTCAAAACTCGTGTTTCTTCAGCGACGTCAGGACTCCTGTCTAGTTGCAAGGGACACCTCGGGATTCTCTTCGAGGCTTGGCAGGGCAATAGGGACCACTCTCAAAGAGAGGCGGGAGACCCAGGGTCCCTTTCCTGGTGCCACAGGGATATTGGGATTAATGTCAATTTTCAAGAGGAGTCAGGCATCGTCTCCTTTTGAAGAATTGATCTCCACGTGCCTCTTGAGGTTTCAAAAGGATGTGAGGCCTCCTGTCGTGATGAGGCGGGGAACTAGGGCTTTCTCTATGGTCTCCACAGGGTTTTCAGACATCCTTTCATTTTTTTTTTTTAATTTTTTATTAGTTGGACGCTAATTACTTCACAACATTTCAGTGGGTTTTGTCATACATTGATATGAATCAGCCATAGATTTACACATATTCCCCATCCCGATTCCCCCTCCCACCTCCCTCTCCACCTGATTCCTCTGGGTCTTCCCAGTGCACCAGGCCCGAGCACTTGTCTCAGGCATCCCACCTGGGCTGGTGATCTGTTTCACCATAGATAGTATACATGCTGTTCTTTTGAAATATCCCACCCTCACATTCTCCCACAGAGTTCAATAGTCTGTTCTGTATTTCTGTGTCTCTTTTTCTGTTTTGCATATAGGGGTATCGTTACCATCTTTCTAAATTCCATATATATGCATTAGTATGCTGTAATGTTCTTTATCTTTCTGGCTTACTTCACTCTGTATAAGGGGCTCCAGTTTCATCCATCTCATTAGGACTGATTCAAATGAATTCTTTTTAATGGCTGAGTAATATTCCATGGTGTATATGTACCACAGCTTCCTTATCCATTCATCTGCTGATGGGCATCTAGGTTGCTTCCATGTCCTGGCTATTATAAACAGTGCTGTGATGAACATTGGGGTGCATGTGTCTCTTTCAGATCTGGTTTCCTCAGTGTGTATGCCCAGAAGTGGGATTGCTGGGTCATATGGCAGTTCTATTTCCAGTTTTTAAGAAATCTCCACACTGTTTTCCATAGCGGCTGTACTAGCTTGCATTCCCACCAACAGTGTAAGAGGGTTCCCTTTTCTCCACACCCTCTCCAGCATTCATTGCTTGTAGACTTTTGGATAGCAGCCATCCTGACTGGTGTATAATGGTACCTCATTGTGGTTTTGATTTGCATTTCTCTAATAATGAGTGATGTTGAGCATCTTTTCATGTGTTTGTTAGCCATCTGTATGTCTTCTTTGGAGAAATGTCTGTTTAGTTCTTTGGCCCATTTTTTGATTGGGTCATTTATTTTTCTGGAATTGAGCTGCAGGAGTTGCTTGTATATTTTTGAGATTAATCCTTTGTCTGTTTCTTCATTTGCTATTATTTTCTCCCAATCTGAGGGCTGTCTTTTCACCTTACTTATAGTTTCCTTTGTAGTGCAAAAGCTTTTAAGTTTCATTAGGTCCCATTTGTTTAGTTTTGCTTTTATTTCCAATATTCTGGGAGGTGGGTCATAGAGGATCTTGCTGTGATTTATGTCGGAGAGTGTTTTGCCTATGTTCTCCTCTAGGAGTTTTATAGTTTCTGGTCTTACATTTAGATCTTTAATCCATTTTGAGTTTATTTTTGCGTATGGTGTTAGAAAGTGTTCTAGTTTCATTCTTTTACAAGTGGTTGACCAGTTTTCCCTGCACCACTTGTTAAAGAGGTTGTCTTTTTTCCATTGTATATCCTTGCCTCCTTTGTCAAAGATAAGGTGTCCATAGGTTCGTGGATTTATCTCTGGGCTTTCTATTCTGTTCCATTGATCTATATTTCTGTCTTTGTGCCAGTACCATACTGTCTTGATGACTGTGGCTTTGTAGTAGAGTCTGAAGTCAGGCAGGTTGATTCCTCCAGTTCCATTCTTCTTTCTCAGGATTACTTTGGCTATTCGAGGTTTTTTGTATTTCCATACAAATTGTGAAATTCTTTGGTCTAGTTCTGTGAAAAATACCGTTGGTAGCTTGATAGGGATTGCATTGAATCTATAGATTGCTTTGGGTAGAATAGCCATTTTGACAATATTGATTCTTCCAATCCAGGAACACGGTATGTTTCTCCATCTGTTTGTGTCCTCTTTGATTTCTTTCATCAGTGTTTTATAGTTTTCTATGTATAGGTCTTTTGTTTCTTTAGGTAGATATACTCCTAAGTATTTTATTCTTTTTGTTGCAATGGTGAACATCCTTTCATTTTGGGAAATGAAAGACGAGCCTACATTTAAGTCACTGCAGGGAAATCCGGCCTTATTTCGAGTTAGGGCATCTCAGTGTCCATTCCACTTGAGGCAGCAGACTCAGGGTCCCTCTCACATACCTATATGTGAGAGAAGCCTCCTCTTGAGGGGCTTGTGGAAAGTTGGCATTCCTCTTGTGTCAAAGCCAGGGAAGCAGTTCTCATCTCAAGTTGATCTGAGGTACACGGAGCTCTTTCTTGTTGCTGCGGTGACCTCAGGGTCCCTCTAGACTTGTGACAGTGTTCTTGGGGACTCTCTGGAGTCCCATCAAGTAAGTCAAAGCTACTTTCGTGTTTGATGTAGAACACGGAATTGCTCTGCACGCAATGCAGGGGATTCGGGCCTCATCTTGCGTCGAGAGGTTACAAAGATAAGGAGGTTATAAAGATTTTAATCCATGAAATTATCCCCATGTTGGATTGCCACGGAGCTTTCAGAGTGACAATGGTTCTGCCTTTGAAGGTGTTGTAACTCAGGGGGTGTCTAAAGCTCTAGGAATAAAATATCACTTACACTGTTCCTATAAACCCCAATCCTCAGGGAAGTTTGAAAAAGCTAATGACATTATCAAAAGACATCTGCATAAATTAACTCGAGACACAGGACAATTGGTTTAAAGTCCTACTCATAGCTTTAATGAGGAGGGACTGTTTCCTTTTGAATGTATTTGTGGAAAGCCTTTCTTATGCATAGACATTGTTATAGACCCTGAAGCCTTGGACTTTACTAATTATGTAACTCAGCTCTCAGCTTTTCAACAGGCATTAACAGAACTCTGGGAGTTGACTCCTGACCCAGCTTGAGTCAAGCAAGTCTCTATTTGAGCCAGGAACCGAGGTCCTCATAAAAACATTGGGGTCTGGGGGCCCATCCCTTGAGCCCCTCTTGGAAGGCCCTTACCAGGTTATTCTTTCTTCTCCCACAGCTGTCAAAGTGCCAGGAATTGATTTGTGGGTACATCACACTAGAGTTAAGAAGTGGAACCCTGACCAGAACTAAGTGACTTCATTTTATGTCTTTACTTTCTATGCTCTGGCCTTGTACTTTTCAGATGGGTGTGATAATCTATGTAAGTCTACTTATGCTGACTCCAAAAATCCTGAGTCTGCTGTTTGAACCTCAAGACAATGCTTGGGCTCACTCCTATGCAGCATTTCACAGTCAGTCTAACTTCTGTGTCTGTGGAGAGCTCCCCTCTTCATCAGTGGAAGGCTTCCCATGGTGGACATCTCCACTTCAAGGAAAGGACTTTCTCCAAGTCTGCAAATACCTTCAACAACAATCACATGTGATGCCTCTTCTTAAACTGATGACATCTAAAGAACACTAAGATGGACTGATGTAACTATGGGCATAATGTGACTTTTCATTTTGATTTTAACTTGGTTTAATGACTATTTTGCCTTACATCTGTAACTGTATAATGGGGTTTTCTAACCGCCTAAAAGCTTTTAAGTTACAAATGGTTGTCCAAGCTCTTATGAGTGCCACAGCCTCCTCCAACTATTACTTGGGGCCCCTGTATCAGAGACCCTCATTATTAGGGTTAGGAGAATATGTTGCCTTAACAATTTAGGGACCACGCCCCTAGACAGCAGGAAGTATTTATGAAATGAAAACAACGCCCCTTTCCCTTGGCAACATAATCCTCCTTAAACAAAAGGGGGAAATGAGAAAGTCAATTCCTCGGCAGATTGATAAGAAATCCAGGGGTCCCCAAGGAGAGAGGGGTCTGGAATTCTCAAGGAGGAAGAAAGGACAAACTTTTTTTGTCCCTCTACATTCCTTAGGATTATATAGCAATAATGTATCCTGTTTGAGGACAGTCTCTGGAAAAAAAAAAAAAAACACAAAACCTTTGGGCTAATCCTGTTATCTTAAGGTGTAAATTATGGGAGTAGGTCTAGCAAGGTCTTTACAACCTCCAGACATTCTTTTGATTCACTGTAATAACTAATTACCTTGGACGTGTTGCAAAAGAGCATCAAAGGGCGGACACACTGAAACCATAATCACAGGAAACTAGCCAATCTGATCATATGGACCACAGTCTTGTCTAACTCAATGAAACTAAGCCATGCTGTGTGGGGCCCAAGACGGAAGGGTCATGGTGGACAGGTCTGACAGAATGTGGTCCACTGGAGAAGGGAATGGTAAAACACTTCAATATTCTTGCCTCGACAACCCCATGAACAGTATGAAAAGGCAAAATGATAGGATACTGAAAGAGGAACTCCCCAGGTCAGTAGGTGCCCAATATGCTGCTGGAGTTCAGTGGAGAAATAACTCCAGAAAGAATGAAGGGATATAGCCAAAGCAAATACAATACTCAGTTGTGGATGTGAATGGTGATAGAAGCAAGGTCCGATGCTGTAAAGAGCAATATTGCATAGGAATCTGGAATGTTAGGTCCATGAATCAAGGCAAATTGGAAGTGGTCAAACAGGAGGTGACAAGAGTGAATGTTGACATTCTAGGAACCAGTGAACTAAAATGGACTAGAATGGGTGCATTTAACTCAGATGACCATTATATCTACTACTGTGGGCTGGAATTGCTTAGAAGAAATGGATAGCCATCATGGTCAACAAAAGAGTCTGAAATGCAGTACTTGGATGCAATCTCAAAAATGACAGAATGATCTCTGTTCGTTTCCAAGGCAAACCATTCAATATCACGGTAATCCAAGCCTATACCCCAACCAGTAATGCTGCAGAAGCTGAAGTTGAACAGTTCTATGCAGACCTACAAGACCTTTTAGAACTAACATCCAAAAAAGACGTCCTTTTCATTATAGGGGACTGGGATGCAAAAGTAGGAAGTCAAGAAACACCTGGAGTAACTCAAAGGCAAATTTGGCCTTGGAGTACAGAATGAAGCAGGACAAAGCCTATTAGAGTTTTGCCAAGAGAACACACTGGTCATAGCAACCACCCTCTTCCAAAAACACAAGAGAAGAGTCTACACATGGATACCACCAGATGGTCAACACTAAAATCAAATTGATTATATTCTTTGCAACCAAAGATGGAAAAGCTCTATAGAGTCAGGAAAAACAAGACTGGGAACAGACTGTGGCTCAGATCATGAACTCCTTATTGCCAAATTCTGACTTAAATTGAAGAAAGTGGGGAAAACCACTAGACCATTCAAGTATGACCTCAATCAAATCCCTTCTGAATATGCAGTGGAAGTGAGAAATAGATTTAAGGGACTCAATCTGATAGACAGACTGCCTGATGAACTATGGATGGAGGTTTGTGGCATTGTACAGGAGACAGGGATCAAGACTATCCCCATGAAATAGAAATGCAAGAAGTCAAAATGGTTGTCTGAGGAGGCCTTACAAATAGCTGTGAAAAGAAGAGAAGCAAAAAGCAAAGGAGAAAAGGAAACATATTCCCATTTGAATGCAGAGTTCCAAAGAATAGCAAGGAGAGATAAGAAAGCCATCCTCAGAGATCAGTGCAAAGAAATAGAGGAAAAGAACAGAATGGGAAAGACTAGAGATCTCTTCAAGAAAATTAGAGATACAAAGGGAACATTTCATGCAGAAATGTGTTTGATAAAGAATAGAAATGCTATGGACCTAGCATAAGCAGAAGCTATTAAGAAGAGGTGGCAAGAATACACAGAAGAACTGTACAAAAAGATCTTCATGACCCAGATAATCACAATGGTGTGATCACTCACCTAGAGCCAGACATCCTGGAGTGTGAAGTCAAGTGGGAATTAGAAAGCATTGCTAAGAACAAAGCTAGTGGAGGTGATGGAATTCCAGTTGAAGTATTTCAAATACTGAAAGATGATGCTGTGAAAGTGCTGCACTCATAATGCCAGCAAATTTGGAAAACTCAGCAGTGGCTACAGGACTGGAAAAGGTCAGTTTTCATTCCAATTAGAAAGAAAGGTAATCCCAAAGAATGCTCAAAATACCACACAATTATGCTTATCTCACACGCTAGTAAAGTAATGCTCAAAATTCTCCAAGCCAGGCTTCAGCAATACATGAACCGTGAACTTCCAGATGTTCAAGCTGGCTTTAGAAAAGGCAGAGGAACCAGAGATCAAATTGCCAATATCTGCTGGATCATTGAAAAAGCAAGAGAGTTCCAGAAAAAAACATCTATTTCTGCTTTATTGACTTCGCCAAAGCCTTCGACTGTGTGGATCTCACAATTAACTGTGGAAAATTCTGAAGGAGATGGGACTACCAGACCACCTGACCTGCCTCTTGAGAAACCTGTATGCAGTTCAGGAAGCAACAGTTAGAACTGGACATGGAACAACAGACTGGTTCCAAATAGGAAAAGGAGTACGTCAAGACTGTACGTTGTCACCCTGCTTATTTAATTTATATGCAGAGTACATCATGAGAAATGCTGGGCTGGAAGAAGCACAGGCTGGAATTAAGATTGCCAGGAGAAATATCAATAACCTCAGACATGCAGATGACACCACCCTTATGGCAGAAAGTGAAGAGGAACTAAAAAGCCTCCTGATGAAAGTGAAAGAGGAGAGTGAAAATGTTGGCTTGCAGCTCAACATTCAGAAAACTAAGATCATGGCATCAGGTCCCATCACTCCATGGGAAATCGATGGAGAAACAGTGGAAGCAGTGTCAGACTTTATCTTTTTGGGCTCCAAAATCACTGCAGATGGTGATTGCAGCCATGAGATTAAAAGAAAATTACTCCCTGGAAGGAAAGTTATGACCAACCTAGATAGCATATTAAAAAGCAGAGACACTACTTTACCAACAAAGTCCATCTGGTCAAGGCTATGGTTTTTCCAGTGGTCATGTATGGATGTTAGAATTGGACTGTGAAGAAAGTTGAGCACTGAAGAGTTTATGCTTTTGAACTGTGGTGTTGGAGAAGACTCTTGAGAGTCCCTTGCACTGCAAGGAGATCCAACCAGTCCATCCTAAAGGAGATCAGTCCTGAGTGTTCATTGGAACGACTGATTTTGAAGCTGAAACTCCAATAATTTGGCCACCTGGTGCGAAGAGCTGACTCATTGGAAAAGACCCTGATGCTGGGAGGGCTTGGGGACAGGAGGAAAAGGGGATGACAGAGGATGAGATGGCTGGAGGGCATTATAGACTCAATGTACATGAGTTCGAGTAAACTCCGGGAGTTGGTGACTGACAGGGAGGCTTGGCATGCTGCGATTCATGAGGTCCCAAAGAGTCAGACATGACTGAGCGACTGAACGGAACTGAACTGATCTGAATAACTAATTAAAAGTAAAGTAAAGTTGCTCAGTCGTTTCCAACTTTTTGTGGCCCCATGGACTGTAGCCTACCAGGCTCCTCTGTCCATGGGATTTTCCAGGCAAATGTACTGGAGTGGGTGGCCATTTCCTTCTCCAGGAGATCTTCCTGACCCAGGGATCTAACCTGGGTCTCCAGCATTGCAGACAGATGCTTTACCATCTGAGCCATATAATTCCATTGCTAACACTTGCAAGGGGCTACTCTTTCTGCCCCCTTCTGATGTCTATGTCAGAAGCTTTCTCTATCTCCTTTATATTACACAGAAGCTCTAAGCAATCAAGCCTTGTCTCTGGCCCCGAATTGAATTCTTCTCCTCTGGAGGCCAAGAATTCCAGTGTCTTTGTGTGGTTCAGCAATACCTTTCAAGATCATCCTGGAGATTCTGGCCATGTACCCCAGGAACATGGTCAGATAGGGGGTCACCCTTGAGACTGTGGGCTTTTGACCCAGGTGCAGGGTGTTGGAGTGGTGGGAATCCTGGATAATTTGCACATGTGACCCCAGGTAAAAGGTCTGGGAGGTAAGGTCACCTTGGAGACTGTGAATATGTTACCCAAGGTGAAGGGTGTGGGAGATAATGTCACCCTGGAGAATGTAGACTTCTAGCACAAGGGATAAGTTCGTGACATTGGGGTCTCCTGGGAGACTGGATGATTCCGCTCAGACAGTGTGTGGGGATGGGATTCACCCTGGAGACTGTAGATATGTGATCTCAGGTACAGGATTTCCGAGGGGGTCACCCTGGAGCCTGTGAATATGTGATTCCAGGTGCAGGGTCTGCGAGGGAGTCACCATGGAACCTGTGTTTGTGTGACTCCAGGTGAGGTCTACAAAGTTTTGACAAACAGGAGGCTGTGGACATGTGACCCCTATTACAGGGTCTTGAAAGGGGTAACCCTCGTGGCCAGGGTCATGGGACACAAGGTTATATGTCTGGGAGGTGGGGATACCCTGAGAGTATGGAAGTGTGGCCCCAGGTACAGGTTCTGGGAGTTGGTGCCATCCTGAAAATGGTGGATATTTCACCCGAGGTATGGTTTCTGGGAGGTGGGGTCACCCTGAAGACTCTGGACATGTGACCCCAAATGGAGGGTCTGGGAGGTAGACTCACCATCGAAAAAGTGGACTTGTGACCCCAGATACAGGATCTTGAGGGTGGGGTCACCTGGAGGCTGTGGACTTGTGACACCAGGTACAGGTTATACAGGGGGCCACCCTCGAGACTTTGGACATGTGATCACAGGTGTATGGTATGGGAAGTGCGGTAACCCAGGAGATTGTGGATATATGACAGTAGGTACAGGGTCTCAGGTATGTCACCATGGAAAGTGTGGACATGTGACCCCAGGTGCAGGTTTGGGTGGGGTCACCCTGGAGACTGTGGTCGTGTGACCCAAAGTTCAGGGTAGGAAAAGGGTTTCACCCTGCAGACTGTGGATCTATGACCGCAGGTACAGGATCTGATGGTAGTCACTGTGGCGATGGTGGACGTATGAAACCTGGTACAAGTTCACGGAGGGGGTCACCCTCCAAGACTGTGTACATGTGACCCTCGTTTCAGGGTCTGGGTTGAGGTCACTCTGGAAACTATTTGCCGTGTGACTTAGGTGCAGGGTTAGGGGATGCATTCACTTTGGAGATTGTGGTCATGTGACCTCAGATGCACCATTTGGGAGGCAAATCATCTTGGAGACTGGATACGTGACCCTAGATCCAGGGTCTGAATGGGGTCCCCCAAGGTGAGATTGTGAATATGTGACTCCAGGTGCAGGGCCTGCGAGGGAGTCACCTTGGAACCTGTGTTTGTATGACTCCAGGTGGAGGGTCTGGGAAGTGACGACACTCTGGAGACTGTGAACATGTGACCCCATTACAGGGTCTTGGAGGGGGTAACCCTGGCATCCAAGATCATGGGACACCATGTTAAATGTCTGGGCGTGTGGTAACCCTGAGACTATGGAAGTGGGACCCCAGGTGCAGGTTCTGGGAGTTGGGGCCAACCTGAGTGACTGTGGATGTTAAACCCTAGGTACAGTTTCTGGGAGGTGGGGTCACCCTGGAGACTCTCGACAAGTGACCCCAAGTGCAGAGTCTGGGAGGGGGGCTCACCCTGGAAACAGTGGACTTGTGACCCTAGGTACAGGATCTTAACGGTAGGGTCATCCTGGAGTCTGTCGACTTGTGACACCAGGTACAGGTTTAGGAGGGGGGGTCACCCTGGATGCTGTGGATGTGTGATCCCAGGTGCATGGTATGGGAAGTGGGGAAGCCCAGGAGACTGTATATATGACACTAGGTACAGGGTCTGGGGGATGACACCATGGAGAATATGGACTTGTGATCCCAGGTGCAGGTTCACAAGGTTCAGGGCACAAAATGGGTCTCATCAGGCAGACTGTTGAACTGTGACCACAGGTTCAGGATCTGTTGGTGGTCACTGTGGCAATGGTGATCGTGTGAAATCTGGAACAAGTTCAGGGAAGAGGTCACCCGTGAGACAGTGGACATGTGACCTTAGGTGTAGGTACTGGTATGTGGTCACTCTGGAGACTGTGGATGTGTGAGTAAGGTGCAGGGTTAGGGGATGGGGTCACTTTGAAGATTGTGGACATATGACCCCAGATGCACTGATTGGGGAGGCAAGTCATACTGGATACTGGACATTTGACCCTAGATGCAAGGTCTGAACTGGGTCCCCCAAGACACTCAGATATCTGAACCCAGGTACAGGGCCTGGGGTGGGGGTGACCCAGGAAACTCTGTATATGCGACCTCAGGTACAGTGTCTGGGAGGTACGGGGTCACTCTGGGGACTGCAAGCATTTAATGGCAGGGAAATGGTCTGGAAGGGGTGTCACCCTGCACGATGTGGATATGTGAGCCCAGGTGCAGTGGGTGAAGTGGGGTTCACCCTGGAAACTGTTGACATGTGACTCCAGGTGCAGGGTATGGGAGGGCGAACATCCTGGAGATTGTGGATGTGTGTAAAGAAGCACAGGGTCTGGTACGGGAGGGTTACCCTGGAATCTGTGGCCAAGTCACCAACGGTATAGGGTATGAGAGGTGGGGTCACACCGGATACTGAGAACATGTGACCCAAGTTACAGAGACCAGGAAGGGGGTCACCACGGAGCCTGTGAATCTGTTAGCACATGTGCAGAGTCTAGGAAATGACATCACACAAAAGTCTGGGGACATGGGATGCCAGGTGAACGGTCTGGGAGGGAGTCACCCTGGAGTCAGTTGATGTGTGACCCCGGGTACAGGCACTTGTGGGTGGGGAAAGCCTCGAGACTGTGGACATGTGATCCCAGTTACTAGCCCTTGAATGTGGGTAAATCCAGGAGACTCTGGACATGTGACCCCAGGTACAGGGTGGGGAAGTTGGGGTCACCCTGGAGACTGTGCCAATGTGATCCCGTGTACAGAGTCTGGGGAGGCATGTCTTCCTGGCCACCATGTACATGTAACCCCAGGTACAGGGTTAGAGATATGGGGTCACCCTGGAGACTGGGGCAATATGACCAGAATTACAATATTCTGTGAGGTGTAGTCACCCTGGAGACTGCGGAGGTATGAGACCTGGTGCATGATCTGGGAGGCGTTGCCATCCAGGAGACAATGGATGTGTGACCCTAGGTTCACGGGCTTGGAATTGGTGTCACCCTAGAACCAGTGGGTGTTTGAACCCAGTACAATTGTTTGACAGGTGGTGTTACCCTGGGTGCTGTGGACATATGAACCCAGGTGCAAGTTCTGGTGAGTGGGGTCACCCTGAGACTATCTACGTGTGACCCTAGGTACAGGGTTTGGGAGTTGGTGAATGTGCCCATGTGACACCATGTACAGTGTCTAGGAGGGTGTTCACCCTAGAGACTGTGGGTATGTGTCCCAAGGTAGAGTGTCTGGAATGTGGGGTCATGCTAGAATCTGTGGACATGTGACGCTGGGTGCTGGGGTCAATAGTCCACCATCTGGAAGACTGTGGTTATGTGAGCCCTGGTACAGTGATTTGGATCAGTCACCTGTGAGACTGTGGATATGTGGCTCCAAGTGCAGGGTCTATGAGGGAGTCAACTTGGAACCTCTGTTTGTGTCCCTGCAGGTGAAGGTTCTGGGAAGTGATGACACACAGGAGACTGTGGACATGTAAACCACATTACAGGGTCTTGGAGGGTGTAACCCTGTGGACCAGGGGCACGGAACAGGCTCAATGTCTATGGAAGAGTGACTCCAGGTACAGTTTCAGGGAGTTGGGACCATCCTGAAAACTGTGGATGTTTATCCCCAGGTAAAGTTTCTGGGAGGTGGGATCACACTGGAGACAGGAATGTGACCCCAGGGATGGGATCTTGAGGGTGGGGCCATCCTGGTGGCTGTGGACTTGTGACACAAGGTACAGGAATGGGATCAGGGTCACCTTGCAGACTGTGAGCATGTGATCCCAGGTGCATGATATGGGAAGTGGGGTAACCCGGGAAACTGTGGATATATGACACTACGTACAGGGTCTGGGCGGATATATGACACTAGGTACTGGAGTGGGCAACCCACTCCAGTACTCTTGCCTGGAAAATCCCATGGATGGAGGAGCCTGGTAGGCTGCAGTCTATGGGGTCGCTAAGAGTCGGACACGACTGAGTGACTTCAATTTCACTTTTCACTCTCATGCTTTGGAGAAGGAAATGGCAACCCACTCCAGTGTTCTTGCCTGGAGAATCCAAGGGATGGGTGAACCTGGTGGGCTGCCATCTATGGGGTCGCAGAGTTGGACACGACTGGCATGACTTAGCAGCAGCAGCAGCAGCACAGGGCCTGGGGGATGTCACCATGGAGAGTATGGACATGTGACCCCAGGTGCAGGTTTGGCAGGGATGACCCTGGAGACTGGCTAGGTGAACCAAGGTTTAGGGTACAAAATGGTCTCACCCTGCAGACTGTGGACCCTGACCACAGGTGCAGGATCTGGTGTTGGTCACTGTGGAGATGGTGCATGTGTGAAACCTGATAGAAATTCAAGGAGGGGGTCAATATGGAGAAGGTGGTGGTGTGACCCTATGTGCAGGGTCTGGAGTGAGGTCATTCTGGAGACTGTGTCTGTGTGACTAAGGTGCAGGGTTAGGGAATGGGGTCACTTTACAGAATGTGGACATGTGACTCCACATGCACTGTTTGGGTCATCCTGGAAACTGTGGACAAGTCACCAAAGTACAGGTTATGAGAGGTGGTGTCACACTGGAGACTGAGGACATGGGATCCAAATTACAGGATCTGGGAAGGGGATCACCATGGAGACTGTGGATCTGTGGCCACAGGTATAGAGTCTGGGAAGTGATATCACACAGGAGACTGTGGACATAGGATGCCAGGTGAAGGGTCTGGGAGGAAGTCACCCTGGAGACTGTGGACGTGTGACCCCAGGTAAAGGCTCTTGAGGGTGGGGAAAGCCTGGTGACTATGACCTGTGACCCCAGGTACAGGGTTGGGAATTTAGCGTCGCCCTGGAAACTGTGCCAATGCGACCCCAGGTACAGGGTCTGGGGAGAGGTGTCATCCTGGCCACCGTTGATATGTAACCCCAAGTACAGTGTCTGAGATACGGGATCACCCTGGAGACTGAGGCCATGTGACCGGAGGTACAATAGTCAGTGAGGTGGGTTCGCCTTGGAGACTGTGGACGTGTAACCCCAGCTGCAGTGTCTGGGAGGGGTGTCAACCTGGAGACTGAGGACGTGTGAGACCAGGTGCATGATCTGGGAGGGGTTGCGACCCAGAAGACTATGGATCTGTGTCCCCAATATCAGACTTTGGTGTGGATGTTATCATGGAGACTGTGGATGTTTGACACCAGGTGAAGGGACAGGGAAGGGCATCACCCTCGAGACCCAGATTCAGAGTCTGGGAAGGGAGTTCTTCAGGAGTCTGTGGAAATGTTATGTCAGAAAAAGGGCCTGCAGTGGTTACCCTGGTGACTATGTACATGTGACACATAATACAAATACTGAGATTGGGGGTCATCCTGGAGACTGGAGAAATGTAACCACAGGTGCAGATTCTGAGGACGGGGTCACCTTGGAGACTGTTGACATGTGACATCAGGTGCTTCATCTTGGAGGTAGATCATTCTGGAGATTCTGGACATGTGACCCCAGGAACAGGGTCTGAGACAGGGTCACCCTTGAAATTGTGGGCTTTTGACCCAGGTACAGCATGTTGGAAGGGTGGTAACCCTGGAGAATGTGCACATTTGACACCATGTACAGGCTCTGGGAGGTGAGTTCACCCTGTTGACTATGGCTATGTGACCCAAGGTGTGACTCTGGAGACTAAGGATATGTGACCCAAGGTGTGACTCTGGATACTATGGATATTTCTCACCCAAACCAGGTCTGGGGATGGGCATCACACTGGAGGCTGTAGATATGTGACCCCAGGTGCAGGGTCTGCAAGAGGTACACCCTGGAGCCTGTGGATATGTGACCCTGGGTGCAGGATCTGGGTGCTTTGGTCACCCTGGAGACTGTGGTCATGTGAGCCCCAGTGTGGGGTTTTGGATGAGTCACCCTGGAGACTGTGGATAAGTGACTCCAGGTGCAGGGTCTGCAAGGGAGTAACCTGGAAACTGTGATTGTGACTCCAGATGAAGGGTCTTGGAAGTGACGACACACAGCAGACTGTGGACATGTGATCCCCATTACAGGGTCATGGAGAGGGTAACCCTGGCTAACAGGGACATGGGAAACCGGATTCAATGTGTGGGAGGTGGTGTAACCCTTAGACTATGGAAGTGTGACCCCAGGTACAGGTTCTGGGAATTGGGTCCATCCTTAAAACTGTGGATGCTTCACACCAGTAGCTTCTGGGAGGTGGGGTCACCCTGAAGACTCTGGACATGTGACCACAAGTTCAAGTTCTTGGAGGTGGACTCGACATGGAAATAGTGGCCTTGTGACCCCAGGTACAGGATCTTGAGGGTAGGGTCATCCTGGAGGCTGTGGATTTGTGACATCAGGTATAGATTTTGGAGGGTTCACACTGGAGACTCTGGATGTATGTTTCCTCTGCAGGAGAGCTCCAGTGAACCTAGGTCTGTCTGAAAAATTCTTGGATCAAGTGGGGAAACACCCTGTGTGTTAATCTGGACACCCAGGTTCAAATTTGCATATTTTTCTCGGGTGGCCCTAAAGCAGTGTGACCTATCCACATCTTGAAAATCCGTCCAATTGCCATTTTCTTACTTTTAACAGAGCTAACTTTGTTCCACCCCTGTGGTTTCTGAAGCACATGGGAGGCTCACAACTCCTATCTTTGGGCCTATTTACAGTGGAATGTCACCTCACAGAGGTGACCACAGTAAGGGACCCAGCACTCTGAGACATATTCCCGCAGTCTGCTTCCTCATGGGCAGTACCAGTATCACCTAAATATGTGTTTGAAAGCTGGGAAAATGCACCGAGACACACGGCACAGACTCTCGAATTTCAGTCCTCTGAGTAGAACTGGAGGGTTCATGTCTTAGGAGCTAAAGAGTTCCTGCAAGAGAGAGGTTTGAAAACACACTCTCTGTGGATGCCTTTCCTTCCTTGAAGAAATATAGGTTTCCCAGTATCCTGCAAACTGAGAATCACACAGTGCTTGAAAAGTGCTCGCTTAGACATGAGTTTTCAATGGTAATTTCCACTTGGGGCTGTAGCCAAACAGAGGGGTCCCACACTCACTGGGAAAGGCAAAGCAATATCTAAATGTCTGTTCCATCCCGTTTTCTCTGTAGGAGAGCTCTAGTGAGTGTAAGTCTGTCTGGAAAATTCTTGGATCCTTTGGGGACACACCCTGTTTGTGAACCGGGATACCAGAATGAGGGGGCACAATTCGTGTTTCTCTCTGTGGGCCTTAAAGCAGTGTGGCCTAGCAACAGCTTGAAAATCCATCCAATTGCTCTTTTCTTGATTCTGAGAGAGCTAGATTTGCTCCATCCTTTTTGATTTCTGAAGCAAGTGGGTGAATTGCAACTCCCAGCTGTGGGCCTTTTTACAGTGGAATGCCACCTTCCAGACGTGAGTATAGTGAGGGACCTAGCCCTGTTGGACACACTCTCGCAGCCTGCTTCCTCATGTGCAGTACTGGTATAACCTAGGAATGGCTTTGCAAGGCTTGGAAAGTGCAGGGAGACACATGGCCTTGACTCTGGAATTTAGTTCCTCTGAGCAGTACTGGAGGCCTCCCATCTGGGAAGCTAAACAGTTCCTGCAAGATAGAGGGTTGAGAATACACTCTCTTTTGGTGCCTTTCTTTCCTTGAAGGAAGATATCTTTCCCTGCATTCTGTGAACTGAGAGTCACACACTGCTTGAAAAGTGCTTGCTTGGAGGTCATCTTTCAGGGGCACTTTCTCCTTGAGTCTGTGACAATAGGGAGGGGCAAACCAACTTCCAATGTCTGTTCCATCCCATTTTCCCAGCAGGAGAGGTCTAGTGAGCCTAGTTCTGTGGAAAATTCTTGGATCCTGCCGGGACACACCCTGTGTTTGAACCTGGATACCTGACCTACAGGGCACAATTCGCATTTTTCTCTCAGGGGGCCCTAAAGTGGTTCGGCCTAGCAACAGCTTGAAAATCCATCCAATTGCTATTTTCTTACCTCTGACAGAGCTAGCTTTGCTCTACTTTTTGGGGTTTCTGAAGCAAGCAGGTGGCTCACACCTTGTAGCTTTGAGCCTGTCACTGGAATGTCACCTCACACAGTTGACCATAGTAAGGCACTCAGTCCTTTCAGACACACTCCTGCTGCCAGCTTTCTCATGGTCAGTACCGTTATGACCTAGGAATGTGTTTGCCAGACTCGGAAATTACAGGGAGACACACGGCCCTGACTCAGGAATTTAGGTCCTCTCAGCATGTTTTAGAAGCTCAAAATTTCCTGCAAGATAGAGGTTTGAAAACACACTCTCTGTGGATGTCTTTCCTTCCTCAAAGGAAGATAGCTTTCTTCACATTCTGCAACCTGAGAGTCACAGTCTGCTTGAAAAGTGCTTGCTTGGAAGTCTATTTTCAGTGGCAATATCTCCTTGAGGCTGTGACCATAGGTAGGGGTCCCACACTCACAGGGAAAGGCAAAGCCACCTCCAAATGGCTGTTCCAACCAGTTTTCTCTGTAGAAGAACTCTAGGGAACAAAGGTCTGTCTGGAAATTTCTTGAATCACGAGGGGACACATTCCGTGTGTGAACCTGAATACTGGACCTAGGGTGTACAATTTGTATTTTTCTCTCTGGGTGCCATAAAGAGGTGTGGCTAGCAATTGCTTGAAAATCCATCCAATTACTTTTTTCTTACTTCTGACAGTGCAACCTTTGGTCCACCATTTAGGATTTCTGAAGCAAGCTGGTGGCTCACAACTCCTAGCCACCTGCCGATTTGCCATGGAAAGTTACCTCATCTAGATAAGCACAGTATGGTACTTAGCACTCTCAGACACACACCTGAAGCCTGTTTTCTCATGAGCAGTCCTGGCATTATTCAGAAATGTGTTTACAAAGCTCAGAAAATGCTCAAAAACACACTGCCCTTGCTCTGAAATTTAGGTCCTCTGTACCAACCTAGAGGTCTCACATCTTAGTATCTAGACAGTTCCTGATATAGAGAGCCTGTTTCCTCATGGGCAGTCCTGGTATGACCAAGAAATGTGTTTACAAAGCTCAAAAAGTGCAGGAAAACACATTGCCCTGACTCTGGAAGTGAGGTCCTCTGGGCAAATATGGAGAATTCACATCTTTGAAGCTAGACAGTTCCTAATAGATAGAGTCTTGAAAACACACTGTCTATAAATACATTTCCTTCCTCAATGGAACATAGGTTTCCAGCATTCCATGTCCATAGAGTCACATACTGCTTGAAAACACTTGTTGGAAGTCATTTTTCATTAGCAATTGCTCCTGATAGTGTGACCATAGGGAAGGCCACCAAACTCACAGGAAAAGGAAAAGCAACATCCAAAGGTCAGTTCCATCATGTTTTCTCTGTAGTGGAGATTCAGTGTGCCTAGGTCTGTCTGGAAAATTCTTGGATCCTGAGTGGACACATCTTGGGTGTGAACATGGACAGTGGACCTTGGTGGCAAAATACACCTTTCTGTCTCAGTTGGCCAAAAACAGTACAGCATAACAACTACCTGGAAATGCATTTAGCTGCTGGTTTCTTACTTCTGGCAGTGATCGCTTGGTACACCCTTTGGGAATTCTGAAGCAAGTAAGCAGCTAGTAACTCGTAGCCACTGGCCCATTTACAGTGGAATGCTACATCATCTTGGTAAGTGCAGCATGACACCCAGCAATCTCAGAAACCCTCCTGCAGCCTGTTTTTTCTTAAGGGCACTTCTGGTATGACTTAGGAATGTGTTTACAATGCTCAGAAAGTGTTCAGTTCCGTTCAGACGCTCAGTTGTATCCGACTCTTTGGGACCCCATGAATTGAAGCACACCAGGCCTCCCTGTCCATCACCAGCTCCCGGAGTTTACTCAAACTCATGACCATCGAGTTGGTGATGCCATCCAGCCATCTCATCCTCTGTCATCCCCTTTTCCTCCTGTTCTCAATCCCTCACAGCATCAAGGTCTTTTCCAATGAGTCAACTCTTCACATCAGGTGGCCAAAGTACTGATGTTTCAGTTTCAGCATCAGTCTTTCCAATGAACACCCAGGACTGATCTCCTTTAGGACGGACTGGTTGGATCTCCTTGCAGTCCAAGGGACTCTCAAGACTCTTCTCCAACACCACAGTTCAAAAACATCAATTCTTCAGTGCTCAGCTTTCTTCACAGTCCAACTCTTACATCCATACATGACCACTGGAAAAACCATAGCCTTGACCAGATGGACCTTTGTTGGCAAAGAAATGTCTCTGCTTTTTAATATGCTATCTAGGTTGGTCATAACTTTCCTTCCAAGAAGTAAGCGTCTTCTAATTTCATGGCTGCAATCACCATCTGCAGTGATTTTGGAGCCCCCCAAAATAAAGTATGACACTGTTTCTACTGTTTCCCCATCTATTTTTCATGAAGTGATGGGACCAGATGCCATGATCTTAGTTTTCTGAATGTTGAGCTGTAAGCCAACTTTTTCACTCTCCTCTTTCACTTTCATCAAGAGGCTTTTTAGTTCCTCTTCAGTTTCTTCCATAAGGGTGGTGTCATCTGCATATCTGAGGTTATTGATATTTCTCCTGGCAGTCTTGATTCCAGCTTGTGCTTCTTCCAACCCAGTGTTTCTCATGATGTACTCGGCATATAAGTTAAATAAGCAGGGTGACAATATACAGCCTTGATGTACTCCTTTTCCTATTTGGAACCAGTCTGTTGTTCCATGTCCAGTTCTAACTGTTGCTTCCTGACCTGCACATAGGTTTCTCAAGAGGCAGGTCAGGTGGTCTGGTAGTCCCATCTCTTTCAGAATTTTCTACAGTTTATTTTGATACACACAGTCAAAGGCTTTGGCATAGTCAAGAAAGCAGAAATAGATGTTTTTCTGGCACTCTCTTGCTTTTTCGATGATCCAGCAGATGTTGGCAGTTTGATCTCTAGTTCCTCTGCCTTTTCTAAAACCAGCTTGAACATCTGGAAGTTCACGGTTCATGTATTGCTGAAGCCTGGCTTGGAGAATTTTGAGCATTACTTTATTAGCGCGTGAGATGAGTGCAATTGTGCAGTAGTTTGAGCATTCTTTGCTATTGCCTTTCTTTGGAATTGGAATGAAAACTGACCTTTTCCAGTCCTGTGGCAACTGCTGAGTTTTCCAAATTTGCTGACCTATTGAGTACAGCACTTTCACAGCATCATCTTTTAGGATTTGAAATAGCTTAACTGGAATTCCATCACCTCCACTAGCTTTGTTCGTAGTGATGCTTTCTAAGGCCCACTTGACCTCACATTCCAGGATGTCTGGCTCTATGTGACTGATCACACCATCGTAATTATCTGGGCCATGAAGATCTTTTTTGTACAGTTGTCCTGTGTATTCTTGCCACCTCTTCTTAATAGCTTCTGCTTCTGTTAGATCCATAGCATTTCTGTCCTTTATTGAACCCAATCTTCGCATGGAATGTTCCCTTGGTATCTCTAATTTTCTTGACGAGATCTCTAGTCTTTCCCATTCTGTTGTTTTTCTCTATTTCTTTGCATTGATCAGAGTAAGGCTTTCTTATCTCTCCTTGCTATTCTTTGGAACTCTGCATTCAAATGGTGCAGGCTGTGATGGACCATGCAGAAGCATGGCCATGAGGAGCTACCTCTCGCCCAAGGTCAGAGGCAGTGGCTGAGGGGAGCCACCCCATGTCCGAGGCCAGGGGCAGCGGCCGAGAGGAGCTACCTCACACCTGAAGTCAGGGGAGGTGGCTGAGATGAGCTACCCCATGCCCAAGGTCAGGGGCTGTTGCCAAGAGGAGCAATCCCACATCCAAAGAGCAGCAGCTGCACGGATGCAGGAGGACCAAGAGGAGCTACTCCACATGCAAGGTCAGGAGGGGCGGCCTGAGGAGATGCCCATTGTCCAAGGTAAGGAGGAGTGGCTGTGCTTTGCTGGAGCAGCTGTAAAGAGATACCCCACGTCCAAGGTAAGAGAAACTCAAGTAAGACGATAGGTGTTGTGAGAGGGCATCAAAGGGCAGACACTGAAATCATAATCACAGAAAACTAGCCAATCTGATCACATGGACCATAACCTTGTCTAACTGAATGAAACTAAGCCATGCCGTGTGGAGCCACCCAAGACGGACGGGTCATGGTGGACAGGTCTGACAGAATGTGGTCTACTGGGGAAGGGAATGGCAAGCCACTTCAGTATTCTTGCCTTGAGGACCCCATGAACAGTACGAAAAGGCAAAATGATAGGATACTGAAAGAGGAACTCCCCAGGTCGGTAGGTGCCCAATATCGTACTGGAGCTCAGTGGAGAAATAACTCCAGAAAGAATGAAGGGATGGAGCCAAAGCAAAAACAATACCCAGTTGTGGATGTGACTGGTGATAGAAGCAAGGTCTGATGCTATAAAGAGCAATATCGCATAGGAACCTGGAATGTTAGGTCCATGAATCAAGGCAAATTGGAAGTGGTCAAACAGGATATGGCAAGAGTGAATGTTGACATTCTAGGAATCAGCAAATTACAATGGACAGGAATGGGTGAATTTCACTCAGATGACCATTATATCTACTATTGTGGGCAGAAACCCCTTACAAGAAATGGAGTAGCCATCATGGTCAACAATAGAGTCCAAAATATGGTACTTGGATGCAATCTCAGAAAGTGTAGGGAAATACAATGCTCTGACGCTGGAATTTGGGTCCTCAGGGCAAACCTGGAAGTCTCACATCTTTGAGTCTATACAGTTTGTGATACACAGAGGCCTGATAAAACTCTCTCTGTTGATGCCTTACCTTCCTGGATGGAACATAATTTTCCCAGCTTTTTGTGTGCTCAGAGTCACACACTGCTTGAAAACGCTTGTTGGAAGTAATTATTCAGTAGCAACTTCCCCTGAGGTTGTGACCTTAGGGAAGACCGCCACACTCACAGGAAAAGGCAAAGGATCATCCAGACGTCTGCTCAATCACGTTTTCTTGATAGGAGCGATCCATTCAACCTAACTGTCTAGAATACTCATGGATACTGTTCCTACACATCCTATGTTTGAACCTGGATACTGGACCTTGGCAGCAAAATTTGCATTTTTTCTCAGTTAGCCCTAAACCGGTTAGAATAGTTACTGCCTGAAAATGCATCTAATTGCTGTTTTCTTACTTCTGACAGTGATAGTGTTGGTGCACCCTTTGGGATTTATGAATCAAGCAGGAGGCTCTCCACTCCAAGCCACTGGCCCCTTTCCAGGGAGATGTCATCTCATCTAGGTTAGCACAATATGTCACCCAGCACTCTGAGACACAGGCTTGCAGCGTGACTTTTCATCGTCAGATCTGGTATGACCTAGGAATGTGTTTACAAATCTCAGAAAGTGGTGGGAAACACACTGCCCTGACTCTGGTATTTAGGTCCTCTGGGAAACTTGGAGGACTCACATGTTTGAGTCTAGACAGTTCATGACAGGTAGAAGCCTGATAACATATTCTCTCGAGATGCCTTTCCTTCCTCAAAGGAATATAGCTTTCTCAGCATTCTGTGTGCTGAGTGCCACACGCTGCTTGAAAACGCTTGTTGGAGGTCATTTCTCATTAGCAATTTCCCCTGGAGGTGTGACTGTAGGGAAGGAGCCTCACTCACAGGTAAATTCAAAAGCACTTCCAAACATTTGTTCAATCACGTTTTCTTGGTAGGGGCCATCCATTCAACGTAAGTCTATCTAGAAAATTCGTGGACACTGCGGGGAAACACCTATGTTTGAATCTGGATACCAGACTTTGGTGTTAAAATATGCATTTTTCTCTCACTTGGCCATAAAACAGTGCAGCCGAGCAACTGCTTGAAATTCCATCTGAATGCTGTTTTCTTACTTCTGACAATGCTAGCTTTGGTTCACCCTTTGGGATTTCTGAAGCACGTGAATGACTTGCAACTCCTAGCTGCAGGCCCATTTCCAGTGGAATGACACCTCATCTATGGGACCACAGTATTTTACTCAGCACACTCTGATACACTCCCTCAGCATCCTTCCTTAGGAACAGACCTGGTATGACCTAGGAATGCATTTAGAAGTCTCAGAAAGTGCAGCAAGACACGCTGTCCGGACTCTGGAACTTAGGTCCTTTAAGCAGGCCTGAGCTCTCACATCTTAGAAGCTGAACAGTTCCTGCTATAAAAAACACACTCTCTGTTGATGCCTTTCCTTCACTGAAGGAACATAACTTTCCCAATGTACTGTGTGCTGAGAGTCACACACTGCCTGAAAACGTTTGCTTGGAGTTCATTTTTCAGTCGCAATTTCCCCTGAGACTGTGACAGTAGGGAAGCGCCCACAATCACAAGACAAGCAAGCAAGCATCCAAATGCCTGTTCCATCACGTTTTCTCTGTTAGAGAGGTCCAGTGAACCCAGGTCTATCTGGAAAAGTTTGGATCCTGTGGGGTCACATCCTGAGTGTGAACCTGAATACAGGACAAAATTCACCTTTTTCTCTCAGTTGGCACTAAAACGGTTTGGCATAGCAACTGCTTGAATATCCATCCAGTACTTGTTTTCTTATTCCTGACAGTGACAGATTTGGTCCACCCATGTAATTTCTGAAGCAAGCAGTCCGCTTGCCACTTCTATCTGGTGGTCCCTTTCCTGTGAAATGTCACATAATGTAGGTAGCACCACATGGCACCCAGCTCTCTCAGACACACTCTGGCAGCCTGTTTCCTCATTGGCAGAGATTGTATGGAAACATATGCCCTGACTCGGGATGTTAGGTCATCTGGGCAAGACTGGAGGTCTCACGTCTTACAATCTAGACAGTTCCGAAGAGACAGAGGCCTGGAAACACACTCTCTGTTAATTCCTTTCCTTACTCAAAGGGCCATTGCTTTCCCAACATTTTAGGGCCAACCAAGAGGAAAATGCAAATTTTCCCACCAAGGTCCATTACCCAGGTTCACACGCAGGAGGTGTCCCCACAGCACTGAAGAATTTTCAAGACAGACCTAGGCTAACCCTAACCCTAAACCTAACCCTAACCCTAGGATCTCTCCTACAGAGAAACATGATGGAACAGACGTTTGGATGATGTTTTGCCTTTTCCTGTGAGTGTGGTGGACTTCCCTATGGTCAAACCATCAAGGGAAATTGCTACCGAAAAATGACTTCCAGGCAAGCATTTTCAAGCAGTATGTGACTCTCAGCACACAGAATGCTGGGAAAGCTATGTTCATTCGAAGAAGGAAAGGCATCAATAGAGAGTGTGTTTTCAGGCCTCTATCTATCAGGATCTGTCTATATTCTAAGATGTGAGATCTCCAGGCTTGTCCAGAGGACCCATCTTCCAGAGTCTGGGCAGTGTTTCCCTGCAAATTCTGAGCCTTGTAAGCACATTCCAAGATCACTCAGGAATGCCCATGATGAAACAGGCTATGGAAGAGTGTCCGTGTGTGCTGTGTGTCATTCTGTCCTTACCAAATGAACTGACATTCCACTGGAAATGGGCCAGGGACCAGGAGTTATGAACCGCCTGTTGCTTCAGAAATCCAGAAATGTGGAACAAAGCTATCATTGTCAGAAGTAAGAAAACAGGTATTAAATGAACTTTCAGGCAGTTGTTAGGCCACAACGTTTTAAGCCCAATGGAGAGAATAATGCAAATTTTGCCACCAAGATCCACTATTAAGATTCACATTCAGGATGTGTCCCTGCAGTATCCAAGAATTTTCCAGATAGGACTAGGCTCACTATATCTCACCTATAGAGCAAACGTGATGGAACAGACATTTGAATGTGGTTCCCTTTTACTGTGTTTGTGGGGCTTTCCCTCAAGTCACATCTTCATGGGAAATTCTTAGTGATAAATGACCTCCAAGCAAGTGTGTGACACTCAGGAAGCAGAATGTTTGGAAAACAATGTTCCTTCACGGAAAGAAAGGCATCAGCAGAGAATGAATTTTCAGTCCTTTATCTATCAAGAATTGTCTAGATTCTAAGATGTGAGACCTCCAGTCTTACCCTCAGGACCTAACTTGCAGAGTCAGGGAAGTGTGTTTCCCTGCACTAGCCCAGGCTTTTAACCACCTTCCTACATCATCCCAGAACTGCCCATGAGGAAACAGGCTGCAGGAATGTGTTCAGACTGCTGGGTGCCATACTGTTGTTACCCAGGTGAGGTGACATTCCAAATAGGCCATCAGCAGCACTTGCGAGCCGCCTTCTTGCTTCTGAAATCCCAAAGGTGGGTCAAAAGCGGTCACTGTCAGAAGTGAAAAAAAAAAAAAGCAATTGTATGGATTTTCTAGCATTTGCAAATTTGGCCATCAAGGTCTGGTATCCACTGTCAGACTCAGGAGGTGTCTCTGCTGTATCTACCCATATTTCACAAAGACCTAGGCTCACTGGCTGCTCCTATAGAGAAAATGTGATGGAACAGATGTTTGGATCTTGGATTGCCTTACCCTGTGAGTGTGGGGGACATCCTTACTGTCACAACATCACAAGAAATTGCTACTGAAAAATGACCTGCAAGCAAACGGTTTCAAGCAATGTGTGACTCTCAGTTCTCAGAATATTGGGAAAGTACTGTTTCTTCGAGGAAGGAAGGGTATCAACAGAGAGTGTGTTTTCAGGCCTCTATCTATGAAGAACTCTCTTGATTCTAACAAGGGAGCCCTCCAGCCTTCCCAGAGAACCGAACTTCCAGAGTCAGGGCAGTGTCTTCCCTGCCCTTTAAATGCTTTGTAAACATATTACTAGGTCACATTGGGACTGTCCATGAGGACTCAAACTGTGGGAGTGTGTCTGAGTATACAGAGGGGCCATTATGTGCTTACTTAGATAAGGTGACATTCCACTGTAAATAGGCCCGTGACTAGGAGTGGTGATCTGCTTGTTTGCTTCAGAAATCCCAAAGGGTGAACCAAAGTTATTGCTCTTCAAAGTAAGAAAACAGCAATTAGATGGATTTTCAAGCAGGTGCCAGGCCACACAGTTTTAGGACAAACCGAAAGAAAAATGTGAATTGTGCCACCAATTCCGGTATCCAGGTTCACACTTAGGATGTGGTCCTGCAGTATACACAATTTTCCAGACAGACCTAGGTTCTCTGGATCACTCCTAGAGACAAAATGTGATGCAGCAGAAGTTTGGATGTTGGTTTGCCTTTTCCAGTGAGTGTGGGGGCCTTCCCTAAGGTTACACTGTCAGATGAAGTTTCTACTGAAAAATGACCTCCAAAGAGCGTTTTCAAGCAGTGTGTGACTCTCAGCACAGAGAATGCAGGGAAAAGTATGTTTCTTCAAGGAAGAAAAGGCATCAACAGAGAGTGTGATATTAGGCCTATATCTATTAGGAACTGTCTAGAATCTAACATTGACCTCCAGGCTTGTCCAGGGGACCTAACTACCAGAGTCAAGGCACTGTTTTTCCTGCACTTTCCAAGCCTCCCAAAGACTCCCTAGCTCATATAGGGACTGCCCGTGAGGAAACAGACTGTAGGAGAGTGTCTGAGATTGTATGGCACCAATACTGTGCTTACCTAGATGAGATGACATTCCCCTGGGAATGGGCCAGAGGCTAGGAGTGGTGAGTCGCCTGCTTGATTCAGAAATCCCAAAGGATGGACCAAAGCTATCATTGTCAGAAGGAAGAAAACAGCAATTGGATGGATTTCCAAGCAGTTGCAAGGCTGTAGCATTTTCCCAAATCAAGAGAAAAAATGTTATTTTTGCCCCCAAAATCCGGTATCCATGTCCAGACTCAGGATGTCTCCATGCAGTATCCACAAAGTTTCCAGACAGAACTAGTCTCAGTGGATCGATCCTACTGAGAAAATGTGATGGAACAGACGTTTGGATGCTAACTTGTCTTTCTCTATGAATGGGGAGTGCGGCATCCCCATGATCACACCATCAGGGGAAAGTGCTACTGAAAAATGACCTCCATGCCAGCATATTCAAGCCGCGTGTGTCTCTCTGCACACAAAATGTTTGGAAAGTTATGTTCCTTCAAGAAAAGAAATGCATCAACAGAGAGTGCTTTCAGCCCTCTATCTATCAGGAACTGTCTACATTCTAAGATATGAGACCTTCAGTCTTTCCTAGGGATCCTAACACCCAGAGTCAGGGCAGTGTGTTTCCATGAACTTTTCAAGCCTTGTAAACACTTTCCAAGTATATACTGCGACTGCTCCTGAAGAAACAGGCTGCACGAGTGTATCCGAGTGTGTTGGGCAGCATATTGTGCTTACCTGCATGAGGTGCCAATACAATGGAAATTGGCTAGTGGCTGGAGTGGTGAGCAACCTGCTTGTTTCAGAAATTCCAAAGGGTGGACAAATCTATTCCTGTCAAAAGTAAGAAAACAGCAATTGGATGGATTTTCAAGGATTTGCTATGCTGCACCATTTTAGAACCAATGTGGTCCCAAAATGAGTGTGGGAGATAAAAATGAGAATTTTGCCACCAAGTTCATATATAGAAGTTCACACTCAGGATGTGTCCCCACAATACCCACGAATTTTCCAGACAGACCTAGGCTCACTTGATCGCACTTAAAGACAAAATGTGATGGAGTACATGTTTGGATGTTGGTTTGCCTTTCCCTGTGAGTGTGGGAGCCTTCCCTACCATTGCACCTTCAGGGGAATTTTCTACTGACCAATGACCTACAAGCAAGTGTTTTCAAGCACCGTGTGACTCTCAGCACACAGAATGTTGGGAAAGCTATGTTCCTTCGAGGAAGGAAAGGCATCCATACGGAGTGTATTTTTAGGCCTCTATCTATGGAACTGTCTAGAACCCAAGCATGAGACTTCAAGGCTTTCCCAGGGCCCTAACTGCCAGAGTTAGGGCACTGTGTTTCCCTGCACCTTCCAAGGCTTTAAACAAATTCCTTATTCAAACTGGGACTGCCCATGAGGAAACAGGATGCAGGAGTATGTCTGAGAGGGCTGGGTGCCATACAGTGCTTAACTAGATGAGGTGACATTTCACTGGAAGTGGGCCAGCAGATAGGAGTAGCGAGCCGCCTGCTTGCTTTAGAAATCTCAAAGGTTTGACCAGTGTTATCACTGTCATTATTAAGAAGAGAGCAATTGGATGGATTTTCAGGCAGTTGCTAAGGCCGCACTCTTTTAGATCCAACCGACAAAAATTGCTAATTTTGCCAACAAATTCAAGGATGCAGATTCACACTCAGTATGTGTCCCTGTAGTATCCAAGAATTTTCCAGACAGACAGAGGATTATTGGATCTCTCCTAAAGAGAAAACTTGATAGAACAGACATTTGGTTGTTTGTTTTCTTTTTCCTGTGGGTTTGGGGGTCTTCCCTACAGTAACACAGTCATGGGAAATTGTTACTGAAAAATCACCTTCAAGCAAGGATTTTCTTTTCTTTCTTTTTTTTTTTTTTTTTATTAGTTGGAGGCTAATTACTTCACAACATTTCAGTGGGTTTTGTCATACATTGATATGAATCAGCCATAGATTTACACCTATTCCCCATCCCGATCCCCCCTCCCACCTCCCTCTCCACCCGATTCCTCTGGGTCTTCCCTGTGCACCAGGCCGGAGCACTTGTCTCATGCATCCCTCCTGGGCTGGTGATCTGTTTCGTCATAGATAATATACATGCTGTTCTTTCAAAACATCCCACCCTCACCTTCTCCCACAGAGTTCAAAAGTCTGTTCTGTATTTCTGTGTCTCTTTTTCTGTTTTGCATATAGGGTTATCGTTACCATCTTTCTAAATTCCATATATATGTGATAGTATGCTGTAATGTTCTTTATCTTTCTGGCTTACTTCACTCTGTATAAGGGGCTCCAGTTTCATCCATCTCATTAGGACTGATTCAAATGAATTCTTTTTAATGGCTGAGTAATATTCCATGGTGTATATGTACCACAGCTTCCTTATCCATTCATCTGCTGATGGGCATCTAGGTTGCTTCCATGTCCTGGCTATTATAAACAGTGCTGTGATGAACATTGGGGTGCACGTGTCTCTTTCAGATCTGGTTTCCTCAGTGTGTATGCCCAGAAGTGGGATTGCTGGGTCATATGGCAGTTCTGTTTCCAGTTTTTTAAGAAATCTCCACACTGTTTTCCATAGCGGCTGTACTAGTTTGCATTCCCACCAACAGTGTAAGAGGGTTCCCTTTTCTCCACAGCCTCTCCAGCATTTATTGCTTGTAGACTTTTGGATAGCAGCCATCCTGACTGGTGTATAATGGTACCTCATTGTGGTTTTGATTTGCATTTCTCTAATAATGAGTGATGTTGAGCATCTTTTCATGTGTTTGTTAGCCATCTGTATGTCTTCTTTGGAGAAATGTCTGTTTAGTTCTTTGGCCCATTTTTTGATTGGGTCATTTATTTTTCTGGAATTGAGCTGCAGGAGTTGCTTGTATATTTTTGAGATTAATCCTTTGTCTGTTTCTTCATTTGCTATTATTTTCTCCCAATCTGAGGGCTGTCTTTTCACCTTACTTATAGTTTCCTTTGTAGTGCAAAAGCTTTTAAGTTTCATTAGGTCCCATTTGTTTAGTTTTGCTTTTATTTCCAATATTCTGGGAGGTGGGTCATAGAGGATCTTGCTGTGATTTATGTCGGAGAGTGTTTTGCCTATGTTCTCCTCTAGGAGTTTTATAGTTTCTGGTCTTACATTTAGATCTTTAATCCATTTTGAGTTTATTTTTGCGTATGGTGTTAGAAAGTGTTCTAGTTTCATTCTTTTACAAGTGGTTGACCAGTTTTCCCTGCACCACTTGTTAAAGAGGTTGTCTTTTTACCATTGTATATCTTTGCCTCCTTTGTCAAAGATAAGGTGTCCATAGGTTCGTGGATTTATCTCTGGGCTTTCTATTCTGTTCCATTGATCTATATTTCTGTCTTTGTGCCAGTACCATACTGTCTTGATGACTGTGGCTTTGTAGTAGAGTCTGAAATCAGGCAGGTTGATTCCTCCAGTTCCATTCTTCTTTCTCAAGATTGGTTGGGCTATTCGAGGTTTTTTGTATTTCCATACAAATTGCGAAATTCTTTGGTCTAGTTCTGTGACAAATACTGTTGGTAGCTTGATAGGGATTGCATTGAATCTATAGATTGCTTTGGGTAGAATAGCCATTTTGACAATATTGATTCTTCCAATCCAGGAACACGGTATGTTTCTCCATCTGTTTGTGTCCTCTTTGATTTCTTTCATCAGTGTTTTATAGTTTTCTATGTATAGGTCTTTTGTTTCTTTAGGTAGATATACTCCTAAGTATTTTATTCTTTTTATTGCAATGGTGAATGGTATTGTTTCCTTAATTTCTCTTTCTGTTTTTTCATTGTTAGTATATAGGAATGCAAGGGATTTCTGTGTGTTAATTTTATATCCTGCAACTTTACTATATTCATTGATTAGCTCTAGTAATTTTCTGGTAGAGTCTTTAGGGTTTTCTATGTAGAGGATGATGTCATCTGCAAACAGTGAGAGTTTCACTTCTTCTTTTCCTATCTGGATTCCTTTTACTTCTTTTTCTGCTCTGATTGCTGTGGCCAAAACTTCCAACACTATGCGGAATAGTAGTGGTGAGAGTGGGCACCCTTGTCTTGTTCCTGATTTCAGGGGAAATGCTTTCAATTTTTCACGATTGAGGGTGATGCTTGCTGTGGGTTTGTCATATATAGCTTTTATTATGTTGAGGTATGTTCCTTCTATTCCTGCTTTTTGGAGAGTTTTAATCATAAATGAGTATTGAATTTTGTCAAAGGCTTTCTCTGCATCTATTGAGATAATCATATGGTTTTTATCTTTCAATTTGTTAATGTGGTGTATTACATTGATTGGTTTGCAGATATTAAAGAATCCTTGCATTCCTGGGATAAAGCCCACTTGGTCATGGTGTATGATTTTTTTAATATGTTGTTGGATTCTGTTTGCTAGAATTTTGTTAAGGATTTTTGCATCTATGTTCATCAGTGATATTGGCCTGTAGTTTTCTTTTTTTGTGGCATCTTTGTCTGGTTTTGGAATTAGGGTGATGGTGGCCTCATAGAATGAGTTTGGAAGCTTACCTTCATCTGCAATTTTCTGGAAGAGTTTGAGTAAGATAGGTGTTAGCTCTTCTCTAAATTTTTGGTAGAATTCAGCTGTGAAGCCATCTGGTCCTGGGCTTTTGTTTGCTGGAAGATTTTTGATTACAGTTTCGATTTCCTTGCTTGTGATGGGTCTGTTAAGATCTTCTATTTCTTCCTGGTTCAGTTTTGGAAAGTTATACTTTTCTAAGAATTTGTCCATTTCATCCAAGTTGTCCATTTTATTGGCATAGAGCTGCTGGTAGTAGTCTCTTATGATCCTTTGTATTTCAGTGTTGTCTGTTGTGATCTCTCCATTTTCATTTCTAATTTTGTTAATTTGGTTCTTGTCTCTTTGTTTCTTAATGAGTCTTGCTAATGGTTTGTCAATTTTGTTTATTTTTTCAAAAAACCAGCTTTTAGCTTTGTTGATTTTTGCTATGGTCTCTTTAGTTTCTTTTGCATTTATTTCTGCCCTGATTTTTAAGATTTCTTTCCTTCTGCTAACCCTGGGGTTCTTCATTTCTTCCTTCTCTAATTGCTTTAGGTGTAGAGTTAGGTTATTTATTTGGCTTTTTTCTTGTTTCTTGATGTAAGCCTGTAATGCTATGAACCTTCCCCTTAGCACTGCTTTTACAGTGTCCCATAGGTTTTGGGTTGTTGTGTTTTCATTTTCATTCATTTCTATACATATTTTGATTTCTTTTTTGATTTCTTCTATGATTTGTTGGTTATTCAGAAGCGTGTTATTTAGCCTCCATATGTTTGAAATTTTAACAATTTTTTTCCTGTAATTGAGATCTAATCTTACTGCACTGTGGTCAGAAAAGATGACTGGAATGATTTCAATTTTTTTGAATTTTCCAAGACCAGATTTATGGCCCAGGTTGTGATCTATTCTAGAGAAGGTTCCGTGTGCACTTGGGAAAAGGGTGAATTTGATTGTTTTGGGGTGAAATGTCCCATAGATATCAATTAGGTCTAGCTGGTCCATTGTGTCATTTAAGGTTTGTGTTTCCTTGTTAATTTTCTGTTTAGTTGATCTATCCATAGTTGTGAGTGGGGTATTAAAGTCTCCCACTATTATTGTTTTACTATTAATTTCCTCTTTCATACTCGTTAGTGTTTGCCATACATATTGCGGTGCTCCTATGTTGGGTGCATATATATTTATAATTGTTATATCTTCTTCTTGGATTGATCCTTTGATCATTATGTAGTGTCCTTCTTTGTCTCTTTTCACATCCTTTATTTGAAAGTCTATTTTATCTGATATGAGTATTGCGACTCCTGCTTTCTTTTGGTCTCCGTTTGCATGAAATATTTTTTTCCAGCCCTTCACTTTTAGTCTGTATGTGTCTCTTGTTTTGAGGTGGGTCTCTTGTAGACAGCATATATAGGGGTCTTGTTTTTGTATCCATTCAGCCAATCTTTGTCTTTTGGTTGGGGCATTCAACCCATTTACATTTAGGGTAATTATTGATAGGTGTGGTCCCGTTGCCATTTACTTTGTTGTTTTGGGTTCACGTTTATACAACCTTTCTGCATTTTCTGTCTAGAGAAGATCCTTTAGCATTTGTTGAAGAGCTGGTTTGGTGGTGCTGAATTCTCTCAGCTTTTGCTTATCTGTAAAGCTTTTGAATTCTCCTTCATATCTGAATGAGATCCTTGCTGGATACAGTAATCTAGGTTGTAGGTTATTCTCTTTCATTACTTTCAGTACGTCCTGCCATTCCCTTCTGGCCTGGAGGGTTTCTATTGATAGATCAGCTGTTATCCTTATGGGAATCCCTTTGTGTGTTATTTGTTGTTTTTCCCTTGCTGCTTTTAATATTTGTTCTTTGTGTTTGATCTTTGTTAATTTGATTAATATGTGTCTTGGGGTGTTTCGCCTTGGGTTTATCCTGTTTGGGACTCTCTGGGTTTCTTGGACTTGGGTGGCTATTTCCTTCCGCATTTTAGAGAAGTTTTCAGCTATTATCTCCTCGAGTATCTTTTCATGGCCTTTCTTTTTGTCTTCTTCTTCTGGGTCTCCTATGATCTGAATGTTGGGGCGTTTCACATTGTCCCAGAGTTCCCTGAGGTTGTCCTCATTTCTTTTGATACTTTTTTCTTTTTTCCTCTCTGCTTCATTTATTTCCACCATTTTATCTTCTACCTCACTTATCCTATCTTCTGCCTCCATTATTCTACTCTTGGTTCCCTCCAAAGTGTTTTTGATCTCATTCATTGCATTATTCATTTTTAATTGACTCTTTTTTATTTCTTCTAGGTCTTTATTAAACATTTCTTGTATCTTTTCAATCTTTGTTTCCAGGCTATTTATCTGTAACTCCATTTTCTTTTCAAGATTTTGGATCATTTTTATTATCATTATTCTAAATTCTTTTTCAGGTAGATTCCCTATCTCCTCCTCTTTTGTTTGACTTGGTGGGCATTTTTCATGTTCCTTTACCTGTTGGGTATTTCTTTGCCTTTTCATCTTGTTTATATTGCTGTATCTGGAGTGGGCTTTCTGTATTCTGGAGGTCTGTGGTTCTTTTTTATTGTGGAGGATTAACCCAGTGGGTGGGGTTAGATGATTGGCTTGTCAAGGTTTCCTGGTTAGGGAAGCTTGCGTCAGTGTTCTGGTGTGTGGAACTTGATTTCTTCTCTTTGGAGAGCAATGGAGTGCCCAGTAATGAGTTTTGAGATGGGTCTATGTGTTAGGTGTGACCTTGGGCAGCCTGTATGTTGGTGTTCAGGGCTATGTTCCTGCGTTGCTGGAGAATTTGCGTGGTATGTCTTGCTCTTAAACTTATTGGCTCTTGGGTGGTGGTTGGTTTCAGTGTAGGTATGAAGGCTTTTGGACGGTCACTTATTACTTAAAGTTCCATGTAGTCAGGAGTTTTCTGGTGTTCTCAGGTTTTGGGCTGAAGTCTCCTGCCTCTGGATTTCAGTTTTATTCTTCCTGTAGTCTCAAGACTTCTCCAACTATACAGCCCTGATAAGAAAACTTCTAGGTTAATGGCTAAAAGATTCTCCCCCGTTAAGGACACCCAGAGAGGTTCACAGAGTTACATGAAGAAGAGGAGAGGGAGGAGGGAGATAGAGATGAGCAGGAGGAGAAAAAGGGGGACTCAAGAGGAGAGAGACAGATCTACGCAGCTGTCTGTTCCCAGAGTGTTCTCCATAGCCCAGTCACCTAGAAAGATTCACAGAATTGGATTGGGAAGAGAAGGGGAAAGGAGGAAATAGAGGTGTTCTGAGGTAGAAAACAGAGAGTCAAGATTGGGAGAGAATAATCTTCGGTTTAAAAATAGGGCTTCTCTTCTTTTTTTTTTTTTTTTTTTTTGTAAGGTTATAGTGTATTGAAAATGAAAATTAAGGAGTAGTAGAGGAGGACTAGAGGACTTTAAAAGAAATAAGAAAAAAAGAAAAATAGAGAATAGAAGAGAAAAAGGAAAGAAAAAAAAGAAAAAAGAAAAAAAAAAGAGAAAGAAAAAAAAAGAAAGAAAAAAAAATTTTTTCCCCCTAATTAAAAAAATCATAAAAATCTATGGAAATGAAAGTTAAGGAGTAATGGAGGAGTAATAGGGGATTTTAAAGGAAAATAAAAGAGAAAAAATAAAAAAGAAAAAATAAAAAAAGAAAAAAAAAGAGAAAAAAGTAAAATTATATCTAGGAGTTTCTCTGGAGCTGTTGCGGTCAGTGTGGGTTCGGCTCAGTTTCAGATAGCTCCTCGTTCCAGCTTACGCTTTTCGATATCTACAGGCCCCTTCCGGTGTAGTCGGTGTTTTCTAGAGGGATTTTAATCTGTTGCACCAGTCCCTTCTGAAGCGGTTCCCTTTGTTTATTTGGCTTCTGTTTGCCGGTCTCTTCAGAGGCTCATTTCCACCCTGACACAGGCGGGCGGAGGTGGACTCTTATTCAGGTAGCTAGTTCCGTCGCTCTGCGGGGAGGGGCTGGCGCTGCAGGGAGGGGCTGGGGCTGTGGCGACGCTGCTTTCTCCGTCTGCGCTGCTCAGGCTCCCGGCTGTTCTATATGGAGCGTGCCCCGCGCTGCGCGAGGTTCCAGCCCTCGGGTGTTACACAAAAGCGCGGAAGGAAAAGCTGCGCCTGCTCTCTGTGCCTTCCCCGTCAGAGCGGTCCAGGCAGCCAGGGGCTTGGTGGGCACACTCTCCCCAGGTGTGGCGCTCCCACTCCCTTCCACGGACCCAGTCTCAGGTTCCGCTGGCGCCAGTCGGGTGCCTGCGCCTTCTGCCCTACGCGTCCCCAGCCCCAGTCCCCGCCCATGCCAGTCGGGTGCCTGCGCCCTGTGTCTCGCCGCGACCTTCCCCTCCCCCCTGCCTCCTGCCTCCGGCAGGGCTGGGCCGATCCGCAGCCTGAGAGCTCTTCTCTGGACTTTCTCTGTCTCTTTGTTCTGCGAAAGGCCGGCAGTGTGTTTGGGCCAGTTAATTTACTCTCTCTCTTTGGGTCTCCCACAGTTCAAGTTGGCAACTCACAGAAGCTCCCTCCAATTGTCCTCAGGGCCCTCAGGCCCGGATCCTACCCCAAGCAATGCTGCCTAAGATTCCCGGGACGGATCTCCATCCTTAGCTCTTTTGTCTCACTTTTGATCTTTTATATTTTGTCCTACCTCCTTTCGAAGACAATGGGCTGCTTTTCTGGGCGCCTGATGACCTCAGCTAGCGATCAGAAGTTGTTTTGTGAAGTTTGCTCTGCGTTCAGTTATTCTTTTGATGAATTTGTAGGAGAGAAAGTGGTCTCCCCGTCCTACTCCTCTGCCATCTTGGCTCCTCCTGCAAGCTTGCTTTCATCTCACTAGATGAAGGGATGTCTGAATCCCCTGGGGAGACACTAGAGAAAGCCCTAGCTCCCCACCCCATCTCGAAAGGAGGCCTCACATCCCTTTTACAACTCAAGAGGAATGCGGAGTTCAATGAATAAAATGGAGACGATGTCTGACTCCATTTGGAAATTGACAGGAATCCCAGTATTCCAATGGCAAAAGGAAAGGGAGCCTGGATCTGCCACCTCACCTCGAGAGGTGTTCCTATTGCCCTTTCAAGCCTCGAGGAGAATCCCGAGGTGTCCCTCCCAACTAGGCACGAGTTCATTCGTCACTGAACAAACAAGTGTTTTGAAGGGCCATCCCCGTCGTAACTCGAGAAAAACCATGAGACTTACCCTCCCTGCGAGATGAGACACAATTCCGCTGCACTGCGTGCAGAGCAACTCTGTGTTACACATCACACACGAAAGGAGCCTTGATTTCCTTGATGGCACTACAGAGAAACCCCAAGAACACTGTCTCAAGTCTAGAGGGATCCTGAGGTCATTGTAGCAACACGAAAGAGCTCCGTGTACCCCAAATTGACTCGAGATGAGAGCTAAGTCCCTGGTTTCGAATCAAGGGGAAAACAAAGCTTTGAAAAGCACCTCAAGAGGAGGATTCTCTCAGCTCTAGGTATGTGAGAGGGACCCTGAGTTTGCGACCTGAAGTGGAATAGACATCGAAATGCCCTGTCTCGATAAAGGCCGGATATCCCTGCAGTAACTTGAATGCAGGCTGGTCTTGCTTCTCCCAAGACAAAGGGATGTCTGAATCCCCTGTGGAGACCAAAGAGAAAGACCTAGTTCCCCACCTCATCGCGACCAGAGGTCTCACATTCTTTGAAAACTCGAGAGGTACACGGAGATCAATGCTTCAAAAGGAGACTATGCCTGACTCTTCTTGAAACTTGATAGGAGTCCCAGGATCCCTGTGGCACGTGGAAAGGAGCCCTGGGTCTCCGGCCTCAGCTGGAGAGGCGTCCCAATTGCACTGCCAAGCCTCGAGGAGCATCCGGAGTTCTCCCTCGCAACTAGGCAGGAGTCCTGACGTTGCTGAACAAACACTTGTTTTGAAGGGCCATCCCCGTCGTAACTCGACAATACACCCCAGCTTCCCTCCGCAACTCTAGAAAAACCTTGAGACTTCCCCTTCGCCGTGAGATGAGGCCCGATTCCCTGCACTGCATGCAGAGCAATTCCGTGTTCCACATCAAACATGAAAGGAGCCTTGATTTCCTTGATGGCACTCCAGAGAAACCCAAACAACACTGTGTCAAGTCTAGAGGGATCCTGAGGTCACTGCAGCAACAACAAAGAGCTCCATGTGTCCCAAATCATCTCGAGATGAGAGCTGATTTTCTGGCTTCAAATCAAGAGGAATGCCAACTTTCCACAAGCACCACAAGAAGACGCTTCTCTCAGCTATACATATGTGAGAGGGACCCTGAATTTGTGGCCTCAAATGGAATCGACCTTGAGATGCCCTGACTCGAAATAAGGCCAGAATTCCCTGCAGTGACGTGAATGCAAGCTGGTTTTCATCTCACAAGATGAAGGGATGTCTGAATCCCCTGGGGAGACAATAGAGAAAGCCCTAGCTCCCCACCCCATCTCGATAGCAGGCCTCACATTCCTTTGACAACTCTAGAGGAACACGGAGTTCAATGATTCAAAAGTTGACGATGCATGACTCCTCTTGAAAATTGACAGGAATCCCAGTATCCCAGTGGCAACAGGAAAGGGACCCTGGGTCTGCCCCCTCACCTCGAGAGTTGTTCCTATTTCCCTTTCAAGCCTCGAGGAAAATTCCAAGGTGTCGTTCGCAACTAGGCAGGAGTCCTTTCGTCACTGAACAAACACGTGTTTTGAAGGACCATCCCCGTTGTATCTTGCATCACCCAGGTCCCCGCCGCACCTCGAGAAAAACCATGAGACTTCCGCTCGCCGGGAGATGAGGCCCGTATCTGCAGTATTGCGTGCAGAGAAATTCCGTGTTCCACATCAAACATGAAAGGAGCCTTGATTTCCTTGATGGCACTCCAGAGAAACCACAAAAACACTGTCTCAAGTCTAGAGGGATCCTGAGGTCACTGCAGCAACACGAAAGAGCTCCATGTAGCCCAAACCATCTCGAGATGCGAGCTGATTTCCTGGCTTCAAATAAAGTGGAATGCCAACTTTCCAAAAGCCCCTAAAGAGGAGGCTTCTCTCAGCTATATGTATGTGAGAGGCACCCTGAATTTGCGGCCTCAAATGGAATTGACACCGAGATGCCCTGATACGAAATAAGGTCGGAATTCCATGCAGTGAGGTGAATGCCAACTGGTTGTCATCTCACAAGATGAAGGGATGTCTGAATTCCCTGGTGAGACACTAGAGAAAGCCCTAGCTTCCCTCCCCATCTCGACAGTAGCCCTCACATCCCTTTCACAACTCGAGAGGAACGCGGCATTCAGTGATTCAAAAGGAGACGATGCATGACTCCTCTTGAAAACTGACAGGAATCCCAGTATCCCAATGGCAACAGGAAAGGGACGCTGGGTCTTCTGCCTCACCTGGAGAGGCGTCCCAATTGCCCTGTCAAGCCTCGAGGAGAATCCCGAGGTTTCCCTCTCAACTAGACAGGAGTCCTGACGTCGCTGAACAAACACGTGTTTTGAAGGACCATCCCCGTCGTAACTCGAGAATATACCCCATGTTCCCGCCGCAACTCGAGAAAAACCATGAGACTTCCCCCTCGCCTTGAGATGAGGCCCGATTCTGCTGTACTGCAGGCAGAGAAATTGTATGATCCACATCAAATACGAAAGGAGCATTGATTTCCTTGATGGGACTACAGCGAAACCCCAAGAACACTGTCTCAAGTCTAGAGGGATTCTGAGGTCACTGTAGCAACACGAAAGAGCTCCAGTACCCCAAATCAACTCTAGATGAGAGCTTCGTCCCTGGCTTCGACTCAAGAAGAAAACCAACTTTCCACAACCACCTCAAGATGAGTCTTCTCTCAGCTCTAGGTATGTGAGAGGGACCCTGAGTTTGCGGCCTCAAGTGGAATGGACACCGAGATGCCCTGACTCGAAATAAGACCGAATATCCCTGCAGTGACTTGAATGCAGGCTCGTCTTGCATCTCCCAAGATGAAGGGATGTCTGAATCCCCTGTGGAGATCATAGAGAAAGATCTAGTTCCCCACCTAATGGCGACTGGAGGCCTCACATCCTTTGAAAACTCGAGAGGTACATGGAGATCAAAGCTTCAAAAGGAACGATGCCTGACTGCTCTTGAAAATTGATAGGAATCCCAGTATCCCTGTGGCACGTGGAAAGTGACCCTGGGTCTCCGGCCTCATGTGTAGAGGCGTCCTAATTGCCCTGCCAAGCCTCGAGGAGAATCCCGAGTTGTCCCTCGCAACTAGGCAGGAGTCCTGACGTCGCTGAACAAACACGTGTTTTGAAGGGCCATCCCTGTTGTAACTCGAGAATATACCCCAGGGTCACACTGCAACTCGAGAAAAATCATGAGACTTCCCCCACGCTGCAAGATGAGGCCTGATTCCCCTGCGTTGCATGCAGAGCAATTCCGTGTTCCACATCTAACACGAAAGGAGCCTTGATTTCCTTGATGGCACTCCAGAGAAACCCCAAGAACACTGTCTCAAGTCTAGAGGGATCCTGAGGTCGCTGAAGCAACCCAAAAGAGCTCCATGGACCCCAAATCAACTCGAGATGAGAGCTTAGTCCCTGGTTTCAACTCAAGCGGAATACCAAATTTCCACAAGCACCACAAGGAGAGTCTACTCTGCTATACGTATGTGAGAGGGAACTGAATTTGCGGCCTCAAATGGAATCTACACCGAGATGCCCTGACTCGAAATAAGGCTGGAATTCACTGCAGTGACGTGAATGCAAGCTGGTTTTCATCTCACAAGATGAAGGGATGTCTGAAACCCCTGGAGAGAAAATGGAGAAATCCCTAGCTCCCCGCTCCATCTCGACAGGAGCCCTCACATCCCTTTGACAATTGGAGAGGAACGCGGATTTCAATCATTCAAAAGGAGATGATGGCTGACTCATCTTTAAAATTGAGAGGAATCACAGTATCCCAGTGGCAAAAGGAATGGTACACTGGGTCTGCCGCCTCACCTAGAGCTGTGTTCCTATTGCTCTTTCAAGCCTCGATGAGAATCCCGAGGTGGCCCTCGAAACTAGGAAGGAGTCCTGACATTGTTGAACAAACACGCGTTTTGAAGGGCCATCTCCGTCTTCACTCGAGAATATACCCCAGGTTCCCGCCGGACTCGAGAAAAACCATGAGACTTCCCCTTCGCTGCGAGATGAGGCCTGATTCGGCTGCATTGTGTGTAGAGCAAATCCGTGTTCCATGTCAAACACAAAAGGAGCCTTGATTTCCTTGATGGCACTCCAGGGAAACCCCAAGAACACTGTCTCAAGTCTAGAGGGATCCTGAGGTCACTGCAGCAACAACAAAAGCTCCATGTACCCCAAATCATTTTGAGATGAGAACTGATTTCCTGGCTTCAAATCAAGAGGAATGCCAACTTTCCACAAGCACCACAAGAAGAGGCTTCTCTCAGCTATACGTATGTGAGAGGGACCCTGAATCTGCGGCCTCAAATGGAATCGACCCTGAGATGCCCTGATTGGAAATAAGGCCAGAATTCCCTGCAGTGACGTGAATGCAAGCTGGTTTTCACCTCACAAGATGAAGGGATGTCTGAATCCCCTGGGGAGACAATAGAGAAAGTCCTAGCTCCCCGCCCCATCTCGGCAGCAGTCCTGACATTCCTTTGACAACTCTAGAGGAACGTGGAGTTCAATGATTCAAAAGTTGATGATGCATGACTCCTCTTGAAAATTGACCGGAATCCCAGTATCCCAGGGCAACAGGAAAGGGACACTGGGTCTCCCACCTCAGGTTGACAGGTGTTTCTATTGCCCTTTCAAGCCTCAATGACAATCCCGAGGTGTCCCTTGCAACTAGGCAGGAGTCGGACGTTGCTGAACAAACACGTGTTTGGAAGGGCCATCCCCTCCGTAACTCGAGAATATACCCGAGGTTCCCGGCGCAACTCTAGAAAAACCATGAGACATCCACCTCACTGGGAGATGAGCGCCGATTCCACTGCTTTGCGTGCAGAGATATTCCGTGTTCCACATCAAACACGAAAGGAGCCTTGATTTCCTTGGTGGTACTCCAGAGAAACCCCAAGAACACTGTTTCAAGGCTAGGGGGTTCCTGAGGTCACTGTAGCAACACGAAAGATCTCCGTGGACCAAAAATCAACTCGAGATGAGAGGTTAGTCCCTGGCTTCGACTCCAGTGGAATACCAACTTTCCACAAGCACCTCACGAGGAGGCTTCGCTCAGCTATAGGTATGTGAGAGTGACCCTGAGTTTGCGGCCTCAAGTGGAATGGACACCGAGATGCCCTGACTGGGAATAAGGCCGGATATCCCTGCAGTGACATGAATGCATGCTCGTCGTGCATCTCCCAAGACGAATGGTTGTCTGAATGCCCTGTAGAGACCGTATAGAAAGACCAAGTTCCCGCCTAATGGCGACCTGAGGGCTCACATCATTTGAAAACTCGAGAGGTAGGCAGAGATCAATGCTTCAAAAGGAGACGATGCCTGACTGCTCTTGAAAATTGATAGGAATCCCAGTATGCCTGTGGCATGTGGAAAGGGACCCTGAGTCTCCCACCTCACCTGGAGAGGCGTCCCAATAGCCTTGCCAAGCCTCGAGGAGAATACCGAGGTGTCCCTCGCAACTAGGCAGGAGTCCTGACGTCGCTGAACAAACAGGTGTTTGGAAGGGGCATCCCCGTCGTAACTCGAGAATATACCCCAGGTTCCCACCGCAACTTGAGAAAAACCATGAGACTTCCCCCTCGCCGCGAGATGAGGCCCGATTCCCTGCATTGTGTGCAGAGCAATTCCTTGTTCCACATCAAACATGAAAGGAGCCTGGATTTCCTTGATGGCCCTACAGACAAACCCAAGAACACTGTCTCAAGTCTAGAGGGATCCTGAGGTCACTGCATCAACACGAAAGGGCCCCATGTACCCCAAATCATCTCGAGATGAGAGCTGATTTCCTCAATTCAAATCAAGAGGAATGTCAACTTTCTACAACCACCACAAGGGAGGCCTCTATCAGCTATATGTATGTGAGAGGGACCCTGAGTTTGAGGCCTCAAGTAGAATGGACACCACGATGCCCTGACTCGAAGTAAGGCCAGATATCCCTGCAGTGACTTGAATGCAGTCTCGACTTGCATCTCCCAAGACGAAAGGATGTCTGAGTCCCCTGTGGAGATCACAGAGAAAGACCTAGTTCCCCACCTCATCGCAACCGGAGGCCTCACATCCCTTGAAAACTCCAGAGGTACGCGAAGATCAATGCCTCAAAAGGAGACGATGCCTGACTCCTTGTGAAACTTGATAGGAGTCCCAGGATTCCTGTGGCACGTGGAAAGGGAACCTTGGTCTCCCGCCTCAGCTGGAGAGGCGTCCCAATTGCCCTGCCAAGCCTCGAGGAAATTCCCGAGTTGTCCCTCGCAACTAGGCAAGAGCCGTGACGTCGCTGAACAAACACATGTGTGGAAGAGCCATCCCCGTCGTAACTGGAGAATATACCCCAGGTTCCCGCCGCAACTCGAGAAAAACCATGAGACTTCCCCCTCCCCGCGAGATGAAGCCCGATTCCCCTGCACTGCGTGCAGAGCAATTCCGTGTTGCACATCAAACATTAAAGGATCCTTGATTTCCTTGATGGCACTCCAGAGAAACCCCAAGAACACTGTTTCAAGGCTAGAGGGATCCTGAGGTCACTGTAGCAACATGGAAGAACACCGTGGACCAAAAAACAACTCGAGATGAGAGGTTAGTCCCTGGCTTCGACTCCAGAGGAATACCACCTTACCACGAGCACTTCAAGAGGAGGCTTCTCTCAGCTCTAGTTATGTGAGAAGGACCCTGAGTTTGCGGCCTCAAGTGGAATGGACACCGCGATGCCCTGACTCGAAATAAGGCCGGATATCCCTGCAGTGACTTGAATGCAGGCTCGTCTTGCATCTCCCAAGATGAAAGGATGTCTGAATCCCCTGTGGAGACCATAGAGAAAGACCTAGTTCCCCACCTCATCACGACCGGAGGCCTCACATCCTTTGAAAACTCCAGAGGTACGCGGAGATCAGTGCCTCCAAAGGAGACGATACCTGACTCCTCGTGATACTTGATAGGAGTCCGAAGATGCCTGTGGCACGTGGAAAGGGACCCTTGGTCTCCCGCCTCAGGTGGAGAGGCGTCCGAATTGCCCTGCCAAGCCTCGAGGAGAATCCCGAGTAGTCCCTCACAACTAGGCAGGAGTCCTGACGTCACTGAAAAAACACGTGTGTGGAAGGGCCATCCCCGTCGTAACTCGAGAATATACCCCAGGTTCCCGCCGCAACTCGAGAAAAACATAGAGACTTCCTCCTCGCCGCAAGATGAGGCCCGATACCACTGCACTGCGTGCAGAACAATTCCGTGTTGCACATCACACATGAAAGGAGCCTTGATTTCCTTGATGGCACTCCAGAGAAACCCCAAGAACACTGTTTCAAGGCTAGAGGGATCCTGAGGTCACTGTAGCAATACGAAAGAGCTCCGTGGACCAAAAATCAACTGGAGATGAGAGGTTAGTCCCTGGCTTCGACTCCAGAGGAATACCACCTTACCACAAGCACCTCAAGTTGAGGCTTCTCTCAGCTCTAGGTATGTGAGAGGGACCCTGAGTTTGCGGCCTCAAGTGGAATGGACACTGCGATGCCCTGACTTGAAATAAGGCCTGATATCCCTGCAGTGACTTGAATGCAGGCTCGTCTTGCATCTCCCAAGAGGAGAGGATGTCTGAATCCCATGTGGAGACCACAGAGAAAGACGTAGTTCCCCACCGCATCGCGACCGGAGGCCTCACATCCTTGGAAAACTCCAGAGGTACGCGGAGATCAATGCCTCAAAAGGAGAAAATGCCTGACTCGTTGTGAAACTTGATAGGAGTCCCAGGATTCCTGTGGCACGTGGAAAGGGACCCTTGGTCTCCCGCCTCAGCTGGAGAGGCGTCCCAATTGCCCTGCCAAGCCTCGAGGAGAATCCCGAGTTTTCCCTCGCAACTAGGCAGGAGTCCTGACTTCGCTGAACAAACACGTGTGTGGAATGGCCATCCCCGTCGTAACTCGAGAATATACACCAGGTTCCCGCCGCAACTCGAGAAAAACCATGAGACTTCCCCCTCGCCTTGAGATGAGGCCTGATTCCCCTGCACCACATGCAGAGCAATTCCGTGTTGCACATCAAACATGAAAGGAGCCTTGATTTCCTTCATGGCACTCCAGAGAAAACTCAAGAACACTGTTTCAAGGCTAGAGGGATCCTGAGGACACTGTGACAACACGAAAGAGCTCTGTGGACCAAAAATCAACTCGAGATGAGAGGTTAGTCCTTGGCTTCGACTCCAGTGGAATACCACCTTACCACAAGCACCTCAAGAGGAGGCTTCTCTCAGCTCTAGGTATGTGAGTGGGACACTAAGTTTGCGGCCTCAAGTGGAATGGACACCGCGATGCCATGACTCGAAATAAGGCCGGATATCCCTGCAGTGACTTGAATGCAGGCTCGTCTTGCATCTCCCAAGACGAAAGGATGTCTGAGTCCCCTGTGGAGACCACAGAGAAAGACCTAGTTCCCCACCTCATCGCGACCGGAGGCTTCACATACTTTGAAAACTCCAGAGGTACGCGGACATCAATGCCTCAAAAGGAAACGATGCCTGACTCCTCGTGAAACTTGATAGGAGTCCCAGGATTCCTGTGGTTGGTGAAAGGGACCCTTGGTCTCCCGCCTCAGCTGGAGAGGCGTCCCAATTGCCCTGCCAAGCCTCGAGGACAATCCCGAGTTGTCCGTCGCAACTATGCAGGAGTCGTGACGTCGCTGAACAAACACGTGTGTGGAAGGTCCATCCCCGTCGTAACTCGAGAATATACCCCAGGTTCCCGCCGCAACTAGAGAAAAACCATGAGACTTCACCCTCGCCGCGAGATGAGGACCGTTTCCCCTGCACTCCGTGCAGAGCAATTCCGTGTTGCACATCAAACATGAAAGGACCCTTGTTTTCCTTGATGGCACTCCAGACAAAAACCCAAGAACACTCTTTCAAGGCTAGAGGGATCCTGAGGAAACTGTAGCAACACGAAAGAGCTCTGTGGACCAAAAATCAACTCGAGATGAGAGGTTAGTCCCTGGCTTCGACTCCAGACTAATACCACCTTAACAAAAGGACCTCAAGAGGAGGCTTCTCTCAGCTCTAGGTATGTGAGAGGGACCCTGAGTTTGCGGCTTCAAGTGGAATGGACACCGAGATGCCCTGACTCTAAAAAAGGCCGGATATCCCTGCAGTGACTTGAATGCAGGCTCGTCTTGCATCTCCCAAGAAGAAAGCATGTCTGAATCCCCTGTGGAGACCACAGAGAAAGACCTAGTTCCCCACCTCATCGCGACCGGAGGCCTCACATCCTTGGAAAACTCCAGAGGTACGCGGAGATCAATGCCTCAAAAGGAGACGATGCCTGACTCCTTGTGAAACTTGATAGGAGTTCCAGGATTCCTGTGGCACGTGGAAAGGGACACTTGGTCTCCTGCCTCAGCTGGAGAGGCGTCCCAATTGCCCTGCCAAGCCTCGAGGAGAATCCCGAGTTGTCCCTCGCAACGAGGCAGGAGTCCTGACGTCGCTGAACAAACACGTGTGTGGAAGGGCCATACCCGTCGTAACTCGAGAATATACAACAGGTTCCCGCCGCAACTCGAGAAAAACCATGAGACTTCCCCCTCGCCGCGAGATGAGGCCCGATTCCCCTGCACGGCATGCAGAGCAATTCCGTGTTGCACATCACACATGAAAGGAGCCTTGATTTCCTTCATGGCACTCCAGAGAAACCCCAAGAACACTGTTTCAAGGCTAGAGGGATCCTGAGAAAACTGTGACAACACAAAAGAGCTCTGTGGACCAAAAATCCACTCGAGATGAGAGGTTAGTCCCTGGCTTCGACTCCAGAGGAATACCACCTTACCACAAGCACCTCAAGAGGAGGCTTCTCTCTGCTCTAGGTATGTGAGAGTGACCCTGAGTTTGCGGCCTCAAGTGGAATGAACACCGAAATGCCCTGACTCGAAATAAGGCCGGATATCCCTGCAGTGACTTGAATGCAGGCTCGTCTTGCATCTCCCAAGACAAAAGGATGTCTGAATCCCCTGTGGAGACCATAGAGAAAGACCTTGTTCCCCACCTCATCACAACTGGAGGCCTCACATCCTTTGAAAACTCCAGAGGTACATGGAGATCAATGCCTCCAAAGGAGAAGATACCTGACTCCTCGTGAAACTTGATAGGAGTCTCAGGATTCCTGTGGCACGTGGAAAGGGACCCTTGGTCTCCCGCCTCAGATGGAGAGGAGTCCCAATTGCCCTGCCAAGCCTCGAGGAGAATCCCGAGTTGTCCCTCGCAATCAGGCAGGAGTCCTGTCGTCGGTGAACAAACACCTGTGTGGAAGGGCCATCGCCGACGTAACTCGAGAATATACCCCAGGTTGCCGCCGCAACTCGAGAAAATCCATGAGACTTCCCCCTCGCCGCGAGGCAAGGCCCGATTCCCCTGCACTGCATGTGGAGTAATTCCGTGTTGCACATCAAACATGAAAGGAGCCTTGATTTCCTTGATGGCACTCCAGAGAATGACCAAGAAAACTGTTTCAAGGCTAGAGGAATCCTCAGGTCACTGTAGCAACAGAAAAGAGCTCCGTGGACCAAAAATCAACTCGAGATGAGAAGTTAGTCCCTGGCTTGGACTCCAGAGGAATACCACCTTACCATAAGCACCTCAAGAGGGGGCTTCTCTCAGCTCTAGGTATGTGAGAGGGACCCTGAGTTTGCGGCCTCAAGTGGAATGGACACCGAGATGCCCTGACTCGAAATAAGGCCGGCTATCCTTGCAGTGACTTGAATGCAGGCTCGTCTTGCATCTCCCAAGACGAAAGGATTTCTGAGTCCCCTCTGGAGACTACAGAGAAAGACGTAGTTTCCCCCCTCATCGCAACCGGAGGCCTCACATCCTTTGAAAACTCCATAGGTACGCGGAGATCAATGCCTCAATAGGAGACGATGCCTGACTCCTCGTGAAAATGATAGGAGAGCCAGGATACCTGTGGCACGTGAAAAGCGACCCTTGGTCACCCGCCTCAGCTGGAGAGGCGTCCCATTTGCCCTGACGAGCCTTGAGGAGAATACCGAGTTGTCCCTAGCAACTAGGCAGGAGTCCTGACGTCGCTGAACATACAGGTGTGTGGAAGGGCCATCCTCGTCGTAACTCGAGAATATACCCCAGGTTCCCGCCGCAACTCGAGAAAAAAAATAAGACTTCCCTCTCACTGCGAGACGACGCCAGATTCCACTGCACTGCGTGCAGAGCAATTCCGTGTTGCACATCAAACATGAAAGGAGCATTGATTTCCTTGATGGCACGCGAGAGAATCCCCAAGAACACTGTTTCAAGGCTAGAGGGAGCCTGACGTCACTGTAGCAACACAAAAGAGCTCCGTGGACCAAAAATCCACTCGAGATGAGAGGTTAGTCCCTGGCTTCGAGTCCAGAGGAATACCACCTTACCACAAGCACCTCACGAGGACGCTTCTCTCAGCTCTAGGTATGTGGGAGGGACCCTGAGTTTGCGGCCTCAAGTGGAATGGACACCGCGATGCCCTGACTCGAAATATGGCCAGATATCCCTGCAGTGACTTGAATGCAGGCTCGTCATGCATCTCCCAAGATGAATGGATGTCTGAATCCCCTGTGGAGACCACAGAGAAAGACCTAGTTCCCCACCTCATCACGACCGGAGGCCTCACATCCTTTGAAAACTCCAGAGGTACGCGGAGATCAGTGCCTCCAAAGGAGACGATGCCTGACTCCTCATGATACTTGATAGGAGTCCGAAGATGCCTGTGGCACGTGGAAAGGGACCCTTGGTCTCCCGCCTCAGGTGGAGAGGCGTCCGAATTGCCCTGCCAAGCCTCGAGGAGAATCCCGAGTAGTCCCTCACAACTAGGCAGGAGTCCTGACGTCACTGAAAAAACACGTGTGTGGAAGGGCCATCCCCGTCGTAACTCGAGAATATACCCCAGGTTCCCGCCGCAACTCGAGAAAAACATAGAGACTTCCTCCTCGCCGCAAGATGAGGCCCGATACCACTGCACTGCGTGCAGAACAATTCCGTGTTGCACATCACACATGAAAGGAGCCTTGATTTCCTTGATGGCACTCCAGAGAAACCCCAAGAACACTGTTTCAAGGCTAGAGGGATCCTGAGGTTACTGTAGCAACACGAAAGAGCTCCGTGGACCAAAAATCAACTGGAGATGAGAGGTTAGTCCCTGGCTTCGACTCCAGAGGAATACCACCTTACCACAAGCACCTCAAGTTGAGGCTTCTCTCAGCTCTAGGTATGTGAGAGGGACCCTGAGTTTGCGGCCTCAAGTGGAATGGACACTGCGATGCCCTGACTTGAAATAAGGCCTGATATCCCTGCAGTGACTTGAATGCAGGCTCGTCTTGCATCTCCCAAGAGGAGAGGATGTCTGAATCCCATGTGGAGACCACAGAGAAAGACGTAGTTCCCCACCGCATCGCGACCGGAGGCCTCACATCCTTGGAAAACTCCAGAGGTACGCGGAGATCAATGCCTCAAAAGGAGAAAATGCCTGACTCGTTGTGAAACTTGATAGGAGTCCCAGGATTCCTGTGGCACGTGGAAAGGGACCCTTGGTCTCCCGCCTCAGCTGGAGAGGCGTCCCAATCACCCTGCCAAGCCTCGAGGAGAATCCCGAGTTTTCCCTCGCAACTAGGCAGGAGTCCTGACTTCGCTGAACAAACACGTGTGTGGAATGGCCATCCCCGTCGTAACTCGAGAATATACCCCAGGTTCCCGCCGCAACTCGAGAAAAACCATGAGACTTCCCCCTCGCCTTGAGATGAGGCCTGATTCCCCTGCACCACATGCAGAGCAATTCCGTGTTGCACATCAAACATGAAAGGAGCCTTGATTTCCTTCATGGCACTCCAGAGAAAACTCAAGAACACTGTTTCAAGGCTAGAGGGATCCTGAGGACACTGTGACAACACGAAAGAGCTCCGTGGACCAAAAATCAACTCGAGATGAGAGGTTAGTCCTTGGCTTCGACTCCAGTGGAATACCACCTTACCACAAGCAGCTCAAGAGGAGGCTTCTCTCAGCTCTAGGTATGTGAGTGGGACACTAAGTTTGCGGCCTCAAGTGGAATGGACACCGCGATGCCATGACTCGAAATAAGGCCGGATATCCTTGCAGTGACTTGAATGCAGGCTCGTCTTGCATCTCCCAAGATGAAAGCATGTCTGAATCCCCTGTGGAGACCACAGAGAAAGACCTAGTTCCCCACCTCATCGCGACCGGAGGCTTCACATCCTTTGAAAACTCCAGAGGTACGCGGACATCAATGCCTTAAAAGGAAACGATGCCTGACTCCTCGTGAAACTTGATAGGAGTCCCAGGATTCCTGTGGTTGGTGAAAGGGACCCTTGGTCTCCCGCCTCAGCTGGAGAGGCCTCCCAATTGCCCTGCCAAGCCTCGAGGACAATCCCGAGTTGTCCGTCGCAACTATGCAGGAGTCGTGACGTCGCTGAACAAACACGTGTGTGGAAGGTCCATCCCCGTCGTAACTCGAGAATATACCCCAGGTTCCCGCCGCAACTAGAGAAAAACCATGAGACTTCACCCTCGCCGCGAGATGAGGACCGTTTCCCCTGCACTCCGTGCAGAGCAATTCCGTGTTGCACATCAAACATGAAAGGACCCTTGTTTTCCTTGATGGCACTCCAGACAAAAACCCAAGAACATTCTTTCAAGGCTAGAGGGATCCTGAGGAAACTGTAGCAACACGAAAGAGCTCTGTGGACCAAAAATCAACTGGAGATGAGAGGTTAGTCCCTGGCTTCGACTCCAGTGGAATACTGAAAGTTTGTTGCTGAACGATAAGACGCGGGATTCTTGGCCTCCGGAGGAGACGAATTCAATCCGGGGCCAGAGACGAAGCTGGATCGCTCAGAGCTTTTGTGTAATAAAGTTTTATTAAAGTATAGAGAAAGCTTCTGACATAGGCATCAGAAGGGGGCAAAAGAGTACCCCCCTCCTAGTCTTTAGCTGTATGTTATATAGTCACTCACAGTCTGTTAATGAAATGAAAGTAATGTCATAAAATTTAGAATGGCATCAGATAATTCATCCCAGGCCATAAAACAATTGACTTGAATTTTGTAGAAGGGCAGAATACCAACAAATAGTTCGGTTTACATAGATTAGGGGAACAATACCTGAGTAAGTAAGTTAGGCCGTTTGGCGGAACCAACTTTAAGATAGAGTCTGGAGTTCATTAACATAGCTTAAGACAACATTTCCATACGAAAAAGGCATGTATTGGTTAACTCAAAGTTTGAGAGTAGTTAGCTTTAGGTGAGACCAGGTGTCATGGCAACACAGAATGTTAAGAGAAACCTCCTTTTAAATTTGTATAGAGAAGGAAAAACCGATCGCTGGTTTGTTTCTTCCTGCCGCTTAAGAGAGATAAAAATGTCTGGCACTTACAGCCTCTTTCCTCCATTTGGAGACCCCTGGCCTTCCTGCCTGTTACCCTCTCATTCCCCACCTTTTTTTTTTTAGGAGAATTATGTTGCCTAGGGAAAAGGGGCGTCGTTTTCATTCCATAACTGCTTCCGAGCTGACAAGGGGCATTGTCCCTAAATTGGTGAGGCAACATATTCTCCTAATCCTCATAGTGAGGATGTCTGATCCAGGGGCCCCAAATAGTAGTCGGAAGAAGCTGCAGTGATAGCAGGAGTTTGAGCAACCATTTGTAACTTAAAAGCTTTCAGGCGACTAGAAACAAATCCAGTTACACAGTTACAGATGCAGGGAGCAAACAGCAAAAACAAAACAATCAGAATTAAAAGTCACGTTACGTCCATAGTGAAGGTACAAAGTATTGCACCAGACCATTCTAGGGTTGTTAGATGTCATCAGACGAAGAAGAGGCATCACATGTGATTGTTGTCGAAGGTATTCGCAGACTTGGAGAAAGTCCTTTCCTTGAAGTGGAGATGTCCACCACGGGAAGCCTTCCACTGATGAAGAGGGGAGTGCTCCGCAGACCCAGCAGTTAGACCGATTGTGGAATGCAGCATAGGAGTGAGCCCAGGACAGGAAGGCACTGTCTTGAGGATCAAAGGGCAGACTCAGGATTTCTGGAGTCAGCAGAAGTAGGCTCACATAGATTATCAGGCCCATCTGAAACATACAAAGTCAGAGCATAGAAAGTAAAACATAAAATGACATCACTTAGTTCTGGTCAGGGTGCCACCTCTTGACTCGAGTGTGATGTACCCACGAATCAATTCCTGGGACTTTGACAGCTGTGGGAGAAGAAAGAATAACCTGGTAAGGGCCTTCCCAGAGGGGCTCAAGGGATGGGCCCCCAGATCCCAATGTTTTTATGAGGACCTCGGTTCCTGGCTCAAATAGAGGCTTGCTGGATTCAGAGGCTGGGTCAGGAGTCGTCTCCCGGAGTTCTGTTAATGCCTGTTGAAAAGCTGAGAGTTGAGTTACATAATTAGTTAACTCTAAGGCCTCAGGATCTATAACAATGTCTGTGCGTAAGAAAGGCCTTCCATAAATACATTCAAAGGGGGACAGTCCCTCCTTTTTTGGGGCAGTTCGAGCCCTCATTAAAGCTATGGGTAGGACTTTAATCCAGTTGTCCTGCGTTTCTTGAGTTAATTTGCGCAGATGTCTTTTGATAACGTCATTAGCTTTTTCAACCTTTCCTGAGGATTGGGGTCTCCAGGAGCAGTGTAAGTGATACTCTATTCCTAGAGCTTTAGACACCCCCTGAGTTACAGCAGCTTTAAAGGCGGAGCCATGGTCACTCTGAAGGCTCCGTGGCAGCCCAAACCTGGGGATAATTTCATGGATTAAAATCTTTATAACCTCTTTAGCTTGTTCACTACGACAGGGGAACGCCTCAATCCATCCAGTAAAAGTATCCACCCAAACTTGTAAGCAAGAATATCCATTAGCTTTTGGCATATGAGTAAAATCAATTTCCCAGTCTTCTCCAGGATACTTTCCCTGTTGTTGTAATCCAGATTTTGCTAGCTTTTCAGTCTTTGGGTTATTTTTCTGACATACCTCACACCGTTTGATAATGTTCTTTAAAGTTTTCATTATATTTTTACCTTCAAACAAACGAGAAGCCATCTGGTAAGTACTTTTTACACCCAAATGAAAACTCTGATGTAAACCCTTAAGAATTTTCCATTGAGCATTTTTCAGGAATTATTAATCGTCCATCCTCGGACTGTAACCATCCTTTATCAGTAATCTTTGCTCCTCTTTTCTCATATCTTTCTAATTTTTCCTCAGTATATTGTGGTTTTTCCTGTTCCACAGGACCTGTCCAGATCAAAGGCGTCTGTAGGGAGGGGGTTTCATAAAGTGCCGCTTTTTTGGCTTGAGAGTCAGCTAACAGGTTACCGGCAGCTACTTTACTCCCATCCCTGTTGTGCCCTTTGCAATGCATAACCGCTACTTCTTTAGGACAATAGATAGCAGTTAAAAGTCTCTCAATCTCTCTGAAATGCTTAATAGGTTCTCCTGTTGCTGTTTTAAACTGTCTTTCTCTTTCCATATTGCAGCATGAGCATGTAAAGTCAAATAAGCATACTCAGAATCAGTGTAGATATTTACTCGCTGCCCTTTGCTTAACTCTAGAGCTCGGGTCAGAGCCACAAGCTCCGCTAACTGGGCACTGGTTCCCTGGGGGAGAGATTTTGCTTCTAAAACGTGTTCAGCAGTCACCACAGCGTAACCTGCTTTGCGCTTTTCATCCCGAACAAAAGAACTGCCGTCTGTAAATATTTCCATGTCAGGATTGTCTAATGGGGTATCCATTAGATCCTCCCGAGCTGCATAGTTTAAGGTTAGGAATTGGGAACAATCGTGACCAGGTGTTTCATCTTCCTTCTCAGGAAGGAAAGTGGCAGGATTTAAATTTCCACAAACTTTAAGGTTAGTTACTGGTCCTTCTAACAACAGTGACTGATATTTAAGAAGCCTACTGTCTGTCATCCAAATATTAACCTTAGAATTTAAGATTCCACTCACATCATGAGAAGTCAATACAATAAGGTTTCGCCCATTAATTATTTTTAAAGCTTCAGGTGCTAATAAAGCCGCTGCCCCAATTACTCTTAGGCAGTGGGGCCACCCACGTGCAATTACATCTAATTCTTTGCTTAGATAAGCAATAGGTTGCTGGTGAGGCCCCCAGGGTTGTGTCAAAACTCCCAAGGCCATACCTTTTCTTTCAGTGACAAACAGGTTAAATTCTGACCCTGTGGGCAAACTCAAAGCCGGAGCTTGCAGGAGAGCAGTCTGAAGAACCTTAAAAGCCTTTTGAGTATCTGGAGACCAAACCAGTTTGTCGGTTTGGGCCTGCTGAGTTTCAGCTATAAGTTTATATAAAGGCCGGGCAAGTTCCCCATAGCTCGGAATCCAAATACGACAGTAGCCTGTGATTCCCAAAAATCCTCTCAATTGTCTTAAAGTCATAGGTAGGGGATGGTTTAGTATAGGTTTAATTCTCTCAGGGCCTATGGCCCTAGTCCCTTCTGATATGATTAGGCCCAGATATCTAACAGATTGTTGACAAAGCTGAACCTTTTCTCTTGATGCCTTGTAACCGCAGCCTGCCAGAAAGTTTAAGAAATCTTCTGAGGCTCGTGAACAAGCTTCCTCTGTCTCAGCACAGAGCAAAATATCATCTACATATTGTAACACTACCGCTTCAGAGCTATTAAAGTTTTGTAGATCCCGTGACAAACTTTGTCCAAATAAGTGAGGACTGTCACGAAATCCCTGGGGCAAAACTGTCCAGGTTAACTGGGAAGCTGGCTGTGTGGGGTCTTCAAAGGCAAATAGAAATTGACTTTCCTCCGCCAAAGGCACTGAATAGAAGGCATCTTTTAAATCAATTACTGAAAAATATTTGGCTCGTTCAGGAATTTCAGACAATAGAGTATAGGGATTAGGCACCACGGGGTGTAAAGGAACCACAGCCTCATTTATTATTTGTAAATCTTGAACTAATCTCCATTTATCATTTGATTTTTTTACACCCAAAATAGGAGTGTTGCATGGACTGTTACAGGGAACTAATAGTCCCTGCTCTTTTAAATTCTCAATGATGGGTTTTAACCCTTCCTTAACCTCAGGTTTTAGTGGATACTGCTTCTTATGTGGGAATAGGTGTGGGTCCTTGAGCTTGACAACTACAGGAATAGCATTTTGTGCTCGACCCACAGATTTTCCATCAGCCCATACTCTAGGATTCACATTTTGTTCAACTAAAGGGAGAGAAAGGGAAGGCTCCATATTCATGAAAACAGAGGCATGGACCTTGCTCAGTATATCCCTCCCCAAAAGGGGTGAGGGTGATTCTGGCACGATAAGAAACTCGTGTGAAAATAGCACAGAATCCCAGTTGCATGATAGAGAATAACTGAAGTAATACCTTTTGGCTCGTCCAGACAGTCCCATTACGGAAGCGGATTGGGAAGAAAGTGGGCCAGGGGCTTCAGTAAGCACGGAGTAAGTTGCCCCAGTATCTAAAAGGAAATTGATGGATTGGCCTCCCACCATTATCAATACCCGGGGTTCCTCAGGTGTAATTAGGACGGGAGCTTGTGTGGGGACCCCCGGGCACCTTCAGTCCTGATTGTCTTGAGAGTCAGACCCCTGAGACCTACGCCTCTGGGGGCAGTCTCTCCTCCAGTGTGGTCCCTTGCAGACCGGACATGGAGCCGGGGGCGGCTTAGATGCCTGAGGGCAATCCCGCTTGAGATGCCCCTCCTTTCCACAGCAATAGCAAGCCCATCCCTTTTCACCTGGGTCCCTCTGGGCATTATTTTCAGGCTGCTTAAGAACGGTTTTCATAGCCATTGCGAGGGCTTCTTCCTTCGTCTTTTTCTGCCTTTTTTTCTTTTCTTCATATTCCCTACCATAATAGACTGTCTGAGCCAGTTGTAACAGATTATCTAAAGACTGATTTGGTCCATACGCCCGTTTTGATAACTTACGGCGAATATCTGGAGCCGACTGAGTGAGAAATTTATCTTTTAAGATCACTTTCCCTTCTTCACTTTCGGGATCAATCTCAGTGAATCTGTGAAGGGCTTCTCTCAGTCTATCTAGGAATTTACCAGGAGCTTCTTTCTCCTCCTGTTCTATGTCTGCCAGTTTGCCATAGTTTAAAGGCTTAGAACGTGCCTGTCTGAGTCCTTCAAGAATACATCTGACAAAATGACTCTGATCCCATCTTCCTTTAGCAGTGTTATAGTCCCAGTCTGGTTCTGTAGCTGGGACCGCCTGACTCCCAGTGGGTACCGCGGCCATGCAGTATCACATAGGAAGACCAGGTGTGTCTTCTTTAAGCCCTGGGGATCAAATCTATCCCAGTTTTTCAGGATACAGTTCAAAGGAGTGAGGCTGGAATTGTTAGCTCCCATCTGTAAGAGAGGAAAAAGCGACCAGCGCCATTTTTTCTACCGGAGGCGTCCCTCCCTGCTCTAGATGGGGGTGTAGACAGACTTTACACCAAAAGCTTTTCCTTCCTGGTCGGACTTAGTCTGTCCCTTACCGACGCAGGCGTCACACTCGTCCCTCCCGGTTCTTCCACCGAGACGGGATGGGGATGCACCAGGGGTAGACCTGATGGCATCCCTGACTGACGTCCAGCTCTTCACCTCGCTTGCCTCTGATGCCACCCGGGGTGCAATCAGAGTAACCTTCCGGAATGCTTCCCAAGCTAAGACCTCTGGGGGACACATTCGTCACCTGAGTGCCTGTGCACAACCCTGAGTACACTCCTGACCGCAATAAGACCTGCACGAACTTTAAACTGAGATGCTCCTTCCAAGCGTCACCACACCGGTATAAGAGCCTCCTCTGGTCCACTAAGAGCCAGTGTTACCAAAGGAAAAAAACATTGCAGTTTCAATCCGAATAACCTTTAACCTCAGAGACGCTCTGGGAGTTAGAGCTCCATCTAGCTTCCGAACTTTCCATGCCTAGCGAGGCTAGGCGCTTCCTGACTACCAATCCAAGTTTGAGACCTAGACCACAGTATAGCAGCAACATAGGTCACAAGTCCCTTGAAAGTCTATGATCCGATAGATAAGGTTAGTATTTCTAATTCCCAAGGAGTTATGAAATGGTCAAAGAGACCGAAAAGTTTGACCGAGAAAGGAGAGTTTGGTCCACACGCTTTGCCAGTTTCTGGTCAGTTCCTGAAGGAGACATTGGTTGCCTCTTGGCATTGGCAGGTCGGTATAAACCCCCGACAGGTTTCTGCCATAGCCTTATGAGGTCACCGTGGGACCGCAGAGCAGGGCTCCTCATTTGCTTCGCGCAGGGCATTTCATTCATTCACACAAGCACACCATAGAGTTAGTAAAGTACAGTGGAAAATGTGTTCTCTAGGAGAACAAAGAACTAGAGCTCCAAGCATCCTTACCTTGTCCTGAAGGATCCCGGACAAGCCCCCAAGATGAAAGTTTCTTGCTGAACGATAAGACGCGGGATTCTTGGCCTCCGGAGGAGACGAATTCAATCCGGGGCCAGAGACGAGGCTGGATCGCTCAGAGCTTTTGTGTAATAAAGTTTTATTAAAGTATAGAGAAAGCTTCTGACATAGGCATCAGAAGGGGGCAAAAGAGTACCCCCCTCCTAGTCTTTAGCTGTATGTTATATAGTCACTCACAGTCTGTTAATGAAATGAAAGTAATGTCATAAAATTTAGAATGGCATCAGATAATTCATCCCAGGCCATAAAACAATTGACTTGAATTTTGTAGAAGGGCAGAATACCAACAAATAGTTCGGTTTACATAGATTAGGGGAACAATACCTGAGTAAGTAAGTTAGGCCGTTTGGCGGAACCAAATTTAAGATAGAGTCTGGAGTTCATTAACATAGCTTAAGACAACATTTCCATACGAAAAAGGCATGTATTGGTTAACTCAAAGTTTGAGAGTAGTTAGCTTTAGGTGAGACCAGGTGTCATGGCAACACAGAATGTTAAGAGAAACCTCCTTTTAAATTTGTATAGAGAAGGAAAAACCGATCGCTGGTTTGTTTCTTCCTGCCGCTTAAGAGAGATAAAAATGTCTGGCACTTACAGCCTTTTTCCTCCATTTAGAGATCCCTGGCCTTGCTGCCTCTTACCCTTTCAATACCACCTTACCACAAGCACCTCAAGAGGAGGCTTCTCTCAGCTCTAGGTATGTGAGAGGGACCCTGAGTATGCAGCCTCAAGTCGAATGGACATGGGGTTGCCCTGACTCGACATAAGGCCGGATATCCCTGCAGTGACTTGAATGCAGGCTCGTCTTGCATCTCCGAAGACGAAAGGATATCTGAATCCCCTGTGGAGACGACAGAGAAAGACCTAGTTCCCCACCTCATCGTGACCGGAGGCCTCACATCCTTTGAAAACTAAAGAGGGAAGCCGAGATCAGTGCCTCCAAAGGAGACGATGCCTGACTCCTCGTGAAATTTGATAGGAGTCCCAGGATTCCTGTGGCACGTGGAAAGGGACCCTTGGTCTCCCGCCTCAGCTGCAGAGGCATCACAATTGCCCTGCCAAGCCTCGAGGAGAATCCCGAGTTGTCCCTCGCAACGAGGCAGCAGTCCTGACGTCGCTGAACAAACACGTGTGTGGACGGGCCATCCCCGTCGTAACTCGAGAATATACCCCAGGTTCCCGCCGCAACTCGAGAAAAACCATGAGACTTCCCCCTCGCCGCGAGATGAGGCCTGATTCCCCTGCACTGCGTGCATTGCAATTCCGTGTTGCACATCACACTTGAAAGGAGCTGTGATTTCCTTGATGGCACTCCAGAGAAACCCCAAGAACACTGTTTCAAGGCTAGAGGGATCCTGAGGTCACTGTAGCAACACGAAAGAGCTCCAGGGACCAAAAATCAACTCGAGATGAAAGGTTAGTCCCTGGCTACGACTCCAGAGAAATACCCCCTTACGACAAGCACCTCAAGAGGAGGCTTCTCTCAGCTCTAGGTATGTGAGAGGGTCCCTGAGTTTGCGACCTGAAATGCAATGGACACCGCGATGCCCTGACTCGAAATAAGGCCGGATATCCCTGCAGTGACTTGAATGCAGGCTCGTCTTGCATCTCCCAAGACGAAAGGATGTCTGAATCCCCTGTGGAGACCACAGAGAAAGACCTAGTTCCCCACCTCATCGCGACCGGAGGCCTCAAATCCTTTGAAAACTCCAGAGGTACGCGGAGATCAGTGCCTCCAAAGGAGACGATGCCTGACTCCTCGTGAAACTTGATAGGAGTCCCAGGATTCCTGTGGCACGTGGAAAGGGACCCTTGGTCTCCCGCCTCAGCTGGAGAGGCGTCCCAATTGTCCTGCCAAGCCTCGAGGAGAATCCCGAGTTGTCCCTCACAACTAGGCAGGAGTCCTGACGTCGCTGAACAAACACGTGTGTGGAAGGGCCATCCCCGACATAACTCGAGAATATACCCTAGGTTCCCGCCGCAATTCGAGAAAAACCATGAGACTTCCCCCTCGCCGCGAGATGAGGCCCGATTCCCCTGAACTGCATGCAGAGCAATTCCGTGTTGCACATCACACATGAAAGGACCCTTGATTTCCTTGATGGCACTCCAGAGAAACCCCAAGAACACTCTTTCAAGGCTAGAGGGATCCTGACGTCACTGTAGCAACAGGAAAGAGATCCGTGGACCAAAAATCAACTCGAGATGAGAGGTTAGTCCCTGACTTCGACTCCAGAGGCATACCACCTTACCACAAGCACTTCAAGAGGAGGCTTCTCTCAGCTCTAGGTATGTGAGAGGGACCCTGAGTTTGCGGCCTCAAGTGGAATGGACACCGCGATGCCTTGACTCGATATAAGGCCGGATATCCCTGCAGTGACTTGAATGCAGGCTCGTCTTGCATCTCCCAAGACGAAAGGATGTCTGATTCCCCTGTGGAGACCACAGAGAAAGAACTAGTTCCCCACCTCATCGCGCCCGAAGTCCTCACATCCTTTGAAAACTCCAGAGGTACGCGGAGATCAGTGCCTCCAAAGGAGACGATACCTGACTCCTCGTGAAACTTGATAGGAGTCCCAGGATTCCTGTGGCACGTGGAAAGGGACCCTTGGTCTCCCGCCTCAGCTGGAGAGGCTTCCCAATTGCCCTGCAAAGCCTCGAGGAGAATCCCGAGTTGTCCCTGGCAACTAGGCAGGAGTCCTGACGTCGGTGAACAAACACGTGTGTGGAAGGGCCATCCCCGTCCGAACTCGAGAATATACCCCAGGTTCCCGCCGCAACTCGAGAAAAACCATTAGTTTTCCCCCTCGCCGCGAGATGAGGCCCGATTCCACTGCACTGCGTGCAGAGCCATTCCGTGTTGCACATGACACATGAAAGGAGCCTTGATTTCCTTGATGGCACTCCAGAGAAAACCCAAGAACACTCTTTCAAGGCTAGAGGGATCCTGAGGTCACTGTAGCAACACGAAAGAACTCCGTGGAAAAAAAATCAACTCGAGATGAGAGGTTAGTCCCTGGCTTCGACTCCAGAGGAATACCACCTTACCACAAGCACCTCAAGAGGAGGCTTCTCTCAGCTCTAGGTATGTTAGAGGGACCCTGAGTTTGCAGCCTCAAGTCGAATGGGCACGGGGTTGCCCTTACTCGAAATAAGGCCGGATATCCCTGCAGTGACTTGAATGCAGGCTCGTCTTGCATCTCCCAAGATGAAAGGATGTCTGAATCCCCTGTGGAGACCACAGAGAAAGACCGAGTTCCCCACCTCATCGCGACCGGACGCCTCACATCCTTTGAAAATTCCAGAGGTACACTGAGATCAGTGCCTACAAAGGAGACGATGCCTGACTCCTCGGGAAACCTGATAGGAGTCCCAGGATCCCTGTGGCACGTAGAAAGGGACCCTTGGTCTCCCACCTCAGCTGGAGAGGCGTCCCAATTGCCCTGCCAAGCCTCGAGGAGAATCCCGAGTTGTCCCTCGCAACTAGGCAGGAGTCCTGACGTCAATGAATAAACACGTGTGTGGAAGGGCCATCCCCATCGTAACTCGAGAATATACCCCGGGTTCCCGCCGCAACTCGAGAAAAACCATGAGACTTCCCCCTCGCCGGGAGATGAGGCCCAATTCCCCTGCACTGCGTGCAGAGCAATTCCGTGTTGCACATCACACATGAAAGGAGCCTTGATTTCCTTGATGGCACTCCAGAGAATCCCCAAGAACACTGTTTCAAGGCTAGAGGGATCCTGAGGTCACTGTAGCAAAACGAAAGAGCTCTGTAGACCCAAAATCAACTCGAGATGAGAGGTTATTCCCTGGCTTCGACTCCAGAGGAATACCACCTTACCACAAGCACCTCAAGAGGAGGCTTCTGTCAGCTCTAGGTATGTGAGATGGACCCTGAGTTTGCGGCCTCAAGTGGATTGAACACGAGGATGCCCGGACTCAAAATAAGGCCGGATATTCCTGCAGTGACTTGAACGCAGGCTGGTCTTGCATCTCCCAAGACGAAATGATGTCTGAATCCCCTGTGGAGACCACAGAGAAAGACCTAGTTACCCACCTCATCGCGACCGGAGGCCTCACATCCTTTGAAAACTCCAGAGGTACGCGAAGATCAGTGCCTCCAAAGGAGACGATGCCTGACTCCTCGTGAAACTTGATAGGAGTCCCAGGATTCCTGTGGCACGTGGAAAGGGACCCTTGGTCTCCCGCCTCAGCTGGAGAGGCGTCCCAATTGCCCTGCTAAGCCTCGAGAAGAATCCCGAGTTGTCCCTCGCAACTAGGCAGGAGTCCTGACATCACTGAACAAACACGTGTGTGGAAGGGCCATCCCCGTCGTAACTGGAGAATATACCCTAGGTTCCCACCGCAACTCAAGAAAAAAAATGAGACTTCCTCCCTCGCCGCGAGATGAGGCCCGATTCCCCTGCACTGCGTGCAGAGGAGTTCCGTGTTGCACATAACACATGAAAGGAGCCTTGATTTCCTTGATGGCACTCCAGAGAAAACCCAAGAACACTGTGTCAAGGCTAGAGGGATCCTGAGGTCACTGTAGCAACACGAAAGAGCTCCGTGGACCAAAAATCAACTCGAGATGAGAGGTTAGTCCCTGGCTTCAACTCCAGAGGAATACCACCTTACCACAAGCACCTCAAGAGCAGGCTTCTCTCAGCTCTAGGTATGTTTGAGGGACCCTGAGTTTGCGGCCTCAAGTGGAATGGACACCGCGATGCCCTGACTCGAAATAAGGCCGGATATCCCTGCAGTGACTTGAATGCAGGCTCGTCTTGCATCTCCCAAGACGAAAGGATGTCTGAATCGCCTGTGGAGACCACAGAGAAAGACCTAGTTCCCCACCTCATCGCGTCCGGAGGCCTCACATCGTTTGAAAACTCCAGAGGTACGCGGAGATTAGTGCCTCCAAATGAGACGATGCCTGACTACTCGTGAAACTTGATAGGAGTCCCAGGATCCCTGTGGCACTTGGAAAGGGACCCTTGGTGTCACGCCTCTGCTGGAGAGGCGTCCCAATTGCCCTGCCAAGCCTCGAGGAGAATCCCGAATTGTCCCTCACCACTAGGCAGGAGTCCTAACGTCGCTGAACAAGGACGTGTGTGGAAGGGCCATCCCCGTCGTAACTCGAGAATATAACCCAAGTTCCCACCACAACTCGAGAAAAACCATGAGACTTCCCCCTCGCTGCGAGATGAGGCCGGATTCCCCTGCACTGTGTGCAGACCAATTCCGTGTTGCACATCACACAAGAAAGGAGGATTGATTTCCTTGATGGCACTCCAGAGAAACCCCAAGAACACTGTTTCAAGGCTAGAGGGATCCTGAGGTCACAGTTGCAACACGAAAGAGCTCCGTGGACCAAAAATCAACTCGAGATGAGAGGTTAGTACCTGGCCTCGACTCCAGAGGAATACCACCTTACCACAACACCTCAAGAGGAGGCTTCTCTCAGCTCTAGGTATGTGAGAGGGACCCTGAGTTTGCGGCCTCAAGTGGAATGGACACCGCGATGCCCTGACTCGAAATTAGGCCGGATATCCCTGCAGTGACTTGAATGCAGGCTCGTCTTGCATCTTGAAGACGAAAGGATGTCTGAATACCCTGTGGAGACAAGAGTGAAAGACCTAGTTCCCCACCTCATCGCGACCGGAGGCCTCACATTCTTTGAAAACTCCAGAGGTACACGGAGATCAGTGCCTCCAAAGGAGACGATGCCTGACTTCTCGTAAAACTTGATAGGAGTCCCAGGATTCCTGTGGCACGTGGAAAGGGACCCTTGGTCTCCCGCCTCAGCTGGAGAGGCGTCACAATTGCCCTGCCAAGCCTCGAAGAGAATCCCGAGTTGTCCCTCGCCACGAGGCAGCAGTCCTGACGTCGCTGAACAAACACGTGTGTGGACGGGCCATCCCCGTCGTAACTCGAGAATATACCCCAGGTTCCCGCCGCAACTCGAGAAAAACCATGAGACTTCCCCCTCGCCGCGAGATGAGGCCCGATTCCCCTGCACTGCGTGCATTGCAATTCCGTGTTGCACATCACACTTGAAAGGAGCTGTGATTTCCTTGATGGCACTCCAGAGAAACCCCAAGAACACTGTTTCAAGGCTAGAGGGATCCTGAGGTCACTGTAGCAACACGAAAGAGCTCCAGGGACCAAAAATCAACTCGAGATGAAAGGTTAGTCCCTGGCTTCGACTCCAGAGAAATACCCGCTTACGACAAGCACCTCAAAAGGAGGCTTCTCTCAGCTCTAGGTATGTGAGAGGGTCCCTGAGTTTGCGACCTGAAGTGGAATGGACACCACGATGCCCTGACTCGAAATAAGGCCGGATATCCCTACAGTGACTTGAATGCAGGCTCGTCTTGCATCTCACAAGACGAAAGGATGTCTGAATCCCCTGTGGAGACCACAGAGAAAGACCTAGTTCCCCACCTCATCGCGACCGGAGGCCTCACATCCTTTGAAAACTCCAGAGGGACGCGGAGATCAGTGCTTCCAAAGGATACGATGCCTGACTCCTCGTGAAATTTGATAGGAGTCCCAGGATTCTTGTGGCACGTGGAAAGGGACCTTTGGTCGCCTGCCTCAGCTGGAGAGGCGTCCCAATTGCCCTGCCAAGCCTCGAGGAGAATCCCGAGTTGTCCCTCGCAACTAGGCAGGAGTCCTGACGTCGCTGAACAAACACGGGTGTCGAAGGGACATCCCCGTCCAAAATCGAGATTATACCCCAGATTCCCGCCGCAACTCGAGAAAAACCATGAGACTTCCCCCTCGCTGCGAGATGAGACCCGATTCCCCTACACTGCGTGCAGAGCAATTCCGTGTTGCACATCACACATGAAAGGAGCCTTGATTTCCTTCATGGCACTCCAGAGAAACCCCAAGAACACTGTTTCAAGTCTAGAGGGATCCTGAGGTCACTGTAGCAACACGAAAGAGCTCCGTGGAACAAAAATCAACTCGAGATGAAAGGTTAGTCCCTGGCTTCGATTCCAGAGGCATACCACCTTACCACAAGCACCTCAAGAGGAGGCTTCTCTCAGCTCTAGGTATGTGAGAGGGACCCTGAGTTTGCGGCCTCAAGTACAATGGACACCGCGATGCCCTGACTCGAAATAAGGCCGGATATCCCTGCAGTGACTTGAATGCAGGCTTGTCTTGCATCTCCCAAGAAGAAAGGATGTCTGAATCCCCTGTGGAGACCACAGAGAAAGACCTAGTTCCCCACCTCATCGCGACCGGAGGCCTCACATCCTTTGAAAACTCCAGAGGGACGCGGAGATCAGTGCCTCCAAAAGAGACGATGCCTGACTCCTCGTGAAATTTGATAGGAGTCCCAGGATTCCTGTGGCACGTGAAAAGGGATCCTTGGTCTCCTGCCTCAGCTGGAGAGGCGTCCCAATTGCCCTGCCAAGCCTCGAGGAGAATCCCGAGTTGACCCTCGCAACTAGGCAGGAGTCCTGACGTCGCTGAACAAACACGTGGGTGGAAGGGCCATCCCCGTCGTAACTCGAGAATATACCCCGGGTTCCCGCCGCAACTCGAGATAAACCATGAGACTTCCCCCTGGCCGCGAGATGAGGACCGATTCCCCTGCACTGCGTGCAGATCAATTCCATGTTGCACATCACACATGAAAGGAGCCTTGATTTCCTTGATGGCACTCCAGAGAATCCCCAAGAACACTGTTTCAAGGCTAGAGGGATCCTGAGGTCACTGTAGCAAAACGAAAGAGCTCTGTAGACCCAAAATCAACTCGAGATGAGAGGTTATTCCCTGGCTTCGACTCCAGAGGAATACCACCTTACCACAAGCACCTCAAGAGGAGGCTTCTGTCAGCTCTAGGTATGTGAGATGGACCCTGAGTTTGCGGCCTCAAGTGGATTGAACACGAGGATGCCCGGACTCAAAATAAGGCCGGATATTCCTGCAGTGACTTGAACGCAGGCTGGTCTTGCATCTCCCAAGACGAAATGATGTCTGAATCCCCTGTGGAGACCACAGAGAAAGACCTAGTTACCCACCTCATCGCGACCGGAGGCCTCACATCCTTTGAAAACTCCAGAGGTACGCGAAGATCAGTGCCTCCAAAGGAGACGATGCCTGACTCCTCGTGAAACTTGATAGGAGTCCCAGGATTCCTGTGGCACGTGGAAAGGGACCCTTGGTCTCCCGCCTCAGCTGGAGAGGCGTCCCAATTGCCCTGCTAAGCCTCGAGAAGAATCCCGAGTTGTCCCTCGCAACTAGGCAGGAGTCCTGACATCACTGAACAAACACGTGTGTGGAAGGGCCATCCCCGTCGTAACTGGAGAATATACCCTAGGTTCCCACCGCAACTCAAGAAAAAAAATGAGACTTCCTCCCTCGCCGCGAGATGAGGCCCGATTCCCCTGCACTGCGTGCAGAGGAGTTCCGTGTTGCACATAACACATGAAAGGAGCCTTGATTTCCTTGATGGCACTCCAGAGAAAACCCAAGAACACTGTGTCAAGGCTAGAGGGATCCTGAGGTCACTGTAGCAACACGAAAGAGCTCCGTGGACCAAAAATCAACTCGAGATGAGAGGTTAGTCCCTGGCTTCAACTCCAGAGGAATACCACCTTACCACAAGCACCTCAAGAGCAGGCTTCTCTCAGCTCTAGGTATGTTTGAGGGACCCTGAGTTTGCGGCCTCAAGTGGAATGGACACCGCGATGCCCTGACTCGAAATAAGGCCGGATATCCCTGCAGTGACTTGAATGCAGGCTCGTCTTGCATCTCCCAAGACGAAAGGATGTCTGAATCGCCTGTGGAGACCACAGAGAAAGACCTAGTTCCCCACCTCATCGCGTCCGGAGGCCTCACATCGTTTGAAAACTCCAGAGGTACGCGGAGATTAGTGCCTCCAAATGAGACGATGCCTGACTACTCGTGAAACTTGATAGGAGTCCCAGGATCCCTGTGGCACTTGGAAAGGGACCCTTGGTGTCACGCCTCTGCTGGAGAGGCGTCCCAATTGCCCTGCCAAGCCTCGAGGAGAATCCCGAATTGTCCCTCACCACTAGGCAGGAGTCCTAACGTCGCTGAACAAGGACGTGTGTGGAAGGGCCATCCCCGTCGTAACTCGAGAATATAACCCAAGTTCCCACCACAACTCGAGAAAAACCATGAGACTTCCCCCTCGCTGCGAGATGAGGCCGGATTCCCCTGCACTGTGTGCAGACCAATTCCGTGTTGCACATCACACAAGAAAGGAGGATTGATTTCCTTGATGGCACTCCAGAGAAACCCCAAGAACACTGTTTCAAGGCTAGAGGGATCCTGAGGTCACAGTTGCAACACGAAAGAGCTCCGTGGACCAAAAATCAACTCGAGATGAGAGGTTAGTACCTGGCCTCGACTCCAGAGGAATACCACCTTACCACAACACCTCAAGAGGAGGCTTCTCTCAGCTCTAGGTATGTGAGAGGGACCCTGAGTTTGCGGCCTCAAGTGGAATGGACACCGCGATGCCCTGACTCGAAATTAGGCCGGATATCCCTGCAGTGACTTGAATGCAGGCTCGTCTTGCATCTTGAAGACGAAAGGATGTCTGAATACCCTGTGGAGACAAGAGTGAAAGACCTAGTTCCCCACCTCATCGCGACCGGAAGCCTCACATCCTTCGAAAACTGCAGAGGTACACGGAGATCAGTGCCTCCAAAGGAGACGATGCCTGACTTCTCGTGAAACTTGATAGGAGTCCCAGGATTCCTGTGGCACGTGGAAAGGGACCCTTGGTCTCCCGCCTCAGCTGGAGAGGCGTCCCAATTGCCCTGCCAAGCCTCGAAGAGAATCCCGAGTTGTCCCTCGCCACGAGGCAGCAGTCCTGACGTCGCTGAACAAACACGTGTGTGGACGGGCCATCCCCGTCGTAACTCGAGAATATACCCCAGGTTCCCGCCGCAACTCGAGAAAAACCATGAGACTTCCCCCTCGCCGCGAGATGAGGCCCGATTCCCCTGCACTGCGTGCATTGCAATTCCGTGTTGCACATCACACTTGAAAGGAGCTGTGATTTCCTTGATGGCACTCCAGAGAAACCCCAAGAACACTGTTTCAAGGCTAGAGGGATCCTGAGGTCACTGTAGCAACACGAAAGAGCTCCAGGGACCAAAAATCAACTCGAGATGAAAGGTTAGTCCCTGGCTTCGACTCCAGAGAAATACCCGCTTACGACAAGCACCTCAAAAGGAGGCTTCTCTCAGCTCTAGGTATGTGAGAGGGTCCCTGAGTTTGCGACCTGAAGTGGAATGGACACCGCGATGCCCTGACTCGAAATAAGGCCGGATATCCCTACAGTGACTTGAATGCAGGCTCGTCTTGCATCTCCCAAGACGAAAGGATGTCTGAATCCCCTGTGGAGACCACAGAGAAAGACCTAGTTCCCCACCTCATCGCGACCGGAGGCCTCACATCCTTTGAAAACTCCAGAGGGACGCGGAGATCAGTGCTTCCAAAGGATACGATGCCTGACTCCTCGTGAAATTTGATAGGAGTCCCAGGATTCTTGTGGCACGTGGAAAGGGACCTTTGGTCGCCTGCCTCAGCTGGAGAGGCGTCCCAATTGCCCTGCCAAGCCTCGAGGAGAATCCCGAGTTGTCCCTCGCAACTAGGCAGGAGTCCTGACGTCGCTGAACAAACACGGGTGTCGAAGGGACATCCCCGTCCAAAATCGAGATTATACCCCAGATTCCCGCCGCAACTCGAGAAAAACCATGAGACTTCCCCCTCGCTGCGAGATGAGACCCGATTCCCCTACACTGCGTGCAGAGCAATTCCGTGTTGCACATCACACATGAAAGGAGCCTTGATTTCCTTCATGGCACTCCAGAGAAACCCCAAGAACACTGTTTCAAGTCTAGAGGGATCCTGAGGTCACTGTAGCAACACGAAAGAGCTCCGTGGAACAAAAATCAACTCGAGATGAAAGGTTAGTCCCTGGCTTCGATTCCAGAGGCATACCACCTTACCACAAGCACCTCAAGAGGAGGCTTCTCTCAGCTCTAGGTATGTGAGAGGGACCCTGAGTTTGCGGCCTCAAGTACAATGGACACCGCGATGCCCTGACTCGAAATAAGGCCGGATATCCCTGCAGTGACTTGAATGCAGGCTTGTCTTGCATCTCCCAAGAAGAAAGGATGTCTGAATCCCCTGTGGAGACCACAGAGAAAGACCTAGTTCCCCACCTCATCGCGACCGGAGGCCTCACATCCTTTGAAAACTCCAGAGGGACGCGGAGATCAGTGCCTCCAAAAGAGACGATGCCTGACTCCTCGTGAAATTTGATAGGAGTCCCAGGATTCCTGTGGCACGTGAAAAGGGATCCTTGGTCTCCTGCCTCAGCTGGAGAGGCGTCCCAATTGCCCTGCCAAGCCTCGAGGAGAATCCCGAGTTGACCCTCGCCACTAGGCAGGAGCCCTGACGTCGCTGAACAAACACGTGGGTGGAAGGGCCATCCCCGTCGTAACTCGAGAATATACCCCGGGTTCCCGCCGCAACTCGAGATAAACCATGAGACTTCCCCCTGGCCGCGAGATGAGGACCGATTCCCCTGCACTGCGTGCAGATCAATTCCATGTTGCACATCACACATGAAAGGAGCCTTGATTTCCCTAATGGAACTCCAGAGAAACCCCAAGAACACTGTTTCAAGGCTAGAGGGATCCTGAGGTCACTGTAGCAACACGAAAGAACTCCGTGGACCAAAAATCAACTCGAGATGAGAGATTATTCCCTGGCTTCGACTCCAGAGGCATACCACCTTACCACAAGCACCTCAAGAGGAGGCTTCTCTCAGGTCTAGGTATGTGAGAGGGACCCTGAGTTTGCGGCCTCAAGTACAATGGACACCGCGAAGCCCTGATTCGAAATAAGGCCGGATATCCCTGCAGTGACTTGAATGCAGGCTCGTCTTGCATCTCCCAAGAAGAAAGGATGTCTGAATCCCCTGTGGAGACCACAGAGAAAGACCTAGTTCCCCACCTCATCGCGACCGGAGGCCTCACATCCTTTGAAAACTCCAGAGGGACGCGGAGATCAGTGCCTCCAAAGGAGACGATGCCTGACTCCTCGTGAAACTTGATAGGAGTCCCAGGATTCCTGTGGCACGTGAAAAGGGATCCTTGGTCTCCTGCCTCAGCTGGAGAGGCGTCCCAATTGCCCTGCCAAGCCTCGAGGAGAATCCCGAGTTGACCCTCGCAACTAGGCAGGAGTCCTGACGTCGCTGAACAAACACGTGTGTGGAAGGGCCATCCCCGTCGTAACTCGAGAATATACCCCGGGTTCCCGCCGCAACTCGAGAAAAACCATGAGACTTCCCCCTGGCCGCGAGATGAGGCCCGATTCCCCTGCACTGCGTGCAGAGCAATTCCATGTTGCACATCACACATGAAAGGAGCCTTGATTTCCCTAATGGAACTCCAGAGAAACCCCAAGAACACTGTTTCAAGGCTAGAGGATCCTGAGGTCACTGTAGCAACACGAAAGAGCTCCGTAGACCAAAAATCAACTCGAGATGAGAGATTAGTCCCTGGCTTCGACTGCAGAGGAATACCACCTTACCACAAGGACCTCAAGAGGAGGCTTCTCTCAGCTCTAGGTATATGAGAGGGACCCTGATTTTGCGGCCTCAAGTGGCATGGACACCGCGATGCCCTGACTCGAAATACGGCCGGATATCCCTGCAGTGACTTGAATGCAGGCTCGTCTTGCATCTTCCAAGACGAAAGGATGTCTGAATCCCCTGTGGAGACCACAGAGAAAGACCTAGTTCCCCACCTCATCGCGACCGGAGGTGTCACATTCTTTGAAAACTCCATAGGTACGCGGAGATCAGTGCCTCCAAAGGAGACTATGCCTGACTCCTCGTGAAATTTGATAGGAGTCCCAGTATTCCTGTGGCACGTGGAAAGGGACCCTTAGTCTCCTGCCTCAGCTGGAGAGGCGTCCCAATTGCCCTGCCAAGCCTCGAGGAGAATCCCGAGTTGTCCCTCGCAACTAGGCAGGAGTCCTGACGTCGCTGAACAAACACGTGTGTGGAAGGGCCATCCCCGTCGTAACTCGAGAATATACCCCAGGTTCCCGCCGCAACTCGAGAAAAACCATGAGACTTCCCCCTCGCTGCGAGATGAGACCCGGTTTCCCTGCACTGCGTGCAGAGCAATTCCGTGTTGCACATCACACATGAAAGGAGCCTTGATTTTCCTAATGGAACTCCAGAGAAACCCCAAGGACACTGTTTCAAGGCTAGAGGATCCTGAGGTCACTGTAGCAACACGAAAGGGCTCCGTAGACCAAAAATCAACTCGAGATGAGAGGTTCGTCCCTGGCTTTGACTCCAGACGAGTACCACCTTACCACAAGCACTTCAAGAGGAGGCTTCTCTCAGCTATAGGTATGTGAGAGGGACCCTGAGATTATGGCCTCAAGTGGAATGGACACGGGGATGCCCTGATTCGAAATAAGGCCGGATATCCCTACAGTGACTTGAATGCAGGCTCGTCTTGCATCTCCCAAGACGAAAGGATGTCTGAATCCCCTGTGGAGACCACAGAGAAAGACCTAGTTCCCCACCTCATCGCGACCGGAGGCCTCACAAAGTTTGAAAACTCCAGAGGGACGCGGAGATCAGTGCTTCCAAAGGATACGATGCCTGACTCCTCGTGAAATTTGATAGGAGTCCAAGGATTCTTGTGGCACGTGGAAAGAGACCCTTGGTCGCCTTCCTCAGCTGGAGAGGCGTCCCAGTTGCCCTGCCAAGCCTCGAGGAGATCCCGAGTTGTCCCTCGCAACTAGGCAGGAGTCGTGACGTCGCTGAACAAACACGGGTGTCGAAGGGACATCCCCGTCCAAAACCGAGATTATACCCCAGGTTCCCGCCGCAACTCGAGAAAAACCATGAGACTTCCCCCTCGCCGCGAGATGAGACCCGATTCCCCTGCACTGCGTGCAGAGCAATTCCGGGTTGCACATCACACATGAAAGGAGCCTTGATTTCCTTCATGGCACTCCTGAGGAACCCCAAGAACACTGTTTCAAGTCTAGAGGGATCCTGAGGTCACTGTAGCAACACGAAAGAGCTCCGTAGACCAAAAATCAACTCGAGATGAGAGGTTCGTCCCTGGCTTCGACTCCAGAGGAATACCACCTTACCATAAGCACCTCAAGAGGAGGCTTCTCTCAGCTCTAGGTATGTGAGAGGGACCCTGAGTTTGCGGCCTCAAGTGGAATGGACACGGGAATGACCTGACTTAAAATAAGGCCGGATATCCCTGCAGTGACTTGAATGCAGGCTCGTCTTGCATCTCCCAAAAAGAAAGGATGTCTGAATCCCCTGTGGAGACCACAGAGAAAGACCTAGTTCCCCACCTCATCGCGACCGCAGGCCTCACATCCTTTGAAAACTAAACAGGGAAGCAGAGATCAGTGCCTCCAAAGGAGACGATGCCTGACTCCTCGTGAAACTTGATAGGAGTCCCAGGATTCCTGTGGCACGTGGAAAGGGATCCTTGGTCTCCCGCCTCAGCTGGAGAGGCGTCCCAATTGCCCTGCCAAGCCTCGAGGGGAATCCCGAGTTGTCCCTCCCAACTAGGCAGGAGTCCTGACGTCGCTGAAGAAACACGTGTGTGGAAGGGCCATCCCCGTCGTAACTCGAGAATATACCCCAGGTTCCCTCCGCAACTCGAGAAAAACCATGAGACTTCCCCGTCGCCGAGAGATGAGGCCTGATTCAACTGCACTGCGTGCAGAGCAATTCCGTGTTGCACATCACACATGAAAGGAGCCTTGATTTCCTTGATGGCACTCCAGAGAATACACAAGAACACTGTGTCTAGGCTAGAGGGATCCTGAGGTCACTGTAGCAACACAAAAGAGCTCCGTGGGCCAAAAATCAACTTGAGATGAGGTTAGTCCCTGGCTTCGACTCCAGAGGAATACCACCTTACCACAAGCCCCTCAAGAGGAGGCTTCTCTCAGCTCTAGGTATGTGAGAGGGACCCTGAGTTTGCGGCCTCAAGTGGAATGGACACGGCGATGCCCTGACTCGAAATAAAGCTGGATATCCCTGCAGTGACTTGAATGCAGGCTCGTCTTGCTTCTCCCAAGACGAAAGGATGTCTGAATCCCCTGTGGAGACCAGAGGGAAAGACCTAGTTCCCCACCTCATCGCGACCGGAGGCCTCACATCCTTTGAAAACTCCAGAGGTACGCGGAGATCAGTGCCTCCAAAGGAGACGATGCCTGATTCCTCGTGAAACTTGATAGGAGTCCCAGGATTCCTGTGGCACGTGGAAAGGGATACTTGGTCTCCCGCCTCAGCTGGAGAGGCGTCCCAATTGCCCTGCCAAGCCTCGTGGAGAATCCCGAGTTGTCCCTCGCAACTAGGCAGGAGTCCTGATGTCGCTGAACAAACACGTGTGTGGAAGGGCCATCCCCGTCGTAACTCGAGAATATACCCCAGGTTCCCGCCGCAACTCGAGAAAAACCAGGAGACTTCCCCCTCGCCGCGAGATGAGGCCCGATTCCCCTGCACTGCGTGCAGAACAATTCCGTGTTGCACATCACACATGAAAGGAGCCTTGATTTCCTTGATGGCACTGCAGAGAAACCCCAAGAACACTGTTTCAAGGCTAGAGGGATCCTGAGGTGACTGTAGCAACACGAAAGAGCTCCGTGGACCAAAAATCAACTCAAGATGAGAGGTTAGTCCCTGGCTTCGACTCCAGGGGAATACCACCTTACCAGAAGCTCCTCAAGACGAGGCTTCTCTCAGCTCTAGGTATGCACCTTACCAGAAGCCCCTCAAGAGGAGGCTTCTCTCAGCTCTAGGTATGTGAGAGGGACCCTGAGTTTGCGGTCTCAAGTGGAATGGATACGGGGATGCCGTGACTCGAAATAAGGCCGGACATCCCTGCAGTGACATGAATGCAGCTCGTCTTGCATCTCCCCAGACAAAAGGATGTCTGAATCCCCTGTGGAGACCACAGAGGAAGACCTAGTTCCCCATCGCATTGCGACCGGAGGCCTCCCATCCTTTGAAAACTCCAGAGGTACGCGGCGATCAGTGCCTCAAAAGGAGACGATGCCTGACTCCTCGTGAAACTTGACAGGAGTCCCAGGATTCCTGTTGCACGTGGAAAGGGACCCTTGATCTCCCGCCTCAGCTGGAGAGGCGTCCCAATTTCCCTGCCAAGCCTCGAGGAGAATCCCGAGTTGTCCCTCAGAACTAGGCAGGAGTCCTGACGTCGCTGAACAAACACGTGTGTGAAAAAGCCATCACCGTCGTACCTCGAGAATATACCCCAGGTTCCCGCCGCAACTCGAGAAAAACCATGAGACTCCCCCCTCGCCGCGAGATGAGGCCCGATTCCCCTGCACTGTGTGCAGAACAATTACGTGTTGCACATCACACATGAAAGGAACCTTGATTTCCTTGAAGGCACTCCAGAGAAACCCCAAGAACACTGTTTCAAGGCTAGAGGGATCCTGAGGTCACTGTTGCAACACGAAAGAGCTCCGTGAACCAAGAATCAACTCGAGATGCGAGGTTAGTCCCTGGCTTCGACTCCAGAGGAATACCACCTTACCACAAGCACCTCAAGAGGAGGCTTCTCTCAGCTCTAAGAATGTGAGAGTGACCCTGAGTTTGCAGCCTCAAGTGGAATGGACACCGCGATGCCCTGACTCGAAATAAGGCCGGATATCCCTGCAGTGCCTTGAATGCAGGCTCGTCTTGCATCTCTCATGACGAAAGTATGTCTGAATCCCCTGTGACCACCACAGAGAAAGACCTAGTTCCCCACCTCATCGCGACCGGAGGCTTCACATCCTTTGAAAACTCCAGAGGTACGCGGAGATCAGTGCCTCCAAAGGAGACGATGCCTGACTCCTCGTGAAACTTGATAGGAGTCCCAGGATTCCTGTGGCACGGGGAAAGGGACCTTTGGTCTCCTGCCTCAGATGGAGAGGCGTCCCAATTGCCATGCCAAGTCTCGAGGAGAATCCCGAGTTGTCCCTCGCAACTAGGCAGGAGTCCTGACGTCGCTGAACAAACACGTGGGTGGAAAGGCCATCCCCGTTGAACACTCGAGAGTACACCCCAGGTTCCCGCCGTAACTCGAGAAAAACCATGAGACTTCCCCCTCGCCGCGAGATGAGGCCCGATTCCCCTGCACTGTGTGCAGAGCAATTCCGTGTTGCACATCACACAGGAAAGGAGCCTTGATTTCCTTGATGGCACTCCCGAGAAACCCCAAGAGCACTGCTTCAAGGCTAGAGGGATCCTGAGGTCACTGTAGCAACACGAAAGAGCTCCGTGGACCAAAAATCAACTCGAGATGAGAGGTTAGTCCCTGGCTTCGACTCCAGAGGAATACCACCTTACCACAAACACCTCAAGAGGAGTCTTCTCTCAGCTCTAGGTATGTGAGAGGGACCCTGAGTTTGCGGCCTCAAGTGGAATGGACTCCGCGATGCCCTGACTCGAAATAAGGCCGGATATGCCTGCAGTGACTTGAATGCAGGCTCGTCTTGCATTTCCCAAGACGAAAGGATGCCTGAATCCCCTGTGGAGATCACAGAGAAAGACCTAGTTCCCCAACTCATCGCGACCGGAGGCCTCACATCCTTTGAAAACTCCAGAGGTATGCGGAGATCAGTGCCTCCAAAGGAGACGATGCCTGACTCCTTGTGAAACTTGATAGGAGTCCCAGGATTCCTGTGGCACGAGGACAGGGACACTTGGTCCCCCGCCTCAGGTGGAGGGGCGTCCCTTTTGCCCTGCCAAGCCTCGAGGAAAATCCCGAGTTGTCCCTCGCAACTAGGCAGGAGTCCTGACGTCGCTGAACAAACACGTGTGTGGAAGGGCCATCCCCGTCGTAACTCGAGAATATACCCCAGGTTCCCGCCGCTACTCGAGAAAAACCATGAGACTTCCTCCTCACCGCGAGATGAGGCCCGATTCCCCTGCACTGCGTGCAGAGCAATTCCGTGTTGCACATCACACATGAAAGGAGCCTTGATTTCCTTGATGGCACTCCAGAGAAACCCCAAGAACACTGTTTCAAGGCTAGAGGGATCCTGAGGTCACTGTAGGAACACGAAAGAGCTCCGTGGACCAAAAATCAACTCGAGATGAGAGGTTAGTCCCTTCCTTCGACTCCAGAGGAATACCACCTTACCACAAGCACCTCAAGGGATGCTTCTCTCAGCTCTAGGTATGTGAGAGGGACCCTGAGTTTGCGGCCTCAAATGGAATGGACACCGCTATGCCCTGACTCGAAGTCAAGCCGGATATCCCTGCAGTGATTTGAATGAGGGCTCGTCTTGCATCTCCCATGACGAAAAGATATCTGAATCCCCTGTGGAGACCACAGAGAAAAACCTAGTTCCCCACCTCATCGCGACCGGAGGCCTCACATTCTTTGAAAACTCCAGAGGGACGCGGAGATCAGTGCCTCCAAAGGAGACGATGCCTGACTCCTTGTGAAACTTGATAGGAGTCCCAGGATTCCTGTGGCACGTGGAAAGGGACCCTTGGTCTCCCACCTCAGCTGGAGAGGCGTCCCAATTGCCCTGCCAAGCCTCGAGGAGAATCCCGAGTTGTCCCTCTGAACTAGGCAGGAGTCCTGAAGTGGCTGAACTAACACGTGGGTGGAAGGGCCATCCCCGTCGTAACTCGGGAATATACCCCAGGTTCCCGCCGCAACTCAAGAAAAACCATGAGACTTCCCCCTCGCCGCGAGATGAGGCCCGATTCCCCTGCACTGAGTGCAGAGCAATTCCGTGTTGCACATCACACAGGACAGGAGCCTTGATTTCCTTGATGGCACTCCAGAGAAACCCCAAGAACACTGTTTCAAGGCTAGAGGGATCCTGAGGTCACTGTAGCGACACGAAAGAGCTCCGTGGACCAAAAATCAACTCGAGATGAGAGGTTAGTCCCTGGCTTCGACTCCAGAGGAATACCACCTTACCAGAAGCACCTCAAGAGGAGGCTTCTCTCAGCTCTAGGTATGTGAGAGGGACCCTGAGTTTGCGGCCTCAAGTGGAACGGACACCGCGATGCCCTGACTCGAAATAAGGCCGGATATCCCTGCAGTGACTTGAATGCAGGCTCGTCTTGCATCTCTAAAGACGAAAGGTGTCTGAATCCCCTGTGGAGACCACAGAGAAAGACCTAGTTCCCCACCTCATCGCGACCGGAGGCCTCACATCCTTCGAAAACTGCAGAGGTACGCGGAGATCAGTGCCTCCAAAGGAGACGATGACTGACTCCTCGTGAAACTTCATAGGAGTCCCAGGATTCCTGTGGCACGTGGAAAGGGACCCTTGGTCTCCCGCCTCAGCTGGAGAGGCGTCCCAATTGCCCTGCCAAGCCTCGAAGAGAATCCCGAGTTGTCCCTCGCAACTAGGCAGGAGTCCTGACGTCGCTGAACAAACACGTGTGTGGAAGAGCCATCCCCGTCGTAACTCGAGAATATACCCCAGGTTCGCGCCGTAACTCAAGAAAAACCATGAGACGTCCCCTTCGCCGCGAGATGAGGCCCGATTCCCCTGCACTGCGTGCAGAGGAACACCGTGTTGCACATGACACATGAAAGGAGCCTTGATTTCCTTGATGGCACTCCAGAGAAACCCCAAGACACTGTTTCAAGGCTAGAGGGATCCTGAGGTCACGGTAGCAACATGAAAGAGGTCCGTGGACCAAGAATCAACTCGAGATGAGAGGTTAGTCCCTGGCTTCGACACCAGAGGAATACCACCTTACCACAAGCACCTCAAGAGGAGGCTTCTCTCAGCTCTATGTATGTGAGAGGGACCCTGAGTTTGCGGCCTCAAGTGGAATGGACACCACAATGCCCTGACTCGAAATAAGGCCGGATATCCCTGCAGTGACTTGAATGCAGGCTCCTCTTGCATCTCCCAAGACGAAAGGATGTCTGAATCCCCTGTGGAGACCACAGAGAAAGACGTAGTTCCCCACCTCATCGCGACCGGAAGCCTCACATCCTTCGAAAACTGCAGAGGTACGCGGAGATCAGTGCCTCCAAAGGAGACGATGCCTGACTCCTCGTGAAACTTGATAGGAGTCCCAGGATTCCTGTGGCACGTGGAAAGGGACCCTTGGTCTCCCGCCTCAGCTGGAGAGGCGTCCCAATTGCCCTGCCAAGCCTCGAAGAGAATCCCGAGTTGTCCCTCGCAACTAGGCAGGAGTCCTGACGTCGCTGAACAAACACGTGTGTGGCAGAGCCATCCCCGTCGTAACTCGAGAATATACCCCAGGTTCGCGCCGTAACTCGAGAAAAACCATGAGACGTCCCCTTCGCCGCGAGATGAGGCCCGATTCCCCTGCACTGCGTGCAGAGGAACACCGTGTTGCACATGACACATGAAAGGAGCCTTGATTTCCTTGATGGCACTCCAGAGAAACCCCAAGAACACTGTTTCAAGGCTAGAGGGATCCTGAGGTCACTGTAGCAACATGAAAGAGGTCCGTGGACCAAGAATCAACTCGAGATGAGAGGTTAGTCCCTGGCTTCGACTCCAGAGGAATACCACCTTACCACAAGCACCTCAAGAGGAGGCTTCTCTCAGCTCTAGGTATGTGAGAGGGACCCTGAGTTTGCGGCCTCAAGTGGAATGGACACCGTGATGCCCTGACTCGACAAAAGGCCCGATATCCCTGCAGTGACTTGAATGCAGGCTCCTCTTGCATCTCCCAAGATGAAAGGATGTCTGAATCCCCTGTGGAGACCACAGAGAAAGACCTAGTTCCCCACCTCATCGCGACCGGAGGCCTCACATCCTTTGAAAACTCCAGAGGTATGCGGAGATCAGTGCCTCCAAAGGAGACGATGCCTGTCTCCTTGTGAAACTTGATAGGAGTCCCAGGATTCCTGTGGCACGAGGACAGGGACACTTGGTCCCCCGCCTCAGCTGGAGGGGCGTCCCTATTGCCCTGCCAAGCCTCGAGGAAAATCCCGAGTTGTCCCTCGCAACTTGGCAGGAGTCCTGACGTCGCTGAACAAACACGTGTGTGGAAGGGCCATCCCCGTCGTAACTCGAGAATATACCCCAGGTTCCCGCCGCTACTCGAGAAAAACCATGAGACTTCCCCCTCACCGCGAGATGAGGCCCGATTCCCCTGCACTGCGTGCAGAGCAATTCCGTGTTGCACATCACACATGAAAGGAGCCTTGATTTCCTTGATGGCACTCCAGAGAAACCCCAAGAACACTGTTTCAAAGCTAGAGGGATCCTGAGGTCACTGTAGGAACACGAAAGAGCTCCGTGGACCAAAAATCAACTCGAGATGAGAGGTTAGTCCCTTCCTTCGACTCCAGAGGAATACCACCTTACCAAAAGCACCTCAAGGGATGCTTCTCTCAGCTCTAGGTATGTGAGAGGGACCCTGAGTTTGCGGCCTCAAATGGAATGGACACCACTATGCCCTGACTCGAAGTCAAGCCGGATATCCCTGCAGTGATTTGAATGAGGGCTCGTCTTGCATCTCCCAAGACGAAAGGATGTCTGAATCCCCTGTGGAGACCACAGAGAAAGACCTAGTTCCCCACCTCATCGCGACCGGAGGCCTCACATCCTTTGAAAACTCCAGAGGGACGCGGAGATCAGTGCCTCCAAAGGAGACGATGCCTGATTCCTCGTGAAACTTGATAGGAGTCCCAGGATTCCTGTGGCACGTGAAAAGGGACACTTGGTCTCCTGCCTCAGCTGGAGAGGTGTCCCAATTGCCCTGCCAAGCCTCCAGGAGAATCCCGAGTTGTCCCTCGCAACTAGGCAGGAGTCCTGACGTCAGTGAACAAACACGTGTGTGGAAGGGCCATCCCCGTCGAAACTCGAGAATATACCCCAGGTTTCCGCCGCAACTCGAGAAAAACCTTGAGACTTCCCTCTCGCCTTGAGATGAGGCCCGATTCCCCTGCACTGCGTGCAGAGCAATTACGTGTTGCACATCACACAGGAAAGGAGCCTTGATTTCCTTGATGGCACTCCAGAGAAATCCCAAGAACAGTGTTTCAAGGCTAGAGGGATCCTGAGGTCACTGTAGCAACACCAAAGAGCTCCGTGGACCAAGAATCAACTCGAGATGAGAGGTTAATCCCTGGCTTCGACTCCGGAGGAATACCACCTTACCATAAGCACCTCAAGAGGAGGCTTCTCTCAGCTCTAGGTATGTGAGAGGGACCCTGAGTTTCCGACCTCAAGTGGAATGGACACCGCGATGCCCTGACTCGAAATAAGGCCGGATATGCCTGCAGTGACTTGAATGCAGGCTGGTCTTGCATCTCGCAAGACGAAAGGATGCCTGAGTCCCCTGTGAAGACCACAGAGAAAGACCTAGTTTCCCACCTCATTGCGACCGGAGGCCTCACATCCTATGAAAACTCCAGAGGGACGCGGAGATCAGTGCCTCCAAAGGAGATGATGCCTGACTCCTCGTGAAACTTGATAGGAGTCCCAGGATTCCTGTGCCACGTGGAAAGGGACACTTGGTCTCCCGCCTCAGCTGGAGAGGTGTCCCAATTGCCCTGCCAAGCCTCGAGGAGAATCCCGAGTTGTCCCTCGCAACTAGGCAGGAGTCCTGACGGTGCTGAACAAACAGGTGTGTGGAAGGGCCATCCCCGGCGTAACTCGAGAATATACCCCAGGTTCCCGCGCAACTCGAGAAAAACCATGAGACTTCCCCCTCGCCGCGAGATGAGGCCCGATTCCCCTGCACTGCGTGCAGAGCAATGCCGTGTTGCACATCACACAGGAAAGGAGCCTTCATTTCCTTGATGGCACTCCAGAGAAAGCCCAAGAACACTGTTTCAAGGCTAGAGGGATCCTGAGGTCACTGTAGCAACACGAAAGAGCTCCGTGGACCAAAAATCAACTCGAGATGAGAGGTTAGTCCCTTTCTTCGACTCCAGAGGAATACCACCTTACACAAGCACCTCAAGAGGAGGCTTCTCTCAGCTCTAGGTATGTGAGAGGGACCCTGAGTTTGCGGCCTTAAGTGGAATAGACACCGCGATGCCGTGACTCGAAATAAGGCCGGATATGCCTGCAGTGACTTGAATGCAGGCTCGTCTTGCATCTCCCAAGACAAAAGGATGTTTGAATAACCTGTGGAGACCACAGAGAATGACCTAGTTCCCCACCTCATCGCGACCGGAGGCCTCACATCCTTTGAAAACTCCAGAGGGACGCGGAGATCAGTGCCTCCAAAGGAGACGATCCCTGACTCCTCTTGAAACTTGATAGGAGTCCCAGGATTCCTGTGGCACGTGGAAAGGGACCCTTGGTCTCCCGCCTCAGCTGGAGAGGCGTCCCAAATGCCCTGACAAGCCTCGAGGAGAATCCCTAGTTGTCCCTCGCAACTAGGCAGGAGTCCTGACGTCGCTGAACAAACACGTGTGTGGAAGGGCCATCCCCGTCGTAACTCGAGAATATACCCCAGGTTCCCGCCGCAACTCGAGAAAAACCATGAGACTTCCCCATCGCCGCGAGATGAGGCCCGATTCCCCTGCACTGCGTGCAGAGCAATGCCGTGTTGCACAGCACACAGGAAAGGAGCCTTGATTTCCTTGATGGCACTCCATAGAAACCCCAAGAACACTGTTTCAAGGCTCGAGGGATCCTGAGGTCACTGTAGCAACACGAAAGAGCTCCGAGGACCACAAATCAGCTCGAGAAGACAGGTTAGTTCCTGGCTTCGACTCCAGAGGAACAACAGCTTACCACAAGCACCTCAAGAGGAGGCTTCTCTCAGCTCTAGGTATGTGAGAGGGACCCTGAGTTTGCGGCCTCAAGTGGAATAGACACCACGATGCCCTGACACGAAATAAGGCCGGATATGCCTGCAGTGACTTGAATGCAGGCTCGTCTTGCATCTCTAAAGACGAAAGGATGTCTGAATCCCCTGTGGAGACCACAGAGTAAGACCTAGTTCCCCACCTCATCGCGACATAAGGCCTCACATCCTTTGAAAACTCCAGAGGGACGCGTAGATCAGTGCCTCCAAAGGAGACGATGCCTGACTCCTCGTGAAACTTGATAGGCGTCCCAGGATTCCTGTGGCACGTGGAAAGGGACCCTTGGTCTCCCGCCTCAGTTGGAGAGGCGTCCCAATGGCCCTGCCAAGCATCGAGGAGAATCCCGAGTTGTCCCTCGCAACTAGGCAGGAGTCCTGACGTCGCTGAATAATCACGTGTGTGGAAGGGCCATCCCCGTCGTAACTCGAGAATATACCCCAGGTTCCCGCCGCAACTCGAGAAAAACCATGAGACTTCCCCCTCGCCGCGAGATGAGGCCCGATTCCCCTGCACTGCGTGCAGAGCAATGCCGTGTTGCACATCACACAGGACAGGAGCCTTGATTTCCTTCATGGTACTCCAGAGAAAGCCCAAGAACACTGTTTCAAGGCTAGAGGGATCCTAAAGTCACTGTAGCAACACGAAAGAGCTCTGGGGACCAAAAATCAACTCGAGATGAGAGGTTAGGCCCTGGCTTCGACTCCAGAGGAATACCACCTTACCACAAGCACCTCAAGAGGAGGCTTCTCTCAGCTCTAGCTATGTGAGAGGGACCCTGAGTTTGCGACCTCAAGCGGAATGGACACCGCGATGCCCTGACTCGAAATAAGGCCGGATATCGCTGCAGTGACTTGAATGCAGGCTCGTCTTGCATCTCCCAAGACGAAAGGATGTCTGAATCCCCTGTGGAGACCACAGAGAAAGACCTAATTCCCCACCTCATCGCGACCGGAGGCCTCACATCCTTTGAAAATTAAGAGGGACGCGGAGAGCAGTGCCTCCAAAGGAGACGATGCCTGACTCCTCGTGAAACTTGATAGGAGTCCCAGGATTCCTGTTGCACGTGGAAAGGGACCCTTGATCTCCCGCCTCAGCTGGAGAGGCGTCCCAATTGCCCTGCCAAGCCTCGAGGAGAATCCCGAGTTGTCCTTCGCAACTAGGCAGGAGTCCTGACGTCGCTGAACAAACACGTGTGTGGAAGGGCCATCCCCGTCGTAACTCGAGAATATACCCCAGGTTCCCGCCGCAACTCGAGGAAAACCATGAGACTTCCCCCTCGCCGCGAGATGAGGCCCGATTCCCCTGCACTGCGTGCAGAGCAATGCCGTGTTGCACATCACACAGGAAAGGAGCCTTGATTTCCTTGATGGCACTCCAGAGAAACCCCAAGAACACTGTTTCAAGGCTAGAGGGATCCTGAGGTCACTGTAGCAACACGAAAGAGCTCCGTGGACCAAAAGTCAACTCGAGATGAGAGGTTAGTCCCTGGCTTCGACTCCAGAGGAATACCACCTTACCACAAGAACCTCAAGAGGAGGCTTCTCTCAGCTCTAGGTATGTGAGAGGGACCCTGAGTTTGCGGCCTCAAGTGGAATGGACACCGCGATGCCCTGACTCGAAATAAGGCCGGATATCCCTGCAGTGACTTGAATGCAGGCTCCTCTTGCATCTCCCAAGACGAAAGGATGTCTGAATCCCCTGTGGAGCCCACAGAGAAAGACCTAGTTCCCCACCTCACCGCGACCGGAGGCCTCACATCCTTTGAAAACTCCAGAGGTATGCGGAGATCAGTGCCTCCAAAGGAGACGATGCCTGACTCCTCGTGAAACTTGACAGGAGTCCCAGGATTCCTGTGGCACGTGGAAAGGGACCCTTGGTCTCCCGCCTCAGCTGGAGAGGCGTCCCAATTGCCCTGCCAAGCCTCGAGGAGAATTCCGAGTTGTCCCTCGCAACTAGGCAGGAGTCCTGACGTCGCTGAACAAACACGTGTGTGGAAGGGCCATCCCTGTCGTAACTCGAGAATATACCCCAGGTTCCCGCCGCAACTCGAGAAAAACCATGAGACTTCCCCCTCGCCGCGAGATGAGGCCCGATTCCCCTGCACTGCGTGCAGAGCAATGCCGTGTTGCCCCTCACACAGGAAAGGAGCCTTGATTTCCTTGATGGCACTCCAGAGAAACCCCAAGACCACTGTTTCAAGGCTAGAGGGATCCTGAGGTCACTGTAGCAACACGAAAGAGCTCCGGGGACCAAAAAGCAACTCGAGATGAGAGGTTAGTCCCAGGCTTCGACTCCAGAGGAATACCACCTTACCACAAGCACCTCAAGAGGAGGCTTCTCTCAGCTCTAGGTATGTGAGAGGGACCCTGAGTTTGCGGCCTCAAGTGGAATGGACACCGCGATGCCCTGACTTGAAATAAGGCCGGATATGCCTGCAGTGACTTGAATGCAGGCTCGTCTTGCATCTCTAAAGACGAAAGGATGTCTGAATCCCCTGTGGAGACCACAGTGAAAGACCTAGTTTCCCACCTCATCGCAACCGGAGGCCTCACATCCTTTGAAAACTCCAGAGGGACGCGGAGATCAGTGCCTCCAAAGTAGACGATGCCTGACTCCTCGTGAAACTTGATAGGAGTCCCAGGATTCCTGTGGCACGTGGAAAGGGACCCTTGGTCTCCCGCCTCAGCTGGAGAGGCGTCCCAATTGCCCTGCCAAGCCTCGAGGAGAATCCCGAGTTGTCCCTCGCAACTAGGCAGGAGTCCTGATGTCACTGAACAAACACGTGTGTGGAAGGGAAATCCCCGTCGTAACTCGAGAATATACCCCAGTTTCCGGCCGCAACTCGAGAAAAACCATGAGACTTCCCCCTCGCCGCGAGATGAGGCCCGATTCCCCTGCACTGCGTGCAGAGCAATGTCGTGTTGCACATCACACAGGAAAGGAGCTTTGATTTCCTTGATGGCACTCTAGAGAAACCCCAAGAACACTGTTTCAAGGCTAGAGGGATCCTGAGGTCACTGTAGCAACACGAAAGAGCTCCGAGGACCACAAATCAGCTCGAGATGAGTGGTTAGGCCCTGGCTTCGACTCCAGAGGAATACCACCTTACCACAAGCATATCAAGAGGAGGCTTCTCTCAGCTCTGGGTATGTGAGAGGGACCCTGAGTTTGCGGCCTCAAGTGGAATGGACACCGCGATGCCCTGAACCAAAATAAGGCCGTATATAGCTACAGTGACTTGAATGCAGGCTCGTCTTGCATCTCCCAAGATGAAAGCATGTCTGAATCCCCTGTGGAGACCACAGAGAAAGACCTAGTTCCCCACCTCAACGCGACCGGAGGCCTCACATCCTTGGAAAACTCCAGAGGGACGCGGAGATCAGTGCCTCCAAAGGAGACGATGCCTGACTCCTTGTGAAACTTGATAGGAGTCCCAGGATTCCTGTGGCACGTGGAAAGGGACCCTTGGTCTCCCGCCTCAGCTGGAGAGGCGTCCCAATTGCCCTGCCAAGCCTCGAGGAGAATCCCGAGTTGTCCCTTGCAACTAGGCAGGAGTCCTGACGTCGCTGAACAAACACGTGTGTGGAAGGGCCATCCCCGTCGTAACTCGAGAATATACCCCAGGTTCCCGCCGCAACTCGAGAAAAACCATGAGATTTCCCCTCGCCCTGAGATGAGGCCCGATTCCCCTGCACTGCGTGCAGAGCAATGCCGTGTTGCACATCATACAGGAAAGGAGCCTTGATTTCCTTGATGGCACTCCAGAGAAACCCCAAGAACACTGTTTCAAGGCTAGAGGGATCCTGAGGTCACTGTAGCAGCACGAAAGAACTCTGTGGACCACAAATCAACTCGAGATGAGAGGTTAGTCCCTGGCTTCGACTCCAGAGGAATACCAGCTTACTACAAGCACCTCAAGAGGAGGCTTCTCTCAGCTCTAGGTATGAGAGAGGGACCCTGAGTTTGCGGCCTCAAGTGGAATGGAAAGCGCGATCCCCTGACTCGAAATAAGGCCGGATATCCCTGCAGTGACTTGAATGCAGGCTCGTCTTGCATCTCCCAAGACGAAAGAATGTCTGAATCCCCTATGGAGACCACAGAGAAAGACCTAGTTCCCCACCTCTTCGCGACCGGAGGCCTCACATCCTTGGAAAACTCCAGAGGGACGCAGAGATCAGTGCCTCCAAAGGAGACGATGCCTGACTCCTCGTGAAACTTGATAGGAGTCCCAGGATTCCTGTGGCACGTGGAAAGGGACCCTTGGTCTCACGCCTTAGTTGGAGAGGCGTCCCCATTGCCCTGCCAAGCATCGAAGAGAATCTCGAGTTGTCCCTCGCAACTAGGCAGGAGTCCCGACGTCGCTGAACAAACACGTGTGTGGAAGGGCCATCCCAGTCGTAACTCGAGAATATACCCCAGGTTCCCGCCGCAACTCGAGAAAAACCATGAGACTTCCCCTTTGCCGCGAGATGAGGCCCAATTCCCCTGCCCTGCGTGCAGAGCAATGCCGTGTTGCACATCACACAGGAAAGGAGCCTTGATTTCCTTGATGGCACTCCAGAGAAACCCCAAGAACACTGTTTCAAGGCTAGAGGGATCCTGAGGTCACTGTAGCAACACGAAAGAGCTCCGGGGACCAAAAATCAACTCGAGATGAGTGGTTAGGCCCCGGCTTCGACTCCAGAGGAATACCACCTTACCACAAGCATATCAAGAGGAGGCTTCTCTCAGCTCTAGGTATGTGAGAGGGACCCTGAGTTTGCGGCCTCAAGTGGAATGGACACTGCGATGCCCTGACTCGAAATAAGGCCGGATATGCCTGCAGTAACTTGAATGCAGGCTCGTCTTGCATCTCCCAAGACGAAAGGATGTCTGAATCCCCTGTGGAGACCACAGAGAAAGACCTAGTTCCCCACCTCACCGCTACCGGAGGCCTCACATCCTTTGAAAACTCCAGAGGGATGCGGAGATCAGTGCCTCAAAAGGAGACGATGCCTGACTCCTCGTGAAACTTGATAGGAGTCCCAGGATTCCTGTGCCACGTGGAAAGGGAACCTTGGTCTCCCGCCTCAGCTGGAGAGGCGTCCCAATTGCCCTGCCAAGCCTCGAGGAGAATTCCGAGTTGTCCCTCGCAACTAGGCAGGAGTCCTTACGTCGCTGAACAAACACGTGTGTGGAAGGGCCATCCTCGTCGTAACTCGAGAATATACCCCAGGTTCCCGCCGCAACTCGAGAAAAACCATGAGACTTCCCCCTCGCCGCGAGATGAGGCCCGATTCCCCTGCACTGCGTGCAGAGCAATGCCGTGTTGCCCCTCACACAGGAAAGGAGCCTTGATTTCCTTGATGGCACTCCAGAGAAACCCCAAGACCACTGTTTCAAGGCTAGAGGGATCCTGAGGTCACTGTAGCAACACGAAAGAGCTCCGGGGACCAAAAGTCAACTCGAGATGAGAGGTTAGTCCCTGGCTTCGACTCCAGAGGAATACCACCTTACCACAAGAACCTCAAGAGGAGGCTTCTCTCAGCTCTAGGTATGTGAGAGGGACCCTGAGTTTGCGGCCTCAAGTGGAATGGACACCGCGATGCCCTGACTCGAAATAAGGCCGGATATCCCTGCAGTGACTTGAATGCAGGCTCGGCTTGCATCTCCCAAGACGAAAGGATGTCTGAATCCCCTGTGGAGACCACAGAGAAAGACCTAGTTCCCCACCTCACCGCGACCGGAGGCCTCACATCCTTTGAAAACTCCAGAGGTACGCGGAGATCAGTGCCTCCAAAGGAGACGATGCCTGACTCCTCGTGAAACTTGATAGGAGTCCCAGGATTCCTGTGGCACGTGGAAAGGGACCCTTGGTCTCCCGCCTCAGCTGGAGAGGCGTCCCAATTGCCCTGCCAAGCCTCGAGGAGAATCCCGAGTTGTCCCTCGCAACTAGGCAGGAGTCCTGACGTCGCTGAACAAACACGTGTGTGGAAGGGCCATCCCTGTCGTAACTCGAGAATATACACCAGGTTCCCGCCGCAACTCGAGAAAAACCATGAGACTTCCCCCTCGCCGCGAGATGAGGCCCGATTCCCCTGCACTGCGTGCAGAGCAATGCCGTGTTGCCCCTCACAAAGGAAAGGAGCCTTGATTTCCTTGATGGCACTCCAGAGAAACCCCAAGACCACTGTTTCAAGGCTAGAGGGATCCTGAGGTCACTGTAGCAACATGAAAGAGCTCCGTGGACCAAAAAGCAACTCGAGATGAGAGGTTAGTCCCAGGCTTCGACTCCAGAGGAATACCACCTTACCACAAGCACCTCAAGAGGAGGCTTCTCTCAGCTCTACGTATGTGAGAGGGACCCTGAGTTTGCGGCCTCAAGTGGAATGGACACCGCGATGCCCTGACTTGAAATAAGGCCGGATATGCCTGCAGTGACTTGAATGCAGGCTCGTCTTGCATCTCTAAAGACGAAAGGATGTCTGAATCCCCTGTGGAGACCACAGTGAAAGACCTAGTTTCCCAACTCATCGCAACCGGAGGCCTCACATCCTTTGAAAACTCCAGAGGGACGCGGAGATCAGTGCCTCCAAAGTAGACGATGCCTGACTCCTCGTGAAACTTGATAGGAGTCCCAGGATTCCTGTGGCACGTGGAAAGGGACCCTTGGTCTCCCGCCTCAGCTGGAGAGGCGTCCCAATTGCCCTGCCAAGCCTCGAGGAGAATCCCGAGTTGTCCCTCGCAACTAAGCAGGAGTCCTGATGTCACTGAACAAACACGTGTGTGGAAGGGAAATCCCCGTCGTAACTCGAGAATATACCCCAGTTTCCGGCCGCAACTCGAGAAAAACCATGAGACTTCCCCCTCGCCGCGAGATGAGGCCCGATTCCCCTGCACTGCGTGCAGAGCAATGTCGTGTTGCACATCACACAGGAAAGGAGCCTTGATTTCCTTGATGGCACTCTAGAGAAACCCCAAGAACACTGTTTCAAGGCTAGAGGGATCCTGAGGTCACTGTAGCAACACGAAAGAGCTCCAGGGACCAAAAATCAACTCGAGATGAGTGGTTAGGCCCTGGCTTCGACTCCAGAGGAATACCACCTTACCACAAGCATATCAAGAGGAGGCTTCTCTCAGCTCTGGGTATGTGAGAGGGACCCTGAGTTTGCGGCCTCAAGTGGAATGGACACCGCGATGCCCTGACTCGAAATAAGGCCGGATATCCCTGCAGTGACTTGAATGCAGGCTCGTCTTGCATCTCCCAAGATGAAAGGATGTCTGAATCCCCTGTGGAGACCACAGAGAGAGACCTAGTGCCCCACCTCAACGCGACCGGAGGCCTCACATCCTTTGAAAACTCGAGAGGGATGCGGAGATCAGTGCCTCCAAAGGAGACGATGCCTGATTCCTCGTGAAACTTGATAGGAGTCCCAGGATTCCTGTGGCACGTGAAAAGGGACCCTTGGTCTCCCGCCTCAGCTGGAGAGGCGTCCCAATTGCCCTGCCAAGCCTCGAGGAGAATCCCGAGTTGTCCCTCAAAACTAGGCAGGAGTCCTGACGTCGCTGAACAAACACGTGTGTGGAAGGGCCATCCCCGTCCTAACTCGAGAATATACCCCAGGTTCCCGCCGCAAATCGAGAAAAACCATGAGACTTCCCCCTCGCCTCGAGATGAAGCCCGATTCCCCTGCACTGCGTGCAGAGCAATGCCGTGTTGCACATCACACAGGAAAGGAGCCTTGATTTCCTTGATGGCACTCCAGAGAAAGCCCAAGAACACTGTTTCAAGGCTAGAGGGATCCTGAGGTCACTGTAGCAACATGAAAGAGCTCCGTGGACCAAAAGTCAACTCGAGATGAGAGGTTAGTCCCTGGCTTCGACTCCAGAGGAATACCACCTTACCAAAAGCACCTCAAGAGGAGGCTTCTCTCAGCTCTAGGTATGTGAGAGGGACCCTGAGTTTGCGGCCTCAAGTGGAAAGGACACCGCGATGCCCTGACTCGAAATAAGGCCGGATATGACTGCAGTGACTTGAATGCAGGCTCATCTTGCATCTCCCAAGACGAAAGGATGTCTGAATCCCCTGTGGAGACCACAGAGAAAGACCTAGTTCCCCACCTCATCGCGACCGGAGGCCTCACATCCTTTGAAAACTCGAGAGGGACGCAGAGATCAGTGCCTCCAAAGGAGACGATGTCTGACTCCTCGTGAAACTTGATAGGAGTCCCAGGATTCCTGTGGCACGTGGAAAAGGACCCTTGGTCTCCCGCCTCAGCTGGAGAGGCGTTGCAATTGCCCTTCGAAGCCTCGAGGAGAATCCCGAGTTGTCCCTCGCAACTAGGCCGAAGTCTTGACGTCACTGAACAAACAGGTGTATGGAAGGGCAATCCCCGTCGTAAGTCGAGAATATAACCCAAGTTCCCGCCGCAACTCGAGAAAAACCATGAGACTTCCCCCTCGCAGCGAGATGAGGCCCGATTCCCCTGCACTGCGTGCAGAGCAATGCCGTGTTGCACATCACACAGGAAAGGAGCCTTGATTTCCTTGATGGCACTCCAGAGAAACCCCAAGAACACTGTTTCAACGCTATAGGGATCCTGAGGTCACTGTAGGAAGACGAAAAACCTCCATTGACCAAAAATCAACTCGAGATGAGAGATTAGTCCCTCTCTTCGACTCCAGAGGAATACCACCTTACCACATGCACCTCAAGAGGAAGCTTCTCTCAGCTCTCGGTATGTGAGAGGGACCCTGAGTTTGCGGCCTCAAGTGGAATGGACACCGCAATGCCCTGACTCGAAATAAGGCCGGATATCCCTGCAGTGACTTGAATGCAGGCTCGTCTTGCATCTCCCAAGACGAAAGGATGTCTGAATCCCCCGTGGAGACCACAGGGAAAGACCTAGTTCCCCACCTCATGGCGACCGGAGGCCTCACATCCCTTGAAAACTCCAGAGGGACGCGAAGATCAGTGCCTCCAAAGGAGATTATGCCTGACTCCTCGAGAAAATTGATAGGAGTCCCAGGATTCCTGTGGCACGTGGAAAGGGACCCTTGGTCTCCCGCCTCAGCTGGAGAGGCGTCCCAATTGCCCTGCCAAGCCTCGAGGAGAATCCCTAGTTGTCCCTCGCAACTAGGCAGGAGTCCTGCCGTGGCTGAACAAACACGTGTGTGGAAGGGCCATCCCCGTCGTAACTCGAGAATATACCCGAGGTTCCCGCCGCAACTCGAGAAAAACCATGAGACTTCCCCCTCGCCACGAGATGAGGCCCGATTCCCCTGAACTGCGTGCAGAGCAATGCCGTGTTGCACATCACACAGGAAAGGAGCCTTGATTTCCTTGATGGCACTCCAGAGAAACCCCAAGAACACTGTTTCAAGGCTAGAGGGATCCTGAGGTCACTTTAGCAACACGAAAGAGCTCCGTGGACCAAAAATCAACTCGAGATGAGAGGTTAGTCCCTGGCTTCGACTCCAGAGGAATACCACCTTACCACAAGCACCTCAAGTGGAGGCTTCTCTCAGCTCTAGGTATGTGAGAGGGACCCTGAGTTTGCGGCCTCAAGTGGAATGGACACTGCGATGCCCTGACTCGAAATAAGGCCGGATATGCCTGCAGTGACTTGAATGCAGGCTCGTCTTGCATCTCCCAAGACGAAAGGATGTCTGAATCCCCTGTGGAGACCACAGAGAAAGACCTAGTTCCCCACCTCATCGCGACCGGAGGCCTCACAACCTTTGAAAACTCCAGAGGGACACGGAGATCAGTGCCTCCAAAGGAGACGATGCCTGACTCCTCGTGAATCTTGATAGGAGTCCCAGGATTCCTGTGGCACGAGGAAAGGGACCCTTGGTCTCCCGCCTCAGGTGGAGAGGCGTCCCAATTGCCCTGCCAGGCCTCAAGGAGAATCCCAAGTTGTCCCTCGCAAATAGGCAGGAGACCTGACGTCGCTGAACAAACATGTGGGTGGAAGGGCCATCCCCGTCGTAACTCGAGAATATACCCCAGGTTCCCGCCGCAACTCGAGAAAAACCATGAGACTTCCCCCTCGCCGCGAGATGAGGCCCGATTCCCCTGCACTGCGTGCAGAGCAATGTCGTGTTGCACATCACACAGGAAAGGAGCCTTGATTTCCTTGATGGCACTCCAGAGAAACCCCAAGAACACTGTTTCAAGGCTAGAGGGATCCTGAGGTCACTGTAGCAACACGAAAGAGCTCCGTGGACCTAAAACCAACTCGAGATGAGAGGTTAGTCCCTTCCTTCGACTCCAGAGGAATACCACCTTACCACAAGGACCTCAAGAGGAGGCTTCTCTCAGCTCTAGGTATGTGAGAGGGACCCTGAGTTTGCGGCCTCAAGTGGAATGGACACCGCGATGCCCTGACTGGAAATAAGGCCGGATATGCCTGCAGTGACTTGAATGCAGGCTCGTCTTGCATCTCGCAAGGCGAAAGGATGTCTGAATCCACTGTGGAGACCACAGAGAAAGACCTAGTTCCCCACCTCATCGCGACCGGAGGCCTCACATCCTTTGAAAACTCCAGAGGGACGCGGAGATCAGTGCCTCCAAAGGAGACGATGCCTGACTCCTCGTGAAACTTGATAGGAGTCCCAGGATTCCTGTGCCACGTGGAAAGGGACCCTTGGTCTCTCGCCTCAGCTGGAGAGGCGTCCCAATTGCCCTGCCAAGCCTCGAGGAGAATCCCGAGTTTTCCCTCGCAACTAGGCATGAGTCCTGACGTCGCTGAACAAACACGTGTGTGGAAGGGCCATCCCCGTCGTAACTCGAGTATATACCCCAGGTTCCCGCCGCAACTCGAGAAAAACCATGAGACTTCCCCCTCGCTGGGAGATGAGGCCCGATTCCCCTGCACTGCGTGCAGAGCAATGCCGTGTTGCACATCACACAGGAAAGGAGCCTTGATTTCCTTGATGGCACTCCAGAGAAACCCCAAGAACACTGTTTCAAGGCTAGAGGGATCCTGAGGTCACTGTAGCAACACGAAAGAGCTCCGTGGACCACAAATCAACTCGAGATGAGAGGTTAGTGCCTGGCTTCGACTCCAGAGGAATACCACCTTATCACAAGCACCTCAAGAGGAGGCTTCTCTCAGCTCTAGGTATGTGAGAGGGACCATGAGTTTGCGGCCTCAAGTGGAATGGACACCGCGATGCCCTGATTCGAAATAAGGCCGGATATGCCTGCAGTGACTTGAATTCAGGCTCGTCTTGCATCTCCCAAGACGAAAGGATGTCTGAATCCCCTGTGGAGACCACAGTGAAAGACCTAGTACCCCACCTCCTCGCGACCGGAGGCCTCACATCCTTTGAAAACGCCAGAGGGACACAGAGATCAGTGCCTCCAAAGGAGACGATGCCTGACTCCTCCTGAAACTTGATAGGAGTCCCAGGATTCCTGTGGCACGTGGAAAGGGACACTTGGTCTCCCGCCTCAGCTGAAGAGGCGTCCCAATTGCCCTGCCAAGCCTCGAGGAGAATCCCGAGTTGTCCCTCGCAACTAGGCAGGAGTCCTGACGTCGCTGAACAAACACGTGTGTGGAAGGGCCATCCCCGTCGTAACTCGAGAATATACCCCAGGTTCCCGCCGCAACTCCAGAAAAACCATGAGACTTCCCCCTCGCCACGAGATGAGGCCCGATTCCCCTGCACTGCGTGCAGAGCAATTCCGTGTTGCACATCAAACATGAAAGGAGCCTTGATTTCCTTGATGGCACTCCAGAGAAAACCCAAGAACACTGTTTCAAGGCTAGAGGGATCCTGAGGTCACTGTAGCAACACAAAAGAGCTCCGTGGACCAACAATCAACTCGAGATGAGAGGTTAGTCCCTGGCTTCGACTCCAGAGGAATACCACGTTACCACAAGCACCTCAAGAGGAGGCTTCTCTCAGCTCTAGGTATGTGAGAGGGACCCTGATTTTGCGGCCTCAAGTGGAATGGACACCGCGATGCCCTGACTCGAAATAAGGCCGGATATCCCTGCAGTGACTTGAATGCAGGCTCGTCTTGCATCTCCCAAGACGAAAGGATGTCTGAATCCCCTGTGGAGACCACAGAGAAAGACCTAGTTCCCCACCTCCTGGCGACCGGAGACCTCACATACTTTGAAAACTTCAGAGGAACACGGAGATCAGTGCCTCCAAAGGAGACGATGCCTGACTCCTCGTGAAACTTGATAGGAGTCCCAGGATTCCTGTGCACGTGGAAAGGGACCCTTGGTCTCCCGCCTCAGCTGGAGAGGCGTCCCAATTGCCCTGCCAAGCCTCGAGGAGAATCCCGAGTTGTCCCTCGCAACTAGGCAGGAGTCCTGACGTCGCTGAACAAACACGTGGGTGGAAGGGCCATCCCCGTAGTATCTCGAGAATATACCCCAGGTTCCCGCCGCAACTCGAGAAAAACCAGGAGACTTCCCCCTCGCCGCGAGATGAGGCCCGATTCCCCTGCACTGCGTGCAGAGCAATTCCGTGTTGCACATCACACATGAAAGGAGCCTTGATTTCCTTGATGGCACTCCAGAGAAACCCTAAGAAAACTGTTTTAAGGCTAGAGGGATTCTGATGTCAGTGTAGCAACACGAAAGAGCTCCGTGGACCAAAAATCAACTCGAGATGAGAGGTTAGTCCCTGGCTTCGACTCCAGAGGAATACCACCTTACCACAAGCACCTCAAGAGGAGGCTTCTCTCAGCTCTAAGTATGTTAGAGGGACCCTGAGTTTGTGGCCTCAAGTGGAATGGACACCGCGATGCCCTGACTCGAAATAAGGCCGGATATCCCTGCAGTGACTTGAATGCAGGCTCGTCTTGCATCTGCCAAGATAAAAGGATGTCTGAATCCCCTGCGGAGACCACAGAGAAAGACCTAGTTCCCCACCTCATCGCGACCGGAGGCCTCACATCCTTTGAAAACTCCAGAGGTACGCGGAGATCAGTGCCTCCAAAGGAGACGATGCCTGACTCCACGTGAAACTTGATAGGAGTCCCAGGATTACAGTGGCACGTGGAAAGGGACCCTTGGTCTCCCGCCTCAGCTGGAGAGGCGTCCCAATTGCCCTGCCAAGCCTCGAGGAGAATCCCGAGTTGTCCCTCGCAACTAGGCAGGAGTCCTGACGTCGCTGAACAAACACGTGTGTGGAAGGGCCATCTCTGTCTTAACTCGAGAATATACCCCAGGTTCCCGCCGCAACTCGAGAAAAACCATGAGACGTCCCCCTCGCCGCGAGATGAGGCCAGATTCCCCTGCCGTGCGTGCAGAGCAATTCCGTGCTGCACATCACACATGAAAGGAGCCTTGATTTCCTTGATGGCATTCCAGAGAAACCAAAAGAACACTGTTTCAAGGCTAGAGGGATCCTGAGGTCACTGTAGCCACAGGAAAGAGCTCCGTGGACCAAAAATCAACTCGAGATGAGAGGTTAGTCCCTGGCTTTGACTCCAGAGGAAACCACCTTACCACAAGCACCTCAAGAGGAGGCTTCTCTCAGCTCTAGGTATGTGAGAGGGACCCTGAGTTTGCGGCCTCAAGTGGAATGGACACCGCGATGCCCTGACTCGAAATAAGGCCGGATATCCCTGCAGTGACTTGAATGCAGGCTCGTCTTGCATCTCCCAAGACGAAAGGATGTCTGAATCCCCTTTGGAGACCACAGAGAAACACCTAGTTCCCCACTTCATGGCGACCGGAGGCTCACATCCTTTGAAAACTCCAGAGGTAAGCGTAGATCTGTGCCTCCAAAGGAGACGATGCCTGACTCCTCGTGAAACTTGATAGGAGTCCCAGGATTCCTGTGGCACGTGGAAAGGGACCCTTGGTCTACCGCCTCAGCTGGAGAGGTGTCCCAATTGCCCTGCCAAGCCTCGAGGAGAGCACCGAGCTGTCCCTCGCAACTAGGCAGGAGTCCTGACGTCGCTGAACAAACACGTGGCTGGAAGGGACATCCCCGTCGTAACTCGAGAATATACCCCAGGTTCCCACCGCAACTCGAAAAAAACAATGAGACTTCTCCCTCGCCGCGAGATGAGGCCCGATTCCCCTGCACTGCGTGCAGTGCAATTCCGTGTTGCACATCACACATGAAAGGAGCCTTGATTTCCTTGATGGCACTCCAGAGAAACCCCAAGAACACTGTTTCAAGGCTAGAGGGATCCTGAGGTCACTGTAGCCACAAGAAAGAGCTCCGTGGACAAAAAATCAACTCGAGATGAGAGGTTAGTCCCTGACTTCGACTCCAGAGGAATACTACCTTACCACAAGCACCTCAAGAGGAGGCTTCTCTCAGCTCTAGGTATGTGAGAGGGACCCTGAGTTTGCGGCCTCAAGTGGAATGGACACCGCGATGCCCTGACGCGAAATAAGGCCGGATATCCCTGCAGTGACTTGAATGCAGGCTCGTCGTGCATCTCCCAAGATGAAAGGATGTCTGAATCCCCTGTGGAGACCACAGAGAAAGACCTAGTTCCCCACCTCATCGCGACCGGAGGCCTCACATCCTATGAAAACTCCAGAGGTACGCGGAGATCAGTGCCTCCAAAGGAGACGATGCCTGACTCCTCGTGAAACTTGATAGGAGTCCCAGGATTCCTGTGGCACGTGGAAAGGGACCCTTGGTCTCCCGCCTAAGCTGTAGAGGCGTCGCAATTGCCCTGCCAAGCCTCGAGGAGAATCCCGAGGTGTCCCTCGCAAGTAGGCAGGAGTCCTGACGTCGCTGAACAAACACGTGTGTGGAAGGGCCATCTCCGTCTTAACTCGAGAATATACCCCAGGTTCCCGCCGCAACTCGAGAAAAACCATGAGACGTCCCCCTCGCCGCGAGATGAGGCCTAATTCCCCTGCCGTGCGTGCAGAGCAATTCCGTGCTGCACATCACACATGAAAGGAGCCTTGATTTCCTTGATGGCATTCCAGAGAAACCAAAAGAACACTGTTTCAAGGCTAGAGGGATCCTGAGGTCACTGTAGCTACAGGAAAGAGCTTCGTGGACCAAATATCACCTCGAGATGAGAGGTTAGTCCCTGGCTTCGACGCCAGAGGAAACCACCTTACCACAAGCACCTCAAGAGGAGGCTTCTCTCAGCTCTAGGTATGTGAGAGGGACCCTGAGTTTGTGGCCTCAAGTCGAATGGACACCGCGATGCCCTGACTCGAAATAAGGCCGGATATCCCTGCAGTGACTTGAATGCAGGCTCGTCTTGCATCTCCCAAGACGAAAGGATGTCTGAATCCCCTGTGGAGACCACAGAGAAAGACCTAGTTCCCCACCTCCTGGCGACCGGAGACCTCACATACTTTGAAAACTTCAGAGGAACACGGAGATCAGTGCCTCCAAAGGAGACGATGCCTGACTCCTCGTGAAACTTGATAGGAGTCCCAGGATTCCTGTGCACGTGGAAAGGGACCCTTGGTCTCCCGCCTCAGCTGGAGAGGCGTCCCAATTGCCCTGGCAAGCCTCGAGGAGAATCCCGAGTTGTCCCTCGCAACTAGGCAGGAGTCCTGACGTCGCTGAACAAACACATGGTTGAAAGGGAAATCCCCGTCGTAACTCGAGAATATACCCGAGGTTCCCGCCGCAACTCCAGAAAAACCATGAGAATTCCCCCTCGCCGCGAGATGAGGTCCGATTCCCCTGCACTGCGTGCAGAGCAATTCCGTGTTGCACATCACACATGAAAGGAGCCTTGATTTCCTTGATGGGACTCCAGAGAAAACCCAAGAACACTGTTTCAAGGCTAGAGGGATCCTGAGGTCACTGTAGCAGCACGAAAGAGCTCCGTGGACCAACAATCAATTCGAGATGAGAGGTTAGTCCCTGGCTTGGACTCCAGAGGAATACCACCTTACCACAAGCACCTCAAGAGGAGGCTTCTCTCAGCTCTAGGTATGTGAGAGGGACCCTGAGTTTGCGGCCTCAAGTGGAATGGACACCGCGATGCCCTGACTCGAAATAAGGCCGGATATCCCTGCAGTGACTTGAATGCAGGCTCGTCTTGCATCTCCCAAGACGAAAGGATGTCTGAATCCCCTGTGGAGACCACAGAAAAAGACCTAGTTCCCCACCTCATCGCGACCGGAGGCCTCACATCCTTTGAAAATTCCAGAGGTACGCGCAGATCAGTGCCTCCAAAGCAGACGATGCCTGACTACTCGTGAAACTTGATAGGAGTCCCAGGATTCCTGTGGCACGTGGAAAGGGACCCTTGGTCTCCCGCCTCAGCTGGAGAGGCGTCCCAATTTCCCTGCCAAGCCTCGAGGAGAATCCCGAGTTATCCCTCGCAACTAGGCAGGAGTCCTGACGTCGCTGAACAAACACGTGGGTGGAAGGGCCATCCCCGTAGTATCTCGAGAATATACCCCAGGTTCCCGCCGCAACTCGAGAAAAACCAGGAGACTTCCCCCTCGCCGCGAGATGAGGCCCGATTCCCCTGCACCGTGTGCAGAGCAATTCCGTGTTGCACATCACACATGAAAGGAGCCTTGATTTCCTTGATGGCACTCCAGAGAAACCCTAAGAAAACTGTTTTAAGGCTAGAGGGATTCTGATGTCAGTGTAGCAACACGAAAGAGCTCCATGGACCAAAAATCAACTCGGGATGAGAGGTTAGTCCCTGGCTTCGACTCCAGAGGAATACCACCTTACCACAAGCACCTCAAGAGGAGGCTTCTCTCAGCTCTAAGTATGTTAGAGGGACCCTGAGTTTGTGGCCTCAAGTGGAATGGACACCGCGATGCCCTGACTCGAAATAAGGCCGGATATCCCTGCAGTGACTTGAATGCAGGCTCGTCTTGCATCTGCCAAGATAAAAGGATGTCTGAATCCCCTGCGGAGACCACAGAGAAAGACCTAGTTCCCCACCTCATCGCGACCGGAGGCCCAACATCCCTTGAAAATTCCAGAGGTACACGGAGATCAGTGCCTCCAAAGGAGACGATGCCTGACTCCTCGTGAAACTTGATAGGAGTCCCAGGATTCCTGTGGCACGTGGAAAGGGACCCTTGGTCTCCCGCCTCAGCTGGAGAGGCGTCCCAATTGCCCTGCCAAGCCTCGAGGAGAATCCCGAGTTGTCCCTCGCAACTAGGCAGGAGTCCTGACGTCGCTGAACAAACACGTGGGTGGAAGGGCCATCCCCGTCGTAACTCGAGAATATACCCCAGGTTCCCGCCGCAACTCCAGAAAAACCATGAGACTTCCCCCTCGCCACGAGATGAGGCCCGATTCCCCTGCACTGCGTGCAGAGCAATTCCGTGTTGCACATCAAACATGAAAGGAGCCTTGATTTCCTTGATGGCACTCCAGAGAAAACCCAAGAACACTGTTTCAAGGCTAGAGGGATCCTGAGGTCACTGTAGCAACACAAAAGAGCTCCGTGGACCAACAATCAACTCGAGATGAGAGGTTAGTCCCTGGCTTCGACTCCAGAGGAATACCACGTTACCACAAGCACCTCAAGAGGAGGCTTCTCTCAGCTCTAGGTATGTGAGAGGGACCCTGATTTTGCGGCCTCAAGTGGAATGGACACCGCGATGCCCTGACTCGAAATAAGGCCGGATATCCCTGCAGTGACTTGAATGCAGGCTCGTCTTGCATCTCCCAAGACGAAAGGATGTCTGAATCCCCTGTGGAGACCACAGAGAAAGACCTAGTTCCCCACCTCTGGCGACCGGAGACCTCACATCCATTGAAAACTTCAGAGGAACACGGAGATCAGTGCCTCCAAAGGAGACGATGCCTGACTCCTCGTGAAACTTGATAGGAGTCCCAGGATTCCTGTGCACGTGGAAAGGGACCCTTGGTCTCCCGACTCAGCTGGAGAGGCGTCCCAATTGCCCTGCCAAGCCTCGAGGAGAATCCCGAGTTGTCCCTCGCAACTAGGCAGGAGTCCTGACATCGCTGAACAAACACATGGTTGAAAGGGAAATCCCCGTCGTAACTCGAGAATATACCCGAGGTTCCCGCCGCAACTCGAGAAAAACCATGAGAATTCCCCCTCGCCGCGAGATGAGGTCCGATTCCCCTGCACTGCGTGCAGAGCAATTCCGTGTTGCACATCACACATGAAAGGAGCCTTGATTTCCTTGATGGGACTCCAGAGAAAACCCAAGAACACTGTTTCAAGGCTAGAGGGATCCTGAGGTCACAGTAGCAGCACGAAAGAGCTCCGTGGACCAAAAATCAATTCGAGATGAGAGGTTAGTCCCTGGCTTGGACTCCAGAGGAATACCACCTTACCATAAGCACCTCAAGAGGAGGCTTCTCTCAGCTCTAGGTATGTGAGAGGGACCCTGAGTTTGCGGCCTCAAGTGGAATGGACACCGCGATGCCCTGACTCGAAATAAGGCCGGATATCCCTGCAGTGACTTGAATGCAGGCTCGTCTTGCATCTCCCAAGACGAAAGGATGTCTGAATCCCCTGTGGAGACCACAGAAAAAGACCTAGTTCCCCACATCATCGCGACCGGAGGCCTCACATTCTTTGAAAACGCCAGAGGTACGCGGAGATCAGTGCCTCCAAAGGAGATGATGCCTGACTCCTCATGAAACTTGATAGGAGTCCCAGGATTCCTGTGGCACGTGGAAAGGGACCCTTGGTCTCCCGCCTCAGCTGGAGAGGCGTCCCAATTGCCCTGCAAAGCCTCGAGGAGAATCCCGAGTTGTCCCTCGCAACTAGGCAGGAGTCCTGACGTGGCTGAACAAACACGTGGGTGGAAGGGCCATCCCCGTCGTAACTCGAGAATATACCCCAGGTTCCCGCCGCAACTCGAGAAAAACCATGAGACTTCCCCCTCGCCCCAAGATGAGGCCCGATTCCCCTGCACTGCATGCAGAGCAATTCCGTGTTGCACATCACACATGAAAGGAGCCTTGATTTCCTTGATAGCACTCCAGAGAAACCCCAAGAACACTGTTTCAAGGCTAGAGGGATCCTGACGTCACTGTAGCCACACAAAAGAGCTCCGTGGCCCAAAAATTAACTCGAGATGAGAGGTTAGTCCCTGGCTTCGACTCCAGAGGAATACCACCTTACCACAAGCACCTCAAGAGGAGGCTTCTCTCAGCTCTAGGTATGTGAGAGGGACCCTGAGTTTGCGGCTTCAAGTGAAATGGACACCGCGATGCCCTGACTCGAAATAAGGCCGGATAATCCTGCAGTGACTTGAATGCAGGCTCGTCTTGCATCTCCCAAGATGATAGGATGTCTGAATCCCCTGTGGAGACCTCAGAGAAAGATCTAGTTCCCCACCTCATCGCGACCGGAGGCCTCACATCCTTTGAAAACTCCAGAGTTACGCGGAGATCAGTGCCTCCAAAGGAGACGATGCCTGACTCCTCGTGAAACTTGATAGGAGTCCCAGGATTCCTGTGGCACATGGAAAGGGACCCTTGGTCTCCCGCCTCAGCTGGAGAGGCGTCCCAATTGCCCTGCCAAGCCTCGAGGAGAATCCCGAGTTGTCCCTCGCAACTAGGCAGCAGTCCTGACGTCGCTGAACAAACACGTGGGTGGAAGGGCCATCCCCGTCGTAACTCGAGAATATACCCCAGGTTCCCGCCGCAACTCGAGAAAAACCATGAGAATTCCCCCTCGCCGCGAGATGAGGCCCGATTCCCCTGCACTGCGTGCAGAGCAATTCCGTGTTGCACATCACACATGAAAGGAGCCTTGATTTCCTTGATGGCACTCCTGAGAAACCCCAAGAACACTGTTTCAAGGCTAGAGGGATCCTGAGGTCACTGTAGCAACACGAAAGAGCTCCGTGGCCCAAATATCAACTCGAGATGAGAGGTTTGTCTCTGGCTTCGACTCCAGAGGAATACCACCTTACCACAAGCACCTCAAGAGGAGGCTTCTCTCAGCTCTAGGTATGTGAGAGGGACCCTGAGTTTGCGATCTCAAGTGGAATGGACACCGCGATGCCCTGACTCGAAATAAGGCCGGATATCCCTGCAGTGAATTGAAGGCAGGCTCGTCTTGCATCTCCCAAGACGAAAGGATGTCTGAATCGCCTGTGGAGACCTCAGAGAAAGATCTAGTTCCCCACCTCATCACGACCGGAGGCCTCACATCCTTTGAAAACTCCAGAGGTATGCGGAGATCAGTACCTCCAAAGGAGACGATGCCTGACTCCTCGTGAAACTTGATAGGAGTCCCAGGATTCCTGTGGCACGTGGAAAGGGACTCTTGGTCTCCCGCCTCAACTGGAGAGGCGTCCCAATTGCCCTGCCAAGCCTCGAAGAGAATTCCGAGTTGTCCCTCACAACTAGGCAGGAGTCCTGACGTGGCTGAACAAACACGTGGGTGGAAGAGCCATCCCCGTCGTAACTCGAGAATATACCCCAGGTTCCCGCCGCAACTCGAGAAAAACCATGAGACTTCCCCCTCGCCCCAAGATGAGGCATGATTCCCCTGCACTGCGTGCAGAGCAATTCCGTGTTGCACATCACACAAGAAAGGAGCCTTGATTTCCTTGATAGCACTCCAGAGAAACCCCAAGAACACTGTTTCAAGGCTAGAGGGATCCTGACGTCACTGTAGCAACACGAAAGAGCTCCGTGGACCAAAAATCAACTCGAGATGAGAGGTTAGTCCCTGGCTTCGACTCCAGAGGAATACCACCTTAACACAAGCACCTCAAGAGGAGGCTTCTCTCAGCTCTAGGTATGTGAGAGGGAACCTGAGTTTGCGGCCTCAAGTAGAATGGACACCGCGATGCCCTGACTCGAAATAAGGCCGGATATCCCTGCAGTGACTTGAATGCAGGCTCGTCTTGCATCTCCCAAGACGAAAGGATGTCTGAATCCCCTGTGGAGACCACAGAGAAAGACCTAGTTCCCCACCTCATCGCGACCGGAGGCCTCACATCCTTTGAAAACTTCAGAGGAACACGGAGATCAGTGCCTCCAAAAGAGACGATGCCGGACTCCGCGTGAAACTTGATAGGAGTCCCAGGATTCCTGTGCACGTGGAAAGGGACACTTGGTCTCCCGCCTCAGCTGGAGAGGCGTCCCAATTGCCCTGCCAAGCCTCGAGGAGAGTCCCGAGTTGTCCCTCGCAACTAGGCAGGAGTCCTGCCGTCGCTGAACAAACACGTGGGTGGAAGGGCCATCCCCGTCGTAACTCGAGAATATACCCCAGGTTCCCGCCGCAACTCGAGAGAAACCATGAGACTTCCCACTCGCCGCGAGATGAGGCCCGATTCCCCTGCACTGCGTGCAGAGCAATTCCGTGTTGCACATCACACATGAAAGGAGCCTTGATTTCCTTTATGGCACTCCAGAGAAACCCCAAGAACACTCTTTCAAGGCTAGAGGGATCCTGAGGTCACTGTAGCAACACGAAACAGCTCCGAGGCCCAAAAATCAACTCGAGATGAGAGGTTAGTCCCTGGCTTCGACTCCAGAGGAATACCACCTTACCACAAGCACCTCAAGAGAAGGCTTCTCTCAGCTCTAGGTATGTGAGAGGGACCCTGAGTTTGCGGCCTCAAGTGGAATGGACACCGCGATGCCCTGACTCGAAATAAGGCCGGATATCCCTGCAGTGACTTGAATGCAGGTTCGTCTTGCATCTCCCAAGACGAAAGGATGTCTGAATCCCCTGTGCAGACCTCAGAGAATGACCTAGTTCCCCACATCATCGCGACCAGAGGCCTCACATCCTTTGAAAACTCCAGAGGTACGCAGAGATCAGTGCCTCCAAAGGAGACGATGCCTGACTCCTCGTGAAACTTGATAGGAGTCCCAGGATTCCTGTGGCACATGGAATGGGACGCTTGGTCTCCCACCTCAGCTGGAGAGGCATCCCAATTGCCCTGCCAAGCCTCGAGGAGAATCCCGAGTTGTCCCTAGCAACTAGGCAGGAGTCCTGACGTCGCTGAACAAACACGTGGCTGGAAGGGCCATCCCCGTCATAACTCGAGAATATACCCCAGGGTCCCGCCGAAACTCGGGAAAAACCATGAGACTTCCCCCTCGCCCGAGATGAGGCTCGATTCTCCTGCACTGCATGCAGAGCAATTCCGTGTTGCACATCAAACATAAAAGGAGCCTTGATTTCCTTGATGGCACTCCAGAGAAACCCCAAGAACACTGTTTCAAGGCTAGAGGGATCCTGAGGTCACTGTAGCAACACGAAAGAGCTCCATGGACCAAAAATCAACTCGAGATGAGAGGTTAGTCCCTGGCTACGACTCCATAGGAATACCACCTTACCAAAAGCACCTCAAGAAGAGGCTTCTCTCAGCTCTAGGTATGTGAGAGGGACCCTGATTTTGCGGACTCAAGTGGAATGGACACTGCGATGCCCTGACACGAAATAAGGCCGGATATCCCTGCAGTGACTTGAATGCAGGCTCGTCTTGCATCTCCCAAGATGAAAGGATGTCTGAATCCCATGTGGAGACCACAGAGAAAGACCTAGTTCCCCACATCATCGCGACCGGAGGCCTCACATCCTTTGAAAACTCCAGAGGTACGTGGAGATCAGTGCCTCCAAAGGAGACGATGCCTGACTCCTCGTGAAACTTGATAGGAGTCCCAGAATACCTGTGGCACATGGAAAGGGACTCTTGGTCTCCCGCCTCAGCTGGAGAGGCGTCCCAATTGCCCTGCCAAGCCTCGAGGAGAATCTCGAGTTGTCCCTCACAACTAGGCAGGAGTCCAGACGTCGCTGAACAAACACGTGGGTGGAAGTGCCGACCCCGTTGTAACTCGAGAATATACCCCCGGTTCTCGCCGCAACTCGAGAAAAACCATGAGACTTCCCCCTCGCCGCGAGATGAGGCCCGATTCCCCTGCACTGCATGCAGAGCAATTCCGTGTTGCACATCACACATGAAAGGAGCCTTGATTTTCTTGATGGCACTCTAGAGAAACCCCAAGAACACTGTTTCCAGGCTAGAGGGATCCTGAGGTCACTGTAGCAACACGAAAGAGCTCCGTGGACCAGAAATCAACTTGAGATGAGAGTTTAGTCCCTGGCTTTGACTCCAGAGGAATACCACCTTACCACAAGCACCTCAAGAGGAGGCTTCTCTCAGCTCTAGGTATGTGAGAGGGACCATGAGTTTGCGGCCTCAAGTGGAATGGAGACCGCGATGCCCTGACGCGAAATAAGTCCGGATATCCCTGCAGTGACGTGAATGCAGGCTCTTCTTGCATCTCCCAAGATGAAAGGATGTCTGAATCCCCTCTGCAGACGACAGAGAAAGACCTAGTTCCCCACTTCATCGCGACCGGAGGCCTCACATCCTTTGAAAACTCCAGAGGTACGCGGAGATCAGTGCCTTCAAAGGAGACGATGCCTGACTCCTCGTGAAACTTGATAGGAGTCCCAGGATTCCTGTGGCACGTGGAAAGGGACACTTGGTCTCCCGCCTCAGCTGGAGAGGCGTCCCAATTGCCCTGCCAAGCCTCGAGGAGAATCCCGAGTTGTCCCTCCCAACTAGGCAGGAGTCCTGACGTCGCTGAACAAACACGTGGGTGGAAGTGCCATCCCCGGCATACCTTCGGAATATACCCCAGGTTCCCACAGCAACTCGAGAAAATCCATGAGACTTCCCCGTCGCCGCAAAATGAGGCCTGATATACTGCACTGCGTGCAGAGCAATTCCGTGTTGCAAATCACACATGAAAGGAGCCTTGATTTCCTTGATGGCACTCCAGAGAAACCCCAAGAACACTGTTTCAAGGCTAGAGGGAACCTGAGGTCACTGTAGCAACACGAAAGAGCTCAGTGGACCAATAATCAACTCGAGATGAGAGGTTAGTACCTGGCCTCGACTCCAGAGGAATACCACCTTACCACAAGCACCTCAAGAGGAGGCTTCTCTCAGCTCTAGGTATGTGAGAGGGACCCTGAGTTTGCGGCCTCAAGTGGAATGGACACCGCGATGCCCTGACTCGAAATAAGGCCGGATATCCCTGCAGTGACTTGAATGCAGGCTCGTCTTGCATCTCCCAAGACGAAAGGATGTCTGAATCCCCTGTGGAGACCACAGAGAAAGACCTAGTTCCCCACCTCATCGCGAACGGAGGCCTCACATCCTTTGAAAACTCCAGAGGTATGCGGAGATCAGTGCCTCCAAAGGAGACGATGCCTGACTCCTCGTGAAACTTGATAGGAGTCCCAGGATTCCTGTGGCAGGTGGAATGGGACCCTTGGTCTCCCGCCTCAGCTGGAGAGGTGTCCCAATTGCCCTGCCAAGCCTCGAGGAGAATCCCGAGTTGTCCTTCGCAACTAGGCAGGAGTCCTGACGTCACTGAACAAACAAGTGGGTGGAAGGGCCATCCCCATCGCAACTCGAGAATATACCCCAGGTTCCCGCCGCAACTCGAGAAAAACCATGAGACTTCCCCCTCGCCGCGAGATGAGGCCTGATTCCCCTGCACTGCGTGCAGAGCAATTCCGTGCTGCACATCACACATGAAAGGAGCCTTGATTTCCTTGATGGCACTCCAGAGAAACCCCAAGAACACTGTTTCAAGGCTAGAGGGATCCTGAGGTCACTGTAGCAAAACGAAAGAGCTCCGTGGACCAAAAATCAACTCGAGATGAGAGGTTTGTCTCTGGCTTCGACTCCAGAGGAATACCACCTTACCACAAGCACCTCAAGAGGAGGCTTCTCTCAGCTCTAGGTATGTGAGAGGGACCCTGAGTTTGCGATCTCAAGTGGAATGGACACCGCGATGCCCTGACTCGAAATAAGGCCGGATATCCCTGCAGTGAATTGAAGGCAGGCTCGTCTTGCATCTCCCAAGACGAAAGGATGTCTGAATCGCCTGTGGAGACCTCAGAGAAAGATCTAGTTCCCCACCTCATCACGACCGGAGGCCTCACATCCTTTGAAAACTCCAGAGGTATGCGGAGATCAGTACCTCCAAAGGAGACGATGCCTGACTCCTCGTGAAGCTTGATAGGAGTCCCAGGATTCCTGTGGCACGTGGAAAGGGACCCTTGGTCTCCCGCCTCAACTGGAGAGGCGTCCCAATTGCCCTGCCAAGCCTCGAAGAGAATTCCGAGTTGTCCCTCACAACTAGGCAGGAGTCCTGACGTGGCTGAACAAACACGTGGGTGGAAGAGCCATCCCCGTCGTAACTCGAGAATATACCCCAGGTTCCCGCCGCAACTCGAGAAAAACCATGAGACTTCCCCCTCGCCCCAAGATGAGGCATGATTCCCCTGCACTGCGTGCAGAGCAATTCCGTGTTGCACATCACACATGAAAGGAGCCTTGATTTCCTTGATAGCACTCCAGAGAAACCCCAAGAACACTGTTTCAAGGCTAGAGGGATCCTGACGTCACTGTAGCAACACGAAAGAGCTCCGTGGACCAAAAATCAACTCGAGATGAGAGGTTAGTCCCTGGCTTCGACTCCAGAGGAATACCACCTTAACACAAGCACCTCAAGAGGAGGCTTCTCTCAGCTCTAGGTATGGGAGAGGGAACCTGAGTTTGCGGCCTCAAGTAGAATGGACACCGCGATGCCCTGACTCGAAATAAGGCCGGATATCCCTGCAGTGACTTGAATGCAGGCTCGTCTTGCATCTCCCAAGACGAAAGGATGTCTGAATCCCCTGTGGAGACCACAGAGAAAGACCTAGTTCCCCACCTCATCGCGACCGGAGGCCTCACATCCTTTGAAAACTTCAGAGGAACACGGAGATCAGTGCCTCCAAAAGAGACGATGCCGGACTCCGCGTGAAACTTGATAGGAGTCCCAGGATTCCTGTGCACGTGGAAAGGGACACTTGGTCTCCCGCCTCAGCTGGAGAGGCGTCCCAATTGCCCTGCCAAGCCTCGAGGAGAATCCCGAGTTGTCCCTCGCAACTAGGCAGGAGTCCTGCCGTCGCTGAACAAACACGTGGGTGGAAGGGCCATCCCCGTCGTAACTCGAGAATATACCCCAGGTTCCCGCCGCAACTCGAGAGAAACCATGAGACTTCCCGCTCGCCGCGAGATGAGGCCCGATTCCCCTGCACTGCGTGCAGAGCAATTCCGTGTTGCACATCACACATGAAAGGAGCCTTGATTTCCTTTATGGCACTCCAGAGAAACCCCAAGAACACTCTTTCAAGGCTAGAGGGATCCTGAGGTCACTGTAGCAACACGAAACAGCTCCGAGGCCCAAAAATCAACTCGAGATGAGAGGTTAGTCCCTGGCTTCGACTCCAGAGGAATACCACCTTACCACAAGCACCTCAAGAGAAGGCTTCTCTCAGCTCTAGGTATGTGAGAGGGACCCTGAGTTTGCGGCCTCAAGTGGAATGGACACCGCGATGCCCTGACTCGAAATAAGGCCGGATATCCCTGCAGTGACTTGAATGCAGGTTCGTCTTGCATCTCCCAAGACGAAAGGATGTCTGAATCCCCTGTGCAGACCTCAGAGAATGACCTAGTTCCCCACATCATCGCGACCAGAGGCCTCACATCCTTTGAAAACTCCAGAGGTACGCAGAGATCAGTGCCTCCAAAGGAGACGATGCCTGACTCCTCGTGAAACTTGATAGGAGTCCCAGGATTCCTGTGGCACATGGAATGGGACGCTTGGTCTCCCACCTCAGCTGGAGAGGCATCCCAATTGCCCTGCCAAGCCTCGAGGAGAATCCCGAGTTGTCCCTAGCAACTAGGCAGGAGTCCTGACGTCGCTGAACAAACACGTGGCTGGAAGGGCCATCCCCGTCATAACTCGAGAATATACCCCAGGGTCCCGCCGAAACTCGGGAAAAACCATGAGACTTCCCCCTCGCCCGAGATGAGGCTCGATTCTCCTGCACTGCATGCAGAGCAATTCCGTGTTGCACATCAAACATAAAAGGAGCCTTGATTTCCTTGATGGCACTCCAGAGAAACCCCAAGAACACTGTTTCAAGGCTAGAGGGATCCTGAGGTCACTGTAGCAACACGAAAGAGCTCCATGGACCAAAAATCAACTCGAGATGAGAGGTTAGTCCCTGGCTACGACTCCATAGGAATACCACCTTACCACAAGCACCTCAAGAAGAGGCTTCTCTCAGCTCTAGGTATGTGAGAGGGACCCTGATTTTGCGGACTCAAGTGGAATGGACACTGCGATGCCCTGACACGAAATAAGGCCGGATATCCCTGCAGTGACTTGAATGCAGGCTCGTCTTGCATCTCCCAAGATGAAAGGATGTCTGAATCCCATGTGGAGACCACAGAGAAAGACCTAGTTCCCCACATCATCGCGACCGGAGGCCTCACATCCTTTGAAAACTCCAGAGGTACGTGGAGATCAGTGCCTCCAAAGGAGACGATGCCTGACTCCTCGTGAAACTTGATAGGAGTCCCAGAATACCTGTGGCACGTGGAAAGGGACTCTTGGTCTCCCGCCTCAGCTGGAGAGGCGTCCCAATTGCCCTGCCAAGCCTCGAGGAGAACACCGAGTTGTCCCTCGCAACTAGGCAGGAGTCCAGACGTCGCTGAACAAACACGTGGGTGGAAGTGCCGACCCCGTTGTAACTCGAGAATATACCCCCGGTTCTCGCCGCAACTCGAGAAAAACCATGAGACTTCCCCCTCGCCGCGAGATGAGGCCCGATTCCCCTGCACTGCATGCAGAGCAATTCCGTGTTGCACATCACACATGAAAGGAGCCTTGATTTTCTTGATGGCACTCTAGAGAAACCCCAAGAACACTGTTTCCAGGCTAGAGGGATCCTGAGGTCACTGTAGCAACACGAAAGAGCTCCGTGGACCAGAAATCAACTTGAGATGAGAGTTTAGTCCCTGGCTTTGACTCCAGAGGAATACCACCTTACCACAAGCACCTCAAGAGGAGGCTTCTCTCAGCTCTAGGTATGTGAGAGGGACCATGAGTTTGCGGCCTCAAGTGGAATGGAGACCGCGATGCCCTGACGCGAAATAAGTCCGGATATCCCTGCAGTGACGTGAATGCAGGCTCTTCTTGCATCTCCCAAGATGAAAGGATGTCTGAATCCCCTCTGCAGACGACAGAGAAAGACCTAGTTCCCCACTTCATCGCGACCGGAGGCCTCACATCCTTTGAAAACTCCAGAGGTACGCGGAGATCAGTGCCTTCAAAGGAGACGATGCCTGACTCCTCGTGAAACTTGATAGGAGTCCCAGGATTCCTGTGGCACGTGGAAAGGGACACTTGGTCTCCCGCCTCAGCTGGAGACGCGTCCCAATTGCCCTGCCAAGCCTCGAGGAGAATCCCGAGTTGTCCCTCCCAACTAGGCAGGAGTCCTGACGTCGCTGAACAAACACGTGGGTGGAAGTGCCATCCCCGGCATACCTTCGGAATATACCCCAGGTTCCCACAGCAACTCGAGAAAATCCATGAGACTTCCCCGTCGCCGCAAAATGAGGCCTGATATACTGCACTGCGTGCAGAGCAATTCCGTGTTGCAAATCACACATGAAAGGAGCCTTGATTTCCTTGATGGCACTCCAGAGAAACCCCAAGAACACTGTTTCAAGGCTAGAGGGAACCTGAGGTCACTGTAGCAACACGAAAGAGCTCAGTGGACCAATAATCAACTCGAGATGAGAGGTTAGTCCCTGGCCTCGACTCCAGAGGAATACCACCTTACCACAAGCCCCTCAAGAGGAGGCTTCTCTCAGCTCTAGGTATGTGAGAGGGACCCTGAGTTTGCGGCCTCAAGTGGAATGGACACCGCGATGCCCTGACTCGAAATAAGGCCGGATATCCCTGCAGTGACTTGAATGCAGGCTCGTCTTGCATCTCCCAAGACGAAAGGATGTCTGAATCCCCTGTGGAGACCACAGAGAAAGACCTAGTTCCCCACCTCATCGCGAACGGAGGCCTCACATCCTTTGAAAACTCCAGAGGTATGCGGAGATCAGTGCCTCCAAAGGAGACGATGCCTGACTCCTCGTGAAACTTGATAGGAGTCCCAGGATTCCTGTGGCAGGTGGAATGGGACCCTTGGTCTCCCGCCTCAGCTGGAGAGGTGTCCCAATTGCCCTGCCAAGCCTCGAGGAGAATCCCGAGTTGTCCTTCGCAACTAGGCAGGAGTCCTGACGTCACTGAACAAACACGTGGGTGGAAGGGCCATCCCCATCGCAACTCGAGAATATACCCCAGGTTCCCGCCGCAACTCGAGAAAAACCATGAGACTTCCCCCTCGCCGCGAGATGAGGCCTGATTCCCCTGCACTGCGTGCAGAGCAATTCCGTGCTGCACATCACACATGAAAGGAGCCTTGATTTCCTTGATGGCACTCCAGAGAAACCCCAAGAACACTGTTTCAAGGCTAGAGGGATCCTGAGGTCACTGTAGCAAAACGAAAGAGCTCCGTGGACCAAAAATCAACTCGAGATGAGAGATTAGTCCCTGGCTTCGACTCCAGGGGAATACCACCTTGCCACAAGCACCTCAAGAGGAGGCTTCTCTCAGCTCTAGGTATGTGAGAGGGACCCTGAGTTTGCGGCTTCAAGGGGAATGGACCCCGCGATGCCCTGACTCGAAATAAGGCCGGATATCCCTGCATTGACTTGAATGCAGGCTCGTCTTGCATCTCCCAAGACGAAAGGATGTCTGAATCCCCTGTGGAGACCTCAGAGAAAGATCTAGTTCCCCACCTCATCACGACAGTAGGCCTCACATCCTTTGAAAACTCCAGAGGTATGCGGAGATCAGTGCCTCCAAAGGAGACGATGCCTGACTCCTCGTGAAACTTGATAGGAGTCCCAGGATTCCTGTGGCACATGGAATGGGACGCTTGGTCTCCCGCCTCAGCTGGACAGGCGTCCCAATTGCCCTGCCAAGCCTCGAGGAGAATCCCGAGTTGTCCCTCGCAACTAGGCAGGAGTCCTGACGTCGCTGAACAAACACGCGGCTGGATGGGCCATCGCCGTCATAACTCGAGAATATACCCCAGGGTCCCGCCGAAACTCGGGAAAAACCATGAGACTTCCCCCTCGCCCGAGATGAGGCTCGATTCTCCAGCACTGCATGCAGAGCAATTCCGTGTTGCACATCACACATGAAAGGAGCCTTGATTTCCTTGATGGCACTCCAGAGAAACCCCAAGAACACTGTTTCAAGGCTAGAGGGATCCTGAGGTTACTGTAGCAACACGAAAGAGCTCCATGGACCAAAAATCAACTCGAGATGAGAGGTTAGTCCCTGGCTTCGACTCCATAGGAATACCACCTTACCACAAGCACCTCAAGAGGAGGCTTCTCTCAGCTCTAGGTATGTGAGAGGGACCCTGAGTTTGCGGCCTCAAGTGGAATGGACACCGCGATGCCCTGACTCGAAATAAGGCCGGATATCCCTGCAGTGACTTGAATGCAGGCTCGTCTTGCATCTCCCAAGATGAAAGGATGTCTGAATCCCTTGTGGAGACCACAGAGAAAGACCTAGTTCCCCACCTCATCGCGACCGGAAGCCTCACATCCTTTGAAAACTCCAGAGGTACGTGGAGATCAGTGCCTCCAAAGGAGACGATGCCTGACTCCTCGTGAAACTTGATAGGAGTCCCAGAATACCTGTGGCACGTGGAAAGGGACTCTTGGTCTCCCGCCTCAGCTGGAGAGGCGTCCCAATTGCCCTGCCAAGCCTCGAGGAGAATCTCGAGTTGTCCCTCACAACTAGGCAGGAGTCCTGACGTCGCTGAACAAACACGTGGGTGGAAGTGCCGTCCCCGTTGTAACTCGAGAATATACCCCCGGTTCTCGCCGCAACTCAAGAAAAACCATGAGACTTCCCCCTCGCCGCGAGATGAGGCCCGATTCCCCTGTACTGCATGCAGAGCAATTCCGTGCTGCACATCACACATGAAAGGAGCCTTGATTTCCTTGATGGCACTCCAGAGAAACCCCAAGAACACTGTTTCAAGGCTAGAGGGATCCTGAGGTCACTGTAGCAAAACGAAAGAGCTCCGTGGACCAAAAATCAACTCGAGATGAGAGGTTAGTCCCTGGCTTCGACTCCATAGGAATACCACCTTGCCACAAGCACCTCAAGAGGAGGCTTCTCTCAGCTCTAGGTATGTGAGAGGGACCCTGAGTTTACGGCCTCAAGTGGAATGGACACCGCGATGCCCTGACTCGAAATAAGGCCGGATATCCCTGCAGTGACTTGAATGCAGGCTCGTCTTGCATCTCCCAAGACGAAAGGATGTCTGAATCCCCTGTGGAGACCTCAGAGAAAGATCTAGTTCCCCACCTCATCACGACCGGAGGCCTCACATCCTTTGAAAACTCCAGAGGTATGCGAAGATCAGTGCCTCCAAAGGAGACGATGCCTGACTCCTCGTGAAACTTGATAGGAGTCCCAGGATTCCTGGGGCACATGGAATGGGACGCTTGGTCTCCCGCCTCAGCTGGAGAGGCGTCCCAATTGCCCTGCCAAGCCTCGAGGAGAATCTCGAGTTGTCCCTCACAACTAGGCAGGAGTCCTGACGTCGATGAACAAACACGTGGGTGGAAGTGCCGTCCCCGTTGTAACTTGAGAATATACCCCCGGTTCTCGCCGCAACTCGAGAAAAACCATGAGACTTCCCCCTCGCCGCGAGATGAGGCCCGATTCCCCTGCACTGCATGCAGAGCAATTCCGTGTTGCACATCACACATGAAAGGAGCCTTGATTTTCTTGATGGCACTCTAGAGAAACCCCAAGAACACTGTTTCCAGGCTAGAGGGATCCTGAGGTCACTGTAGCAACACGAAAGAGCTCCGTGGACCAGAAATCAACTTGAGATGAGAGTTTAGTCCCTGGCTTCGACTCCAGAGGAATACCACCTTACCACAAGCACCTCAAGAGGAGGCTTCTTTCAGCTCTAGGTATGTGAGAGGGACCATGAGTTTGCGGCCTCAAGTGGAATGGAGACCGCGATGCCCTGACGCGAAATAAGGCCGGATATCCCTGCAGTGACGTGAATGCAGGCTCTTCTTGCATCTCCCAAGATGAAAGGATGTCTGAATCCCCTCTGCAGACGACAGAGAAAGACCTAGTTCCCCACTTCATCGCGACCGGAGGCCTCACATCCTTTGAAAACTCCAGAGGTACGCGGAGATCAGTGCCTCCAAAGGAGACGATGCCTGACTCCTCGTGAAACTTGATAGGATTCCCAGGATTCCTGTGGCACGTGGAAAGGGACCCTTTGTCTCCCGCCTCAGCTGGAGAGGCATCCCAATTGCCCTGCCAAGCCTCGAGAAGAATCCTGAGTTGTCCCTCGAAACTAGGCAGGAGTCCTGACGTCGCTGAACAAACACGTGGGTGGAAGGGCCATCCCCGTCATAACTTCAGAATATACCCCAGGTTCCCACCGCAACTCGAGAAAATCCATGAGACTTCCCCGTCGCCGCAAAATGAGGCCTGATATACTGCACTGCGTGCAGAGCAATTCCGTGTTGCAAATCACACATGAAAGGAGCCTTGATTTCCTTGATGGCACTCCAGAGAAACCCCAAGAACACTGTTTCAAGGCTAGAGGGAACCTGAGGTCACTGTAGCATCACGAAAGAGCTCAGTGGACCAATAATCAACTCCAGATGAGAGGTTAGTCCCTGACCTCGACTCCAGAGGAATACCACCTTACCACAAGCACCTCAAGAGGAGGCTTCTCTCAGCTCTAGGTATGTGAGAGGGACCCTGAGTTTGCGGCCTCAAGTGGAATGGACACCGCGATGCCCTGACGCGAAATAAGGCCGGATATCCCTGCAGTGACTTGAATGCAGGCTCGTCGTGCATCTCCCAAGATGAAAGGATGTCTGAATCCCCTGTGGAGACCACAGAGAAAGACCTAGTTCCCCGCCTCATCGCGACCGGAGGCCTCACATCCTATGAAAACTCCAGAGGTACGCGGAGATCAGTGCCTCCAAAGGAGACGATGCCTGACTCCTCGTGAAACTTGATAGGAGTCCCAGGATTCCTGTGGCACGTGGAAAGGGACCCTTGGTCTCCCGCCTCAGCTGGAGAGGCGTCGCAATTGCCCTGCCAAGCCTCGAGGAGAATCCCGAGGTGTCCCTCGCAAGTAGGCAGGAGTCCTGACGTCGCTGAACAAACACGTGTGTGGAAGGGCCATCTCCGTCTTACCTCGAGAATATACCCCAGGTTCCCGCCGCAACTCGAGAAAAACCATGAGACGTCCCCCTCGCCGCGAGATGAGGCCAGATTCCCCTGCCGTGCGTGCAGAGCAATTCCGTGCTGCACATCACACATGAAAGGAGCCTTGATTTCCTTGATGGCTTTCCAGAGAAACCAAAAGAACACTGTTTCAAGGCTAGAGGGATCCTGAGGTCACTGTAGCTACACGAAAGAGCTTCGTGGACCAAATATCAACTCGAGATGAGAGGTTAGTCCCTGGCTTCGACGCCAGAGGAAACCACCTTACCACAAGCACCTCAAGAGGAGGCTTCTCTCAGCTCTAGGTATGTGAGAGGGACCCTGAGTTTGTGGCCTCAAGTCGAATGGACACCGCGATGCCCTGACTCGAAATAAGGCCGGATATCCCTGCAGTGACTTGAATGCAGGCTCGTCTTGCATCTCCCAAGATGAACGGATGTCTGAATCCCCTGTGGAGACCACAGAGAAAGACCTAGTTCCCCACTTCATGGCGACCGGAGGCCTCACATCCTTTGAAAACTCCAGAGGTACGCGGAGATCAGTGCCTCCAAAGGAGACGATGCCTGACTCCTCGTGAAACTTGATACGAGCCACAGGATTCCTGTGGCACGTGGAAAGGGACCCTTGGTCTCCCGCCTCAGCTGGAGAGGCGTCCCAATTGCCCTCCCAAGCCTCGAGGAGAATCCCGAGTTGTCCCTCGCAACTAGGCAGGAGTCCTGACGTCGCTGAAGAAACACGTGGGTGGAAGGGCCATCCCCGTCGTAAATCGAGAATATACCCAAGGTTCCCGCCGCAACTCGAGAAAAACCATGAGACTTCCCCCTCGCCGCGAGATGAGGCCCGATTCCCCAGCACTGCGTGCAGAGCAATTCCGTGTTGCACATCACACATGAAAGGAGCCTTGATTTCCTTGATGTCACTGCAGAGAAACCCCAAGAACACTCTTTCAAGGCTAGAGGGATCCTGAGGTCAATGTAGCAACACGAAAGAGCTCTGTGGACCAAAAATCAACTCGAGATAAGAGGGTAGTCCCTGACTTCGACTCCAGAGCAATACCACCTTACCACAAGCACTTCAAGAGGAGGCTTCTCTCAGCTCTAGGTATGTGAGAGGGACCCTGAGTTTGCGGCCTCAAGTGGAACGGACACCGCGATGCCCTGACTCGAAATAAGGCCGGATATCCCTGCAGTGACATGAATGCAGGCTCGTCTTGCATCTCCCAAGACGAAAGGATGTCTGAATCCCCTGTGCAGACCTCAGAGAATGACCTAGTTCCCCACCTCATCGCGACCGGAGGCGTCACATCCTTTGAAAACTCCAGAGGTATGCAGAGATCAGTGCCTCCAAAGGAGACGATGCCTGACTCCTCGTGAAACTTGATAGGAGTCCCAGGATTCCTGTGGCACGTGGAAAGGGACCCTTGGTCTCCCGCCTCAGCTGGAGAGGCGTCCCAATTGCCCTGCCAAGCCTCGAGGAGAATCCCGAGTTGTCCCTCGCAACTAGGCAGGACTCCTGACGTCGCTGAGGAAACACGTGTGTGGAAGGGCCATCCCTGTCGTAACTCGAGAATATACCCCAGGTTCCCGCCGCAACTCGAGAAAAACCATGAGACTTCCCCCTAGCCGCGAGATGAGGCCTGATTCCCCTGCATTGCGTGCAGAGCAATTCCGTGCTGCACATCACACATGAAAGGAGCCTTGATTTCCTTGATGGCACTCCAGAGAAACCCCAAGAACACTGTTTCAAGGCTAGAGGGATCCTGAGATCACTGTAGCAAAACGAAAGAGCTCCGTGGACCAAAAATCAACTCGAGATGAGAGGTTAGTCCCTGGCTTCGACTCCAGGGGAATACCACCTTGCCACAAGCACCTCAAGAGGAGGCTTCTCTCAGCTCTAGGTATGTGAGAGGGACCCTGAGTTTGCGGCCTCAAGTGGAATGGACACCGCGATGCCCTGACTCGAAATAAGGCCGGATATCCCTGCAGTGACTTGAATGCAGGCTCGTCTTGCATCTCCCAAGACGAAAGGATGTCTGAATCCCCTGTGGAGACCACAGAGAAAGATCTAGTTCCCCACCTCATGGCGACCGGAGGCCTCACATCCTTTGAAAACTCCAGAGTTATGCGGAGATCAGTGCCTCCAAAGGAGACGATGCATGACTCCTCGTGAAACTTGATAGGAGTCCCAGGATTCCTGTGGCACGTGGAAAGGGACCCTTGGTCTCCCGCCTCAGCTGGAGAGGCGTCCCAATTGCCCTGCCAAGCCTCGAGGAGAATCCCGAGTTGTCCCTCCCAACTAGGCAGGAGTCCTGACGTCGCTGAACAAACACGTGGGTGGAAGGGCCATCCCCGTCGTAACTCGAGAATATACCCCAGGTTCCCGCCGCAACTCCAGAAAAACCATGAGACTTCCCCCTCGCCACGAGATGAGGCCCGATTCCCCTGCACTGCGTGCAGAGCAATTCCGTGTTGCACATCAAACATGAAAGGAGACTTGATTTCCTTGATGGCACTCCAGAGAAAACCCAAGAACACTGTTTCAAGGCTAGAGGGATCCTGAGGTCACTGTAGCAACACAAAAGAGCTCCGTGGACCAACAATCAACTCGAGATGAGAGGTTAGTCCCTGGCTTCGACTCCAGAGGAATACCACGTTACCACAAGCACCTCAAGAGGAGGCTTCTCTCAGCTCTAGGTATGTGAGAGGGACCCTGATTTTGCGGCCTCAAGTGGAATGGACACCGCGATGCCCTGACTCGAAATAAGGCCGGATATCCCTGCAGTGACTTGAATGCAGGCTCGTCTTGCATCTCCCAAGACGAAAGGATGTCTGAATCCCCTGTGGAGACCACAGAGAAAGACCTAGTTCCCCACCTCATGGCGACCGGAGACCTCACATCCTTTGAAAACTTCAGAGGAACACGGAAATCAGTGCCTCCAAAGGAGACGATGCCTGACTCCTCGTGAAACTTGATAGGAGTCCCAGGATTCCTGTGCACGTGGAAAGGGACCCTTGGTCTCCTGACTCAGCTGGAGAGGCGTCCCAATTGCCCTGCCAAGCCTCGAGGAGAATCCCGAGTTGTCCCTCACAACTAGGCAGGAGTCCTGACGTCGCTGAACAAACACATGGTTGAAAGGGAAATCCCCGTCGTAACTCGAGAATATACCCGAGGTTCCCGCCGCAACTCGAGAAAAACCATGAGAATTCCCCCTCGCCGCGAGATGAGGTCCGATTCCCCTGCACTGCGTGCAGAGCAATTCCGTGTTGCACATCACACATGAAAGGAGCCTTGATTTCCTTGATGGGACTCCAGAGAAAACCCAAGAACACTGTTTCAAGGCTAGAGGGATCCTGAGGTCACAGTAGCAGCACGAAAGAGCTCCGTGGACCAACAATCAATTCGAGATGAGAGGTTAGTCCCTGGCTTCGACTCCAGAGGAATACCACCTTACCACAAGCACCTCAAGAGGAGGCTTCTCTCAGCTCTAGGTATGTGAGAGGGACCCTGAGTTTGCGGCCTCAAGTGGAATGGACACCGCGATGCCCTGACTCGAAATAAGGCCGGATATCCCTGCAGTGACTTGAATGCAGGCTCGTCTTGCATCTCCCAAGACGAAAGGATGTCTGAATCCCCTGTGGAGACCACAGAAAAAGACCTAGTTCCCCACATCATCGCGACCGGAGGCCTCACATTCTTTGAAAACTCCAGAGGTACGCGGAGATCAGTGCCTCCAAAGGAGACGATGCCTGACTCCTCATGAAACTTGATAGGAGTCCCAGGATTCCTGTGGCACGTGGAAAGGGACCCTTGGTCTCCCGCCTCAGCTGGAGAGGCGTCCCAATTGCCCTGCAAAGCCTCGAGGAGAATCCCGAGTTGTCCCTCGCAACTAGGCAGGAGTCCTGACGTGGCTGAACAAACACGTGGGTGGAAGGGCCATCCCCGTCGTAACTCGAGAATATACCTCAGGTTCCCGCCGCAACTCGAGAAAAATCATGAGAATTCCCCCTCGCCGCGAGATGAGGCCCGATTCCCCTGCACTGCGTGCAGAGCAATTCCGTGTTGCACATCACACATGAAAGGAGCCTTGATTTCCTTGATGGCACTCCTGAGAAACCCCAAGAACACTGTTTCAAGGCTAGAGGGATCCTGAGGTCACTGTAGCAACACGAAAGAGCTCCGTGGCCCAAATATCAACTCGAGATGAGAGGTTAGTCTCTGGCTTCGACTCCAGAGGAATACCACCTTACCACAAGCACCTCAAGAGGAGGCTTCTCTCAGCTCTAGGTATGTGAGAGGGACCCTGAGTTTGCGATCTCAAGTGGAATGGACACCGCGATGCCCTGACTCGAAATAAGGCCGGATATCCCTGCAGTGAATTGAAGGCAGGCTCGTCTTGCATCTCCCAAGACGAAAGGATGTCTGAATCGCCTGTGGAGACCTCAGAGAAAGATCTAGTTCCCCACCTCATCACGACCGGAGGCCTCACATCCTTTGAAAACTCCAGAGGTATGCGGAGATCAGTACCTCCAAAGGAGACGATGCCTGACTCCTCGTGAAACTTGATAGGAGTCCCAGGATTCCTGTGGCACGTGGAAAGGGACCCTTGGTCTCCCGCCTCAACTGGAGAGGCGTCCCAATTGCCCTGCCAAGCCTCGAAGAGAATTCCGAGTTGTCCCTCACAACTAGGCAGGAGTCCTGACGTGGCTGAACAAACACGTGGGTGGAAGAGCCATCCCCGTCGTAACTCGAGAATATACCCCAGGTTCCCGCCGCAACTCGAGAAAAACCATGAGACTTCCCCCTCGCCCCAAGATGAGGCATGATTCCCCTGCACTGCGTGCAGAGCAATTCCGTGTTGCACATCACACATGAAAGGAGCCTTGATTTCCTTGATAGCACTCCAGAGAAACCCCAAGAACACTGTTTCAAGGCTAGAGGGATCCTGACGTCACTGTAGCAACACGAAAGAGCTCCGTGGACCAAAAATCAACTCGAGATGAGAGGTTAGTCCCTGGCTTCGACTCCAGAGGAATACCACCTTACCACAAGCACCTCAAGAGGAGGCTTCTCTCAGCTCTAGGTATGTGAGAGGGAACCTGAGTTTGCGGCCTCAAGTAGAATGGACACCGCGATGCCCTGACTCGAAATAAGGCCGGATATCCCTGCAGTGACTTGAATGCAGGCTCGTCTTGCATCTCCCAAGACGAAAGGATGTCTGAATCCCCTGTGGAGACCACAGAGAAAGACCTAGTTCCCCACCTCATCGCGACCGGAGGCCTCACATCCTTTGAAAACTTCAGAGGAACACGGAGATCAGTGCCTCCAAAGGAGACGATGCCTGACTCCTCGTGAAACTTGATAGGAGTCCCAGGATTCCTGTGCACGTGGAAAGGGACACTTGGTCTCCCGCCTCAGCTGGAGAGGCGTCCCAATTGCCCTGCCAAGCCTCGAGGAGAATCCCGAGTTGTCCCTCGCAACTAGGCAGGAGTCCTGCCGTCGCTGAACAAACACGTGGGTGGAAGGGCCATCCCCGTCGTAACTCGAGAATATATCCCAGGTTCCCGCCGCAACTCGAGAGAAACCATGAGACTTCCCGCTCGCCGCGAGATGAGGCCCGATTCCCCTGCACTGCGTGCAGAGCAATTCCGTGTTGCACATCACACATGAAAGGAGCCTTGATTTCCTTTATGGCACTCCAGAGAAACCCCAAGAACACTCTTTCAAGGCTAGAGGGATCCTGAGGTCACTGTAGCAACACGAAACAGCTCCGAGGCCCAAAAATCAACTCGAGATGAGAGGTTAGTCCCTGGCTTCGACTCCAGAGGAATACCACCTTACCACAAGCACCTCAAGAGAAGGCTTCTCTCAGCTCTAGGTATGTGAGAGGGACCCTGAGTTTGCGGCCTCAAGTGGAATGGACACCGCGATGCCCTGACTCGAAATAAGGCCGGATATCCCTGCAGTGACTTGAATGCAGGTTCGTCTTGCATCTCCCAAGACGAAAGGATGTCTGAATCCCCTGTGCAGACCTCAGAGAATGACCTAGTTCCCCACATCATCGCGACCAGAGGCCTCACATCCTTTGAAAACTCCAGAGGTACGCAGAGATCAGTGCCTCCAAAGGAGACGATGCCTGACTCCTCGTGAAACTTGATAGGAGTCCCAGGATTCCTGTGGCACATGGAATGGGACGCTTGGTCTCCCACCTCAGCTGGAGAGGCATCCCAATTGCCCTGCCAAGCCTCGAGGAGAATCCCGAGTTGTCCCTCGCAACTAGGCAGGAGTCCTGACGTCGCTGAAAAAACACGTGGCTGGAAGGGCCATCCCCGTCATAACTCGAGAATATACCCCAGGGTCCCGCCGAAACTCGGGAAAAACCATGAGACTTCCCCCTCGCCCGAGATGAGGCTCGATTCTCCTGCACTGCATGCAGAGCAATTCCGTGTTGCACATCAAACATGAAAGGAGCCTTGATTTCCTTGATGGCACTCCAGAGAAACCCCAAGAACACTGTTTCAAGGCTAGAGGGATCCTGAGGTTACTGTAGCAACACGAAAGAGCTCCATGGACCAAAAATCAACTCGAGATGAGAGGTTAGTCCCTGGCTACGACTCCATAGGAATACCACCTTACCACAAGCACCTCAAGAAGAGGCTTCTCTCAGCTCTAGGTATGTGAGAGGGACCCTGATTTTGCGGACTCAAGTGGAATGGACACTGCGATGCCCTGACACGAAATAAGGCCGGATATCCCTGCAGTGACTTGAATGCAGGCTCGTCTTGCATCTCCCAAGATGAAAGGATGTCTGAATCCCATGTGGAGACCACAGAGAAAGACCTAGTTCCCCACATCATCGCGACCGGAGGCCTCACATCCTTTGAAAACTCCAGAGGTACGTGGAGATCAGTGCCTCCAAAGGAGACGAAGCCTGACTCCTCGTGAAACTTGATAGGAGTCCCAGAATACCTGTGGCACGTGGAAAGGGACTCTTGGTCTCCCGCCTCAGCTGGAGAGGCGTCCCAATTGCCCTGCCAAGCCTCGAGGAGAATCTCGAGTTGTCCCTCACAACTAGGCAGGAGTCCAGACGTCGCTGAACAAACACGTGGGTGGAAGTGCCGACCCCGTTGTAACTCGAGAATATACCCCCGGTTCTCGCCGCAACTCGAGAAAAACCATGAGACTTCCCCCTCGCCGCGAGATGAGGCCCGATTCCCCTGCACTGCATGCAGAGCAATTCCGTGTTGCACATCACACATGAAAGGAGCCTTGATTTCCTTGATGGCACTCTAGAGAAACCCCAAGAACACTGTTTCCAGGCTAGAGGGATCCTGAGGTCACTGTAGCAACACGAAAGAGCTCCGTGGACCAGAAATCAACTTGAGATGAGAGTTTAGTCCCTGGCTTTGACTCCAGAGGAATACCACCTTACCACAAGCACCTCAAGAGGAGGCTTCTCTCAGCTCTAGGTATGTGAGAGGGACCATGAGTTTGCGGCCTCAAGTGGAATGGAGACCGCGATGCCCTGACGCGAAATAAGTCCGGATATCCCTGCAGTGACGTGAATGCAGGCTCTTCTTGCATCTCCCAAGATGAAAGGATGTCTGAATCCCCTCTGCAGACGACAGAGAAAGACCTAGTTCCCCACTTCATCGCGACCGGAGGCCTCACATCCTTTGAAAACTCCAGAGGTACGCGGAGATCAGTGCCTTCAAAGGAGACGATGCCTGACTCCTCGTGAAACTTGATAGGAGTCCCAGGATTCCTGTGGCACGTGGAAAGGGACACTTGGTCTCCCGCCTCAGCTGGAGACGCGTCCCAATTGCCCTGCCAAGCCTCGAGGAGAATCCCGAGTTGTCCCTCCCAACTAGGCAGGAGTCCTGACGTCGCTGAACAAACACGTGGGTGGAAGTGCCATCCCCGTCATACCTTCGGAATATATCCCAGGTTCCCACAGCAACTCGAGAAAATCCATGAGACTTCCCCGTCGCCGCAAAATGAGGCCTGATATACTGCACTGCGTGCAGAGCAATTCCGTGTTGCAAATCACACATGAAAGGAGCCTTGATTTCCTTGATGGCACTCCAGAGAAACCCCAAGAACACTGTTTCAAGGCTAGAGGGAACCTGAGGTCACTGTAGCAACACGAAAGAGCTCAGTGGACCAATAATCAACTCGAGATGAGAGGTTAGTCCCTGGCCTCGACTCCAGAGGAATACCACCTTACCACAAGCACCTCAAGAGGAGGCTTCTCTCAGCTCTAGGTATGTGAGAGGGACCCTGAGTTTGCGGCCTCAAGTGGAATGGACACCGCGATGCCCTGACTCGAAATAAGGCCGGATATCCCTGCAGTGACTTGAATGCAGGCTCGTCTTGCATCTCCCAAGACGAAAGGATGTCTGAATCCCCTGTGGAGACCACAGAGAAAGACCTAGTTCCCCACCTCATCGCGAACGGAGGCCTCACATCCTTTGAAAACTCCAGAGGTATGCGGAGATCAGTGCCTCCAAAGGAGACGATGCCTGACTCCTCGTGAAACTTGATAGGAGTCCCAGGATTCCTGTGGCAGGTGGAATGGGACCCTTGGTCTCCCGCCTCAGCTGGAGAGGCGTCCCAATTGCCCTGCCAAGCCTCGAGGAGAATCCCGAGTTGTCCTTCGCAACTAGGCAGGAGTCCTGACGTCACTGAACAAACACGTGGGTGGAAGGGCCATCCCCATCGCAACTCGAGAATATACCCCAGGTTCCCGCCGCAACTCGAGAAAAACCATGAGACTTCCCCCTCGCCGCGAGATGAGGCCTGATTCCCCTGCACTGCGTGCAGAGCAATTCCGTGCTGCACATCACACATGAAAGGAGCCTTGATTTCCTTGATGGCACTCCAGAGAAACCCCAAGAACACTGTTTCAAGGCTAGAGGGATCCTGAGGTCACTGTAGCAAAACGAAAGAGCTCCGTGGACCAAAAATCAACTCGAGATGAGAGATTAGTCCCTGGCTTCGACTCCAGGGGAATACCACCTTGCCACAAGCACCTCAAGAGGAGGCTTCTCTCAGCTCTAGGTATGTGAGAGGGACCCTGAGTTTGCGGCTTCAAGTGGAATGGACACCGCGATGCCCTGACTCGAAATAAGGCCGGATATCCCTGCATTGACTTGAATGCAGGCTCGTCTTGCATCTCCCAAGACGAAAGGATGTCTGAATCCCCTGTGGAGACCTCAGAGAAAGATCTAGTTCCCCACCTCATCACGACAGTAGGCCTCACATCCTTTGAAAACTCCAGAGGTATGCGGAGATCAGTGCCTCCAAAGGAGACGATGCCTGACTCCTCGTGAAACTTGATAGGAGTCCCAGGATTCCTGTGGCACATGGAATGGGACGCTTGGTCTCCCGCCTCAGCTGGACAGGCGTCCCAATTGCCCTGCCAAGCCTCGAGGAGAATCCCGAGTTGTCCCTCGCAACTAGGCAGGAGTCCTGACGTCGCTGAACAAACACGTGGCTGGAAGGGCCATCGCCGTCATAACTCGAGAATATACCCCAGGGTCCCGCCGAAACTCGGGAAAAACCATGAGACTTCCCCCTCGCCCGAGATGAGGCTCGATTCTCCAGCACTGCATGCAGAGCAATTCCGTGTTGCACATCACACATGAAAGGAGCCTTGATTTCCTTGATGGCACTCCAGAGAAACCCCAAGAACACTGTTTCAAGGCTAGAGGGATCCTGAGGTTACTGTAGCATCACGAAAGAGCTCCATGGACCAAAAATCAACTCGAGATGAGAGGTTAGTCCCTGGCTTCGACTCCATAGGAATACCACCTTACCACAAGCACCTCAAGAGGAGGCTTCTCTCAGCTCTAGGTATGTGAGAGGGACCCTGAGTTTGCGGCCTCAAGTGGAATGGACACCGCGATGCCCTGACTCGAAATAAGGCCGGATATCCCTGCAGTGACTTGAATGCAGGCTCGTCTTGCATCTCCCAAGACGAAAGGATGTCTGAATCCCCTGTGGAGACCACAGAGAAAGACCTAGTTCCCCATCTCATCGCGAACGGAGGCCTCACATCCTTTGAAAACTCCAGAGGTATGCGGAGATCAGTGCCTCCAAAGGAGACGATGCCTGACTCCTCGTGAAACTTGATAGGAGTCCCAGGATTCCTGTGGCAGGTGGAATGGGACCCTTGGTCTCCCGCCTCAGCTGGAGAGGCGTCCCAATTGCCCTGCCAAGCCTCGAGGAGAATCCCGAGTTGTCCTTCGCAACTAGGCAGGAGTCCTGACGTCACTGAACAAACACGTGGGTGGAAGGGCCATCCCCATCGCAACTCGAGAATATACCCCAGGTTCCCGCCGCAACTCGAGAAAAACCATGAGACTTCCCCCTCGCCGCGAGATGAGGCCTGATTCCCCTGCACTGCGTGCAGAGCAATTCCGTGCTGCACATCACACATGAAAGGAGCCTTGATTTCCTTGATGGCACTCCAGAGAAACCCCAAGAACACTGTTTCAAGGCTAGAGGGATCCTGAGGTCACTGTAGCAAAACGAAAGAGCTCCGTGGACCAAAAATCAACTCGAGATGAGAGGTTAGTCCCTGGCTTCGACTCCAGGGGAATACCACCTTGCCACAGGCACCTCAAGAGGAGGCTTCTCTCAGCTCTAGGTATGTGAGAGGGACCCTGATTTTGCGGCTTCAAGTGGAATGGACACCGCGATGCCCTGACTCGAAATAAGGCCGGATATCCCTGCAGTGACTTGAATGCAGGCTCGTCTTGCATCTCCCAAGACGAAAGGATGTCTGAATCCCCTGTGGAGACCTCAGAGAAAGACCTAGTTCCCCACCTCATCACGACCGGAGGCCTCACATCCTTTGAAAACTCCAGAGGTATGCGGAGATCAGTGCCTCCAAAGGAGACGATGCCTGACTCCTCGTGAAACTTGATAGGAGTCCCAGGATTCCTGTGGCACATGGAATGGGACGCTTGGTCTCCCGCCTCAGCTGGACAGGCGTCCCAATTGCCCTGCCAAGCCTCGAGGAGAATCCCGAGTTGTCCCTCGCAACTAGGCAGGAGTCCTGACGTCGCTGAACAAACACGTGGCTGGAAGGGCCATCGCCGTCATAACTCGAGAATATACCGCAGGTTCCCGCCGAAACTCGGGAAAAACCATGAGACTTCCCCCTCGCCCGAGATGAGGCTCAATTCTCCAGCACTGCATGCAGAGCAATTCCGTGTTGCACATCACACATGAAAGGAGCCTTGATTTCCTTGATGGCACTCCAGAGAAACCCCAAGAACACTGTTTCAAGGCTAGAGGGAACCTGAGGTCACTGTAGCATCACGAAAGAGCTCAGTGGACCAATAATCAACTCGAGATGAGAGGTTAGTCCCTGACCTCGACTCCAGAGGAATACCACCTTACCACAAGCACCTCAAGAGGAGGCTTCTCTCAGCTCTAGGTATGTGAGAGGGACCCTGAGTTTGCGGCCTCAAGTGGAATGGACACCGCGATGCCCTGACTCGAAATAAGGCCGGATATCCCTGCAGTGACTTGAATGCAGGCTCGTCTTGCATCTCCCAAGACGAAAGGATGTCTGAATCCACTGTGGAGACCACAGAGAAAGACCTAGTTCCCCACCTCATCGCGACCGGAGGCCTCACATCCTTTGAAAACTCCAGAGGTATGCGGAGATCAGTGCCTCCAAAGGAGACGATGCCTGACTCCTCGTGAAACTTGATAGGAGTCCCAGGATTCCTGTGGCAGGTGGAATGGGACCCTTGGTCTCCCGCCTCAGCTGGAGAGGCGTCCCAATTGCCCTGCCAAGCCTCGAGGAGAATCCCGAGTTGTCCCTCGCAACTAGACAGGAGTCCTGACGTCTCTGAACAAACACGTGGGTGGAAGGGCCATCCCCATCGTAACTCGAGAATATACCCCAGGTTCCCGTCGCAACTCGAGAAAAACCATGAGACTTCCCCCTCGCCGCGAGATGAGGCCTGATTCCCCTGCACTGCGTGCAGAGCAATTCCGTGCTGCACATCACACATGAAAGGAGCCTTGATTTCCTTGATGGCACTCCAGAGAAACCCCAAGAACACTGATTCAAGGCTAGAGGGATCCTGAGGTCACTGTAGCAAAACGAAAGAGCTCCGTGGACCAAAAATCAACTCGAGATGAGAGGTTAGTCCCTGGCTTCGACTCCAGGGGAATACCACCTTGCCACAAGCACCTCAAGAGGAGGCTTCTCTCAGCTCTAGGTATGTGAGAGGGACCCTGAGTTTGCGGCCTCAAGTGGAATGGACACCGCGATGCCCTGACTCGAAATAAGGCCGGATATCCCTGCAGTGACTTGAATGCAGGCTCGTCTTGCATCTCCCAAGACGAAAGGATGTCTGAATCCCCTGTGGAGACCTCAGAGAAAGATCTAGTTCCCCACCTCATCACGACCGGAGGCCTCACATCCTTTGAAAACTCCAGAGGTATGCGGAGATCAGTGCCTCCAAAGGAGACGATGCCTGACTCCTCGTGAAACTTGATAGGAGTCCCAGGATTCCTGTGGCACATGGAATGGGACGCTTGGTCTCCCGCCACAGCTGGAGAGGCGTCCCAATTGTTCTGCCAAGCCTCGAGGAGAATCCCGAGTTGTCCCTCGCAACTAGGCAGGAGTCCTGACGTCGCTGAACAAACACGTGGTTGGAAGGGCCATCGCCGTCATAACTCGAGAATATACCCCAGGGTCCCGCCGAAACTCGGGGAAAACCATGAGACTTCCCCCTCGCCCGAGATGAGGCTCGATTCTCCTGCACTGCATGCAGAGCAATTCCGTGTTGCACATCAAACATGAAAGGAGCCTTGATTTCCTTAATGGCACTCCAGAGAAACCCCAAGAACACTGTTTCAAGGCTAGAGGGATCCTGAGGTTACTGTAGCAACACGAAAGAGCTCCATGGACCAAAAATCAACTCAAGATGAAAGGTTAGTCCCTGGCTTCGACTCCATAGGAATACCACCTTACCACAAGCACCTCAAGAGGAGGCTTCTCTCAGCTCTAGGTATGTGAGAGGGACCGTGATTTTGCGGACTCAGGTGGAATGGACACTGCGATGCCCTGACACGAATTAAGGCCGGATATCCCTGCAGTGACGTGAATGCAGGCTCGTCTTGCATCTCCCAAGATGAAAGGATGTCTGAATCCCCTGTGGAGACCACAGAGAAAGACCTAGTTCCCCACATCATCGCGAACGGAGGCCTCACATCCTTTGAAAACTCCAGAGGTACGTGGAGATCAGTGCCTCCAAAGGAGACGATGCCTGACTCCTCGTGAAACTTGATGGGAGTCCCAGGATCCTGTGGCACGTGGAAAGGGACTCTTGGTCTCCCGCCTCAGCTGGAGAGGCGTCCCAATTGCCCTGCCAAGCCTCGAGGAGAATCTCGAGTTGTCCCTCACAATTAGGCAGGAGTCCTGACGTCGCTGAACAAACACGTGGGTGGAAGTGCCGTCCCCGTTGTAACTCGAGAATATACCCCCGGTTCTCGCCGCAACTCGAGAAAAACCATGAGACTTCCCCCTCGCCGCGAGATGAGGCCCGATTCCCCTGCACTGCATGCAGAGCAATTCCGTGTTGCACATCACACATGAAAGGAGCCTTGATTTCCTTGATGGCACTCCAGAGAAACCCCAAGAACACTGTTTCAAGGCTAGAGGGAACCTGAGGTCAATGTAGCAACACGAAAGAGCTCAGTGGACCAATAATCAACTCGAGATGAGAGGTTAGTCCCTGGCCTCGACTCCAGAGGAATACCACCTTACCACAAGCACCTCAAGAGGAGGCTTCTCTCAGCTCTAGGTATGTGAGAGGGACCCTGAGTTTGCGGCCTCAAGTGGAATGGACACCGCGATGCCCTGACTCGAAATAAGGCCGGATATCCCCGCAGTGACTTGAATGCAGGCTCGTCTTGCATCTCCCAAGACGAAAGGATGTCTGAATCGCCTGTGGAGACCACAGAGAAAGACCTAGTTCCCCACCTCATCGCGAACGGAGGCCTCACATCCTTTGAAAACTCCAGAGGTATGCGGAGATCAGTGCCTCCAAAGGAGACGATGCCTGACTCCTCGTGAAACTTGATAGGAGTCCCAGGATTCCTGTGGCAGGTGGAATGGGACCCTTGGTCTCCCGCCTCAGCTGGAGAGGCGTCCCAATTGCCCTGCCAAGCCTCGAGGAGAATCCCCAGTTGTCCCTCGCAACTAGGCAGGAGTCCTGACGTCGCTGAACAAACACGTGGGTGGAAGGGCCATCGCCATCGTAACTCGAGAATATACCCCAGGTTCCCGCCGCAACTCGAGAAAAACCATGAGACTTCCCCCTCGCCGCGAGATGAGGCCTGATTCCCCTGCACTGCGTGCAGAGCAATTCCGTGCTGCACATCACACATGAAAGGAGCCTTGATTTCCTTGATGGCACTCCAGAGAAACCCCAAGAACACTGTTTCAAGGCTAGAGGGATCCTGAGGTCACTGTAGCAAAACGAAAGAGCTCCGTGGACCAAAAATCAACTCGAGATGAGAGGTTAGTCCCTGGATTCGACTCCAGGGGCATACCACCTTGCCACAAGCACCGCAAGAGGAGGTTTCTCTCAGCTCTAGGTATGTGAGAGGGACCCTGAGTTTGCGGCCTCAAGTGGAATGGAGACCGCGATGCCCTGACTCGAAATAAGGCCGGATATCCCTGCAGTGACTTGAATGCAGGCTCGTCTTGCATCTCTCAAGATGAAAGGATGTGTGAATCCCCTGTGGAGACCACAGAGAAAGACCTAGTTCCCCACTTCATCGCGACCGGAGTCCTCACATCCTTTGAAAACTCCAGAGGTACGCGGAGATCAGTGCCTCCAAAGGAGACGATGCCTGACTCCTCATGAAACTTGATAGGAATCCCAGGATTCCTGCGGCACGTGGAAAGGGACCCTTGGTCTACCGCCTCAGATGGAGAGGCGTCCCAATTGCCCTGCCAAGCCTTGAGGAAAATCCCGAGTTGTCCCTCGCAACTAGGCAGGAGTCCTGACGTCGCAGAACAAACACGTGGGTGGAAGGGCCATCCCCGTCATAACTTCAGAATATACCCCAGGTTCCCACCGCAACTCGAGAAAATCCATGAGACTTCCCCGTCACCGCAAAATGAGGCCTGATATACTGCACTGCGTGCAGAGCAATTCCGTGTTGCAAATCACACATGAAAGGAGCCTTGATTTCCTTGATGGCACTCCAGAGAAACCCCAAGAACACTGTTTCAAGGCTAGAGGGAACCTGAGGTCACTGTAGCAACACGAAAGAGCTCAGTGGACCAATAATCAACTCGAGATGAGAGGTTAGTCCCTGCCCTCGACTCCAGAGGAATACCACCTTACCACAAGCACCTCAAGAGGAGGCTTCTCTCAGCTCTAGGTATGTGAGAGGGACCCTGAGTTTGCGGCCTCAAGTGGAATGGACACCGCGATGCCCTGACTCGAAATAAGGCCGGATATCCCTGCAGTGACTTGAATGCAGGCTCGTCTTGCATCTCCCAAGACGAAAGGATGTCTGAATCCCCTTTGGAGACATCAGAGAAAGATCTAGTTCCACACCTCATCACGACCGGAGGCCTCACATCCTTTGAAAACTCCAGAGGTATGCGGAGATCAGTGCCTCCAAAGGAGACGATGCCTGACTCCTCGTGAAACTTGATAGGAGTCCCAGGATTCCTGGGGCACATGGAATGGGACGCTTGGTCTCCCGCCTCAGCTGGACAGGCGTCCCAATTGCCCTGCCAAGCCTCGAGGAGAATCTCCAGTTGTCCCTCGCAAATAGGCAGGAGTCCTGACGTCGCTTAACAAACACGTGGCTGGAAGGGCCATCCCCATCATAACTCGAGAATATACCCCAGGGTCCCGCCAAAACTCGGGAAAAACCATGAGACTTCCCCCTTGCCCGAGATGAGGCTCGATTCCCCTGCACTGCATGCAGAGCAATTCCGTGTTGCACATCACACATGAAAGGAGCCTTGATTTCCTTGATGGCACTCCAGAGAAACCCCAAGAACACTGTTTCAAGGCTAGAGGGATCCTGAGGTCACTGTAGCCACACGAAAGAGCTCCGTGGACCAAAAATCAACTCGAGATGAGAGGTTAGTCCCTGGCTTCGACTCCAGGGGAATACCACCTTGCCACAAGCACCTCAAGAGGAGGCTTCTCTCAGCTCTAGGTATGTGAGAGGGACCCTGAGTTGCGGCCTCAAGTGGAATGGACACCGCGATGCCCTGACTCGAAATAAGGCCGGATATCCCTGCAGTGACTTGAATGCAGGCTCTTCTTGCATCTGCCAAGTTGAAAGGATGTCTGAATCCCCTGTGGAGACCACAGAGAAAGACCTAGTTCCCCACGTCATCGCGACCGGAGGCCTCACATCCTTTGAAAACTCCAGAGGTACACGGAGATCAGTGCCTCCAAAGGAGACGATGCCTGACTCCTCGTGAAACTTGATAGGAGTCCCAGGATAACAGTGGCACGTGGAAAGGGACCCTTGGTCTCCCGCCTCAGCTGGAGAGGCGTCCCAATTGCCCTGCCAAGCCTCGAGGAGAATCCCGAGTTGTCCCTCGCAACTAGGCAGAAGTCCTGAAGTCGCTGAACAAACACGTGGGTGGAAGGGCCATCCCCGTCATAACTCGAGAATATACCCCAGGATCCCGCCGCAACTCGAGAAAACCATGAGAATTCCCCCTCACCGCGAGATGAGGCCCGATTCCCCTGCACTGCGTGCATAGCAATTCCGTGTTGCACATCAAACATGAAAGGAGCCTTGATTTCCTTGATGGCACTCCAGAGAAACCCCAAGAACACTGTTTCAAGGCTAGAGGGATCCTGAGGTCACTGTAGCCACAGGAAAGAGCTCCGTGGACCAAAAATCAACTCGAGATGAGAGGTTAGTGCCTGGCTTCGACTCCAGAGGAAACCACCTTACCACAAGCACCTCAAAAGGAGGCTTCTCTCAGCTCTAGGCATGTGAGAGGGACCCTGAGTTTGCGGTCTCAAGTGGAATGGACACCGCGATGCCCTGACTCGAAATAAGGCCGGATATCCCTGCAGTGACTTGAATGCAGGCTCGTCTTGCATCTCCCAAGACGAAAGGAAATCTGAATCCCCTTTGGAGACCACAGAGAAACACCTAGTTCCCCACTTCATGGCGACCGGAGGCTCACATCCTTTGAAAACTCCAGAGGTACGCGGAGATCAGTGCCTCCAACGGAGACGATGCCTGACTCCTCGTGAAACTTGATAGGAGTCCCAGGATTCCTGTGGAACGTGGAAAAGGACCCTTGGTCTCCCGCCTCAGATGAAGAGGCGTCCCAATTGCCCTGCCAAGCCTCGAGGAGAATCCCGAGTTGTCCCTCGCAACTAGGCAGGAGTCCTGACGTCGCTGAACAAACACGTGGGTGGAAGGGCCATCACCGTCGTAACTCGAGAATATTCCCCAGGTTCCCGCCGCAAGTCGAGAAAAACCATGAGACTTCCCCCTCGCCGCGAGATGAGGCCTGATTCCCCTGCCCTGCGTGCAGAGCAATTCCGTGTTGCACCTCACACATGAAAGGAGCCTTGATTTCCTTGATGGCACTCCACAGAAACCCCAAGAACACTGTTTCAAGGCTAGAGGGATCCTGAGGTCACTGTAGCAACACGAAAGAGCTCCGTGGACCAAAAATCAACTCGAGATGAGAGGTTAGTCCCTGGCTTCGACTCCAGAGGAATACCACCTTACCACAAGCACCTCAAGAGGAGGCTTCTCTCAGCTCTAGGTATGTGAGAGGGACCCTGAGTTTGCGGCCTCAAGTGAAATGGACACCGCGATGCCCTGACTCGAAATAAGGCCGGATATCCCTGCAGTGACTTGAATGCAGGCTCGTCTTGCATCTCCCAAGACGAAAGGATGTCTGAATCCTCTGTGGAGACCACAGAAAAAGACCTAGTTCCCCACCTCATCGCGACCGGAGGCCTCACATCCTTTGAGAATTCCAGAGGTACAAGCAGATCAGTGCCTCCAAAGGAGACGATGCCTGACTCCTCGTGAAACTTGATAGGAGTCCCAGGATTCCTGTGGCACGTGGAAAGGGACCCTTGGTCTCCCGCCTCAGCTGGAGAGGCGTCCCAATTGCCCTGCCAAGCCTCGAGGAGAATCCCGAGTTGTTCCTCGCAAATAGGCAGGAGTCCTGAAGTCGCTGAACAAACACGTGGGTGGAAGGGCCATCCCCGTCGTAACTCGAGAATATACCCCAGGTTCCCGCCGCAACTCAAGAGAAACCATGAGACTTCCCACTCGCTGCGAGATGAGGCCCGATTCCCCTGCACTGCGTGCAGAGCAATACCGTGTTGCACATCACACATGAAAGGAGCCTTGATTCCCTTGATGGCACTCCAGAGAAACCCCAAGAACACTGTTTCCAGGCTAGCGGGATCCTGAGGTCACTGTAGCAACACGAAAGAGCTCCGTGGACCAAAAATCAACTCGAGATGAGAGGTTAGTCCCTGGCTTCGACTCCAGAGGAATACCACCTTACCACAAGCACCTCAAGAGGAGGCTTCTCTCAGCTCTAGCTATGTGCTGAGTTTGCGGCCTCAAGTGGAATGGATACCGTGATGCCCTGACTCGAAATAAGGCCGGATATCCCTGCAGTGACTTGAATGCAGGCTCGTCTTGCTTCTCCCAAGACGAAAGGATGTCTGAATCCCCTGTGGAGACCACAGAGAAAGGCCTAGTTCCCCACCTCATCGCGACCGGAAGCCTCACATCCATTGAAAAGTTCAGAGGAACACGGAGATCAGTGCCTCCAAAGGAGACGATGCCTGACTCCTCGGGAAACTTGATAGGAGTCCCAGGATTCCTGTGCACGTGGAAAGGGACCCTTGGTCTCCCGCCTCAGCTGGAGAGGCGTCCCAATTGCCCTGCCAAGCCTCGAGGAGAATCCCGAGTTGTCCCTCGCAACTAGGCAGGAGTCCTGACGTCGCTGAGCAAACACGTGGTTGAAAGGGCCATCCCCATCGTAACTCGAGAATATACCCCAGGTTTCAGCCGCAACTCGAGAAAAACCATGAGATTTCCCCCTCGCCGCGAGATGAGGTCCGATTCCCCTGCACTGCGTGCAGAGCAATTCCGTGTTGCACATCACACATGAAAGGAGCCTTGATTTCCTTGATGGCACTCCAGAGAAACCCCAAGAACACTGTTTCAAGGCTAGAGGGATCCTGAGGTCACTGTAGCAGCACGAAAGAGCTCCGTGGACCAACAATCAACTCGAGATGAGAGGTTAGTCCCTTTCTTCGACTCCAGAGGAATACCACCTTACCACAAGCACCTCAAGAGGAGGCTTCTCTCAGCTCTAGGTATGTGAGAGGGACCCTGAGTTTGCGGCCTCAAGTGGAATGGACACCGTGATGCCCTGACTCGAAATAAGGCCGGATATCCCTGCAGTGACTTGAATGCAGGCTCGTCTTGCATCTCCCAAGACGAAAGGATGTCTGAATCCCCTGTGGAGACCACAGAAAAAGACCTAGTTCCCCACCTCATCGCGACCGGAGGCCTCGCATCCTTTGAAAACTCCAGAGGTACAAGGAGATCAGTGCCTCCAAAGGAGACGATGCCTGACTCCTCGTGAAACTTCATAGGATTCCCAGGATTCCTGTGGCACGTGGAAAGGGACCCATGGTCTCCCGCCTCAGCTGGAGAGGCGTCCCAGTTGCCCTGCCAAGCCTCGAGGAGAATCCCGAGTTGTCCCTCGCAACTAGGCAGGAGTCCTGACATCGCTGAACAAACACGTGGGTGGAAGGGCCATCCCCGTCGTAACTCGAGAATATACCTCAGGTTCCCGCCGCCACTCGAGAAAAACCATGAGACTTCCCCCTCGCCCCGAGATGAGGCCCGTTTCCCCTGCACTGATTGCAGAGCAATTTCGTGTTGCACATCACACATGAATGGAGCCTTGATTTCCTTGATAGCACTGCAGAGAAACCCCAAGAACACTGTTTCAAGGCTAGAGGGATCCTGACGTCACTGTAGCCACACGAAAGAGCTCCGTGGCTCAAAAATCAACTCGAGATGAGAGGTTAGTCCCTGGCTTCGACTCCAGAGGAATACCACCTTACCACAAGCACCTCAAGAGGAGGCTTCTCTCAGCTCTAGGTATGTGAGAGGGACCCTGAGCTTGCGGACTCAAGTGGAATGGTCACCGCGATGCCCTGACTCGAAATAAGGCCGGATATCCCTGCAGTGACTTGAATGCAGGCTCGTCTTGCATCTCCCAAGATGAAAGGTTGTCTGAATCCCCTGTGGAGAACACAGAGAAAGACATAGTTCCCCACTTCATCGCGACCGGAGGCCTCACATCCTTTGAAAACTCCAGAGGTACGTGGAGATCAGTGCCTCCAAAGGAGACGATGCCTGACTCCTCCTGAAACTTGATAGGAGTCCCAGAATAACTGTGGCACGTGGAAAGGGACTCTTGGTCTCCCGCCTCAGCTGGAGAAGCGTCCCAATTGCCCTGCCAAGCCTCGAGGAGAATCTCGAGTTGTCCCTCACAACTAGGCAGGAGTCCTGACGTCGCTGAACAAACACGTGGGTGGAAGTGCCGACCCCGTTGTAACTCGAGAATATACCCCCGGTTCTCGCCGCTACTCGAGAAAAACCATGAGACTTCCCCCTCACCGCGAGATGAGGCCCGATTCCCCTGCACTGCATGCAGAGCAATTCCGTGTTGCACATCACACATGAAAGGAGCCTTGATTTTCTTGATGGCACTCTAGAGAAACCCCAAGAACACTGTTTCCAGGCTAGAGGGATCCTGAGGTCACTGTAGCAACACGAAAGAGCTCCGTGGACCAGAAATCAACTTGAGATGAGAGTTTAGTCCCTGTCTTCGACTCCAGAGGAATACCACCTTACCACAAGCACCTCAAGAGGAGGCTTCTTTCAGCTCTAGGTATGTGAGAGGGACCATGAGTTTGCGGCCTCAAGTGGAATGGACACCGCGATGCCCTGACGCGAAATAAGGCCGGATATCCCTGCAGTGACTTGAATGCAGGCTCGTCTTGCATCTCTCAAGATGAAAGGATGTCTGAATCCCCTGTGGAGACCACAGAGAAAGACCTAGTTCCCCACGTCATCGCGACCGGAGGCCTCACATCCTTTGAAAACTCCAGAGGTACGCGGAGATCAGTGCCTCCAAAGGAGACGATGCCTGACTCCTCATGAAACTTGATAGGAATCCCAGGATTCCTGTGGCACGTGGAAAGGGACACTTGGTCTACCGCCTCAGATGGAGAGGCGTCCCAATTGCCCTGCCAAGCCTTGAGGAAAATCCCGAGTTGTCCCTCGCAACTAGGCAGGAGTCCTGACGTCGCAGAACAAACACGTGGGTGGAAGGGCCATCCCCGTCATAACTTCAGAATATACCCCAGGTTCCCACCGCAACTCGAGAAAATCCATGAGACTTCCCCGTCACCGCAAAATGAGGCCTGATATACTGCACTGCGTGCAGAGCAATTCCGTGTTGCAAATCACACATGAAAGGAGCCTTGATTTCCTTGATGGCACTCCAGAGAAACCCCAAGAACACTGTTTCAAGGCTAGAGGGAACCTGAGGTCACTGTAGCAACACGAAAGAGCTCAGTGGACCAATAATCAACTCGAGATGAGAGGTTAGTCCCTGCCCTCGACTCCAGAGGAATACCACCTTACCACAAGCACCTCAAGAGGAGGCTTCTCTCAGCTCTAGGTATGTGAGAGGGACCCTGAGTTTGCGGCCTCAAGTGGAATGGACACCGCGATGCCCTGACTCGAAATAAGGCCGGATATCCCTGCAGTGACTTGAATGCAGGCTCGTCTTGCATCTCCCAAGACGAAAGGATGTCTGAATCCCCTTTGGAGACATCAGAGAAAGATCTAGTTCCACTCCTCATCACGACCGGAGGCCTCACATCCTTTGAAAACTCCAGAGGTATGCGGAGATCAGTGCCTCCAAAGGAGACGATGCCTGACTCCTCGTGAAACTTGATAGTAGTCCCAGGATTCCTGGGGCACATGGAATGGGACGCTTGGTCTCCCGCCTCAGCTGGAGAGGCGTCCCAATTGCCCTGCCAAGCCTCGAGGAGAATCTCCAGTTGTCCCTCGCAAATAGGCAGGAGTCCTGACGTCGCTGAACAAACACGTGGCTGGAAGGGCCATCCCCATCATAACTCGAGAATATACCCCAGGGTCCCGCCAAAACTCGGGAAAAACCATGAGACTTCCCCCTTTCCCGAGATGAGGCTCGATTCCCCTGCACTGCATGCAGAGCAATTCCGTGTTGCACATCACACATGAAAGGAGCCTTGATTTCCTTGATGGCACTCCAGAGAAACCCCAAGAACACTGTTTCAAGGCTAGAGGGATCCTGAGGTCACTGTAGCCACAGGAAAGAGCTCCGTGGACCAAAAATCAACTCGAGATGAGAGGTTAGTCCCTGGCTTCGACTCCAGGGGAATACCACCTTGCCACAAGCACCTCAAGAGGAGGCTTCTCTCAGCTCTAGGTATGTGAGAGGGACCCTGAGTTGCGGCCTCAAGTGGAATGGACACCGCGATGCCCTGACTCGAAATAAGGCCGGATATCCCTGCAGTGACTTGAATGCAGGCTCTTCTTGCAACTGCCAAGTTGAAAGGATGTCTGAATCCCCTGTGGAGACCACAGAGAAAGACCTAGTTCCCCACGTCATCGCGACCGGAGGCCTCACATCCTTTGAAAACTCCAGAGGTACACGGAGATCAGTGCCTCCAAAGGAGACGATGCCTGACTCCTCGTGAAACTTGATAGGAGTCCCAGGATAACAGTGGCACGTGGAAAGGGACCCTTGGTCTCCCGCCTCAGCTGGAGAGGGGTCCCAATTGCCCTGCCAAGCCTCGAGGAGAATCCCGAGTTGTCCCTCGCAACTAGGCAGAAGTCCTGAAGTCGCTGAACAAACACGTGGGTGGAAGGGCCATCCCCGTCATAACTCGAGAATATACCCCAGGATCCCGCCGCAACTCGAGAAAACCATGAGAATTCCCCCTCACCGCGAGATGAGGCCCGATTCCCCTGCACTGCGTGCATAGCAATTCCGTGTTGCACATCAAACATGAAAGGAGCCTTGATTTCCTTGATGGCACTCCAGAGAAACCCCAAGAACACTGTTTCAAGGCTAGAGGGATCCTGAGGTCACTGTAGCCACAGGAAAGAGCTCCGTGGACCAAAAATCAACTCGAGATGAGAGGTTAGTCCCTGGCTTCGACTCCAGAGGAAACCACCTTACCACAAGCACCTCAAAAGGAGGCTTCTCTCAGCTCTAGGTATGTGAGAGGGACCCTGAGTTTGCGGCCTCAAGTGGAATGGACACCGCGATGCCCTGACTCGAAATAAGGCCGGATATCCCCGCAGTGACTTGAATGCAGGCTCGTCTTGCATCTCCCAAGACGAAAGGAAATCTGAATCCCCTTTGGAGACCACAGAGAAACACCTAGTTCCCCACTTCATGGCGACCGGAGGCTCACATCCTTTGAAAACTCCAGAGGTACGCGGAGATCAGTGCCTCCAACGGAGACGATGCCTGACTCCTCGTGAAACTTGATAGGAGTCCCAGGATTCCTGTGGCACGTGGAAAAGGACCCTTGGTCTCCCGCCTCAGATGAAGAGGCGTCCCAATTGCCCTGCCAAGCCTCGAGGAGAATCCCGAGTTGTCCCTCGCAACTAGGCAGGAGTCCTGACGTCGCTGAACAAACACGTGTGTGGAAGGGCCATCCCCGTCGTAACTCGAGAATATACCCCAGGTTCCCGCCGCAAGTCGAGAAAAACCATGAGACTTCCCACTCGCCGCGAGATGAGGCCTGATTCCCCTGTCCTGCGTGCAGAGCAATTCCGTGTTGCACCTCACACATGAAAGGAGCCTTGATTTCCTTGATGGCACTCCACAGAAACCCCAAGAACACTGTTTCAAGGCTAGAGGGATCCTAAGGTCACTGTAGCAACACGAAAGAGCTCCGTGGACCAAAAATCAACTCGAGATGAGAGGTTAGTCCCTGGCTTCGACTCCAGAGGAATACCACCTTACCACAAGCACCTCAAGAGGAGGCTTCTCTCAGCTCTAGGTATGTGAGAGGGACCCTGAGTTTGCGGCCTCAAGTGAAATGGACACCGCGATGCCCTGACTCGAAATAAGGCCAGATATCCCTGCAGTGACTTGAATGCAGGCTCGTCTTGCATCTCCCAAGACGAAAGGATGTCTGAATCCTCTGTGGAGACCACAGAAAAAGACCTAGTTCCCCACCTCATCGCGACCGGAGGCCTCACATCCTTTGAGAATTCCAGAGGTACAAGCAGATCAGTGCCTCCAAAGGAGACGATGCCTGACTCCTCGGGAAACTTGATAGGAGTCCCAGGATTCCTGTGGCACGTGGAAAGGGACCCTTGGTCTCCCGCCTCAGCTGGAGAGGCGTCCCAATTGCCCTGCCAAGCCTCGAGGAGAATCCCGAGTTGTTCCTCGCAACTAGGCAGGAGTCCTGACTTCGCTGAACAAACACGTGGGTGGAAGGGCCATCCCCGTCGTAACTCGAGAATATACCCCAGGTTCCCGCCGCAACTCGAGAGAAACCATGAGACTTCCCACTCGCCGCGAGATGAGGCCCGATTCCCCTGCACTGCGTGCAGAGCAATACCGTGTTGCACATCACACATGAAAGGAGCCTTGATTCCCTTGATGGCACTCCAGAGAAACCCCAAGAACACTGTTTCCAGGCTAGCGGGATCCTGAGGTCACTGTAGCAACACGAAAGAGCTCCGTGGACCAAAAATCAACTCGAGATGAGAGGTTAGTCCCTGGCTTCGACTCCAGAGGAATACCACCTTACCACAAGCACCTCAAGAGGAGGCTTCTCTCAGCTCTAGCTATGTGCTGAGTTTGCGGCCTCAAGTGGAATGGATACCGCGATGCCCTGACTCGAAATAAGGCCGGATATCCCTGCAGTGACTTGAATGCAGGCTCGTCTTGCTTCTCCCAAGACGAAAGGATGTCTGAATCCCCTGTGGAGACCACAGAGAAAGGCCTAGTTCCCCACCTCATCGCGACCGGAGGCCTCACATCCATTGAAAAGTTCAGAGGAACACGGAGATCAGTGCCTCCAAAGGAGACGATGCCTGACTCCTCGGGAAACTTGATAGGAGTCCCAGGATTCCTGTGCACGTGGAAAGGGACCCTTGGTCTCCCGCCTCAGCTGGAGAGGCGTCCCAATTGCCCTGCCAAGCCTCGAGGAGAATCCCGAGTTGTCCCTTGCAACTAGGCAGGAGTCCTGACGTCGCTGAGCAAACACGTGGTTGAAAGGGCCATCCCCATCGTAACTCGAGAATATACCCCAGGTTTCCGCCGCAACTCGAGAAAAACCATGAGACTTCCCCCTCGCCGCGAGATGAGGTCCGATTCCCCTGCACTGCATGCAGAGCAATTCCGTGTTGCACATCACACATGAAAGGAGCCTTGATTTCCTTGATGGCACTCCAGAGAAACCCCAAGAACACTGTTTCAAGGCTAGAGGGATCCTGAGGTCACTGTAGCAGCACGAAAGAGCTCCGTGGACGAACAATCAACTCGAGATGAGAGGTTAGTCCCTTTCTTCGACTCCAGAGGAATACCACCTTACCACAAGCACCTCAAGAGGAGGCTTCTCTCAGCTCTAGGTATGTGAGAGGGACCCTGAGTTTGCGGCCTCAAGTGGAATGGACACCGTGATGCCCTGACTCGAAATAAGGCCGGATATCCCTGCAGTGACTTGAATGCAGGCTCGTCTTGCATCTCCCAAGACGAAAGGATGTCTGAATCCCCTGTGGAGACCACAGAAAAAGACCTAGTTCCCCACCTCATCGCGACCGGAGGCCTCGCATCCTTTGAAAACTCCAGAGGTACAAGGAGATCAGTGCCTCCAAAGGAGACGATGCCTGACTCCTCGTGAAACTTCATAGGAGTCCCAGGATTCCTGTGGCACGTGGAAAGGGACCCATGGTCTCCCGCCTCAGCTGGAGAGGCGTCCCAGTTGCCCTGCCAAGCCTCGAGGAGAATCCCGAGTTGTCCCTCGCAACTAGGCAGGAGTCCTGACATCGCTGAACAAACACGTGGGTGGAAGGGCCATCCCCGTCGTAACTCGAGAATATACCTCAGGTTCCAGCCGCCACTCGAGAAAAACCATGAGACTTCCCCCTCGCCCCGAGATGAGGCCCGTTTCCCCTGCACTGATTGCAGAGCAATTTCGTGTTGCACATCACACATGAATGGAGCCTTGATTTCCTTGATAGCACTGCAGAGAAACCCCAAGAACACTGTTTCAAGGCTAGAGGGATCCTGACGTCACTGTAGCCACACGAAAGAGCTCCGTGGCTCAAAAATCAACTCGAGATGAGAGGTTAGTCCCTGGCTTCGACTCCAGAGGAATACCACCTTACCACAAGCACCTCAAGAGGAGGCTTCTCTCAGCTCTAGGTATGTGAGAGGGACCCTGAGCTTGCGGACTCAAGTGGAATGGTCACCGCGATGCCCTGACTCGAAATAAGGCCGGATATCCCTGCAGTGACTTGAATGCAGGCTCGTCTTGCATCTCCCAAGATGAAAGGTTGTCTGAATCCCCTGTGGAGACCACAGAGAAAGACATAGTTCCCCACTTCATCGCGACCGGAGGCCTCACATCCCTTGAAAACTCCAGAGGTACGTGGAGATCAGTGCCTCCAAAGGAGACGATGCCTGACTCCTCGTGAGACTTGATAGGAGTCCCAGGATTCCTGTGGCACGTGGAAAGGGATCCTTGGTCTCCCGGCTCAGCTGGAGGTGCGTCCTAATTGCCCTGCCAAGCCTCGAGGAGAATCTCCAGTTGTCCCTCACAACTAGGCAGGAGTCCTGACGTCGCTGAACAAACACGTGTGTGGAAGGGCCATCCCCGTCGTAACTCGAGAATATACCCCAGGTTCCCGCAGCAACTCGAGAAATACCATGAGACATCCCCCTCGCCGCGAGATGAGGCCCAATTCCCCTGCACTGCGTGCAGAGCAATTCCGTGTTGCACATCACACATGAAAGGAGCCTTGATTTCCTTGATGGCACTCCAGAGAAACCCCAAGAACACTGTTTCAAGGCTAGAGGGATCCTGAGGTCACTGTAGCAACACGAAAGAGCTCCATGGACCAAAAATCAACTCGGGATGAGAGGTTAGTCCCTGGCGTCGACTCCAGAGGAATACCACCTTACCACAAGCACCTCAAGAGGAGGCTTCTCTCAGCTCTAGGTATGTGAGAGGGAACCTGAGTTTGCGGCCTCAAGTGGAATGGACACCGCGATGCCCTGACTCAAAATAAGGCCGGATATCCCTGCAGTGACTTGAATGCAGGCTCGTCTTGCATCTCCCAAGACGAAAGGATGTCTGAATCCCCTGTGGAGACCACAGAGAAAGACCTAGTTCCCCACCTCATCGCGACCGGAGGCCTCACATCCTTTGAAAACTCCAGAGGTACGCGGAGATCAGTGCCTCCAAAGGAGACGATGCCTGACTCCTCGTGAAACTTGATAGGAGTCCCAGGATTCCTGTGGCACGTGGAAAGGGACCCTTGGTCTCCCGCCTCAGCTGGAGAGGCGGCCCAATTGCCCTGCCAAGCCTCGAGGAGAATCCCGAGTTGTCCCTCGCAACTAGGCAGGAGTCCTGGGTCGCTGAACAAACACGTGGGTGGAAGGGCCATCCCCGTTGTAACTCGAGAATATACGCCAGGTTCCCGCCCCAACTCGAGAAAAACCATGAGACTTCCCCCTCGCCGTGAGATGAGGACCGATTCCCCTGCACTGCGTGCAGAGCAATTCCGTCTTTCACATCACACATGAAAGGAGCCTTGATTTCCTTGATGGCACTCCAGAGAAAGCCCAAGAACACTATTTCAAGGCTAGAGGGATCCTGAGGTCACTGTAGCAACACGAAAGAGCTCCGTGGGCCAAAAATCAACTCGAGATGAGAGGTTAGTCTCTGGCTTCGACTCCAGAGGAATACCACCTTACCACAAGCACCTCAAGAGGAGGCTTCTCTCAGCTCTAGCTATGTGAGAGGGACCCTGAGTTTGCGGCCTCAAGTGGAATGGACACCGCGATGCCGTGACTCGAAATAAGGCCGGATATCCCTGCAGTGACTTGAATGCAGGCTCGTCTTGCATCTCCCAAAACGAAAGGATGTCTGAATCCCCTGTGGAGACCACAGAGAAAGACCTAGTTTCCCATCTCATCGCGACCGGAGGCCTCACATCCTTTGAAAACCCCAGAGAAACGCGGAGATCAGTGCCTCCAAAGGAAACGATGCCTGACTCCTCATGAAACTTGATAGGAGTCCCAGGATTCCTGTGGCACGTGTAAAGGACCCTTGGTCTCCCGCCTCAGCTGGAGAGGCGTCCCAATTGTTCTGCCAAGCCTCGAGGAGAATCCCGAGTTGTCCCTCGCAACTAGGCAGGAGTCCTGACATCGCTGAACAAACACGTGTGTGGAAGGGCCATTCCCGTCGTAAGTCGAGAATATACCCCAGGTTCCCGCCGCAACTCGAGAAAAACCATGAGACTTCCCCCTCGCCGCGAGATGAGGCCCGATTCCCCTGCACTGCGTGCAGAGCAATTCCGTGTTGCACATCACACATGAAAGGAGCCTTGATTTCCTTGATGGCACTCCAGAGAAACCCCAAGAACACTGTATCAAGGCTAGAGGGATCCTGAGGTCACTGGAGCAACACGAAAGAGCTCCATGGACCAAAAATCAACTCGAGATGAGAGGTTAGTCCCTGGCTTCGACTCCAGAGGAATACCACCTTACCACAAGCACCTCAAGAGGAGGCTTCTCTCAGCTCTAGGTATGTGAGAGGGACCCTGATTTTGCGGCTTCAAGTGGAATGGACACCGCGATGCACTGACGTGAAATAAGGCCGGATATCCCTGCAGTGACTTGAATGCAGGCTCGTCTTGCATCTCCCAAGACGAAAGGATGTCTGAATCCCCTGTGGAGACCACAGAGAAAGACCTAGTTCCCCACCTCATCGCGACCGGAGGCCTCACATCCATTGAAAACTTCAGAGGAACACGGAGATCAGTCCCTCCAAAGGAGACGATGCCTGACTCCTCGGGAAACTTGATAGGAGTCCCAGGATTCCTGTGCACGTGGAAAGGGACCCTTGGTCTCCGGCCTCAGCTGGAGAGGCGTCCCAATTGCCCTGTCAAGCCTCGAGGAGAATCCCGAGTTGTCCCTCGCAACTAGGCAGGAGTCCTGACGTCGCTGAGCAAACACGTGGTTGAAAGGGCCATCCCCGTCGTAACTCGAGAATATATCCCAGGTTTCCGCCGCAACTCGAGAAAAACCATGAGACTTCCCCCTCGCCCCGAGATGAGGCCCGTTTCCCCTGCACTGATTGCAGAGCAATTTCGTGTTGCACATCACACATGAATGGAGCCTTGATTTCCTTGATAGCACTCCAGAGAAACCCCAAGAACACTGTTTCAAGGCTAGAGGGATCCTGACGTCACTGTAGCCACACGAAAGAGCTCCGTGGCTCAAAAATCAACTCGAGATGAGAGGTTAGTCCCTGGCTTCGACTCCAGAGGTATACCACCTTACCACAAGCACCTCAAGAGGAGGCTTCTCTCAGCTCTTGGTATGTGAGAGGGACCCTGAGCTTGCGGCCTCAAGAGGAATGGACACCGCGATGCCCTGACTCGAAATAAGGCCGGATATCCCTGCAGTGACTTGAATGCAGGCTCGTCTTGCATCTCCCAAGATGAAAGGATGTCTGAATCCCCTGTGGAGACCACAGAGAAAGACCTAGTTCCCCACTTCATCGCGACCGGAGGCCTCACTTTCCTTGAAAACTCCAGAGGTACGCGGAGATCAGTGCCTCCAAAGGAGACGATGCCTGACTCCACGTGAGACTTGATAGGAGTCCCAGGATTCCTGTGGCACGAGGAAAGGGATCCTTGGTCTCCCGGCTCAGCTGGAGAGGCGTCCTAATTGCCCTGCCAAGCCTCGAGGAGAATCTCCAGTTGTCCCTCACAACTAGGCAGGAGTCCTGACGTCGCTGAACAAACACTTGGGTGGAAGGGCCATCCTCGTCGTAACTCGAGAATATACCCCAGGTTCCCGCCGCAACTCGAGAAAACCCATGAGACTTCCCCCTCGCCGCGATATGAGGCCCGATTCCCTGCACTGCGTGCAGAGCAATTCCGTGTTGCACATCTCACATGAAAGGAGCCTTGATTTCCTTGATGGCACTCCAGAGAAACCCCAAGAACACTGTTTCAAGGCTAGAGGGATCCTGAGGTCACTGTAGCAACACGAAAGAGCTCCGTGGACCAAAAATCAACTCGAGATGAGAGGTTAGTCCCTGGCTTCGACTCCAGAGGAATACCACCTTACCACAAGCACCTCAAGAGGAGGCTTCTCTCAGCTCTAGCTATGTGAGAGGGACCCTGAGTTTGCGGCCTCAAGTGGAATGGACACCGCGATGCCCTGACTCGAAATAAGGCCGGATATCCCTGCAGTGACTTGAATGCAGGCTCGTCTTGCATCTCCCAAGACGAAAGGATGTCTGAATCCCCTGTGGAGACCACAGAGAAAGACCTACTTCCCCACCTCATCGCGACTGGAGTCCTCACATTCCTTGAAAACTCCAGAGGTACGCGGAGATCAGTGCCTCCAAAGGAGACGATGCCTGACTCCTCGTGAAACTTGATAGGAGTCCCAGGATTCCTGTAGCACGTGGAAAGGGACCCTTGGTCTCCCGCCTCAGCTGGAGAGGCGTCCCAATTGCCCTGCCAAGCCTAGAGGAGAATCCCGAGTTGTTTCTCGCTACTAGGCAGGAGTCCTGAGTCGCTGAACAAACACGTGGGTGGAAGGGCCATCCCCGTTGTAACTCGAGAATATACGCCAGGTTCCCGCCCCAACTCGAGAAAAACCATGAGACTTCCCCCTCGCCGCGAGATGAGGACCGATTCCCCTGCACTGCGTGCAGAGCAATTCCGTCTTGCACATCACACATGAAAGGAGCCTTGATTTCCTTGATGGCACTCCAGAGAAACCCCAAGAACACTGTTTCTAGGCTAGAGGGATCCTGAGGTCACTGTAGCAACACGAAAGAGCTCCGTGGACCAAAAATCAACTCGAGATGAGAGGTTAGTCCCTGGCTTCGACTCCAGAGGAATACCACCTAACCACAAGCACCTCAAGAGGAGGCTTCTCTCAGCTCTAGGTATGTGAGAGGGACCCTGAGTTTGCGGCCTCAAGTGGAATGGACAGCACGATGCCTTGACTCGAAATAAGGCCGGATATCCCTGCAGTGACTTGAATGCAGGCTCTTCTTGCATCTCCCAAGACGAAAGGATGTCTGAATCCCCTGTGGAGACATCAGAGAAAGATCTAGTTCCCCACCTCATCGCGACCGAGGCCTCACATCCTTTGAAAACTCCAGAGGTACGCGGAGATCAGTGCCTCCAAAGGAGACGATGCCTGACTCCTCGTGAAACTTGATAGGAGTCCCAGGATTCCTGTGGCACGTGGAAAGGGACCCTTGGTCTCCAGCCTCAGCTAGAGAGGCGTCCCAATTGCCCTGCCAAGCCTCGAGGAGAGTCCCGAGTTGTCCCTCGCAACTAGGCAGGAGTCCTGACGTGGCTGAACAAACACGTGGGTGGAAGGGCCATCCCCGTCGTAACTCGAGAATATACCCCAGGTTCCCGCCGCAACTGGAGAAAAACCATCAGACTTCCCCCTCGCCGCGAGATGAGGCCCGATTCCCCTGCACTGCGTGCAGAGCTGTTCCGTGTTGCACATCACACATGAAAGGAGCCTTGATTTCCTTGATGGCACTCCAGAGAAACCCCAAGAACACTCTTTCCAGGCTAGAGGGATCCTGACATCACTGTAGCAACACGAAAGAGCTTCGTGAACCAAAAATCAACTCGAGATGAGAAGTTAGTCCCTGGCTTCGACTCCAGAGGAATACCACCTTACCACAAGCACCTCAAGAGGAGGCTTCTCTCAGCTCTAGGTATGTGAGAGGGACCCTGATTTTGCGGCCTCAAGTGGAATGGACACCGCGACGCCCTGACTCGAAATAAGGCCGGATATCCCTGCAGTGACTTGAATGCAGGCTCGTCTTGCATCTCCCAAGACGAAAGGATGTCTGAATCACCTGTGGAGACCACAGAGAAAGACCTAGTTCCCCACCTCATCGCGACCGGAGGCCTCACATCCTTTGAAAACTCCAGAGGTATGCGGAGATCAGTGCCTCCAAAGGAGACGATGCCTGACTCCTCGTGAAACATGATAGGAGTCCCAGGATTCCTGTGGCACGTGGAAAGGGACCCTTGGTCTCCCGCCTCAGCTGGAGAGGCGTCCCAATTGCCCTGCCAAGCCTCGAGGAGAATCCCGAATTGTCCCTCGCAACTAGGCAGGAGTCCTGACGTCGCTGAACAAACACGTGGGTGGAAGGGCCATCCCCGTCGTAACTCGAGAATATACCCCAGGTTCCCGCCGCAACTCGAGAAAAACCATGAGAGTTCCCCCTCGCCGCGAGATGAGGACCGATTCCCCTGCACTGCATGCAGAGCAATTCCATGTTGCACATCACACATGAAAGGAGCCTTGATTTCCTTGATGGCACTCCAGAGAAACCCCAAGAACACTGTTTCAAGGCTAGAGGGATCCTGAGGTCACTGTAGCAACACGAAAGACCACCGTAGACCAAGAATCAACTGGAGAAGAGAGGTTAGTCCCTGGCTTCGACTCCAGAGGAATACCACCTTACCACAAGCACCTCAAGAGGAGGCTTCTCTCAGCTCTAGGTATGTGAGAGGGACCCTGAGTTTGCGGCCTCAAGTGGAGTGGACACTGCGATGCCCTGAAGCGAAATAAGGCCGGATATCCCTGCAGTGACTTGAATGCAGTCTCGTCTTGCATCTCCGAAGACGAAAGGATGTCTGAATCCCCTGTGGAGACCACAGAGAAAGACCTAGTTCCCCACCTCATCGCGACCGGAGGCCTCGCATCCTTTGAAAACTCCAGAGGTACGCGGAGATCAGTGGTTCCAAAGGAGACGATGCCTGACTCCTCGTGAAACTTGATAGGAGTCCCAGGATTCCTGTGGCACGGGGAAAGGGACCCTTGGTCTCCCGCCTCAGCTGGAGGGGCGTCCCAATTGCCCTGCCAAGCCTCGAGGAGAATCCCGAGTTGTCCCTCGCAACTAGGCAGGAGTCCTGACGTCGCTGAACAAACACGTGGGTGGAAGGGTCATCCCCGTCGTAACTCGAGAATATACCCCAGGTTCCCGCCTCAACTGGAGAAAAACCATGAGACTTCCCCCTCGCCGCGAGATGAGGCCCGATTCCCCAGCACTGCGTGCAGGGCAATTCCGTGTTGCACATCACACATGATAGGAGCCTTGATTTCCTTGATGGCACTCCAGAGAAACCCCAAGAACACTGTTTCAAGGCTAGAGGGATCCTGACGTCACTGTAGCAACACGAAAGAGCTCCGTGGACCAAAAATCAACTCGAGATGAGAGGTTAGTCCCTGGCTTCGACTCCAGAGGAATACCACCTTACCACAAGCACCTCAAGAGGAGGCTTCTCTCAGCTCTAGGTATGTGAGAGGGACCCTGATTTTGCAGCTTCAAGTGGAATGGACACCGCGATGCACTGACGTGAAATAAGGCCGGATATCCCTGCAGTGACTTGAATGCAGGCTCGTCTTGCATCTCCCAAGACGAAAGGATGTCTGAATCCCCTGTGGAGACCACAGAGAAAGACCTAGTTCCCCACCTCATCGCGACCGGAGGCCTCACATCCATTGAAAACTTCAGAGGAACACGGAGATCAGTCCCTCCAAAGGAGACGATGCCTGACTCCTCGGGAAACTTGATAGGAGTCCCAGGATTCCTGTGCACGTGGAAAGGGACCCTTGTTCTCCGGCCTCAGCTGGAGAGGCGTCCCAATTGCCCTGCCAAGCCTCGAGGAGAATCCCGAGTTGTCCCTCGCAACTAGGCAGGAGTCCTGACGTCGCTGAGCAAACACGTGGTTGAAAGGGCCATCCCCGTCGTAACTCGAGAATATACCCCAGGTTTCCGCCGCAACTCGAGAAAAACCATGAGACTTCCCCCTCGCCCCGAGATGAGGCCCGTTTCCCCTGCACTGATTGCAGAGCAATTTCGTGTTGCACATCACACATGAATGGAGCCTTGATTTCCTTGATGGCACTCCAGAGAAACCCCAAGAACACTGTTTCAAGGCTAGAGGGATCCTGACGTCACTGTAGCCACACGAAAGAGCTCCGTGGCTCAAAAATCAACTCGAGATGAGAGGTTAGTCCCTGGCTTCGACTCCAGAGGTATACCACCTTACCACAAGCTCCTCAAGAGGAGGCTTCTCTCAGCTCTAGGTATGTGAGAGGGACCCTGAGCTTGCGGCCTCAAGTGGAATGGACACCGCGATGCCCTGACTCGAAATAAGGCCGGATATCCCTGCAGTGATTTGAATGCAGGCTCGTCTTGCATCTCCCAAGATGAAAGGATGTCTGAATCCCCTGTGGAGACCACAGAGAAAGACCTAGTTCCCCACTTCATCGCGACCGGAGGCCTCACATTCCTTGAAAACTCCAGAGGTACGCGGAGATCAGTGCCTCCAAAGGAGACGATGCCTGACTACTCGTGAAACTTGATAGGAGTCCCAGGATTCCTGTGGCACGTGGAAAGGGACCCTTGGTCTCCCGCCTCAGCTGGAGAGGCGTCCCAATTGCCCTGCCAAGCCTCGAGGAGAATCCCGAGTTGTTTCTCGCAACTAGGCAGGAGTCCTGGGTCGCTGAACAAACACGTGTGTGGAAGGGCCATCCCCGTTGTAACTCGAGAATATACGCCAGGTTCCCGCCCCAACTCGAGAAAAACCATGAGACTTCCCCCTCGCCGCGAGATGAGGACCGATTCCCCTGCACTGCGTGCAGAGCAATTCCGTCTTGCACATGACACATGAAAGGAGCCTTGATTTCCTTGATGGCACTCCAGAGAAACCCCACGAACACTGTTTCTAGGCTAGAGGGATCCTGAGGTCACTGTAGCAACACGAAAGAGCTCCGTGGACCAAAAATCAACTCGAGATGAGAGGTTAGTCCCTGGCTTCGACTCCAGAGGAATACCACCTTACCACAAGCACCTCAAGAGGAGGCTTCTCTCAGCTCTAGCTATGTGAGAGGGACCCTGAGTTTGCGGCCTCAAGTGGAATAGACACCGCGATGCCGTGACTCAAAATAAGGCCGGATATCCCTGCAGTGACTTGAATGCAGGCTCGTCTTGCATCTCCCAAAACGAAAGGATGTCTGAATCCCCTGTGGAGACCACAGAGAAAGACCTAGTTTCCCATCTCATCGCGACCGGAGGCCTCACATCCTTTGAAAACCCCAGAGGAACGCGGAGATCAGTGCCTCCAAAGGAAACGATGCCTGACTCCTCATGAAATTTGATAGGAGTCCCAGGATTCCTGTGGCACGTGGAAAGGACCCTTAGTCTCCCGCCTCATCTGGAGAGGCGTCCCAATTGTTCTGCCAAGCCTCGAGGAAAATCCCGAGTTGTCCCTCGCAACTAGGCAGGAGTCCTGACATCGCTGAACAAACACGTGTGTGGAAGGGCCATTCCCGTCGTAAGTCGAGAATATACCCCAGGTTCCCGCCGCAACTCGAGAAAAACCATGAGACTTCCCCCTCGCCGCGAGATGAGGCCCGATTCCCCTGCACTGCGTGCAGAGCAATTCCGTGTTGCACATCACACATGAAAGGAGCCTTGATTTCCTTGATGGCACTCCAGAGAAACCCCAAGAACACTGTATCAAGGCTAGAGGGATCCTGAGGTCACTGTAGCAACACGAAAGAGCTCCATGGACCAAAAATCAACTCGAGATGAGAGGTTAGTCCCTGGCTTCGACTCCAGAGGAATACCACCTTACCACAAGCACCTCAAGAGGAGGCTTCTCTCAGCTCTAGGTATGTGAGAGGGACCCTGATTTTGCGGCTTCAAGTGGAATGAACACCGCGATGCCCTGACGTGAAATAAGGCCGGATATCCCTGCAGTGACTTGAATGCAGGCTCGTCTTGCATCTCCCAAGACGAAAGGATGTCTGAATCCCCTGTGGAGACCACAGAGAAAGACCTAGTTCCCCACCTCATCCCGACCGGAGGCCTCACATCCATTGAAAACTTCAGAGGAACACGGAGATCAGTCCCTCCAAAGGAGACGATGCCTGACTCCTCGGGAAACTTGATAGGAGTCCCAGGATTCCTGTGCACGTGGAAAGGGACCCTTGGTCTCCGGCCTCAGCTGGAGAGGCGTCCCAATTGCCCTGTCAAGCCTCGAGGAGAATCCCGAGTTGTCCCTCGCAACTAGGCAGGAGTCCTGACGTCGCTGAGCAAACACGTGGTTGAAAGGGCCATCCCCGTCGTAACTCGAGAATATATCCCAGGTTTCCGCCGCAACTCGAGAAAAACCATGAGACTTCCCCCTCGCCCCGAGATGAGGCCCGTTTCCCCTGCACTGATTGCAGAGCAATTTCGTTTTGCACATCACACATGAATGGAGCCTTGATTTCCTTGATAGCACTCCAGAGAAACCCCAAGAACACTGTTTCAAGGCTAGAGGGATCCTGACGTCACTGTAGCCACACGAAAGTGCTCCGTGGCTCAAAAATCAACTCGAGATGAGAGGTTAGTCCCTGGCTTCGACTCCAGAGGTATACCACCTTACCACAAGCACCTCAAGAGGAGGCTTCTCTCAGCTCTTGGTATGTGAGAGGGACCCTGAGCTTGCGGCCTCAAGTGGAATGGACACCGCGATGCCCTGACTCGAAATAAGGCCGGATATCCCTGCAGTGACTTGAATGCAGGCTCGTCTTGCATCTCCCAAGATGAAAGGATGTCTGAATCCCCTGTGGAGACCACAGAGAAAGACCTAGTTCCCCACTTCATCGCGACCGGAGGCCTCACATTCCTTGAAAACTCCAGAGGTACGCGGAGATCAGTGCCTCCAAAGGAGACGATGCCTGACTCCTCGTGAGACTTGATAGGAGTCCCAGGATTCCTGTGGCACGAGGAAAGGGATCCTTGGTCTCCCGGCTCAGCTGGAGAGGCGTCCTAATTGCCCTGCCAAGCCTCGAGGAGAATCTCCAGTTGTCCCTCACAACTAGGCAGGAGTCCTGACGTCGCTGAACAAACACTTGGGTGGAAGGGCCATCCTCGTCGTAACTCGAGAATATACCCCAGGTTCCCGACGCAACTCGAGAAAACCCAAGAGACTTCCCCCTCGCCGCGATATGAGGCCAGATTCCCTGCACTGCGTGCAGAGCAATTCCGTGTTGCACTTCTCACATGAAAGGAGCCTTGATTTCCTTGATGGCACTCCAGAGAAACCCCAAGAACACTGTTTCAAGGCTAGAGGGATCCTGAGGTCACTGTAGCAACACGAAAGAGCTCCGTGGACCAAAAATCAACTCGAGATGAGAGGTTAGTCCCTGGCTTCGACTCCAGAGGAATACCACCTTACCTCAAACACCTCAAGAGGAGGCTTCTCTCAGCTCTAGGTATGTGAGAGGGACCCTGATTTTGTGGCCTCAAGTGGAATGGACACTGCGATGCCCTGACGCGAAATAAGGCCGGATATCCCTGCAGTGACTTGAATGCAGGCTCGTCTTGCATCTTCCAAAACGAAAGGATGTCTGAATCCCCTGTGGAGACCACAGAGAAAGACCTAGTTCCCCACCTCATCGCGACCGGAGGCCTCACATCCTTTGAAAACTCCAGAGGTACGCGGAGATCAGTGCCTCCAAAGGAGACGATGCCTGACTCCTCGTGAAACTTGATAGGAGTCCCAGGATTCCTGTGGCACGTGGAAAGGGACCCTTGGTCTCCCGCCTCAGCTGGAGAGGCGTCCTAATTGCCCTGCCAAGCCTCGAGGAGAATCCCGAGTTGTCCCTCGCAACTAGGCAGCAGTCCTGACGTCGCTGAACAAACACGTGTGTGGAAGGGCCATTCCCGTTGTAACTCGAAAACATACCCCAGGTTCCCGCCGCAACTCGAGAAAAACCTGAGACTTTCCCCTCGCCGTGAGATGAGGCCCGATTCCCCTGCACTGCGTGCAGAGCAATTCCGTGTTGCACATCACACATGAAAGGAGCCTTGATTTCCTTGATGGCACTCCAGAGAAATCCCAAGAACACTGTTTCAAGGCTAGAGGGATCCTGAGGTCACTGTAGCAACACGAAAGAGCTCCGTGGGCCAAAAATCAACTCGAGATGAGAGGTTAGTCTCTGGCTTCGACTCCAGAGGAATACCACCTTACCACAAGCACCTCAAGAGGAGGCTTCTCTCAGCTCTAGGTATGTGAGAGGGACCCTGATTTTGCGGCTTCAAGTGGAATGGACACCTCGATGCACTGACGTGAAATAAGGCCGGATATCCCTGCAGTGACTTGAATGCAGGCTCGTCTTGCATCTCCCAAGACGAAAGGATGTCTGAATCCCCTGTGGAGACCACAGAGAAAGACCTAGTTCCCCACCTCATCGCGACCGGAGGCCTCACATCCATTGAAAACTTCAGAGGAACACGGAGATCAGTCCCTCCAAAGGAGACGATGCCTGACTCCTCGGGAAACTTGATAGGAGTCCCAGGATTCCTGTGCACGTGGAAAGGGACCCTTGGTCTCCGGCCTCAGCTGGAGAGGCGTCCCAATTGCCCTGTCAAGCCTCGAGGAGAATCCCGAGTTGTCCCTCGCAACTAGGCAGGAGTCCTGACGTCGCTGAGCAAACACGTGGTTGAAAGGGCCATCCCCGTCGTAACTCGAGAATATATCCCAGGTTTCCGCCGCAACTCGAGAAAAACCATGAGACTTCCCCCTCGCCCCGAGATGAGGCCCGTTTCCCCTGCACTGATTGCAGAGCAATTTCGTGTTGCACATCACACATGAATGGAGCCTTGATTTCCTTGATAGCACTCCAGAGAAACCCCAAGAACACTGTTTCAAGGCTAAAGGGATCCTGACGTCACTGTAGCCACACGAAAGAGCTCCGTGGCTCAAAAATCAACTCGAGATGAGAGGTTAGTCCCTGGCTTCGACTCCAGAGGTATACCACCTTACCACAAGCACCTCAAGAGAAGGCTTCTCTCAGCTCTTGGTATGTGAGAGGGACCCTGAGCTTGCGGCCTCAAGAGGAATGGACACCGCGATGCCCTGACTCGAAATAAGGCCGGATATCCCTGCAGTGACTAGAATGCAGGCTCGTCTTGCATCTTCCAAGATGAAAGGATGTCTGAATCCCCTGTGGAGACCACAGAGAAAGACCTAGTTCCCCACTTCATCGCGACCGGAGGCCTCACATTCCTTGAAAACTCCAGAGGTACGCGGAGATCAGTGCCTCCAAAGGAGACGATGCCTGACTCCTCGTGAGACTTGATAGGAGTCCCAGGATTCCTGTGGCACGAGGAAAGGGATCCTTGGTCTCCCGGCTCAGCTGGAGAGGCGTCCTAATTGCCCTGCCAAGCCTCGAGGAGAATCTCCAGTTGTCCCTCACAACTAGGCAGGAGTCCTGACGTCGCTGAACAAACACTTGGGTGGAAGGGCCATCCTCGTCGTAACTCGAGAATATACCCCAGGTTCCCGCCGCAACTCGAGAAAACCCATGAGACTTCCCCCTCGCCGCGATATGAGGCCCGATTCCCTGCACTGCGTGCAGAGCAATTCCGTGTTGCACATCTCACATGAAAGGAGCCTTGATTTCCTTGATGGCACTCCAGAGAAACCCCAAGAACACTGTTTCAAGGCTAGAGGGATCCTGAGGTCACTGTAGCAACACGAAAGAGCTCCGTGGACCAAAAATCAACTCGAGATGAGAGGTTAGTCCCTGGCTTCGACTCCAGAGGAATACCACCTTACCACAAGCACCTCAAGAGGAGGCTTCTCTCAGCTCTAGCTATGTGAGAGGGACCCTGAGTTTGCGGCCTCAAGTGGAATGGAGACCGCGATGCCCTGACTCGAAATAAGGCCGGATATCCCTGCAGTGACTTGAATGCAGGCTCGTCTTGCATCTCCCAAGACGAAAGGATGTCTGAATCCCCTGTGGAGACCACAGAGAAAGACCTACTTCCCCACCTCATCGCGACTGGAGTCCTCACATTCCTTGAAAACTCCAGAGGTACGCGGAGATCAGTGCCTCCAAAGGAGACGATGCCTGACTCCTCGTGAAACTTGATAGGAGTCCCAGGATTCCTGTAGCACGTGGAAAGGGACCCTTGGTCTCCCGCCTCAGCTGGAGAGGCGTCCCAATTGCCCTGCCAAGCCTGGAGGAGAATCCCGAGTTGTTTCTCGCAACTAGGCAGGAGTCCTGAGTCGCTGAACAAACACGTGGGTGGAAGGGCCATCCCCGTTGTAACTCGAGAATATACGCCAGGTTCCCGCCCCAACTCGAGAAAAACCATGAGACTTCCCCCTCGCCGCGAGATGAGGACCGATTCCCCTGCACTGCGTGCAGAGCAATTCCGTCTTGCACATCACACATGAAAGGAGCCTTGATTTCCTTGATGGCACTCCAGAGAAACCCCAAGAACACTGTTTCTAGGCTAGAGGGATCCTGAGGTCACTGTAGCAACACGAAAGAGCTCCGTGGACCAAAAATCAACTCGAGATGAGAGGTTAGTCCCTGGCTTCGACTCCAGAGGAATACCACCTAACCACAAGCACCTCAAGAGGAGGCTTCTCTCAGCTCTAGGTATGTGAGAGGGACCCTGAGTTTGCGGCCTCAAGTGGAATGGACAGCACGATGCCTTGACTCGAAATAAGGCCGGATATCCCTGCAGTGACTTGAATGCAGGCTCGTCTTGCATCTCCCAAGACGAAAGGATGTCTGAATCCCCTGTGGAGACATCAGAGAAAGATCTAGTTCCCCACCTCATCGCGACCGAGGCCTCACATCCTTTGAAAACTCCAGAGGTATGCGGAGATCAGTGCCTCCAAAGGAGACGATGCCTGACTCCTCGTGAAACTTGATAGGAGTCCCAGGATTCCTGTGGCACGTGGAAAGGGACCCTTGGTCTCCCGCCTCAGCTGGAGAGGCGTCCCAATTGCCCTGCCAAGCCTCGAGGAGAGTCCCGAGTTGTCCCTCGCAACTAGGCAGGAGTCCTGACGTGGCTGAACAAACACGTGGGTGGAAGGGCCATCCCCGTCGTAACTCGAGAATATACCCCAGGTTCCCGCCGCAACTGGAGAAAAACCATCAGACTTCCCCCTCGCCACGAGATGAGGCCCGATTCCCCTGCACTGCGTGCAGAGCTGTTCCGTGTTGCACATCACACATGAAAGGAGCCTTGATTTCCTTGATGGCACTCCAGAGAAACCCCAAGAACACTCTTTCCAGGCTAGAGGGATCCTGACATCACTGTAGCAACACGAAAGAGCTTCGTGAACCAAAAATCAACTCGAGATGAGAAGTTAGTCCCTGGCTTCGACTCCAGAGGAATACCACCTTACCACAAGCACCTCAAGAGGAGGCTTCTCTCAGCTCTAGGTATGTGAGAGGGACCCTGATTTTGCGGCCTCAAGTGGAATGGACACCGCGACGCCCTGACTCGAAATAAGGCCGGATATCCCTGCAGTGACTTGAATGCAGGCTCGTCTTGCATCTCCCAAGACGAAAGGATGTCTGAATCACCTGTGGAGACCACAGAGAAAGACCTAGTTCCCCACCTCATCGCGACCGGAGGCCTCACATCCTTTGAAAACTCCAGAAGTACGCGGAGATCAGTGCCTCCAAAGGAGACGATGCCTGACTCCTCGTGAAACATGATAGGAGTCCCAGGATTCCTGTGGCACGTGGAAAGGGTCCCTTGGTCTCCCGCCTCAGCTGGAGAGGCGTCCCAATTGCCCTGCCAAGCCTCGAGGAGAATCCCGAGTTGTCCCTCGCAACTAGGCAGGAGTCCTGACGTCGCTGAACAAACACGTGGGTGGAAGGGCCATCCCCGTCGTAACTCGAGAATATACCCCAGGTTCCCGCCGCAACTCGAGAAAAACCATGAGAGTTCCCCCTCGCCGCGAGATGAGGACCGATTCCCCTGCACTGCATGCAGAGCAATTCCATGTTGCACATCACACATGAAAGGAGCCTTGATTTCCTTGATGGCACTCCAGAGAAACCCCAAGAACACTGTTTCAAGGCTAGAGGGATCCTGAGGTCACTGTAGCAACACGAAAGACCACCGTAGACCAAGAATCAACTGCAGAAGAGAGGTTAGTCCCTGGCTTCGACTCCAGAGGAATACCACCTTACCACAAGCACCTCAAGAGGAGGCTTCTCTCAGCTCTAGGTATGTGAGAGGGACCCTGAGTTTGCGGCCTCAAGTGGAGTGGACACTGCGATGCCCGGAAGCGAAATAAGGCCGGATATCCCTGCAGTGACTTGAATGCAGTCTCGTCTTGCATCTCCGAAGACGAAAGGATGTCTGAATCCCCTGTGGAGACCACAGAGAAAGACCTAGTTCCCCACCTCATCGCGACCGGAGGCCTCGCTTCCTTTGAAAACTCCAGAGGTACGCGGAGATCAGTGGTTCCAAAGGAGACGATGCCTGACTCCTCGTGAAACTTGATAGGAGTCCCAGGATTCCTGTGGCACGAGGAAAGGGACCCTTGGTCTCCCGCCTCAGCTGGAGGGGCGTCCCAATTGCCCTGCCAAGCCTCGAGGAGAATCCCCAGTTGTCCCTCGCAACTAGGCAGGAGTCCTGACGTCGCTGAACAAACACGTGGGTGGAAGGGTCATCCCCGTCGTAACTCGAGAATATACCCCAGGTTCCCGCCTCAACTGGAGAAAAACCATGAGACTTCCCCCTCGCCGCGAGATGAGGACCGATTCCCCTGCACTGCGTGCAGAGCAATTCCGTCTTGCACATCAAACATGAAAGGAGCCTTGATTTCCTTGATGGCACTCCAGAGAAACCCCAAGAACACTGTTTCTAGGCTAGAGGGATCCTGAGGTCACTGTAGCAACACGAAAGAGCTCCGTGGACCAAAAATCAACTCGAGATGAGAGGTTAGTCCCTGGCTTCGACTCCAGAGGAATACCACCTTACCACAAGCACCTCAAGAGGAGGCTTCTCTCAGCTCTAGCTATGTGAGAGGGACCCTGAGTTTGCGGCCTCAAGTGGAATAGACACCGCGATGCCCTGACTCAAAATAAGGCCGGATATCCCTGCAGTGACTTGAATGCAGGCTCGTCTTGCATCTCCCAAAACGAAAGGATGTCTGAATCCCCTGTGGAGACCACAGAGAAAGACCTAGTTTCCCATCTCATCGCGACCGGAGGCCTCACATCCTTTGAAAACCCCAGAGGAACGCGGAGATCAGTGCCTCCAAAGGAAACGATGCCTGACTCCTCATGAAATTTGATAGGAGTCCCATGATTCCTGTGGCACGTGGAAAGGACCCTTAGTCTCCCGCCTCAGCTGGAGAGGCGTCCCAATTGTTCTGCCAAGCCTCGAGGAGAATCCCGAGTTGTCCCTCGCAACTAGGCAGGAGTCCTGACATCGCTGAACAAACACGTGTGTGGAAGGTCCATTCCCGTCGTAAGTCGAGAATATACCCCAGGTTCCCGCCGCAACTCGAGAAAAACCATGAGACTTCCCCCTCGCCGCGAGATGAGGCCCGATTCCCCTGCACTGCGTGCAGAGCAATTCCGTGTTGCACATCACACATGAAAGGAGCCTTGATTTCCTTGATGGCACTCCAGAGAAACCCCAAGAACACTGTATCAAGGCTAGAGGGATCCTGAGGTCACTGTAGCAACACGAAAGAGCTCAATGGACCAAAAATCAACTCGAGATGAGAGGTTAGTCCCTGGCTTCGACTCCAGAGGAATACCACCTTACCACAAGCACCTCAAGAGGAGGCTTCTCTCAGCTCTAGGTATGTGAGAGGGACCCTGATTTTGCGGCTTCAAGTGGAATGGACAGCGTGATGCACTGACGTGAAATAAGGCCGGATATCCCTGCAGTGACTTGAATGCAGGCTCGTCTTGCATCTCCCAAGACAAAAGGATGTCTGAATCCCCTGTGGAGACCACAGAGAAAGACCTAGTTCCCCATCTCATCGGGACCGGAGGCCTCACATTGTTTGAAAACTCCAGAGGTACGCGGAGATCAGTGCCTCCAAAGGAGACGATGCCTGACTCCTCGTGAAACTTGATAGGAGCCCCAGGATTCCTGTGGCACGTGGAAAGGGACACTTGGTCTCCCGCCTCAGCTGGAGACGCGTCCCAATTGCCCTGCCAAGCCTCGAGGAGAATCCCGAGTTGTCCCTCGCAACTAGGCAGGAGTCCTGACGTCGCTGAACAAACACGTGTGTGGAAGGGCCATCCCCGTCGTAACTCGAGAATATACCCCAGGTTCCCGCCGCAACTCGAGAAAAACCATGAGACTTCCCCCTCGCCGAGAGATGAGGCCCGATTCCCCTGCACTGCGTGCAGAGCAATTCCGTGTTGCACATCACACATGAAAGGAGCCTTGATTTCCTTGATGGCACTCCAGAGAAAACCCAAGAACACTGTTTCAAGGCAAGAGGGATCCTGAGGTCACTGTAGCAACACGAAAGAGCTCCGTGGACCAAAAATCAACTCGAGATGAGAGGTTAATCCCTGGCTTCGACTCCAGAGGAATACCACCTAACCACAAGCACCTCAAGAGGAGGCTTCTCTCAGCTCTAGGTATGTGAGAGGGACCCTGAGTTTGCGGCCTCAAGTGGAATGGACAGCACGATGCCTTGACTCGAAATAAGGCCGGATATCCCTGCAGTGACTTGAATGCAGGCTCGTCTTGCATCTCCCAAGACGAAAGGATGTCTGAATCCCCTGTGGAGACATCAGAGAAAGATCTAGTTCCCCACCTCATCGCGACCGGAGGCCTCACATCCTTTGAAAACTCCAGAGGTACGCAGAGATCAGTGCCTCCAAAGGAGACGATGCCTGACTCCTCGTGAAACTTGATAGGAGTCCCAGGATTCCTGTGGCACGTGGAAAGGGACCCTTGGTCTCCCGCCTCAGCTGGAGAGGCGTCCCAATTGCCCTGCCAAGCCTCGAGGAGAGTCCCGAGTTGTCCCTCGCAACTAGGCAGGAGTCCTGACGTGGCTGAACAAACACGTGGGTGGAAGGGCCATCCCCGTCGTAACTCGAGAATATACCCCAGGTTCCCGCCGCAACTGGAGAAAAACCATCAGACTTCCAACTCGCCGCGAGATGAGGCCCGATTCCCCTGCACTGCGTGCAGAGCTGTTCCGTGTTGCACATCACACATGAAAGGAGCCTTGATTTCCTTGATGGCACTCCAGAGAAACCCCAAGAACACTCTTTCCAGGCTAGAGGGATCCTGACATCACTGTAGCAACACGAAAGAGCTTCGTGAACCAAAAATCAACTCGAGATGAGAAGTTAGTCCCTGGCTTCGACTCCAGAGGAATACCACCTTACCACAAGCACCTCAAGAGGAGGCTTCTCTCAGCTCTAGGTATGTGAGAGGGACCCTGAGTTTGCGGCCTCAAGTGGAATGGACACCGCGATGCCCTGACTCGAAATAAGGCCGGATATCCCTGCAATGACTTGAATGCAGGCTCGTCTTGCATCTCCCAAGACGAAAGGATGTCTGAATCACCTGTGGAGACCACAGAGAAAGACCTAGTTCCCCACCTCATCGCGACCGGAGGCCTCACATCCTTTGAAAACTCCAGAGGTACGCGGAGATCAGTGCCTCCAAAGGAGACGATGCCTGACTCCTCGTGAAACATGATAGGAGTCCCAGGATTCCTGTGGCACGTGGAAAGGGACCCTTGGTCTCCCGCCTCAGCTGGAGATGCGTCCCAATTGCCCTGCCAAGCCTCGAGGAGAATCCCGAGTTGTCCCTCGCTACTAGGCAGGAGTCCTGACGTCGCTGAAGAAACACGTGTGTGGAAGGGCCATCCCCGTCGTAACTCGAGAATATACCCCAGGTTCCCGCCGCAACTCGAGAAAAACCATGAGAGTTCCCCCTCGCCGCGAGATGAGGCCTGATTCCCCTGCACTGCATGCAGAGCAATTCCATGTTGCACATCACACATGAAAGGAGCCTTGATTTCCTTGATGGCACTCCAGAGAAACCCCAAGAACACTGTTTCAAGGCTAGAGGGATCCTGAGGTCACTGTAGCAACACGAAAGACCTCCGTAGACCAAGAATCAACTCGAGAAGAGAGGTTAGTCCCTGGCTTCGACTCCAGAGGAATACCACCTTACCACAAGCACCTCAAGAGGAGGCTTCTCTCAGCTCTAGGTATGTGAGAGGGACCCTGAGTTTGCGGCCTCAAGTGGAGTGGACACTGCGATGCCCTGAAGCGAAATAAGGCCGGATATCCCTGCAGTGACTTGAATGCAGGCTCGTCTTGCATCTCCGAAGACGAAAGGATGTCTGAATCCCCTGTGGAGACCACAGAGAAAGACCTAGTTCCCCACCTCATCGCGACCGGAGGCCTCGCATCCTTTGAAAACTCCAGAGGTACGCGGAGATCAGTGGTTCCAAAGGAGACGATGCCTGACTCCTCGTGAAACTTGATAGGAGTCCCAGGATTCCTGTGGCACGTGGAAAGGGACATTGGTCTCCCGCCTCAGCTGGAGGGGCGTCCCAATTGCCCTGCCAAGCCTCGAGGAGAATCCCGAGTTGTCCCTCGCAACTAGGCAGGAGTCCTGACGTCGCTGAACAAACACGTGGGTGGAAGGGCCATCCCCGTCGTAACTCGAGAATATACCCCAGGTTCCCGCCTCAACTGGAGAAAAACCATGAGACTTCCCCCTCGCCGCGAGATGAGGCCCGATTCCCCTGCACTGCGTGCAGGGCAATTCCGTGTTGCACATCACACATGATAGGAGCCTTGATTTCCTTGATGGCACTCCAGAGAAACCCCAAGAACACTGTTTCAAGGCTAGAGGGATCCTGACGTCACTGTAGCAACACGAAAGAGCTCCGTGGACCAAAAATCAACTCGAGATGAGAGGTTAGTCCCTGGCTTCGACTCCAGAGGAATACCACCTTACCACAAGCACCTCAAGAGGAGGCTTCTCTCAGCTCTAGCTATGTGAGAGGGACCCTGAGTTTGCGGCCTCAAGTGGAATGGACACCGCGATGCCGTGACTCGAAATAAGGCCGGATATCCCTGCAGTGACTTGAATGCAGGCTCGTCTTGCATCTCCCAAAACGAAAGGATGTCTGAATCCCCTGTGGAGACCACAGAGAAAGACCTAGTTTCCCATCTCTTCGCGACCGGAGGCCTCACATCCTTTGAAAACCCCAGAGGAACGCGGAGATCAGTGCCTCCAATGGAAACGATGCCTGACTCCTCATGAAACTTGATAGGAGTCCCAGGATTCCTGTGGCACGTGGAAAGGACCCTTGGTCTCCCGCCTCAGCTGGAGAGGCGTCCCAATTGTTCTGCCAAGCCTCGAGGAAAATCCCGAGTTGTCCCTCGCAACTAGGCAGGAGTCCTGACATCGCTGAACAAACACGTGTGTGGAAGGGCCATTCCCGTCGTAAGTCGAGAATATACCCCAGGTTCCCGCCGCAACTCGAGAAAAAGCATGAGACTTCCCCCTCGCCGTGAGATGAGGCCCGATTCCCCTGCACTGCGTGCAGAGCAATTCCGTGTTGCACACAACACATGAAAGGAGCCTTGATTTCCTTGATGGCACTCCAGAGAAACCCCAAGAACACTGTATCAAGGCTAGAGGGATCCTGAGGTCACTGTAGCAACACGAAAGAGCTCCGTGGACCAAAAATCAACTCGAGATGAGAGGTTAGTCCCTGGCTTGGACTCCAGAGGAATACCACCTTACCACAAGCACCTCAAGAGGAGGCTTCTCTCAGCTCTAGGTATGTGAGAGGGACCCTGATTTTGCGGCTTCAAGTGGAATGAACACCGCGATGCACTGACGTGAAATAAGGCCGGATATCCCTGCAGTGACTTGAATGCAGGCTCGTCTTGCATCTCCCAAGACGAAAGGATGTCTGAATCCCCTGTGGAGACCACAGAGAAAGACCTAGTTCCCCACCTCATCGCGACCGGAGGCCTCACATCCATTGAAAACTTCAGAGGAACACGGAGATCAGTCCCTCCAAAGGAGACGATCCCTGACTCCTCGGGAAACTTGATAGGAGTCCCAGGATTCCTGTGCACGTGGAAAGGGACCCTTGGTCTCCGGCCTCAGCTGGAGAGGCGTCCCAATTGCCCTGTCAAGCCTCGAGGAGAATCCCGAGTTGTCCCTCGCAACTAGGCAGGAGTCCTGACGTCGCTGAGCAAACACGTGGTTGAAAGGGCCATCCCCGTCGTAACTCGAGAATATATCCCAGGTTTCCGCTGCAACTCGAGAAAAACCATGAGACTTCCCCCTCGCCCCGAGATGAGGCCCGTTTCCCCTGCACTGATTGCAGAGCAATTTCGTGTTGCACATCACACATGAATGGAGCCTTGATTTCCTTGATAGCACTCCAGAGAAACCCCAAGAACACTGTTTCAAGGCTAGAGGGATCCTGACGTCACTGTAGCCACACGAAAGAGCTCCGTGGCTCAAAAATCAACTAGAGATGAGAGGTTAGTCCCTGGCTTCGACTCCAGAGGTATACCACCTTACCACAAGCACCTCAAGAGGAGGCTTCTCTCAGCTCTTGGTATGTGAGAGGGACCCTGAGCTTGCGGCCTCAAGTGGAATGGACACCGCGATGCCCTGACTCGAAATAAGGCCGGATATCCCTGCAGTGACTTGAATGCAGGCTCATCTTGCATCTCCCAAGATGAAAGGATGTCTGAATCCCCTGTGGAGACCACAGAGAAAGACCTAGTTCCCCACTTCATCGCGACCGGAGGCCTCACATTCCTTGAAAACTCCAGAGGTACGCGGAGATAAGTGCCTCCAAAGGAGACGATGCCTGACTCCTCGTGAGACTTGATAGGAGTCCCAGGATTCCTGTGGCACGAGGAAAGGGATCCTTGGTCTCCCGGCTCAGCTGGAGAGGCGTCCTAATTGCCCTGCCAAGCCTCGAGGAGAATCTCCAGTTGTCCCTCACAACTAGGCAGGAGTCCTGACGTCGCTGAACAAACACTTGGGTGGAAGGGCCATCCTCGTCGTAACTCGAGAATATACCCCAGGTTCCCGCCGCAACTCGAGAAAAACCATGAGACTTCCCCCTCGCCGCGATATGAGGCCAGATTCCCTGCACTGCGTGCAGAGCAATTCCGTGTTGCACATCTCACATGAAAGGAGCCTTGATTTCCTTGATGGCACTCCAGAGAAACCCCAAGAACACTGTTTCAAGGCTAGAGGGATCCTGAGGTCACTGTAGCAACACGAAAGAGCTCCGTGGACCAAAAATCAACTCGAGATGAGAGGTTAGTCCCTGGCTTCGACTCCAGAGGAATACCACCTTACCACAAGCACCTCAAGAGGAGGCTTCTCTCAGCTCTAGGTATGTGAGAGGGACCCTGAGTTTGCAGCCTCAAGTGGAATGGACACCGCGATGCCCTGACTCGAAATAAGGCCGGATATCCCTGCAGTGAATTGAATGCAGGCTCGTCTTGCATCTCCCAAGATGAAAGGATGTCTGAATCCCCTGTGGAGACCACAGAGAAAGTCCATTTCCCCACCTCATCACGACGGATGCCTCACATCCTTTGAAAACTCCAGAGGTACGCGGAGATCAGTGCCTCCAAAGGAGATGATGCCTGACTCCTCGTGAAACTTGATAGGAGTCCCAGGATTCCTGTGGCACGTGGAAAGGGACCCTTGGTCTCCCGCCTCAGCTGGAGAGGCGTCCCAATTGCCCTGCCAAGCCTCGAGGAGAATCCCGAGTTGTCCCTCGCAACTAGGCAGGAGTCTGACGGCGCTGACCACACACGTGGGTGGAAGGGCCATCCCCGTCGTAACTCGAGAATATACCCCAGGTTCCCATCGCAACTCGAGAAAAACCATGAGACTTCCCCCTCGCCGCAAAATGAGGCCCGATACCCTTCACTGCGTGCAGAGCAATTCCGTGTTGCACATCACAAATGAAAGGAGCCTTGATTTCCTTGATGTCACTCCAGAGAAAACCCAAGAACACTGTTTCAAGGCTAGAGGGATCCTGAGGTCACTGTAGCAACAAGAAAGAGCTCCGTGGACCAAAAATCAACTCGAGATGAGAGGTTAGTCCCTGGCTTCGACTCCAGAGGAATACCACCTTACCACAAGCACCACAAGAGGAGGCTTCTCTCAGCTCTAGGTATGTGAGTGGGACCCTCAGTTTGTGGCCTCAAGTGGAATGGACACCGCGATACCCTGACTCGAAATAAGGCCGGTTATCCCTGCAGTGACTAGAATGCAGGCTCGTCTTGCATCTCCCAAGACGAAAGGATGTCTGAATCCCCTGTGGAGCCCACAGAGAAAGACCTAGTTCCCCACCTCATCTCGACCGGAGGCCTCACATCCTTTGAAAACTCCAGAGGTACGCGGAGATCAGTGCCTCCAAAGGAGACGATGCCTGACTCCACGTGAAACTTGATAGGAGTCCCAGGATTCCTGTGGCACGTGGAAAGGGACCCTTGGTCTCCCGCCTCAGCTGGAGAGGCGTCCCAATTGCCCTGCCAAGCCTCGAGGAGAATCCCGAGTTGTCCCTCGCAACTAGGCAGGAGTCCTGACGTCGCTGAACAAACACGTAGGGGGAAGGACCATCCCCGTCGTAACTCGAGAATATACCCCAGGTTCCCGCCGCAACTCGAGAAAAACCATGAGACTTCCCCCTCGCCGCGAGATGAGACCCGATTCCCCTGCACTGCGTGCAGAGCAATTCCGTGTTGCACATCACACATGAAAGGAGCCTTGATTTCCTTGATGGCACTCCAGAGAAACCCCAAGAACACTGTTTCAAGGCTAGAGGGATCCTGAGGTCACTGTAGCAACACGAAAGAGCTCCGTGGACCAAAAATCAACTCGAGATGAGAGGTTAGTCCCTGGCTTCGACTCCAGAGGAATACCACCTTACCACAAGCACCTCAAGACGAGACTTCTCTCAGCTCTAGCTATGTGAGAGGGACCCTGATTTTGCGGCCTCAAGTGGAATGGACACCGCGATGCCCTGACTCGAAATAAGGCCGGATATCCCTGCAGTGACTTGAATGCAGGCTCGTCTTGCATCTCCCAAGACGAAAGGATGTCTGAATCCCCTGTGGAGACCACAGAGAAAGACCTAGTTCCCCACCTCATCGCGACCGGAGGCCTCACATCCTTTGAAAACTCTAGAGGTACGCGGAGATCAGTGCCTCCAAAGGAGACGATGCCTGACTCCTCGTGAAACTTGATAGGAGTCCCAGGATTCCTGTGGCACGTGGAAAGGGACCCTTGGTCTCCCGCCTCAGCTGGAGAGGCGTCCCAATTGCCCTGCCAAGCCTCGAGGAGAATCCCGAGCTGTCCCTCCCAACTAGGCAGGAGTCCTGACGTCGCTGAATAAACACGCGGGTGGAAGGTCCATCCCCGTCGTAACTCGAGAATATACCCCAGGTTCTCGACGCAACACGAGAAAAATCATGAGACTTCCCCCTCGCCGTGAGATGAGGCCCGATTCCCCTGCACTGCATGCAGAGCAATTCCGTGTTGCACGTCAAACATGAAAGGAGCCTTGATTTCCTTGATGGCACTCCAGAGAAACCCCAAGAACACTGTTTCAAGGCTAGAGGGATCCTGAGGTCACTGTAGCAACAAGAAAGAGCTCCGTGGACCAAAAATCAACTCGAGATGAAAGGATAGTCCCTGGCTTCGATTCCAGAGGAATACCACCTTACCACAAGCACCTCAAGAGGAGGCTTCTCTCAGATCTAGGTATGTGAGAGGGACCCTGAGTTTGCGGCCTCAAGTGGAATGGACACTGCGATGCCCTGCCTCGAAATAAGGCCAGAAATCCCTGCAGTGACTTGAATGCAGGCTCGTCTTGCATTTCCCAAGACGAAAGGATGTCTGAATCCCCTGTGGAGACCACAGAGAAAGACCTAGTTCCCCACCTTATCGCGACCGCTGGCCTCACATCCTTTGAAAACTCGAGAGGTACGTGCAGATCAGTGCCTCCAAAGGAGACGATGCCTGACTCCTCGTGAAACTTGATAGGAGTCCCAGAATTCCTGTGGCACGTGGAAAGGGACCCTTGGTCTCCCGCCTCAGCTGGAGAGGCGTCCCAATTGCCCTGCTAAGCCTCGAAGAAAATCCCGAGTTGTCCCTCGCAACTAGGCAGGAGTCTGACGTCGCTGAACAAACACGTGGGTGGAAGGGCCATCCCCGTCGTAACTCGAGAATATACCCCAGGTTCCCATCGCAACTCGAGAAAAACCATGAGACTTCCCCCTCCCCGCAAAATGAGGCACGATACCCTGCACTGCATGCAGAGCAATTCCGTGTTGCACATCACACATGAAAGGAGCCTTGATTTCCTTGATGGCACTCCAGAGAAACCCCAAGAACACTGTTTCAAGGCTAGAGGCATCCTGAGGTCACTGTAGCAACACGAAAGAGCTCCGTGGACCAAAAATCAACTCGAGATGAGAGGTTAGTCCCTGGATTCGACTCCAGAGGAATACCACCTTACCACAAGCACCTCAAGAGCAGGCTTATCTCAGCTCTAGGTATGTGAGAGGGACCCTGAGTTTGCGGCCTCAAGTGGAATGGAGACCGCGATACCCTGACTCGAAAAAAGGCCGGTTATCTCTGCAGTGACTTGAATGCAGGCTCGTCTTGCATCTCCCAAGACGAAAGGATGTCTGAATCCCCTGTGGAGACCACAGAGAAAGATCTAGTTCCCCACCTCATCGCGACCGGAGGCCTCACATCCTTTGAAAATTCCAGAGGTACGCGGAGATCAGTGCCTCCAAAGGAGACGATGCCTGACTCCTCGTGAAACTTGATAGGAGTCCCAGGATTCCTGTGGCACGTGGAAAGGGACACTTGGTCTCCCGCCTCAGCTGGAGAGGCGTCCCAATTGCCCTGCCAAGCCTCGAGGAGAACCCCGAGTTGTCCCTCGCAACTAGGCAGCAGTCCTGACGTCGCTGAAGAAACACGTGTGTGGAAGGGCCATCCCCGTCGTAACTCGAGAATATACCCCAGGTTCCCGCCGAAACTCGAGAAAAACCATGAGACTTCCCCCTCGCCACGAGATGAGGCCCGATTCCCCTGCACTGCGTGCAGAGCAATTCCGTGTTGCACATCACACATGAAAGGAGCCTTGATTTCCTTGATGGCACTCCAGAGAAACCCCAAGAACACTGTTTCAAGGCTAGAGGGATCCTGAGGTCACTGTAGCAACACGAAAGAGCTCCGTGGACCAAAAATCAACACGAGATGAGAGGTTAGTCCCTGGCTTCGACTCCAGAGGTATACCACCTTACCACAACCACCTCAAGAGGAGGCTTCTCTCAGCTCTAGGTATGTGAGAGGGACCCTGAGTTTGCGGCCTCAAGTGGAATGGACACCGCGATGCCCTGACTCGAAATAAGGCCGGATATCCCTGCAGTGACTTGAATGCAGGCTCATCTTGCATCTCCCAAGACGAAAGGATGTCTGAATGCCCTGTGGAGACCACAGAGAAAGACCTAGTTCCCCACCTCATCGCGAACGGAGGCCTCACATCCTTTGAAAATTCCAGAAGTACGCAGAGATCAGTGCCTCCAAAGGAGACGATGCCTGACTCCTCGTGAAACTTGATAGGAGTCCCAGGATTCCTGTGGCACGTGGAAAGGGACCCTTGGTCTCCCGCCTCAGATGGAGAGGCGTCCCAATTGCCCTGCCAAGCCACGAGGAGTATCCAGAGTTGTCCCTCGCGACTAGGCAGGAGTCCTGACGTCGCTGAAGAGACACGTGTGTGAAGGGCCATCCCCGTCGTAACTCGAGAATATACCCCAGGTTCCCGCCGCAACTCGAGAAAAACCATGAGACTTCCCCCTCGCCACGAGATGAGGCCCGATTCCCCTGCACTGCGTGCAGAGCAATTCCGTGTTGCACATCACACATGAAAGGAGCCTTGATTTCCTTGATGGCACTCCAGAGAAACCCCCAAGAACACTGTTTCAAGGCTAGAGGGATCCTGAGGTCACTGTAGCAACACGAAAGAGCTCCATGGACCAAAAATCAACTCGAGATGAAAGGTTAGTACCTGGCTTCGACTCCAGAGGAATACCACCTTACCACAAGCACCTCAAGAGGAGGCTTCTCTCAGCTCTAGGTATGTGAGAGGGACCCTGAGTTTGCGGCCTCAAGTGGAATGAACACCGCGATGCCCTGACTCGAAATAAGGCCGGATATCCCTGCAGTGACTTGAATGCAGGCTCGTCTTGCATCTCCCAAGACGAAAGGATGTCTGAATCCCCTGTGGAGAGCACAGAGAAAGACCTAGTTCCCCACCTCATCGCGACTGGAGGCCTCAAATCCTTTAAAAACTCCAGAGGTACGCGGAGATCAGTGCCTCCAAAGGAGACGATGCCTGACTCCTCGTGAAACTTGATAGGAGTCCCAGGATTCCTGTGGCACATGGAAAGGGACCCTTGGTCTCCTGCCTCAGCTGGAGAGGCGTTCCAATTGCCCTGCCAAGCCTCGAGGAGAATCCCGAGTTGTCCCTCGCAACTAGGCAGGAGTCCTGACGTCGCGGAACAAACACGTGGGTGGAAGGGCCATCCCCGTCGTAACTCGAGAATATACCCCAGGTTCCCGCCGCAACTCGAGAAAAACCATGAGACTTCCCCCTCGCCGCGAGATGAGGCCCGATTCCCCTGCACTGCGTGCAGAGCAATTCCGTGTTGCACATCACACATGAAAGGAGCCTTGATTTCCTTGGTGGCACTCCAGAGAAACCCCAAGAACACTGTTTCAAGGCTAGAGGGATCCTGACGTCACTTTAGCAACACGAAAGAGCTCCGTGGACCAAAAATCAACTCGAGATGAGAGGTTAGTCCCTGGCTTCGACTCCAGAGGAATACCACCTTACCACAAGCACCTCAAGAGGAGGCTTCTCTCAGCTCTAGGTATGTGAGAGGCACCCTGAGTTTGTGGCCTCAAGTGGAATGGACACCGCGATGCCCTGACACGAAATAAGGCCGGATATCCCTGCAGTGACTTGAATGCAGGCTCGTCTTGCATCTCCCAAGATGAAAGGATGTCTGAATCCCCTGTGGAGACCACAGAGAAAGACCTAGTTCCCCACCTCATCGCGACCGGATTCCTTATATCCTTTGAAAACTCCAGAGGTACGCGGAGATCAGTGCCTCCAGAGGAGACGATGCCTGACTCCTCGTGAAACTTGATAGGAGTCCCAGGATTCCTGTGGCACGTGGAAAGGGACGCTTGGTCTCCCGCCTCAGCTGGAGAGGCGTCCCAATTGCCCTGCCACGCCTAGAGGAGAATCCCGAGTTGTCCCTCGCAACTAGGCAGGAGTCCTGACGTCGCTGAGCAAACACGTGGCTGGAAGGGCCATCCACGTCGTAACTCGAGAATATACCCTAGGTTCCCGCCGCAACTCGAGAAAAACCATGAGACTTCCGCCTCGCCGCGAGATGAGGCCCGATTCCCCTGCACTGCGTGCAGAGCAATTCCGAGTTGCACATCACACATGAAAGGAGCCTTAATTTCCTTTGTGGCACTCCAGAGAAATCCCAAGAACACTGTTTCAAGGCTAGAGGGATCCTGAGGTCACAGTAGCAACACGAAAGAGCTCCGTGGACCAAAAATCAACTCGAGATGAGAGGTTAGTCCCTGGCTTCGACTCCAGAGGAATACCACCTTACCACAAGCACCTCAAGAGGAGGCTTCTGTCAGCTCTAGGTATGTGTGTGGGACCCTCAGTTTGCGGCCTCAAGTGGAATGGACACCGCGATACCCTGACTCGAAATAAGGCCGGTTATCCCTGCAGTGACTTGAATGCAGGCTCGTCTTGCATCTCCCAAGACGAAAGGATGTCTGAATCCCCTGTGGAGACCACAGAGAAAGACCTAGTTCCCCACCTCATCGCGACCGGAGGCCTCACATCCTTTGAAAACTCCAGAGGTACGCGGAGATCAGTGCCTCCAAAGGAGACGATGCCTGACTCCACGTGAAACTTGATAGGAGTCCCAGGATTCCTGTGGCACGTGGAAAGGGACCCTTGGTCTCCCGCCTCAGCTGGAGAGGCGTCCCAATTGCCCTGGCAAGCCTCGAGGAGAATCCCGAGTTGTCCCTCGCAACTAGGCAGGAGTCCTGACGTCGCTGAACAAACACGTAGGTGGAAGGACCATCCCCGTCGTAACTCGAGAATATACCCCAGGTTCCCGCCGCAACTCGAGAAAAACCATGAGACTTGCCCCTCGCCGGGAGATGAGACCCGATTCCCCTGCACTGCGTGCAGAGCAATTCCGTGTTGCACATCACACATGAAAGGATCCTTGATTTCCTTGATGGCACTCCAGAGAAAACCCAAGAACACTGTATCAAGGCTAGAGGGATCCGGAGGTCACTGTAGCAACACGAAAGAGCTCCGTGGACCAAAAATCAACTCGAGATGAGAGGTTAGTCCCTGGCTTCGACTCCAGAGGAATACCACCTTACCACAAGCACCTCAAGAGGAGGCTTCTCTCAGCTCTAGGTATGTGAGAGGGACCCTGAGTTTGCGGCCTCAAGTGGAATGGACACCGCGATGCCCTGACTCGAAATAACGCCGGATATCCCTGCAGTGACTTGAATGCAGGCTCGTCTTGCATCTCCCAAGACGAAAGGATGTCTGAATCCCCTGTGGATACCACAGAGAAAGACCTAGTTCCCCACCTCATCGCGACCGGAGGCCTCACATCCTTTGAAAACTCCAGAGGTACGCGGAGATCAGTGCCTCCAAAGGAGACGATGCCTGACTCCTCGTGAAACTTGATAGGAGTCCCAGGATTCCTGTGGCACGTGGAAAGGGACCCTTGGTCTCCCGCCTCAGCTGGAGAGGCGTCCCAATTGCCCTGCCAAGCCTCGAGGAGAATCCCGAGTTGTCCCTTGCAACTAGGCAGGAGTCTGACGTCGCTGAACAAGCACGTGGGTGGATGGGCCATCCCCGTCGTAACTCGAGAATATACCCCATGTTCCCATTGCAACTCGAGAAAAACCATGAGACTTCCCCCTCGCCGCAAAATGAGGCCCGATACCCTGCAGTGCGTGCAGAGCAATTCCGAGTTGCACATCACACATGAAAGGAGCCTTGATTTCCTTGATGGCACTCCAGAGAAACCCCAAGAACACTGTTTCAAGGCTAGAGGGATCCTGAGGTCACTGTAGCAACACGAAAGAGCTCCGTGGACCAAAAATCAACTCGAGATGAGAGGTTAGTCCCTGGCTTCAACTCCAGAGGAATACCACCTTACCACAAGCACCTCAAGAGGAGGCTTCTCTCAGCTCTAGCTATGTGAGAGGGACCCTGAGTTTGCGGCCACAAGTGGAATGGACACCGCGAAGCCCTGACTCGAAATAAGGCCGGAAATCCTTGCAGGGATTTGAATGCAGGCTCGTCTTGCATCTCACAAGACGAAAGGATGTCTGAATCCCCTGTGGAGACCACAGAGTAAGACCTAGTTCCCCACCTCATCCCGACCGGAGGCCTCACATCCTTTGAAAACTCCAGAGGTACGCGGAGATCAGTGCCTCCAAAGGAGACGATGCCTGGCTCCTCGTGAAACTTGATAGGAGTCCCAGGATTCCTGTGGCACGAGGAAAGGGACCCTTGGTCTCCCGCCTCAGCTGGAGAAGCGTCCCAATTGCCCTGCCAAGCCTCGAGGAGAATCCCGAGTTGTCCCTCGCAACTAGGCAGGAGTCCTGACGTCGCTGAACAAACACGTAGGTGGAAGCGCCATCCCCGTCGTAACTCGAGAATATACCCCAGGTTCCCGCCGCAACTCGAGAAAAACCATGAGACTTCCCCCTCGCCGCGAGATGAGGCCCGATTCCCCTGCATGGCGTGCAGAGCAATTCCGTGTTGCACATCACACAGGAAAGGAGCCTTGATTTCCTTGATGGCACTCCAGAGAAACCCCAAGAACACTGTTTCTAGGCTAGAGGGATCCTGAGGTCACTGTAGCAACAGGAAAGAGCTCCGTGGACCAAAAATCAACTCGAGATGAGAGGATAGTCCCTGGCTTCGACTCCAGAGGAATACCACCTAACCAAAAGCACCTCAAGAGGAGGCTTCTCTCAGCTCTAGGTATGTGAGAGGGACCCTGATTTTGCGGCCTCAAGTGGAATGGACACTGCGATGCCCTGAAGCGAAATAAGGCCAGAAATCCCTGCAGTGACTTGAATGCAGGCTCGTCTTGCATCTCCCAAGACTAAAGGATGTCTGAATCCCCTGTGGAGACCACAGAGAAAGACCTAGTTCCCCACCTATTCGCGACCGGCGGCCTCACATCCTTTGAAAACTCGAGAGGTACGTGGAGATCAGTGCCTCCAAAGGAGACGATGCCTGACTCCTCGTGAAACTTGATAGGAGTCCCAGAATTCCTGTGGCACGTGGAAAGGGACCCTTGGTCTCCCGCCTCAGCTGTAGAAGCGTCCCTATTGCCCTGCTAAGCCTCGAAGAGAATCCCGAGTTGTCCCTCGCAACTAGGCAGGAGTCCTGACGTCGCTGAACAAACACGTGGGTGGAAGGGCCATCCCCGTCGTAACTCGAGAATATACCCCAGGTTCCCGCCGCAACTCGAGAAAAACCATGAGACTTCCTCCTCGCCGCGATATGAGGCCCGATTCCCCTGCACTGCGTGCAGAGCAATTCCGTGTTGCACATCACACATGAAAGGAGCCTTGATGTCCTTGATGGTACTCCAGAGAAACCCCAAGAACACTGTTTCAAGGCTAGAGGGATCCTGAGGTCACTGTAGCAACACGAAAGAGCTCCATGGACCAAAAATCAACTCGAGATGAGAGGTTAGTACCTGGCTTCGACTCCAGAGGAATACCACCTTACCACAAGCACCTCAAGAGGAGGCTTCTCTCAGCTCTAGGTATGTGAGAGGGACCCTGAGTTTGCGGCCTCAAGTGGAATGAACACCGCGATGCCCTGACTCGAAATAAGGCCGGATATCCCTGCAGTGACTTGAATGCAGGCTCGTCTTGCATCTCCCAAGACGAAAGGATGTCTGAATCCCCTGTGGAGAGCACAGAGAAAGACCTAGTTCCCCACCTCATCGCGACTGGAGGCCTCAAATCCTTTAAAAACTCCAGAGGTACGCGGAGATCAGTGCCTCCAAAGGAGACGATGCCTGACTCCTCGTGAAACTTGATAGGAGTCCCAGGATTCCTGTGGCACATGGAAAGGGACCCTTGGTCTCCTGCCTCAGCTGGAGAGGCGTTCCAATTGCCCTGCCAAGCCTCGAGGAGAATCCCGAGTTGTCCCTCGCAACTAGGCAGGAGTCCTGACGTCGCGGAACAAACACGTGGGTGGAAGGGCCATCCCCGTCGTAACTCGAGAATATACCCCAGGTTCCCGCCGCAACTCGAGAAAAACCATGAGACTTCCCCCTCGCCGCGAGATGAGGCCCGATTCCCCTGCACTGCGTGCAGAGCAATTCCGTGTTGCACATCACACATGAAAGGAGCCTTGATTTCCTTGGTGGCACTCCAGAGAAACCCCAAGAACACTGTTTCAAGGCTAGAGGGATCCTGACGTCACTTTAGCAACACGAAAGAGCTCCGTGGACCAAAAATCAACTCGAGATGAGAGGTTAGTCCCTGGCTTCGACTCCAGAGGAATACCACCTTACCACAAGCACCTCAAGAGGAGGCTTCTCTCAGCTCTAGGTATGTGAGAGGGACCCTGAGTTTGTGGCCTCAAGTGGAATGGACACCGCGATGCCCTGACTCGAAATAAGGCCGGATATCCCTGCAGTGACTTGAATGCAGGCTCGTCTTGCATCTCCCAAGATGAAAGGATGTCTGAATCCCCTGTGGAGACCACAGAGAAAGACCTAGTTCCCCACCTCATCGCGACCGGATTCCTTATATCCTTTGAAAACTCCAGAGGTACGCGGAGATCAGTGCCTCCAGAGGAGACGATGCCTGACTCCTCGTGAAACTTGATAGGAGTCCCAGGATTCCTGTGGCACGTGGAAAGGGACGCTTGGTCTCCCGCCTCAGCTGGAGAGGCGTCCCAATTGCCCTGCCACGCCTAGAGGAGAATCCCGAGTTGTCCCTCGCAACTAGGCAGGAGTCCTGACGTCGCTGAGCAAACACGTGGCTGGAAGGGCCATCCACGTCGTAACTCGAGAATATACCCTAGGTTCCCGCCGCAACTCGAGAAAAACCATGAGACTTCCGCCTCGCCGCGAGATGAGGCCCGATTCCCCTGCACTGCGTGCAGAGCAATTCCGAGTTGCACATCACACATGAAAGGAGCCTTAATTTCCTTTGTGGCACTCCAGAGAAAACCCAAGAACACTGTTTCAAGGCTAGAGGGATCCTGAGGTCACTGTAGCAACACGAAAGAGCTCCGTGGACCAAAAATCAACTCGAGATGAGATGTTAGTCCCTGGCTTCGACTCCAGAGGAATACCACCTTACCACAAGCACCTCAAGAGGAGGCTTCTCTCAGCTCTAGCTATGTTAGAGGGACCTTGAGTTTGCGGCCTCAAGTGAAATGGACACCGCGATGCCCTGACTCGAAATAAGGCCGGATATCCCTGCAGTGCCTTGAATGCAGGCTCATCTTGCATCTCCCAAGACGAAAGGATGTCTGAATCCCCTGTAGCGACCACAGAGAAAGACCTAGTTCCCCACCTAATAGCGACCGGGGGCCTTACATCCTTTGAAAACTCCAGAGGTACGCGGAGATCAGTGCCTCCAAAGGAGACGATGCCTGACTCCTCGTGAAACTTGATAGGTGTCCCAGGATTCCTGTGGCACGTGGAAAGGGACGCTTGGTCTCCCGCCTCAGCTGGAGAGGCGTCCCAATTGCCCTGCCAAGCCTCGAGGAGAATCCCGAGTTGTCCCTCGCAACTAGGCAGGAGTCCTGACGTCGCTGAACAAACACGTAGGTGGAAGCGCCATCCCCGTCGTAACTCGAGAATATACCCCAGGTTCCCGCCGCAACTCGAGAAAAACCATGAGACTTCCCGCTCGCCGCGAGATGAGGCCCGATTCCCCTGCATGGCGTGCAGAGCAATTCCGTGTTGCACATCACACATGAAAGGAGCCTTGATTTCCTTGATGGCACTCCAGAGAAACCCCAAGAACATTGTTTCAAGGCTAGAGGGATCCTGAGGTCACTGTAGCAACACGAAAGAGCTCCGTGGACCAAAAATCAACTCGAGATGAGAGGATAGTCCCTGGCTTCGACTCCAGAGGAATACCACCTAACCAAAAGCACCTCAAGAGGAGGCTTCTCTCAGCTCTAGGTATGTGAGAGGGACCCTGATTTTGTGGCCTCAAGTGGAATGGACACTGCGATGCCCTGAAGCGAAATAAGGCCGGAAATCCCTGCAGTGACTTGAATGCAGGCTCGTCTTGCATCTCCCAAGACTAAAGGATGTCTGAATCCCCTGTGGAGACCACAGAGAAAGACCTAGTTCCCCACCTATTCGCGACCGGCGGCCTCACATCCTTTGAAAACTCGAGAGGTACGTGGAGATCAGTGCCTCCAAAGGAGACGATGCCTGACTCCTCGTGAAACTTGATAGGAGTCCCAGAATTCCTGTGGCACGTGGAAAGGGACCCTTGGTCTCCCGCCTCAGCTTGAGAGGCGTCCCAATTGCCCTGCTAAGCCTCAAAGAGAATCCCGAGTTGTCCCTCGCAACTAGGCAGGAGTCTGACGTCGCTGAACAAACACGTGGGTGGAAGGGCCATCCCCGTCGTAACTCGAGAATATACCCCAGGTTCCCATCGCAACTCGAGAAAAAGCATGAGACTTCCCCCTCGCCGCAAAATGAGGCCCGATACCCTGCACTGCATGCAGAGCAATTCCGTGTTGCACATCACACATGAAAGGAGCCTTGATTTCCTTGATGGCACTCCAGAGAAACCCCAAGAACACTGTTTCAAGGCTAGAGGGATCCTGAGGTCACTGTAGCAACAGGAAAGAGCTCCGTGGACCAAAAATCAACTCGAGATGAGAGGTTAGTCCCTGGATTCGACTCCAGAGGAATACCACCTTACCACAAGCACCTCAAGAGGAGGCTTCTCTCAGCTCTAGGTATGTGAGAGGGACCCTGAGTTTGCGGCCTCAAGTGGAATGGACACCGCGATGCCCTGACTCGAAGTAAGGCCGGATATCCCTGCAGGGACTTGAATGCAGGCTCGTCTTGCATCTCCCAAGACGAAAGGATGTCTGAATCCCCTGTGGAGACCACAGAGAAAGACCTAGTTCCCCACCTCATCGCGACCGGAGGCCTCACATCCTTTGAAAACTCCAGAGGTACGCGGAGATCAGTGCCTCCAAAGGAGACGATGCCTGACTCCACGTGAAACTTGATAGGAGTCCCAGGATTCCTGTGGCACGTGGAAAGGGACCCTTGGTCTCCCGCCTCAGCTGGAGAGGCGTCCCAATTGACCTGCCAAGCCTCGAAAATAATCCCGAGTTGTCCCTCGCAACTAGGCAGGAGTCCTAACGTCGCTGAACAAACACGTAGGTGGAAGGACCATCCCCGTCGTAACTCGAGAATATACCCCAGGTTCCCGCTGCAACTCGAGGAAAACCATGAGACTTGCCCCTCGCCGCGAGATGAGACCCGATTCCCCTGCACTGCGTGCAGAGCAATTCCGTGTTGCACATCACACATGAAAGGAGCCTTGATTTCCTTGATGGCACTGCAGAGAAATCCCAAGAACACTGTTTCAAGGCTAGAGGGATCCTGAGGTCACTGTAGCCACACGAAAGAGCTCCATGGACCAAAAATCAACTCGAGATGAGAGGTTAGTCCCTGGCTTCGACTCCAGAGGAATACCACCTTACCACAAGCACCTCAAGACGAGACTTCTCTCAGCTCTAGCTATGTGAGAGGGACCCTGATTTTGCGGCCTCAAGTGGAATGGACACCGCGATGCCCTGACTCGAAATAAGGCCGGATATCCCTGCAGTGACTTGAATGCAGGCTCGTCTTGCATCTCCCAAGACGAAAGGATGTCTGAATCCCCTGTGGAAACCACAGAGAAAGACCTAGTTCCCCACCTCATCGCGACCGGAGGCCTCACATCCTTTGAAAACTCCAGAGGTATGCGGAGATCAGTGCCTCCAAAGGAGACGATGCCTGACTCCTCGTGAAACTTGATAGGAGTCCCAGGATTCCTGTGGCACATGGAAAGGGTCACTTGGTCTCCCGCCTCAGCTGGAGAGGGGTTCCAATTGCCCTGCCAAGCCTCGAGGAGAATCCCGAGCTGTCCCTCCCAACTAGGCAGGAGTCCTGACGTCGCTGAAGAAACACGTGGGTGGAAGGGCCATCCCCGTCGTAACTCGAGAATATACCCCAGGTTCTCACGCAACTCGAGAAAATCATGAGACTTCCCCCTCGCCGTGAGATGAGGCCCGATTCCCCTGCACTGCATGCAGAGCAATTCCGTGTTGCACGTCAAACATGAAAGGAGCCTTGATTTCCTTGATGGCACTCCAGAGAAACCCCAAGAACACTGTTTCAAGGCTAGAGGGATCCTGAGGTCACTGTAGCAACAAGAAAGAGCTCCGTGGACCAAAAATCAACTCGAGATGAGAGGTTAGTCCCTGGCTTCGATTCCAGAGGTATACCACCTTACCACAAGCACCTCAAGAGAAGGCTTCTCTCAGCTCTAGGTATGTGAGAGGGACCCTGAGTTTGCGGCATCAAGTGGAATGTACACTGCGATGCCCTAACGCGAAATAAGGCCAGAAATCCCTGCAGTGACTTGAATGCAGGCTCGTTTTGCATCTCCCAAGACGAAAGGATGTCTGAATCCCCTGTGGAGACCACAGAGAAAGAACTAGTTCCCCACCTCATCGCGACCGGAGGCCTCACATCCTTTGAAAATTCCAGAGGTACGTGGAGATCAGTGCCTCCAAAGGAGACGATGCCTGACTCCTCGTGAAACTTGATAGGAGTCCCAGGATTCCTGTGGCACGTGGAAAGGGACCCTTGGTCTCCCGCCTCAGCTGGAGAGGCGTCCCAGTTGCCCTGCCAAGCCTCGAGGAGAATCCCGAGTTGTCCCTCGCAACTAGGCAGGAGTCCTGACGTCGCTGAACAAACACGTGTGTGGAAGGGCCATCCCCGTCGTAACTCGAGAATATACCCCAGGTTCCCGCCGAAACTCGAGAAAAACCATGAGACTTCCCCCTCGCCACGAGATGAGGCCCGATTCCCCTGCACTGCGTGCAGAGCAATTCCGTGTTGCACATCACACATGAAAGGAGCCTTGATTTCCTTGATGGCACTCCAGAGAAACCCCAAGAACACTGTTTCAAGGCTAGAGGGATCCTGAGGTGACTGTAGCAACACGAAAGAGCCCCGTGGACCAAAAATCAACTCGAGATGAGAGGTTAGTCCCTGGCTTCGACTCCAGAGGAATACCACCTTACCACAACCACCTCAAGAGGAGGCTTCTCTCAGCTCTAGGTATGTGAGAGGGACCCTGAGTTTGCCGCCTCAAGTGGAATGTACACCGCGATGCCCTGACTCGAAATAAGGCCGGATATCCCTGCAGTGACTTGAATGCAGGCTCATCTTGCATCTCCCAAAACTAAAGGATGTCTGAATCCCCTGTGGAGACCACAGAGAAAGACCTAGTTCCCCACCTCATCGCGACCGGAGGCCTCACATCCTTTGAAAACTCCAGAAGTACGCAGAGATCAGTGCCTCCAAAGGAGACGATGCCTGACTCCTCGTGAAACTTGATAGGAGTCCCAGGATTCCTGTGGCACGTGGAAAGGGACCCTTGGTCTCCCGCCTCAGCTGGAGAGGCGTCCCAATTGCCCTGCCAAGCCTCGAGGAGTATCCCGAGTTGTCCCTCGCAACTAGGCAGGAGTCCTGACGTCGCTGAAGAGACACGTGTGTGGAAGGGCCATCCCCGTCGTAACTCGAGAATATACCCCAGGTTCCCGCCGCAACTCGAGAAAAACCATGAGACTTCCCCCTCGCCGAGAGATGAGGCGCGATTCCCCTGCACTGCGTGCAGAGCAATTCCGTGTTGCACATCACACATGAAAGGAGCCTTGATTTCCTTGATGGCACTCCAGAGAAACCCCAAGAACACTGTTTCAAGGCTAGAGGGATCCTGAGGTCACTGTAGCAACACCAAAGAGCTCCGTGGACCAAAAATCAACTCGAGATGAGAGGTTAGTCCCTGGCTTCGACTCCAGAGGAATACCACCTTACCACAAGCACCTCAAGAGGAGGCTTCTCTCAGCTCTAGGTATGTGAGAGGGACCCTGAGTTTGCAGCCTCAAGTGGAATGGACACCGCGATGCCCTGACTCGAAATAAGGCCGGATATCCCTGCAGTGAATTGAATGCAGGCTCGTCTTGCATCTCCCAAGATGAAAGGATGTCTGAATCCCCTGTGGAGACCACAGAGAAAGTCCATTTCCCCACCTCATCACGACGGATGCCTCACATCCTTTGAAAACTCCAGAGGTACGCGGAGATCAGTGCCTCCAAAGGAGATGATGCCTGACTCCTCGTGAAACTTGATAGGAGTCCCAGGATTCCTGTGGCACGTGGAAAGGGACCCTTGGTCTCCCGCCTCAGCTGGAGAGGCGTCCCAATTGCCCTGCCAAGCCTCGAGGAGAATCCCGAGTTGTCCCTCGCAACTAGGCAGGAGTCTGACGGCGCTGACCACACACGTGGGTGGAAGGGCCATCCCCGTCGTAACTCGAGAATATACCCCAGGTTCCCATCGCAACTCGAGAAAAACCATGAGACTTCCCCCTCGCCGCAAAATGAGGCCCGATACCCTTCACTGCGTGCAGAGCAATTCCGTGTTGCACATCACAAATGAAAGGAGCCTTGATTTCCTTGATGTCACTCCAGAGAAAACCCAAGAACACTGTTTCAAGGCTAGAGGGATCCTGAGGTCACTGTAGCAACAAGAAAGAGCTCCGTGGACCAAAAATCAACTCGAGATGAGAGGTTAGTCCCTGGCTTCGACTCCAGAGGAATACCACCTTACCACAAGCACCTCAAGAGGAGGCTTCTCTCAGCTCTAGGTATGTGAGAGGGACCCTGAGTTTGCGGCCTCAAGTGGAATGGACACCGCGATGCCCTGACTCGAAACAAGGCCGGATATCCCTGCAGGGACTTGAATGCAGGCTCGTCTTGCATCTCCCAAGACGAAAGGATGTCTGAATCCCCTGTGGAGACCACAGAGAAAGACCTAGTTCCCCACCTCATCGCTACCGGAGGCCTCACATCCTTTGAAAACTCCAGAGGTACGCGGAGGTCAGTGCCTTCAAAGGAGACGATGCCTGACTCCTCGTGAAACTTGATAGGAGTCCCAGGATTCCTGTGGCACGTGGAAAGGGACCCTTGGTCTCCCGCCTCAGCTGGAGAGGCGTCCCAATTGCCCTGCCAAGCCTCGAGGAGAATCCCGAGTTGTCCCTCGCAACTAGGCAGGAGTCCTAACGTCGCTGAACAAACATGTGGGTGGAAGGGCCATCCCCGTCGTAACTCGAGGATATACACCAGGTTCCCGCCGCAACTCGAGAAAAACCATGAGACTTCCCCCTCACCGCGAGATGAGGCCCGATTCCCCTGCACTGCGTGCAGAACAATTCCGTGTTGCACATCACACATGAAAGGAGCCTTGATTTCCTTGATGGCACTCCAGAGAAACCCCAAGAACACTGTTTCAAGGCTAGAGGCATCCTGAGGTCACTGTAGTAACACGAAAGAGCTCCGTGGACCAAAAATCAACTCGAGATGAGAGGTTAGTCCCTGACCTCAACTCCAGAGGAATACCACCTTACCACAAGCACCTCAAGAGGAGGCTTATCTCAGCTCTAGGTATGTGAGAGGGACCCTGAGTTTGCGGCCTCAAGTGGAATGGAGACCGCGATACCGTGACTCGAAATAAGGCCGGTTATCCCTGCAGTGACTAGAATGCAGGCTCGTCTTGCATCTCCCAAGACGAAAGGATGTCTGAATCCCCTGTGGAGACCACAGAGAAAGACCTAGTTCCCCACCTCATCGCGACCGGAGGCCTCACATCCTTTGAAAACTCCAGAGGTACGTGGAGATCAGTGCCTCCAAAGGAGACGATGCCTGACTCCAGGTGAAACTTGATAGGAGTCACAGGATTCCTGTGGCACGTGGAAAGGGACCCTTGGTCTCCCGCCTCAGCTGGAGAGGCGTCCCAATTGCCCTGGCAAGCCTCGAGGAGAATCCCGAGTTGTCCCTCGCAACTAGGCAGGAGTCCTGACTTCGCTGAACAAACACGTTGGTGGAAGGACCATCCCCGTCGTAACTCGAGAATATACCCCAGGTTCCCGCCGCAACTCGAGAAAAACCATGAGACTTGCCCCTCGCCGCGAGATGAGACCCGATTCCCCTGCACTGCGTGCAGAGCAATTACGTGTTGCACATCACACATGAAAGGAGCCTTGATTTCCTTGATGGCACTCCAGAGAAACCCCAAGAACACTGTTTCAAGGCTAGAGGGATCCTGGGGTCCCTGTAGCCACACCAAAGAGTTCCGTGGAAGAAAAATCAACTCGAGATGAGAGGTTAGTCCCTGGCTTCGACTCCAGAGGAATACCACCTTACCACAAGCACCTCAAGAGGAGGCTTCTCTCAGCTCTAGGTATGTGAGAGGGACCCTGAGTTTGCGGCCTCAAGTGGAATGGACACCGCGATGCCCTGACTCGAAATAAGGCCGGATATCCCTGCAGGGACTTGAATGCAGGCTCGTCTTGCATCTCCCAAGACGAAAGGATGTCTGAATCCCCTGTGCAGACCACAGAGAAAGACCTAGTTCCCCACCTCATCGCGACCGGACGCCTCACATCCTTTGAAAACTCCAGAGGTACGCGGAGATAAGTGCCTCCAAAGGTGACGATGCCTGACTCCTCGTGAAACTTGATAGGAGTCTCAGGATTCCTGTGGCACGTGGAAAGAGACCCTTGGTCTCCCGCCTCAGCTGGAGAGGCGTCCCAATTGACCTGCCAAGCCTCGAGGAGAATCCCGAGTTGTCCCTCGCAATTAGGCAGGAGTCCTGACGTCGCTGAACAAACACGTGGGTGGAAGGGCCATCCCCGTCGTAACTCGAGAATATACCCCAGGATCCCGCTGCAACTCGAGAAAAACCATGAGACTTCCCCCTCGCCGCGAGATGAGGCCCGATTCCCTTGCACTGCGTGTAGAGTAATTCCGTGTTGCACATCACACATGAAAGGAGCCTTGATTTCCTTGATGGCACTCCAGAGAAACCCCAAGAACACTGTTTCAAGGCTAGAGGGATCCTGAGGTCACTGTAGCAAAACGAAAGATCTCCGTGGACCAAAAATCAACTCGAGATGAGAGGTTAGTCCCTGGCTTCGACTCCAGAGGAATACCACCTAACCAAAAGCACCTCAAGAGGAGGCTTCTCTCAGCTCTAGGTATGTGAGAGGGACCCTGATTTTGCGGCCTCAAGTGGAATGGACACTGCGATGCCCTGAAGCGAAATAAGGCCGGATATCCCTGCAGGGACTTGAATGCAGGCTCGTCTTGCATCTCCCAAGATGAAAGGATGTCTGAATAACCTGTGGAGACCACAGAGAAAGTCCAATTCCCCACCTCATCACGACGGATGCCTCACATCCTTTGAAAACTCCAGAGGTACGCGGAGATCAGTGCCTCCAAAGGAGACGATGCCTGACTCCTCGTGAAACTTGATAGGAGTCCCAAGAATCCTGTCGCACGTGGAAAGGGACCCTTGGTCTCCCGCCTCAGCTGGAGAGGCGTCCCAATTGCCCTGCCAAGCCTCGTGGAGAATCCCGAGTTGTCCCTGGCAACTAGCCAGGAGTCTGACGGCGCTGAACAAACACGTGGGTGGAAGGGCCATCCCCGTCGTAACTCGAGAATATACCCCAGGTTCCCATCGCAACTCGAGAAAAACCATGAGACTGCCCCCTCGCCGCAAAATGAGGCCCGATACCCTTCACTGCGTGCAGAGCAATTCCGTGTTGCACATCACACATGAAAGGAGCCTTGATTTCCTTGATGGCACTCCAGAGAAACCCCAAGAACACTGTTTCAAGGCTAGAGGGATCCTGAGGTCACTGTAGCAACACGAAAGAGCTCCGTGGACCAAAAATCAACTCGAGATGAGAGGTTAGTCCCTGGCTTCGACTCCAGAGGAATACCACCTTACCACAAGCACCTCAAGAGGAGGCTTCTGTCAGCTCTAGGTATGTGTGTGGGACCCTCAGTTTGCGGCCTCAAGTGGAATGGACACCGCGATACCCTGACTCGAAATAAGGCCGGTTATCCCTGCAGTGACTTGAATGCAGGCTCGTCTTGCATCTCCCAAGACGAAAGGATGTCTGAATCCCCTGTGGAGACCACAGAGAAAGACCTAGTTCCCCACCTCATCGCGACCGGAGGCCTCACATCCTTTGAAAACTCCAGAGGTACGCGGAGATCAGTGCCTCCAAAGGAGACGATGCCTGACTCCACGTGAAACTTGATAGGAGTCCCAGGATTCCTGTGGCACGTGGAAAGGGACCCTTGGTCTCCCGCCTCAGCTGGAGAGGCGTCCCAATTGCCCTGGCAAGCCTCGAGGAGAATCCCGAGTTGTCCCTCGCAACTAGGCAGGAGTCCTGACGTCGCTGAACAAACACGTAGGTGGAAGGACCATCCCCGTCGTAACTCGAGAATATACCCCAGGTTCCCGCCGCAACTCGAGAAAAACCATGAGACTTGCCCCTCGCCGGGAGATGAGACCCGATTCCCCTGCACTGCGTGCAGAGCAATTCCGTGTTGCACATCACACATGAAAGGATCCTTGATTTCCTTGATGGCACTCCAGAGAAAACCCAAGAACACTGTATCAAGGCTAGAGGGATCCGGAGGTCACTGTAGCAACACGAAAGAGCTCCGTGGACCAAAAATCAACTCGAGATGAGAGGTTAGTCCCTGGCTTCGACTCCAGAGGAATACCACCTTACCACAAGCACCTCAAGAGGAGGCTTCTCTCAGCTCTAGGTATGTGAGAGGGACCCTGAGTTTGCGGCCTCAAGTGGAATGGACACCGCGATGCCCTGACTCGAAATAACGCCGGATATCCCTGCAGTGACTTGAATGCAGGCTCGTCTTGCATCTCCCAAGACGAAAGGATGTCTGAATCCCCTGTGGATACCACAGAGAAAGACCTAGTTCCCCACCTCATCGCGACCGGAGGCCTCACATCCTTTGAAAACTCCAGAGGTACGCGGAGATCAGTGCCTCCAAAGGAGACGATGCCTGACTCCTCGTGAAACTTGATAGGAGTCCCAGGATTCCTGTGGCACGTGGAAAGGGACCCTTGGTCTCCCGCCTCAGCTGGAGAGGCGTCCCAATTGCCCTGCCAAGCCTCGAGGAGAATCCCGAGTTGTCCCTTGCAACTAGGCAGGAGTCTGACGTCGCTGAACAAGCACGTGGGTGGATGGGCCATCCCCGTCGTAACTCGAGAATATACCCCATGTTCCCATTGCAACTCGAGAAAAACCATGAGACTTCCCCCTCGCCGCAAAATGAGGCCCGATACCCTGCAGTGCGTGCAGAGCAATTCCGAGTTGCACATCACACATGAAAGGAGCCTTGATTTCCTTGATGGCACTCCAGAGAAACCCCAAGAACACTGTTTCAAGGCTAGAGGGATCCTGAGGTCACTGTAGCAACACGAAAGAGCTCCGTGGACCAAAAATCAACTCGAGATGAGAGGTTAGTCCCTGGCTTCAACTCCAGAGGAATACCACCTTACCACAAGCACCTCAAGAGGAGGCTTCTCTCAGCTCTAGCTATGTGAGAGGGACCCTGAGTTTGCGGCCACAAGTGGAATGGACACCGCGAAGCCCTGACTCGAAATAAGGCCGGAAATCCCTGCAGGGATTTGAATGCAGGCTCGTCTTGCATCTCCCAAGACGAAAGGATGTCTGAATCCCCTGTGGAGACCACAGAGTAAGACCTAGTTCCCCACCTCATCCCGACCGGAGGCCTCACATCCTTTGAAAACTCCAGAGGTACGCGGAGATCAGTGCCTCCAAAGGAGACGATGCCTGACTCCTCGTGAAACTTGATAGGAGTCCCAGGATTCCTGTGGCACGAGGAAAGGGACCCTTGGTCTCCCGCCTCAGCTGGAGAAGCGTCCCAATTGCCCTGCCAAGCCTCGAGGAGAATCCCGAGTTTTCCCTCGCAACTAGGCAGGAGTCCTGACGTCGCTGAACAAACACGTAGGTGGAAGCGCCATCCCCGTCGTAACTCGAGAATATACCCCAGGTTCCCGCCGCAACTCGAGAAAAACCATGAGACTTCCCCCTCGCCGCGAGATGAGGCCCGATTCCCCTGCATGGCGTGCAGAGCAATTCCGTGTTGCACATCACACATGAAAGGAGCCTTGATTTCCTTGATGGCACTCCAGAGAAACCCCAAGAACACTGTTTCAAGGCTAGAGGGATCCTGAGGTCACTGTAGCAACAGGAAAGAGCTCCGTGGACCAAAAATCAACTCGAGATGAGAGGATAGTCCCTGGCTTCGACTCCAGAGGAATACCACCTAACCAAAAGCACCTCAAGAGGAGGCTTCTCTCAGCTCTAGGTATGTGAGAGGGACCCTGATTTTGCGGCCTCAAGTGGAATGGACACTGCGATGCCCTGAAGCGAAATAAGGCCAGAAATCCCTGCAGTGACTTGAATGCAGGCTCGTCTTGCATCTCCCAAGACTAAAGGATGTCTGAATCCCCTGTGGAGACCACAGAGAAAGACCTAGTTCCCCACCTATTCGCGACCGGCGGCCTCACATCCTTTGAAAACTCGAGAGGTACGTGGAGATCAGTGCCTCCAAAGGAGACGATGCCTGACTCCTCGTGAAACTTGATAGGAGTCCCAGAATTCCTGTGGCACGTGGAAAGGGACCCTTGGTCTCCCGCCTCAGCTGGAGAAGCGTCCCTATTGCCCTGCTAAGCCTCGAAGAGAATCCCGAGTTGTCCCTCGCAACTAGGCAGGAGTCCTGACGTCGCTGAACAAACACGTGGGTGGAAGGGCCATCCCGGTCGTAACTCGAGAATATACCCCAGGTTCCCGCCGCAACTCGAGAAAAACCATGAGACTTCCTCCTCGCCGCGAGATGAGGCCCGATTACCCTGCACTGCGTGCAGAGCAATTCCGTGTTGCACATCACACATGAAAGGAGCCTTGATTTCCTTGATGGTACTCCAGAGAAACCCCAAGAACACTGTTTCAAGGCTAGAGGGATCCTGAGGTCACTGTAGCAACACGAAAGAGCTCCATGGACCAAAAATCAACTCGAGATGAGAGGTTAGTACCTGGCTTCGACTCCAGAGGAATACCACCTTACCACAAGCACCTCAAGAGGAGGCTTCTCTCAGCTCTAGGTATGTGAGAGGGACCCTGAGTTTGCGGCCTCAAGTGGAATGAACACCGCGATGCCCTGACTCGAAATAAGGCCGGATATCCCTGCAGTGACTTGAATGCAGGCTCGTCTTGCATCTCCCAAGACGAAAGGATGTCTGAATCCCCTGTGGAGAGCACAGAGAAAGACCTAGTTCCCCACCTCATCGCGACCGGAGGCCTCAAATCCTTTAAAAACTCCAGAGGTACGCGGAGATCAGTGCCTCCAAAGGAGACGATGCCTGACTCCTCGTGAAACTTGATAGGAGTCCCAGGATTCCTGTGGCACATGGAAAGGGACCCTTGGTCTCCTGCCTCAGCTGGAGAGGCGTTCCAATTGCCCTGCCAAGCCTCGAGGAGAATCCCGAGTTGTCCCTCGCAACTAGGCAGGAGTCCTGACGTCGCGGAACAAACACGTGGGTGGAAGGGCCATCCCCGTCGTAACTCGAGAATATACCCCAGGTTCCCGCCGCAACTCGAGAAAAACCATGAGACTTCCCCCTCGCCGCGAGATGAGGCCCGATTCCCCTGCACTGCGTGCAGAGCAATTCCGTGTTGCACATCACACATGAAAGGAGCCTTGATTTCCTTGGTGGCACTCCAGAGAAACCCCAAGAACACTGTTTCAAGGCTAGAGGGATCCTGACGTCACTTTAGCAACACGAAAGAGCTCCGTGGACCAAAAATCAACTCGAGATGAGAGGTTAGTCCCTGGCTTCGACTCCAGAGGAATACCACCTTACCACAAGCACCTCAAGAGGAGGCTTCTCTCAGCTCTAGGTATGTGAGAGGGACCCTGAGTTTGTGGCCTCAAGTGGAATGGACACCGCGATGCCCTGACTCGAAATAAGGCCGGATATCCCTGCAGTGACTTGAATGCAGGCTCGTCTTACATCTCCCAAGATGAAAGGATGTCTGAATCCCCTGTGGAGACCACAGAGAAAGACCTAGTTCCCCACCTCATCGCGACCGGATTCCTTATATCCTTTGAAAACTCCAGAGGTACGCGGAGATCAGTGCCTCCAGAGGAGACGATGCCTGACTCCTCGTGAAACTTGATAGGAGTCCCAGGATTCCTGTGGCACGTGGAAAGGGACGCTTGGTCTCCCGCCTCAGCTGGAGAGGCGTCCCAATTGCCCTGCCACGCCTAGAGGAGAATCCCGAGTTGTCCCTCGCAACTAGGCAGGAGTCCTGACGTCGCTGAGCAAACACGTGGCTGGAAGGGCCATCCACGTCGTAACTCGAGAATATACCCTAGGTTCCCGCCGCAACTCGAGAAAAACCATGAGACTTCCCCCTCGCCGCGAGATGAGGCCCGATTCCCCTGCACTGCGTGCAGAGCAATTCCGAGTTGCACATCACACATGAAAGGAGCCTTAATTTCCTTGGTGGCACTCCAGAGAAAACCCAAGAACACTGTTTCAAGGTAGAGGGATCCTGAGGTCACTGTAGCAACACGAAAGAGCTCCGTGGACCAAAAATCAACTCGAGATGAGATGTTAGTCCCTGGCTTCGACTCCAGAGGAATACCACCTTACCACAAGCACCTCAAGAGGAGGCTTCTCTCAGCTCTAGCTATGTGAGAGGGACCTTGAGTTTGCGGCCTCAAGTGAAATGGACACCGCGATGCCCTGACTCGAAATAAGGCCGGATATCCCTGCAGTGCCTTGAATGCAGGCTCATCTTGCATCTCCCAAGACGAAAGGATGTCTGAATCCCCTGTAGCGACCACAGAGAAAGACCTAGTTCCCCACCTAATAACGACCGGGGGCCTTACATCCTTTGAAAACTCCAGAGGTACGCGGAGATCAGTGCCTCCAAAGGAGACGATGCCTGACTCCTCGTGAAACTTGATAGGAGTCCCAGGATTCCTGTGGCACGTGGAAAGGGACTCTTGGTCTCCCGCCTCAGCTGGAGAGGCGTCCCAATTGCCCTGCCAAGCCTCGAGGAGAATCCCGAGTTGTGCCTCGCAACTAGGCAAGAGTCCTGCCATCGCTGAACAAACACGTGTGTGGAAGGGCCATACCCGTCTTAACTCGAGAATATACCCCTGGTTCCCGCCGCAACTCGAGAAAAACCATGAGACTTCCCCCTCGCCGCGAGATGAGGCCCGATTCCCCTGCACTGCGTGCAGAGCAATTCCGAGTTGCACATCACACATGAAAGGAGCCTTGATTTCCTTGATGGCACTCCAGAGAAACCCCAAGAACACTGTTTCAAGGCTAGAGGGATCCTGAGGTCACTGTAGCAACACGAAAGAGCTCCATGGACCAAAAATCAACTCGAGATGAGAGGTTAGTCCCTGGCTTCGACTCCAGAGGAATACCACCTTACCACAAGCACCTCAAGAGGAGGCTTCTCTCAGCTCTAGGTATGTGAGAGGGACCCTGAGTTTGCGGCCTCAAGTGGAATGGACACCGCGATGCCCTGACTCGAAATAAGGCCGGATATCCCTGCCGTGACTTGAATGCAGGCTCGTCTTGTATCTCCCAAGACGAAAGGATGTCTGAGTCCCCTGTGGAGACCACAGAGAAAGACCTAGTTCCCCACCTCATCGCGACCGGAGGCCTCAAATCCTTTGAAAACTCCAGAGGTACGCGGAGATCAGTGCCTCCAAAGGAGACGATGCCTGACTCCTCGTGAATCTTGATAGGAGTCCCAGGATTCGAGTGGCACATGGAAAGGGACCCTTGGTCTCCCGCCTCAGCTGGAGAGGCGTTCCAATTGCCCTGCCAAGCCTCGAGGAGAATCCCGAGTTGTCCCTCGCAACTAGGCAGGAGTCCTGACGTCGCTGAACAAACACGTGGGTGGAAGGGTCATCCCCGTCGTAACTCGAGAATATACCCCAGGTTCCCGCCGCAACTCGAGAAAAACCATGAGACTTCCCCCTCGCCGCGAGATGAGGCCCGATTCCCCTGCACTGCGTGCAGAGCAATTCCGAGTTGCACATCACACATGAAAGGAGCCTTGATTTCCTTGATGGCACTCCAGAGAAACCCCAAGAACACTGTTCCAAGGCTAGAGGGATCCTGAGGTCACTGTAGCAACACGAAAGAGCTCCATGGACCAAAAATCAACTCGAGATGAGAGGTTTGTCCCTGGCTTCGACTCCAGAGGAATACCACCTTACCACAAGCACCTCAAGAGGAGGCTTCTCTCAGCTCTAGGTATGTGAGAGGGACCCTGAGTTTGCGGCCTCAAGTGGAATGAACACCGCGATGCCCTGACTCGAAATAAGGCCGGATATCCCTGCAGTGACTTGAATGCAGGCTCGTCTTGCATCTCCCAAGACCAAAGGATGTCTGAGTCCCCTGTGGAGACCACAGAGAAATACCTAGTTCCCCACCTCATCGCGACCGGAGGCCTCAAATCCTTTGAAAACTCCAGAGGTACGCGGAGATCAGTGCCTCCAATGGAGACGATGCCTGACTCCTCGTGAAACTTGATAGGAGTCCCAGGATTCCAGTGGCACATGGAAAGGGACCCTTGGTCTCCCGCCTCAGCTGGAGAGGCGTTCCAATTGCCCTGCCAAGCCTCGAGGAGAATCCCGAGTTGTCCCTCGCAACTAGGCAGGAGTCCTGACGTCGCTGAACAAACACGTGGGTGGAAGGGTCATCCCCTTCGTAACTCGAGAATATACCCCAGGTTCCCGCCGCAACTCGAGAAAAACAATGAGACTTCCCACTCGCCGCGAGATGAGGCCCGATTCCCCTGCACTGCGTGCAGAGCAATTCCGTGTTGCACATCACACATGAAAGGAGCCTTGATTTCCTTGGTGGCACTCCAGAGAAACCCCAAGAACACTGTTTCAAGGCTAAAGGGATCCTGACGTCACTTTAGCAACACGAAAGAGCTCCGTGGACCAAAAATCAACTCGAGATGAGAGGTTAGTCCCTGGCTTCGACTCCAGAGGAATACCACCTTACCACAAGCACCTCAAGAGGAGGCTTCTCTCAGCTCTAGGTATGTGAGAGGGACCCTGAGATTGCGGCCTCAAGTGGAATGGACACCGCGATGCCCTGGCTCGAAATAAGGCCGGATATCCCTGCAGTGACTTGAATGCAGGCTCGTCTTGCATCTCCCAAGACGAAAGGATGTCTGAATCCCCTGTGGAGACCACAGAGAAAGACCTAGTTCCCCATCTCATCGCGAACGGAGGCCTCACATCCTTTGAAAACTCCAGAGGTACGCGAAGATCAGTGCCTCCAAAGGAGATGATGCCTGACTCCTCGTGAAACTTGATAGGAGTCCCAGGATTCCTGTGGCACATGGAAAGGGACCCTTGGTCTCCCGCCTCAGCTGGAGAGGCGTCCCAATCGCCCTGCCAAGCCTCGAGGAGAATCCCGAGTTGTCCCTCTCAACTAGGCAGGAGTCCTGACGTCGCTGAAGAAACACGTGGGTGGAAGGGCCATCCCCGTCGTAACTCGAGAATATACCCCAGGTTCCCGCCGCAACTCGAGAAAAACCATGAGACTTCCCCCTCGCCGCGAGATGAGGCCCGATTCCCCTGCACTGCGTGCAGAGTAATTCCGTGTTGCACATCACACATGAAAGGAGCCTTGATTTCCTTGATGGCACTCCAGAGAAACCCCAAGAACACTGTTTCAAGGCTAGAGGGATCCTGAGGTCACTGTAGCAACACGAAAGAGCTCCATGGACCAAAAATCAACTCGAGATGAGAGGTTAGTCCCTGGCTTCGACTCCAGAGGAATACCACCTTACCACAAGCACCTCAAGAGGAGGCTTCTCTCAGCTCTAGGTATGTGAGAGGGACCCTGAGTTTGCGGCCTCAAGTGGAATGGACACCGCGATGCCCTGACTCAAAATAAGGCTGGATATCTCTGCAGTGACTTGAATGCAGGCTCGTCTTGCATCTCCCAAGACGAAAGGATGTCTGAATCACCAGTGTAGACCACAGAGAAAGACCTAGTTCCCCACCTCATCGCGACCGGAGGCCTCACATCCTTTGAAAACTCCAGAGGTACGCGGAGATCAGTGCCTCCAAAGGAGACGATGCCTGACTCCTCGTGAAACTTGATAGGAGTCCCAGGATTCCTGTGGCTCGTGGAAAGGGACCCTTGGTCTCCCGGCTCAGCTGGAGAGGCGTCCCAATTGCCCTGCGAAGCCTCGAGGAGAATCCCGAGTTGTCCCTCGCAACTAGGCAGGAGTCCTGCCGTCGCTGAACAAACACGTGTGTGGAAGGGCCATCCCCGTCGTAACTCGAGAATATACCCCAGGTTCCCGCCGCAACTCGAGAAAAACCATGAGACTTCCCCCTCGCCGCGAGATGAGGCCCGATTCCCCTGCACTGCGTGCAGAGCAATTCCGTGTTGCACATCACACATGAAAGGAGCCTTGATTTCCTTGATGGCACTCCAGAGAAACCCCAAGAACACTGTTTCAAGGCTAGAGGGATTCTGAGGTCACTGTAGCAACACGAAAGAGCTCCATGGACCAAAAATCAACTCAAGATGAGAGGTTAGTCCCTGGCTTCGACTCCAGAGGAATACCACCTTACCACAAGCACCTCAAGAGGAGGCTTCTCTCAGCTCTAGGTATGTGAGAGGGACCCTGAATTTGCGGCCTCAAGTGGAATGGACACCACGATGCCCTGACTCGAAATAAGGCCAGATATCCCTGCAGAGACTTGAATGCAGGCTCGTCTTGCATCTCCCAAGACGATACGATGTCTGAATCCCCTGTGGAGACCACAGAGAAAGACCTAGTTCCCCACCTCATCGCGACCGGAGGCCTCACATCCATTGAAAACTTCAGAGGTAGGCGGAGATCAGTGCCTCCAAAGCAGACGATGCCTGACTCCTCGTGAAACTTAATAGGAGTCCCAGGATTCCTGTGGCACGTGGAAAGGGACCCTTGGTCTCCCGCCTCAGCTGGAGATGCGTCCCAATTGCCCTGCCAAGCCTCGAGGAGAATCCAGAGTTGTCCCTCGCAAATAGGCAGGAGTCCTGAAGTCGCTGAACAAACACGTGTGTGGAAGGGACATCCCCGTCGTAACTCGAGAATATACCCCAGGTTCCCGCCGGAACTCGACAAAAACCATGAGACTTCCCCCTCGCCGCGAGATGAGGCCCGATTCCCCTGCACTGCGTGCAGAGCAATTCCGTGTTGCACATTACACATAAAAGGAGCCTTGATTTCCTTGGTGGCACTCCAGAGAAACCCCAAGAACACTGTTTCAAGGCTAGAGGGATCCTGAGGTCAATATAGCAACACGAAAGAGCTCCGTGGACCAAAAATCAACTCGAGATGAGAGGTTAGTCCCTGGCTTGGACTCCAGAGGAATACCACCTTACCACAAGCACCTCAAGAGGAGGCTTCTCTCAGCTCTAGATATGTGAGAGGGACCCTGAGTTTGCGGCCTCAAGTGGAATGAACACCGCGATGCCCTGACTCGAAATAAGGCCGGATATCCCTGCCGTGACTTGAATGCAGGCTCGTCTTGCATCTCCCAAGACGAAAGGATGTCTGAGTCCCCTGTGGAGACCACAGAGAAAGACCTAGTTCCCCCCCTCATCGCGACCGGAAGCCTCACATCCTTTGAAAACTCCAGAGGTACGCGGAGATCAGTGCCTCCAGAGGAGACGATGCCTGACTCCTCGTGAAACTTGATAGGAGTCCCAGGATTCCTGTGGCACGTGGAAAGGGACGCTTGGTCTCCCGCCTCAGCTGGAGAGGCGTCCCAATTGCCCTGCCACGCCTAGAGGAGAATCCCGAGTTGTCCCTCGCAACTAGGCAGGAGTCCTGACGTCGCTGAGCAAACACGTGGCTGGAAGGGCCATCCACGTCGTAACTCGAGAATATACCCTAGGTTCCCGCCGCAACTCGAGAAAAACCATGAGACTTCCCCCTCGCCGCGAGATGAGGCCCGATTCCCCTGCACTGCGTGCAGAGCAATTCCGAGTTGCACATCACACATGAAAGGAGCCTTAATTTCCTTGGTGGCACTCCAGAGAAAACCCAAGAACACTGTTTCAAGGTAGAGGGATCCTGAGGTCACTGTAGCAACACGAAAGAGCTCCGTGGACCAAAAATCAACTCGAGATGAGATGTTAGTCCCTGGCTTCGACTCCAGAGGAATACCACCTTACCACAAGCACCTCAAGAGGAGGCTTCTCTCAGCTCTAGCTATGTGAGAGGGACCTTGAGTTTGCGGCCTCAAGTGAAATGGACACCGCGATGCCCTGACTCGAAATAAGGCCGGATATCCCTGCAGTGCCTTGAATGCAGGCTCATCTTGCATCTCCCAAGACGAAAGGATGTCTGAATCCCCTGTAGCGACCACAGAGAAAGACCTAGTTCCCCACCTAATAGCGACCGGGGGCCTTACATCCTTTGAAAACTCCAGAGGTACGCGGAGATCAGTGCCTCCAAAGGAGACGATGCCTGACTCCTCGTGAAACTTGATAGGAGTCCCAGGATTCCTGTGGCACGTGGAAAGGGACTCTTGGTCTCCCGCCTCAGCTGGAGAGGCGTCCCAATTGCCCTGCCAAGCCTCGAGGAGAATCCCGAGTTGTCCCTCGCAACTAGGCAAGAGTCCTGCCATCGCTGAACAAACACGTGTGTGGAAGGGCCATACCCGTCTTAACTCGAGAATATACCCCTGGTTCCCGCCGCAACTCGAGAAAAACCATGAGACTTCCCCCTCGCCGCGAGATGAGGCCCGATTCCCCTGCACTGCGTGCAGAGCAATTCCGAGTTGCACATCACACATGAAAGGAGCCTTGATTTCCTTGATGGCACTCCAGAGAAACACCAAGAACACTGTTTCAAGGCTAGAGGGATCCTGAGGTCACTGTAGCAACACGAAAGAGCTCCATGGACCAAAAATCAACTCGAGATGAGAGGTTAGTCCCTGGCTTCGACTCCAGAGGAATACCACCTTACCACAAGCACCTCAAGAGGAGGCTTCTCTCAGCTCTAGGTATGTGAGAGGGACCCTGAGTTTGCGGCCTCAAGTGGAATGGACACCGCGATGCCCTGACTCGAAATAAGGCCGGATATCCCTGCCGTGACTTGAATGCAGGCTCGTCTTGTATCTCCCAAGACGAAAGGATGTCTGAGTCCCCTGTGGAGACCACAGAGAAAGACCTAGTTCCCCACCTCATCGCGACCGGAGGCCTCAAATCCTTTGAAAACTCCAGAGGTACGCGGAGATCAGTGCCTCCAAAGGAGACGATGCCTGACTCCTCGTGAATCTTGATAGGAGTCCCAGGATTCGAGTGGCACATGGAAAGGGACCCTTGGTCTCCCGCCTCAGCTGGAGAGGCGTTCCAATTGCCCTGCCAAGCCTCGAGGAGAATCCCGAGTTGTCCCTCGCAACTAGGCAGGAGTCCTGACGTCGCTGAACAAACACGTGGGTGGAAGGGTCATCCCCGTCGTAACTCGAGAATATACCCCAGGTTCCCGCCGCAACTCGAGAAAAACCATGAGACTTCCCCCTCGCCGCGAGATGAGGCCCGATTCCCCTGCACTGCGTGCAGAGCAATTCCGAGTTGCACATCACACATGAAAGGAGCCTTGATTTCCTTGATGGCACTCCAGAGAAACCCCAAGAACACTGTTCCAAGGCTAGAGGGATCCTGAGGTCACTGTAGCAACACGAAAGAGCTCCATGGACCAAAAATCAACTCGAGATGAGAGGTTTGTCCCTGGCTTCGACTCCAGAGGAATACCACCTTACCACAAGCACCTCAAGAGGAGGCTTCTCTCAGCTCTAGGTATGTGAGAGGGACCCTGAGTTTGCGGCCTCAAGTGGAATGAACACCGCGATGCCCTGACTCGAAATAAGGCCGGATATCCCTGCAGTGACTTGAATGCAGGCTCGTCTTGCATCTCCCAAGACGAAAGGATGTCTGAGTCCCCTGTGGAGACCACAGAGAAATACCTAGTTCCCCACCTCATCGCGACCGGAGGCCTCAAATCCTTTGAAAACTCCAGAGGTACGCGGAGATCAGTGCCTCCAATGGAGACGATGCCTGACTCCTCGTGAAACTTGATAGGAGTCCCAGGATTCCAGTGGCACATGGAAAGGGACCCTTGGTCTCCCGCCTCAGCTGGAGAGGCGTTCCAATTGCCCTGCCAAGCCTCGAGGAGAATCCCGAGTTGTCCCTCGCAACTAGGCAGGAGTCCTGACGTCGCTGAACAAACACGTGGGTGGAAGGGTCATCCCCTTCGTAACTCGAGAATATACCCCAGGTTCCCGCCGCAACTCGAGAAAAACAATGAGACTTCCCCCTCGCCGCGAGATGAGGCCCGATTCCCCTGCACTGCGTGCAGAGCAATTCCGTGTTGCACATCACACATGAAAGGAGCCTTGATTTCCTTGGTGGCACTCCAGAGAAACCCCAAGAACACTGTTTCAAGGCTAAAGGGATCCTGACGTCACTTTAGCAACACGAAAGAGCTCCGTGGACCAAAAATCAACTCGAGATGAGAGGTTAGTCCCTGGCTTCGACTCCAGAGGAATACCACCTTACCACAAGCACCTCAAGAGGAGGCTTCTCTCAGCTCTAGGTATGTGAGAGGGACCCTGAGATTGCGGCCTCAAGTGGAATGGACACCGCGATGCCCTGGCTCGAAATAAGGCCGGATATCCCTGCAGTGACTTGAATGCAGGCTCGTCTTGCATCTCCCAAGACGAAAGGATGTCTGAATCCCCTGTGGAGACCACAGAGAAAGACCTAGTTCCCCATCTCATCGCGAACGGAGGCCTCACATCCTTTGAAAACTCCAGAGGTACGCGGAGATCAGTGCCTCCAAAGGAGATGATGCCTGACTCCTCGTGAAACTTGATAGGAGTCCCAGGATTCCTGTGGCACATGGAAAGGGACCCTTGGTCTCCCGCCTCAGCTGGAGAGGCGTCCCAATCGCCCTGCCAAGCCTCGAGGAGAATCCCGAGTTGTCCCTCTCAACTAGGCAGGAGTCCTGACGTCGCTGAAGAAACACGTGGGTGGAAGGGCCATCCCCGTCGTAACTCGAGAATATACCCCAGGTTCCCGCCGCAACTCGAGAAAAACCATGAGACTTCCCCCTCGCCGCGAGATGAGGCCCGATTCCCCTGCACTGCGTGCAGAGTAATTCCGTGTTGCACATCACACATGAAAGGAGCCTTGATTTCCTTGATGGCACTCCAGAGAAACCCCAAGAACACTGTTTCAAGGCTAGAGGGATCCTGAGGTCACTGTAGCAACACGAAAGAGCTCCATGGACCAAAAATCAACTCGAGATGAGAGGTTAGTCCCTGGCTTCGACTCCAGAGGAATACCACCTTACCACAAGCACCTCAAGAGGAGGCTTCTCTCAGCTCTAGGTATGTGAGAGGGACCCTGAGTTTGCGGCCTCAAGTGGAATGGACACCGCGATGCCCTGACTCAAAATAAGGCTGGATATCTCTGCAGTGACTTGAATGCAGGCTCGTCTTGCATCTCCCAAGACGAAAGGATGTCTGAATCACCAGTGTAGACCACAGAGAAAGACCTAGTTCCCCACCTCATCGCGACCGGAGGCCTCACATCCTTTGAAAACTCCAGAGGTACGCGGAGATCAGTGCCTCCAAAGGAGACGATGCCTGACTCCTCGTGAAACTTGATAGGAGTCCCAGGATTCCTGTGGCTCGTGGAAAGGGACCCTTGGTCTCCCGGCTCAGCTGGAGAGGCGTCCCAATTGCCCTGCGAAGCCTCGAGGAGAATCCCGAGTTGTCCCTCGCAACTAGGCAGGAGTCCTGCCGTCGCTGAACAAACACGTGTGTGGAAGGGCCATCCCCGTCGTAACTCGAGAATATACCCCAGGTTCCCGCCGCAACTCGAGAAAAACCATGAGACTTCCCCCTCGCCGCGAGATGAGGCCCGATTCCCCTGCACTGCGTGCAGAGCAATGCCGTGTTGCACATCACACATGAAAGGAGCCTTGATTTCCTTGATGGCACTCCAGAGAAACCCCAAGAACACTGTTTCAAGGCTAGAGGGATTCTGAGGTCACTGTAGCAACACGAAAGAGCTCCATGGACCAAAAATCAACTCAAGATGAGAGGTTAGTCCCTGGCTTCGACTCCAGAGGAATACCACCTTACCACAAGCACCTCAAGAGGAGGCTTCTCTCAGCTCTAGGTATGTGAGAGGGACCCTGAATTTGCGGCCTCAAGTGGAATGGACACCACGATGCCCTGACTCGAAATAAGGCCAGATATCCCTGCAGAGACTTGAATGCAGGCTCGTCTTGCATCTCCCAAGACGATACGATGTCTGAATCCCCTGTGGAGACCACAGAGAAAGACCTAGTTCCCCACCTCATCGCGACCGGAGGCCTCACATCCATTGAAAACTTCAGAGGTAGGCGGAGATCAGTGCCTCCAAAGCAGACGATGCCTGACTCCTCGTGAAACTTAATAGGAGTCCCAGGATTCCTGTGGCACGTGGAAAGGGACCCTTGGTCTCCCGCCTCAGCTGGAGATGCGTCCCAATTGCCCTGCCAAGCCTCGAGGAGAATCCAGAGTTGTCCCTCGCAAATAGGCAGGAGTCCTGAAGTCGCTGAACAAACACGTGTGTGGAAGGGACATCCCCGTCGTAACTCGAGAATATACCCCAGGTTCCCGCCGGAACTCGACAAAAACCATGAGACTTCCCCCTCGCCGCGAGATGAGGCCCGATTCCCCTGCACTGCGTGCAGAGCAATTCCGTGTTGCACATTACACATAAAAGGAGCCTTGATTTCCTTGGTGGCACTCCAGAGAAACCCCAAGAACAGTGTTTCAAGGCTAGAGGGATCCTGAGGTCAATATAGCAACACGAAAGAGCTCCGTGGACCAAAAATCAACTCGAGATGAGAGGTTAGTCCCTGGCTTGGACTCCAGAGGAATACCACCTTACCACAAGCACCTCAAGAGGAGGCTTCTCTCAGCTCTAGATATGTGAGAGGGACCCTGAGTTTGCGGCCTCAAGTGGAATGAACACCGCGATGCCCTGACTCGAAATAAGGCCGGATATCCCTGCCGTGACTTGAATGCAGGCTCGTCTTGCATCTCCCAAGACGAAAGGATGTCTGAGTCCCCTGTGGAGACCACAGAGAAAGACCTAGTTCCCCCCCTCATCGCGACCGGAAGCCTCACATCCTTTGAAAACTCCAGAGGTACGTGGAGATCAGTGCCTCCAAAGGAGACGATGCCTGACTCCTCGTGAAACTTGATAGGAGTCCCAGGATTCCAGTGGCACATGGAAAGGGACCCTTGGTCTCCCGCCTCAGCTGGAGAGGCGTTCCAATTGCCCTGCCAAGCCTCAAGGAGAATCCCGAGTTGTCCCTCGCAACTAGGCAGGAGTCCTGACGTGGCTGAACAAACACGTGGGTGGAAGGGCCATCCCCGGTGTAACTCGAGATTATACCCCAGGTTCCCGCCTCAACTCGAGAATAAACATGAGACTTCCCCCTCGCTGCCAGATGAGGCCCGCTTCCCCTGCACTGCATGCAGAGCAATTCCGTGTTGCCCATCATACATGAAAGGAGCCTTGATTTCCTTGATGGCACTCCAGAGAAACCCCAAGAACACTGTTTCAAGGCTAGAGGGATCCTGAGGTCACTGTAGCAAGAAGAAAGAGATCCGTGGGCCAAAAATCAAGTCGAGATGAGAGGTTAGTCCCTGGCTTCGACTCCAGAGGAATACCACCTTACCACAAGCACCTCAAGAGGAGGCTTTTCTCAGCTCTAGGTATGTGAGAGGGACCCTGAGTTTGCGGCTTCAAGTGGAATGGACACCACGATGCCCTGACTCGAAATAAGGCCGGATATCCCTGCAGTGACTTGAATGCAGGCTCGTCTTGCATCTCCCAAGACGAAAGGATGTCTGAATCCCCTGTGGAGACCACAGAGAAAGACCGAGTTCTCCACCTCATCGCGACCTGAGGCCTCACATCCTATGAAAACTCCAGAGGTACAAGGAGATCAGTGCCTCCAAAGGAGACGATGCCTGACTCCTCGTGAAACTTGATAGGAGTCCCAGGATTCCTGTGGCACGTGGCAAGGGACCCTTGGTCTCCCGCCTCACTTGGAGAGGCGTCCCAATTGCCCTGCCAAGCCTCGAGGAGAATCCCGAGTTGTCGCTCGCAACTAGGCAGGACTCCTCACGTCACTGAACAAACACGTGGGTGGAAGGGCCATCCCCGTCGTAACTCGAGAATATACCCCAGGCTCCCTCCGCAACTCGAGAAAAACCATGAGACTTCCCCCTCGCCGCGAGATGAGGCCCGATTCCCCTGCACTGCGTGCAGAGCAATTCCGTGTTGCACATCACACATGAAAGGAGCCTTGATTTCCTTGATGGCACTCCAGAGAAACACCAAGAACACTGTTTCAAGGCTAGAGGGATCCTGAGGTCACTGTAGCAAAACGAAAGATCTCCGTGGACCAAAAATCAACTCGAGATGAGAGGTTAGTCCCTGGCTTCGACTCCAGAGGAATACTACCTTACCACAAGCGCCTCAAGAGGAGGCTTCTCTCAGCTCTAGTTATGTGAGAGGGACCCTGAGTTTGCGGCCTCAATGGAAAGGACACCACGATGCCCTGACTCGAAATAAGGCCGGATATCCCTGCAGTGACTTGAATGCAGGCTCGTCTTGCATCTCCCAAGACGAAAGGATGTCTGAATCCCCTGTGGACACCACAGAGAAAGATGTAGTTCCCAACCTCATTTCGACCGTAGGCCTCACATCCTTTGAAAACTCCAGAGGTACGCGGAGATCAGTGCCTCCAAAGGAGACGATGCCTGACTCCTCGTGAAACTTGATAGGAGTCCCAGGATTCCTGTGGCACGTGGAAAGGGACACTTGGTCTCCCGCCTTAGCTGGATAGGAGTCCCAATTGCCCTGCCAAGCCTCGAGGAGAATTCCGAGTTGTCCCTCGCAACTAGGCAGGAGTCCTGATGTCGCTGAACAAACACGTGGGTGGAAGGGCCATCCCCGTCGTAACTCGAGAATATACCCCAAGTTCCCTCCGCAACTCGAGAAAAACCATGAGACTTCCCCCTCGCCGCGAGATGAGGCCCGATTCCCCTGCACTGCGTGCAGAGCAATTCCGTGTTGGACATCACAGATGAAAGGAGTCTTGATTTCCTTGATGGCACTGCAGAGAAACCCCAAGAACACTGTTTCAAGGCTAGAGGGATCCTGAGGTCACTGTAGCAACAAGAAAGAGCTCCGGGACCAAGAATCACCTCGAGATGAGAGGTTAGTCCCTGGCTTCGACTCCAGAGGAATACCACCTTACCACAAGCACCTTAAGAGGAGGCTTCTCTCAGCTCTAGGTGTGTGAGAGGGACCCTGAGTTTGCGGCCTCAGGTGGAATGGACACCGCGATGCCCTGACTCGAAATAAGGCCGGATATCCCTGCAGTGACTTGAATGCAGGCTCGTCTTGCATCTCCCAAGACGAAAGGATGTCTGAATCCCCTGTGGAGACCACAGAGAAAGACCTATTCCCCACCTCATCGCGACCGGAGGCCTCACATCCTTTGAAAACTCCAGAGGTACGCGGAGATAAGTGCCTCCAAAGGAGACGATGCCTGACTTCTCGTGAAACTTGATAGGAGTCCCAGGATTCCTGTGGCACGTGGAAACGGACCCTTGGTCTCCCGCCTCAGCTGGATAGGCGTCCCAATTGGCCTGCCAAGCCTCGAGGAGAATCCCGAGTTGTCCCTCGCAACTAGGCAGGACTCCTCACGTCACTGAACAAACACGTGGGTGGAAGGGCCATCCCCGTTGTAACTCGAGAATATACCCCAGGTTCCCGCCGCAACTCGAGAGAAACCATTAGACTTCCTCCTGCCACGAGATGAGGCCCGATTCCCCTGCACTGCGTGCAGAGTAATTCCGTGTTGCATATCACACATGAAAGGAGCCTTGATTTCCTTGATGGCACTCCAGAGAAACCCCAAGAACACTGTTTCAAGGCTAGAGGGATCCTGAGGTCACTGTAGCAACACGAAAGAGCTCCGTGGACCAAAAATTAACTCGAGATGAGAGGTTATTCCCTGGCTTCGACTCCAGAGGAATACCACCTTACCACAAGCACCTCAAGAGAAGGCTTCTCTCAGCTCTAGGTATGTGAGAGGGACCCTGAGTTTGCGGCCTCAAGTGGAATGGACACCGCGATGCCCTGACTCGAAATAAGGCCGGATATCCCTGCAGTGACTTGAATGCAGGCTCGTCTTGCATCTCCCAAGACGAAAGGATGTCTGAATCCCCTGTGGAGACCACAGAGAAAGACCTATTCCCCACCTCATCGCGACCGGAGGCCTCACATCCTTTGAAAACTCCAGAGGTACGCGGAGATAAGTGCCTCCAAAGGAGACGATGCCTGACTTCTCGTGAAACTTGATAGGAGTCCCAGGATTCCTGTGGCACGTGGAAACGGACCCTTGGTCTCCCGCCTCAGCTGGATAGGCGTCCCAATTGGCCTGCCAAGCCTCGAGGAGAATCCCGAGTTGTCCCTCGCAACTAGGCAGGACTCCTCACGTCACTGAACAAACACGTGGGTGGAAGGGCCATCCCCGTTGTAACTCGAGAATATACCCCAGGTTCCCGCCGCAACTCGAGAGAAACCATTAGACTTCCTCCTGCCACGAGATGAGGCCCGATTCCCCTGCACTGCGTGCAGAGTAATTCCGTGTTGCATATCACACATGAAAGGAGCCTTGATTTCCTTGATGGCACTCCAGAGAAACCCCAAGAACACTGTTTCAAGGCTAGAGGGATCCTGAGGTCACTGTAGCAACACGAAAGAGCTCCGTGGACCAAAAATTAACTCGAGATGAGAGGTTATTCCCTGGCTTCGACTCCAGAGGAATACCACCTTACCACAAGCACCTCAAGAGAAGGCTTCTCTCAGCTCTAGGTATGTGAGAGGGACCCTGAGTTTGCGGCCTCAAGTGGAATGGACACCGCGATGCCCTGACTCGAAATAAGGCCGGATATCCCTGCAGTGACTTGAATGCAGGCTCGTCTTGCATCTCCCAAGACGAAAGGATGTCTGAATCCCCTGTGGAGACCACAGAGAAAGACCTAGTTCCCCACCTCATCGCGACCGGAGGCCTCACATCCTTTGAAAACTCCAGAGGTACTCGGAGATCAGTGCCTCCAAAGGAGACGATGCCTGACTCCTCGTGAAACTTCTTAGGAGTCCCAGGATTCCTGTGACACGTGGAAAGGGACCCTTGGTCTCCCGCCTCAGCTGGAGAGGCGTCCCAATTAACCTGCGAAGCCTCGAGGAGAATCCCGAGTTGTCCCTCGCAACTAGGCAGGAGTCCTGACGTCGCTGAACAAACACGCGTGAGAAAGGGTCATCCCCGTCGTAACTAGAGAATATACCCCAGGTTCCCGCTGCAACTCGAGAAAAACCATTAGACTTCCTCCTCGCCGCGAGATGAGGCCCGATTCCCCTGCACTGCGTGCAGAGCAATTCCGTGTTGCACATCACACATGAAAGGAGCCTTGATTACCTTGATGGCACTCCAGAGAAACCCCAAGAACACTGTTTCAAGGCTAGAAGGATCCTGAGGTCACTGTAGCAACACGAAAGAGCTCCGGGACCAAGAATCACCTCGAGATGAGAGGTTAGTCCCTGGCTTCGACTCCAGAGGAATACCACCTTACCACAAGCACCTTAAGAGGAGGCTTCTCTCAGCTCTAGGTGTGTGAGAGGGACCCTGAGTTTGTGGCCTCAAGTGGAATGGACACCGCGATGCCCTGACACGAAATCAGGCCGCATATCCCTGCAGTGACTTGAATGCAGGCTCGTCTTGCATCTCCCAAGATGAAAGGATGTCTGAATCCCCTGTGGAGACCACAGAAAAGACCTAGTTCCCCACCTCATCGCGACCGGAGGCTTCACATCCTTTGAAAACTCCAGAGGTACGTGGAGATCAGTGCCTCCAAGGAGACGATGCCTGACTCCTCGTGAAACTTGATAGGAGTCCCAGGATTCCTGTGGCACGTGGCAAGGGACTCTTGTCTCCCGCCTCAGCTGGATAGGCGTCCCAATTGCCCTGGCAAGCCTCGAGGAGAATCCCGAATTGTCCCTCGCAAGTAGGCAGGAGTCCTCACGTCACTGAACAAACACGTGAGTGGAAGGGCCATCCCCGTTGGAACTCGAGAATATACCCCAGTTTCCCGCCACAACTCGAGAAAACCATGAGACTTCCCCCTCGCCGCGAGATGAGGCCCGATTCCACTGCACTGCGTGCAGAGCAATTCCGTGTTGCATATCACACATGAAAGGAGTCTTGATTTCCTTGATGGCACTCCAGAGAAACCCCAAGAACACTGTTTCAAGGCTAGAGGGATCCTGAGGTCACTGTAGCAAAAAGAAAGAGATCCGTGGGCCAAAAATCAAGTCGAGATGAGAGGTTTGTCCCTGGCTTCGACTCCAGAGGAATACCACGTTACCACAAGCACCTCAAGAGGAGGCTTCTCTCAGCTCTAGGTATGTGAGAGGGACCCTGAGTTTGCGGCCTCAGGTGGAATGGACACCGCGATGCCCTGACTCGAAATAAGGCCGGATATCCCTGCAGTGACTTGAATGCAGGCTCGTCTTGCATCTCCCAAGACGAAAGGATGTCTGAATCCCCTGTGGAGACCACAGAGAAAGACCGAGTTCTCCACCTCATCGCGACCGGAGGCCTCACATCTGTTGAAAACTCCAGAGGTACTCGGAGATCAATGCCTCCAAAGGAGACGATGCCTGACTCCTCGAGATATTTGATAAGAATCCCAGAATTCCTGTGGCACGTGGAAAGGGACCCTTGGTCTCCCGCCTCACCTGGAGAGGCATCCCAATAGCCCTGCCAAGCCTCGAGGAGATTCCCGTGTTGTCCCTCGCAACTAGGCAGGAGTCCTGACGTCGCTGAACAAACACGTGTGTGGCAGTGCCATCCCCGTCGTAACTCGAGAATATACCCCAGGTTCCCTCCGCAACTCGAGAAAAACCATGAGACTTCCCCCTCGCCGCTAGATGAGGCCCGATTCCCCTGCACTGCGTGCAGAGCAATTCCGTGTTGGACATCACACATGAAAGGAGTCTTGATTTCCTTGATGGCACTCCAGAGAAACCCCAAGAACACTGTTTCAAGGCTAGAGGGATCCTGAGGTCACTGTAGCAACACGAAAGAGCTCCGTGGACCAAAAATTAACTCGAGATGAGAGGTTAGTCCCTGGCTTCCACTCCAGAGGAATACCACCTTACCACAAGCACCTCAAAAGGAGGCTTCTCTCAGCTCTAGGTATGTGAGAGGGACCCTGAGTTTGCGGCCTCAAGTGGAATGGACACCGCGATGCCATGACTCGAAATAAGGCCGGATATCCCTGCTGTGACTCGAATGCAGGCTCGTCTTGCATCTCCCAAGACGAAAGGATGTCTGAATCCCCTGTGGAGACCACAGAGAAAGAACTAGTTTCCCACCTCATCGCGACCGGAGGCCTCACATCCTTTGAAAACTCCAGAGGTACTCGGAGATCAGTGCCTCCAAAGGAGACGATGCCTGACTCCTCGAGATATTTGATAAGAGTCCCAGGATTCCTGTGGCACGTGGAAAGGGACCCTTGCTCTCCCGCCTCACCGGGAGAGGCATCCCAATAGCCCTGCCAAGCCTCGAGGAAATTCCCGTGTTGTCCCTCGGAACTAGCAGGAGTCCTGACGTCGCTGAATAAACACGTGTGTGGCAGGGCCATTCCCGTCGTAACTCGAGAATATACCCCAGGTTCCCTCCGCAACTCGAGAAAAACCATGAGACTTCCCCTTCGCCGCTAGATGAGGCCCGATTCCCCTGCACTGCCTGCAGAGCAATTTCGTGTTGGACATCACAGATGAAAGGAGTCTTGATTTCCTTGATGGCACTCCAGAGAAACCCCAAGAACACTGTTTCAAGGCTAGAGGGATGCTGAGGTCACTGTAGCAACACGAAAGAGCTCCGTGGATGAAGAATCAACTCGAGATGAGAGGTTAGTCCCTGGCTTCGACTCCAGAGGAATACCACCTTACCACAAGCACCTCAAGAGGAGGCTTCTCTCAGCTCTAGGTATGTGAGAGGGACCCTGAGTTAGCGGCCTCAAATGGAATGGACACCGCGATGCCCTGACTCGAAATAAGGCCTGATATCCCTGCAGTGACTTGAATGCAGGCTCGTCTTGCAACTCCCAAGACGAAAGGATGTCTGAATCCCCTGCCGAGACCACAGAGAAAGACCTAGTTCCCCACCTCATCGCGACCGGAGTCCTCACATCCTTTGAAAACTCCAGAGGTACGCGGAGATCAGTTCCTCCAAAGGAGACGATGCCTGACTGCTCGTGAAACTTGATAGGAGTCCCCGGATTCCTGTGGCACGTGGAAAGGGATCCTTGGTCTCCCACCTCAGCTGGATAGGCGTCCCAATTGGCCTGCCAAGCCTAGAGGAGAATCCCGAGTTGTCCCTCGCAACTAGGCAGGACTCCTCACGTCACTGAACAAACACGTGAGTGGAAGGGCCATCCCCGTCGTAACTCGAGAATATACCCCAGGTTCCCTCCGCAACTCGAGAAAAACCATGAGACTTCCCCCTCGCCGCGAGATGAGGCCCGATTCCCCTGCACTGCGTGCAGAGCAATTCCGTGTTGCACATCACACATGAAAGGAGCCTTGATTTCCTTGATGGCACTCCAGAGAAACACCAAGAACACTGTTTCAAGGCTAGAGGGATCCAGAGGTCACTGTTGCAACACGAAAGAGCTCCATGGGCCAAAAATCAACTAGAGATGAGAGGTTAATCCCTGGTTTCGACTCCAGAGGAATACTACCTTACCACAAGCGCCTCAAGAGGAGGCTTCTCTCAGCTTTAGTTATGTGAGAGGGACCCTGAGTTTGCGGCCTCAATGGAATGGACACCACGATGCCCTGACTCGAAATAAGGCCGGATATCCCTGCAGTGACTTGAATGCAGGCTCGTCTTGCATCTCCCAAGACGAAAGGATGTCTGAATCCCCTGTGGACACCACAGAGAAAGATGTAGTTCCCAACCTCATTTCGACCGTAGGCCTCACATCCTTTGAAAACTCCAGAGGTACGCGGAGATCAGTGCCTCCAAAGGAGACGATGCCTGACTCCTCGTGAAACTTGATAGGAGTCCCAGGATTCCTGTGGCACGTGGAAAGGGACACTTGGTCTCCCGCCTTAGCTGGATAGGAGTCCCAATTGCCCTGCCAAGCCTCGAGGAGAATCCCGAGTTGTCCCTCGCAACTAGGCAGGAGTCCTGATGTCGCTGAACAAACACGTGGGTGGAAGGGCCATCCCCGTCGTAACTCGAGAATATACCCCAAGTTCCCTCCGCAACTCGAGAAAAACCATGAGACTTCCCCCTCGCCGCGAGATGAGGCCCGATTCCCCTGCACTGCGTGCAGAGCAATTCCGTGTTGGACATCACAAATGAAAGGAGTCTTGATTTCCTTGATGGCACTCCAGAGAAACCCCAAGAACACTGTTTCAAGGCTAGAGGGATCCTGAGGTCACTGTAGCAACACGAAAGAGCTCCGGGACCAAGAATCACCTCGAGATGAGAGGTTAGTCCCTGGCTTCGACTCCAGAGGAATACCACCTTACCACAAGCACCTTAAGAGGAGGCTTCTCTCAGCTCTAGGTGTGTGAGAGGGACCCTGAGTTTGTGGCCTCAAGTGGAATGGACACCGCGATGCCCTGACACGAAATCAGGCCGGATATCCCTGCAGTGACTTGAATGCAGGCTCGTCTTGCATCTCCCAAGATGAAAGGATGTCTGAATCCCCTGTGGAGACCACAGAAAAGACCTAGTTCCCCACCTCATCGCGACCGGAGTCCTCACATCCTTTGAAAACTCCAGAGGTACGCAGAGATAAGTGCCTCCAAAGGAGACGATGCCTGACTTCTCGTGAAACTTGATAGGAGTCCCAGGATTCCTGTGGCACGTGGAAACGGACCGTTGGTCTCCCGCCTCAGCTGGATAGGCGTCCCAATTGGCCTGCCAAGCCTCGAGGAGAATCCCGAGTTGTCCCTCGCAACTAGGCAGGACTCCTCACGTCACTGAACAAACACGTGGGTGGAAGGGCCATCCCCGTTGTAACTCGAGAATATACCCCAGGTTCCCGCCGCAACACGAGAGAAACCATTAGACCGTCTCCTGCCGCGAGATGAGGCCCGATTCCCCTGCACTGCGTGCAGAGTAATTCCGTGTTGCATATCACACATGAAAGGAGCCTTGATTTCCTTGATGGCACTCCAGAGAAACCCCAAGAACACTGTTTCAAGGCTAGAGGGATCCTGAGGTCACTGTAGCAACACGAAAGAGCTCCGTGGACCAAAAATTAACTCGAGATGAGAGGTTATTCCCTGGCTTCGACTCCAGAGGAATACCACCTTACCACAAGCACCTCAAGAGAAGGCTTCTCTCAGCTCTAGGTATGTGAGAGGGACCCTGAGTTTGCGGCCTCAAGTGGAATGGACACCGCGATGCCCTGACTCGAAATAAGGCCGGATATCCCTGCAGTGACTTGAATGCAGGCTCGTCTTGCATCTCCCAAGACGAAAGGATGTCTGAATCCCCTGTGGAGACCACAGAGATAGACCTAGTTCCCCACCTCATCGCGACCGGAGGCCTCACATCCTTTGAAAACTCCAGAGGTACTCGGAGATCAGTGCCTCCAAAGGAGACGATGCCTGACTCCTCGAGATATTTGATAAGAGTCCCAGGATTCCTGTGGCACGTGGAAAGGGACCCTTGGTCTCCCGCCTCACCGGGAGAGGCATCCCAATAGCCCTGCCTAGCCTCGAGGAAATTCCCGTGTTGTCCCTCGGAACTAGGCAGGAGTCCTGACGTCGCTGAATAAACACGTGTGTGGCAGGGCCATCCCCGTCGTAACTCGAGAATATACCCCAGGTTCCCTCCGCAACTCGAGAAAAACCATGAGACTTCCCCCTCGCCACTAGATGAGGCCCGATTCCCCTGCACTGCGTGCAGAGCAATTCTGTGTTGGACATCACAGATGAAAGGAGTCTTGATTTCCTTGATGGCACTCCAGAGAAACCCCAAGAACACTGTTTCAAGGCTAGAGGGATCCTGAGGTCACTGTAGCAACACGAAAGAGCTCCGTGGATGAAGAATCAACTCGAGATGAGAGGTTAGTCCCTGGCTTCGACTCCAGAGGATTACCACCTTACCACAAGCACCTCAAGAGGAGGCTTCTCTCAGCTCTAGGTATGTGAGAGGGACCCTGAGTTTGCGGCCTCAAATGGAATGGACACCGCGATGCCATGACTCGAAATAAGGCCTGATATCCCTGCAGTGACTTGAATGCAGGCTCGTCTTGCAACTCCCAAGACGAAAGGATGTCTGAATCCCCTGTGGATTCCACAGAGAAAGACCTAGTTCCCCACCTCATCGCGACAGGAGGCCTCACATCCTTTAAAAACTCCAGAGGGACGCGGAGATCAGTGCCTCCAAAGGAGACGATGCCTGACTCCTCGTGAAACTTCTTAGGAGTCCCAGGATTCCTGTGACACGTGGAAAGGGACCCTTGGTCTCCCGCCTCAGCTGGAGAGGCGTCCCAATTGCCCTGCCAAGCCTCGAGGAGAATCCCGAGTTGTCCCTCGCAACTAGGCAGGAGTCCTGACGTCGCTGAACAAACACGCGTGAGAAAGGGCCATCCCCGTCGTAACTCGAGAATATACCCCAGGTTCCCGCTGCAACTCGAGAAAAACCATGAGACTTCCTCCTCGCCGCGAGATGAGGTCCGATTCCCCTGCACTGCGTGCAGAGCAATTCCGTGTTGCACATCACACATGAAAGGAGCCTTGATTACCTTGATGGCACTCCAGAGAAACCCCAAGAACACTGTTTCAAGGCTAGAAGGATCCTGAGGTCACTGTAGCAACACGAAAGAGCTCCGGGACCAAGAATCACCTCGAGATGAGAGGTTAGTCCCTGGCTTCGACTCCAGAGGAATACCACCTTACCACAAGCACCTTAAGAGGAGGCTTCTCTCAGCTCTAGGTGTGTGAGAGGGACCCTGAGTTTGTGGCCTCAAGTGGAATGGACACCGCGATGCCCTGACACGAAATCAGGCCGCATATCCCTGCAGTGACTTGAATGCAGGCTCGTCTTGCATCTCCCAAGACGAAAGGATGTCTGAATCCCCTGTGGAGACCACAGAAAAGACCTAGTTCCCCACCTCATCGCGACCGGAGTCCTCACATCCTTTGAAAACTCCAGAGGTACGTGGAGATCAGTGCCTCCAAAGGAGACGATGCCTGACTCCTCGTGAAACTTGATAGGAGTCCCAGGATTCCTGTGGCACGTGGCAAGGGACTCTTGGTCTCCCGCCTCAGCTGGATAGGCGTCCCAATTACCCTGGCAAGCCTCGAGGAGAATCCCGAATTGTCCCTCGCAAGTAGGCAGGAGTCCTCACGTCACTGAACAAACACGTGAGTGGAAGGGCCATCCCCGTTGGAACTCGAGAATATACCCCAGTTTCCCGCCACAACTCGAGAAAACCATGAGACTTCCCCCTCGCCGCGAGATGAGGCCCGATTCCCCTGCACTGCGTGCAGAGCAATTCCGTGTTGCATATCACACATGAAAGGAGTCTTGATTTCCTTGATGGCACTCCAGAGAAACCCCAAGAACACTGTTTCAAGGCTAGAGGGATCCTGAGGTCACTGTAGCAAAAAGAAAGAGATCCGTGGGCCAAAAATCAAGTCGAGATGAGAGGTTTGTCCCTGGCTTCGACTCCAGAGGAATACCACGTTACCACAAGCACCTCAAGAGGAGGCTTCTCTCAGCTCTAGGTATGTGAGAGGGACCCTGAGTTTGCGGCCTCAGGTGGAATGGACACCGCGATGCCCTGACTCGAAATAAGGCCGGATATCCCTGCAGTGACTTGAATGCAGGCTCGTCTTGCATCTCCCAAGACGAAAGGATGTCTGAATCCCATGTGGAGACCACAGAGAAAGACCGAGTTCTCCACCTCATCGCGACCGGAGGCCTCACATCTTTTGAAAACTCCAGAGGTACTCGGAGATCAATGCCTCCAAAGGAGACGATGCCTGACTCCTCGAGATATTTGATAAGAGTCCCAGGATTCCTGTGGCACGTGGAAAGGGACCCTTGGTCTCCCGCCTCACCGGGAGAGGCATCCCAATAGCCCTGCCAAGCCTCGAGGAAATTCCCGTGTTGTCCCTCGGAACTAGAGGGGTCCTGACGTCGCTGAATAAACACGTGTGTGGCAGGGCCATCCCCGTCGTAACTCGAGAATATACCCCAGGTTCCCGCCACAACTCGAGAAAAACCATGAGACTTCCCCCTCGCCGCTAGATGAGGCCCGATTCCCCTGCACTGCGTGCAGAGCAATTCCGTGTTGGACATCACAGATGAAAGGAGTCTTGATTTCCTTGATGGCACTCCAGAGAAACCCCAAGAACACTGTTTCAAGGCTAGAGGGATGCTGAGGTCACTGTAGCAACACGAAAGAGCTCCGTGGATGAAGAATCAACTCGAGATGAGAGGTTAGTCCCTGGCTTCGACTCCAGAGGAATACCACCTTACCACAAGCACCTCAAGAGGAGGCTTCTCTCATCTCTAGGTTTGTGAGAGGGACCCTGAGTTAGCGGCCTCAAATGGAATGGACACCGCGATGCCCTGACTCGAAATAAGGCCTGATATCCCTGCAGTGACTTGAATGCAGGCTCGTCTTGCAACTCCCAAGACGAAAGGATGTCTGAATCCCCTGCCGAGACCACAGAGAAAGACCTAGTTCCCCACCTCATCGCGACCTGAGTCCTCACATCCTTTGAAAACTCCAGAGGTACGCGGAGATCAGTTCCTCCAAAGGAGACGATGCCTGACTCCTCGTGAAACTTGATAGGAGTCCCCGGATTCCTGTGGCACGTGGAAAGGGATCCTTGGTCTCCCACCTCAGCTGGATAGGCGTCCTAATTGGCCTGCCAAGCCTCGAGGAGAATCCCGAGTTGTCCCTCGCAACTAGGCAGGACTCCTCACGTCACTGAACAAACACGTGGGTGGAAGGGCCATCCCCGTTGTAACTCGAGAATATACCCCAGGTTCCCGCCGCAACTCGAGAGAAACCATTAGAATTCCTCCTGCCGCGAGATGAGGCCCGATTCCCCTGCACTGCGTGCAGAGTAATTCCGTGTTGCATATCACACATGAAAGGAGCCTTGATTTCCTTGATGGCACTCCAGAGAAACCCCAAGAACACTGTTTCAAGGCTAGAGGGATCCTGAGGTCACTGTAGCAACACGAAAGAGCTCCATGGACCAAAAATTAACTCGAGATGAGAGGTTAGTCCCTGGCTTCGACTCCAGAGGAATACCACCTTACCACAAGCACCGCAAGAGCAGGCTTCTCTCAGCTCTACGTATGTGAGAGGGACCCTGAGTTTGCGGCCTCAAGTGGAATGGACACCGCGATGCCCTGACTCGAAATAAGGCCGAATATCCCTGCAGTGACTTGAATGCAGGCTCGTCTTGCATCTCCCAAGACGAAAGGATGTCTGAATCCCCTGTGGAGACCACAGAGAAAGACCTAGTTTCCCACCTCATCGCGACCGGAGGCCTCACATCCTTTGAAAACTCCAGAGGTACTCGGAGATCAGTGCCTCCAAAGGAGACGATGCCTGACTCCTCGAGATATTTGATAAGAGTCCCAGGATTCCTGTGGCACGTGGAAAGGGACCCTTGGTCTCCCCCCTCACTGGGAGAGGCATCCCAATAGCCCTGCCAAGCCTCGAGGAAATTCCCGTGTTGTCCCTCGGAACTAGGCAGGAGTCCTGACGTCGCTGAATAAACACGTGTGTGGCAGGGCCATCCCCGTCGTAACTTGAGAATATACCCCAGGTTCCCTCCGCAACTCGAGAAAAACCATGAGACTTCCCCCTCGCCGCTAGATGAGGCCCGATTCCCCTGCACTGCGTGCAGAGCAATTCCGTGTTGGACATCACAGATGAAAGGAGTCTTGATTTCCTTGATGGCACTCCAGAGAAACCCCAAGAACACTGTTTCAAGGCTAGAGGGATCCTGAGGTCACTGTAGCAACACGAAAGAGCTCCGTGGATGAAGAATCACCTCGAGATGAGAGGTTAGTCCCTGGCTTCGACTCCAGAGGAATACCACCTTACCACAAGCACCTCAAGAGGAGGCTTCTCTCAGCTCTAGGTATGTGAGAGGGACCCTGAGTTAGCGGCCTCAAATGGAATGGACACCGCGATCCCCTGACTCGAAATAAGGCCTGATATCCCTGCAGTGACTTGAATGCAGGCTCGTCTTGCAACTCCCAAGACGAAAGGATGTCTGAATCCCCTGCCGAGACCACAGAGAAAGACCTAGTTCCCCACCTCATCGCGACCTGAGTCCTCACATCCTTTGAAAACTCCAGAGGTACGCGGAGATCAGTGCCTCCAAAGGAGACGATGCCTGACTCCTCGTGAAACTTCTTAGGAGTTCCAGGATTCCTGTGGCACGTGGAAAGGGACCCTTGGTCTCCCGCCTCAGCTGGAGAGGCGTCCCAATTGCCCTGCCAAGCCTCGAGGAGAATCCCGAGTTGTCCCTCGCAACTAGGCAGGAGTCCTGACGTCGCTGAATAAACACGTGTGAGAAAGGGCCATCCCCGTCGTAACTCGAGAATATACCCCAGGTTCCCGCTGCAACTCGAGAAAAACCATTAGACTTCCTCCTCGCCACGAGATGAGGTCCGATTCCCCTGCACTGCGTGCAGAGCAATTCCGTGTTGGACATCACACATGAAAGGAGCCTTGATTACCTTGATGGCACTCCAGAGAAACCCCAAGAACACTGTTTCAAGGCTAGAAGGATCCTGAGGTCACTGTAGCAACACGAAAGAGCTCCGGGACCAAGAATCACCTCGAGATGAGAGGTTAGTCCCTGGCTTCGACTCCAGAGGAATACCACCTTACCACAAGCACCTTAAGAGAAGGCTTCTCTCAGCTCTAGGTGTGTGAGAGGGACCCTGAGTTTGTGGCCTCAAGTGGAATGGACACCGCGATGCCCTGACACGAAATCAGGCCGCATATCCCTGCAGTGACTTGAATGCAGGCTCGTCTTGCATCTCCCAAGATGAAAGGATGTCTGAATCCCCTGTGGAGACCACAGAAAAGACCTAGTTCCCCACCTCATCGCGACCGGAGGCCTCACATCCTTTGAAAACTCCAGAGGTACGTGGAGATCAGTGCCTCCAAAGGAGACGATGCCTGACTCCTCGTGAAACTTGATAGGAGTCCCAGGATTCCTGTGGCACGTGGAAAGGGACCCTTGGTCTCCCGCCTCACCGGGAGAGGCATCCCAATAGCCCTGCCAAGCCTCGAGGAGAATCCCGAGTTGTCCCTCGCAACTGGGCAGGAGTCCTGACGTCGCTGAACAAAGACGTTTTTGGAAGGGCCATCCCCGTCGTAACTCGAGAATATACCCCAGGTTCCCGCCGCAACTCGAGAAAAACCATAAGACTTCCACCTCGCCGCGAGATGAGGCGCGATTCCCCTGCACTGCGTGCAGAGCAATTCCGTGTTGCACATCAAACATGAAAGGAGCCTTGATTTCCTTGATGACACTCCAGAGAAACCCCAAGAACACTGTTTCAAGGCTAGAGGGATCCTGAGGTCACTGTAGCAACACGAAAGAGCTCCGTGGCCAAAAATCAACTCGAGATGAGAGGTTAGTCCCTGGCTTCGACTCCAGAGGAATACCACCTTACCACAAGCACCTTAAGAGGAGGCTTCTCTCAGCTCTAGCTATGTGAGAGGTACCCTGAGTTTGCGGCCTCAAGTGGAATGGACACCGCGATGCCCTGACTAGAAATAAGGCCGGATATCCCTGCAGTGACTTGAATGCAGGCTCGTCGTGCATCTCCCAAGACGAAAGGATGTCTGAATCCCCTGTGGAGACCACAGAGAAAGACCTAGTTCCCCACCTCATCGCGACCGGAGGCCTCACATCCTTTGAAAATTCCAGAGGTATGCGGAGATCAGTGCCTCCAAAGGAGACGATGCCTGACTCCTCGTGAAAATTGATAGGAGTCCCAGGATTCCTGTGGCACGTGGAAAGGGACCCTTGGTCTCCCGCCTCAGCTGGAGAGGCGTCCCAATTGCCCTGCCAAGCCTCGAGGAGAATCCCGAGTTGTCCCTCGCAACTAGGCAGGAGTCCTCACGTCACTGAACAAACACGTGGGTGGAAGGGCCATCCCCGTTGTAACTCGAGAATATACCCCAGGTTCCCGCTGCAACTCGAGAAAACCATGAGACTTCCCCCTCGCCGCGAGATGAGGCCCGATTCCCCTGCACTGCGTCCAGAGCAATTCCGTGTTGGACATCACACATGAAAGGAGCCTTGATTTCCTTGATGGCAACCCAGAGAAACCCCAAGAACACTGTTTCAAGGCTAGAGGGATCCTGAGGTCACTGTAGCAACACGAAAGAGCTCCGTGGATGCAGAATCAACTCGAGATGAGAGGTTAGTCCCTGGCTTCGACTCCAGAGGAATACCACCTTACCACAAGCACCTCAAGAGGAGGCTTCTCTCAGCTCTAGGTATGTGAGAGGGACCCTGAGTTTGCGGCCTCAAGTGGAATGGACACTGCGATGCCCGGACGCGAAATAAGGCCGAATATCCCTGCAGTGACTTGAATGCAGGCTCGTCTTGCATCTCCCAAGACGAAAGGATGTCTGAATCTCCTGTGGAGACCACAGAGAAAGACCGAGTTCTCCACCTCATCGCGACCAGAGGCCTCACATCCTTTGAAAACTCCACAGGTACGCGGACATCAGTGCCTCCATAGGAGACTTTGCCTGACTCCTCAAGATATTTGATAAGAGTCCCAGGATTCCTGTGGCACGTGGAAAGGGACCCTTGGTCTCCCGCCTCAGCTGGAGAGGCGTCCCAATTGCCCTGCCAAGCCTCGAGGAGAATCCCGAGTTGTCCCTCGCAACTAGGCAGGAGTCCTGACGTCGCTGAACAAACACGTGTGTGGAAGGGCCATCCCCGTCGTAACTCGAGAATATACCCCAGGTTCCCGCCACAACTCGAGAAAAACCATGAGACTTCCCCCTCGCCGCGAGAGGAGTCCCGATTCCCATGCACTGCGTGCAGAGCAATTCCGTGTTGCACATCACACATGAAAGGAGCCTTGATTTCCTTGGTGGCACTCCAGAGAAACCCCAAGAACATTGTTTCAAGGCTACAGGGATCCTGAGGTCACTGTAGCAACACGAAAGAGCTCCGTGGATGCAGAATCAACTCGAGATGAGAGGTTAGTCCCTGGCTTCGACTCCAGAGGAATACCACCTTACCACAAGCACCTCAAGAGGAGGCTTCTCTCAGCTCTAGGTATGTGAGAGGAACCCTGAGTTAGTGGCCTCAAGTGGAATGGACACCGCGATGCCCTGACTCGAAATAAGGCCGCATATCCCTGCAGTGACTTGAATGCAGGCTCGTCTTGCATCTCCCAAGACGAAAGGATGTCTGAATCCCCTGTGGAGACCACAGAGAAAGAACTAGTCTCCCATCTCATCGCGACCATAGGCCTCACATCCTTTGAAAACTCAAGAGGTACGCGGAGATAAGTGCCTCCAAAGGAGACGATGTCTGATTCCTCGTGAAACTTGATAGGAGTCCCAGGATTCCTGTGGCACGTGGAAAGGGACCCTTGGTCTCCCGCCTCAGCTGTATAGGCATCCCAATTGCCCTGCCAAGCCTCGAGGAGAATCCCGAGTTGTCGCTCGCAACTAGGCAGGACTCCTCACGTCACTGAACAAACACGTGTGTGGAAGGGCCATCCGCGTTGTAACTCGAGAATATACCCCAGGTTCCCGCCGCAACTCGAGAAAACCATGAGACTTCCCCCTCGCCGCGAGATGAGGCCCGATTCCCCTGCACTGCGTGCAGAGCAATTCCGTGTTGCATATCACACATGAAAGGAGCCTTGATTTCCTTGATGGCACTCCAGATAAACCTCACGAACACTGTTTCAAGGCTAGAGGGATCCTGAGGTCACTGTAGCAACACGAAAGAGCTCCGTGGACCAAAAATCAACTCGAGATGAGAGGTTAGTCCCTGGCTTGGACTCCAGAGGAATACCACCTTACCACAAGCACCTCAAGAGGAGGCTTCTCTCGACTCTAGATATGTGAGAGGGACCCTGAGTTTGCGGCCTCAAGTGGAATGGACACCGCGATGCCCTGACTCGAAATCAGGCCGGATATCCCTGCAGTGCCTTGAATGCAGGCTCATCTTGCATCTCCCAAGATGAAAGGATGTCTGAATCCCCTGTTGAGACCACAGAAAAAGACCTAGTTCCCCACCTCATCGCGACCGGAGGCCTCACATCCTTTGAAAACTCCAGAGGTACGCGGAGATCAGTGCCTCCAAAGGAGACGATGCCTGACACCTCGTGAAACTTGATAGGAGTCCCAGGATTCCTGTGGCACGTGGAAAGGGACCCTTGGTCTCCCGCCTCAGCTGGATAGGCGCCCAAATTGCCCTGCCAAGCCTCGAGGAGAATCCCGAGTTGTCCCTCGCAACTAGGCAGGAGTCCTGACGTCGCTGAACAAACACGTGTGTGGAAGGGCCATCCCCGTCATAACTCGAGAATATACCCCAGGTTCCCGCCGCAACTCGAGAAAAACCATGAGACTTCCCCCTCGCCGCGAGATGAGCCCCGCTTCCCCTGCACAGCGTGCAGAGCAATTCCGTGTTGCACATCACACATGAAAGGAGCCTTGATTTCCTTGATGGCACTCCAGAGAAACCCAAGAACACTGTTTCAAGGCTAGAGGGATCCTGAGGTCACTGTAGCAACACGAAAGAGATCCGTCGGCCAAAAATCAAGTCGAGATGAGAGGTTAGTCGCTGGCTTCGACTCCAGAGGAATAACACCTTACCACAAGCACCTGAAGAGGAGGCTTCTCTCAGCTCTAGGTATGGGAGAGGGACCCTGAGTTTGCGGCCTCAAGTGGAATGGACACCGCGATGCCCTGACTCGAAATAAGGCCGAATATCCCTGCAGTGACTTGAATGCAGGCTCGTCTTGCATCTCCCAAGACGAAAGGATGTCTGAATCCCCTGTGGAGACCACAGAGAAAGACCGAGTTCTCCACCTCATCGCGACCGGAGGCCTCACATCCTTTGAAAACTCCACAGGTACGCGGAGATCAGTGCCTCCAAAGGAGACTTTGCCTGACTCCTCAAGATATTTGATAAGAGTCCCAGGATTCCTATGGCATGTGGAAAGGGACCCTTGGTCTCCCGCCTCAGCTGGAGAGGCGTCCCAATTGCCCTGCCAAGCCTCGAGGAGAATCCCGAGTTGTCCCTCGCAACTAGGCAGGAGTCCTGACGTCGCTGAACAAACACGTGTGTGGAAGGGCCATCCCCGTCGTAACTCGAGAATATACGCCAGGTTCCCGCCACAACTCGAGAAAAACCATGAACTTCCCCCTCGCCGCGAGAGGAGTCCCGATTCCCATGCACTGCGTGCAGAGCAATTCCGTGTTGCACATCACACATGAATGGAGCCTTGATTTCCTTGATGGCACTACAGAGAAACCCCAAGAACACTGTTTCAAGGCTACAGGGTTCCTGAGGTCACTGTAGCAACACGAAAGAGCTACGTGGCCAAAACTCAACTTGAGATGAGAGGGTAGTCCCTGGCTTCGACTCACGAGGAATACCACCTTACCACAAGCACCTCAAGAGGAGGCTTCTCTCAGCTCTAGCTAAGTGAGAGGGACCCTGAGTTTGCGGCCTCAATTGGAATGGACACCGCGATGCACTGACTCGAAATAAGGCCGGATATCCTTGCAGTGAATTGAATGCAGGCTCGTCTTGCCTCTTCCAAGACGAAAGGATGTCTGAATCCCCTGTGGAGACCACAGAGAAAGACCGAGTTCCCCACCTCATCGCGACCGGAGGCCTCACATCCTTTGAAAACTCCAGAGGTACTCAGAGATCAGTGCCTCCAAAGGAGACGATGCCTGACTCCTCGTGAAACTTGATAGGAGTCCCAGGATTCCTGTGGCACGTGGAAAGGGACCCTTGGTCTCCCGCCTCAGCTGGAGAGGCGTCCCAATTGCCCTGCCAAGCCTCGAGGGGAATCCCGAGTTGTCCCTCGCAACTAGGCAGGAGTCCTGACGTCGCTGAACAAACACGTGTGTGGAAGGGCCATCCCCGTCGTAACTCGAGAATATACCCCAGGTTCCCGCTGCAACTCGAGAAAAACCATTAGACTTCCTCCTCGCCGCGAGTTGAGGCCCGATTCCCCTGCAATGCGTGCAGAGCAATTCCGTGTTGCACATCACAGATGAAAGGAGCCTTGACTACCTTGATGGCACTCCAGAGAAACCCCAAGAACACTGTTTTAAGGCTACAGGGATCCTGAGGTCTCTGTGGCAAAACGAAAGAGCTCCGTGGATGCAGAATCAACTCGAGATGAGAGGTTAGTCCTTGGCTTCGACTCCAGAGGAATACCACCTTACCACAAGCACCTCAAGAGGAGACTTCTCTCAGCTCTAAGTATGTGAGAGGAACCCTGAGTTAGTCGCCTCAAGTGGAACGGACACCGCGATGCCCTGACTCGAAATAAGGCCGCATATCCCTGCAGTGACTTGAATGCAGGCTCGTCTTGCATCTCCCAAGACGAAAGGATGTCTGAATCCCCTGTGGAGACCACAGAGAAAGACCTAGTCTCCCATCTCATCGCGACCATAGGCCTCACATCCTTTGAAAACTCAAGAGGTACGCGGAGATAAGTGCCTCCAAAGGAGACGATGCCTGACTCCTCGTGAAACTTGATAGGAGTCCCAGGATTCCTGTGGCACGTGGCAAGGGACACTTGGTCTCCCGCCTCAGCTGGAGAGGCGTCCCAATTGCCCTGCCAAGCCTCGAGGAGAATCAGGAGTTGTCCCTCGCAACTAGGCAGGAGTCCTGACGTGGCTGAACAAACACGTGGGTGGAAGGGCCATCCCCGTCATAACTCGAGAATATACCCCAGGTTCCCGCTGCAACTCGAGAAAAACCATGAGACTTCCCCCTCGCCGCGAGATGAGGCCCGATTCCCCTGCACTGCGTGCAGAGCAATGCCGTGTTGCACATCACACATGAAAGGAGCCTTGATTACCTTGATGGCACTCCAGAGAAAACCCAAGAACACTGTTTCAAGGCTAGAACGATCCTGAGGTCACTGTAGCAACACGAAAGAGCTCCGTGGACCAAGAATCAACTCGAGATGAGAGGTTAGTCCCTGGCCTCGACTCCAGAGGAATACCACCTTACCACAAGCACCTCAAGAGGAGGCTTCTCTCAGCTCTAGGTATGTGAGAGGGACCCTGAGTTTGCGGCCTCAAGTGGAATGGACACCGCGATGCCCTGACTCGAAATAAGGCCGGATATGCCTGCAGTGACTTGAATGCAGGCTCGTCTTGCATCTCCCAAGTTGAAAGGATGTCTGAATCCCCTGTGGAGACCACAGAGAAAGACCTAGTTCTCCACTTCATCGCGACCGGAGGCCTCACATCCTTTGAAAACTCCAGAGGTATGGGGAGATCAATGCCTCCAAATGAGATGATGCCTGACTTCACGAGATATTTGATAGGAGTCCCAGGATTCCTGTGGCATGTGGAAAGGGACCCTTGGTCTCCCGCCTCAGCTGGAGAGGCATCCCAATTGCTCGGCGAAGCCTCGAGGAGAATCCCGAGTTGTCCCTCGCAACTAGGCAGGAGTCCTGACGTCGCTGAACAAACACGTGGGTTGAAGGGCTATCCCCGTCGTAACTCGAGAATATACCACAGGTTTCCACCGCAACTCGAGAAATCCATGAGACTCCCCCCTCGCCGCAAAATGAGGCCCGATACCCTGCACTGCGTGCAGAGCAATTCCGTGTTGCACATCACACATGAAAGGAGCCTTGATTTCCTTTATGGCACTCCAGAGAAACCCCAAGAACACTGTTTCAAGGCTAGAGGAAACCTGAGGTCACTGTAGCAACAAGAAAGAGCTCAGAAGACCAAAAATCAACTCGAGATGAGAGGTTAGTCCCTGGCATCGACTCCAGAGGAATACCACCTTTCCACAAGCACCTCAAGAGGAGTCTTCTCTCAGCTCTAGGTATGTGAGTGGGACCCTGAGTTTGCGGCCTCAAGTGGAATGGACACCGCGATCCCCTGACTCGAAATAAGGCCGGGTATCCCTGCAGTGACTTGAATGCAGGCTCGTCTTGCATCGCCCAAGACGAAAGGATGTCTGAATCCCCTGTGGAGACCACAGAGAAAGACCTAGTTCCCCACCTCATCGCGACCGGAGGCCTCACATCCTTTGAAAACTCCAGAGGGACGCGGGGATCAGTGCCTCCAAAGGAGACGATGCCTGACTCCTCGTGAAACTTGATAGGAGTCCCAGGATTCCTGTGGCACGTGGAAAGGGACCCTTGGTCTCCCGCCTCAGCTGGAGAGGTGTCCCAATGGCCCTGCCAAGCCTCGAGGAGAATCCCGAGTTTTCCCTCGCAACTAGGCAGGAGTCCTGACGTCGCTGAACAAACACGTGTGTGGAAGGGCCATCCCCGTCGTAACTCGAGGGTATACCCCAGGTTCCCGCCGCAACTCGAGAAAAACCATGAGACTTCCCCCTCGCCACTAGATGAGGCCCGATTCACCTGCACTGCATGCAGAGCAATGCCGTGTTGCACATCACACAGGAAAGGAGACTTGATTTCCTTGATGGCACTCCAGAGAAAACCCAAGAACACTGTTTCAAGGCTAGAGGGATCCTGAGGTCACTGGAGCAACTCGAAAGAGCTCCGTGGTCCAAAAATCAACTCGAGATGAGAGGTTAGTCCCTGGCTTCGACTCCAGAGGAATACCACCTTACCGCAAGCACCTCAAGAGAAGGCTTCTCTCAGCTCTAGGTATGTGAGAGGGACCCTGAGTTTACGGCCTCAAGTGGAATGGACACCGCGATGCCCTGACTCGAAATAAGGCCGGATATCCCTGCAGTGACTTGAATGCAGGCTCGTCTTGCATCTCCCAAGATGAAAGGATGTCTGAATCCCCTGTGGAGACCACAGAGAAAGACCTAGTTCCCCACCTCATCGCGACCAGAGGCCTCACATCCTTTGAAAATTCCAGAGGGACGCGGAGATCAGGGCCTCCAAAGGAGACGATGCCTGACTCCTCATGAAACTTGATAGGAGTCCCAGGATTCCTGTGGCACGTGGAAAGGGACACTTGGTCTCCCGCTTCAGCTGGAGAGGCATCCCAATTGCCCTGCCATGCCCGAGGAGAATTCCGAGTTGTCCCTCGCAACTAGGCAGGAGTCCTGCCGTCGCTGAACAAACACGTGTGTGGAAGGGCCATCCCCGTCGTAACTCGAGAATATACCCCAGGTTCCCGCCGCTACTCGAAAAAAACCATGGAACTTCCCATTCGCTGCGAGATGAGGCCCGATTTCCCTGCACTGCGTGCAGAGCAATGCCGTGTTGCCAATCACACAGGAAAGGAGCCTTGATTTCCTTGATGGCACTCCAGAGAAAGCCCAACAACACTGTTTCAAGGCTAGAGGGATCCTGAGGTCACTGTAGCCACACGAAAGAGCTCCGTGGGCCAAAAATCAACTCGAGATGAAAGGTTAGTCCCTGGCTTCGACTCCAGAGGAATACCACCTTACCACAAGCACCTCAAGAGGAGGCTTCTCTCAGCTCTAGGTATGTGAGAGGGACCCTGAGTTTGCGGCCTCAAGTGGAATGGACACCGCGATGCCCTGACTCGAAATAAGGCCGGATATCCCTGCAGTGACTTGAATGCAGGCTCGTCTTGCATCTCCCAAGACGAAAGGATGGCTGAATCCCCTGTGGAGACCACAGAGAAAGACCTAGTTCCCCACCTCATCGCGACCGGAGGCCTCACATCCTTTGAAAACTCCAGAGGTACGCGGAGATGAGTGCCTCCAAAGGAGACAATGCCTGACTCCGCATGAAACTTGATAGGAGTCCCAGGATTCCTGTGGCACGTGGAAAGGGACCCTTGGTCTCCCGCCTCAGCTGGAGTGGCGTCCCAATTGCGCTGCCAAGCCTCGAGGAGAATCCCGAGTTGTCCCTCGCAACTAGGCAGAAGTCCTGACTTCGCTGAACAAACACGTGGGTGGAAGGGCCATCCCAGTCGTAACTCGAGAATATACCCCAGGTTCCCACCGCAACTCGAGAAAAACCATGAGACTTCCGCCTCGCCACGAGATGAGGCCCGATTCCCATGCACTGTGTGCAGAGGAATTCCGTGTTGCACATCACACATGAAAGGAGCCTTGATTTCCTTGATGGCACTCCAGAGAAACCCCAAGAACACTGTTTCAAGGCTAGAGGCATCCTGAGGTCACTGTAGCAACACAAAAGAGCTCCGTGGACCAAAAATCAACTCGAGATGAGAGGTTACTCCCTGGCTTCGACTCCAGAGGAATACCACCTTACCGCAAGCACCTCAAGAGGAGGCTTCTCTCAGCTCTAGGTATGTGAGAGGGACCATGAGTTTGCGGCCTCAAGTGGAATGGACACCGCGATGCCCTGACTCGAAATAAGGCCGGATATCCCTGCAGTGACTTGAATGCAGGCTCGTCTTGCATCTCCCAAGACGAAAGGATGTCTGAATCCCCTGTGGAGACCACAGAGAAAGACCTAGTTCCCCACCTCATCGCGACCGGAGGCCTCACATCCTTTGAAAACTCCAGAGGTACGCGGAGATCAGTGCCTACGAAGGAGATGATGCCTGACTCCTCGTGAAACTTGATAGGAATTCCAGGATTCCTGTGGCACGTGGAAAGGGACCCTTGGTCTCCCGCCTCAGCTGGAGAGGCATCCCAATTGCTCGGCGAAGCCTCGAGGAGAATCCCGAGTTGTCCCTCGCAACTAGGCAGGAGTCCTGACGTCGCTGAACAAACACGTGGGTTGAAGGGCTATCCCCGTCGTAACTCGAGAATATACCACAGGTTTCCACCGCAACTCGAGAAATCCATGAGACTCCCCCCTCGCCGCAAAATGAGGCCCGATACCCTGCACTGCGTGAAGAGCAATTCCGTGTTGCACATCACACATGAAAGGAGCCTTGATTTCCTTTATGGCACTCCAGAGAAACCCCAAGAACACTGTTTCAAGGTAGAGGAAACCTGAGGTCACTGTAGCAACAAGAAAGAGCTCAGAAGACCAAAAATCAACTCGAGATGAGAGGTTAGTCCCTGGCATCGAATCCAGAGGAATACCACCTTTCCACAAGCACCTCAAGAGGAGTCTTCTCTCAGCTCTAGGTATGTGAGTGGGACCCTGAGTTTGCGGCCTCAAGTGGAATGGACACCGCGATGCCCGGACTCGAAATAAGGCCGGGTATCCCTGCAGTGACTTGAATGCAGGCTCGTCTTGCATCGCCCAAGACGAAAGGATGTCTGAATCCCCTGTGGAGACCACAGAGAAAGACCTAGTTCCCCACCTCATCGCGACCGGAGGCCTCACATCCTTTGAAAACTCCAGAGGGACGCGAAGATCAGTGCCTCCAAAGGAGACGATGCCTGACTCCTCGTGAAACTTGATAGGAGTCCCAGGATTCCTGTGGCACGTGGAAAGGGACCCTTGGTCTCCCGCCTCAGCTGGAGAGGTGTCCCAATGGCCCTGCCAAGCCTCGAGGAGAATCCCGAGTTTTCCCTCGCAACTAGGCAGGAGTCCTGACGTCGCTGAACAAACACGTGTGTGGAAGGGCCATCCCCGTCGTAACTCGAGGGTATACCCCAGGTTCCCGCCGCAACTCGAGAAAAACCATGAGACTTCCCCCTCGCCGTGAGATGAGGCAGGAATCCCCTGCACTGCGTGCAGAGCAATGCCGTGTTGCACTTCACACAGGAAAGGAGCCTTGATTTCCTTGATGGCACTCCAGAGAAACCCAAGAACACTGTTTGAAGGCTAGAGGGATCCTGAGGTCACTGTAGCAACTCGAAAGAGCTCCGTGGACCAAAAATCAACTCGAGATGAGAGGTTAGTGCCTGGCTTCGACTCCAGAGGAATACCACCTTACCACAAGCACCTCAAGAGGAGGCTTCTCTCAGCTCTAGGTATGTGAGAGGGACCCTGAGTTTGCGGCCTCAAGTGGAATGGACAAAACGATGCCCTGACTCGAAATAAGGCCGGATATGCCTGCAGTGACTTGAATGCAGGCTCGTCTTGCATCTCCCAAGGCGAAAGGATGTCTGAATCCCCTGTGAAGACCACAGAGAAAGACCTAGTTCCCGACCTCCTCGCGACTGGAGGCCTCACATCCTTTGAAAACTCCAGAGGGACGCGGAGATCAGTGCCTCCAAAGGAGACGATGCCTGACTCCTCGTGAAACTTGATAGGAGTCCCAGGATTCCTGTGGCACGTGGAAAGGGACCCTTGGTCTCCCGCTTCAGCTGGAGAGGCGTCCCAATTGCCCTGCCAAACCTCGAGGAGAATCCCGAGTTGTCCCTCGCAACTAGGCAGGAGTCCTGACGTCGCTGAACAAACAGGTGTGTGGAAGGGCCATCCCCGTCGTAACTCGAGAATATACGCCAGGTTCCCGCCGCAACTCGAGAAAAACCATGAGACTTCCCCCTCGCCACTAGATGAGGCCCGATTCACCTGCACTGCATGCAGAGCAATGCCGTGTTGCACATCACACAGGAAAGGAGACTTGATTTCCTTGATGGCACTCCAGAGAAAACCCAAGAACACTGTTTCAAGGCTAGAGGGATCCTAAGGTCACTGGAGCAACTCGAAAGAGCTCCGTGGTCCAAAAATCAACTCGAGATGAGAGGTTAGTCCCTGGCTTCGACTCCAGAGGAATACCACCTTACCGCAAGCACCTCAAGAGAAGGCTTCTCTCAGCTCTAGGTATGTGAGAGGGACCCTGAGTTTACGGCCTCAAGTGGAATGGACACCGTGATGCCCTGACTCGAAATAAGGCCGGATATCCCTGCAGTGACTTGAATGCAGGCTCGTCTTGCATTTCCCAAGATGAAAGGATGTCTGAATCCCCTGTGGAGACCACAGAGAAAGACCTAGTTCCCCACCTCATCGCGACCAGAGGCCTCACATCCTTTGAAAATTCCAGAGGGACGCGGAGATCAGGGCCTCCAAAGGAGACGATGCCTGACTCCTCATGAAACTTGATAGGAGTCCCAGGATTCCTGTGGCACGTGGAAAGGGACACTTGGTCTCCCGCTTCAGCTGGAGAGGCATCCCAATTGCCCTGCCATGCCTCGAGGAGAATTCCGAGTTGTCCCTCGCAACTAGGCAGGAGTCCTGCCGTCGCTGAACAAACACGTGTGTGGAAGGGCCATCCCCGTCGTAACTCGAGAATATACCCCAGGTTCCCGCCGCTACTCGAAAAAAACCATGGAACTTCCCCCTCGCTGTGAGATGAGGCCCGATTTCCCTGCACTGCGTGCAGAGCAATGCCGTGTTGCACATCACACAGGAAAGGAGCCTTGATTTCCTTGATGGCACTCCAGAGAAAGCCCAACAACACTGTTTCAAGGCTAGAGGGATCCTGAGGTCACTGTAGCCACACGAAAGAGCTCCGTGGGCCAAAAATCAACTCGAGATGAAAGGTTAGTCCCTGGCTTCGACTCCAGAGGAATACCACCTTACCACAAGCACCTCAAGAGGAGGCTTCTCTCAGCTCTAGGTATGTGAGAGGGACCCTGAGTTGGCGGCCTCAAGTGGAATGGACACCGCGATGCCCTGACTCGAAATAAGGCCAGATATCCCTGCAGTGACTTGAATGCAGGTTCGTCTTGCATCTCCCAAGAAGAAAGGTTGTCTGAATCCACTGTGGAGGCCACAGAGAAAGACCGAGTTCCCCACCTCATCGTGACCCGAGGCCTCACATCCTTTGAAAACTCCAGAGGGATGCGGAGATCAGTGCCTCCAAAGGAGATGATGCCTGACTCCTCGTGAAACTTGATAGGAGTCCCAGGATTCCTGTGGCACGGGGAAAGGGACCCTTGCTCTACCACCTCAGCTGGAGACGGGTCCCAATTGCCCTGCGAAGCCTCGAGGAGAATCCCGGGTTGTCCCTCGCAACTAGGCAGGAGTCCTGACGTCGCTGAACAAAAACGTGTGTGGAAGGGCCATCCCCGTCGTAACTCGAGAATATACCCCAGGTTCCCTCCGCAACTCGAGAAAAACCATGAGACTTCCCCCTCGCCGCGAGATGAGGCCCGATTCCCCTGCACTGCGTTCAGAGCAATGCCGTGTTGCACATCACACAGGAAAGGAGCCTTGATTTCCTTGATGTCACTCCAGAGAAAGCCCAAGAACACTGCTTCAAGGCTACAGGGATCCTGATGTCACTGTAGCAACACGAAAGAGCTCCGTGGACCAAAAATCAACTCGAGATGAGAGGTTAATCCCTGGCTTCGACTCCAGAGGAATACCACCTTACCACAAGCACCACAAGAGGAGGCTTCTCTCAGCTCTAGGTATGTGAGAGGGACCCTGAGTTTGCGGCCTCAAGTGGAATGGACACCGCGAAGCCCTGACTCGAAATAAGGCCGGATATGCCTGCAGTGACTTGAATGCAGGCTCGTCTTGCATCTCCCAAGACGAAAGGATGTCTGAATCCCCTGTGGAGACCACAGAGAAAGACCTAGTTCCCCACCTCATCGCGACCGGAGGCCTCACATCCTTTGAAAACTCCAGAGGGACGCGGAGATCAGTGCCTCCAAAGGAGACGATGCCTGACTCCTCGTGAAACTTGATAGGATTCCCAGGATTCCTGTGGCACGTGGAAAGGGACCCTTGGTCTCCCGCCTCAGCTGGAGAGGCGTCCCAATTGCCCTGCCAAGCCTCGAGGAGAATCCCGAGTTGTCCCTCGCAACTAGGCAGGAGTCCTGACGTCGCTGAACAAACACGTGTGTGGAAGGGCCATCCCCGTCGTAACTCGAGAATATACCCCATGTTCCCGCCGATACTCGAGAAAAACCATGAGACTTCCCCCTCGCCGCGAGATGAGGCCCGATTCCCCTGCACTGAGTGCAGAGCAATGCGTGTTGCTCATCACACAGGAAAGGAGCCTTGATTTCCTTGATGGGACTCCAGAGAAACCCCAAGAACACTGTTTCAAGGCTAGAGGGATCCTGAGGTCACTGTAGCAACAAGAAAGAGCTCCGTGGACTACAAATCAAATCGAGATGAGAGGTTAGTCCCTGGTTTCGACTCCAGAGGAATACAACCTTACCAGAAGCAGCTCAAGAGGAGGCTTCTCTCAGCTCTAGGTATGTGAGAGGGACCGTGAGTTTGTGGCCTCAACTGGAATGGACACCGCGACGCCCTGACTCGAAATAAGGCCAGATATGCCTGCAGTGAATTGAATGCAGGCTCGTGTTGCATCTCACAAGACGAAAGGATGTCTGAATCACCTGTGGAGACCACAGAGAAAGACCTAGTTCCCCACCTCATCGCGACCGGAGGCCTCACATCCTTTGAAAACTCCAGAGGGACGCGGAGATCAGTGCCTCCAAAGGAGACGATGCCTGACTCCTCGTGAAATTTGATAGGATTCCCAGGATTCCTGTGGCACGTGGAAAGGGACCCTTGGTCTCCCGCCTCAGCTGGAGAGGCGTCCCAATTGCCCTGCCAAGCCTCGAGGAGAATCCCGAGTTGTCCCAAGCAACTAGGCAGGAGTCCTGACGTCGCTGAACAAACACATGTGTGGAAGGGCCATCCCCGTCGTAACTCGAGAATATACCCCAGGTTCCCGCCGCAACTCGAGAAAAACCATGAGACTTCCCCCTCGCCACGAGATGAGGGCCGATTCCCCTGCACTGCGTGCAGAGCAATGCCGTGTTGCACATCACACATGAAAGGAGCCTTGATTTCCTTGATGGCACTCCAGAGAAACCACAAGAACACTGTTTCAAGGCTAGAGGGATCCTGAGGTCACTGTAGCAACAAGAAAGAGCTCCGTGGACCACAAATCAAATCGAGATGAGAGGTTAGTCCCTGGCTTCGACTCCAGAGGAATACCACCTTACTACAAGCACCTCAAGAGGAGGATTCTCTCAGCTCTAGGTATCTGACAAGGAACCTGACTTTGCGACCTCAAGTGGAATGGACACCGCGATGCCCTGACTTGAAATAAGGCCGGATATGCCTGCAGTGACTTGAATACAGGCTCGTCTTGCATCTCCCAAGACGAAAGGATGTCTGAATCCCCTGAGGAGGCCACAGAGAAAGACCCAGTCTCCACCTCAACGCGACCGGAGGCCTCACATCCTTTGAAAACTCCAGAGGGACGCGGAGATCAATGTCTCCAAAGGAGACGATGCCTGACCCCTCGTGAAATTTGATAGGATTCCCAGGATTCCTGTGGCACGTGGAAAGGGACCCTTGGTCTCCCGCCTCAGCTGGAGAGGCGTCCCAATTGCCCTGACAAGCCTCGAGGAGAATCCCGAGTTGTCCCTCGCAACTAGGCCGGAGTCTTGACGTCGCTGAACAAACAGGTGTGTGGAAGGGCCATCCCCGTCGTAACTCGAGAATATACCCCAGGTTCCCGCCGCAACTCGAGAAATACCATGAGACTTCCCCCTCGCCGCGAGATGAGGCCCGATTCCCCTGCACTGCGTGCAGAGCAATGCCGTGTTGCACATCACACAGGAAAGGAGCCTTGATTTCCTTAATGGCACTCCAGAGAAAGCCCAAAAACACTGTTTCAAGGCTAGTGGGATCCTGAGGTCACTGTAGCAACACGAAAGAGCTCCGTGGACCAAAATTCAACTCGAGATGAGAGGTTAGTCCCTGGCTTCGACTCCAGAGGAATGCCACCTTACCACAAGCACCTCAAGAGTAGGCTTCTCTCAGCTCTAGGTATGTGAGAGGGACCCTGATTTTGCGGCCTCAAGTGGAATGGACACCGCGATGCCTTGACTCGAAATAAGGCCGGATATGCCTGCAGTGACTTGAATGCAGGCTCGTCTTGCATCTTCCAAGACGAAAGGATGTCTGAATCCCCTGTGGAGACCACAGAGAAAGACCTAGTTCCCCACCTCATCGCGACCGGAGGCCTCACATCCTTTGAAAACTCCAGAGGGATGCGGAGATCAGTGCCTCCAAAGGAGACGATGCCTGACTCCTCGTGAAACTTGATAGGAGTCCCAGGATTCCTGTGGCACGTGGAAAGGGACCCTTGGTCTCCCGCCTCAGCTGGAGAGGCGTCCCAATTGCCCTGCCAAGCCTCGAGGAGAATCGCGAGTTGTCCCTCGCAACTAGGCAGGAGTCCTGACGTCGCTGAACAAACACGTGTGTGGAAGGGCCATCCCCGTCGTAACTCGAGAATATACCCCAGGTTCCCGCCGCAACTCGAGAAAAACCATGAGACTTCCCCCTCGCCGCGAGATGAGGCCCGATTCCCCTGCACTGAGTGCAGAGCAATGCGTGTTGCTCATCACACAGGAAAGGAGCCTTGATTTCCTTGATGGGACTCCAGAGAAACCCCAAGAACACTGTTTCAAGGCTAGAGGGATCCTGAGGTCACTGTAGCAACACGAAAGTGCTCCGTGGACCAAAACTCAACTCGAGATGAGAGGATAGTCCCTGGCTTCGACTCCAGAGGAATACCACCTTACCACAAGCACCTCAAGAGGAGGCTTCTCTCAGCTCTAGGTATGGGAGAGGGACCCTGAGTTTGCGGCCTCAAGTGGAATGGACACCACGATGCCCTGACTCGAAATAAGGCCGGATATGCCTGCAGTGACTTGAATGCAGGCTCGTCTTGCATCTCCCAAGACGAAAGGATGCCTGAATCCCCTGTGGAGACCACAGAGAAAGACCTAGTTTCTCACCTCATCGCGACCGGAGGCCTGACATCCTTTGAAAACTCAAGAGGGACGCGGAGATCACTGCCTCGAAAGGAGACGATGCCTGACTCCTCGTGAAACTTGATAGGAGTCCCAGGATTCCTGTGGCACGTTTAAAGGGACCCTTGGTCTCTCGCCTCAGCTGGAGAGGCGTCCCAATTGCCCTGCCAAGCCTCGAGGAGAATCCCGAGTTTTCCCTCGCAACTAGGCAGGAGTCCTGACGTCGCTGAACAAACACGTGTGTGGAAGGGCCATCCCCGTCGTAACTCGAGAATATACCCCAGGTTCCCGCCGCAACTCGAGAAAAACCATGAGACTTCCCCCTCGCCGCGAGATGAGGCCCGATTCCCCTGCACTGTGTGCAGAGCAATGCCGTGTTGCACATCACACAGGAAAGGAGCCTTGATTTCCTTGATGGCACTCCAGAGAAACCCCAAGAACACTGTTTCAAGGCTAGAGGGATCCTGAGGTTACTGTAGCAAGACGAAAGAGCTCCGTGGACCAAAGTCAACTCAAGATGAGAGGTTAGTCCCTGGCTTCCACTCCAGAGGAATACCACCTTACCACAAGGACCTCAAGAGGAGGCTTCTCTCAACTCTAGGTATGTGAGAGGGACCCTGAGTTTGCGGCCTCAAGTGGAACGGACACCGCAATGCCCTGACTCGAAATAAGGCCGGATATCCCTGCAGTGACTTGAATGCAGGCTCGTCTTGCATCTCCCAAGACGAAAGGATGTCTGAATCCCCTGTGGAGACCACAGAGAAAGACCTAGTTCCCCACCTCATCGCGACCGGAGGCCTCACATCCTTTGAAAACTCCAGAGGGACGCGGAGATCAGTGCCTCCAAAGGAGACGATGCGTGACTCCTCGTGAAACTTGATAGGAGTCCCAGGATTCCTGTGGCACGTTTAAAGGGACCCTTGGTCTCCCGCCTCAGCTGGAGAGGCGTCCCAATTGCCCTGACAAGCCTCGAGGAGAATCCCGAGTTGTCCCTCGCAACTAGGCAGGAGTCCTGACGTCGCTGAACAAACACGTGTGTGGAAGGGCCATCCCCGTCGTAACTCGAGAATATACCCCAGGTTCCCGCCGCAACTCGAGAAAAACCATGAGACTTCCGCCTCGCCGCGAGATGAGGCCTGATTCCCCTGCACTGCGTGCAGAGCAATGCCGTGTTGCACATCACACAGGAAAGGAGCCTTGATTTCCTTGATGGCACTCCAGAGAAACCTCAAGAACACTGTTTCAAGGCTAGAGGGATCCTGAGGTCACTGTAGCAACACCAAAGAGCTCCGTGGACCAAAACTCAACTCGAGATGAGAGGTTAGTCCCTGGCTTCGACTCCAGAGGAATACCACCTTACCACAAGCACCTCAAAAGGAGGCTTCTCTCAGCTCTAGGTATGTGAGAGGGACCCTGAGTTTGCGGCCTCAAGTGGAATGGACACCGCGATGCCCTGACTCGAAATAAGGCCGTATATCCCTGTAGTGACTTGAATGCAGGCTCGTCTTGCATCTCCCAAGACGAAAGGATGCCTGAGTCCCCTGTGGAGACCACAGAGAAAGACCTAGTTCCCCACCTCATCGCGACCGGAGGCCTCACATCCTTTGAAAACTCCAGAGGGACGCGGAGATCAGTGCCTCCAAAGGAGACGGTGCCTGACTCCTCGTGAAACTTGATAGGAGTCCCAGGATTCCTGTGGCACGGGGAAAGGGACCCTTGGTCTCCCGCCTCAGCTGGAGAGGCGTCCCAATTGCTCTGCCAAGCCTCGAGGATAATCCCGAGTTGTCCCTCGCAACTAGGCAGGAGTCCTGACGTCGCTGAACAAACACTTGTGTGGAAGGGCCATCCCCGTCGAAACTCGAGAATATACCCCAGGTTCCCGCCGCAACTTGAGAAAAACCATGAGACTTCCCCCTCACCGCGAGATGAGGCCCGATTCCCCTGCACTGCGTGCAGAGCAATGCCGTGTTGCATATCACACAGGAAAGGAGCCTTTATTTCCTTGATGGCACTCCAGAGAAAGCCCAAGAACACTGTTTCAAGGCTAGAGGGATCCTGAGGTCACTGTAGCAACACGAAAGAGCTCCGTGGACCACAAATCAACTCGAAATGAGAGGTTAGTGCCTGGCTTCGACTCCAGAGGAATACCACCTTACCACAAGCACCACAAGAGGAGGCTTCTCTGAGCTCTAGGTATGTGAGAGGGACCCTGAGTTTGCGGCCTAAAGTGGAATGGACACCGCGATGCCCTGACTCGAAATAAGGCCGGATATCCCTGCAGTGACTTGAATACAGGCTTGTCTTGCATCTCCCAAGACGAAAGGATGTCTGAATCCCCTGAGGAGACCACAGAGAAAGACCTAGTTCCCCACGTCATCGCGACCGGAGGCATGACATCCTTTGAAAACTCCAGAGGGATGCGGAGATCAGTGCCTCTAAAGGAGACGATGCCTGACTCCTCGTGAATCTTGATAGGAGTCCCAGGATTCCTGTGGCACGTGGAAAGGGACCCTTGGTCTCCCGCCTCAGCTGGAGAGGCTTCCCAATTGCCCTGACAAGCCTCGAGGAGAATCCCGAGTTGTCCCTCGCACCTAGGCCGGAGTCTTGACGTCGCTGAACAAACAGGTGTGTGGAAGGGACATCCCCGTCTTAACTCGAGAATATACACCAGGTTCCCGCCGCAACTCGAGAAAAACCATGAGACTTCCCCCTCGCCGCGAGATGAGGCCGGATTCCCCTGCACTGCGTGCAGAGCAATGCCGTGTTGCACATCACACAGGAAAGGAGCCTTGATTTCCTTGATGGCACTCGAGAGAAACCCCAAGAACACTGTTTCAAGGCTAGAGGGATCCTGAGGTCACTGTAGCAACACGAAAGAGCTCCGTGAACCAAAAGTCAACTCGAAATGAGAGGCTAGTCCCTGGCTTCGACTCCAGAGGAATACCACCTTACCACAAGCACCTCAAGAGGAGGCTTCTCTCAGCTCTAGGTATGTGAGAGGGACCCTGAGTTTGCGGCCTCAAGTGGAATGGACACCGCGATGCCCTGACTCGAAATAAGGCCGGATATGCCTGCAGTGACGTGAATACATGCTCGTCTTGCATCTCCCAAGACGAAAGGATGTCTGAATCCCCTGTGGAGACCACAGAGAAAGACCTAGTTCCCGACCACATCGCGACCGGAGGCCTCACATCCTTTGAAAACTCCAGAGGGACGCGGAGATCAGTGCCTCCAAAGGAGACGATTCCTGACTCCTTGTTATACTTGATAGGAGTCCCAAGATTCCTGTGGCACGTGGAAAGGGACCCTTGGTCTCCCGCCTCAGCTGGAGAGGCGTCCCAATTGCCCTGACAAGCCTCGAGGAGAATCCCGAGTTTTCCCTCACAACTAGGCAGGAGTCCTTATGTTGCTGAACAAACATGTGGGTGGAAGGGCCATCCCCGTCGTAACTCGAGAATATACCCCAGGTTCCCGCCGCAACTCGAGAAAAACCATGAGACTTCCCACTCGCCGCAAAATGAGGCCCGATTCCCCTGCACTGCGTGCAGAGCAATGCCGTGTTGCACATCACACAGGATAGGAGCCTTGATTTCCTTGATGGCACTCCAGAGAAACCCCAAGAACACTGTTTCAAGGCTAGAGGGATCCTGAGGTCACTGTAGCAACACGAAAGAGCTCCGTGGACCACAAGTCAACTCGAGATGAGAGGTTAGTCCCTGGCTTCGACTCCAGAGGAATACCACCTTACCACAAGCACCTCAAGAGGAGGCTTCTCTCAGCTCTAGGTATGTGAGAGGGACCCTGAGTTTGCGGCCTCAAGTGGAATGGACACCGCGATGCCCTGACTCGAAATAAGGCCGGATATGCCTGCAGTGACTTGAATACATGCTCGTCTTGCATCTTCCAAGACGAAAGGATGTCTGAATCCCCTGTGGAGACCACAGAGAAAGACCTAGTTCCCCACCTCATCGCGACCGGAGGCCTCACATCCTTTGAAAACTCCAGAGGGACGCGGAGATCAGCGCCTCCAAAGGAGACGATGCATGACTCCTTGTAAAACTTGATAGGAGTCCCAGGATTCCTGTGGCACGTGGAAAGGGACCCTTGGTCTCCCGCCTCAGCTGGAGAGGCGTCCCAATTGCCCTGCCAAGCCTCGAGGAGAATCCCGAGTTGTCCCTCGCAACTAGGCAGGAGTCCTGACGTCGCTGAACAAACACGTGGGTGGAAGCGCCATCCCCGTCGTAACTCGAGAATATACCCCAGGTTCCCGCCGCAACTCGAGAAAAACCATGAGACGTCCCACTCGCCGCGAAATGAGGCCCGATTCCCCTGCACTGCGTGCAGAGCAATTCCGTGTTGCACATCACACAGGAAAGGAGCCTTGATTTCCTTGATGGCACTCCAGAGAAACCCCAAGAACACTGTTTCAAGGCTAGAGGGATCCTGAGGTTACTGTAGCAAGAGGAAAGAGCTCCGTGGACCAAAGTCAACTCAAGATGAGAGGTTAGTCCCTGGCTTCGACTCCAGAGGAATATAACCTTACCAGAAGCACCTCAAGAGGAGGCTTCTCTCAGCTCTAGGTATGTGAGAGGGACCCTGAGTTTGCGGCCTCAAGTGGAATGGACACCGCGATGCCCTGACTCGAAATCAGGCCGGATATTCCTGAAGTGAATTGAATGCAGGCTCGTCTTGCATCTCCCAAGACGAAAGGATGTCTGAATCCCCTGTGGAGACCACAGAGAAAGACCTAGTTCCCCACCTCATCGCGACCGGAGGCCTCACATCCTTTGAAAACTCGAGAGGGACGCAGAGATCAGTGCCTCCAAAGGAGACGATGCCTGACTCCTCGTGAAACTTGATAGGAGTCCCAGTATTCCTGTGGCACGTGGAAAGGGACCCTTGGTCTCCCGCCTCAGCCGGACAGGAGTCCCAACTGCCCTGCCAAGCCTCGAGGAGAATCCCGAGTTGACCCTCGCAACTAGGCAGGAGTCCTGACGTCGCTGAACAAACACGTGTGTGGAAGGGCCATCCCCGTCGTAACTCGAGAATATACCCCAGGTTCCCGCCGCAACTCGAGAAAAACCATGAGACTTCCCCCTCGCCGCGAGATGAAGCCCGATTCCCCTGCACTGTGTGCAGAGCAATGCCGTGTTGCATATCACACAGGAAAGGAGCCTTGATTTCCTTGATGGCACTCCAGAGAAAGCCCAAGAACACTATTTCAAGGCTAGAGGGATCCTGAGGTCACTGTAGCAACACGAAACAGCTCCGTGGACCAAAAGTCAACTCGAGATGAGAGGTTAGTCCCTGGCTTCGACTCCAGAGGAATACCACCTTACCACAAGGACCTCAAGAGGAGGCTTCTCTCAGCTCTAAGTATGTGAGAGGGACCCTAAGTTTGCGGCCTCAAGTGGAATGGACACCGCAATGCCCTGACTCGAAATAAGGCCGGATATCCCTGCAGTGACTTGAATGCAGGCTCGTCTTGCATCTCCCAAGACGAAAGGATGTCTGAATCCCCTGTGGAGACCACAGAGAAAGACCTAGTTCCCCACCTCATCGCGACCGGAGGCCTCACATCCTTTGAAAACTCCAGAGGGACGCGGAGATCAGTGCCTCCAAAGGAGACGATTCCTGAATCCTTGTTATACTTGATAGGAGTCCCAAGATTCCTGTGGCACGTGGAAAGGGACCCTTGGTCTCCCGCCTCAGGTGGAGAGGCGTCCCAATTGCCCTGACAAGCCTCGAGGAGAATCCCGAGTTATCCCTCACAACTAGGCAGGAGTCCTTATGTTGCTGAACAAACATGTGGGTGGAAGGGCCATCCCCGTCGTAACTCGAGAATATACCCCAGGTTCCCGCCGCAACTCGAGAATAACCATGAGACTTCCCACTCGCCGCAAAATGAGGCCCGATTCCCCTGCACTGCGTGCAGAGCAATGCCGTGTTGCACATCACACAGGATAGGAGCCTTGATTTCCTTGATGGCACTCCAGAGAAACCCCAAGAACACTGTTTCAAGGCTAGAGGGATCCTGAGGTCACTGTAGCAACACGAAAGAGCTCCGTGGACCACAAATCAACTCGAAATGAGAGGTTAGTCCCTGGCTTCGACTCCAGAGGAATATAACCTTACCACAAGCACCTCAAGAGGAGGCTTCTCTCAGCTCTAGGTATGTGAGAGGGACCCTGAGTTTGCGGCCTCAAGTGGAATGGACACCGCGATGCCCTGACTCGAAATAAGGCCGGATATGCCTGCAGTGACTTGAATACATGCTCGTCTTGCATCTTCCAAGACGAAAGGATGTCTGAATCCCCTGTGGAGACCACAGAGAAAGACCTAGTTCCCCACCTCATCGCGACCGGAGGCCTCACATCCTTTGAAAACTCCAGAGGGACGCGGAGATCAGCGCCTCCAATGGAGACGATGCCTGACTCCTTGTTAAACTTGATAGGAGTCCCAGGATTCCTGTGGCACGTGGAAAGGGACCCTTGGTCTCCCGCCTCAGCTGGAGAGGCGTCCCAATTGCCCTGCCAAGCCTCGAGGAGAATCCCGAGTTGTCCCTCACAACTAGGCAGGAGTCCTGACGTCGCTGAACAAACACGTGGGTGGAAGCGCCATCCCTGTCGTAACTCGAGAATATACCCCAGGTTCCCGCCGCAACTCGAGAAAAACCATGAGACGTCCCACTCGCCGCGAAATGAGGCCCGATTCCCCTGCACTGCGTGCAGAGCAATGCCGTGTTGCACATCACACATGAAAGGAGCCTTGATTTCCTTGATGGCACTCCAGAGAAAGCCCAAGAACACTATTTCAAGGCTAGAGGGATCCTGAGGTCACTGTAGCAACACGAAAGAGCTCCGTGGACCAAAACTCAACTCGAGATGAGAGGTTAGTCCCTGGCTTCGACTCCAGAGGAATACCACCTTACCACAAGCACCTCAAAAGGAGGCTTCTCTCAGCTCTAGGTATGTGAGAGGGACCCTGACTTTGCGGCCTAAAGTGGAATGGACACCGCGATGCCCTGACTCGAAATAAGGCCGGATATCCCTGCAGTGACTTGAATACAGGCTCGTCTTGCATCTCCCAAGACGAAAGGATGTCTGAATCCCCTGAGGAGACCACAGAGAAAGACCTAGTTCCCCACGTCATCGCGACCGGAGACCTGACATCCTTTGAAAACTCCAGAGGGATGCGGAGATCAGTGTCTCCAAAGGAGACGATACCTGACTCCTCGTGAATCTTGATAGGAGTCCCCGGATTCCTGTGGCAAGTGGAAAGGGACCCTTGGTCTCCCGCCTCAGCTGGAGAGGCGTCCCAATTGCCCTGACAAGCCTCGAGGAGAATCCCGAGTTGTCCCTCGCACCTAGGCCGGAGTCTTGACGTCGCTGAACAAACAGGTGTGTGGAAGGGCCATCCCCGTCGTAACTCGAGAATATACCCCAGGTTCCCGCCGCAACTCGAGAAAAACCATGAGACTTCCCCCTCGCCGCGAGATGAGGCCGGATTCCCCTGCACTGCGTGCAGAGCAATGCCGTGTTGCACATCACACAGGAAAGGTGCCTTGATTTCCTTGATGGCACTCCAGAGAAACCCCAAGAGCACTGTTTCAAGGCTAGAGGGATCCTGAGGTCACTGTAGCAACACGAAAGAGCTCCGTGGGCCAAAAGTCAACTCGAGATGAGAGGTTAGTCCCTGGCTTCGACTCCAGAGGAATACCACCTTACCACAAGCACCTCAAGAGGAGGCTTCTCTCAGCTCTAGGTATGTGAGAGGGACCCTGAGTTTGCGGCCTCAAGTGGAATGGACACCGCGATGCCCTGACTCGAAATAAGGCCGGATATGCCTGCAGTGACTTGAATACATGCTCGTCTTGCATCTCCCAAGACGAAAGGATGTCTGAATCCCCTGTGGAGACCACAGAGAAAGACCTAGTTCCCCACCTCATCGCGACCGGAGGCCTCACATCCTTTGAAAACTCCAGAGGGACGCGGAGATCAGCGCCTTCAAAGGAGACGATGCCTGACTCCTTGTTAAACTTGATAGGAGTCCCAGGATTCCTGTGGCACATGGAAAGGGACCCTTGGTCTCCCGCCTCAGCTGGAGAGGCGTCCCAATTGCCCTGCCAAGCCTCGAGGAGAATCCCGAGTTGTCCCTCACAACTAGGCAGGAGTCCTGACGTCGCTGAACAAACACGTGGGTGGAAGCGCCATCCCCGTCGTAACTCGAGAATATACCCCAGGTTCCCGCCGCAACTCGAGAAAAACCATGAGACGTCCCACTCGCCGCGAAATGTGGACCGATTCCCCTGCACTGCGTGCAGAGCAATGCCGTGTTGCACATTACACAGGAAAGGAGACTTGATTTCCTTGATGGCACTCCAGAGAAACCCCAAAAACACTGTTTCAAGGCTAGAGGCATCCTGAGGTCACTGTAGTAACACGAAAGAGCTCCGTGGACCAAAAGTCAACTCGAGATGAGAGGGTAGTCCCTGGCTTCGACTCCAGAGGAATACCACCTTACCACAAGCACCTCAAGAGGAGGCTTCTCTGAGCTCTAGGTATGTGAGAGGGACCCTGACTTTGCGGCCTAAAATGGAATGGACACCGCGATGCCCTGACTTGAAATAAGGCCGGATATCCCTGCAGTGACTTGAATAAAGGCTCGTCTTGCATCTCCCAAGACGAAAGGATGTCTGAATCCCCTGAGGAGCCCACAGAGAAAGACCTAGTTCCCCACGTCATCGCGACCGGAGGCCTGTCATCCTTTGAAAACACCAAAGGGATGCGGAGATCAGTGCCTCCAAAGGAGACGATGCCTGACTCCTCGTGAATCTTGATAGGAGTCCCAGGATTCCTGTGGCACGTGAAAAGGGACCCTTGGTCTCCCGCCTCAGCTGGAGAGGCGTCCCAATTGCCCTGACAAGCCTCGAGGAGAATCCCGAGTTGTCCCTCGCAACTAGGCAGGAGTCTTGACGTCGCTGAACTAACACGTGTGTGGAAGGGCCATCCCCGTCGTAACTCGAGAATATACCCCAGGTTCCCGCCGCAACTCGAGAAAAACCATGAGACTTCCCCCTCGCCGCGAGATGAGGCCCGATTCCCCTGCACTGCGTGCAGAGCAATGCCGTGTTGCATATCACACAGGAAAGGAGCCTTGATTTCCTTGATGGCACTCCAGAGAAAGCCCAAGAACACTATTTCAAGGCTAGAGGGATCCTGAGGTCACTGTAGCAACACGAAAGAGCTCCGAGCACCAAAACTCAACTCGAGATGAGAGGTTAGTCCCTGGCTTCGACTCCAGAGGAATACCACCTTACCACAAGCACCTCAAAAGGAGGCTTCTCTCAGCTCTAGGTATGTGAGAGGGACCCTGAGTTTGCGGCCTAAAGTGGAATGGACACCGCGATGCCCTGACTCGAAATAAGGCCGGATATCCCTGTAGTGACTTGAATGCAGGCTCGTCTTGCATCTCCCAAGACGAAAGGATGCCTGAATCCCCTGTGGAGACCACAGAGAAAGACCTAGTTCCCCACCTCATCGTGACCGGAGGCCTGACATCCTTTGAAAACTCCAGAGGGACGCGGAGATCAGTGCCTCCAAAGGAGACGATGCCTGACTCCTCGTGAAACTTGATAGGAGTCCCAGGATTCCTGTAGCACGTGGAAAGGGACCCTTGGTCTCCCGCCTCAGCTGGAGAGGCGTCCGAATTGCCCTGCCAAGCCTCGAGGAGAATCCCGAGTTGTCCCTCGCACCTAGGCCGGAGTCTTGACGTCGCTGAACAAACAGGTGTGTGGAAGGGCCATCCCCGTTGTAACTCGAGAATATACCCCAGGTTCCCGCCGCAACTCGAGAAAAACCATGAGACTTCCCCCTCGCCGCGAGATGAGGCCGGATTCCCCTGCACTGCGTGCAGAGCAATGCCGTGTTGCACATCACACAGGAAAGGTGCCTTGATTTCCTTGATGGCACTCCAGAGAAACCCCAAGAGCACTGTTTCAAGGCTAGAGGGATCCTGAGGTCACTGTAGCAACACGAAAGAGCTCCGTGGACCAAAAGTCAACTCGAGATGAGAGGCTAGTCCCTGGCTTCGACTCCAGAGGAATACCACCTTACCACAAGCACCACAAGAGGAGGCTTCTCTGAGCTCTAGGTATGTGAGAGGGACCCTGAGTTTGCGGCCTCAAGTGGAATGGACACCGCGATGCCCTGACTCGAAATAAGGCCGGATATCCCTGCAGTGACTTGAATACAGGCTCGTCTTGCATCTCCCAAGACGAAAGGATGTCTGAATCCCCTGAGGAGACCACAGAGAAAGACCTAGTTCCCCACGTCATCGCGACCGGAGGCATGACATCCTTTGAAAACTCCAGAGGGATGCGGAGATCAGTCCCTCTAAAGGAGACGATGCCTGACTCCTCGTGAATCTTGATAGGAGTCCCAGGATTCCTGTGGCACGTGGAAAGGGACCCTTGGTCTCCCGCCTCAGCTGGAGAGGCTTCCCAATTGCCCTGACAAGCCTCGAGGAGAATCCCGAGTTGTCCCTCGCACCTAGGCCGGAGTCTTGACGTCGCTGAACAAACAGGTGTGTGGAAGGGACATCCCCGTCTTAACTCGAGAATATACACCAGGTTCCGCCGCAACTCGAGAAAAACCATGAGACTTCCCCCTCGCCGCGAGATGAGGCCGGATTCCCCTGCACTGCGTGCAGAGCAATGCCGTGTTGCACATCACACAGGAAAGGAGCCTTGATTTCCTTGATGGCACTCCAGAGAAACCCCAAGAACACTGTTTCAAGGCTAGATTGATCCTGAGGTAACTGTAGCAACACGAAAGAGCTCCGTGAACCAAAAGTCAACTCGAAATGAGAGGCTAGTCCCTGGCTTCGACTCCAGAGGAACACCACCTTACCACAAGCACCTCAAGAGGAGGCTTCTCTCAGCTCTAGGTATGTGAGAGGGACCCTGAGTTTGCGGCCTCAAGTGGAATGGACACCGCGATGCCCTGACTCGAAATAAGGCCGGATATGCCTGCAGTGACTTGAATACATGCTCGTCTTGCATCTCCCAAGACGAAAGGATGTCTGAATCCCCTGTGGAGACCACAGAGAAAGACCTAGTTCCCGACCACATCGCGACCGGAGGCCTCACATCCTTTGAAAACTCCAGAGGGACGCGGAGATCAGTGCCTCCAAAGGAGACGATTCCTGACTCCTTGTTATACTTGATAGGAGTCCCAAGATTCCTGTGGCACGTGGAAAGGGACCCTTGGTCTCCCGCCTCAGCTGGAGAGGCGTCCCAATTGCCCTGCCAAGCCTCGAGGAGAATCCCGAGTTTTCCCTCACAACTAGGCAGGAGTCCTTATGTTGCTGAACAAACATGTGGGTGGAAGGGCCATCCCCGTCGTAACTCGAGAATATACCCCAGGTTCCCGCCGCAACTCGAGAAAAACCATGAGACTTCCCACTCGCCGCAAAATGAGGCCCGATTCCCCTGCACTGCGTGCAGAGCAATGCCGTGTTGCACATCACACAGGATAGGAGCCTTGATTTCCTTGATGGCACTCCAGAGAAACCCCAAGAACACTGTTTCAAGGCTAGAGGGATCCTGAGGTCACTGTAGCAACACGAAAGAGCTCCGTGGACCACAAGTCAACTCGAGATGAGAGGTTAGTCCCTGGCTTCGACTCCAGAGGAATATAACCTTACCACAAGCACCTCAAGAGGAGGCTTCTCTCAGCTCTAGGTATGTGAGAGGGACCCTGAGTTTGCGGCCTCAAGTGGAATGGACACCGCGATGCCCTGACTCGAAATAAGGCCGGATATGCCTGCAGTGACTTGAATACATGCTCGTCTTGCATCTTCCAAGACGAAAGGATGTCTGAATCCCCTGTGGAGACCACAGAGAAAGACCTAGTTCCGCACCTCATCGCGACCGGAGGCCTCACATCCTTTGAAAACTCCAGAGGGACGCGGAGATCAGCGCCTCGAAAGGAGACGATGCCTGACTCCTTGTAAAACTTGATAGGAGTCCCAGGATTCCTGTGGCACGTGGAAAGGGACCCTTGGTCTCCCGCCTCAGCTGGAGAGGCGTCCCAATTGCCCTGCCAAGCCTCGAGGAGAATCCCGAGTTGTCCCTCGCAACTAGGCAGGAGTCCTGACGTCGCTGAACAAACACGTGTGTGGAAGGGCCATCCCCGTCGTAACTCGAGAATATACCCCAGGTTCCCGCCGCAACTCGAGAAAAACCATGAGACGTCCCACTCGCCGCGAAATGAGGCCCGATTCCCCTGCACTGCGTGCAGAGCAATTCCGTGTTGCACATCACACAGGAAAGGAGCCTTGATTTCCTTGATGGCACTCCAGAGAAACCCCAAGAACACTGTTTCAAGGCTAGAGGGATCCTGAGGTTACTGTAGCAAGACGAAAGAGCTCCGTGGACCAGTCAACTCAAGATGAGAGGTTAGTCCCTGGCTTCGACTCCAGAGGAATATAACCTTACCAGAAGCACCTCAAGAGGAGGCTTCTCTCAGCTCTAGGTATGTGAGAGGGACCCTGAGTTTGCGGCCTCAAGTGGAATGGACACCGCGATGCCCTGACTCGAAATCAGGCCGGATATTCCTGAAGTGAATTGAATGCAGGCTCGTCTTGCATCTCCCAAGACGAAAGGATGTCTGAATCCCCTGTGGAGACCACAGAGAAAGACCTAGTTCCCCACCTCATCGCGACCGGAGGCCTCACATCCTTTGAAAACTCGAGAGGGACGCGGAGATCAGTGCCTCCAAAGGAGACGATGCCTGACTCCTCGTGAAACTTGATAGGAGTCCCAGTATTCCTGTGGCACGTGGAAAGGGACCCTTGGTCTCCCGCCTCAGCCGGACAGGCGTCCCAACTGCCCTGCCAAGCCTCGAGGAGAATCCCGAGTTGTCCCTCGCAACTAGGCAGGAGTCCTGACGTCGCTGAACAAACACGTGTGTGGAAGGGCCATCCCCGTCGTAACTCGAGAATATACCCCAGGTTCCCGCCGCAACTCGAGAAAAACCATGAGACTTCCCCCTCGCCGCGAGATGAGGCCCGATTCCCCTGCACTGCGTGCAGAGCAATGCCGTGTTGCATATCACACAGGAAAGGAGCCTTGATTTCCTTGATGGCACTCCAGAGAAAGCCCAAGAACACTATTTCAAGGCTAGAGGGATCCTGAGGTCGCTGTAGCAACACGAAACAGCTCCGTGGACCAAAAGTCAACTCGAGATGAGAGGTTAGTCCCTGGCTTCGACTCCAGAGGAATACCACCTTACCACAAGGACCTCAAGAGGAGGCTTCTCTCAGCTCTAAGTATGTGAGAGGGACCCTGAGTTTGCGGCCTCAAGTGGAATGGACACCGCGATGCCCTGACTCGAAATAAGGCCGGATATCCCTGCAGTGACTTGAATGCAGGCTCGTCTTGCATCTCCCAAGACGAAAGGATGTCTGAATCCACTGTGGAGGCCACAGAGAAAGACCTAGTTCCCCACCTCATCGCGACCGGAGGCCTCACATCCTTTGAAAACTCGAGAGGGACGCGGAGATCAGTGCCTCCAAAGGAGACGATGCCTGACTCCTCGTGAAACTTGTTAGGAGTTCAAGGATTCCTGTGGCACATTTAAAGGGACCCTTGGTCTCCCGCCTCAGCTGGACAGGCGTCCCAACTGCCCTGCCAAGCCTCGAGGAGAATCTCGAGTTGTCCCTCGCAACTAGGCAGGAGTCCTGACGTCGCTGAACAAACACGTGTGTGGAAGGGCCATCCCCGTCGTAACTCGAGAATATACCCCAGGTTCCCGCCGCAACTCGAGAAAAACCATGAGACTTCCCCCTCGCCGCGAGATGAGGCCCGATTCCCCCGCACTGCGTGCAGAGCAATGCCGTGTTGCATATCACACAGGAAAGGAGCCTTGATTTCCTTGATGGCACTCCAGAGAAAGCCCAAGAACACTATTTCAAGGCTAGAGGGATCCTGAGGTCACTGTAGCAACACGAAAGAGCTCCGTGGACCAAAAGTCAACTCGAGATGAGAGGTTAGTCCCTGGCTTCGACTCCAGAGGAATACCACCTTACCACAAGGACCTCAAGAGGAGGCTTCTCTCAGCTCTAAGTATGTGAGAGGGACCCTGAGTTTGCGGCCTCAAGTGGAATGGACACCGCAATGCCCTGACTCGAAATAAGGTCGGATATCCCTGCAGTGACTTGAATGCAGGCTCGTCTTGCATCTCCCAAGACGAAAGGATGTCTGAATCCCCTGTGGAGACCACAGAGAAAGACCTAGTTCCGCACCTCATCGCGACCGGAGGCCTCACATCCTTTGAAAACTCCAGAGGGACGCGGAGATCAGTGCCTCCAAAGGAGACGATGAGTGACTCCTCGTGAAACTTGTTAGGAGTTCAAGGATTCCTGTAGCACTTGCAAAGCGACCCTTGGTCTCCCGCCTCAGCTGGAGAGGCGTCCCAATTGCCCTGACAAGCCTCGAGGAGAATCCCGAGTTGTCCCTCGCAACTAGGCAGGAGTCCTGACGTCGCTGAACAAACACGTGTGTGGAAGGGCCATCCCCGTCGTAACTCGAGAATATACCCCAGGTTCCCGCCGCAACTCGAGAAAAACCATGAGACTTCCCCCTCGCCGCGAGATGAGGCCTGATTCCCCTGCACTGCGTGCAGAGCAATGCCGTGTTGCACATCACACAGGAAAGGAGCCTTGATTTCCTTGATGGCACTCCAGAGAAACCCCAAGAACACTGTTTCAAGGCTAGAGGGATCCTGAGGTCACTGTAGCAACATCAAAGAGCTCCGTGGACCAAAACTCAACTCGAGATGAGAGGTTAGTCCCTGGCTTCGACTCCAGAGGAATACCACCTTACCACAAGCACCTCAAGAGGAGGCTTCTCTCAGCTCTAGGTATGTGAGAGGGACCCTGAGTTTGCGGCCTCAAGTGGAATGGACACCGCGATGCCCTGACTCGAAATAAGGCCGTATATCCCTGTAGTGACTTGAATGCAGGCTCGTCTTGCATCTCCCCAGACGAAAGGATGCCTGAGTCCCCTGTGGAGACCACAGAGAAAGACCTAGTTCCCCACCTCATCGCGACCGGAGGCCTCACATCCTTTGAAAACTCCAGAGGGACGCGGAGATCAGTGCCTCCAAAGAGACGATGCCTGACTCCTCGTGAAACTTGATAGGAGTCCCAGGATTCCTGTGGCACGTTTAAAGGGACCCTTGGTCTCCCGCCTCAGCTGGAGAGGCGTCCCAATTGCTCTGCCAAGCCTCGAGGATAATCCCGAGTTGTCCCTCGCAACTAGGCAGGAGTCCTGACGTCGCTGACCAAACACTTGTGTGGAAGGGCCATCCCCGTCGAAACTCGAGAATATACCCCAGGTTCCCGCCGCAACTTGAGAAAAACCATGAGACTTCCCCCTCACCGCGAGATGAGGCCCGATTCCCCTGCACTGCGTGCAGAGCAATGCCGTGTTGCATATCACACAGGAAAGGAGCCTTTATTTCCTTGATGGCACTCCAGAGAAAGCCCAAGAACACTGTTTCAAGGCTAGAGGGATCCTGAGGTCACTGTAGCAACACGAAAGAGCTCCGTGGACCACAAATCAACTCGAAATGAGAGGTTAGTGCCTGGCTTCGACTCCAGAGGAATACCACGTTACCACAAGCACCACAAGAGGAGGCTTCTCTGAGCTCCAGGTATGTGAGAGGGACCCTGAGTTTGCGGCCTAAAGTGGAATGGACACCGCGATGCCCTGACTCGAAATAAGGCCGGATATCCCTGCAGTGACTTGAATACAGGCTTGTCTTGCATCTCCCAAGACGAAAGGATGTCTGAATCCCCTGAGGAGACCACAGAGAAAGACCTAGTTCCCCACGTCATCGCGACCGGAGGCATGACATCCTTTGAAAACTCCAGAGGGATGCGGAGATCAGTGCCTCTAAAGGAGACGATGCCTGACTCCTCGTGAATCTTGATAGGAGTCCCAGGATTCCTGTGGCACGTGGAAAGGGACCCTTGGTCTCCCGCCTCAGCTGGAGAGGCTTCCCAATTGCCCTGACAAGCCTCGAGGAGAATCCCGAGTTGTCCCTCGCACCTAGGCCGGAGTCTTGACGTCGCTGAACAAACACGTGTGTGGAAGGGACATCCCCGTCTTAACTCGAGAATATACACCAGGTTCCCGCCGCAACTCGAGAAAAACCATGAGACTTCCCCCTCGCCGCGAGATGAGGCCGGATTCCCATGCACTGCGTGCAGAGCAATGCCGTGTTGCACATCACACAGGAAAGGAGCCTTGATTTCCTTGATGGCACTCCAGAGAAACCCCAAGAACACTGTTTCAAGGCTAGAGGGATCCTGAGGTCACTGTAGCAACACGAAAGAGCTCCGTGGACCACAAGTCAACTCGAGATGAGAGGTTAGTCCCTGGCTTCGACTCCAGAGGAATATAACCTTACCACAAGCACCTCAAGAGGAGGCTTCTCTCAGCTCTAGGTATGTGAGAGGGACCCTGAGTTTGCGGCCTCAAGTGGAATGGACACCGCGATGCCCTGACTCGAAATAAGGCCGGATATGCCTGCAGTGACTTGAATACATGCTCGTCTTGCATCTTCCAAGACGAAAGGATGTCTGAATCCCCTGTGGAGACCACAGAGAAAGACCTAGTTCCCCACCTCATCGCGACCGGAGGCCTCACATCCTTTGAAAACTCCAGAGGGACGCGGAGATCAGCGCCTCGAAAGGAGACGATGCCTGACTCCTTGTAAAACTTGATAGGAGTCCCAGGATTCCTGTGGCACGTGGAAAGGGACCCTTGGTCTCCCGCCTCAGCTGGAGAGGCGTCCCAATTGCCCTGCCAAGCCTCGAGGAGAATCCCGAGTTGTCCCTCGCAACTAGGCAGGAGTCCTGACGTCGCTGAACACAGACGTGTGTGGAAGGGCCATCCCCGTCGTAACTCGAGAATATACCCCAGGTTCCCGCCGCAACTCGAGAAAAACCATGAGACGTCCCACTCGCCGCGAAATGAGGCCCGATTCCCCTGCACTGCGTGCAGAGCAATTCCGTGTTGCACATCACACAGGAAAGGAGCCTTGATTTCCTTGATGGCACTCTAGAGAAACCCCAAGAACACTGTTTCAAGGCTAGAGGGATCCTGAGGTTACTGTAGCAAGATGAAAGAGCTCCGTGGACCAAAGTCAACTCAAGATGAGAGGTTAGTCCCTGGCTTCGACTCCAGAGGAATATAACCTTACCAGAAGCACCTCAAGAGGAGGCTTCTCTCAGCTCTAGGTATGTGAGAGGGACCCTGAGTTTGCGGCCTCAAGTGGAATGGACACCGCGATGCCCTGACTCGAAATCAGGCCGGATATTCCTGAAGTGAATTGAATGCAGGCTCGTCTTGCATCTCCCAAGACGAAAGGATGTCTGAATCCCCTGTGGAGACCACAGAGAAAGACCTAGTTCCCCACCTCATCGCGACCGGAGGCCTCACATCCTTTGAAAACTCGAGAGGGACGCGGAGATCAGTGCCTCCAAAGGAGACGATGCCTGACTCCTCGTGAAACTTGATAGGAGTCCCAGTATTCCTGTGGCACGTGGAAAGGGACCCTTGGTCTCCCGCCTAAGCCGGACAGGCGTCCCAACTGCCCTGCCAAGCCTGGAGGAGAATCCCGAGTTGTCCCTCGCAACTAGGCAGGAGTCCTGACGTCGCTGAACAAACACGTGTGTGGAAGGGCCATCCCCGTCGTAACTCGAGAATATACCCCAGGTTCCCGCCGCAACTCGAGAAAAACCATGAGACTTCCCCCTCGCCGCGAGATGAGGCCCGATTCCCCTGCACTGCGTGCAGAGCAATGCCGTGTTGCATATCACACAGGAAAGGAGCCTTGATTTCCTTGATGGCACTCCAGAGAAAGCCCAAGAACACTATTTCAAGGCTAGAGGGATCCTGAGGTCACTGTAGCAACACGAAACAGCTCCGTGGACCAAAAGTCAACTCGAGATGAGAGGTTAGTCCCTGGCTTCGACTCCAGAGGAATACCACCTTACCACAAGGACCTCAAGAGGAGGCTTCTCTCAGTTCTAAGTATGTGAGAGGGACCCTGAGTTTGCGGCCTCAAGTGGAATGGACACCGCAATGCCCTGACTCGAAATAAGGCCGGATATCCCTGCAGTGACTTGAATGCAGGCTCGTCTTGCATCTCCCAAGACGAAAGGATGTCTGAATCCACTGTGGAGGCCACAGAGAAAGACCTAGTTCCCCACCTCATCGCGACCGGAGGCCTCACATCCTTTGAAAACTCGAGAGGGACGCGGAGATCAGTGCCTCCAAAGGAGACGATGCCTGACTCCTCGTGAAACTTGTTAGGAGTTCAAGGATTCCTGTGGCACATTTAAAGGGACCCTTGGTCTCCCGCCTCAGCTGGACAGGCGTCCCAACTGCCCTGCCAAGCCTCGAGGAGAATCTCGAGTTGTCCCTCGCAACTAGGCAGGAGTCCTGACGTCGCTGAACAAACACGTGTGTGGAAGGGCCATCCCCGTCGTAACTCGAGAATATACCCCAGGTTCCCGCCGCAACTCGAGAAAAACCATGAGACTTCCCCCTCGCCGCGAGATGAGGCCCGATTCCCCCGCACTGCGTGCAGAGCAATGCCGTGTTGCATATCACACAGGAAAGGAGCCTTGATTTCCTTGATGGCACTCCAGAGAAAGCCCAAGAACACTATTTCAAGGCTAGAGGGATCCTGAGGTCACTGTAGCAACACGAAAGAGCTCCGTGGACCAAAAGTCAACTCGAGATGAGAGGTTAGTCCCTGGCTTCGACTCCAGAGGAATACCACCTTACCACAAGGACCTCAAGAGGAGGCTTCTCTCAGCTCTAAGTATGTGAGAGGGACCCTGAGTTTGCGGCCTCAAGTGGAATGGACACCGCAATGCCCTGACTCGAAATAAGGTCGGATATCCCTGCAGTGACTTGAATGCAGGCTCGTCTTGCATCTCCCAAGACGAAAGGATGTCTGAATCCCCTGTGGAGACCACAGAGAAAGACCTAGTTCCGCACCTCATCGCGACCGGAGGCCTCACATCCTTTGAAAACTCCAGAGGGACGCGGAGATCAGTGCCTCCAAAGGAGACGATGAGTGACTCCTCGTGAAACTTGTTAGGAGTTCAAGGATTCCTGTGGCACTTGCAAAGCGACCCTTGGTCTCCCGCCTCAGCTGGAGAGGCGTCCCAATTGCCCTGACAAGCCTCGAGGAGAATCCCGAGTTGTCCCTCGCAACTAGGCAGGAGTCCTGACGTCGCTGAACAAACACGTGTGTGGAAGGGCCATCCCCGTCGTAACTCGAGAATATACCCCAGGTTCCCGCCGCAACTCGAGAAAAACCATGAGACTTCCGCCTCGCCGCGAGATGAGGCCTGATTCCCCTGCACTGCGTGCAGAGCAATGCCGTGTTGCACATCACACAGGAAAGGAGCCTTGATTTCCTTGATGGCACTCCAGAGAAACCCCAAGAACACTGTTTCAAGGCTAGAGGGATCCTGAGGTCACTGTAGCAACATCAAAGAGCTCCGTGGACCAAAACTCAACTCGAGATGAGAGGTTAGTCCCTGGCTTCGACTCCAGAGGAATACCACCTTACCACAAGCACCTCAAGAGGAGGCTTCTCTCAGCTCTAGGTATGTGAGAGGGACCCTGAGTTTGCGGCCTCAAGTGGAATGGACACCGCGATGCCCTGACTCGAAATAAGGCCGTATATCCCTGTAGTGACTTGAATGCAGGCTCGTCTTGCATCTCCCCAGACGAAAGGATGCCTGAGTCCCCTGTGGAGTCCACAGAGAAAGACCTAGTTCCCCACCTCATCGCGACCGGAGGCCTCACATCCTTTGAAAACTCCAGAGGGACGCGGAGATCAGTGCCTCCAAAGGAGACGATGCCTGACTCCTCGTGAAACTTGATAGGAGTCCCAGGATTCCTGTGGCACGTTTAAAGGGACCCTTGGTCTCCCGCCTCAGCTGGAGAGGCGTCCCAATTGCTCTGCCAAGCCTCGAGGATAATAACGAGTTGTCCCTCGCAACTAGGCAGGAGTCCTGACGTCGCTGACCAAACACTTGTGTGGAAGGGCCATCCCCGTCGAAACTCGAGAATATACCCCAGGTTCCCGCCGCAACTTGAGAAAAACCATGAGACTTCCCCCTCACCGCGAGATGAGGCCCGATTCCCCTGCACTGCGTGCAGAGCAATGCCGTGTTGCATATCACACAGGAAAGGAGCCTTTATTTCCTTGATGGCACTCCAGAGAAAGCCCAAGAACACTGTTTCAAGGCTAGAGGGATCCTGAGGTCACTGTAGCAACACGAAAGAGCTCCGTGGACCACAAATCAACTCGAAATGAGAGGTTAGTGCCTGGCTTTGACTCCAGAGGAATACCACGTTACCACAAGCACCACAAGAGGAGGCTTCTCTGAGCTCTAGGTATGTGAGAGGGACCCTGAGTTTGCGGCCTAAAGTGGAATGGACACCGCGATGCCCTGACTCGAAATAAGGCCGGATATCCCTGCAGTGACTTGAATACAGGCTTGTCTTGCATCTCCCAAGACGAAAGGATGTCTGAATCCCCTGAGGAGACCACAGAGAAAGACCTAGTTCCCCACGTTATCGCGACCGGAGGCATGACATCCTTTGAAAACTCCAGAGGGATGCGGAGATCAGTGCCTCTAAAGGAGACGATGCCTGACTCCTCGTGAATCTTGATAGGAGTCCCAGGATTCCTGTGGCACGTGGAAAGGGACCCTTGGTCTCCCGCCTCAGCTGGAGAGGCTTCCCAATTGCCCTGACAAGCCTCGAGGAGAATCCCGAGTTGTCCCTCGCACCTAGGCCGGAGTCTTGACGTCGCTGAACAAACAGGTGTGTGGAAGGGACATCCCCGTCTTAACTCGAGAATATACACCAGGTTCCCGCCGCAACTCGAGAAAAACCATGAGACTTCCCCCTCGCCGCGAGATGAGGCCGGATTCCCCTGCACTGCGTGCAGAGCAATGCCGTGTTGCACATCACACAGGAAAGGAGCCTTGATTTCCTTGATGGCACTCCAGAGAAACCCCAAGAACACTGTTTCAAGGCTAGAGGGATCCTGAGGTCACTGTAGCAACACAAAAGAGCTCCGTGAACCAAAAGTCAACTCGAAATGAGAGGCTAGTCCCTGGCTTCGACTCCAGAGGAATACCACCTTACCACAAGCACCTCAAGAGGAGGCTTCTCTCAGCTCTAGGTATGTGAGAGGGACCCTGAGTTTGCGGCCTCAAGTGGAATGGACACCGCGATGCCCTGACTCGAAATAAGGCCGGATATGCCTGCAGTGACGTGAATACATGCTCGTCTTGCATCTCCCAAGACGAAAGGATGTCTGAATCCCCTGTGGAGACCACAGAGAAAGACCTAGTTCTCGACCACATCGCGACCGGAGGCCTCACATCCTTTGAAAACTCCAGAGGGACGCGGAGATCAGTGCCTCCAAAGGAGACGATTCCTGACTACTTGTTATACTTGATAGGAGTCCCAAGATTCCTGTGGCACGTGGAAAGGGACCCTTGGTCTCCCGCCTCAGCTGGAGAGGCGTCCCAATTGCCCTGACAAGCCTCGAGGAGAATCCCGAGTTTTCCCTCACAACTAGGCAGGAGTCCTTATGTTGCTGAACAAACATGTGGGTGGAAGGGCCATCCCCGTCGTAACTCGAGAATATACCCCAGGTTCCCGCCGCAACTCGAGAAAAACCATGAGACTTCCCACTCGCCGCAAAATGAGGCCCGATTCCCCTGCACTGCGTGCAGAGCTGTTCCGTGTTGCACATCACACAGGATAGGAGCCTTGATTTCCTTGATGGCACTCCAGAGAAACCCCAAGAACACTGTTTCAAGGCTAGAGGGATCCTGAGGTCACTGTAGCAACACGAAAGAGCTCCGTGGACCACAAGTCAACTCGAGATGAGAGGTTAGTCCCTGGCTTCGACTCCAGAGGAATATAACCTTACCACAAGCACCTCAAGAGGAGGCTTCTCTCAGCTCTAGGTATGTGAGAGGGACCCTGAGTTTGCGGCCTCAAGTGGAATGGACACCGCGATGCCCTGACTCGAAATAAGGCCGGATATGCCTGCAGTGACTTGAATACATGCTCGTCTTGCATCTTCCAAGACGAAAGGATGTCTGAATCCCCTGTGGAGACCACAGAGAAAGACCTAGTTCCCCACCTCATCGCGACCGGAGGCCTCACATCCTTTGAAAACTCCAGAGGGACGCGGAGATCAGCGCCTCCAAAGGAGACGATTCCTGACTCCTTGTAAAACTTGATAGGAGTCCCAGGATTCCTGTGGCACGTGGAAAGGGACCCTTGGTCTCCCGCCTCAGCTGGAGAGGCGTCCCAATTGCCCTGCCAAGCCTCGAGGAGAATCCCGAGTTGTCCCTCGCAACTAGGCAGGAGTCCTGACGTCGCTGAACAAACACGTGGGTGGAAGGGCCATCCCCGTCGTAACTCGAGAATATACCCCAGGTTCCCGCCGCAACTCGAGAAAAACCATGAGACGTCCCACTCGCCGCGAAATGAAGCCCGATTCCCCTGCACTGCGTGCAGAGCAATTCCGTGTTGCACATCACACAGGAAAGGAGCCTTGATTTCCTTGATGGCACTCCAGAGAAACCCCAAGAACACTGTTTCAAGGCTAGAGGGATCCTGAGGTTACTGTAGCAAGACGAAAGAGCTCCGTGGACCAAAGTCAACTCAAGATGAGAGGTTAGTCCCTGGCTTCGACTCCAGAGGAATATAACCTTACCAGAAGCACCTCAAGAGGAGGCTTCTCTCAGCTCTAGGTATGTGAGAGGGACCCTGAGTTTGCGGCCTCAAGTGGAATGGACACCGCGATGCCCTGACTCGAAATCAGGCCGGATATTCCTGAAGTGAATTGAATGCAGGCTCGTCTTGTATCTCCCAAGACGAAAGGATGTCTGAATCCCCTGTGGAGACCACAGAGAAAGACCTAGTTCCCCACCTCATCGCGACCGGAGGCCTCACATCCTTTGAAAATTCGAGAGGGACGCAGAGATCAGTGCCTCCAAAGGAGACGATGCCTGACTCCTCGTGAAACTTGATAGGAGTCCCAGTATTCCTGTGGCACGTGGAAAGGGACCCTTGGTCTCCCGCCTCAGCCGGACAGGCGTCCCAACTGCCCTGCCAAGCCTCGAGGAGAATCCCGAGTTGTCCCTCGCAACTAGGCAGGAGTCCTGACGTCGCTGAACAAACACGTGTGTGGAAGGGCCATCCCCGTCGTAACTCGAGAATATACCCCAGGTTCCCGCCGCAACTCGAGAAAAACCATGAGACTTCCCCCTCGCCGCGAGATGAGGCCCGATTCCCCTGCACTGCGTGCAGAGCAATGCCGTGTTGCATATCACACAGGAAAGGAGCCTTGATTTCCTTGATGGCACTCCAGAGAAAGCCCAAGAACACTATTTCAAGGCTAGAGGGATCCTGAGGTCACTGTAGCAACACGAAACAGCTCCGTGGACCAAAAGTCAACTCGAGATGAGAGGTTAGTCCCTGGCTTCGACTCCAGAGGAATACCACCTTACCACAAGGACCTCAAGAGGAGGCTTCTCTCAGCTCTAAGTATGTGAGAGGGACCCTGAGTTTGCGGCCTCAAGTGGAATGGACACCGCAATGCCCTGACTCGAAATAAGGCCGGATATCCCTGCAGTGACTTGAATGCAGGCTCGTCTTGCATCTCCCAAGACGAAAGGATGTCTGAATCCCCTGTGGAGACCACAGAGAAAAACCTAGTTCCCCACCTCATCGCGACCGGAGGCCTCACATCCTTTGAAAACTCCAGAGAGACGCGGAGATCAGTGCCTCCAAAGGAGACGATGCCTGACTCCTCGTGAAACTTGTTAGGAGTTCAAGGATTCCTGTGGCACGTTTAAAGGGACCCTTGGTCTCCCGCCTCAGCTGGAGAGGCGTCCCAATTGCCCTGACAAGCCTCGAGGAGAATCCCGAGTTGTCCCTCGCAACTAGGTAGGAGTCCTGACGTCGCTGAACAAACACTTGTGTGGAAGGGCCACCCCCGTCGAAACTCGAGAATATACCCCAGGTTCCCGCCGCAACTTGAGAAAAACCATGAGACTTCCCCCTCGCCACGAGATGAGGCCCGATTCCCCTGCACTGCGTGCAGAGCAATGCCGTGTTGCATATCACACAGGAAAGGAGCCTTTATTTCCTTGATGGCACTCCAGAGAAAGCCCAAGAACACTGTTTCAAGGCTAGAGGGATCCTCAGGTCACTGTAGCAACACGAAAGAGCTCCGTGGACCACAAATCAACTCGAAATGAGAGGTTAGTGCCTGGCTTCGACTCCAGAGGAATACCACCTTACCACAAGCACCACAAGAGGATGCTTCTCTGAGCTCTAGGTATGTGAGAGGGACCCTGAGTTTGCGGCCTAAAGTGGAATGGACACCGCGATGCCCTGACTCGAAATAAGGCCGGATATCCCTGCAGTGACTTGAATACAGGCTTGTCTTGCATCTCCCAAGACGAAAGGATGTCTGAATCCCCTGAGGAGACCACAGAGAAAGACCTAGTTCCCCACGTCATCGCGACCGGAGGCATGACATCCTTTGAAAACTCCAGAGGGATGCGGAGATCAGTGCCTCTAAAGGAGACGATGCCTGACTCCTCGTGAATCTTGATAGGAGTCCCAGGATTCCTGTGGCACGTGGAAAGGGACCCTTGGTCTCCCGCCTCAGCTGGAGAGGCTTCCCAATTGCCCTGACAAGCCTCGAGGAGAATCCCGAGTTGTCCCTCGCACCTAGGCCGGAGTCTTGACGTCGCTGAACAAACAGGTGTGTGGAAGGGACATCCCCGTCGTAACTCGAGAATATACCCCAGGTTCCCGCCGCAACTCGAGAAAAACCATGAGACTTCCCCCTCGCCGCGAGATGAGGCCGGATTCCCCTGCACTGCGTGCAGAGTAATGCCGTGTTGCACATCACACAGGAAAGGAGCCTTGATTTCCTTGATGGCACTCCAGAGAAACCCCAAGAACACTGTTTCAAAGCTAGAGGGATCCTGAGGTCACTGTAGCAACACGAAAGAACTCCGTGAACCAAAAGTCAACTCGAAATGAGAGGCTAGTCCCTGGCTTCGACTCCAGAGGAATACCACCTTACCACAAGCACCTAAAGAGGAGGCTTCTCTCAGCTCTAGGAATGTGAGAGGGACCCTGAGTTTGCGGCCTCAAGTGGAATGGACAACGCGATGCCCTGACTCGAAATAAGGCCGGATATGCCTGCAGTGACGTGAATACATGCTCGTCTTGCATCTCCCAAGACGAAAGGATGTCTGAATCCCCTGTGGAGACCACAGAGAAAGACCTAGTTCCCGACCACATCGCGACCGGAGGCCTCACATCCTTTGAAAACTCCAGAGGGACGCGGAGATCAGTGCCTCCAAAGGAGACGATTCCTGACTCCTTGTTATACTTGATAGGAGTCCCAAGATTCCTGTGGCACGTGGAAAGGGACCCTTGGTCTCCGGCCTCAGCTGGAGAGGCGTCCCAATTGCCCTGACAAGCCTCGAGGAGAATCCCGAGTTTTCCCTCACAACTAGGCAGGAGTCCTTATGTTGCTGAACAAACATGTGGGTGGAAGGGCCATCCCCGTCGTAACTCGAGAATATACCCCAGGTTCCCGCCGCAACTCGAGAATAACCATGAGACTTCCCACTCGCCGCAAAATGAGGCCCGATTCCCCTGCACTGCGTGCAGAGCAATGCCGTGTTGCACATCACACAGGATAGGAGCCTTGATTTCCTTGATGGCACTCCAGAGAAACCCCAAGAACACTGTTTCAAGGCTAGAGGGATCCTGAGGTCACTGTAGCAACACGAAAGAGCTCCGTGGACCACAAGTCAACTCGAGATGAGAGGTTAGTCCCTGGCTTCGACTCCAGAGGAATATAACCTTACCACAAGCACCTCAAGAGGAGGCTTCTCTCAGCTCTAGGTATGTGAGAGGGACCCTGAGTTTGCGGCCTCAAGTGGAATGGACACCGCGATGCCCTGACTCGAAATAAGGCCGGATATGCCTGCAGTGACTTGAATACATGCTCGTCTTGCATCTTCCAAGACGAAAGGATGTCTGAATCCCCTGTGGAGACCACAGAGAAAGACCTAGTTCCCCACCTCATCGCGACCGGAGGCCTCACATCCTTTGAAAACTCCAGAGGGACGCGGAGATCAGCGCCTCCAAAGGAGACGATGCCTGACTCCTTGTTAAACTTGATAGGAGTCCCAGGATTCCTGTGGCACGTGGAAAGGGACCCTTGGTCTCCCGCCTCAGCTGGAGAGGCGTCCCAATTGCCCTGCCAAGCCTCGAGGAGAATCCCGAGTTGTCCCTCACAACTAGGCAGGAGTCCTGATGTCGCTGAACAAACACGTGGGTGGAAGCGCCATCCCTGTCGTAACTCGAGAATATACCCCAGGTTCCCGCCGCAACTCGAGAAAAACCATGAGACGTCCCACTCGCCGCGAAATGAGGCCCGATTCCCCTGCACTGCCTGCAGAGCAATGCCGTGTTGCACATTACACAGGAAAGGAGCCTTGATTTCCTTGATGGCACTCCAGAGAAACCCCAAAAACACTGTTTCAAGGCTAGAGGCATCCTGAGGTCACTGTAGTAACACGAAAGAGCTCCGTGGACCAAAAATCAACTCGAGATGAGAGGCTAGTCCCTGGCTTCGACTCCAGAGGAATACCACCTTACCACAAGCACCTCAAGAGGAGGCTTCTCTCAGCTCTAGGTATGTGAGAGGGACCCTGAGTTTGCGGCCTCAAGTGGAATGGACACCGCGATGCCCTGACTCGAAATAAGGCCGGATATGCCTGCAGTGACTCGAATACATGCTCGTCTTGCATCTCCCAAGACGAAAGGATGTCTGAATCCCCTGTGGAGACCACAGAGAAAGACCTAGTTCCCCACCTCATCGCGACCGGAGGCCTCACATCCTTTGAAAACTCCAGAGGGACGCGGAGATCAGTGCCTACAAAGGAGACGATGCCTGACTCATAGTGATACTTGATAGGAGTCCCAGGATTCCTGTGGCACGTGGAAAGGGAACCTTGGTCTCCCGCCTCAGCTGGAGAGGCGTCTCAATTTCCCTGTCAAGCCTCGAGGAGAATCCCGAGTTGTCCCTCGCAACTAGGCAGGAGTCCTGACGTCACTGAACAAACACGTGTGTGGAAGTGCCATCCCCGTCGAAACTTGAGAAATTACCCCAGGTTCCCGCCGCAACTCGAGAAAAACCATGAGACTTCCCCCTCGTCGCGAAATGAGGCCCGATTCCCCTGCACTGCCTGCAGAGCAATGCCGTGTTGCACATCACACAGGAAAGGAGCCTTTATTTCCTTGATGGCACTCCAGAGAAACTCCAAAAACACTGTTTCAAGGCTAGAGGGATCCTGAAGTCACTGTAGCAACACGAAAGAGTTCCGTGGACCACAAATCAACTCGAGATGAGAGGTTAGTGCCTGGCTTCGACTCCAGAGGATTACCACCTTACCACAAGCACCTCAAGAGGAGGCTTCTCTGAGCTCTAGGTATGTGAGAGGGACCCTGACTTTGCGGCCTAAAGTGGAATGGACACCGCGATGCCCTGACTCGAAATAAGGCCGGATATCCCTGCAGTGACTTGAATGCAGGCTCGTCTTGCATCTCCCAAGACGAAAGGATGTCTGAATCCCCTGAGGAGCCCACAGAGAAAGACCTAGTTCCCCACGTCATCGCGACCGGAGGCCTGTCATCCTTTGAAAACACCAAAGGGATGCGGAGATCAGTGACTCCAAAGGAGACGATGCCTGACTCCTCGTGAATCTTGATAGGAGTCCCAGGATTCCTGTGGCACGTGGAAAGGGACCCTTGGTCTCCCACCTCAGCTGGAGAGGCGTCCCAATTGCCCTGCCAAGCCTCGAGGAGAATCCCGAGTTGTCCCTCGCAACTAGGCAGGAGTCCTGACGTCGCTGAACTAACACGTGTGTGGAAGGGCCATCCCCGTCGTAACTCGAGAATATACCCCAGGTTCCCGCCGCAACTCGAGAAAAACCATGAGACTTCCCACTCGCCGCGAAATGTTGCCCGATTCCCATGCACTGCGTTCAGAGCAATGCCGTGTTGCACATCACACAGGAAAGGAGCCTTGATTTCCTTGATGGCACTCCAGAGAAACCCCAAGAACAGTGTTTCAAGGCTAGAGGGATCCTGAGGTCACTGTAGCAACATGAAAGAGCTCCGTGGACCACAAATCAACTCGAAATGAGAGGTTAGTGCCTGGCTTCGACTCCAGAGGAATACCACCTTACCACAAGCACATCAAGAGGAGGCTTCTCTCAGCTCTAGGTATGTAAGAGGGACCCTGACTTTGCGGCCTAAAGTGGAATGGACACCGCGATGCCCTGACTCGAAATAAGGCCGGATATCCCTGCAGTGACTTGAATACAGGCTCGTCTTGCATCTCCCAAGACGAAAGGATGTCTGAATCCCCTGAGGAGACCACAGAGAAAGACCTAGTTCCCCACGTCATCGCGACCGGAGACCTGACATCCTTTGAAAACTCCAGAGGGATGCGGAGATCAGCGCCTTCAAAGGAGACGATGCCTGACTCCTTGTTAAACTTGATAGGAGTCCCAGGATTCCTGTGGCACATGGAAAGGGACCCTTGGTCTCCCGCCTCAGCTGGAGAGGCGTCCCAATTGCCCTGCCAAGCCTCGAGGAGAATCCCGAGTTGTCCCTCACAACTAGGCAGGAGTCCTGACGTCGCTGAACAAACACGTGGGTGGAAGCGCCATCCCCGTCGTAACTCGAGAATATACCCCAGGTTCCCGCCGCAACTCGAGAAAAACCATGAGACGTCCCACTCGCCGCGAAATGTGGACCGATTCCCCTGCACTGCGTGCAGAGCAATGCCGTGTTGCACATTACACAGGAAAGGAGACTTGATTTCCTTGATGGCACTCCAGAGAAACCCCAAAAACACTGTTTCAAGGCTAGAGGCATCCTGAGGTCACTGTAGTAACACGAAAGAGCTCCGTGGACCAAAAGTCAACTCGAGATGAGAGGGTAGTCCCTGGCTTCGACTCCAGAGGAATACCACCTTACCACAAGCACCTCAAGAGGAGGCTTCTCTGAGCTCTAGGTATGTGAGAGGGACCCTGACTTTGCGGCCTAAAGTGGAATGGACACCGCGATGCCCTGACTTGAAATAAGGCCGGATATCCCTGCAGTGACTTGAATAAAGGCTCGTCTTGCATCTCCCAAGACGAAAGGATGTCTGAATCCCCTGAGGAGCCCACAGAGAAAGACCTAGTTCCCCACGTCATCGCGACCGGAGGCCTGTCATCCTTTGAAAACTCGAGAGGGACGCGGAGATCAGTGCCTCCAAAGGAGACGATGCCTGACTCATAGTGAAACTTGGTAGTAGTCCCAGGATTACTGTGGCAAGTGGAAAGGGACCGTTGGTCTCCCGCCTCAGCTGGAGAGGCGTCCCAATTGCCCTGCCAAGCCTCGAGGAGAATCGCGAGTTTTCCCTCGTAACTAGGCAGGAGTCCTGACGTCGCTGAACAAACACGTGTGCGGAAGGGCCATCACCATCGTAACTCGAGAATATACCCCAGGTTCCCGCCGCAACTCGAGAAAAACCATGAGACTTCCCCCTCGCCACGAGATGAGGCCCGATTCCCCTGCACTGCGTGCAGAGCAATGCCGTGTTGCATATCACACAGGAAAGGAGCCTTGATTTCCTTGATGGCACTCCAGAGAAACCCCAAGAACAGTGTTTCAAGGCTAGAGGGATCCTGAGGTCACTGTAACAACAAGAAAGAGCTCCGTGGACCAAAAGTCAACTCAAGATGAGAGGCTAGTCCCTGGCTTCGACTCCAGAGGAATACCACCTTACCACAAGCACCTCAAGAGGAGGCTTCTCTGAGCTCTAGGTATGTGAGAGGGACCCTGAGTTTGCGGCCTCAAGTGGAATGGACACCGCGATGCCCTGACTCGAAATAAGGCGGGATATGCCTGCAGTGACTTGAATACATGCTCGTCTTGCATCTCCCAAGACGAAAGGATGTCTGATTCCCCTGTGGTGACCACAGAGAAAGACCTAGTTCCCCACCTCATCGCGACCGGAGGCCTCACATCCTTTGAAAACTCCAGAGGGACGCGGAGATCAGTGCCTCCAAAGGAGACGATGCCTGACTCCTCGTGAAACTTGATAGGAGTCCCAGGATTCCTGTGGCACGTGGAAAGGGACTCTTGGTCTCCCGCCTCAGCTGGAGAGGCGTCCCAATTGCCCTGCCAAGCCTCGAGGAGAATCCCGAGTTTTCCCTCGGAACTAGGCAGGAGTCCTGCCGTCGCTGAACAAACACGTGTGTGAAAGGGACATCCCCGTCGTAACTCGAGAATATACCCCAGGTTCCCGCCGCAACTCGAGAAAAACCATGAGACGTCCCCCTCGCCGCGAGATGAGGCCAGATTCCCCTGCAGTGCGTGCAGAGCAATTCCGTGTTGCACATCACACATGAAAGGAGCCTTGATTTCCTTGATGGCACTCCAGAGAAACCCCAAGAACACTGTTTCAAGGCTAGAGGGATCCTGAGGTCAGTGTAGCTACACGAAAGACCTCCGTGGACCAAAAGTCAACTCGAGATGAGAGGTTAGTCCCTGGCTTCGACTCCAGAGGAAACCACCTTACCACAAGCACCTCAAGAGGAGGCTTCTCTCAGCTCTAGGTATGTGAGAGGGACCCTGAGTTTGCGGCCTCAAGTGGAATGGACACCGCGATGCCCTGACTCGAAATAAGGCCGGATATCCCTCCAGTGACTTGAATGCAGGCTCGTCTTGCATCTCCCAAGATGAAAGGATGTCTGAATCCCCTGTGGAGACCACAGAGAAAGTCCTAGTTCCCCACTTCAATGCGACCAGAGGCCTCACATACTTTGAAAATTCCAGAGGTACACTGAGATCAGTGCCTCCAAAGGAGACGATGCCTGACTCCTCGTGAAACTTGATAGGAGTCCCAGGATTCCTGTGGCACGTGGAAAGGGACCCTTGGTCTCCCGCCTCAGCTGGAGAGGAGTCCCAATTGCCCTGCCAAGCCTCGAGGAGAATCCCGAGTTGTCCCTCGCAACTAGGCAGGAGTCCTGACGTCGCTGAACCAACACGTGGGTGGAAGGGCCATCCCCGTTGTAACTCGAGAATATACCCCAGGTTCCCGCCGCAACTCGAGAAAAACCATGAGACTTCCCCCTCACCGCAAGATGAGGCCCGATTCCCCTGCACTGCATTCAAAGCAATTCCGTACTGCACATCAAACATGAAAGGAGCCTTGATTTCTTTGATGGCACTCCAGAGAAACCCCAAGAACACTGTTTCAAGGCTAGAGGGATCCTGAGGTCACTGTAGCAACACGAAAGAGCTCTATGGACCAAAAATCAACTCGAGATGAAAGGTTAGTCCCTGCCTTCGACTCCAGAGGAATACCACCTTACCACAAGCACCTCTAGAGGAGGCTTCTCTCAGCTCTAGGTATGTGAGAGGGACCCTGAGTTTGCGGCCTCAAGTGGAATGGACACCGCGATGCCCTGACGCGAAATAAGGCCGGATATCCCTGTAGTGACTTGAATGCAGGCTCGTCTTGCATCTCCCAAGACGAAAGGATGTCTGAATCCCCTGTGGAGACCAAAGAGAAAGACCTAGTTCCCCACCTCATCGCGACTGGAGGCCTCACATCCTTTGAAAACTCCAGACGTACGCGGAGATCAGTGCCTCCAAGGGAGACGATGCCGGACTCCTCGTGAAACTTGATAGGAGTCCCAGGATTCCTGTGGCACGTGGAAAGGGACCCTTGGTCTTCCGCCTGAGCTGGAGAGGCGTCCCAATTGCCCTGCCAAGCCTCAAGGAGAATCCCGAGTTTTCCCTCGCAACTAGGCAGGAGTCCTGCCGTCGCTGAACAAACACGTGTGTAGAAGGGCCATGCCCGTCGTAACTCCAGAATATACCCCAGGTTCCCGCCGCAAGTCGAGAAAAACCATGAGACTTCCCCCTCGCCGCGAGATGAGGCCCGATTCCCCTGCACTGCGTGCAGAGCAATTTCGTGTTGCACATCACACATGAAAGGAGCCTTGATTTCCTTGATGGCACTCCAGAGAAACCCCAAGAACACTGTTTCAAGGCTAGAGGGATCCTGAGGTCACTGTAGCAACACGAAAGAACTCTGTGGAACACAAATTAACTCGAGATGAGAGGTTAGTCCCTGGCTTCGACTCCAGAGCAATACCACCTTACCACAAGCACCTCAAGAGGAGGCTTCTCTCAGCTCTAGCTATGTGAGAGGGACCCTGAGTTTCCGGGCACAAGTGGAATGGACACCACGATGCCCTGACTCGAAATAAGGCCGGATATCCCTGCAGTGACTTGAATGCAGGCTCGTCTTGCATCTCCGAAGACGAAAGGATGTCTGAATCCCCTGTGGAGACCACAGAGAAAGACCTAGTTCCCCACCTCATCGCGACCGGAGGCCTCACATCCTTTGAAAACTCCAGAGGTATGCGGAGATCAGTGCCTCCAATGGAGACGATGCCTGATTCCTCGTGAAACTTGATAGGAGTCCCAGGATTCCTGTGGCACGTGGAAAGGGACCCTTGGTCTCCCGCCTCAGCTGGAGAGGCGTCCCAACTGCCCTGCCAAGCCTCGAGGAGAATCCCGAGTTGTCCCTCGCAACTAGGCAGGAGTCCTGACGTCGCTGAAGAAACACGTGGGTGGAAGCGCCATCCCCGTCGTAACTCGAGAATATACCCCAGGTTCCCTCCGCAACTCGAGAAAAACCATGAGACTTCCCCCTCGCCGCGAGATGAGGCCCGATTCCCCTGCAATGCGTGCAGAGCAATGCCGTGTTGCACATCACACATGAAAGGAGCCTTGATTTCCTTGATGGCACTCCAGCGAAACCCCAAGTACACTGTTTCAAGGCTAGAGGGATCCTGAGGTCACTGTAGCAACACGAAAGAACTCCGTGGACCAAAAATCAACGCGAGATGAGAGGGTAGTCCCTGGCTTGGACTCCAGAGGAATACCACCTTACCACAAGCACCTCAAGAGGAGGCTTCTCTCAGCTCTAGCTATGTGAGAGGGACCCTGAGTTTGTGGCCTCAAGTGAAATGGACACCGCGACGCCCTGACTCGAAATAAGGCCGGATATCCCTGCAGTGACTTGAATGCAGGATCGTCTTTTATCTCCCAAGACGAAAGGATGTCTGAATCCGCTGTGGAGACCACAGAGAAAGACCTAGTTCCCCACCTCATCGTGACCGGAGACCTCACATCCTTTGAAAACTCCAGAGGTACGCGGAGATCAGTGCCTCCAAAGGAGACGATGCCTGACTCCTCGTGAAACTTGATAGGAGTCCCAGGATTCCTGTGGCACGTGGAAAGGGACCCTTGGTCTCCTGCCTCAGCTGGAGAGGCGTCCCAATTGCCCTGCCAAGCTTCGAGGAGAATCCCGAGTTGTCCTTCGCAACTAGGTAGGAGTCCTGACGTCACGGAACAAACACGTGGGTGAAGGGCCATCCCCGTCGTAACTCGAGAATATACCCCAGGTTCCCGCCGCAACTCGAGAAAAACCATGAGACGTCCCCCTCGCCGCGAGATGAGGCCAGATTCCCCTGCAGTGCGTGCAGAGCAATTCCGTGCTGCACATCACACATGAAAGGAGCCTTGATTTCCTTGATGGCACTCCAGAGAAACCCCAAGAACACTGTTTCAAGGCTAGAGGGATCCTGAGGTCACTGTATCAACACGAAAGAGCTCCGTGGACGAAAAATCAACTCGAGATGAGAGGTTAGTCCCAGGCTTCGACTCCAGAGGAATACCACCTTAGTGCAAGCACCTCAAGAGGAGGCTTCTCTCAGCTCTAGGTATGTGAGAGGGACCCTGAGTTTGCGGCCTCAAGTGGAATGGACACCGCGATGCCCTGACTCGAAATAAGGCCGGTTATCCCTGCAGTGTCTTGAATGTAGGCTCGTCTTGCATCTCCCAAGACGAAAGGATGTCTGAATCCCCTGTGGAGACCACAGAGAAAGACCTAGTTCCCCACCTCACCGTGACCGGAGGCCTCACATCCTTTGAAAACTCCAGAGGCACGCGGAGATCCGTGCCTTCAAAGGAGACGATGCCTGACTCCTCGTGAAACTTGATAGGAGTCCCAGGATTCCTGTGGCACGTGGAAAGGGACCCTTGGTCTCCCGCCTCAGCTGGAGAGGCGTCCCAATTGCCCTGCCAAGCCTCGAGGAGAATCCCGAGTTGTCCCTCGCAACTAGGCAGGAGTCCTGACGTCGCTGAACAAACACGTGGGTGGAAGGGCCATCCCCGTCGTAACTCGAGAATATACCCCAGCTTCCCGCCGCAACTCGAGAAAAACCATGAGACTTCCCCCTCGCCGCAAGATGAGGCCCGTTTCCCCTGCACTGCATTCAAAGCAATTCCGTACTGCACATCAAACATGAAAGGAGCCTTGATTTCCTTGATGGCACTCCAGAGAAACCCCAAGAACACTGTTTCAAGGCTAGAGGGATCCTGAGGTCACTGTAGCAACACGAAAGAGCTCCATGGACCAAAAATCAACTCGAGATGAGAGGTTAGTCCCTGGCTTCGACTCCAGAGGAATACCACCTTACCACAAGCACCTCAAGAGGAGGCTTCTCTCAGCTCTAGGTATGTGAGAGGGACCCTGAGATTGCGGCCTCAAGTGGAATGGACACTGCAATGCCCTGACGCGAAATAAGGCCGGATATCCCTGCAGTGACTTGAATGCAGGCTCGTCTTGCATCTCCCAAGACAAAAGGATGTCTGAATCCCCTGTGGAGACCACAGAGAAAGACCTAGTTCCCCACTTCATCGTGACCGGGGTCCTCACATCCTTTGAAAACTCCAGACGTATGCGGAGATCAGTTCCTCCAAGGGAGACGATGCCTGACTCCTCGTGAAACTTCTTAGGAGTCCCAGGATTCCTGTGGCACGTGAAAAGGTACCCGTGGTCTCCCGCCACAGCTGGAGAGGCGTCCCAATTGCCCTGCCAAGCTTCGAGGAGAATCCCGAGTTGTCCCTCGCAACTAGGCAGGAGTCCTGCCGTCACTGAACAAACACGTGTGTGGAAGGGACATCCCCGTTGTAAATCGAGAATATACCTCAGGTTCCCTCCGCAACTCGAGAAAAACCATGAGACTTCCCCGTCGCCGAGAGATGAGGCCTGATTCAACTGCACTGCGTGCAGAGCAATTCCGTGTTGCACATCACACATGAAAGGAGCCTTGATTTCCTTGATGGCACTCCAGAGAAACCCGAAGAACACTGTTTCAAGGCTAGAGGGATCCTGAGGTCACTGTAGCAACGCGAAAGAGCTCCGTGGACGAAAAATCAACTCGAGATGAGAGGTTAGTCCCAGGCTTCAACTCCAGAGGAATACCACCTTACCACAAGCACCTCAAGAGGAGGCTTCTCTCAGCTCTAGCTATGTGAGAGGGACCCTGAGTTTGCGGCCTCAAGTGGAATGCACACTGCGATGCCCTGTCTCGAAATAAGGCCGGATATCCCTGCAGTGACTTGAATGCAGGCTTGTCTTGCATCTCCCATTACGAAAGGATGTCTGAATCCCCTGTGGAGACCACAGAGAAAGACCTAGTTCCCCACCTCATCACGACCGGAGGCCTCACATCCTTTGAAAACTCCAGAGGTACACGGAGATCAGTGCCTCCAAAGGAGACGATGCCTGACTCCTCGTGAAACTTGATAGGAGTCCCAGGATTCCTGTGGCATGTGGAAAGGGACCCTTGGTCTCCCGCCTCAGATGGAGAGGCGTCCCAATTGCCCTGCCAAGCCTCGAGGAGAATCCAGAGTTGTCCCTCGCAACTAGGCAGGAGTCCTGACGTCGCTGAACCAACACGTGGGTGGAAGGGCCATCCCCGTCGTAACTCGAGAATATACCCCAGGTTCCCGCCGCAACTCGAGAAAAACCATGAGACTTCCCCCTCGCCGCAGATGAGGCCCGATTCCCCTGCACTGCGTGCAGAGCAATTTCGTGTTGCACATCACACATGAAAGGAGCCTTGATTTCCTTGATGGCACTCCAGAGAAACCCCAAGAACACTGTTTCAAGGCTAGAGGGCTCCTGAGGTCACTGTAGCAACACGAAAGAACTCCGTGGACCACAAATTAACTCGAGATGAGAGGTTAGTCCCTGGCTTCGACTCCAGAGGAATACCACCTTACCACAAGCACCTCAAGAGGAGGCTTCTCTCAGCTCTAGGTATGTGAGAGGGACCCTGAGTTTGCGGCCACAAGTGGAATGGACACCGCAATGCCCTGACTCGAAATAAGGCCGGATATGCCTGCAGTGACTTGAATGCAGGCTCGTCTTGCATCTCCCAAGACGAAAGGATGTTTGAATCCTCTGTGGAGACCACAGAGAAAGACCTAGTTTCCCACCTCATCGCGACCGGAGGCCTCACATCCTTTGAAAACTCCAGAGGTACGCGGAGATTAGTGCCTCAAAAGGAGAAGATGCCTGACTCCTCGTGAAACTTGATAGGAGTCCCAGGATTCCTGCGGCACGTGGAAAGGGACTCTTCGTCTCCCGCCTCAGCTGGAGACGCGTCCCAATTGCCCTGCCAAGCCTCGAGAAGAATCCCGAGTTGTCCCTCGCAACTAGGCAGGAGTCCTGAGATCGCTGAACAAACACGTGGATGGAAGGGCCATCCCCGTTGTAACTCGAGAATATACCACAGGTTCCCGCCGCAACTTGAGAGAAACCATGAGACTTCCCCCTCGCCGCGAGATGAGGCCCGATTCCCCTGCACTGCGTGCAGAGCAATTCCGTGTTGCACATCAAACATTAAAGGAGCCTTGATTTCCTTGATGGCACTCCAGAGAAACCCCAAGAACACTGTTTCAGGGCTAGAGTGAACCTGAGGTCACTGTAGCAACACGAAAGAGCTCCGTGGACCAAAAATCAACTCGAGATGAGAGGTTAGTCCCTGGCTTCGTCTCCAGAGGAAAACCACCTTCCCACAAGGACCTCAAGAGGAGGCTTCTCTCAGCTCTAGGTATGTGAGAGGGACCCTGAGTTTGCGGCCACAAGTGGAATGGACACCGCAATGCCCTGACTCGAAATAAGGCCAGATATCCCTGCAGTGACTTGAATGCAGGCTCCTCTTGCATGTCCCAAGACGAAAGGATGTCTGAATCCCCTGTGGAGACCACAGAGAAAGACCTAGTTCCCCACCTCATCGCAACCGGAGGCCTCACATCCTTTGAAAACTCCAGAGGTACGCGGAGATCAGTGCCTCCAAAGGAGACGATGCCTGACTCCTCGTGAAACTTGATAGGAGTCCCAGGATTCCTGTGACACGTGGAAAGGGACACTTGGTCCCCCGCCTCAGCTGGAGAGGCGTCCCAATTGCCCTGACAAGCCTCGAGGAGAATCCCGAGTTGTCCCTCGCAACTAGGCAGGAGTCCTGACGTCGCTGAACAAACACGTGGGTGAAGGGCCATCCCCGTCGTAACTCGAGAATATACCCCAGGTTCCCGCCGCAACTCGAGAAAAACCATGAGACGTCCCCCTCCCCGCGAGATGAGGCCAGATTCCCCTACAGTGCGTGCAGAGCAATTCCGTGCTGCACATCACACATGAAAGGAGCCTTGATTTCCTTGATGGCACTCCAGAGAAACCCCAAGAACACTGTTTTAAGGCTAGAGGGATCCTGAGGTCACTGTAGCAACATGAAAGAGCTCCGTGGACGAAAAATCAACTCGAGATGAGAGGTTAGTCCCAGGCTTCGACTCCAGAGGAATACCACCTTAGTGCAAGCACCTCAAGAGGAGGCTTCTCTCAGCTCTAGGTATGTGAGAGGGACCCTGAGTTTGCCGCCTCAAGTGGAATGGACACCGCGATGCCCTGACTCGAAATAAGGCCGGATATCCCTGCAGTGACTTGAATGCAGGCTCGTCTTGCATCTCCCAAGACGAAAGGATGTCTGAATCCCCTGTGGAGACCACAGAGAAAGACCTAGTTCCCCACCTCATCGTGACCGGAGGCCTCACATCCTTTGAAAACTCCAGAGGCACGCGGAGATCAGTGCCTTCAAAGGAGACGATGCCTGACTCCTCGTGAAACTTGATAGGAGTCCCAGGATTCCTGTGGCACGTGGAAAGGGACCCTTGGTCTCCCGCCTCAGCTGGAGAGGCGTCCCAATTGCCCTGCCAAGCCTCGAGGAGAATCCCGAGTTGTCCCTCTCAACTAGGCAGGAGTCCTGACGTCGCTGAACAAACACGTGTGTGGAAGGGCCATCCCCGTCGTAACTCGAGAATATACCCCAGGTTCCCTCCGCAACTCGAGAAAAACCATGAGACGTCCCCCTCGCCGCGAGATGAGGCCAGATTCCCCTGCAGTGCGTGCAGAGCAATTCCGTGTTACACATTACACATGAAAGGAGCCTTGATTTCCTTGATGGCACTCCAGAGAAACCCCAAGAACACTGTTTCAAGGCTAGAGGGATCCTGAGATCAGTGTAGCTACACGAAAGAACTCCTTGGACCAAAAGTCAACTCGAGATGAGAGGTTAGTCCCTGGCTTCGACTCCAGAGGAAACCACCTTACCACAAGCACCTCAAGAGGAGGCTTCTCTCAGCTCTAGGTATGTGAGAGGGACCCTGAGTTTGCGGCCTCAAGTGGAATGGACACTGCAATGCCCTGACTCGAAATAAGGCCGGATATCCCTGCAGTGACTTGAATGCAGGCTCATCTTGCATCTCCCAAGATTAAAGGATGTCTGAATCCCCTGTGGAGACCACAGAGAAAGTCCTAGTTCCCCACTTCATTGCGACCGGAGGCCTCACATACTTTGAAAATTCCAGAGGTACACTGAGATCAGTGCCTCCAAAGGAGACGATGCCTGACTCCTCGTGAAACTTGATAGGAGTCCCAGGATTCCTGTGGCACGTGGAAAGGGACCCTTGGTCTCCCGCCTCAGCTGGAGAGGCCTCCCAATTGCCCTGCCAAGCCTCGAGGAGAATCCCAAGTTGTCCCTCGCAACTAAGCAGGAGTCCTGACGTCGCTGAACAAACACTTGGGTGGAAGGGTCATCCCCGTCGTAACTCGAGAATATACCCCAGGTTCCCGCCGTAACTCAAGAAAAACCATGAGACTTCCCCCTAGCCGCGAGATGAGGCCCGATTCCCCTGTACTGCATGCACAGCAATTCCGTGTTGCACATCACACATGAAAGGAGCCTTGATTTCCTTGATGGCACTCCAGAGAAACCTCAAGAACACTGTTTCAAGGCTAGAGGGATCCTGAGGTCACTGTAGCAACACGAAAGAGCTCCGTGGACCAAGAATCAACTCGAGATGAGCAGATAGTACCTGGCTTCGACTCCAGAGGAATACCACCTTACCACAAGCACCTCAAGAGGAGGCTTCTCTCAGCTCTAGGTATGTGAGAGGGACCCTGAGTTTGCGGCCTCAAGTGGAATGGACACCGCGATGCCCTGACTCGAAATAAGGCCGGATATCCCTGCAGTGACTTGAATGCAGGCTCGTCTTGCATATTCCAAGACGATAGGATATCTGAATCCCCTGTGGAGACCACAGAGAAAGACCTAGTTCCCCACCTCATCGCGACCGGAGACCTCACATCCTTTGAAAATTCCAGAGGTAGGCGGAGATCAGTGCCTCCAAAAGAGACGATGCCTGACTCCTCGTGAAACTTGATAGGAGTCCCAGGATTCCTGTGGCACGTGGAAAGGGACCCTTGGTCTCCCGCCTCAGCTGGAGAGGCGTCCCAATTGCCCTGCCAAGCCTCGAGGAGAATCTCGAGATGTCCCTCGCAACTAGGTAGGAGTCATGACGTCGCTGAACAAACACGTGGGTGGAAGGGCCATCCCCGTCGTAACTCGAGAATACACCCCAGGTTCCCGCCGCAACTCGAGAAAAACCATGAGACTCCCCCTCGCCGTGAGATGAGGCCTGATTCCCCTGCACTGCATTCAGAGCAATTCCGTGTTGCACATCAAACATGAAAGAAGCCTTGATTTCGTTGATGGCACTCCAGAGAAACCCCAAGAACACTGTTTCAAGGCTAGAGGGATCCTGAGGTCACTGTAGCAACACGAAAGAGCTCCGTTGACCAAAAATCAACTCGAGATGAGAGGTTAGTCCCTGGCTTTGACTCCAGAGGAATACCATCTTACCACAAGCACCTCAAGAGGAGGCTTCTCTCAGCTCTAGGTATGTGAGAGGGACCCTGAGTTTGCGGCCTCAAGTGGAATGGAAACTGCGATGCCCTGACGCGAAATAAGGCCGGATATCCCTGCAGTGACTTGAATGCAGGCTCGTCTTGCATCTCCCAAGACAAAAGGATGTCTGAATCCCCTGTGGAGACCACAGAGAAAGACCTAGTTCCCCACCTCATCGCGAACGGAGGCCTCACATCCTTTGAAAACTCCAGATGTAAGCGGAGATCAGTGCCTCCATAGGAGACGATGCCTGACTCCTCGTGAAACTTGATAGGAGTCCCAGGATTCCTGTGGCACGTGGAAAGGGACCCTTGGTCTCCCGCCTCAGCTGGAGAGGCGTCCCAATTGCCCTGCCAAGCCTCGAGGAGAATCCCGAGTTGTCCTTCGCAACTAGGCAGGAGTCCTGACGTCACGGAACAAACACGTGCGTGGAAGGGCCATTCCCGTCGTAACTCGAGAATATACCCCAGGTTCCCGCCGCAACTCGAGAAAAACCATGAGACTTCCCACTCACCGCGAGATGAGGCCCGATTCCCCTGCACTGCGTGCAGAGCAATTCCGTGTTGCACATCACACATGAAAGGAGCCTTGATTTCCTTGATGGCACTCCAGAGAAACCCCAAGAACACTGTTTCAAGGCTAGAGGGATCCTGAGGTCACTGTAGCAACACGAAAGAGCTCCGTGGACCAAAAATCAACTTGAGATGAGAGGGTAGTCCCTGGCTTCGACTCCAGAGGAATACCACCTTACCACAAGCACCTCAAGAGGAGGCTTCTCTCAGCTCTAGGTATGTGAGAGGGACCCTGAGATTGCGGCCTCAAGTGGAATGGACACTGTGATGCCCTGACGCGAAATAAGGCCGGATATCCCCGCAGTGACTTGAATGCATGCTCGTCTCGCATCTCCCAAGACAAAAGGATGTCTGAATCCCCTGTGGAGACCACAGAGAAAGACCTAGTTCCCCACCTCATTGCGACCGGAGGCCTCACATCCTTTGAAAACTCCAGAGGTACGCGGAGATCAGTGCCTCCATAGGAGACGATGCCTGACTCCTCGTGAAACTTGATAGGAGTCCCAGTATTCCTGTGGCACGTGGAAAGGTACCCTTGGTCTCCCGCCTCAGCTGGAGAGGCGTCACAATTGCCCTGCCAAGCCTCGAGGAGAATCCCGAGTTGTCCCTCGCAACTAGGCAGGTGTCCTGACGTCGCTGAACAAACACGTGGGTGGAAGGGCCATCCCCGTCGAAACTCGAGAATATACCCCAGGTTCCCACTGCAACTCGAGAAAAACCATTAGACTTCCCCCTCGCCGCGAGATGAGGCCCGATTCCCCTGTACTGAGTGCAGAGCAATTCCATGTTGCACATCACACATGAAAGGAGCCTTGATTTCCTTGATGGCACTCCAGAGAAACCCCAAGAACACTGTTTCAAGGCTAGAGGGATCCTGAGGTCACTGTAGCAACACGAAAGAGCTCCGTGGACCAAAAATCAACTCGAGATGAGAGGTTAGTCCCTGGCTTCGACTCCAGAGGAATACCACGTTACCACAAGCACTTCAAGAGGAGGCTTCTCTCAGCTCTAGGTATGTGAGAGGGACCCTGAGTTTGCGGCCTCAAGTGGAATGTACACCGCGATGCCCTGACTCGAAATAAGGCCGGTTATCCCTGCAGTGACTTGAATGCAGGCTCGTCTTGCATCTCCCAAGACGAAAGGATGTCTGAATCCCCTGTGGAGACCACAGAGAAAGACCGAGTTCTCCACCTCATCGCGACCTGAGGCCTCACATCCTATGAAAACTCCAGAGGTACACGGAGATCAGTGCCTCCAAAGGAGACGATGCCTGACTCCTCGTGAAACTTGATAGGAGTCCCAGGATTCCTGTGGCACGTGGCAAGGGACTCTTGGTCTCCCGCCTCACCTGGAGAGGCGTCCCAATTGCCCTGCCAAGCCTCGAGGAGAATCCCGAGTTGTCGCTCGCAACTAGGCAGGACTCCTCACGTCACTGAACAAACACGTGGGTGGAAGGGCCATCCCCGTCGTAACTCGAGAATATACCCCAGGTTCCCTCCGCAACTCGAGAAAAACCATGAGACTTCCCCTCGCCGCGAGATGAGGCCAGATTCCCCTGCAGTGCGTGCAGAGCAATTACGTGCTGCACATCACACATGAAAGGAGCCTTGATTTCCTTGATGGCACTCCAGAGAAACCCCAAGAACACTGTTTCAAGGCTAGAGGGATCCTGAGGTCACTGTAGCTACACGAAAGAGTTCCGTGGACCAAAAATCAACTCGAGATGAGAGGTTAGTCCCTGGCTTCGACTCCAGAGGAAACCACCTTACCACAAGCACCTCAAGAGGAGGCTTCTCTCAGCTCTAGGTATGTGAGAGGGACCCTGAGTTTGCGGCCTCAAGTGGAATGGACACCGCGATGCCCTGACTCGAAATAAGGCCGGTTATCCCTGCAGTGACTTGAATGCAGGCTCGTCTTGCATCTCCCAAGACGAAAGGATGTCTGAATCCCCTGTGGAGACCACAGAGAAAGACCTAGTTCCCCACCTCATCGCGACCGGAGGCCTCACATCCTTTGAAAACTCCAGAGGTACGCGGAGATCAGTGTCTCCAAAGGAGACGATGCCTGACTCATAGTGAAACTTGATAGGAGTCCCAGGATTCCTGTGGCACGTGGAAAGGGACCCTTGGTTTCCCGCCTCAGCTGTAGAGGCGTCCCAATTGCCCTGTCCAGCCCCGAGGAGAATCCCGAGTTGTCCCTCACAACTAGGCAGCAGTCCTGACGTCGCAGAACAAGTACGTGGGTGGAAGGGCCATCCCCATCGTAACTCGAGAATATACCCCAGGTTCCCGCCGCAACTCGAGAAAAACCATGAGACTTCCCCCTAGCCGCGAGATGAGGCCCGATTCCCCTGCACTGCATGCACAGCAATTCCGTGTTGCACATCACACATGAAAGGAGCCTTGATTTCCTTGATGGCACTCCAGAGAAACCTCAAGAACACTGTTTCAAGGCTAGAGGGATCCTGAGGTCACTGTAGCAACACGAAAGAGCTCCGAGGACCAAGAATCAACTCGAGATGAGCAGATAGTACCTGGCTTCGACTCCAGAGGAATACCACCTTACCACAAGCACCTCAAGAGGAGGCTTCTCTCAGCTCTAGGTATGTGAGAGGGACCCTGAGTTTGCGGCCTCAAGTGGAATGGACACCGCGATGCCCTGACTCGAAATAAGGCCGGATATCCCTGCAGTGACTTGAATGCAGGCTCGTCTTGCATATTCCAAGACGATAGGATATCTGAATCCCCTGTGGAGACCACAGAGAAAGACCTAGTTCTCCACCTCATCGCGACCGGAGACCTCACATCCTTTGAAAATTCCAGAGGTAGGCGGAGATCAGTGCCTCCAAAAGAGACGATGCCTGACTCCTCGTGAAACTTGATAGGAGTCCCAGGATTCCTGTGGCACGTGGAAAGGGACCCTTGGTCTCCCGCCTCAGCTGGAGAGGCGTCCCAATTGCCCTGCCAAGCCTCGAGGAGAATCTCGAGATGTCCCTCGCAACTAGGTAGGAGTCATGACGTCGCTGAACAAACACGTGGGTGGAAGGGCCATCCCCGTCGTAACTCGAGAATACACCCCAGGTTCCCGCCACAACTCGAGAAAAACCATGAGACTTCCCCCTCGCCGCAAGATGAGGCCCGATTCCCCTGCACTGCATGCACAGCAATTCCGTGTTGCACATCACACATGAAAGGAGCCTTGATTTCCTTGATGGCACTCTAGAGAAACCCCAAGAACACTGTTTCAAGGCTAGAGGGGTCCTGAGGTCACTGTAGCAACACGAAAGAGCTCCGTGGACCACAAATAAACTCGAGATGAGAGGTTAGTCCCTGGCTTCGACTCTAGAGGAATACAACCTTACAACAAGCACCTCAAGAGGAGGCTTCTCTCAGCTCTAGTTATGTGAGAGGGACCCTGAGTTTGCGGCCTCAAGTGGAATGGACACTGCGATGCCCTGACGCGAAATAAGGCCGGATATCCCTGCAGTGACTTGAATGCAGGCTCGTCTTGCATCTCCGAAGACGAAAGGATGTCTGAATCCCGTGTGGAGACCACAAAGAAAGACCTACTTCCCCACCTCATCGTGACCGGAGGCCTCACATCCTTTGAAAACTCCAGAGGAACGCGGAGATCAGTGCCTCCAAAGGAGACGATACCTGACTCCTCGTGAAACTTGATAGGAGTCCCAGGATTCCTGTGGCACGTGGAAAGGGACCCTTGGTCTCCCGCTTCAGCTGGAGAGGCGTCCCAATTGCCCTGCCAAGCCTCGAGGAGAATCCCGAGTTGTCCCTCACAACTAGGAAGGAGTCCTGAAGGCGCTGAATAAACACGTGGGTGGAAGGGCCATCACTGTCGTAACTCGAGAATATACCCCAGGTTCTCGCCGCAACTCGAAAAAAACCATGAGACTTCCCCCTCGCCGTGAGATGAGGCCCGATTCCCCTGCACTGCGTGCAGAGCAATTCCGTGTTGCACATCACACATGAAAAAAGCCTTGATTTCCTTGATGGCACTCCAGAGAAACCCCAAGAACACTGTTTCAAGGCTAGAGGGATCCTGAGGTCACTGTAGCAACACGAAAGAGCTCCGTGGACCAAAAATCAACTCGAGATGAGAGGTTAGTCCCTGGCTTCGACTCCAGAGGAATACCACCTTACCACAAGCACCTCAAGAAGAGGCTTCTCTCAGCTCTAGGTATGTGAGAGGGACCCAGAGTTTGCGGCCTCAAGTGGAATGGACACTGAGATGCCCTGACGCGAAATAACGCCGGATATCCCTGCAGTGACTTGAATGCAGGCTCGTCTTGCATATCCCAAGATGAAAGGATGTCTGAATCCCCTGTGGAGACCACAGAGAAAGACCTAGTTCCCCACCTCACCGCGACCGGAGGCCTCACATCCTTTGAAAACTGGAGAGGGACGCGGAGATCAGTGCCTCCATAGGAGACGATTCCTGACTCCTCGTGAAACTTGATAGGAGTCCCAGGATTCCTGTGGCACGTGGAAAGGGACACTTGGTCTCCCGCCTCAGCTGGAGAGGCGTCCCATTTGCCCTGCCAAGCCTCGAGGAGAATCCCGAGTTGTCCTTCGCAACTAGGCAGGAGTCCTGACGTCACGGAACAAACACGTGCGTGGAAGGGCCATTCCCGTCGTAACTCGAGAATATACCCCAGGTTCCCGCCGCAACTCGAGAAAAACCATGAGACTTCCCACTCACCGCGAGATGAGGCCCAATTCCCCTGCACTGCGTGCAGAGCAATTCCGTGTTGCACATCACACATGAAAGGAGCCTTGATTTCCTTGATGGCACTCCAGAGAAACCCCAAGAACACTGTTTCAAGGCTAGAGGGATCCTGAGGTCACTGTAGCAACACGAAAGAGCTCCGTGGACCAAAAATCAACTTGAGATGAGAGGTTAGTCCCTGGCTTCGACTCCAGAGGAATACAACCTTACCACAAGCACCTCAAGAGGAGGCTTCTCTCAGCTCTAGGTATGTGAGAGGGACCCTGAGATTGCGGCCTCAAGGGGAATGGACACTGCGATGCCCTGACGCGAAATAAGGCCGGATATCCCCGCAGTGACTTGAATGCAGGCTCGTCTTGCATCTCCCAAGACAAAAGGATGTCTGAATCCCCTGTGGAGACCACAGAGAAAGACCTAGTTCCCCACCTCATTGCGACCGGAGGCCTCACATCCTTTGAAAACTCCAGACGTATGCGGAGATCAGTGCCTCCAAGGGAGACGATGCCTGACTCCTCGTGAAACTTGATAGGAGTCCCAGGATTCCTGTGGCACGTGGAAAGGGACCCTTGGTCTCCCGCCTCAGCTGGAGAGGCGTCCCAACTGCCCTGCCAAACCTCGAGGAGAATCCCGAATTGTACCTCACAACTAGGAAGGAGTCCTGAAGGCGCTGAATAAACACGTGGGTGGAAGGGCCATCCCAGTCGTAACTCGAGAATATACCCCAGGTTCTCGCCGCAACTCGAAAAAAACCATGAGACTTCCCCCTCGCCGAGAGATGAGGCCCGATTCCCCTGCACTGCGTGCAGAGCAATTCCGTGTTGCACATCACACATGAAAAAAGCCTTGATTTCCTTGATGGCACTCCAGAGAAACCCCAAGAACACTGTTTCAAGGCTAGAGGGATCCTGAGGTCACTGTAGCAACACGAAAGAGCTCCGTGGACCAAAAATCAACTCGAGATGAGAGGTTAGTCCCTGGCTTCGACTCCAGAGGAATACCACCTTACCACAAGCTCCTCAAGAAGAGGCTTCTCTCAGCTCTAGGTATGTGAGAGGGACCCTGAGTTTGCGGCCTCAAGTGGAATGGACACTGAGATGCCCTGACGCGAAATAACGCCGGATATCCCTGCAGTGACTTGAATGCAGGCTCGTCTTGCATATCCCAAGATGAAAGGATGTCTGAATCCCCTGTGGAGACCACAGAGAAAGACCTAGTTCCCCACTTCATGGCGACCGGAGGCCTCACATCCTTTGAAAACTCCAGAGGTACGCGGAGATCAGTGCCTCCAAAGGAGACGATGCCTGACTCCTCGTGAAACTTGATAGGAGTCCCAGGATTCCTGTGGCACGTGGAAAGGGACCCTTGGTCTTCCGCCTCAGCTGGAGAGGCGTCCCAATTGCCCTGCCAAGCCTCGAGGAGAATCCCGAGTTGTCCCTCGCAACTAGGAACGAGTCCTGACGTCGCTGAATAAAAACGTGGGTGGAGGGGCCATCCCCGTCGTAACTCGAGAATATACCCCAGGTTCTCGCCGCAACTCGAGAAAAACCATGAGACTCCCCCTCGCCGGGAGATGAGGCCTGATTCCCCTGCACTGCATTCAGAGCAATTCCGTGTTGCACATCAAACATGAAAGAAGCCTTGATTTCGTTGATGGCACTCCAGAGAAACCCCAAGAACACTGTTTCAAGGCTAGAGGGATCCTGAGGTCACTGTAGCAACACGAAAGAGCTCCGTTGACCAAAAATCAACTCGAGATGAGAGGTTAGTCCCTGGCTTTGACTCCAGAGGAATACCATCTTACCACAAGCACCTCAAGAGGAGGCTTCTCTCAGCTCTAGGTATGTGAGAGGGACCCTGAGTTTGCGGCCTCAAGTGGAATGGAAACTGCGATGCCCTGACGCGAAATAAGGCCGGATATCCCTGCAGTGACTTGAATGCAGGCTCGTCTTGCATCTCCCAAGACGAAAGGATGTCTGAATCCCCTGTGGAGACCACAGAGAAAGACCTAGTTCCCCACCTCATCGCGACCGGAGGCCTCACATCCTTTGAAAACTCCAGATGTAAGCGGAGATCAGTGCCTCCATAGGAGACGATGCCTGACTCCTCGTGAAACTTGATAGGAGTCCCAGGATTCCTGTGGCACGTGGAAAGGGACCCTTGGTCTCCCGCCTCAGCTGGAGAGGCGTCCCAATTGCCCTGCCAAGCCTCGAGGAGAATCCCGAGTTGTCCTTCGCAACTAGGCAGGAGTCCTGACGTCACGGAACAAACACGTGCGTGGAAGGGCCATTCCCGTCGTAACTCGAGAATATACCCCAGGTTCCCGCCGCAACTCGAGAAAAACCATGAGACTTCCCACTCACCGCGAGATGAGGCCCGATTCCCCTGCACTGCGTGCAGAGCAATTCCGTGTTGCACATCACACATGAAAGGAGCCTTGATTTCCTTGATGGCACTCCAGAGAAACCCCAAGAACACTGTTTCAAGGCTAGAGGGATCCTGAGGTCACTGTAGCAACACGAAAGAGCTCCGTGGACCAAAAATCAACTTGAGATGAGAGGGTAGTCCCTGGCTTCGACTCCAGAGGAATACCACCTTACCACAAGCACCTCAAGAGGAGGCTTCTCTCAGCTCTAGGTATGTGAGAGGGACCCTGAGATTGCGGCCTCAAGTGGAATGGACACTGTGATGCCCTGACGCGAAATAAGGCCGGATATCCCCGCAGTGACTTGAATGCATGCTCGTCTCGCATCTCCCAAGACAAAAGGATGTCTGAATCCCCTGTGGAGACCACAGAGAAAGACCTAGTTCCCCACCTCATTGCGACCGGAGGCCTCACATCCTTTGAAAACTCCAGAGGTACGCGGAGATCAGTGCCTCCATAGGAGACGATGCCTGACTCCTCGTGAAACTTGATAGGAGTCCCAGTATTCCTGTGGCACGTGGAAAGGTACCCTTGGTCTCCCGCCTCAGCTGGAGAGGCGTCACAATTGCCCTGCCAAGCCTCGAGGAGAATCCCGAGTTGTCCCTCGCAACTAGGCAGGTGTCCTGACGTCGCTGAACAAACACGTGGGTGGAAGGGCCATCCCCGTCGTAACTCGAGAATATACCCCAGGTTCCCACTGCAACTCGAGAAAAACCATTAGACTTCCCCCTCGCCGCGAGATGAGGCCCGATTCCCCTGTACTGAGTGCAGAGCAATTCCATGTTGCACATCACACATGAAAGGAGCCTTGATTTCCTTGATGGCACTCCAGAGAAACCCCAAGAACACTGTTTCAAGGCTAGAGGGATCCTGAGGTCACTGTAGCAACACGAAAGAGCTCCGTGGACGAAAAATCAACTCGAGATGAGAGGTTAGTCCCTGGCTTCGACTCCAGAGGAATACCACGTTACCACAAGCACCTCAAGAGGAGGCTTCTCTCAGCTCTAGGTATGTGAGAGGGACCCTGAGTTTGCGGCCTCAAGTGGAATGTACACCGCGATGCCCTGACTCGAAATAAGGCCGGTTATCCCTGCAGTGACTTGAATGCAGGCTCGTCTTGCATCTCCCAAGACGAAAGGATGTCTGAATCCCCTGTGGAGACCACAGAGAAAGACCGAGTTCTCCACCTCATCGCGACCTGAGGCCTCACATCCTATGAAAACTCCAGAGGTACACGGAGATCAGTGCCTCCAAAGGAGACGATGCCTGATTCCTCGTGAAACTTGATAGGAGTCCCAGGATTCCTGTGGCACGTGGCAAGGGACTCTTGGTCTCCCGCCTCACCTGGAGAGGCGTCCCAATTGCCCTGCCAAGCCTCGAGGAGAATCCCGAGTTGTCGCTCGCAACTAGGCAGGACTCCTCACGTCACTGAACAAACACGTGGGTGGAAGGGCCATCCCCGTCGTAACTCGAGAATATACCCCAGGTTCCCTCCGCAACTCGAGAAAAACCATGAGACTTCCCCCTCGCCGCGAGATGAGGCCAGATTCCCCTGCAGTGCGTGCAGAGCAATTCCGTGCTGCACATCACACATGAAAGGAGCCTTGATTTCCTTGATGGCACTCCAGAGAAACCCCAAGAACACTGTTTCAAGGCTAGAGGGATCCTGAGGTCACTGTAGCAACACGAAAGAGATTCGTGGACCAAAAATCAACTCGAGATGAGAGGGTAGTCCCTGGCTTCGACTCCAGAGGAATACCACCTTAGTGCAAGCACCTCAAGAGGAGGCTTCTCTCAGCTCTAGGTATGTGAGAGGGACCCTGAGTTTGCGGCCTCAAGTGGAATGGACACCGCGATGCCCTGACTCGAAATAAGGCCGGTTATCCCTGCAGTGACTTGAATGCAGGCTCGTCTTGCATCTCCGAAGACGAAAGGATGTCTGAATCCCCTGTGGAGACCACAGAGAAAGACCTAGTTCCCCACCTCATCGTGACCGGAGGCCTCATATCCTTTGAAAACTCCAGAGGTACGCGGAGATCAGTGCCTTCAAAGGAGACGATGCCTGACTCCTCGTGAAACTTGATAGGAGTCCCAGGATTCCTGTGGCACGTGGAAAGGGACCCTTGGTCTCCCGCCTCAGCTGGAGAGGCGTCCCAATTGCCCTGCCAAGCCTCGAGGAGAATCCCGAGTTGTCCCTCGCAACTAGGCAGGAGGCCTGACGTGGCTGAACAAACACGTGGGTGGAAGGGCCATCCCCGGTGTAACTCGAGATTATACCCCAGGTTCCCGCCTCAACTCGAGAAAAAACATGAGACTTCCCCCTCGCTGCCAGATGAGGCCTGATTCCCCTGCACTGCATGCAGAGCAATTCCGTGTTACCCATCCTACATGAAAGGAGCCTTGATTTCCTTGATGGCACTCCAGAGAAACCCCAAGAACACTGTTTCAAGGCTAGAGGGATCCTGAGGTCACTGTAGCAACAAGAAAGAGATCCGTGGGCCAAAAATCAAGTCGAGATGAGAGGTTAGTCCCTGGCTTCGACTCCAGAGGAATACCACCTTACCACAAGCACCTCAAGAGGAGGCTTTTCTCAGCTCTAGGTATGTGAGAGGGACCCTGAGTTTGCGGCCTCAAGTGGAATGGACACCACGATGCCCTGACTCGAAATAAGGCCGGATATCCCTGCAGTGACTTGAATGCAGGCTCGTCTTGCATCTCCGAAGACGAAAGGATGTCTGAATCCCCTGTGGAGACCACAGAGAAAGACCGAGTTCTCCACCTCATCGCGACCTGAGGCCTCACATCCTATGAAAACTCCAGAGGTACACGGAGATCAGTGCCTCCAAAGGAGACGATGCCTGACTCCTCGTGAAACTTGATAGGAGTCCCAGGATTCCTGTGGCACGTGGCAAGGGACTCTTGGTCTCCCGCCTCACCTGGAGAGGCGTCCCAATTGCCCTGCCAAGCCTCGAGGAGAATCCCGAGTTGTCGCTCGCAACTAGGCAGGACTCCTCACGTCACTGAACAAACACGTGGGTGGAAGGGCCATCCCCGTCGTAACTCGATAATATACCCCAGGTTCCCTCCGCAACTCGAGAAAAACCATGAGACTTCCCCCTCGCCGCGAGATGAGGCCCGATTCCCCTGCACTGCGTGCAGAGCAATTCCGTGTTGCACATCACACATGAAAGGAGCCTTGATTTCCTTGATGGCCCTCCAGAGAAACCCCAAGAACACTGTTTCAAGGCTAGAGGGATCCAGAGGTCACTGTTGCAACACGAAAGAGCTCCATGGGCCAAAAATCAACTCGAGATGAGAGGTTAATCCCTGGTTTCGACTCCAGAGGAATACTACCTTACTACAAGCACCTCAAGAGGAGGCTTCTCTCAGCTCTAGGTATGTGAGAGGGACCCTGAGTTTGCGGCCTCAAGTGGAATGGACACCACGATGCCCTGACACGAAATAAGGCCGGATATCCCTGCAGTGACTTGAATGCAGGCTCGTCTTGCATCTCCCAAGACGAAAGGATGTCTGAATCCCCTGTGGACACCACAGAGAAAGACGTAGTTCCCAACCTCATTGCGACCGTAGGCCTCACATCCTTTGAAAACTCCAGAGGTACGCGGAGATCAGTGCCTCCAAAATAGACGATGCCTGACTCCTCAAGATATTTGATAAGAGTCCCAGGATTCCTGTGGCACGTGGAAAGGGACCCTTGGTCTCCCGCCTCAGCTGGAGAGGCGTCCCAATTGCCCTGACAAGCCTCGAGGAGAATCCCGAGTTGTCCCTCGCAACTAGGCACTGGTCCTGACGTCGCTGAACAAACACGTGTGAGAAAGGGCCATCCCCGTCGTAACTCGAGAATATACCCCAGGTTCCCGCCGCAACTCTAGAAAAACCATGAGACTTCCCCCTCGCCGCGAGATGAGGCCCGATTCCCCTGCACTGCGTGCAGAGCAATTCCGTGTTGGACATCACACATGAAAGGAGCCTTGATTTCCTTGATGGCACTCCAGAGAAACCCCAAGAACTCTTTTTCAAGGCTAGAAGGATCCTGAGGTCACTGTAGCAACACGAAAGAGCTCCGTGGACCAAAAATCAACTCGAGATGAGAGGTTAGTCCCTGGCTTCGACTCCAGAGGAATACCACCTTACCACAAGCACCTTAAGTGGAGGCTTCTCTCAGCTCTAGGTATGTGAGAGGGACCCTGATTTTGCGGCCTCAAGTGGAATGGACACCGCGATGCCCTGACTCGAAATCAGGCCGGATATCCCTGCAGTGACTTGAATGCAGGCTCGTCTTCCAACTCCCAAGATGAAAGGATGTCTGAATCCCCTGTGGAGACCACAGAAAAAGACCTAGTTCCCCACCTCATCGCGACCGGAGGCCTCACATCCTTTGAAAACTCCAGAGGTACGTGGAGATCAGTGCCTCCAAAGGAGACGATGCCTGACTCCTCGTGAAACTTGATAGGAGTCCCAGGATTCCTGTGGCACGTGGCAAGGGACCCTTGGTCTCCCGCCTCAGCTGGAGAGGCGTCCCAATTGCCCTGGCAAGCCTCGAGGAGAATCCCGAATTGTCCCTGGCAACTAGGCAGGAGTCCTCATGTCACTGAAGAAACACGTGGGTGGAAGGGCCGTCCCCGTTGTAACTCGAGAATATAGCCCAGGTTCCCGCCGCAACTCGAGAAAACCATGAGACTTCCCCCTCGCCGCGAGATGAGGCCCGATTCCCCTGCACTGCGTGCAGAGCAATTCCGTGTTGCATATCACACATGAAAGGAGCCTTGATTTCCTTGATGGCACTCCAGAGAAACCCCAAGAACACTGTTTCAAGGCTAGAGGGATCCTGAGGTCACTGTAGCAACAAGAAAGAGATCCGTGGGCCAAAAATCAAGTCGAGATGAGAGGTTGGTCCCTGGCTTCGACTCCAGAGGAATACCACGTTACCACAAGCACCTCAAGAGGAGGCTTCTCTCAGCTCTAGGTATGTGAGAGGGACCCTGAGTTTGCGGCCTCAGGTGGAATGGACACCGCGATGCCCTGACTCGAAATAAGGCCGGATATCCCTGCAGTGACTTGAATGCAGGCTCGTCTGGCATCTCCCAAGATGAAAGGATGTCTGAATCCCCTGTGGAGACCACAGAGAAAGACCGAGTTCTCCACCTCATCGCGACCGGAGGCCTCACATCTTTTGAAAACTCCAGAGGTACTCGGAGATCAGTGCCTCCAAAGGAGACGATGCCTGACTCCTCGAGATATTTGATAAGAGTCCCAGGATTCCTGTGGCACGTGGAAAGGGACCCTTGGTCTCCCGCCTCACCTGGAGAGGCATCCCAATAGCCCTGCCAAGCCTCGAGGAGATTCCCGTGTTGTCCCTCGCAACTAGGCAGGAGTCCTGACGTCGCTGAACAAACACGTGTGTGGCAGGGTCATCCCCGTCGTAACTCGAGAATATACCCCAGGTTCCCTCCGCAACTCGAGAAAAACCATGAGACTTCCCCCTCGCCGCTAGATGAGGCCCGATTCCCCTGCACTGCGTGCAGAGCAATTCCGTGTTGGACATCACAGATGAAAGGAGTCTTGATTTCCTTGATGGCACTCCAGAGAAACCCCAAGAACACTGTTTCAAAGCTAGAGGGATCCTGAGGTCACTGTAGCAACACGAAAGAGCTCCGTGGACCAAAAATTAACTCGCGATGAGAGGTTAGTCCCTGGCTTCGACTCCAGAGGAATACCACCTTACCACAAGCACCTCAAGAGGAGGCTTCTCTCAGCTCTAGGTATGTGAGAGGGACCCTGAGTTTGCGGCCTCAAGTGGAATGGACACCGCGATGCCCTGACTCGAAATAAGGCCGGATATCCCTGCAGTGACTTGAATGCAGGCTCGTCTTGCATCTCCCAAGACGAAAGGATGTCTGAATCCCCTGTGGAGACCACAGAGAAAGACCTAGTTTCCCACCTCATCGTGACCGGAGGCCTCACATCCTTTGAAAACTCCAGAGGTACGCGGAGATCAGTGCCTCCAAAGGAGACGATGCGTGACTCCTCGAGATATTTGATAAGAGTCCCAGGATTCCTGTGGCACGTGGAAAGGAACGCTTGGTCTCCCACCTCACATGGAGAGGCATCCCAATAACCCTGTCAAGCCTCGAGGAGATTCCCGAGTTGTCCCTCGCAACTAGGCAGGAGTCCGGACGTCGCTGAACAAACACATGGGTGGAAGGGCCGTCCCCGTTGTAACTCGAGAATATACCCCAGGTTCCCGCCGCAACTCGAGAAAAACCATGAGACTTCCCCCTCGCCGCGAGATGAGGCCCGCTTCCCCTGCACTGCGTGCAGAGCAATTCCGTGTTGCATATCATACATGAAAGGAGCCTTGATTTCCTTGATGGCACTCCAGAGAAACCCCAAGAACACTGTTTCAAGGCTAGAGGGATCCTGAGGTCACTGTAGCAACACGAAAGAGATCCGTGGGCCAAAAATCAAGTCGAGATGAGAGGTTGGTCCATGGCTTCGACTCCAGAGGAATACCACCTTACCACAAGCACCTCAAGAGGAGGCTTCTCTCAGGTCTAGGTATGTGAGAGGGACCCTGAGTTTGCGGCCTCAAGTGGAATGGACACCGCGATGCCCTGACTCGAAATAAGGCCGGATATCCCTGCAGTGACTTGAATGCAGGCTCGTCTTCCATCTCCCAAGACGAAAGGATGTCTGAATCCCCTGTGGAGACTACAGAGAAAGACCGAGGTCTCCACCTCATCGCGACCGGAGGCCTCACATCCTTTGAAAACTCCAGAGGTACGCGGAGATCAGTGCCTCCAAAGGAGACGATGCCTGACTCCTCGAGATATTTGATAAGAGTCCCAGGATTCCTGTTGCACATGGAAAGGGACGCTTGGTCTCCCACCTCACTTGGAGAGGCATCCCAATAGCCCTTCCAAGCCTCGAGGAGATTCCCGAGGTGTCCCTCGCAACTAGGCAGGAGTCCTGACGTCGCTGAACAAACACGTGTGTGGAAGGGCCATCCCCGTCGTAACTCGAGAATATATCCCAGGTTCCTGCCGCAACTCGAGAAAAACCATGAGACTTCCCCCTCGCCGCGAGATGAGGCCTGATTCCCCTGCACTGCGTGCAGAGCAATTCCGTGTTGGACATCACACATGAAAGGAGCCTTGATTTCCTTGATGGCACTCCAGAGAAACCCCAAGAACTCTTTTTCAAGGCTAGAAGGATCCTGAGGTCACTGTAGCAACACGAAAGAGCTCCGTGGACCAAGAATCAACTCGAGATGAGAGGTTAGTCCCTGGCTTTGACTCCAGAGGAATACCACCTTACCACAAGCACCTTAAGTGGAGGCTTCTCTCAGCTCTAGGTATGTGAGAGGGACCCTGATTTTGCGGCTTCAAGTGGAATGGACACCGCGATGCCCTGACTCGAAATCAGGCCGGATATCCCTGGAGTGACTTGAATGCAGGCTCGTCTTGCATCTCCCAAGATGAAAGGATGTCTGAATCCCCTGTGGAGACCACAGAAAAAGACCTAGTTCCCCACCTCATCGCGACCGGAGGCCTCACATCCTTTGAAAACTCCAGAGGTACGTGGAGATCAGTGCCTCCAAAGGAAACGATGCCTGACTCCTCGTGAAACTTGATAGGAGTCCCAGGATTCCTGTGGCACGTGGCAAGGGACCCTTGGTCTCCCGCCTCAGCTGGAGAGGCGTCCCAATTGCCCTGCCAAGCCTGGAGGAGAATCCCGAATTGTCCCTGGCAACTAGGCAGGAGTCCTCATGTCACTGAACAAACACGTGGGTGGAAAGGCCGTCCCCGTTGTAACTCGAGAATATACCCCAGGTTCCCGCCGCAACTCGAGAAAACCATGAGACTTCCCCTCGCCGCAAGATGAGGCCCGATTCCCCTGCACTGCGTGCAGAGCAATTCCGTGTTGCATACCACACATTAAAGGAGCCTTGATTTCCTTGATGGCACTCCAGAGAAACCCCAAGAACACTGTTTCAAGGCTAGAGGGATCCTGAGGTCACTGTAGCAACAAGAAAGAGATCCGTGGGCCAAAAATCAAGTCGAGATGAGAGGTTGGTCCCTGGCTTCGACTCCAGAGGAATACCACGTTACCACAAGCACCTCAAGAGGAGGCTTCTCTCAGCTCTAGGTATGTGAGAGGGACCCTGAGTTTGCGGCCTCAGGTGGAATGGACACCGCGATGCCCTGACTCGAAATAAGGCCGGATATCCCTGCAGTGACTTGAATGCAGGCTCGTCTGGCATCTCCCAAGACGAAAGGATGTCTGAATCCCCTGTGGAGACCACAGAGAAAGACCGAGTTCTCCACCTCATCGCGACCGGGGGCCTCACATCTTTTGAAAACTCCAGAGGTACTCGGAGATCAGTGCCTCCAAAGGAGACGATGCCTGACTCCTCGAGATATTTGATAAGAGTCCCAGGATTCCTGTGGCACGTGGAAAGGGACCCTTGGTCTCCCGCCTCAGCTGGAGAGGCATCCCAATAGCCCTGCCAAGCCTCGAGGAGATTCCCGTGTTGTCCCTAGCAACTAGGCAGGAGTCATGACGTCGCTGAACAAACACGTGTGTGGAAGGGCCATCCCCGTCGTAACTCGAGAATATACCCCAGGTTCCCTCCGCAACTCGAGAAAAACCATGAGACTTCCCCCTCGCCGCTAGATGAGGCCCGATTCCCCTGCACTGCGTGCAGAGCAATTCCGTGTTGGACATCACAGATGAAAGGAGTCTTGATTTCCTTGATGGCACTCCAGAGAAACCCCAAGAACACTGTTTCAAGGCTAGAGGGATCCTGAGGTCACTGTAGCCACACGAAAGAGCTCCGTGGACCAAAAATCAACTCGAGATGAGAGGTTATTCCCTGGCTTCGACTCCAGAGGAATACCACCTTACCACAAGCACCTCAAGAGGAGGCTTCTCTCAGCTCTAGGTATGTGAGAGGGACCCTGATTTTGCGGCCTCAAGTGGAATGAACACCGCAATGCCCTGACTCGAAATAAGGCCGGATATCCCTGCAGTGTCTTGAATGCAGGCTCGTCTTGCATCTCCCAAGACGAAAGGATGTCTGAATCCCCTGTGGAGACCACAGAGATAGACCTAGTTTCCCACCTCATTGCGACCGGAGGCCTCACATCCTTTGAAAACTCCAGAGGTACTCGGAGATCAGTGCCTCCAAAGGAGACGATGCCTGACTCCTCTAGATATTTGATAAGAGTCCCAGGATTCCTGTGGCACGTGGAAAGGGACCCTTGGTCTCCCGCCTCACCGGGAGAGGCATCCCAATAGCCCTGCCAAGCCTCGAGGAAATTCCCGTGTTTTCCCTCGGAACTAGGCAGGAGTCCTGACGTCGCTGAATAAACACGTGTGTGGCAGGGCCATTCCCGTTGTAACTCGAGAATATACCCCAGGTTCCCTCCGCAACTCGAGAAAAACCATGAGACTTCCCCCTCGCCGCTAGATGAGGCCCGATTCCCCTGCACTGCGTGCAGAGCAATTCCGTGTTGGACATCACAGATGAAAGGAGTCTTGATTTCCTTGATGGCACTCCAGAGAAACCCCAAGAACACTGTTTCAAGGCTAGAGGGATCCTGAGGTCACTGTAGCAACACGAAAGAGCTCCGTGGATGAAGAATCAACTCGAGATGAGAGGTTAGTCCCTGGCTTCGACTCCAGAGGAATACCACCTTACCACAAGCACCTCAAGAGAAGGCTTCTCTCAGCTCTAGGTATGTGAGAGGGACCCTGAGTTAGCGGCCTCAAATGGAATGGACACCGCGATGCCCTGACTCGAAATAAGGCCTGATATCCCTGCAGTGACTTGAATGCAGGCTCGTCTTGCAACTCCCAAGACGAAAGGGTGTCTGAATCCCCTGCCGAGACCACAGAGAAAGACCTAGTTCCCCACCTCATCGCGACCGGAGGCCTCACATCCTTTGAAAACTCCAGAGGTACGCGGAGATCAGTGCCTCCAAAAGAGACGATGCCTGACTACTCGTGAAACTTCTTAGGAGTCCCAGGATTCCTGTGGCACGTGGCAAGGGACCCTTGGTCTCCCGCCTCAGCTGGAGAGGCGTCCCAATTTCCCTGCCAAGCCTCGAGGAGAATCAGGAGTTGTCCCTCGCAACTAGGCAGGAGTCCTGACGTCGCTGAACAAACACATGTGAGAAAGGGCCATCCCCGTCGTAACTCGAGAATATACCCCAGGTTCCCGCTGCAACTCGAGAAAAACCATTAGACTTCCTCCTCGCCGCGAGATGAGGTCCGATTCCCCAGCACTGCGTGCAGAGCAATTCCGTGTTGCACATCACACATGAAAGGAGCCTTGATTACCTTGATGGCACTCCAGAGAAACCCCAAGAACACTGTTTCAAGGCTCGAAGGATCCTGAGGTCACTGTAGCAACACGAAAGAGCTCCGGGACCAAGAATCACCTCGAGATGAGAGGTTAGTCCCTGGCTTCGACTCCAGAGGAATACCACCTTACCACAAGCACCTTAAGAGGAGGCTTCTCTCAGCTCTAGGTGTGTGAGAGGGACCCTGAGTTTGTGGCCTCAAGTGGAATGTACACCGCGATGCCCTGACACGAAATCAGGCCGGATATCCCTGCAATGACTTGAATGCAGGCTCGTCTTGCATCTCCCAAGATGAAAGGATTTCTGAATCCCCTGTGGAGACCACAGAAAAGACCTAGTTCCCCACCTCATCGCGACCGGAGTCCTCACATCCTTTGAAAACTCCAGAGGGAGGAGCCAAGATGGCGGAGGAGTAGGACGGGGAGACCACTTTCTCTCCTACAAATTCATCAAAGGAATAACTGAATGCAGAGCAAACCTCACAAAACAACTTCTGATCGCTAGCTGAGGTCATCAGGCGCCCAGAAAAGCAGACCATTGTCTTCGAAAGGAGGTAGGACAAAATATAAAAGATAAAAAGTGAGACAAAAGAGCTAAGGACAGAGTCCCGTCCCGGGAAGGGAGTCTTAGGCGGCCTTGCTTGGGCTAGGGTCCGGGCCTGAGGGCCCTGAGGACAATCGGAGGGAGCTTCTGTGAGGTGCCAACTTGAACTGTGGGAGACCAAAAGAGAGAAAATTAACCGGCCGGGACACACTGCCGGCCGTTCGCAGAACAAAGGGACAGAGAAAGTCCCAAGAAGAGGTCGCAGGCTGCGGACCCGCCCAGCCCCGCCGGAGGCAGGAGGCAGGGGGGAGGGGAAGGTCGCGGCGAGACACAGGGCGCAGGCACCCGACTGGCGCGGGCGGGGACTGGGGCTGGGGACGCAGAGGGCGGAAGGCGCGCGCACCCGACTGGCGTCAGCGGAAACTGAGACCGGGTCCGCGGAAGGGAGTGAGTGCGCCACACCTGGGGATAGTGCGCCCATCAAGCCCCTCGCTGCCTGGACCGCTCTGACGGGGAAGGCACAGAGAGCAGGCGCAGCTTTTCCTTCCGCGCTTTTGTGTAACACCCGAGGGCTGGAACCTAGCGCAGCGCGGGCGCGCTCCATATAGAACAGCCGGGAGCCTGAGCAGCGCAGACGGAGAAAGCAGCGTCAGCCCCTCCCGGCAGCGCCAGCCCGCCCCCGCAGGGCCAGCCCCTCTCCGCAGCGTCAGCCCCGCCCCGCAGCACCAGCCCCTCCCCGCAGCGTCAGCCCCGCCCCGCAGCGCAACGGAACTAGCTACCTGAATAAGAGTCCACCTCCGCCCGCCTGTGTCAGGGCGGAAATGAGGCTCTGAAGAGACCGGCAAACAGAAGTCAAATAAACAAAGGGAACCGCTTCAGAAGGGACTGGTGCAACAGATTAAAATCCCTGTAGAAAACACCGACTTCACCGGAAGGGCCCTGTAGATATCGAGAAGTGTAAGCTGGAACAAGGAGCTATCTGAAACTGAGCCGAACCCACACTGACCGCAACAGCTCCAGAGAAACTCCTAGATATATTTTTACTTTTTTTTTTCTAAGTAAGGAAAAAAAAAAAAATTTTTTTTTTCTTTTTATATTTTTTCTTTTTTATTTTTTCTCTTTTATTTTCCTTTAAAATTCCCTATTACTCCCCCATTACTCCTTAACTTTCATTTACATAGATTTTTATGATTTTTTTAATTAGGGGAAAAAAAAAATTTTTTTTTTTCTTTCTTTTTTTTTTTCTTTTTCTTTTTTTTCTTTTTTCTTCTTTTTTTTCCTTTCCGTTTTCTCTTTTATTTTCTATTTTTCTTTTTCTCTTATTTCTTTTAAAGTCCTCTAGTACTCCTCTACTACTCTTCATTTTCATTTTCACTACACTATAACCTTACCAAAAAAAAAAAAAGAAGCCCTATCTTTAAACCGAAGATTATTCTCTCCCAATCTTGACTCTCTGTTTTCTACCTCAGAACACCTCTATTTCCTCCTTTCCCCTTCTCTTCCCAATCCAATTCTGTGAATCCTTGTAGGTGTCTGAGATACGGAGAACACTCTGGGAACAGACAGCTGCGTAGATCTGTCTCTCTCCTCTTGAGTCCCCCTTTTTCTCCTCCTGCTCATCTCTATCTCCCTCCTCCCTTTTCTCCTGTTCATGTAACTCTGTGAACCTCTCTGGGTGTCCCTAACAGGGGAGAATCTTTTCGCCATTAACCTAGAAGTTTTATTATCAGTGCTGTATAGTTGGAGAAGTCCTGAGACTACAGGAAGAACAAAACTGAAATCCAGAGGCAGGAAACTTAAGCCCAAAACCTGAGAACACCAGAAAACTCCTGACTACATGGAACTTTAAGTAATAAGTGACCGTCCAAAAGCCTCCATACCTACACTGAAACCAACCACCACCCAAGAGCCAGTAAGTTTTAGAGCAAGATATACCACGCAAATTCTCCAGCAACACAGGAACATAGCCCCGAATGTCAACATACAGGCTGCCCAAGGTGACACCTAACACATAGACCCATCTCAAAACTCATTACTGGGCACTCCATTGCTCTCCATAAAGAAGAAATCAAGTTCCACGCACCAGTACACTGACGCAAGCTTCCCTAACCGGGAAACCTTGACAAGCCAATCGTCTAACCCCACCCACTGGGTAAATCCTCCACAATAAAAAGGAACCACAGACCTCCAGAATACAGAAAGTCCACTCCAGACACAGCAATCTAAACAAGATGAAAAGGCAAAGAAATACCCAACAGGTAAAGGAACATGAAAAATGCCCACCAAGTCAAACAAAAGAGGAGGAGATAGGGAATCTACCTGAAAAAGAATTTAGAATAATGATAATAAAAATGATCCAAAATCTTGAAAACAAAATGGAGTTACAGATAAATAGCCTGGAGACAAAGATTGAAAAGATACAAGAATTGTTTAATAAAGACCTAGAAGAAATAAAAAAGAGTCAATTAAAAATGAACAATGCAATGAATGAGATCAAAAACACTTTGGAGGGAACCAAGAGTAGAATAACGGAGGCAGAAGATAGGATAAGTGAGGTAGAAGATAAAATGGTGGAAATAAATGAAGCAGAGAGGAAAAAAGAAAAAAGGATCAAAAGAAATGAGGACAACCTCAGGGACCTCTGGGACACTGTGAAACGCCCCAACATTCGAATCATAGGAGTCCCAGAAGAAGAAGACAAAAAGAAAGGCCATGAGAAAATACTCGAGGAGATAATAGCTGAAAACTTCCCTAAAATGGGGAAGGAAATAGCCACTCAAGTCCAAGAAACCCAGAGAGTCCCAAACAGGATAAACCCAAGGCGAAACACCCCAAGACACATATTAATCAAACTGACAAAGATCAAACACAAAGAACAAATATTAAAAGCAGCAAGGGAAAAACAACAAATAACACACAAAGGGATTCCCATAAGGATAACAGCTGACCTATCAATAGAAACCCTCCAGGCCAGAAGGGAATGGCAGGACGTCCTGAAAGTAATGAAAGAGAATAACCTACAACCTAGATTACTGTATCCAGCAAGGATCTCATTCAGATATGAAGGAGAACTCAAAAGCTTTACAGATAAGCAAAAGCTGAGAGAATTCAGCACCACCAAACCAGCTCTTCAACAAATGCTAAAGGATCTTCTCTAGACAGGAAATGCAGAAAGGTTGTATAAACGTGAACCCAAAACAACAAAGTAAATGGCAACGGGACCACACCTATCAATAATTACCTTAAATGTAAATGGGTTGAATGCCCCAACCAAAAGACAAAGATTGGCTGAATGGATACAAAAACAAGACCCCTATATATGCTGTCTACAAGAGACCCACCTCAAAACAAGAGACACATACAGACTAAAAGTGAAGGGCTGGAAAAAAATATTTCATGCAAATGGAGACCAAAAGAAAGCAGGAGTCGCAATACTCATATCAGATAAAATAGACTTTCAAATAAAAGCTGTGAAAAGAGACAAAGAAGGACACTACATAATGATCAAAGGATCAATCCAAGAAGAAGATATAACAATTATAAATATATATGCACCCAACATAGGAGCACCGCAATATGTACGGCAAACACTAACGAGCATGAAAGAGGAAATTAATAGTAACACAATAATAGTGGGAGACTTTAATACCCCACTCACAACTATGGATAGATCAACTAAACAGAAAATTAACAAGGAAACACAAACTTTAAATGACACAATGGACCAGCTAGACCTAATTGATATCTATAGGACATTTCACCCCAAAACAAGCAACTTCACCTTTTTCTCAAGTGCACACGGAACCTTCTCCAGAATAGATCACATCCTGGGCCATAAATCTAGTCTTGGAAAATTCAAAAAAATTGAAATCATTCCAGTCATCTTTTCTGACCACAGTGCAGTAAGATTAGATCTCAATTACAGGAAAAAAATTGTTAAAAATTCAAACACATGGAGGCTAAATAACACGCTTCTGAATAACCAACAAATCATAGAAGAAATCAAAAAAGAAATCAAAATATGTATAGAAATGAATGAAAATGAAAACACAACAACCCAAAACCTATGGGACACTGTAAAAGCAGTGCTAAGGGGAAGGTTCATAGCATTACAGGCTTACATCAAGAAACAAGAAAAAAGCCAAATAAATAACCTAACTCTACACCTAAAGCAATTAGAGAAGGAAGAAATGAAGAACCCCAGGGTTAGCAGAAGGAAAGAAATCTTAAAAATTAAGGCAGAAATAAATGCAATAGAAACTAAAGAGACCATAGCAAAAATCAACAAATCTAAAAGCTGGTTTTTTGAAAAAATAAACAAAATTGACAAACCATTAGCAAGACTCATTAAGAAACAAAGAGAGAAGAACCAAATTAACAAAATTAGAAATGAAAATGGAGAGATCACAACAGACAACACTGAAATACAAAGGATCATAAGAGACTACTACCAGCAGCTCTATGCCAATAAAATGGACAACTTGGATGAAATGGACAAATTCTTAGAAAAGTATAACTTTCCAAAACTGAACCAGGAAGAAATAGAAGATCTTAACAGACCCATCACAGGCAAGGAAATCGAAACTGTAATCAAAAATCTTCCAGCAAACAAAAGCCCAGGACCAGATGGCTTCACAGCTGAATTCTACCAAAAATTTAGAGAAGAGCTAACACCTATCTTACTCAAACTCTTCCAGAAAATTGCAGAAGAAGGTAAACTTCCAAACTCATTCTATGAGGCCACCATCACCCTAATTCCAAAACCTGACAAAGATGCCACAAAAAAAGAAAACTACAGGCCAATATCACTGATGAACATAGATGCAAAAATCCTTAACAAAATTCTAGCAAACAGAATCCAACAACATATTAAAAAAATCATACACCACGACCAAGTGGGCTTTATCCCAGGAATGCAAGGATTCTTTAATATCCGCAAATCAATCAATGTAATACACCACATTAACAAATTGAAAGATAAAAACCATATGATTATCTCAATAGATGCAGAGAAAGCCTTTGACAAAATTCAACACTCATTTATGATTAAAACTCTCCAAAAAGCAGGACTAGAAGGAACATACCTCAACATAATAAAAGCTATATATGACAAACCCACAGCAAGCATCACCCTCAATGGTGAAAAATTGAAAGCATTTCCCCTGAAATCAGGAACAAGACAAGGGTGCCCACTCTCACCACTACTGTTCAACATAGTGTTGGAAGTTCTGGCCACAGCAATCAGAGCAGAAAAAGAAGTAAAAGGAATCCAGATAGGAAAAGAAGAAGTGAAACTCTCACTGTTTGCAGATGACATGATCCTCTACATAGAAAACCCTAAAGACTCTACCAGAAAATTACTAGAACTAATCAATGAATATAGTAAAGTTGCAGGATATAAAATTAACACACAGAAATCCCTTGCATTCCTATATACTAACAATGAAAAAACAGAAAGAGAAATTAAGGAAACAATACCATTCACCATTGCAACAAAAAGAATAAAATACTTAGGAGTATATCTACCTAAAGAAACAAAAGACCTATACATAGAAAACTATAAAACACTGATGAAAGAAATCAAAGAGGACACAAACAGATGGAGAAACATACCGTGTTCATGGATTGGAAGAATCAATATTGTCAAAATGGCTATTCTACCCAAAGCAATCTATAGATTCAATGCAATCCCTATCAAGCTACCAACGGTATTTTTCACAGAACTAGACCAAAGAATTTCACAATTTGTATGGAAATACAAAAAACCTCGAATAGCCAAAGTAATCTTGAAAAAGAAGAATGGAACTGGAGGAATCAACCTGCCTGACTTCAGACTCTACTACAAAGCCACAGTCATCAAGACAGTGTGGTACTGGCACAAAGACAGAAATATAGATCAATGGAACAGAATAGAAAGCCCAGAGATAAATCCACGAACCTATGGACACCTTATCTTTGACAAAGGAGGCAAGGATATACAATGGAAAAATGACAACCTCTTTAACAAGTGGTGCTGGGAAAACTTGTCAACCACTTGCAAAAGAATGAAACTAGAACACTTTCTAACACCATACACAAAAATAAACTCAAAATGGATTAAAGATCTAAATGTAAGACCAGAAACTATAAAACTCCTAGAGGAGAACATAGGCAAAACACTCTCCGACATAAATCACAGCAAGATCCTCTATGACCCACCTCCCAGAATATTGGAAATAAAAGCAAAACTAAACAAATGGGATCTAATGAAACTTAAAAGCTTTTGCACTACAAAAGAAACTATAAGTAAGGTGAAAAGACAGCCCTCAGATTGGGAGAAAATAATAGCAAATGAAGAAACAGACAAAGGATTAATCTCAAAAATATACAAGCAACTCCTGCAGCTCAATTCCAGAAAAATAAATGACCCAATCAAAAAATGGGCCAGAGAACTAAACAGACATTTCTCCAAAGAAGACATACAGATGGCTAACAAACACATGAAAAGGTGCTCAACATCACTCATTATTAGAGAAATGCAAATCAAAACCACAATGAGGTACCATTACACACCAGTCAGGATGGCTGCTATCCAAAAGTCTACAAGCAATAAATGCTGGAGAGGCTGTGGAGAAAAGGGAACCCTCTTACACTGTTGGTGGGAATGCAAACTAGTACAGCCACTATGGAAAACAGTGTGGAGATTCCTTAAAAAACTGGAAATAGAACTGCCATATGACCCAGCAATCCCACTTCTGGGCATACACACTGAGGAAACCAGATCTGAAAGAGACACATGCACCCCAATGTTCATCGCAGCACTGTTTATAATAGCCAGGACATGGAAGCAACCTAGATGCCCATCAGCAGATGAATGGATCAGGAAGCTGTGGTACATATACACCATGGAATTTTACTCAGCCGTCAAAAAGAATTCATTTGAACCAGTCCTAATGAGATGGATGAAACTGGAGCCCCTTATACAGAGTGAAGTAAGCCAGAAAGATAAAGAACATTACAGCATACTAACACATATATATGGAATTTAGAAAGATGGTAACGATAACCCTATATGCAAAACAGAAAAAGAGACACAGAAATACAGAACAGACTTTTGAACTCTGTGGGAGAAGGTGAGGGTGGGATGTTTCAAAAGAACAGCATGTATACTATCTATGGTGAAACAGATCACCAGCCCAGGTGGGATGCACGAGACAAGTGCTCCAGCCTGGTGCACTGGGAAGACCCAGAGGAATCGGGTGGAGAGGGAGATGGGAGGGGGGATCGGGATGGGGAATAAGTGTAAATCTATGGCTGATTCATATCAATGTATGACAAAACCCACTGAAATGTTGTGAAGCAATTAGCCTCCAACTAATAAAAAAATTAAAAAAAAAAAAAAAAAGAAAACTCCAGAGGTACGCGGAGATAAGTGCCTCCAAAGGAGACGATGCCTGACTTCTCGTGAAACTTGATAGGAGTCCCAGGATTCCTGTGGCACGTGGAAAGGGACCCTTGGTCTCCCGCCTCAGCTGGATAGGCGTCCCAATTGGCCTGCCAAGCCTCGAGGAGAATCCCGAGTTGTCCCTCGCAACTAGGCAGGACTCCTCACGTCACTGAACAAACACGTGGGTGGAAGGGCCATCCCCGTTGTAACTCGAGAATATACCCCAGGTTCCCGCTGCAACTCGAGAGAAACCATTAGAATTCCTCCTGCCGCGAGATGAGGCCCGATTCCCCTGCACTGCGTGCAGAGTAATTCCGTGTTGCATATCACACATGAAAGGAGCCTTGATTTCCTTGATGGCACTCCAGAGAAACCCCAAGAACACTGTTTCAAGGCTAGAGGGATCCTGAGGTCACTGTAGCAACACAAAAGAGCTCCGTGGACCAAAAATTAACTCGAGATGAGAGGTTAGTCCCTGGCTTCGACTCCAGAGGAATACCACCTTACCACAAGCACCTCAAGAGAAGGCTTCTCTCAGCTCTAGGTATGTGAGAGGGACCCTGAGTTTGCGGCCTCAAGTGGAATGGACACTGCGATGCCCTGACTCGAAATAAGGCCGGATATCCCCGCAGTGACTTGAATGCAGGCTCGTCTTGCATCTCCCAAGACGAAAGGATGTCTGAATCCCCTGTGGAGACCACAGAGAAAGACCTAGTTTCCCACCTCATCGCGACCGGAGGCCTCACATCCTTTGAAAACTCCAGAGGTACTCGGAGATCAGTGCCTCCAAAGGAGACGATGCCTGACTCCTCGAGATATTTGATAAGAGTCCCAGGATTCCTGTGGCACGTGGAAAGGGACCCTTGGTCTCCCGCCTCACCGGGAGAGGCATCCCAATAGCCCTGCCAAGCCTCGAGGAACTTCTCGTGTTGTCCCTCGGAACTAGGCAGGAGTCCTGACGTCGCTGAAAAAACACGTGTGTGGCAGGGCCATCCCCGTCGTAACTCGAGAATATACCCCAGGTTCCCTCCGCAACTCGAGAAAAACCATGAGACTTCCCCCTCGCCGCTAGATGAGGCCCGATTCCCCTGCACTGCGTGCAGAGCAATTCCGTGTTGGACATCACAGATGAAAGGAGTCTTGATTTCCTTGATGGCACTCCAGAGAAACCCCAAGAACACTGTTTCAAGGCTAGAGGGATCCTGAGGTCACTGTAGCAACACGAAAGAGCTCCGTGGACCAAAAATCAACTCGAGATGAGAGGTTAGTCCCTGGCTTCGACTCCAGAGGAATACCACCTTACCACAAGCACCTCAAGAGGAGGCTTCTCTCAGCTCTAGGTATGTGAGAGGGACCCTGATTTTGCGGCCTCAAGTGGAATGGACACCGCGATGCCCTGACTCGAAATCAGGCCGGATATCCCTGCAGTGACTTGAATGCAGGCTCGTCTTCCAACTCCCAAGATGAAAGGATGTCTGAATCCCCTGTGGAGACCACAGAAAAAGACCTAGTTCCCCACCTCATCGCGACCGGAGGCCTCACATCCTTTGAAAACTCCAGAGGTACGTGGAGATCAGTGCGTCCAAAGGAGACGATGCCTGACTCCTCGTGAAACTTGATAGGAGTCCCAGGATTCCTGTGGCACGTGGCAAGGGACACTTGGTCTCCCGCCTCAGATGGAGAGGCGTCCCAATTGCCCTGGCAAGCCTCGAGGAGAATCCCGAATTGTCCCTGGTAACTAGGCAGGAGTCCTCATGTCACTGAACAAACACGTGGGTGGAAGGGCCGTCCCCGTTGTAACTCGAGAATATACCCCAGGTTCCCGCCGCAACTCGAGAAAACCATGAGACTTCCCCCTCGCCGCGAGATGAGGCCCGATTACCCTGCACTGCGTGCAGAGCAATTCCGTGTTGGACATCACAGATGAAAGGAGCCTTGATTTCCTTGATGGCACTCCAGAGAAACCCCAAGAACACTGTTTCAAGGCTACAGGGATCCTGAGGTCTCTGTGGCAACACGAAAGAGCTCCGTGGATGCAGAATCAACTCGAGATGAGAGGGTAGTCCCTGGCTTCGACTCCAGAGGAATACCACCTTACCACAAGCACCTCAAGAGGAGGCTTCTCTCAGCTCTAGGTATGTGAGAGGGACCCTGAGTTAGTGGCCTCAAGTGGAATGGACACCGCGATGCCCTGACTCGAAATAAGGCCGGATATCCCTGCAGTGACTTGAATGCAGGCTCATCTTGCATCTCCCAAGACGAAAGGATGTCTGAATCCCCTGTGGAGACCACAGAGAAAGACCTAGTCTCCCACCTCATCGCGACCGTAGGCCTCACATCCTTTGAAAACTCAAGAGGTACGCGGAGATAAGTGCCTCCAAAGGAGACGATGTCTGATTCCTCGTGAAACTTGATAGGAGTCCCAGGATTCCTGTGGCACGTGGCAAGGGACCCTTGGTCTCCCGCCTCAGCTGGAGAGGCCTCCCAATTGCCCGGCCAAGCCTCGAGGAGAATCCCGAGTTGTCCCTCGCAACTAGGCAGGTGTCCTGACGTCGTTGAACAAACACGTGTGTGGAATGGCCATCCCCGTCGTAACTCGAGAATATACCCCAGGTTCCCGCCGCAACTCGAGAAAAACCATGAGACTTCCCCCTCGCCGCGAGAGGAGGCGCGATTCCCCTGCACTGCGTGCAGAGCAATTCCGTGTTGCACATCAAACATGAAAGGAGCCTTGATTTCCTTGATGGCACTCCAGAGAAACCCCAAGAACACTGTTTCAAGGCTAGAGGGATCCTGAAGTCACTGTAGCAACACGAAAGAGATCCGTGGACCACAAATCAACTCGAGATGAGAGGTTAGTCCCTGGCTTCGACTCCAGAGGAATACCACCTTACCACAAGCACCTCAAGAGGAGTCTTCTCTCAGCTCGAGCTATGTGAGAGGGACCCTGAGTTTGCGGCCTCAAGTGGAATGGACACCGCAATGCCCTGACTCGAAATAAGGCCGGATATCCCTGCAGTGACTTGAATGCACGCTCGTCTTGCATCTCCCAAGACGAAAGGATGTCTGAATCCCTTGTGGAGACCAAAGAGAAAGACCTAGTTCCCCACCTCATCGCGACCGGAGGCCCCACATCCTTTGAAAATTCCAGAGGTACGCGGAGATCAGTGCCTCCAAAGGAGACGATGCCTGACTCCTCGTGAAAATTGATAGGAGTCCCAGGATTCCTGTGACACGTGGAAAGGGACCCTTCGTCTCACGCCTCAGCTGGATAGGCGCCCAAATTGCCCTGCCAAGCATCGAGGAGAATCCCGAGTTGTCCCTGGCAACTAGGCAGGAGTCCTGACGTCACTGAACAAAAACGTGGGTGGAAGGGCCATCGCCGTTGTAACTCGAGAATATACCCCAGGTTTCCGCCACAACTCGAGAAAACCATGAGACTTCCCCCTCGCTGCGAGATGAGGCCCGATTCCCCTGCACTGCGTGCAGAGCAATTCCGTGTTGCTTATCACACATGAAAGGAGCCTTGATTTCCTTGATGGCACTCCAGAGAAACCCCAAGAACACTGTTTCAAGGCTAGAGGGATCCTGAGGTCACTGTAGCAACAAGAAACAGATCCGTGGGCCAAAAATCAAGTCAAGATGAGAGGTTAGTCCCTGGCTTCGATTCCAGAGGAATACCACCTTATCACAAGCACCTCAAGAGAAGGCTTCTCTCAGCTCTAGGTATGTGAGAGGGACCCTGAGTTTGCGGCCACAAGTGGAATGGACACCGCGATGCCCTGACTCGAAATAAGGCCGGATATCCCTGCAGTGACTTGAATGCAGGCTCGTCTTGCATCTCCCATGACGAAAGGATGTCTGAATCCGCTGTGGAGACCACAGAGAAAGACCTAGTTCTCCACCTCACCGCGACCGGAGGCCTCACATCCTTTGAAAACTCCCGAGGTATGGGGAGATCAGTGCCTCAAAAGGAGATGATGCCTGACTTCACGTGATGTTTGATAGGAGTCCCAGGATTCCTGTGGCATGTGGAAAGGGACCCTTGGTCTCCCGCCTCACCTGGAGAGGCATCCCAGTTGCCCTGCCAAGCCTCGAGGAGATTCCCGTTTTGTCCCACACAACTAGGCAGGAGTCCTGACGTCGCTGAGCAAACACATGTGTGGCAGAGCCATTCCCGTAGTAATTCGAGAATATACCCCAGGTTCCCGCCGCAACTCGAGAAAAACCATGAGACTTCCCCCTCGCGCTAGATGAGGCCCGATTCCCCTGCACTGCGTGCAGAGCAATTTCGTGATGCACATCACACATGAAAGGAGTCTTAATTTCCTTTATGGCACTCCAGAGAAACCCCAAGAACACTGTTTCAAGACTAGAGGGATCCTGAGGTCACTGTAGCAACACGAAAGAGCTCCGTGGAGCAAGAATCAACTCGAGGTGAGAGGTTAGTCCCTTGCTTCGACTCCAGAGGAATACCACCTTACCACAAGCACCTCAAGAGGAGGCTTCTCTCAGCTCTAGGTATGTGAGAGGGACCCTGAGTTTGCGGCCTCAAATGGAATGGACACCGCGATGCCCTGACTCGAAATAAGGCCGGATATCCCTGCAGTGACTTGAATGCAGGCTCGTCTTGCATCTCCCAAGATGAAAGGATGTCTGAATCCCCTGTGGAGACCACAGAGAAAGACCTAGTCTCCCACCTCATCGCGACCGTAGGCCTCACATCCTTTGAAAACTCCAGAGGTACGCGGAGATAAGTGCCTCCAAAGGAGACGATGTCTGATTCCTCGTGAAACTTGATAGGAGTCCCAGGATTCCTGTGGCACGTGGCAAGGGACCCTTGGTCTCCCGCCTCAGCTGGAGAGGCGTCCCAATTGCCCTGCCAAGCCTCGAGGAGAATCAGGAGTTGTCCCTCGCAACTAGGCAGGAGTCCTGACGTGGCTGAACAAACACGTGGGTGGAAGGGCCATCCCCGTCATAACTCGAGAATATACCCCAGGTTTCCGCTGCAACTCGAGAAAAACCATGAGACTTCCCCCTCGCCGCGAGATGAGGCCCGATTCCCCTGCACTGCATGCAGAGCAATTCCGTGTTGCACATCACACATGAAAGGAGCCTTGATTACCTAGATGGCACTCCAGAGAAACCCCAAGAACACTGTTTCAAGGCTAGAAGGATCCTGAGGTCACTGTAGCAACAGGAAAGAGCTCCGTGGACCAAGAATCAACTCGAGATGAGAGGTTAGTCCCTGGCTTCAACTCCAGAGGAATACCACCTTACCACAAGCACCTTAATAGGAGGCTTCTCTCAGCTCTAGGTATGTGAGAGGGACCCTGAGTTTGCGGCCTCAAGTGGAATGGACACCGCAATGCCGTGATTCGAAATCAGGGCGCATATCCCTGCAGTGACTTAATGCAGGCTCGTCGTGCATCTCCCAAGATGAAAGGATGTCTGAATCCCCTGTGGAGACCCCAGAGAAAGACCTAGTTCCCCACCTCATCGCGACCGGAGGCCTCACATCCTTTGAAAACTCCAGAGGTACGCGGAGATCAGTGCCTCCAAAGGAGACGATGCCTGACTCCTCGTGAAACTTGATATGAGTCCCAGGATTCCTGTGGCACGTGGCAAGGGACCCTTGGTCTCCCGCCTCAGCTGGAGAGGCATCCCATTTGCCCTGCCAAGCCTCGAGGAGAATCCCGAGTTGTCCCTCGCAACTAGGCAGGTGTCCTGACGTCGCTGAACAAACACGTGGGTGGAAGGGCCATCCCCGTCGTAACTCGAGAATATACCCCAGGTTCCCACTGCAACTCGAGAAAAACCATTAGACTTCCTCCTCGCCGCGAGATGAGGCCCGATTCCCCTGCACTGCGTGCAGAGCAATTCCGTGTTGCACATCACACATGAAAGGAGCCTTGATTACCTTGATGGCACTCCAGAGAAACCCCAGAACACTGTTTCAAGGCTAGAAGGATCCTGACGTCACTGTAGCAACACGAAAGAGCTCCGTGCACCAAGAATCAACTCGAGATGAGAGGTTAGTCCCTGGCTTCGACTCCAGAGGAATACCACCTTACCACAAGCACCTTAATAGGAGGCTTCTCTCAGCTCTAGGTATGTGAGAGGGACCCTGAGTTTGCGGCCTCAAGTGGAATGGACAACGCGATGCCCTGACTCGAAATCAGGCCGCATATCCCTGCAGTGACTTGAATGCAGGCTCGTCTTGCATCTCCCAAGATGAAAGGATGTCTGAATGCCCTGTGGAGACCCCAGAGAAAGACCTAGTTCCCCACCTCATCGCGACCGGAGGCCTCACATCCTTTGAAAACTCCAGAGGTACGCGGAGATCAGTGCCTCCAAAGGAGACGATGCCTGACTCCTCGTGAAACTTGATATGAGTCCCAGGATTCCTGTGGCACTTGGCATGGGACCCTTGGTCTCCCGCCTCAGCTGGAGAGGCGTCCCAATTGCCCTGCCAAGCCTCGAGGAGAATCCCGAGTTGTCCCTCGCAACTAGGCAGGTGTCCTGACGTCGTTGAACAAACACGTGTGTGGAATGGCCATCCCCGTCGTAACTCGAGAATATACCCCAGGTTCCCGCCGCAACTCGAGAAAAATCATGAGACTTCCCCCTCGCCGCGAGAGGAGGCGCGATTCCCCTGCACTGCGTGCAGAGCAATTCCGTGTTGCACATCAAATATGAAAGGAGCCTTGATTTCCTTGATGGCACTCCAGAGAAACCCCAAGAACACTGTTTCAAGGCTAGAGGGATCCTGAAGTCACTGTAGCAACACGAAAGAAATCCGTGGACCACAAATCAACTCGAGATGAGAGGTTAGTCCCTGGCTTCGACTCCAGAGGAATACCACGTTACCACAAGCACCTCAAGAGGAGTCTTCTCTCAGCTCGAGCTATGTGAGAGGGACCCTGAGTTTGCGGCCTCAAGTGGAATGGACACCGCGATGCCCTGACTCGAAATAAGGCCGGATATCCCTGCAGTGACTTGAATGCACGCTCGTCTTGCATCTCCCAAGACGAAAGGATGTCTGAATCCCCTGTGGAGACCAAAGAGAAAGACCTAGTTCCCCACCTCATCGCGACCGGAGGCCTCACATCCTTTGAAAATTCCAGAGGTACGCGGAGATCAGTGCCTCCAAAGGAGACGATGACTGACTCCTCGTGAAAATTGATAGGAGTCCCAGGATTCCTGTGACACGTGGAAAGGGACCCTTGGTCTCACGCCTCAGCTGCATAGGCGCCCAAATTGCCCTGCCAAGCCTCGAGGAGAATCCCGAGTTGTCCCTGGCAACTAGGCAGGAGTCCTGACGTCACTGAACAAAAACGTGGGTGGAAGGGCCATCGCAGTTGTAACTCGAGAATATACCCCAGGTTTCCGCCACAACTCGAGAAAACCATGAGACTTCCCCCTCGCTGCGAGATGAGGCCCGATTCCCCTGCACTGCATGCAGAGCAATTCCGTGTTGCTTATCACACATGAAAGGAGCCTTGATTTCCTTGATGGCACTCCAGAGAAACCCCAAGAACACTGTTTCAAGGCTAGAGGGATCCTGAGGTCACTGTAGCAACAAGAAACAGATCCGTGGGCCAAAAATCAAGTCAAGATGAGAGGTTAGTCCCTGGCTTCGATTCCAGAGGAATACCACCTTACCACAAGCACCTCAAGAGGAGGCTTCTCTCAGCTCTAGGTATGTGAGAGGGACCCTGAGCTTGCGGCCTCAAGTGGAATGGACACCGCGATGCCCTGACTCGAAATAAGGCCGGATATCCCTGCAGTGACTTGAATGCAGGCTCGTCTTGCATCTCCCATGACGAAAGGATGTCTGAATCCGCTGTGGAGACCACAGAGAAAGACCTAGTTCTCCACCTCACCGCGACCGGAGGCCTCACATCCTTTGAAAACTCCCGAGGTATGGGGAGATCAGTGCCTCAAAAGGAGATGATGCCTGACTTCACGAGATATTTGATAGGAGTCCCAGGATTCCTGTGGCATGTGGAAAGGGACCCTTGGTCTCCCGCCTCACCTGGAGAGGCATCCCAGTTGCCCTGCCAAGTCTCGAGGAGATTCCCGTGTTGTCCCACACAACTAGGCAGGAGTCCTGACGTTGCTGAGCAAACACATGTGTGGCAGGGCCATTCCCGTAGTAATTCGAGAATATACCCCAGGTTCCCGCCGCAACTCGAGAAAAACCATGAGACTTCCCCCTCGCGCTAGATGAGGCCCGATTCCCCTGCACTGCATGCAGAGCAATTTCGTGATGCACATCACACATGAAAGGAGTCTTAATTTCCTTTATGGCACTCCAGAGAAACCCCAAGAACACTGTTTCAAGACTAGAGGGATCCTGAGGTCACTGTAGCAACACGAAAGAGCTCCGTGGAGCAAGAATCAACTCTAGATGAGAGGTTAGTCCCTTGCTTCGACTCCAGAGGAATACCACCTTACCAATAGCACCTCAAGAGGAGGCTTCTCTCAGCTCTAGGTATGTGAGAGGGACCCTGAGTTTGCGGCCTCAAATGGAATGGACACCGTGATGCCCTGACTCGAAATAAGGCCGGATATCCCTGCAGTGACTTGAATGCAGGCTCGTCTTGCATCTCCCAAGACGAAAGGATGTCTGAATCCCCTGTGGAGACCACAGAGAAAGCCCTAGTCTCCCACCTCATCGCGACCGTAGGCCTCACATCCTTTGAAAACTCCAGAGGTACGCGGAGATAAGTGCCTCCAAAGGAGACGATGTCTGATTCCTCGTGAAACTTGATAGGAGTCCCAGGATTCCTGTGGCACGTGGCAAGGGACCCTTGGTCTCCCCCCACAGCTGGAGAGGCGTCCCAATTGCGCTGCCAAGCCTCGAGGAGAATCCCGAGTTGTCCCTCGCAACTAGGCAGGAGTCCTGACGTCGCTGAACAAACACGTGGGTGGAAGGGATATCCCCGTCATAACTCGAGAATATACCCCAGGTTCCCACCGCAACTCGAGAAAAACCATGAGACTTCCGCCTCGCCACGAGATGAGGCCCGATTCCCCTGCACTGCGTGCAGAGCAATTCCGTGTTGCACATCACACATGAAAGGAGCCTTGATTTCCTTGATGGCACTCCAGAGAAACCCCAAGAACACTGTTTCTAGGCTAGAGGGATCCTGAGGTCACTGTAGCAACACGAAAGAGCTCCGTGGACCAAAAATCAACTCGAGATGAGAGGTTAGTCCCTGGCTTCGACTCCAAAGGAATACCACCTTTCCAGAAGCACCTCAAGAGGAGTCTTCTCTCAGCTCTAGCTATGTGAGAGGGACCCTGAGTTTGCGGCCTCAAGTGGAATGGACACCGCGATGCCCTGACTCGAAATAAGGCCGGGTATCCCTGCAGTGACTTGAATGCAGGTTCGTCTTGCATCTCCCAAGACGAAAGGATGTCTGAATCCCCTGTGGGGACCACAGAGAAAGACCTAGTTCCCCACCTCATCGCGACCGGAGGCCTCACATCCTTTGAAAACTCCAGAGGTACGCGGAGATCAGTGCCTCCAAAGGAGACAATGCCTGACTCCGCATGAAACTTGATAGGAGTCCCAGGATTCCTGTGGCACGTGGAAAGGGACCCTTGGTCTCCCGCCACAGCTGGAGAGGCGTCCCAATTGCCCTGCCAAGCCTCGAGGAGAATTCCGAGTTTTCCCTCGCAAGTAGGCAGGAGTCCTGACGTCGCTGAACAAACACGTGTGTGGAAGGGCCATCCCCGTCGTAACTCGAGAATATACCCCAGGTTCCCGCCGCAACTCGAGAAAAACCATGAGACTTCCCCCTCGCCGCGAGATGAGGCCTGATTCACCTGCACTGCGTGCAGAGCAATGCCGTGTTGCACATCACACAGGAAAGGAGCCTTGATTTCCTTGATGGCACTCCAGAGAAAGCCCAAGAACACTGTTTCAAGGCTAGAGGGATCCTGAGGTCACTGTAGCCACACGAAAGAGCTCCGTGGACCAAAAATCAACTCAAGATGAGAGGTTAGTGCCTGGCTTCGACTCCAGAGGAATACCACCTTACCACAAGCACCTCAAGAGGAGGCTTCTCTCAGCTCTAGGTATGTGAGAGGGACCCTGAGTTTGCGGCCTCAAGTGGAATGGACACCACGATGCCCTGACTCGAAATAAGGCCGGATATGCCTGCAGTGACTTGAATGCAGGCTCGTCTTGCATCTCCCAAGATGAAAGGATGTCTGAATCCCCTGTGAAGACCACAGAGAAAGACCTAGTTCCCGACCTCCTCGCGACTGGAGGCCTCACATCCTTTGAAAACTCCAGAGGGACGCGGAGATCAGTGCCTCCAAAGGAGACGATGCCTGACTCCTCGTGAAACTTGATAGGAGTCCCAGGATTCCTGTGGCACGTGGAAAGGGACCCTTGGTCTCCCGCCTCAGCTGGAGAGGCGTCCCAATTGCCCTGCCAAGCCTCGAGGAGAATCCCGAGTTGTCCCTCGCAACTAGGCAGGAGTCCTGACGTCACTGAACAAACACGTGTGTGGAAGGGCCATCCCCGTCGTAACTCGAGAATATACCCCAGGTTTCCTCCGCAACTCGAGAAAAACCATGAGACTTCCCCCTCGCCGCGAGATGAGACCTGATTCACCTGCACTGCGTGCAGAGCAATGCCGTGTTGCACATCACACAGTTAAGGAGCCTTGATTTCCTTGATGGCACTCCAGAGAAAGCCCAAGAACGCTGTTTCAAGGCTAGAGGGATCCTGAGATCGCTGTAGCAACAGGAAAGAGCTCCGTGGACCAAAAATCAACTCGAAATGAGAGGTTAATCCCTGGCTTCGACTCCAGAGGAATACCACCTTACCACAAGCACCTCAAGAGGAGGCTTCTCTCAGCTCTTGGTATGTGAGAGGGACCCTGAGTTTGCGGCCTCAAGTGGAATGGACACTGCGATGCCCTGACTCGAAATAAGGCCGGATATCCCTGCAGTGACTTGAATGCAGGCTCGTCTTGCATCTCCCAAGACGAAAGGTTGTCTGAATCCACTGTGGAGACCACAGAGAAAGACCTAGTTCCCCACCTCATCGCGACCGGAGGCCTGACATCCTTTGAAAACTCCAGACGTACGCGGAGATCAGTGCCTCCAAAGGAGACGATGCCTGACTCCTCGTGAAACTTGATAGGAGTCCCAGGATTCCTGTGGCACGTGGAAAGGGACCCTTGGTCTCCCGCCTCAGCTGGAGAGGCGTCCCAATTGCCCTGCCAAGCCTCGAGGAGAATCCCGAGTTGTCCCTCGCAACTAGGCAGGAGTCCTGACGTCGCTGAACAAACACGTGTGTGGAAGGGCCATCCCCGTCGTAACTCGAGAATATACCCCAGGTTTCCTCCGCAACTCGAGAAAAACCATGAGACTTCCCCCTCGCCGCGAGATGAGGCCTGATTCACCTGCACTGCGTGCAGAGCAATGCCGTGTTGCACATCATACAGGAAAGGAGCCTTGATTTCCTTGATGGCACTCCAGAGAAACCCAAGAACACTGTTTCAAGGCTAGAGGGATCCTGAGGTCACTGTAGCAACACGAAAGAGCTCCGTGGACCAAAAATCAACTCGAGATGAGAGGTTAGTCCCTGGCTTCGACTCCAAAGGAATACCACCTTTCCAGAAGCACCTCAAGAGGAGTCTTCTCTCAGCTCTAGCTATGTGAGAGGGACCCTGAGTTTGCGGCCTCAAGTGGAATGGACACCGCGATGCCCTGACTCGAAATAAGGCCGGGTATCCCTGCAGTGACTTGAATGCAGGTTCGTCTTGCATCTCCCAAGACGAAAGGATGTCTGAATCCCCTGTGGGGACCACAGAGAAAGACCTAGTTCCCCACCTCATCGCGACCGGAGGCCTCACATCCTTTGAAAACTCCAGAGGTACGCGGAGATCAGTGCCTCCAAAGGAGACAATGCCTGACTCCGCATGAAACTTGACAGGAGTCCCAGGATTCCTGTGGCACGTGGAAAGGGACCCTTGGTCTCCCGCCACAGCTGGAGAGGCGTCCCAATTGCCCTGCCAAGCCTCGAGGAGAATTCCGAGTTTTCCCTCGCAAGTAGGCAGGAGTCCTGACGTCGCTGAACAAACACGTGTGTGGAAGGGCCATCCCCGTCGTAACTCGAGAATATACCCCAGGTTCCCGCCGCAACTCGAGAAAAACCATGAGACTTCCCCCTCGCCGCGAGATGAGGCCTGATTCACCTGCACTGCGTGCAGAGCAATGCCGTGTTGCACATCACACAGGAAAGGAGCCTTGATTTCCTTGATGGCACTCCAGAGAAAGCCCAAGAACACTGTTTCAAGGCTAGAGGGATCCTGAGGTCACTGTAGCCACACGAAAGAGCTCCGTGGACCAAAAATCAACTCAAGATGAGAGGTTAGTGCCTGGCTTCGACTCCAGAGGAATACCACCTTACCACAAGCACCTCAAGAGGAGGCTTCTCTCAGCTCTAGGTATGTGAGAGGGACCCTGAGTTTGCGGCCTCAAGTGGAATGGACACCACGATGCCCTGACTCGAAATAAGGCCATATGCCTGCAGTGACTTGAATGCAGGCTCGTCTTGCATCTCCCAAGATGAAAGGATGTCTGAATCCCCTGTGAAGACCACAGAGAAAGACCTAGTTCCCGACCTCCTCGCGACTGGAGGCCTCACATCCTTTGAAAACTCCAGAGGGACGCGGAGATCAGTGCCTCCAAAGGAGACGATGCCTGACTCCTCGTGAAACTTGATAGGAGTCCCAGGATTCCTGTGGCACGTGGAAAGGGACCCTTGGTCTCCCGCCTCAGCTGGAGAGGCGTCCCAATTGCCCTGCCAAGCCTCGAGGAGAATCCCGAGTTGTCCCTCGCAACTAGGCAGGAGTCCTGACGTCACTGAACAAACACGTGTGTGGAAGGGCCATCCCCGTCGTAACTCGAGAATATACCCCAGGTTTCCTCCGCAACTCGAGAAAAACCATGAGACTTCCCCCTCGCCGCGAGATGAGGCCTGATTCACCTGCACTGCGTGCAGAGCAATGCCGTGTTGCACATCACACAGTTAAGGAGCCTTGATTTCCTTGATGGCACTCCAGAGAAAGCCCAAGAACGCTGTTTCAAGGCTAGAGGGATCCTGAGATCGCTGTAGCAACAGGAAAGAGCTCCGTGGACCAAAAATCAACTCGAAATGAGAGGTTAATCCCTGGCTTCGACTCCAGAGGAATACCACCTTACCACAAGCACCTCAAGAGGAGGCTTCTCTCAGCTCTTGGTATGTGAGAGGGACCCTGAGTTTGCGGCCTCAAGTGGAATGGACACTGCGATGCCCTGACTCGAAATAAGGCCGGATATCCCTGCAGTGACTTGAATGCAGGCTCGTCTTGCATCTCCCAAGACGAAAGGTTGTCTGAATCCACTGTGGAGACCACAGAGAAAGACCTAGTTCCCCACCTCATCGCGACCGGAGGCCTGACATCCTTTGAAAACTCCAGACGTACGCGGAGATCAGTGCCTCCAAAGGAGACGATGCCTGACTCCTCGTGAAACTTGATAGGAGTCCCAGGATTCCTGTGGCACGTGGAAAGGGACCCTTGGTCTCCCGCCTCAGCTGGAGAGGCGTCCCAATTGCCCTGCCAAGCCTCGAGGAGAATCCCGAGTTGTCCCTCGCAACTAGGCAGGAGTCCTGACGTCGCTGAACAAACACGTGTGTGGAAGGGCCATCCCCGTCGTAACTCGAGAATATACCCCAGGTTTCCTCCGCAACTCGAGAAAAACCATGAGACTTCCCCCTCGCCGCGAGATGAGGCCTGATTCACCTGCACTGCGTGCAGAGCAATGCCGTGTTGCACATCATACAGGAAAGGAGCCTTGATTTCCTTGATGGCACTCCAGAGAAACCCAAGAACACTGTTTCAAGGCTAGAGGGATCCTGAGGTCACTGTAGCAACACGAAAGAGCTCCGTGGACCAAAAATCAACTCGAGATGAGAGGTTAGTGCCTGGCTTCGACTCCAGAGGAATACCACCTTACCACAAGCACCTCAAGAGGAGGCTTCTCTCAGCTCTAGGTATGTGAGAGGGACCCTGAGTTTGCGGCCTCAAGTGGAATGGACACCACGATGCCCTGACTCGAAATAAGGCCGGATATGCCGGCAGTGACTTGAATGCAGGCTCGTCTTGCATCTCCCAAGGCGAAAGGATGTCTGAATCCACTGTGGAGACCACAGAGAAAGACCTAGTTCCCCACCTCATCACGACCGGAGGCCTCACATCCTTTGAAAACTCCAGAGGGACGCGGAGATCAGTGCCTCCAAAGGAGACGATGCCTGACACCTCGTGAAACTTGATAGGAGTCCCAGGATTCCTGTGGCACGTGGAAAGGGACACTTGGTCTCCCGCCTCAGATGGAGAGGCGTCCCAATTGCCCTGCCAAGCCTCGAGGAGAATCCCGAGTTGTCCCTCGCAACTAGGCAGGAGTCCTGACGTCGCTGAACAAACACGTGTGTGGAAGGGCCATCCCCGTTTAACTCGAGAATATACCCCAGGTTCCTGCCGCAACTCGAGAAAAACCATGAGACTTCCCCCTCGCCGCGAGATGAGGCCCGATTCCCCTGCACTGCGTACAGAGCAATGCCGTGTTGCACATCACACAGGAAAGGAGCCTTGATTTCCTTGATGGCACTCCAGAGAAAGCCCAACAACACTGTTTCAAGGCTAGAGGGATCCTGAGGTCACTGTAGCAACACAAAAGAGCTCCGTGGACCAAAAATCAAGTCGAGCTGAGAGGTTAGTCCCTGGCTTCGACTCCAGAGGAATACCACCTTACCACAAGCACCTCAAGAGGAGGCTTCTCTCAGCTCTAGGTATGTGAGAGGGACCCTGAGTTTGCGGCCTCAAGTGGAATGGACACCACGATGCCCTGACTCGAAATAAGGCCGGATATGCCTGCAGTGACTTGAATGCAGGCTCGTCTTGCATCTCCCAAGATGAAAGGATGTCTGAATCCCCTGTGAAGACCACAGAGAAAGACCTAGTTCCCGACCTCCTCGCGACTGGAGGCCTCACATCCTTTGAAAACTCCAGAGGGACGCGGAGATCAGTGCCTCCAAAGGAGACGATGCCTGACTCCTCGTGAAACTTGATAGGAGTCCCAGGATTCCTGTGGCACGTGGAAAGGGACCCTTGGTCTCCCGCCTCAGCTGGAGAGGCGTCCCAATTGCCCTGCCAAGCCTCGAGGAGAATCCCGAGTTGTCCCTCGCAACTAGGCAGGAGTCCTGACGTCACTGAACAAACACGTGTGTGGAAGGGCCATCCCCGTCGTAACTCGAGAATATACCCCAGGTTTCCTCCGCAACTCGAGAAAAACCATGAGACTTCCCCCTCGCCGCGAGATGAGGCCTGATTCACCTGCACTGCGTGCAGAGCAATGCCGTGTTGCACATCACACAGTTAAGGAGCCTTGATTTCCTTGATGGCACTCCAGAGAAAGCCCAAGAACGCTGTTTCAAGGCTAGAGGGATCCTGAGATCGCTGTAGCAACAGGAAAGAGCTCCGTGGACCAAAAATCAACTCGAAATGAGAGGTTAATCCCTGGCTTCGACTCCAGAGGAATACCACCTTACCACAAGCACCTCAAGAGGAGGCTTCTCTCAGCTCTAGGTATGTGAGAGGGACCCTGAGTTTGCGGCCTCAAGTGGAATGGACACTGCGATGCCCTGACTCGAAATAAGGCCGGATATCCCTGCAGTGACTTGAATGCAGGCTCGTCTTGCATCTCCCAAGACGAAAGGTTGTCTGAATCCACTGTGGAGACCACAGAGAAAGACCTAGTTCCCCACCTCATCGCGACCGGAGGCCTGACATCCTTTGAAAACTCCAGAGGGACGCAGAGATCAGTGCCTCCAAAGGAGACGATGCCTGACTCCTCGTGAAACTTGATAGGAGTCCCAGGATTCCTGTGGCACGTGGAAAGGGACCCTTGGTCTCCCGCCTCAGCTGGAGAGGCGTCCCAATTGCCCTGCCAAGCCTCGAGGAGAATCCCGAGTTGTCCCTCGCAACTAGGCAGGAGTCCTGACGTCGCTGAACAAACACGTGTGTGGAAGGGCCATCCCCGTCGTAACTCGAGAATATACCCCAGGTTTCCTCCGCAACTCGAGAAAAACCATGAGACTTCCCCCTCGCCGCGAGATGAGGCCTGATTCACCTGCACTGCGTGCAGAGCAATGCCGTGTTGCACATCATACAGGAAAGGAGCCTTGATTTCCTTGATGGCACTCCAGAGAAACCCAAGAACACTGTTTCAAGGCTAGAGGGATCCTGAGGTCACTGTAGCAACACGAAAGAGCTCCGTGGACCAAAAATCAACTCGAGATGAGAGGTTAGTGCCTGGCTTCGACTCCAGAGGAATACCACCTTACCACAAGCACCTCAAGAGGAGGCTTCTCTCAGCTCTAGGTATGTGAGAGGGACCCTGAGTTTGCGGCCTCAAGTGGAATGGACACCACGATGCCCTGACTCGAAATAAGGCCGGATATGCCGGCAGTGACTTGAATGCAGGCTCGTCTTGCATCTCCCAAGGCGAAAGGATGTCTGAATCCACTGTGGAGACCACAGAGAAAGACCTAGTTCCCCACCTCATCGCGACCGGAGGCCTCACATCCTTTGAAAACTCCAGAGGGACGCGGAGATCAGTGCCTCCAAAGGAGACGATGCCTGACACCTCGTGAAACTTGATAGGAGTCCCAGGATTCCTGTGGCACGTGGAAAGGGACACTTGGTCTCCCGCCTCAGATGGAGAGGCGTCCCAATTGCCCTGCCAAGCCTCGAGGAGAATCCCGAGTTGTCCCTCGCAACTAGGCAGGAGTCCTGACGTCGCTGAACAAACACGTGTGTGGAAGGGCCATCCCCGTTTAACTCGAGAATATACCCCAGGTTCCCGCCGCAACTCGAGAAAAACCATGAGACTTCCCCCTCGCCGCGAGATGAGGCCCGATTCCCCTGCACTGCGTACAGAGCAATGCCGTGTTGCACATCACACAGGAAAGGAGCCTTGATTTCCTTGATGGCACTCCAGAGAAACCCCAAGAACACTGTTTCAAGGCTAGAGGGATCCTGAGGTCACTGTAGCAACACGAAAGAGCTCCGTGGACCAAAAATCAAGTCGAGCTGAGAGGTTAGTCCCTGGCTTCGACTCCAGAGGAATACCACCTTACCACAAGCACCTCAAGAGGAGGCTTCTCTCAGCTCTAGGTATGTGAGAGGGACCCTGAGTTTGCGGCCTCAAGTGGAATGGACACCACGATGCCCTGACTCGAATTAAGGCCGGATATGCCTGCAGTGACTTGAATGCAGGCTCGTCTTGCATCTCCCAAGATGAAAGGATGTCTGAATCCCCTGTGAAGACCACAGAGAAAGACCTAGTTCCCGACCTCCTCGCGACTGGAGGCCTCACATCCTTTGAAAACTCCAGAGGGACGCGGAGATCAGTGCCTCCAAAGGAGACGATGCCTGACTCCTCGTGAAACTTGATAGGAGTCCCAGGATTCCTGTGGCACGTGGAAAGGGACCCTTGGTCTCCCGCCTCAGCTGGAGAGGCGTCCCAATTGCCCTGCCAAGCCTCGAGGAGAATCCCGAGTTGTCCCTCGCAACTAGGCAGGAGTCCTGACGTCACTGAACAAACACGTGTGTGGAAGGGCCATCCCCGTCGTAACTCGAGAATATACCCCAGGTTTCCTCCGCAACTCGAGAAAAACCATGAGACTTCCCCCTCGCCGCGAGATGAGGCCTGATTCACCTGCACTGCGTGCAGAGCAATGCCGTGTTGCACATCACACAGTTAAGGAGCCTTGATTTCCTTGATGGCACTCCAGAGAAAGCCCAAGAACGCTGTTTCAAGGCTAGAGGGATCCTGAGATCGCTGTAGCAACAGGAAAGAGCTCCGTGGACCAAAAATCAACTCGAAATGAGAGGTTAATCCCTGGCTTCGACTCCAGAGGAATACCACCTTACCACAAGCACCTCAAGAGGAGGCTTCTCTCAGCTCTTGGTATGTGAGAGGGACCCTGAGTTTGCGGCCTCAAGTGGAATGGACACTGCGATGCCCTGACTCGAAATAAGGCCGGATATCCCTGCAGTGACTTGAATGCAGGCTCGTCTTGCATCTCCCAAGACGAAAGGTTGTCTGAATCCACTGTGGAGACCACAGAGAAAGACCTAGTTCCCCACCTCATCGCGACCGGAGGCCTGACATCCTTTGAAAACTCCAGAGGGACGCAGAGATCAGTGCCTCCAAAGGAGACGATGCCTGACTCCTCGTGAAACTTGATAGGAGTCCCAGGATTCCTGTGGCACGTGGAAAGGGACCCTTGGTCTCCCGCCTCAGCTGGAGAGGCGTCCCAATTGCCCTGCCAAGCCTCGAGGAGAATCCCGAGTTGTCCCTCGCAACTAGGCAGGAGTCCTGACGTCGCTGAACAAACACGTGTGTGGAAGGGCCATCCCCGTCGTAACTCGAGAATATACCCCAGGTTTCCTCCGCAACTCGAGAAAAACCATGAGACTTCCCCCTCGCCGCGAGATGAGGCCTGATTCACCTGCACTGCGTGCAGAGCAATGCCGTGTTGCACATCATACAGAAAAGGAGCCTTGATTTCCTTGATGGCACTCCAGAGAAACCCAAGAACACTGTTTCAAGGCTAGAGGGATCCTGAGGTCACTGTAGCAACAGGAAAGAGCTTCGTGGACCAAAAATCAACTCGAGATGAGAGGTTAGTGCCTGGCTTCGACTCCAGAGGAATACCACCTTACCACAAGCACCTCAAGAGGAGGCTTCTCTCAGCTCTAGGTATGTGAGAGGGACCCTGAGTTTGCGGCCTCAAGTGGAATGGACACCACGATGCCCTGACTCGAAATAAGGCCGGATATGCCGGCAGTGACTTGAATGCAGGCTCGTCTTGCATCTCCCAAGGCGAAAGGATGTCTGAATCCACTGTGGAGACCACAGAGAAAGACCTAGTTCCCCACCTCATCGCGACCGGAGGCCTCACATCCTTTGAAAACTCCAGAGGGACGCGGAGATCAGTGCCTCCAAAGGAGACGATGCCTGACACCTCGTGAAACTTGATAGGATTCCCAGGATTCCTGTGGCACGTGGAAAGGGACACTTGGTCTCCCGCCTCAGATGGAGAGGCGTCCCAATTGCCCTGCCAAGCCTCGAGGAGAATCCCGAGTTGTCCCTCGCAACTAGGCAGGAGTCCTGACGTCGCTGAACAAACACGTGTGTGGAAGGGCCATCCCCGTTTAACTCGAGAATATACCCCAGGTTCCCGCCGCAACTCGAGAAAAACCATGAGACTTCCCCCTCGCCGCGAGATGAGGCCCGATTCCCCTGCACTGCGTACAGAGCAATGCCGTGTTGCACATCACACAGGAAAGGAGCCTTGATTTCCTTGATGGCACTCCAGAGAAACCCCAAGAACACTGTTTCAAGGCTAGAGGGATCCTGAGGTCACTGTAGCAACACGAAAGAGCTCCGTGGACCAAAAATCAAGTCGAGCTGAGAGGTTAGTCCCTGGCTTCGACTCCAGAGGAATACCACCTTACCACAAGCACCTCAAGAGGAGGCTTCTCTCAGCTCTAGGTATGTGAGAGGGACCCTGAGTTTGCGGCCTCAAGTGGAATGGACACCACGATGCCCTGACTCGAAATAAGGCCGGATATGCCTGCAGTGACTTGAATGCAGGCTCGTCTTGCATCTCCCAAGATGAAAGGATGTTTGAATCCCCTGTGAAGACCACAGAGAAAGACCTAGTTCCCGACCTCCTCGCGACTGGAGGCCTCACATCCTTTGAAAACTCCAGAGGGACGCGGAGATCAGTGCCTCCAAAGGAGACGATGCCTGACTCCTCGTGAAACTTGATAGGAGTCCCAGGATTCCTGTGGCACGTGGAAAGGGACCCTTGGTCTCCCGCCTCAGCTGGAGAGGCGTCCCAATTGCCCTGCCAAGCCTCGAGGAGAATCCCGAGTTGTCCCTCGCAACTAGGCAGGAGTCCTGACGTCACTGAACAAACACGTGTGTGGAAGGGCCATCCCCGTCGTAACTCGAGAATATACCCCAGGTTTCCTCCGCAACTCGAGAAAAACCATGAGACTTCCCCCTCGCCGCGAGATGAGGCCTGATTCACCTGCACTGCGTGCAGAGCAATGCCGTGTTGCACATCATACAGGAAAGGAGCCTTGATTTCCTTGATGGCACTCCAGAGAAAGCCCAAGAACGCTGTTTCAAGGCTAGAGGGATCCTGAGATCGCTGTAGCAACAGGAAAGAGCTCCGTGGACCAAAAATCAACTCGAGATGAGAGGTTAGTGCCTGGCTTCGACTCCAGAGGAATACCACCTTACCACAAGCACCTCAAGAGGAGGCTTCTCTCAGCTCTAGGTATGTGAGAGGGACCCTGAGTTTGCGGCCTCAAGTGGAATGGACACCACGATGCCCTGACTCGAAATAAGGCCGGATATGCCTGCAGTGACTTGAATGCAGGCTCGTCTTGCATCTCCCAAGGCGAAAGGATGTCTGAATCCCCTGTGAAGACCACAGAGAAAGACCTAGTTCCCGACCTCCTCGCGACTGGAGGCCTCACATCCTTTGAAAACTCCAGAGGGACGCGGAGATCAGTGCCTCCAAAGGAGACGATGCCTGACTCCTCGTGAAACTTGATAGGAGTCCCAGGATTCCTGTGGCACGTGGAAAGGGACCCTTGGTCTCCCGCCTCACCTGGAGAGGCGTCCCAATGGCCCTGCCAAGCCTCGAGGAGAATCCCGAGTTGTCCGAAGCAACTAGGCAGGAGTCCTGACGTCGCTGAACAAACACGTGTGTGGAAGGGCCATCCCGGTCGTAACTCGAGAATATACCCCAGGTTCCCGCCGCAACTCGAGAAAAACCATGAGACTTCCCCCTTGCCACTAGATGATGCCCGATTCACCTGCACTACGTGCAGAGCAATGTCGTGTTGCACATCACACAGGAAAGGAGACTTGATTTCCTTGATGGCACTCCAGAGAAACCCCAAGAACACTGTTTCAAGGCTAGAGGGATCCTGAGGTCACTGTAGCAACTCGAAAGAGCTCGGTGGACCAAAAATCAAATCGAGATGAGAGGTTAGTCCCTGGCTTCGACTCCAGAGGAATACCACCTTACCACAAGCACCTCAATAGGAGGCTTCTCTCAGCTCTAGGTATGTGAGAGGGACCCTGAGTTTGCGGCCTCTAGTGGAATGGACACCGCAATGCCCTGACTCGAAATAAGGCCAGATATCCCTGCAGTGACTTGAATGCAGGCTCGTCTTGCATCCTCCAAGATGAGAGGTTGTCTGAATCCCCTGTGGAGACCACAGAGAAAGACCTAGTTCCCCACATCATCGCGACCGGCGGCCTCATATCCTTTGAAAACTCCAGAGGGACGCGGAGATCAGTGCCTCCAAAGGAGACGATGCCTGACTCCTCGTGAAACTTGATAGAAGTCCCAGGATTCCTGTGGCACGTGGAAAGGGACCCTTGGTCTCCTGCCTCAGCTGGAGAGGCGTCCCAATTGCCCTGCCAAGCCTCGAGGAGAATCCCGAGTTGTCCCTCGCAACTAGGCAGGAGTCCTGACTTCGCTGAACAAACAGGTGTGTGAAAGGGCCATCCCCGTCGTAACTCGAGAATATACCCCAGGTTCCCTCCGCAACTCGAGAAAAACCATGAGACTTCCCCCTCGCCAGGAGATGAGGCCCGAATCCCCTGCACTGCGTGCAGAGCAATGCCGTGTTGCACATCACACAGGAAAGGATCCTTGATTTCCTTGATGGCACTGCAGAGAACCCCCAAGAACACTGTTTCAAGGCTAGAGGGATCCTGAGGTCACTGTAGCAACACGAAAGAGCTCCGTGGACCAAAAATCAACTCGAGATGAGAGGTTAGTCCCTGGCTTCGACTCCAGAGGAATACCACCTTACCACAAGCACCTCAAGAGGAGGCTTCTCTCAGCTCTAGGTATGTGAGAGGGACCCTGAGTTTGCGGCCTCAAGTGGAATGGACACCGCGATGTCCTGACTCGAAATAAGGCCGGATATGCCTGCCGTGACTTGAATGCAGGCTCGTCTTGCATCTCCCAAGACGAAAGGATGTCTGAATCCCCTGTGGAGACCACAGAGAAAGACCTAGTTCCCCACTTCATCGCGACCGGAGGCCTCACATCCTTTGAAAACTCCAGAGGGACGCGTAGATCAGTGCCTCCAAAGGAGACGATGCCTGACTCCTCGTGAAACTTGATAGGAGTCCCAGGATTCTTGTGGCACGTGGAAAGGGACACCTGGTCTCCCGCTTCAGCTGGAGAGGCATCCCAATTGCCCTGCCATGCCTCGAGGAGAATCCCGAGTTGTCCCTCGCAACTAGGCAGGAGTCCTGACGTCGCTGAACAAACACGTGTGTGGAAGGGCCATCCCCGTTTAACTCGAGAATATACCCCAGGTTCCCGCCGCAACTCGAGAAAAACCTTGAGACTTCCCCATCGCCGCGAGATGAGGCCCGATTCCCCTGCACTGCGTGCAGAGCAATGCCGTGTTGCACATCACACAGGAAAGGAGCCTTGATTTCCTTGATGGCACTCCAGAGAAACCCCAAGAACACTGTTTCAAGGCTAGAGGGATCCTGAGGTCACTGTAGCAACAAGAAAGAGCTCCGTGGACCACAAATCAAATCGAGATGAGAGGTTAGTCCCTGGCTTCGACTCCAGAGGAATACCACCTTACTACAAGCACCTCAAGAGGAGGCTTCTCTCAGCTCTAGGTATGTGAGAGGGACCCTGAGTTTGCAGCCTCAAGTGGAATGGACACCGCGATGCCCTGACTCGAAATAAGGCCGGATATGCCTGCAGTGACTTGAATGCAGGCTCGTCTTGCATCTCCCAAGACGAAAGGATGTCTGAATCCCCTGTGGAGACCACAGAGAAAGACCTAGTTCCCCACCTCATCGCGACCGGAGGCCTCACATCCTTTGAAAACTCCAGAGGGACACGGAGATCAGTGCCTCCAAAGGAGACGATGCCTGACTCCTCGTGAAATTTGATAGGATTCCCAGGATTCTTGTGGCACGTGGAAAGGGACCCTTGGTCTCCCGCCTCACCTGGAGAGGCGCCCCAATTGCCCTGCCAAGCTCGAGGAGAATCCCGAGTTGTCCCAAGCAACTAGGCAGGAGTCCTGACGTCGCTGAACAAACACGTGTGTGGAAGGGCCATCCCCGTCGTAACTCGAGAATATACCCCAGGATCCCGCCGCAACTCGAGAAAAACCATGAGACTTCCCACTCACCGCGAGATGAGGGCCGATTCCCCTGCACTGTGTGCCGAGCAATGCCGTGTTGCACATCACACAGGAAAGGAGCCTTGATTTACTTGATGGCACTTCAGAGAAAGCCCAAGAACACTGTTTCAAGGCTAGAGGGATCCTGAGGTCACTGTAGCAACACCAACGAGCTCCGTGGACCAAAATCAACTCGAGATGACAGGTTAGTCCCTGGCTTCGACTCCGGAGGAATACCACCTTACCACAAGCACTTCGAGAGGAGGCTTCTCTCAGCTCTAGGTATGTGAGAGGGACCCTGAGTTTGCGGCCTCAAGTGGAATGGACACCGCAATGCCCTGACTTGAAATAAGTCCGGATATCCCTGCAGTGACTTGAATACAGGCTCGTCTTGCATCTCCCAAGACGAAAGGATTTCTGAATCCCCTGAGGAGGCCACAGAGAAAGACCCAGTTCCCCACCTCATCGCGACCGGAGGCCTCACATCCTTTGAAAACTCCATAGGGACGCGGAGATCAATGTCTCCAAAGGAGACGATGCCTGACTCCTCGTGAATCTTGATAGGAGTCCCAGGAATCCTGTGGCACGTGGAAAGGGACCCTTGGTCTCCCACCTCAGCTGGAGAGGCGTCCCAATTGCCCTGACAAGCCTCGAGGAGAATCCCGAGTTGTCCCTCGCAACTAGGCCGGAGACTTGACGTCGCTGAACAAACAGGTGTGTGGAAGGGCCATCCCCGTCGTAACTCGAGAATATACCCCAGGTTCCCGCCGCAACTCGAGAAAAACCATGAGACTTCCCCCTCGCTGCGAGATGAGGCCCGATTCCCCTGCACTGCGTGCAGAGCAATGCCGTGTTGCACATCATACAGGAAAGGAGCCTTGATTTCCTTGATGGCACTTCAGAGAAAGCCCAAAATCACTGTTTCAAGGCTAGAGGGATCCTGAGGTCACTGTAGCAACACGAAAGAGCTCCGTGGACCAAAATTCAACTCGAGATGAGAGGTTAGTCCCTGGATTCGACTCCAGAGGAATACCACCTTACCAGAAGCACCTCAAGAGGAGGCTTCTCTCAGCACTAGGTATGTGAGAGGGACCCTGAGTTTGCGGCCTCAAGTGGAATGGACACCGCGATGCCCTGACTCGAAATAAGGCCGGATATGCCTGCAGTGACTTGAATGCAGGCTCGTCTTGCATCTTCCAAGACGAAAGGTTGTCTGAATCCCATGTGGAGACCACAGAGAAAGACCTAGTTCCCCACCTCATCGCGACCGGAGGCCTCACATCCTTTGAAAACTCCAGAGGGACGCGGAGATCAGTGCCTCCAAAGGAGACGATGCCTGACACCTCGTGAAACTTGGTAGGAGTCCCAGGATTCCTGTGGCACGTGGAAAGGGACACTTGGTCTCCCGCCTCAGATGGAGAGGCGTCCCAATTGCCCTGCCAAGCCTCGAGGAGAATCCCGAGTTGTCCCTCGCAACTAGGCAGGAGTCCTGACGTCGCTGAACAAACACGTGTGTGGAAGGGCCCTCCCCGTTTAACTCGAGAATATACCCCAGGTTCCCGCCGCAACTCGAGAAAAACCATGAGACTTCCCCCTCGCCGCGAGATGAGGCCCGATTCCCCTGCACTGCGTACAGAGCAATGCCGTGTTGCACATCACACAGGAAAGGAGCCTTGATTTCCTTGATGGCACTCCAGAGAAACCCCAAGAACACTGTTTCAAGGCTAGAAGGATCCTGAGGTCACTGTAGCAACAAGAAAGAGCTCCGTGGACCACAAATCAAATCGAGATGAGAGGTTAGTCCCTGGCTTCGACTCCAGAGGAATACCACCTTACTACAAGCACCTCAAGAGGAGGATTCTCTCAGCTCTAGGTATCTGACAAGGAACCTGACTTTGCGGCCTCAAGTGGAATGGACACCGCGATGCCCTGACTTGAAATAAGGCCGGATATCCCTGCAGTGACTTGAACACAGGCTCGTCTTGCATCTCCCAAGACGAAAGGATGTCTGAATCCCCTGAGGAGGGCACAGAGAAAGACCCAGTTCCCCACCTCAACGCGACCGGAGGCCTCACATCCTTTGAAAACTCCAGAGGGACGCGGAGATCAATGTCTCCAAAGGAGACGATGCCTGACTCGTCGTGAATCTTGATAGGAGTCCCAGGAATCCTGTGGCACGTGGAAAGGGACCCTTGGTCTCCCGCCTCAGCTGGAGAGGCGTCCCAATTGCCCTGACAAGCCTCGAGGAGAATCCCGAATTGTCCCTCGCAACTAGGCCGGAGTCTTGACGTCGCTGAACAAATAGGTGTGTGGAAGGGCCATCCCCGTCGTAACTCGAGAATACAGGTTCCCGCTGGAACTCGAGCAAAACCATGAGACTTCCCCCTCGCCGCGAGATGAGGCCCGATTCCCCTGCACTGCGTGCAGAGCAATGCCGTGTTGCACATCACACAGGAAAGGAGCCTTGATTTCCTTGATGGCACTCCAGAGAAAGCCCAAAAACACTGTTTCAAGGCTAGTGGGATCCTGAGGTCACTGTAGCAACACGAAAGAGCTCTGTGGACCAAAATTCAACTCGAGATGAGAGGATAGTCCCTGGCTTCGACTCCAGAGGAATGCCACCTTACCACAAGCACCTCAAGAGGAGGCTTCTCTCAGCTCTAGGTATGTGAGAGGGACCCTGATTTTGCGGCCTCACGTGGAATGGACACCGCGATGCCTTGACTCGAAATAAGGCCGGATATGCCTGCAGTGACTTGAATGCAGGCTCGTCTTGCATCTTCCAAGACGAAAGGATGTCTGAATCCCCTGTGTAGACCACAGAGAAAGACCTAGTTCCCCACCTCATCGCCACCGGAGGCCTCAAATCCTTTGAAAACTCCAGAGGGACGCGGAGATCAGTGCCTCCAAAGGAGACGATGCCTGACTCCTCGTGAATCTTGATAGGAGTCCTAGGATTCCTGTGGCACGTGGAAAGGGACCCTTGGTCTCCGGCCTCAGCTGGAGAGGCGTGCCAATTGCCCTGCCAAGCCTCGAGGAGAATCCCGAGTTGTCCCTCGCAACTAGGCAGGAGTCCTGACGTCGCTGAACAAACACGTGTGTGGAAGGGCCATCCCCGTCGTAACTCGAGAATATACCCCAGGTTCCCGCCGCAACTCGAGAAAAACCATGAGACTTCCCCCTATCTGCGAGATGAGGCCCGATTCCCGTGCACGGCGTGCAGAGCAATGCCGTTTTGCACATCACACAGGAAAGGAGCCTTGATTTACTTGATGGCACTCCAGAGAAACCCCAAGAACACTGTTTCCAGGGGAGAGGGATCCTGAGGTCACTGTAGCAACAAGAAAGAGCTCCGTGGACCAAAAATCAACTCGAGATGAGAGGTTAGTCCCTGGCGTCGACTCCAGAGGAATACCACCTTAACACAAGCACCTCAAGAGGAGGATTCTCTCAGCTCTAGGTATGTGAGAGGGACCCTGAGTTTGCGGCCTCAGGTGGAATGGACACCGCGATGCCCTGACTCCAAATAAGGCGGGATATCGCTGCAGTGACTTGAATACAGGCTCGTCTTGCATCTCCCAAGACGAAAGGATGTCTGAATCCCCTGTGGAGACCAAAGAGAAAGACCTAATTCCCCACGTCATCGCGACCGGAGGCTTGACATCCTTTGAAAACTCCAGAGGGACGCAGAGATCAGTGCCTCCAAAGGAGACGATGCTTGACTCCTCGCGAATCTTGATAGGAGTCCTAGGATTCCTGTGGCACGTGGAAAGGGACCCTTGGTCTCCCGCCTCAGCTGGAGAGGCGTCCCAATTGCCCTGACAAGCCTCGAGGAGAATCCCGAGTTGTCCCTCGCAACTAGGCCGGAGTGTTGACGTCGCTGAACAAACAGTTGTGTGGAAGGGCCATCCCCGTCGTAACTCGGGAATATACCCCAGGTTCCCGCCGCAACTCGAGAAAAACCTTGAGAGTTCCCCCTCGCTGCGAGATGAGGCCCGATTCCCCTGCACTGCGTGCAGAGCAATGCCGTGTTGCACATCACACAGGAAAGGAGCCTTGATTTCCTTGATGGCACTCCAGAGAAAGCCCAAGAACACTGTTTCAAGGCTCGTGGGATCCTGAGGTCACTGTAGCAACACGAAAGAGCTCCGTGGACCAAAAGTCAACTCGAGATGAGAGGTTAGTCCCTGGCTTCGACTCCAGAGGAATATAACCTTACCAGAAGCACCTCAAGAGGAGGCTTCTCTCAGCTCTAGGTACGTGAGAGGGACCCTGAGTTTGCGGCCTCAAGTGGAATGGTCACCGGGATGCCCTGACTCGAAATAAGGCCGGATATGCCTGCAGTGAATTGAATGCAGGCTCGTCTTGCATCTCCCAAGACGAAAGGATGCCTGAATCCCCAGTGGAGACCACAGAGAAAGACCTAGTTCCCCACCTCATCGCGACCGGAGGCCTCACATCCTTTGAAAACTCGAGAGGGACGCAGAGATCAGTGCCTCCAAAGGAGACGATGCCTGACTCCTCGTGAAAGTTGATAGCAGTCCCAGGATTCCTGTGGCACGTGGAAAGGGACCCTTGGACTCCCGCCTCAGGTGGAGAGGCGTCCCAATTGCCCTGCCAAGCCTCGAGGAGAATCCCGAGTTGTCCCTCGCAACTAGGCAGGAGTCCTGACGTCGCTGAACAAACACGTGTGTGGAAGGGCCATCCCCGTCGAAACTTGAGAATATACCCCAGGTTCCTGCCGCAACTCGAGAAAAACCATGAGACTTCCCCCTCGCCGCGAAATGAGGCCCGATTCCCCTGCACTGCGTGCAGAGCAATGCCGTGTTGCATATCACACGGGAAAGGAGCCTTTATTTCCTTGATGGCACTCCAGAGAAAGCCCAAGAACACTGTTTCAAGGCTAGAGGGATCCTGAGGTCACTGTAGCAACACGAAAGAGCTCCGTGGACAAAAAATCAACTCGAAATGAGAGGTTAGTGCCTGGCTTCGACTCCAGAGGAATACCACCTTAGTGCAAGCACCTCAAGAGGAGGCTTCTCTCAGCTCTAGGTATGTGAGAGGGACCCTGAGTTTGCGGCCTCAAGTGGAATGGACACCGCGATGCCCTGACTCGAAATAAGGCCGGATATGCCTGCAGTGACGTGAATACATGCTCGTCTTGCATCTCCCAAGAAGAAAGGATGTCTGAATCCCCTGTGGAGACCACAGAGAAAGACCTAGTTCCCCACCACATCGCGACCGGAGGCCTCACATCCTTTGAAAACTCCAGAGGGACGCGGAGATCAGTGCCTCCAAAGGAGACGTTGCCTGACTCCTTGTTATACTTGATAGGAGTCCCAAGATTCCTGTGGCACGTGGAAAGGGACCCTTGGTCTCCCGCCTCAGCTGGAGAGGCGTCCCAATTGCCCTGACAAGCCTCGAGGAGAATCCCGAGTTTTACCTCACAACTAGGCAGGAGTCCCTATGTTGCTGAACAAACACGTGTGTGGAAGGGCCATCCCCGTCGTAACTCGAGAATATACCCCAGGTTCCCGCCGCAACTCGAGAAAAACCATGAGACTTCCCCCTATCTGCGAGATGAGGCCCGATTCCCGTGCACGGCGTGCAGAGCAATGCCGTTTTGCACATCACACAGGAAAGGAGCCTTGATTTACTTGATGGCACTCCAGAGAAACCCCAAGAACACTGTTTCCAGGGGAGAGGGATCCTGAGGTCACTGTAGCAACAAGAAAGAGCTCCGTGGACCAAAAATCAACTCGAGATGAGAGGTTAGTCCCTGGCGTCGACTCCAGAGGAATACCACCTTAACACAAGCACCTCAAGAGGAGGATTCTCTCAGCTCTAGGTATGTGAGAGGGACCCTGAGTTTGCGGACTCAGGTGGAATGGACACCGCGATGCCCTGACTCCAAATAAGGCGGGATATCGCTGCAGTGACTTGAATACAGGCTCGTCTTGCATCTCCCAAGACGAAAGGATGTCTGAATCCCCTGTGGAGACCAAAGAGAAAGACCTAATTCCCCACGTCATCGCGACCGGAGGCTTGACATCCTTTGAAAACTCCAGAGGGACGCAGAGATCAGTGCCTCCAAAGGAGACGATGCTTGACTCCTCGCGAATCTTGATAGGAGTCCTAGGATTCCTGTGGCACGTGGAAAGGGACCCTTGGTCTCCCGCCTCAGCTGGAGAGGCGTCCCAATTGCCCTGACAAGCCTCGAGGAGAATCCCGAGTTGTCCCTCGCAACTAGGCCGGAGTGTTGACGTCGCTGAACAAACAGTTGTGTGGAAGGGCCATCCCCGTCGTAACTCGGGAATATACCCCAGGTTCCCGCCGCAACTCGAGAAAAACCATGAGACGTCCCCCTCGCCGCGAGATGAGGCCAGATTCCCCTGCAGTGCGTGCAGAGCAATTCCGTGCTGCACATCACATATGAAAGGAGCCTTGATTTCCTTGATGGCACTCCAGAGAAACCCCAAGAACACTGTTTCAAGGCTAGAGGGATCCTGAGGTCACTGTAGCAACACGAAAGAGCTCCGTGGACGAAAAATCAACTCGAGATGAGAGGTTAGTCCCAGGCGTCGACTCCAGAGGAATACCACCTTAGTGCAAGCACCTCAAGAGGAGGCTTCTCTCAGCTCTAGGTATGTGAGAGGGACCCTGAGTTTGCGGCCTCAGGTGGAATGGACACCGCGATGCCCTGACTCGAAATAAGGCCGGATATCCCTGCAGTGACTTGAATGCAGGCTCGTCTTGCATCTCCCAAGACGAAAGGATGTCTGAATCCCCTGTGGAGACCACAGAGAAAGACCTAGTTCCCCACCTCATCGTGACCGGAGGCCTCACATCCTTTGAAAACTCCAGAGGCACGCGGAGATCAATGCCTTCAAAGGAGACGATGCCTGACTCCTCGTGAAACTTGATAGGAGTCCCTGGATTCCTGTGGCACGTGGAAAGGGACCCTTGGTCTCCCGCCTCAGCTGGAGAGGCGTCCCAATTGCCCTGCCAAGCCTCGAGGAGAATCCCGAGTTGTCCCTCACAACTAGGCAGGAGTCCTGACGTTGCTGAACAAACACGTGTGTGGAAGGGCCATCCCCGTCGTAACTCGAGAATATACCCCAGGTTCCCGCCGCAACTCGAGAAAAACCATGAGACGTCCCCCTCGCCGCGAGATGAGGCCAGATTCCCCTGCAGTGCGTGCAGAGCAATTCCGTGTTGCACATCACACATGAAAGGAGCCTTGATTTCCTTGATGGCACTCCAGAGAAACCCCAAGAACACTGTTTCAAGGCTAGAGGGATCCTGAGGTCAGTGTAGCTACACGAAAGACCTCCTTGGACCAAAAGTCAACTCGAGATGAGAGGTTAGTCCCTGGCTTCGACTCCAGAGGAAACCACCTTACCACAAGCACCTCAAGAGGAGGCTTCTCTCAGCTCTAGGTATGTGAGAGGGACCCTGAGTTTGCGGCCTCAAGTGGAATGGACACCGCGATGCCCTGACTCGAAATAAGGCCGGATATCCCTGCAGTGACTTGAATGCAGGCTCGTCTTGCATCTCCCAAGATGAAAGGATGTCTGAATCCCCTGTGGAGACCACAGAGAAAGTCCTAGTTCCCCACTTCATTGCGACCGGAGGCCTCACATACTTTGAAAATTCCAGAGGTACACTGAGATCAGTGCCTCCAAAGGAGACGATGCCTGACTCCTCGTGAAACTTGATAGGAGTCCCAGGATTCCTGTGGCACGTGGAAAGGGACCCTTGGTCTCCCGCCTCAGCTGGAGAGGCCTCCCAATTGCCCTGCCAAGCCTCGAGGAGATTCCCGAGTTGTCCCTCGCAACTAGGCAGGAGTCCTGACGTCGCTGAACAAACACTTGGGTGGAAGGGTCATCCCCGTCGTAACTTGAGAATATACCCCAGGTTCCCGCCGCAACTCGAGAAAAACCATGAGACTTCCCCCTCGCGCGAAAGATGAGGCCCGATTCCCCTGCACTGCATTCAAAGCAATTCCGTACTGCACATCAAACATGAAAGGAGCCTTGATTTCCTTGATGGCACTCCAGAGAAACCCCAAGAACACTGTTTCAAGGCTAGAGGGATCCTGAGGTCACTGTAGCAACACGAAAGAGCTCCATGGACCAAGAATCAACTCGAGATGAGAGGTTAGTCCCTGGCTTCGACTCCAGAGGAATACCACCTTACCACAAGCACCTCAAGAGGAGGCTTCTCTCAGCTCTAGGTATGTGAGAAGGACCCTGAGATTGCGGCCTCAAGTGGAATGGACACTGCAATGCCCTGACGCGAAATAAGGCCGGATATCCCTGCAGTGACTTGAATGCAGGCTCGTCTTGCATCTCCCAAGACAAAAGGATGTCTGAATCCCCTGTGGAGACCCCAGAGAAAGACCTAGTTCCCCACTTCATCGCGACCGGAGTCCTCACATCCTTTGAAAACTCCAGACGTATGCGGAGATCAGTGCCTCCAAGGGAGACGATGCCTGACTCCTCGTGAAACTTCTTAGGAGTCCCAGGATTCCTGTGGCACGTGGAAAGGGACCCGTGGTCTCACGCCACAGCTGGAGAGGCGTCCCAATTGCCCTGCCAAGCTTCGAGGAGAATCCCGAGTTGTCCCTCGCAACTAGGCAGGAGTCCTGCCGTCGCTGAACAAACACGTGTGTGGAAGGGACATCCCCGTTGTAACTCGAGAATATACCCCAGGTTCCCGCCGCAACTCGAGAAAAACCATGAGACTTCCCCCTCGCTGCGAGATGAGGCCCGATTCCCCTGCACTGCGTGCAGAGCAATTCCGTGTTGCACATCACACATGAAAGGAGCCTTGATTTCCTTGATGGCACTCTAGAGAAACCCCAAGAACACTGTTTCAAGACTAGAGGGATCCTGAGGTCACTGTAGCAACACGAAAGAGCTCCGTGGACCACAAATCAACTCGAGATGAGAGGTTAGTCCCAGGCTTCAACTCAAGAGGAATACCACCTTACCACAAGCACCTCAAGAGGAGGCTTCTCTCAGCTCTAGCTATGTGAGAGGGACCCTGAGTTTGCGGCCTCAAGTGGAATGGACACTGCGATGCCCTGGCTCGAAATAAGGCTGGATATCCATGCAGTGACTTGAATGCAGGCTCGTCTTGCATCTCCCAAGACGAAAGGATGTTTGAATCCCCTGTGGAGACCACAGAGAAAGACCTAGTTCCCCACCTCATCGCGACCGGAGGCCTCACATCCTTTGAAAACTCCAGAGGTACGCGGAGATCAGTGCCTCCAAAGGAGACGATGCCTGACTCCTCGTGAAACTTGATAGGAGTCCCATGATTCCTGTGGCACGCGGAAAGGGACCCTTCCTCTCCCGCCTTAGCTGGAGAGGCGTCCCAATTCCCCTGCCAAGCCTCGAGGAGAATCGCGAGTTGTCCCTCGCAACTAGGCAGCAGTCCTGACGTCGCTGAACAAACAGGTGGGTGGAAGGGCCATCCCCGTCGTAACTCGAGAGGATACCCCAGGTTCCCGCCACAACTCGAGAAAAACAATGAGACTTCCCCCTCGCCGCAAGCAGAGGCCCGATTCCACTGCACTACATTCAAAGCAATTCCGTATTGCACATCACACATGAAAGGAGCCTTGATTTCCTTGATGGCACTCCAGAGAAACCCCAAGAACACTGTTTCAAGGCCAGAGGGATCCTGAGGTCACTGTAGCAACACGAAAGAGCTCCGTGGACCACAAATCAACTCGAGATGAGAGGTTAGTCCCTGGCTTCGACTCCAGAGGAATACCACCTTACCACAAGCACCTCAAGAGGAGGCTTCTCTCAGCTCTAGGTATGTGAGAGGGACCCTGAGTTAGCGGCCTCAAGTGAAATGGACACTGCGATGCCCTGACGCGAAATAAGGCCGGATATCCCTGCAGTGACTTGAATGCAGGCTCGTCTTGCATCTCCGAAGATGAAAGGATGTCTGAATCCCCTGTGGAGACCACAGAGAAAGACCTAGTTCCCCACTTCATGGCGACCGGAGGCCTCACATCCTTTGAAAATTCCAGACGTACGCGGAGATCAGTGCCTCCAAGGGAGACGATGCCTGACTCCTCGTGAAACTTGATAGGAGGTCCAGGATTCCTGTGGCACGTGCAAAGGGACCCTTGGTCTTCCGCCTCAGCTGGAGAGGCGTCCGAATTGCCCTGCCAAGCCTCGAGGAGAATCCCGAGTTTTCCCTCGCAACTAGGCAGGAGTCCTGCCGTCGCTGAACAAACACGTGGGTGGAAGCGCCATCCCCGTCGTAACTCGAGAATATACCCCAGGTTCCCGCCGCAACTCGAGAAAAACCATGAGACTTCCCCCTCGCCGCGAGATGAGGCCCGATTCCCCTGCACTGCGTGCTGAGCAATGCCGTGTTGCACATCACACATGAAAGGAGCCTTGATTTCCTTGATGGCACTCCAGCGAAACCCCAAGAACACTGTTTCAAGGCTAGAGGGATCCTGAGGTCACTGTAGCAACACGAAAGAACTCCGTGGACCAAAAATCAACTCGAGATGAGAGGGTAGTCCCTGGCTTGGACTCCAGAGGAATACCACCTTACCACAAGCACCTCAAGAGGAGGCTTCTCTCAGCTCTAGCTATGTGAGAGGGACCCTGAGTTTGTGGCCTCAAGTGAAATGGACACCGCAACGCCCTGACTCGAAATAAGGCCGGATATCCCTGCAGTGACTGGAATGCAGGATCGTCTTGTATCTCCCAAGACGAAAGGATGTCTGAATCCCCTGTGGAGACCACAGAGAAAGACCTAGTTCCCCACCTCATCGTGACCGGAGACCTCACATCCTTTGAAAACTCCATAGGTACGCGGAGATCAGTGCCTCCAAAGGAGACGATGCCTGACTCCTCGTGAAACTTGATAGGAGTCCCAGGATTCCTGTGACACGTGGAAAGGGACCCTTGGTCTCCCGCCTCAGCTGGAGAGGCGTCCCAATTGCCCTGCCAAGCCTCGAGGAGAATCCCGAGTTGTCCTTCGCAACTAGGCAGGAGTCCTGACGTCACGGAACAAACACGTGGGTGGAAGGGCCATCCCCGTCGTAACTCGAGAATATACAACAGGTTCCCGCCGCAACTCGAGAAAAACCATGAGACTTCCCCCTCGCCGCGAGATGAGGCCCGATTCCCCTGCACTGCGTGCAGAGCAATTTCGTGTTGCACATCACACATGAAAGGAGCCTTGATTTCCTTGATGGCACTCCAGAGAAACCCCAAGAACACTGTTTCAAGGCTAGAGGGCTCCTGAGGTCACTGTAGCAACTCGAAAGAACTCCGTGGACCACAAATTAACTCGAGATGAGAGGTTAGTCCCTGGCTTCGACTCCAGAGGAAACCACCTTACCACGAGCACCTCAAGAGGAGGCTTCTCTCAGCTCTAGGTATGTGAGAGGGACCCTGAGTTTGCGGCCTCAAGTGGAATGGACACCGCGATGCCCTGACTCGAAATAAGGCCGGATATCCCTGCAGTGACTTGAATGCAGGCTCGTCTTGCATCTCCCAAGATGAAAGGATGTCTGAATCCCCTGTGGAGACCACAGAGAAAGTCCTAGTTCCCCACTTCATTGCGACCGGAGGCCTCACATACTTTGAAAATTCCAGAGGTACACTGAGATCAGTGCCTCCAAAGGAGACGATGCCTGACTCCTCGTGAAACTTGATAGGAGTCCCAGGATTCCTGTGGCACGTGGAAAGGGACCCTTGGTCTCCCGCCTCAGCTGGAGAGGCCTCCCAATTGCCCTGCCAAGCCTCGAGGAGAATCCCAAGTTGTCCCTCGCAACAAGGCAGGAGTCCTGACGTCGCTGAACAAACACTTGGGTGGAAGGGTCATCCCCGTCGTAACTTGAGAATATACCCCAGGTTCCCGCCGCAACTCGAGAAAAACCATGAGACTTCCCCCTCGCCGCAAGATGAGGCCCGATTCCCCTGCACTGCATTCAAAGCAATTCCGTACTGCACATCAAACATGAAAGGAGCCTTGATTTCCTTGATGGCACTCCAGAGAAACCCCACGAACACTGTTTCAAGGCTAGAGGGATCCTGAGGTCACTGTAGCAACACGAAAGAGCTCCGTGGACCACAAATCAACTCGAGATGAGAGGTTAGTCCCAGGCTTCAACTCAAGAGGAATACCACCTTACCACAAGCACCTCAAGAGGAGGCTTCTCTCAGCTCTAGCTATGTGAGAGGGACCCTGAGTTTGCGGCCTCAAGTGGAATGGACACTGCGATGCCCTGGCTCGAAATAAGGCTGGATATCCATGCAGTGACTTGAATGCAGGCTCGTCTTGCATCTCCCAAGACGAAAGGATGTTTGAATCCCCTGTGGAGACCACAGAGAAAGACCTAGTTCCCCACCTCATCGCGACCGGAGGCCTCACATCCTTTGAAAACTCCAGAGGTACGCGGAGATCAGTGCCTCCAAAGGAGACGATGCCTGACTCCTCGTGAAACTTGATAGGAGTCCCAGGATTCCTGTGGCACGTGGAAAGGGACTCTTCGTCTCCCGCCTCAGCTGGAGACGCGTCCCAATTGCCCTGCCAAGCCTCGAGAAGAATCCCGAGTTGTCCCTCGCAACTAGGCAGGAGTCCTGACATCGCTGTACAAACACGTGGATGGAAGGGCCATCCCCGTCGTAACTCGAGAATATACCACAGGTTCCCGCCGCAACTCGAGAAAAACCATGAGACTTCCCCCTCGCCGCGAGATGAGGCCCGATTCCCCTGCACTGCGTGCAGAGCAATTCCGTGCTGCACATCACACATGAAAGGAGCCTTGATTTCCTTGATGGCACTCCAGAGAAACCCCAAGAACACTGTTTCAAGGCTAGAGGAATCCTGAGGTCACTGTAGCAACACGAAAGAGCTCCGTGGACGAAAAATCAACTCGAGATGAGAGGTTAGTCCCAGGCTTCGACTCCAGAGGAATACCACCTTAGTGCAAGCACCTCAAGAGGAGGCTTCTCTCAGCTCTAGGTATGTGAGAGGGACCCTGAGTTTGCGGCCTCAAGTGGAATGGACACCGCGATGCCCTGACTCGAAATAAGGCCGGATATCCCTGCAGTGACTTGAATGCAGGCTCGTCTTGCATCTCCCAAGACGAAAGGATGTCTGAATCCCCTGTGGAGACCACAGAGAAAGACCTAGTTCCCCACCTCATCGTGACCGGAGGCCTCACATCCTTTGAAAACTCCAGAGGCACGCGGAGATCAATGCCTTCAAAGGAGACGATGCCTGACTCTTCGTGAAACTTGATAGGAGTCCCAGGATTCCTGTGGCCCGTGGAAAGGGACCCTTGGTCTCCCGCCTCAGCTGGAGAGGCGTTCCAATTGCCATGCCAAGCCTCGAGGAGAATCCCGAGTTGTCCCTCGCAACTAGGCAGGAGTCCTGACGTCGCTGAACAAACACGTGTGTGGAAGGGCCATCCCCGTCGTAACTCGAGAATATACCCCAGGTTCCCGCCGCAACTCGAGAAAAACCATGAGACGTCCCCCTCGCCGCGAGATGAGGCCCGATTCCCCTGCACTGCGTGCAGAGCAATTCCGTGTTGCACATCACACATGAAAGGAGCCTTGATTTCCTTGATGGCACTCCAGAGAAACCCCAAGAACACTGTTTCAAGGCTAGAGGGATCCTGAGGTCTGTGTAGCTACACGAAAGACCACCTTGGACCAAAAGTCAACTCGAGATGAGAGGTTAGTCCCTGGCTTCGACTCCAGAGGAAACCACCTTACCACGAGCACCTCAAGAGGAGGCTTCTCTCAGCTCTAGGTATGTGAGAGGGACCCTGAGTTTGCGGCCTCAAGTGGAATGGACACCGCGATGCCCTGACTCGAAATAAGGCCGGATATCCCTGCAGTGACTTGAATGCAGGCTCGTCTTGCATCTCCCAAGATGAAAGGATGTCTGAATCCCCTGTGGAGACCACAGAGAAAGACCTAGTTCCCCACCTCATCGCGACCGGAGGCCTCACATCCTTTGAAAACTCCAGAGGTACGCGGAGATCAGTGCCTCCAAAGGAGACGATGCCTGACTCCTCGTGAAACTTGATAGGAGTCCCAGGATTCCTGTGGCACGTGGAAAGGGACTCTTCGTCTCCCGCCTCAGCTGGAGACGCGTCCCAATTGCCCTGCCAAGCCTCGAGAAGAATCCCGAGTTGTCCCTCGCAACTAGGCAGGAGTCCTGACATCGCTGAACAAACACGTGGATGGAAGGGCCATCCCCGTCGTAACTCGAGAATATACCACAGGTTCCCGCCGCAACTCGAGAGAAACCATGAGACTTCCCCCTCGCCGTGAGATGAGGCCCGATTCCCCTGCACTTCATGCAGAGCAATTCCGTGTTGCACATCAAACATGAAAGGAGCCTTGATTTCCTTGATGGCACTCCAGAGAAACCCCAAGAACACTGTTTCAGGGCTAGAGTGAACCTGAGGTCACTGTAGCAACACGAAAGAGCTCCGTGGACCAAAACTCAACTCGAGATGAGAGGTTAGTCCCTGGCTTCGTCTCCAGAGGAAAACCACATTCCCACAAGGACCTCAAGAGGAGGCTTCTCTCAGCTCTAGGTATGTGAGAGGGACCCTGAGTTTGCGGCCTCAAGTGGAATGGACACCGCGATGCCCTGACTCGAAATAAGGCCGGATATCCCTGCAGTGACTTGAATGCAGGCTCGTCTTGCATCTCCCAAGATGAAAGGATGTCTGAATCCCCTGTGGAGACCACAGAGAAAGTCCTAGTTCCCCACTTCATTGCGACCGGAGGCCTCACATACTTTGAAAATTCCAGAGGTACACTGAGATCAGTGCCTCCAAAGGAGACGATGCCTGACTCCTCGTGAAACTTGATAGGAGTCCCAGGATTCCTGTGGCACGTGGAAAGGGACCCTTGGTCTCCCGCCTCAGCTGGAGAGGCCTCCCAATTGCCCTGCCAAGCCTCGAGGAGAATCCCAAGTTGTCCCTCGCAACAAGGCAGGAGTCCTGACGTCGCTGAACAAACACTTGGGTGGAAGGGTCATCCCCGTCGTAACTTGAGAATATACCCCAGGTTCCCGCCGCAACTCGAGAAAAACCATGAGACTTCCCCCTCGCCGCAAGATGAGGCCCGATTCCCCTGCACTGCATTCAAAGCAATTCCGTACTGCACATCAAACATGAAAGGAGCCTTGATTTCCTTGATGGCACTCCAGAGAAACCCCACGAACACTGTTTCAAGGCTAGAGGGATCCTGAGGTCACTGTAGCAACACGAAAGAGCTCCGTGGACCACAAATCAACTCGAGATGAGAGGTTAGTCCCAGGCTTCAACTCAAGAGGAATACCACCTTACCACAAGCACCTCAAGAGGAGGCTTCTCTCAGCTCTAGCTATGTGAGAGGGACCCTGAGTTTGCGGCCTCAAGTGGAATGGACACTGCGATGCCCTGGCTCGAAATAAGGCTGGATATCCATGCAGTGACTTGAATGCAGGCTCGTCTTGCATCTCCCAAGACGAAAGGATGTTTGAATCCCCTGTGGAGACCACAGAGAAAGACCTAGTTCCCCACCTCATCGCGACCGGAGGCCTCACATCCTTTGAAAACTCCAGAGGTACGCGGAGATCAGTGCCTCCAAAGGAGACGATGCCTGACTCCTCGTGAAACTTGATAGGAGTCCCAGGATTCCTGTGGCACGTGGAAAGGGACTCTTCGTCTCCCGCCTCAGCTGGAGACGCGTCCCAATTGCCCTGCCAAGCCTCGAGAAGAATCCCGAGTTGTCCCTCGCAACTAGGCAGGAGTCCTGACATCGCTGTACAAACACGTGGATGGAAGGGCCATCCCCGTCGTAACTCGAGAATATACCACAGGTTCCCGCCGCAACTCGAGAAAAACCATGAGACTTCCCCCTCGCCGCGAGATGAGGCCCGATTCCCCTGCACTGCGTGCAGAGCAATTCCGTGCTGCACATCACACATGAAAGGAGCCTTGATTTCCTTGATGGCACTCCAGAGAAACCCCAAGAACACTGTTTCAAGGCTAGAGGAATCCTGAGGTCACTGTAGCAACACGAAAGAGCTCCGTGGACGAAAAATCAACTCGAGATGAGAGGTTAGTCCCAGGCTTCGACTCCAGAGGAATACCACCTTAGTGCAAGCACCTCAAGAGGAGGCTTCTCTCAGCTCTAGGTATGTGAGAGGGACCCTGAGTTTGCGGCCTCAAGTGGAATGGACACCGCGATGCCCTGACTCGAAATAAGGCCGGATATCCCTGCAGTGACTTGAATGCAGGCTCGTCTTGCATCTCCCAAGACGAAAGGATGTCTGAATCCCCTGTGGAGACCACAGAGAAAGACCTAGTTCCCCACCTCATCGTGACCGGAGGCCTCACATCCTTTGAAAACTCCAGAGGCACGCGGAGATCAATGCGTTCAAAGGAGACGATGCCTGACTCTTCGTGAAACTTGATAGGAGTCCCAGGATTCCTGTGGCCCGTGGAAAGGGACCCTTGGTCTCCCGCCTCAGCTGGAGAGGCGTTCCAATTGCCATGCCAAGCCTCGAGGAGAATCCCGAGTTGTCCCTCGCAACTAGGCAGGAGTCCTGACGTCGCTGAACAAACACGTGTGTGGAAGGGCCATCCCCGTCGTAACTCGAGAATATACCCCAGGTTCCCGCCGCAACTCGAGAAAAACCATGAGACGTCCCCCTCGCCGCGAGATGAGGCCCGATTCCCCTGCACTGCGTGCAGAGCAATTCCGTGTTGCACATCACACATGAAAGGAGCCTTGATTTCCTTGATGGCACTCCAGAGAAACCCCAAGAACACTGTTTCAAGGCTAGAGGGATCCTGAGGTCTGTGTAGCTACACGAAAGACCACCTTGGACCAAAAGTCAACTCGAGATGAGAGGTTAGTCCCTGGCTTCGACTCCAGAGGAAACCACCTTACCACGAGCACCTCAAGAGGAGGCTTCTCTCAGCTCTAGGTATGTGAGAGGGACCCTGAGTTTGCGGCCTCAAGTGGAATGGACACCGCGATGCCCTGACTCGAAATAAGGCCGGATATCCCTGCAGTGACTTGAATGCAGGCTCGTCTTGCATCTCCCAAGATGAAAGGATGTCTGAATCCCCTGTGGAGACCACAGAGAAAGACCTAGTTCCCCACCTCATCGCGACCGGAGGCCTCACATCCTTTGAAAACTCCAGAGGTACGCGGAGATCAGTGCCTCCAAAGGAGACGATGCCTGACTCCTCGTGAAACTTGATAGGAGTCCCAGGATTCCTGTGGCACGTGGAAAGGGACTCTTCGTCTCCCGCCTCAGCTGGAGACGCGTCCCAATTGCCCTGCCAAGCCTCGAGAAGAATCCCGAGTTGTCCCTCGCAACTAGGCAGGAGTCCTGACATCGCTGAACAAACACGTGGATGGAAGGGCCATCCCCGTCGTAACTCGAGAATATACCACAGGTTCCCGCCGCAACTCGAGAGAAACCATGAGACTTCCCCCTCGCCGTGAGATGAGGCCCGATTCCCCTGCACTTCATGCAGAGCAATTCCGTGTTGCACATCAAACATGAAAGGAGCCTTGATTTCCTTGATGGCACTCCAGAGAAACCCCAAGAACACTGTTTCAGGGCTAGAGTGAACCTGAGGTCACTGTAGCAACACGAAAGAGCTCCGTGGACCAAAACTCAACTCGAGATGAGAGGTTAGTCCCTGGCTTCGTCTCCAGAGGAAAACCACATTCCCACAAGGACCTCAAGAGGAGGCTTCTCTCAGCTCTAGGTATGTGAGAGGGACCCTGAGTTTGCGGCCTCAAGTGGAATGGACACCGCGATGCCCTGACTCGAAATAAGGCCGGATATCCCTGCAGTGACTTGAATGCAGGCTCCTCTTGCATGTCCCAAGACGAAAGGATGTCTGAATCCCCTGTGGAGACCACAGAGAAAGACCTAGTTCCCCACCTCATCGCAACCGGAGGCCTCACATCCTTTGAAAACTCCAGAGGTACGCGGAGATCAGTGCCTCCAAAGGAGACGATGCCTGACTCCTCGTGAAACTTGATAGGAGTCCTAGGATTCCTGTGGCACGTGGAAAGGGACACTTGGTCTCCCGTCTCACTTGGCGAGGCATCCCAATTGCCCTGCCAAGCCTCGAGGAGAATCCCGAGTTTTCCCTCGCAACTAGGCAGGAGTCCTGACGTCGCTGAACAAACACGTGGGTGGAAGGGCCATTCCCGTCGTAACTCGAGAATATACCCCAGGTTCCCGCCACAACTCGAGAAAAACCATGAGACTTCCCCCTCGCCGCGAGATGAGGCCCGATTCCCCTGCACTGCGTGCAGAGCAATTCCGTGTTGCACATCACGCATGAAAGGAGCTTTGATTTCCTTGATGGCACTCCAGAGAAACCCCAAGAACACTGTTTCAAGGCTAGAGGGATCCTGAGGTCACTGTAGCGACACGAAAGGACTTCATGGACCAAAAATCAACTCGAGATGAGAGGTTATTCCCTGGCTTCGACTGCAGAGGAATACCTCCTTACCACAAGCACCTCAAGAGGAGGCTTCTCTCAGCTCTAGGTATGGGAGAGGGACCCTGAGTTTGCGGCCTCAAGTGGAATGGACACCGCGTTGCCCTGGCTCGAAATAAGGCCGGATATCCCTGCAGTGACTTGAATGCAGGCTCGTCTTGCATCTCCCAAGACGAAAGGATGTCTGAATCCCCTGTGGAGACCACAGAGAAAGACCTACTTCCCACCTCATCGCGACCGGAGGCATCAAATCCTTTGAAAACTCCAGAGGTACGCGGAGATAAGTGCCTCCAAAAGGGACGATGCCTGACTCATAGTGAAACTTGATAGGAGTCCCAGGATTCCTGTGGCACGTGGAAAGGGACCCTTGGTCTCCCGCCTCAGCTGGAGAGGCGTCCCAATTGCCCTGGCCAGCCCCGAGGAGAATCCCGAGTTGTCCCTCACAACTAGGCAGCAGTCCTGACGTCGCAGAACAAGTACGTGGGTGAAAGGGCCATCCTCGTCGTAACTCGAGAATATACCCCAGGTTCCCGCCGCAACTCGAGAAAACCATGAGACTTCCCCCTAGCCGCGAGATGAGGTCCGATTCCCCTGCACTGCATGCACAGCAATTCCGTGTTGCACATCACACATGAAAGGAGCCTTGATTTCCTTGATGGCACTCCAGAGAAACCTCAAGAACACTGTTTCAAGGCTAGAGGGATCCTGAGGTCACTGTAGCAACACGAAAGAGCTCCGTGGACCAAGAATCAACTCGAGATGAGCGGTTAGTCCTTGGCTTCGACTCCAGAGGAATACCACCTTACCACAAGCACCTCTAGAGGAGGCTTCTCTCAGCTCTAGGTATGTGAGAGGGACCCTGAGTTTGCGGCCTCAAGTGGAATGGACACCGCGATGCCCTGACTCGAAATAAGGCCGGATATCCCTGCAGTGACTTGAATGCAGGCTCGTCTTGCATCCTCTAAGAAGAAAGGATGTCTGAATCCCCTGTGGAGACCACAGAGAAAGACCTAGTTCCCCACCTCTTCGCGACCGGAGGCCTCATAAACTTTGAAAACTCCAGAGGTACACTGAGATCAGTGCCTCCAAAGGAGACGATGCCTGACTCCTCGTGAAACTTGATAGGAGTCCCAGGATTCCTGTGGCACGTGGAAAGGGACACTTCGTCTCCCGCCTCAGCTGGAGAGGCGTCCCAATTGCCCTGCCAAGCCTCGAGGAGAATCCCGAGATGTCCCTCGCAACTAGGTAGGAGTCCTGACGTCGCTGAACAAACACGTGGGTGGAAGGGCCATCCCCGTCGTAACTCGAGAATATACCCCAGGTTCCCGCAGCAACTCGAGAAAAACCATGAGACTTCCCCCTCGCCGCTAGATTTGGCCCGATTCCCCTGCACTGCATTCAAAGCAATTCCGTATTGCACATCACACATGAAAGGAGCCTTGATTTCCTTGATGGCACTCCAGAGAAACCCCAAGAACGCTGTTTCAAGGCTAGAGGGATCCTGAGGTCACTGTAGCAACACGAAAGAGCTCCGTGGACCAAAAATCAACTCAAGATGAGAGGTTAGTCCCTGGCTTCGACTCCAGAGGAATACAACCTTACCACAAGCACCTCAAGAGGAGGCTTCTCTCAGCTCTACGTATGTGAGAGGGACCCTGAGTTTGCGGCCTCAAGTGGAATGGACACCGCGATGCCCTGACTCGAAATAAGGCCGGATATCCCTGCAGTGACTTGAATGCAGGCTCGTCTTGCATCTCCCAAGACGAAAGGATGTCTGAATCCCCTGTGGAGACAACAGAGAAAGACCTAGTTCCCCACCTGATCACGACTGGAGGCCTCACATCCTTTGAAAATTCCAGAGGGACGCAGAGATCACTGCCTCCAAAGGAGACGATGCCTGACTCCTCGTGAAACTTGATAGGAGTCCCAGGATTCCTGTGGCACGTGGAAAGGGACCCTTCGTCTCCCGCCTCAGCTGGAGAGGCGTCCCAATTGCCCTGCCAAGCCTCGAGGAGAATCCCGAGTTGTCCCTCGCAACTAGGAACGAGTCCTGACGTCGCTGAATAAACACGTGGGTGGAGGGGCCATCCCCGTCGTAACTCGAGAATATACCCCAGGTTCTCGCCGCAACTCGAGAAAAACCATGAGCCTCCCCCTCGCCGTGAGATGTGGCCTGATTCCCCTGCACTGCATTCAGAGCAATTCCGTGTTGCACATCAAACATGAAAGAAGCCTTGATTTCGTTGATGGCACTCCAGAGAAACCCCAAGAACACTGTTTCAAGGCTAGAGGGATCCTGAGGTCACTGTAGCAACACGAAAGAGCTCCGTGGACCAAAAATCAACTCGAGATGAGAGGTTAGTCCCTGGCTTCGACTCCAGAGGAATACCATCTTACCACAAGCACCTCAAGAGGAGGCTTCTCTCAGCTCTAGGTATGTGAGAGGGACCCTGAGTTTGCGGCCTCAAGTGGAATGGACACTGCGATGCCCTGACGCGAAATAAGGCCGGATATCCCTGCAGTGACTTGAATGCAGGCTCGTCTTGCATCTCCCAAGACAAAAGGATGTCTGAATCCCCTGTGGAGACCACAGAGAAAGACCTAGTTCCCCACCTCATCGCGACCGGAGGCCTCACATCCTTTGAAAACTCCAGATGTAAGCGGAGATCAGTGCCTCCATAGGAGACGATGCCTGACTCCTCGTGAAACTTGATAGGAGTCCCAGGATTCCTGTGGCACGTGGAAAGGGACCCTTGGTCTCCCGCCTCCGCTGGAGAGGCGTCCCAATTGCCCTGCCAAGCCTCGAGGAGAATCCCGAGTTGTCCTTCGCAACTAGGCAGGAGTCCTGACGTCACGGAACAAACACGTGTGTGGAAGGGCCATCCCCGTCGTAACTCGAGAATATACCCCAGGTTCCCGCCGCAACTCGAGAAAAACCATGAGACTTCCCACTCACCGCGAGATGAGGCCCGATTCCCCTGCACTGCGTGCAGAGCAATTCCGTGTTGCACATCACACATGAAAGGAGCCTTGATTTCCTTGATGGCACTCCAGAGAAACCCCAAGAACACTGTTTCAAGGCTAGAGGGATCCTGAGGTCACTGTAGCAACACGAAAGAGCTCCGTGGACCAAAAATCAACTCGAGATGAGAGGTTAGTCCCTGGCTTCGACTCCAGAGGAATACCACCTTACCACAAGCACCTCAAGAGGAGGCTCCTCTCAGCTCTAGGTATGTGAGAGGGACCCTGAGATTGCGGCCTCAAGTGGAGTGGACACTGCGATGCCCTGACTCGAAATAAGGCCGGATATCCCCGCAGTGACTTGAATGCAGGCTCGTCTCGCATCTCCCAAGACAAAAGGATGTCTGAATACCCTGTGGAGACCACAGAGAAAGACCTAGTTCCCCACCTCATTGCGACCGGAGGCCTCACATCCTTTGAAAACTCCAGAGGTATGCGGAGATCAGTGCCTCCAAGGGAGACGATGCCTGACTCCTCGTGAAACTTCTTAGGAGTCCCAGGATTCCTGTGGCACGTGGAAAGGGACCCTTGGTCTCCCGCCACAGCTGGAGAGGCGTCCAAATTGCCCTGCCAAGCCTCGAGGAGAATCCCGAGTTGTCCCTCGCAACTAGGCAGGAGTCCTGCCGTCGCTGAACAAACACGTGTGTGGAAGGGACATCCCCGTCGTAACTCGAGAATATACCCCAGGTTCCCGCTGGAACTCGAGAAAAACAATGAGACTTCCCCCTCACCGCGAGATGAGGCCCCATTCCCCTGCACTGCGTGCAGAGCAATTTCGTGTTGCACATCACACATGAAAGGAGCCTTGATTTCCTTGATGGCACTCCAGAGAAACCCCAAGAACACTGTTTCCAGGCTAGAGGGATCCTGAGGTCACTGTAGCAACACGAAAGAACTTCATGGACCAAAAATCAACTCGATATGAGAGGTTATTCCCTGGCTTCGACTCCAGAGGAATACCACCTTACCACAAGCACCTCAAGAGGAGGCTTCTCTCAGCTCTAGCTATGTGAGAGGGACCCTGAGTTTGTGGCCTCAAGTGAAATGGACACCGCGACGACCTGACTCGAAATAAGGCCGGATATCCCTGCAGTGACTTGAATGCAGGCTCGTCTTGCATCTCCCATGACGAAAGGATGTCTGAATCCCCTGTGAAGACCACAGAGAAAGACCTAGTTCCCCACCTCATCGCGACCGGAGGCCTCACATCCTTTGAAAACTCCAGAGGTACGCGGAGATCAGTGCCTCCAAAGGAGACGATGCCTGACTCCTCGTGAAACTTGATAGGAGTCCCAGGATTCCTGTGGCACGTGGAAAGGGACCCTTGGTCTCCCGCCTCAGCTGGAGAGGCGTCACAATTGCCCTGCCAAGCCTCGAGGAGAATCCCGAGTTGTCCCTCGCAACTAGGCAGGAGTCCTGACGTCGCTGAACAAACACGTGTGTGGAAGGGCCATCCCCGTCGTAACTCGAGAATATACCCCAGGTTCCCGCCGCAACTCGAGAAAAACCATGAGACGTCCCCCTCGCCGCGAGATGAGGCCAGATTCCCCTGCAGTGCGTGCAGAGCAATTCCGTGCTGCACATCACACATGAAAGGAGCCTTGATTTCCTTGATGGCACTCCAGAGAAACCCCAAGAACACTGTTTCAAGGCTAGAGGGATCCTGAGGTCACTGTAGCAACACGAAAGAGCTCCGTGGACCAAAAATCAACTCGAGATGAGAGGGTAGTCCCTGGCTTGGACTCCAGAGGAATACCACCTTACCACAAGCACCTCAAGAGGAGGCTTCTCTCAGCTCTAGCTATGTGAGAGGGACCCTGAGTTTGTGGCCTCAAGTGAAATGGACACCGCGACGACCTGACTCGAAATAAGGCCGGATATCCCTGCAGTGACTTGAATGCAGGCTCGTCTTGCATCTCCCATGACGAAAGGATGTCTGAATCCCCTGTGGAGACCACAGAGAAAGACCTAGTTACCCACCTCATCGCGACCGGAGGCCTCACATCTTTTGAAAACTCCAGATGTAAGCGGAGAATTGTGCCTCCATAGGAGAAGATGCCTGACTCCTCGTGAAACTTGATAGGAGTCCCAGGATTCCTGTGGCACGTGGAAAGGGACACTTGGTCTCCCGCCTCAGCTGGAGAGGCGTCCCAATTGCCCTGCCAAGCCTCGAGGAGAATCCCGAGTTGTCCTTCTCAACTAGGCAGGAGTCCTGACGTCACGGAACAAACACGTGCGTGGAAGGGCCATTCCCGTCGTAACTCGAGAATATACCCCAGGTTCCCGCCGCAACTCGAGAAAAACCATGAGACTTCCCCCTCGCCGCGAGATGAGGCCCGATTCTCCTGCACTGCGTGCAGAGCAATTCCGTGTTGCACATCACACATGAAAGGAGCCTTGATTTCCTTGATGGCACTCCAGAGAAACCCCAAGAACACTGTTTCAAGGCTAGAGGGCTCCTGAGGTCACTGTAGCAACACGAAAGAGCTCCGTGGACCAAAAATCAACTCGAGATGAGAGGTTAGTCACTGGCTTCGACTCCAGAGGAAAACCACCTTACCACAAGCACCTCAAGAGGAGGCTTCTCTCAGCTCTAGGTATGTGAGAGGTACCCTGAGATTGCGGCCTCAAGTGGAATGGACACCGCCAAGCCCTGACGCGAAATAAGGCCGAATATCCCTACAGTGACTTGAATGCAGGCTCGTCTTGCATCTCCCAAGACAAAAGGATGTCTGAATCCCCTGTAGAGACCACAGAGATAGACCTAGTTCCCCACCTCATGGCGACCGGAGGCCTCACATCCTTTGAAAACTCCAGAAGTATGCGGAGATCAGTGCCTCCAAGGTAGACGATGCCTGACTCCTCGTGAAACTTCTTAGGAGTCCCAGAATTCCTTTTGCACGTGGAAAGGGACCCTTGGTCTCCCGCCACAGCTGGAGAGGCCTCCCAATTGCCCTGTCAAGCCTCGAGGAGAATCCCGAGTTTTCCCTCGCAACTAGGCAGGAGTCCTGCCTTCGCTGAACAAACACGTGGGTGGAAGGACCATCCCCGTCGTAACTCGAGAATATACCCCAGGTTCCCGCCGGAACTCGAGAAAAACAATGAGACTTCCCCCTCACCGCGAGATGAGGCCCGATTCCCCTGCACTGAGTGCAGAGCAATTCCGTGTTGCACATCACACATGAAAGGAGCCTTGATTTCCTTGATGGCACTCTAGAGAAACCCCAAGAACACTGTTTCAAGGCTAGAGGGATCCTGAGGTCACTGTAGCCACACGAAAGAGCTCCGTGGGCCAAAAATCAACTCGAGATGAGAGGTTAGTCCCTGGCTTCGACTCCAGAGGAATAACACGTTACCACAAGCACCTCAAGAGGAGGCTTCTCTCAGCTCTAGGTATGTGAGAGGGACGCTGAGTTTGCGGCCTCAAGTGGAATGGACACTGCGATGCCCTGACGCGAAATAAGGCCGGATATCCCTGCAGTGACTTGAATGCAGGCTCGTCTTGCATCTCCCAAGATGAAAGGATGTCTGAATCCCCTGTGGAGACCACAGAGAAAGACGTAGTTCCCCACCTCATCGAGACCGGAGGCCTCACATTCTTTGAAAACTCCAGAGGTACGCGGAGATCAGTGCCTTCAAAGGAGACGATGCCTGACTCCTCGTGAAACTTGATAGGAGTCCCAGGATTCCTGTGGCACGTGGAAAGGGACACTTCGTCTCCCGCCTCAGCTGCAGAGGCGTCCCAATTGCCCTGCCAAGCCTCGAGGAGAATCCAGAGTTGTCCCTCGCAACTAGGCAGGAGTCCTGACGTCGCTGAACAAACACGTGTGTGGAAGGGCCATCCCCGTCGTAACTCGAGAATATACCCCAGGTTCCCGCCGCAACTCGAGAAAAACCATGAGACGTCCCCCTCGCCGCGAGATGAGGCCAGATTCCCCTGCAGTGCGTGCAGAGCAATTCCGTGTTGCACATCACACATGAAAGGAGCCTTGATTTCCTTGATGGCACTCCAGAGAAACCCCAAGAACACTGTTTCAAGGCTAGAGGGATCCTGATGTCACTGTAGCAACACGAAAGAGCTCCGTGGACCAAAAATCAACTCGAGATGAGAGGTTAGTCCCTGGCTTCGACTCCAGAGGAATACCACCTTACCACAAGCACGTCAAGAGGAGGCTTCTCTCAGCTCTAGCTATGTGAGAGGGACCCTGAGTTTGTGGCCTCAAGTGAAATGGACACCGCGACGACCTGACTCGAAATAAGGCCGGATATCCCTGCAGTGACTTGAATGCAGGCTCGTCTTGCATCTCCCATGACGAAAGGATGTCTGAATCCCCTGTGGAGACCACAGAGAAAGACCTAGTTACCCACCTCATCGCGACCGGAGGCCTCACATCTTTTGAAAACTCCAGATGTAAGCGGAGAATTGTGCCTCCATAGGAGAAGATGCCTGACTCCTCGTGAAACTTGATAGGAGTCCCAGGATTCCTGTGGCACGTGGAAAGGGACACTTGGTCTCCCGCCTCAGCTGGAGAGGCGTCCCAATTGCCCTGCCAAGCCTCGAGGAGAATCCCGAGTTGTCCTTCTCAACTAGGCACGAGTCCTGACGTCACGGAACAAACACGTGCGTGGAAGGGCCATTCCCGTCGTAACTCGAGAATATACCCCAGGTTCCCGCCGAAACTCGAGAAAAACCATGAGACTTCCCCCTCGCCGCGAGATGAGGCCCGATTCTCCTGCACTGCGTGCAGAGCAATTCCGTGTTGCACATCACACATGAAAGGAGCCTTGATTTCCTTGATGGCACTCCAGAGAAACCCCAAGAACACTGTTTCAAGGCTAGAGGGATCCTGAGGTCACTGTAGCAACACGAAAGAGCTCCGTGGACCAAAAATCAACTCGAGATGAGAGGTTAGTCACTGGCTTCGACTCCAGAGGAAAACCACCTTACCACAAGCACCTCAAGAGGAGGCTTCTCTCAGCTCTAGGTATGTGAGAGGTACCCTGAGATTGCGGCCTCAAGTGGAATGGACACCGCCATGCCCTGACGCGAAATAAGGCCGGATATCCCTGCAGTGACTTGAATGCAGGCTCGTCTTGCATCTCCCAAGACAAAAGGATGTCTGAATCCCCTGTAGAGACCACAGAGAAAGACCTAGTTCCCCACCTCATGGCGACCGGAGGCCTCACATCCTTTGAAAACTCCAGAAGTATGCGGAGATCAGTGCCTCCAAGGTAGACGATGCCTGACTCCTCGTGAAACTTCTTAGGAGTCCCAGAATTCCTGTGGCACGTGGAAAGGGACCCTTGGTCTCCCGCCACAGCTGGAGAGGGGTCCCAATTGCCCTGCCAATCCTCGAGGAGAATCCCGAGTTTTCCCTCGCAACTAGGCAGGAGTCCTGCCTTCGCTGAACAAACACGTGGGTGGAAGGGCCATCCCCGTCGTAACTCGAGAATATACCCCAGGTTCCCGCCGCAACTCGAGAAAAACAATGAGACTTCCCCCTCACCGCGAGATGAGGCCCGATTCCCCTGCACTGCGTGCAGAGCAATTCCGTCTTGCACATCACACATGAAAGGAGCCTTGATTTCCTTGATGGCACTCTAGAGAAACCCCAAGAACACTGTTTCAAGGCTAGAGGGATCCTGAGGTCACTGTAGCCACACGAAAGAGCTCCGTGGGCCAAAAATCAACTCGAGATGAGAGGTTAGTCCCTGGCTTCGACTCCAGAGGAATAACACGTTACCACAAGCACCTCAAGAGGAGGCTTCTCTCAGCTCTAGGTATGTGAGAGGGACGCTGAGTTTGCGGCCTCAAGTGGAATGGACACTGCGATGCCCTGACGCGAAATAAGGCCGGATATCCCTGCAGTGACTTGAATGCAGGCTCGTCTTGCATCTCCCAAGATGAAAGGATGTCTGAATCCCCTGTGAAGACCACAGAGAAAGACCTAGTTCCCCACCTCATCGCGACCGGAGGCCTCACATCCTTTGAAAACTCCAGAGGTACGCGGAGATCAGTGCCTCCAAAGGAGACGATGCCTGACTCCTCGTGAAACTTGATAGGAGTCCCAGGATTCCTGTGGCACGTGGAAAGGGACCCTTTGTCTCCCGCCTCAGCTGTAGAGGCGTCCCAATTGCCCTGCCAAGCCTCGAGGAGAATCCTGAGTTGTCCCTCGCAACTAGGCAGGAGTCCTGCCGTCGCTGAACAAACACGTGGGTGGAAGGGCCATCCCCGTCGTAACTCGAGAATATACCCCAGGTTCCCGCCGCAACTCGAGAAAAACCATGAGACGTCCCCCTCGCCGCGAGATGAGGCCAGATTCCCCTGCAGTGCGTGCAGAGCAATTCCGTGCTGCACATCACACATGAAAGGAGCCTTGATTTTCTTGATGGCACTCCAGAGAAACCCCAAGAACACTGTTTCAAGGCTAGAGGGATCCTGAGGTCACTGTAGCAACACGAAAGAGCTTCGTGGACCAAAAATCAACTCGAGATGAGAGGGTAGTTCCTGGCTTCGACTCCAGAGGAATACCACCTTAGTGCAAGCACGTCAAGAGGAGGCTTCTCTCAGCTCTAGGTATGTGAGAGGGACCCTGAGTTTGCGGCCTCAAGGGGAATGGACACCGCGATGCCCTGACTCGAAATAAGGCCGGTTATCACTGCAGTGACTTGAATGCAGGCTCGTCTTGCATCTCCCAAGATGAAAGGATGTCTGAATCCCCTGTGGAGACCACAGAGAAAGACGTAGTTCCCCACCTCATCGTGACCGGAGGCCTCACATCCTTTGAAAACTCCAGAGGTACGCGGAGATCAGTGCCTTCAAAGGAGACGATGCCTGACTCCTCGTGAAACTTGATAGGAGTCCCAGGATTCCTGTGGCACGTGGAAAGGGACACTTAGTCTCCCGCCTCAGCTGGAGAGGCGTCCCAATTGCCCTGCCAAGCCTCGAGGAGAATCCCGAGTTGTCCCTCGCAACTAGGCAGGAGTCCTGACGTCGCTGAACAAACACGTGTGTGGAAGGGCCATCCCCGTCGTAACTCGAGAATATACCCCAGGTTCCCGCCGCAACTCGAGAAAAACCATGAGACGTCCTCCTCGCCGCGAGATGAGGCCAGATTCCCCTGCAGTGCGTGCAGAGCAATTCCGTGTTGCACATCACACATGAAAGGAGCCTTGATTTCCTTGATGGCACTCCAGAGAAACCCCAAGAACACTGTTTCAAGGCTAGAGGGATCCTGAGGTCAGTGTAGCAACACGAAAAAGCTCCGTGGACCAAAAATCAACTCGAGATGCGAGGTTAGTCCCTGGCTTCGACTCCAGAGGAATACCATCTTACCACAAGCACCTCAAGAGGAGGCTTCTCTCAGCTCTAGGTATGTGAGAGGGACCCTGATTTTGCGGCCTCAAGTGGAATGGACACTGCGATGCCCTGACGCAAAATAAGGCCGGATATCCCTGCAGTGACTTGAATGCAGGCTCGTCTTGCATCTCCCAAGACAAAAGATGTCTGAATCCCCTGTGGAGACCACAGAGAAAGACCTAGTTCCCCACCTCATCGCGACCGGAGGCCTCACATCCTTTGAAAACTCCAGATGTAAGCGGAGATCAGTGCCTCCATAGGAGACGATGCCTGACTCCTCGTGAAACTTGATAGGAGTCCCAGGATTCCTGTGGCACGTGGAAAGGGACCCTTGGTCTCCCGCCTCAGCTGGAGAGGCGTCCCAATTGCCCTGCCAAGCCTCGAGGAGAATCCCGAGTTGTCCTTCGCAACTAGGCAGGAGTCCTGACGTCATGGAACAAACACGTGCGTGGAAGGGCCATTCCCGTCGTAACTCGAGAATATACCCCAGGTTCCCGCCGCAACTCGAGAAAAACCATGAGACTTCCCACTCACCGCGAGATGAGGCCCGATTCCCCTGCACTGCGTGCAGAGCAATTCCGTGTTGCACATCACACATGAAAGGAGCCTTGATTTCCTTGATGGCACTCCAGAGAAAACCCAAGAACACTGTTTCAAGGCTAGAGGGATCCTGAGGTCACTGTAGCAACACGAAAGAGCTCCGTGGACCAAAAATCAACTCGAGATGAGAGGTTAGTCCCTGGCTTCGACTCCAGAGGAATACCACCTTACCACAAGCACCTCAAGAGGAGGCTCCTCTCAGCTCTAGGTATGTGAGAGGGACCCTGAGTTTGCGGCCTCAAGTGGAATGGACACTGCGATGCCCTGACGCGAAATAAGGCCGGATATCCCCGCAGTGACTTGAATGCAGGCTCGTCTCGCATCTCCCAAGACAAAAGGATGTCTGAATCCCCTGTGGAGACCACAGAGAAAGACCTAGTTCCCCACCTCATTGCGACCGGAGGCCTCACATCCTTTGAAAACTCCAGACGTATGCGGAGATCAGTGCCTCCAAGGGAGACGATGCCTGACTCCTCGTGAAACTTCGTAGGAGTCCCAGGATTCCTGTGGCACGTGGAAAGGGACCCTTGGTCTCCCGCCACACCTGAAGAGGCGTCCAAATTGCCCTGCCAAGCCTCGAGGAGAATCCCGAGTTGTCCCTCGCAACTAGGCAGGAGTCCTGCCGTCACTGAACAAACACGTGTGTGGAAGGGACATCCCCGTCGTAACTCGAGAATATACCCCAGGTTCCCGCCGCAACTCGAGAAAAACAATGAGACTTCCCCCTCACCGCGAGATGAGGCCCCATTTCCCTGCACTGCGTGCAGAGCAATTTCGTGTTGCACATCACACATGAAAGGAGCCTTGATTTCCTTGATGGCACTCCAGAGAAACCCCAAGAACACTGTTTCAAGGCTAGAGGGATCCTGAGGTCACTGTAGCAACACGAAAGAGCTCCGTGGACCAAAAATCAACTCGAGATGAGAGGTTAGTCCCTGGCTTCGACTCCAGAGGAATAACACGTTACCACAAGCACCTCAAGAGGAGGCTTCTCTCAGCTCTAGGTATGTGAGAGGGACGCTGAGTTTGCGGCCTCAAGTGGAATGGACACTGCGATGCCCTGACGCGAAATAAGGCCGGATATCCCTGCAGTGACTTGAATGCAGGCTCGTCTTGCATCTCCCAAGATGAAAGGATGTCTGAATCCCCTGTGAAGACCACAGAGAAAGACCTAGTTCCCCACCTCATCGCGACCGGAGGCCTCACATCCTTTGAAAACTCCAGAGGTACGCGGAGATCAGTGCCTCCAAAGGAGACGATGCCTGACTCCTCGTGAAACTTGATAGGAGTCCCAGGATTCCTGTGGCACGTGGAAAGGGACCCTTTGTCTCCCGCCTCAGCTGTAGAGGCGTCCCAATTGCCCTGCCAAGCCTCGAGGAGAATCCCAAGTTGTCCCTCGCAACTAGGCAAGAGTCCTGACGTCGCTGAACAAAGACGTGTGTGGAAGGGCCATCCCCGTCGTAACTCGAGAATATACCCCAGGTTCCCGCCGCAACTCGAGAAAAACCATGAGACGTCCCCCTCGCCCCGAGATGAGGCCAGATTCCCCTGCAGTGCGTGCAGAGCAATTCCGTGCTGCACATCACACATGAAAGGAGCCTTGATTTTCTTGATGGCACTCCAGGGAAACCCCAAGAACACTGTTTCAAGGCTAGAGGGATCCTGAGGTCACTGTAGCAACACGAAAGAGCTTCGTGGACCAAAAATCAACTCGAGATGAGAGGGTAGTTCCTGGCTTCGACTCCAGAGGAATACCACCTTAGTGCAAGCACCTCAAGAGGAGGCTTCTCTCAGCTCTAGGTATGTGAGAGGGACCCTGAGTTTGCGGCCTCAAGGGGAATGGACACCGCGATGCCCTGACTCGAAATAAGGCCGGTTATCACTGCAGTGACTTGAATGCAGGCTCGTCTTGCATCTCCCAAGACGAAAGGATGTCTGAATCCCCTGTGGAGACCACAGAGAAAGACTTGGTTCCCCACCTCATCGTGACCGGAGGCCTCACATCCTTTGAAAACTCCAGAGGTAGGCGGAGATCAGTGCCTTCAAAGGAGACGATGCCTGACTCCTCGTGAAACTTGATAGGAGTCCCAGGATTCCTGTGGCCCGTGGAAACGGACACTTAGTCTCCCGCCTCAGCTGGAGAGGCGTCCCAATTGCCCTGCCAAGCCTCGAGGAGAATCCCGAGTTGTCCCTCGCAACTAGGCAGGAGTCCGGACGTCGCTGAACAAACACGTGTGTGGCAGGGCCATCCCCGTCGTAACTCGAGAATATAGCCCAGGTTCCCGCCGCAACTCGAGAAAAACCATGAGACGTCCTCCTCGCCGCGAGATGAGGCCAGATTCCCCTGCAGTGCATGCAGAGCAATTCCGTGTTGCACATCACACATGAAAGGAGCCTTGATTTCCTTGATGGCACTCCAGAGAAACCCCAAGAACACTGTTTCAAGGCTAGAGGGATCCTGAGGTCACTGTAGCAACACGAAAGAGCTCCGTGGACCAAAAATCAACTCGAGATGAGAGGTTAGTCCCTGGCTTCGACTCCAGAGGAATACCACCTTACCACAAGCACCTCAAGAGGAGGCTCCTCTCAGCTCTAGGTATGTGAGAGGGACCCTGAGTTTGCGGCCTCAAGTGGAATGGACACTGCGATGCCCTGACGCGAAATAAGGCCGGATATCCCCGCAGTGACTTGAATGCAGGCTCGTCTCGCATCTCCCAAGACAAAAGGATGTCTGAATCCCCTGTGGAGACCACAGAGAAAGACCTAGTTCCCCACCTCATTGCGACCGGAGGCCTCACATCCTTTGAAAACTCCAGACGTATGCGGAGATCAGTGCCTCCAAGGGAGACGATGCCTGACTCCTCGTGAAACTTCGTAGGAGTCCCAGGATTCCTGTGGCACGTGGAAAGGGACCCTTGGTCTCCCGCCACACCTGAAGAGGCGTCCAAATTGCCCTGCCAAGCCTCGAGGAGAATCCCGAGTTGTCCCTCGCAACTAGGCAGGAGTCCTGCCGTCGCTGAACAAACACGTGTGTGGAAGGGACATCCCCGTCGTAACTCGAGAATATACCCCAGGTTCCCGCCGCAACTCGAGAAAAACAATGAGACTTCCCCCTCACCGCGAGATGAGGCCCCATTTCCCTGCACTGCGTGCAGAGCAATTTCGTGTTGCACATCACACATGAAAGGAGCCTTGATTTCCTTGATGGCACTCCAGAGAAACCCCAAGAACACTGTTTCAAGGCTAGAGGGATCCTGAGGTCACTGTAGCAACACGAAAGAGCTCCGTGGACCAAAAATCAACTCGAGATGAGAGGTTAGTCCCTGGCTTCGACTCCAGAGGAAAACCACCTTACCACAAGCACCTCAAGAGGAGGCTTCTCTCAGCTCTAGGTATGTGAGAGGGACCCTGAGTTTGCGGCCTCAAGTGGAATGGACACCGCGATGCCCTGACTCGAAATAAGGTCGGATATCCCTGCAGTGACTTGAATGCAGGCTCGTCTTGCATCTCCCAAGATGAAAGGATGTCTGAATCCCCTGTGAAGACCACAGAGAAAGACCTAGTTCCCCACCTCATCGCGACCGGAGGCCTCACATCCTTTGAAAACTCCAGAGGTACGCGGAGATCAGTGCCTCCAAAGGAGACGATGCCTGACTCCTCGTGAAACTTGATAGGAGTCCCAGGATTCCTGTGGCACGTGGAAAGGGACCCTTGGTCTCCCGCCTCAGCTGGAGAGGCGTCACAATTGCCCTGCCAAGCCTCGAGGAGAATCCCGAGTTGTCCCTCGCAACTAGGCAGGAGTCCTGACGTCGCTGAACAAACACGTGGGTGGAAGGGCCATCCCCGTTTTAACTCGAGAATATACCCCAGGTTCCCGCCGCAACTCGAGAAAAACCATGAGACGTCCCCCTCGCCGCGAGATGAGGCCAGATTCCCCTGCAGTGCGTGCAGAGCAATTCCATGCTGCACATCACACATGAAAGGAGCCTTGATTTCCTTGATGGCACTCCAGAGAAACCCCAAGAACACTGTTTCAAGGCTAGAGGGATCCTGAGGTCACTGTAGCAACACGAAAGAGCTCCGTGGACCAAAAATCAACTCGAGATGAGAGGGTAGTCCCTGGCTTGGACTCCAGAGGAATACCACCTTACCACAAGCACCTCAAGAGGAGGCTTCTCTCAGCTCTAGCTATGTGAGAGGGACCCTGAGTTTGTGGCCTCAAGTGAAATGGACACCGCGACGACCTGACTCGAAATAAGGCCGGATATCCCTGCAGTGACTTGAATGCAGGCTCGTCTTGCATCTCCCATGACGAAAGGATGTCTGAATCCCCTGTGGAGACCACAGAGAAAGACCTAGTTACCCACCTCATCGCGACCGGAGGCCTCACATCTTTTGAAAACTCCAGATGTAAGCGGAGAATTGTGCCTCCATAGGAGAAGATGCCTGACTCCTCGTGAAACTTGATAGGAGTCCCAGGATTCCTGTGGCACGTGGAAAGGGACCCTTGGACTCCCGCCTCAGCTGGAGAGGCGTCCCAATTGCCCTGCCAAGCCTCGAGGAGAATCCCGAGTTGTCCTTCGCAACTAGGCAGGAGTCCTGACGTCACGGAACAAACACGTGCGTGGAAGGGCCATTCCCGTAGTAACTCGAGAATATACCCCAGGTTCCCGCCGCAACTCGAGAAAAACCATGAGACTTCCCCCTCGCTGCGAGATGAGGCCCGATTCCCCCTGCAGTGCGTGCAGAGCAATTCCGTGTTGCACATCACACATGAAAGGAGCCTTGATTTCCTTGATGGCACTCCAGAGAAACCCCAAGAACACTGTTTCAAGGCTAGAGGGATCCTGAGGTCACTGTAGCAACACGAAAGAGCTCCGTGGACCAAAAATCAACTCGAGATGAGAGGTTAGTCCCTGGCTTCGACTCCAGAGGAATACCACCTTACCACAAGCACCTCAAGAGGAGGCTTCTCTCAGCTCTAGGTATGTGAGAGGGACCCTGAGTTTGCGGCCTGAAGTGGAATGGACACCGCGATGCCCTGACTCGAAATAAGGCCGGTTATCCCTGCAGTGACTTGAATGCAGGCTCGTCTTGCATCTCCCAAGACGAAAGGATGTCTGAATCCCCTGTGGAGACCACAGAGAAAGACCTAGTTCCCCACCTCATCGTGACCGGGCCTCACATCCTTTGAAAACTCCAGAGGTACACGGAGATCAGTGCCTTCAAAGGAGACGATGCCTGACTCCTCGTGAAACTTGATAGGAGTCCCAGGATTCCTGTGGCACGTGGAAAGGGACCCTTGGTCTCCCGCCTCAGCTGTAGAGGCGTCCCAATTGCCCTGCCAAGCCTCGAGGAGAATCCCGAGTTGTCCCTCACAACTAGGCAGGAGTCCTGACGTCGCTGAACAAACACGTGTGTGGAAGGGCCATCCCCGTGGTAACTCGAGAATATCCCCCAGGTTCCCGCCGCAACTCGAGAAAAACCATGAGACTTCCCCCTCGCCGCGAGATGAGGCCCGATTCCCCTGCACTGCGTGCAGAGCAATTCCGTGTTGCACATCACACATGAAAGGAGCCTTGATTTCCTTGATGGCACTCCAGAGAAACCCCAAGAACACTGTTTCAAGGCTAGAGGGATCCTGAGGTCACTGTATCCACACAAAAGAGCTCCGTGGACCAAAAATCAACTCGAGATGAGAGGTTAGTCCCTGGCTTCGACTCCAGAGGAATACCACCTTACCACAAGCACCTCAAGAGGAGGCTTCTCTCAGCTCTAGGTATGTGAGAGGGACCCTGATTTTGCGGCCTCAAGTGGAATGGACACTGCGATGCCCTGACGCGAAATAAGGCCGGATATCCCTGCAGTGACTTGAATGCAGGCTCGTCTTGCGTCTCCCAAGATGAAAGGATGTCTGAATCCCCTGTGGAGACCACAGAGAAAGACCTAGTTCCCCACCTCATCGCGACCGGAGGCCTCACATCCTTTGAAAACTCTAGAGGTACGCGGAGATCAGTGACTCCAAAGGAGACGATGCCTGACTCCTCTTGAAACTTCTTAGGAGTCCCAGGATTCCTGTGGCACGTGGAAAGGGACACTTGGTCTCCCGCCTGAGCTGGAGAGTCGTCCCAATTGCCCTGCCAAGCCTCGAGGAGAATCCCGAGTTGTACCTCGCAACTAGGCAGGAGTCCTGACGTCGCTGAACAAAGACGTGTGTGGAAGGGCCATCCCCGTTGTAACTCGAGAATATACCCCAGGTTCCCGCCGCAACTCGAGAAAAACTATGAGACTTCCCCCTCGCCGCGAGATGAGGCCCGATTCCCCTGCACTGCCTGCAGAGCAATTCCGTGTTGCGCATCACTCATGAAAGGAGCCTTGATTTCCTTGATGGCACTCCAGAGAAACCCCAAGAACACTGTTTCAAGGCTAGAGGGATACTGAGGTCACTGTCGCAACACGAAAGAGCTCCGTGGACCAAAAATCAACTCGAGATGAGAGGTTAGTCACTGGCTTCGACTCCAGAGGAATGCCACCTTACCACAAACACCTCAAGAGGAGGCTTCTCTCAGCTCTAGTTATGTGAGAGGGACCTTGAGTTTGTGGCCTCAAGTGGAATGTACACCGCGACGCCCTGACTCGAAATAAGGCCGGATATCCCTGCAGTGACTTGAATGCAGGCTCGTCTTGCATCTCCCAAGACGAAAGAATGTCTGAATCCCCTGTGGAGACCACAGAGAAAGACCAAGTTCCCCACCTCATCGCGACCGGAGGTCTCACATCCTTTGAAAACTACAGAGGTATGCGGAGATCAGTGCCTCCAAAGGAGACGATGCCTGACTCCTCGTGAAACTTGATAGGAGTCCCAGGATTTCTGTGGCACGTGGAAAAGGACCCTTGGTCTCCCGCCTCAGCTGAAGAGGCGTCCCAATTGCCCTGCCAAGCCTCGAGGAGAATCCCGAGTTGTCCCTCGCCACTGGGCAGGAGTCCTGACGTCGCTGAACAAACACGTGGGTGGAAGGGCCATCCCCGTCGTAACTCGAGAATATACCCCAGGTTCCCACCGCAACTCGAGAAAAACCGTGAGACTTCCCCCTCGCCGCAAGATGAGGCCCGATTGCCCTGCACTGCATTCAAAGCAATTCCGTGTTGCACATCAAACATGAAAGGAGCCTTGATTTCCTTAATGGCACTCCAGAGAAACCCCAAGAACACTGTTTCAAGGCTGGATCTATCCTGAGGTCACTGTAGCAACACGAAAGAGCTCCGTGGACCAAAAATCAACTCGAGATGAGAGGTTAGTCCCTGGCTTCGACTCCAGAGGAATACCACCTTACCAGAAGCACCTCAAGAGGAGGCTTCTCTCAGCTCTAGGTATGTGAGAGGGACCCTGAGTTTGCAGCCTCAAGTGGAATGGACACCGCTATGCCCTGACTCGAAATAAGGCCGGATATCCCTGCAGTGACTTGAATGCATGCTCGTCTTGCATCTCCCAAAACGAAAGGATGTCTGAATCCCCTGTGGAGACCACAGAGAAAGACCTAGTTCCCCACCTCATCGCGACCGGAGGCCTTACATCCTTTGAAAACTCCAGAGGTACGAGGAGATCAGTGCCTCCAAAGGAGGCGATGCATGTCTCCTCGTGAAACTTGATAGGAGTCCCAGGATTCCTGTGGCATGTGGAAAGGGACCCTTGGTCTCCCGCCTCAGCTGGAGAGGCGTCCCAATTGCCCTGCCAAGCTTCGAGGAGAATCCTGAGTTGTCCCTCGCAACTAGGCAGGGGTCCTGCCGTCGCTGAACAAACATGTGTGTGGAAGGGCCATCCCCATCGTAACTCGAGAATATACCCCAGGTTCCCGCCGCAACTCGAGAAAAACCATGAGACTTCCCCCTAGCCGCGAGATGAGGCCCGATTCCCCTGCACTGCGAGCAGAGCAATTCCGTGTTGCACATCACACAGTAAAGGAGCCTTGATTTCCTTGATGACACTCCAGAGAAACCCCAAGATCACTGTTTCAAGGCTAGAGGGATCCTGAGGTCACTGTAGCAACACGAAAGAGCTCCGTGGACCAAAATTCAACTCGAGATGAGATGTTAGTCCCAGGCTTCGACTCCAGAGGACTACCACCTTACCACAAGCACCTCAAGAGGAGGCTTCTCTCAGGCCTAGGTATGTGACAGGGACCCTGAGTTTGCAGCCTCAAGTGGAATGGACACCGCAATGCCCTGACTCGATATAAGGCCGGATATCCCTGCAGTGACTTGAATGCAGGCTCGTCTTGCATCTCCCAAGACGAAACGATGTCTGAATCCCCTGTGGAGACCACAGAGAAAGACCTAGTTCCCCATCTCATCGCGACCAGAGGCCTCACATCCTTTGAAAACTCCAGAGGTACACGGAGATCAGTGCTTCGAAAGGAGACGATGCCTGACTCCACGTGAAACTTGATAGGAGTCCCAGGATTCCTGTGGGAAGTGGAAACTGACACCTGGTCTCCCGGCTCAGCTGGAGAGTCGTCCCAATTTCCCTGCCAAGCCTCGAGGAGAATCCCGAGTTGTCACTCGCAACTAGGCAGGAGTCGTGACGTCGCTGAAAAAACACGTGGGTGAAAGGGCCATCCCCATCGTAACTCGAGAATATACCCCAGCTTCCCGCCGTAACTCGAGAAAAACCATGAGACTTCCCCCTCGCCGCGAGATGAGGCCCGATTCCCCTGCACTACATGCAGAGCAATTCTGTGTTCCACATCACACATGAAAGGAGCCTTGATTTCCTTGATGGCACTCCAGAGAAACCCCAAGAACACTCTTTCAAGGCTTGATGGATCCTGAGGTCACTGAAGAAACACGAAAGAGCTCCGTGGACCAAAAATCAACTCGAGATGAGAGGTTAGTCCCTGGCTTCGACTCCAGAGGAATACCACCTTACCACAAGCACCTCAAGAGGAGGCTTCTCTCAGCTCTAGGTATGTGAGAGGGACCCTGAGTTTGTGGCCTCAAGTGGAATGGACACCGGGATGCCCTGACTCGAAATAAGGCCGGTTATCCCTGCAGTGACTTGAATGCAGGCTCGTCTTGCATCTCCCAAGACGAAAGGATGTGTGAATCCCCTGTGTAAACCACAGAGAAAGACCTAGTTCCCCACCTCATCGCGACCGGAGGCCTCACATCCTTTGAAAACTCCAGAGGTACGCGGAGATCAGTGCCTCCAAAGGAGACGATGCCTGACTCCTCGTGAAACTTGATAGGAGTCCCAGGATTCCTGTGGCACGTGGAAAGGGACCCTTGGTCTCCCGCCTCAGCTGGACAGGCGTCCCAATTGCCCTGCCAAGCCTCGAGGAGAATCCCGAGTTGTCCCTCGCAACTAGGCTGGAGTCCTGACGAGGCTGAACAAACACGTGGGTGGAAGGGCCATCCCCGTCGTAACTTGAGAATGTACCCCAGGTTCCCGCCGCAACTCGAGAAAAACCATGAGACTTCCCCCTCGCCGCGAGATGAGGCCCGATTCCCCTGCACTGCATGCAGAGCAATTCCGTGTTGCACATCACGCATGAAAGGAGCTTTGATTTCCTTGATGGCACTCCAGAGAAACCCCAAGAACACGGTTTCAAGGCTAGAGGGATCCTGAAGTCACTGTAGCAAAACGAGAGAGCTCCGTGGACGAAAAATCAACTCGAGATGAGAGGTTAGTCCCTGGCTTTGACTGCAGAGAACTACCACCTTACCACAAGCACCTCAAGAGGAGGCTTCTCTCAGCTCTAGTTATGTGAGAGGGACCCTGAGTTTGTGGCCTCAAGTGGAATGTACACCGCGACGCCCTGACTCGAAATAAGGTCGGATATCCCTGCAGTGACTTGAATGCAGGCTCGTCTTGCATCTCCCAAGACGAAAGAATGTCTGAATCCCCTGTGGAGACCACAGAGAAAGACCTAGTTCCCCACCTCATCGCGACCGGAGGTCTCACATCCTTTGAAAACTACAGAGGTATGCGGAGATCAGTGCCTCCAAAGGAGACGATGCCTGACTGCCCGTGAAACTTGATAGGAGTCCCAGGATTCCTGTGGCAAGTGGAAAAGGACCCTTGGTCTCCCGCCTCAGCTGAAGAGGCGTCCCAATTGCCCTGCCAAGCCTCGAGGAGAATCCCGAGTTGTCCCTCGCCACTAGGCAGGAGTCCTGACGTCGCTGAACAAACACGTGGGTGGAAGGGCCATCCCCGTCGTAACTCGAGAATATACCCCAGGTTCCCGCCGCAACTCGAGAAAAACCGTGAGACTTCCCCCTCGCCGCAAGATGAGGCCCGATTGCCTTGCACTGCATTCAAAGCAATTCCGTGTTGCACATCAAACATGAAAGGAGCCTTGATTTCCTTGATGGCACTCCAGAGAAACCCCAAGAACACTGTTTCAAGGCTGGATCTATCCTGAGGTCACTGTAGCAACACGACAGATCTCCGTGGACCAAAAATCAACTCGAGATGAGAGGTTAGTCCCTGGCTTCGACTCCAGAGGAATTCCACCTTACCACAAGCACCTCAAGAGGAGGATTCTCTCAGCTCTAGCTATGTGAGAGGGACCCTGAGTTTCCGGCCTCAAGTGAAATGGACACCGCAACGCCCTGACTCGAAATAAGGCCGGATATCCCTGCAGTGACTTGAATGCAGGCTCGTCTTGCATCTCCCAAGAAGAAAAGATGTCTGAATCCCCTGTGGAGACCACAGAGAAAGATCTAGTTTCCCACCTCATGGCGACCGGAGGCCTCACATCCTTTGAAAACTCCAGAGTTACACGGAGATCAGTGCCTCCAAAGGAGACGATGCCTGACTCCTCGTGAAACTTGATAGGAGTCCCAGGATTCCTGTGGCACGTGGAAAGAGACACTTGGTCTCCCACCTCAGCTGGAGAGGCGACCCAATTGCCCTGCCAAGCCTCGAGGAGAATCCCGAGTTGTCCCTCTCAACTAGGCAGGAGTCCTGACGTCGCTGAACAAACACGTGGGTTGAAGGGTCATCTCCGTCGTAACTCGAGAATATACCCCAGGTTCCCGCCGCAACTCGAGAAAAATCATGAGACTTTCCCTTCGCCGCGAGATGAGGCCCGATTCCACTGCACTGCGTGCAGAGCAATTCCGTGTTGCACATCACACATGAAAGGAGCCTTGAATTCCTTGATGGCACTCCAGATAAACCCAAAGAACACTGTTTCCAGGCTAGAGGGATTCTGAGGTCACTGTAGCAACATGAAAGAGCTCCGTGGACCAAGAATCAACTCGAGATGAGAGGTTAGTCCCTGGCTTCGACTCCAGAGGAATACCACCTTACCACAAGCACCTCAAGAAGAGGCTTCTCTCAGCTCTAGGTATGTGAGAGGGACCCTGAGTTTGCGGCCTCAAGTGGAATGGACAACGCGATGCCCTGACTCGAAATAAGCCCAGATATCCCTGCATTGACTTGAATGCCGGCTCGTTTTGCATCTGCAAAGATGAAAGGATGTTTGAATCCCTGTGGAGACCACAGAGAAAGACCCAGTTCCCCACCTCATCGCGACCGGAGGCCTCACATCCTTTGAAAACTCCAGAGGCACGCGGAGATTAGTGCCTCCAAAGGTGACGATGCCTGACTCCTCTGAAACTTGATAGGAGTCCCAGGATTCCTGTGGCACGTGGAAAGGGACCCTTGGTCTCCCGCCTCAGCTGGAGAGCCGTCCCAATTGCCCTGCCAAGCCTCGAGGAGAATCCCGAGTTGTCCCTCGCAACTAGGCAGGAGTCCTGACGTCGCTGAACAAACACGTGGGTGGAAGGGCCATCCCCGTCGTAACTCGAGAATATACCCCAGGTTCCCGCCGCAACTCCAGAAAAACCATAAAACTTCCGCCTCGCCGCGAGATGAGGCCCGATTCCCCTGCACTGCGTGCAGAGCAATTCCGTGTTGCACATCACACATGAAAGGAGCCTTGATTTCCTTGATGGCACTCCAGAGAAACGCCAAGAACACTGTTTCAAGGCTAGAGGGATGCTGAGTTCCCTGTACCAACAAGAAAGAACTCCGAGGACCACAAATCAACTCGAGATGAGAGGTTAGTCCCTGGCTTCGAATCCAGAGGAATACCACCTTACCACAAGCACCTCAAGAGGAGGCTTCTCTCAGCTCTAGGTATGTGAGAGGGACCCTGAGTTTGTGGCCTCAAGTGAAATGGACACCGCGACGACCTGACTCGAAATAAGGCCGGATATCCCTGCAGTGACTTGAATGCAGGCTCGTCTTGCATCTCCCATGACGAAAGGATGTCTGAATCCCCTGTGGAGACCACAGAGAAAGACCTAGTTTCCCACCTCATCGCGACCGGAGGCCTCACATCTTTCGAAAACTCCAGATGTAAGCGGAGAATTGTGCCTCCATAGGAGAAGATGCCTGACTCCTCTTGAAACTTGATAGGAGTCCCAGGTTTCCTGTGGCACGTGGAAAGGGACCCTTGGTCTCCCGCCTCAGCTGGAGAGGCGTCCCAATTGCCCTGCCAAGCCTCGAGGAGAATCCCGAGTTGTCCTTCTCAACTAGGCAGGAGTCCTGACGTCACGGAACAAACACGTGCGTGGAAGGGCCATTCCCGTCGTAACTCGAGAATATACCCCAGGTTCCCGCCGCAACTCGAGAAAAACCATGAGACTTCCCCCTCGCCGCGAGATGAGGCCCGATTCCCCTGCACTGCGTGCAGAGCAATTCCGTGTTGCACATCACACATGAAAGGAGCCTTGATTTCCTTGATGGCACTCCAGGGAAACCCCAAGAACACTGTTTCAAGGCTAGAGGTATCCTGAGGTCACTGTAGCAACACGAAAGAGCTCCGTGGACCAAAAATCAACTCGAGATGAGAGGTTAGTCACTGGCTTCGACTCCAGAGGAAAACCACCTTACTACAAGCACCTCAAGAGGAGGCTTCTCTCAGCTCTAGGTATGTGAGAGGGACCCTGAGTTTGCGGCCTCAAGTGGAATGGACACTGCGATGCCCTGACGCAAAATAAGGCCGGATATCCCTGCAGTGACTTGAATGCAGGCTCGTCTTGCATCTCCCAAGACAAAAGATGTCTGAATCCCCTGTGGAGACCACAGAGAAAGACCTAGTTCCCCACCTCATCGCGACCGGAGGCCTCACATCCTTTGAAAACTCCAGATGTAAGCGGAGATCAGTGCCTCCATAGGAGACGATGCCTGACTCCTCGTGAAACTTGATAGGAGTCCCAGGATTCCTGTGGCACGTGGAAAGGGACCCTTGGTCTCCCGCCTCAGCTGGAGAGGCGTCCCAATTGCCCTGCCAAGCCTCGAGGAGAATCCCGAGTTGTCCTTCGCAACTAGGCAGGAGTCCTGACGTCACGGAACAAACACGTGCGTGGAAGGGCCATTCCCGTCGTAACTCGAGAATATACCCCAGGTTCCCGCCGCAACTCGAGAAAAACCATGAGACTTCCCACTCACCGCGAGATGAGGCCCGATTCCCCTGCACTGCGTGCAGAGCAATTCCGTGTTGCACATCACACATGAAAGGAGCCTTGATTTCCTTGATGGCACTCCAGAGAAAACCCAAGAACACTGTTTCAAGGCTAGAGGGATCCTGAGGTCACTGTAGCAACACGAAAGAGCTCCGTGGACCAAAAATCAACTCGAGATGAGAGGTTAGTCCCTGGCTTCGACTCCAGAGGAATACCACCTTACCACAAGCACCTCAAGAGGAGGCTCCTCTCAGCTCTAGGTATGTGAGAGGGACCCTGAGTTTGCGGCCTCAAGTGGAATGGACACTGCGATGCCCTGACGCGAAATAAGGCCGGATATCCCCGCAGTGACTTGAATGCAGGCTCGTCTCGCATCTCCCAAGACAAAAGGATGTCTGAATCCCCTGTGGAGACCACAGAGAAAGACCTAGTTCCCCACCTCATTGCGACCGGAGGCCTCACATCCTTTGAAAACTCCAGACGTATGCGGAGATCAGTGCCTCCAAGGGAGACGATGCCTGACTCCTCGTGAAACTTCGTAGGAGTCCCAGGATTCCTGTGGCACGTGGAAAGGGACCCTTGGTCTCCCGCCACACCTGAAGAGGCGTCCAAATTGCCCTGCCAAGCCTCGAGGAGAATCCCGAGTTGTCCCTCGCAACTAGGCAGGAGTCCTGCCGTCGCTGAACAAACACGTGTGTGGAAGGGACATCCCCGTCGTAACTCGAGAATATACCCCAGGTTCCCGCCGCAACTCGAGAAAAACAATGAGACTTCCCCCTCACCGCGAGATGAGGCCCCATTTCCCTGCACTGCGTGCAGAGCAATTTCGTGTTGCACATCACACATGAAAGGAGCCTTGATTTCCTTGATGGCACTCCAGAGAAACCCCAAGAACACTGTTTCAAGGCTAGAGGGATCCTGAGGTCACTGTAGCAACACGAAAGAGCTCCGTGGACCAAAAATCAACTCGAGATGAGAGGTTAGTCCCTGGCTTCGACTCCAGAGGAATAACACGTTACCACAAGCACCTCAAGAGGAGGCTTCTTTCAGCTCTAGGTATGTGAGAGGGACGCTGAGTTTGCGGCCTCAAGTGGAAGGGACACTGCGATGCCCTGACGCGAAATAAGGCCGGATATCCCTGCAGTGACTTGAATGCAGGCTCGTCTTGCATCTCCCAAGATGAAAGGATGTCTGAATCCCCTGTGAAGACCACAGAGAAAGACCTAGTTCCCCACCTCATCGCGACCGGAGGCCTCACATCCTTTGAAAACTCCAGAGGTACGCGGAGATCAGTGCCTCCAAAGGAGACGATGCCTGACTCCTCGTGAAACTTGATAGGAGTCCCAGGATTCCTGTGGCACGTGGAAAGGGACCCTTTGTCTCCCGCCTCAGCTGTAGAGGCGTCCCAATTGCCCTGCCAAGCCTCGAGGAGAATCCCAAGTTGTCCCTCGCAACTAGGCAAGAGTCCTGACGTCGCTGAACAAAGACGTGTGTGGAAGGGCCATCCCCGTCGTAACTCGAGAATATACCCCAGGTTCCCGCCGCAACTCGAGAAAAACCATGAGACGTCCCCCTCGCCCCGAGATGAGGCCAGATTCCCCTGCAGTGCGTGCAGAGCAATTCCGTGCTGCACATCACACATGAAAGGAGCCTTGATTTTCTTGATGGCACTCCAGAGAAACCCCAAGAACACTGTTTCAAGGCTAGAGGGATCCTGAGGTCACTGTAGCAACACGAAAGAGCTTCGTGGACCAAAAATCAACTCGAGATGAGAGGGTAGTTCCTGGCTTCGACTCCAGAGGAATACCACCTTAGTGCAAGCACCTCAAGAGGAGGCTTCTCTCAGCTCTAGGTATGTGAGAGGGACCCTGAGTTTGCGGCCTCAAGGGGAATGGACACCGCGATGCCCTGACTCGAAATAAGGCCGGTTATCACTGCAGTGACTTGAATGCAGGCTCGTCTTGCATCTCCCAAGACGAAAGGATGTCTGAATCCCCTGTGGAAACCACAGAGAAAGACTTGGTTCCCCACCTCATCGTGACCGGAGGCCTCACATCCTTTGAAAACTCCAGAGGTAGGCGGAGATCAGTGCCTTCAAAGGAGACGATGCCTGACTCCTCGTGAAACTTGATAGGAGTCCCAGGATTCCTGTGGCCCGTGGAAAGGGACACTTAGTCTCCCGCCTCAGCTGGAGAGGCGTCCCAATTGCCCTGCCAAGCCTCGAGGAGAATCCCGAGTTGTCCCTCGCAACTAGGCAGGAGTCCGGACGTCGCTGAACAAACACGTGTGTGGCAGGGCCATCCCCGTCGTAACTCGAGAATATAGCCCAGGTTCCCGCCGCAACTCGAGAAAAACCATGAGACGTCCTCCTCGCCGCGAGATGAGGCCAGATTCCCCTGCAGTGCATGCAGAGCAATTCCGTGTTGCACATCACACATGAAAGGAGCCTTGATTTCCTTGATGGCACTCCAGAGAAACCCCAAGAACACTGTTTCAAGGCTAGAGGGATCCTGAGGTCACTGTAGCAACACGAAAGAGCTCCGTGGACCAAAAATCAACTCGAGATGAGAGGTTAGTCCCTGGCTTCGACTCCAGAGGAATACCACCTTACCACAAGCACCTCAAGAGGAGGCTCCTCTCAGCTCTAGGTATGTGAGAGGGACCCTGAGTTTGCGGCCTCAAGTGGAATGGACACTGCGATGCCCTGACTCGAAATAAGGCCGGATATCCCCACAGTGACTTGAATGCAGGCTCGTCTCGCATCTCCCAAGACAAAAGGATGTCTGAATCCCCTGTGGAGACCACAGAGAAAGACCTAGTTCCCCACCTCATGGCGACCGGAGGCCTCACATCCTTTGAAAACTCCAGAGGTATGCGGAGATCAGTGCCTCCAAGGTAGACGATGCCTGACTCCTCGTGAAACTTCGTAGGAGTCCCAGGATTCCTGTGGCACGTGGAAAGGGACCCTTGGTCTCCCGCCACACCTGAAGAGGCGTCCAAATTGCCCTGCCAAGCCTCGAGGAGAATCCCGAGTTGTCCCTCGCAACTAGGCAGGAGTCCTGCCGTCGCTGAACAAACACGTGTGTGGAAGGGACATCCCCGTCGTAACTCGAGAATATACCCCAGGTTCCCGCCGCAACTCGAGAAAAACAATGAGACTTCCCCCTCACCGCGAGATGAGGCCCCATTTCCCTGCACTGCGTGCAGAGCAATTTCGTGTTGCACATCACACATGAAAGGAGCCTTGATTTCCTTGATGGCACTCCAGAGAAACCCCAAGAACACTGTTTCAAGGCTAGAGGGATCCTGAGGTCACTGTAGCAACACGAAAGAGCTCCGTGGACCAAAAATCAACTCGAGATGAGAGGTTAGTCCCTGGCTTCGACTCCAGAGGAAAACCACCTTACCACAAGCACCTCAAGAGGAGGCTTCTCTCAGCTCTAGGTATGTGAGAGGGACCCTGAGTTTGCGGCCTCAAGTGGAATGGACACCGCGATGCCCTGACTCGAAATAAGGTCGGATATCCCTGCAGTGACTTGAATGCAGGCTCGTCTTGCATCTCCCAAGATGAAAGGATGTCTGAATCCCCTGTGAAGACCACAGAGAAAGACCTAGTTCCCCACCTCATCGCGACCGGAGGCCTCACATCCTTTGAAAACTCCAGAGGTACGCGGAGATCAGTGCCTCCAAAGGAGACGATGCCTGACTCCTCGTGAAACTTGATAGGAGTCCCAGGATTCCTGTGGCACGTGGAAAGGGACCCTTGGTCTCCCGCCTCAGCTGGAGAGGCGTCACAATTGCCCTGCCAAGCCTCGAGGAGAATCCCGAGTTGTCCCTCGCAACTAGGCAGGAGTCCTGACGTCGCTGAACAAACACGTGGGTGGAAGGGCCATCCCCGTTTTAACTCGAGAATATACCCCAGGTTCCCGCCGCAACTCGAGAAAAACCATGAGACGTCCCCCTCGCCGCGAGATGAGGCCAGATTCCCCTGCAGTGCGTGCAGAGCAATTCCATGCTGCACATCACACATGAAAGGAGCCTTGATTTCCTTGATGGCACTCCAGAGAAACCCCAAGAACACTGTTTCAAGGCTAGAGGGATCCTGAGGTCACTGTAGCAACACGAAAGAGCTCCGTGGACCAAAAATCAACTCGAGATGAGAGGGTAGTCCCTGGCTTGGACTCCAGAGGAATACCACCTTACCACAAGCACCTCAAGAGGAGGCTTCTCTCAGCTCTAGCTATGTGAGAGGGACCCTGAGTTTGTGGCCTCAAGTGAAATGGACACCGCGACGACCTGACTCGAAATAAGGCCGGATATCCCTGCAGTGACTTGAATGCAGGCTCGTCTTGCATCTCCCATGACGAAAGGATGTCTGAATCCCCTGTGGAGACCACAGAGAAAGACCTAGTTACCCACCTCATCGCGACCGGAGGCCTCACATCTTTTGAAAACTCCAGATGTAAGCGGAGAATTGTGCCTCCATAGGAGAAGATGCCTGACTCCTCGTGAAACTTGATAGGAGTCCCAGGATTCCTGTGGCACGTGGAAAGGGACCCTTGGACTCCCGCCTCAGCTGGAGAGGCGTCCCAATTGCCCTGCCAAGCCTCGAGGAGAATCCCGAGTTGTCCTTCGCAACTAGGCAGGAGTCCTGACGTCACGGAACAAACACGTGCGTGGAAGGGCCATTCCCGTAGTAACTCGAGAATATACCCCAGGTTCCCGCCGCAACTCGAGAAAAACCATGAGACTTCCCCCTCGCTGCGAGATGAGGCCCGATTCCCCTGCAGTGCGTGCAGAGCAATTCCGTGTTGCACATCACACATGAAAGGAGCCTTGATTTCCTTGATGGCACTCCAGAGAAACCCCAAGAACACTGTTTCAAGGCTAGAGGGATCCTGAGGTCACTGTAGCAACACGAAAGAGCTCCGTGGACCAAAAATCAACTCGAGATGAGAGGTTAGTCCCTGGCTTCGACTCCAGAGGAATACCACCTTACCACAAGCACCTCAAGAGGAGGCTTCTCTCAGCTCTAGGTATGTGAGAGGGACCCTGAGTTTGCGGACTCAAGAGGAAAGGACACCGCGATGCCCTGACTCGAAATAAGGCCGGATATCCCTGCAGTGACTTGAATGCAGGCTCGTCTTGCATCTCCCAAGACGAAAGGATGTCTGAATCCCCTGTGGAGACCACAGAGAAAGACCTAGTTCCCCACCTCATCGTGACCGGGCCTCACATCCTTTGAAAACTCCAGAGGTACACGGAGATCAGTGCCTTCAAAGGAGACGATGCCTGACTCCTCGTGAAACTTGATAGGAGTCCCAGGATTCCTGTGGCACGTGGAAAGGGACCCTTGGTCTCCCGCCTCAGCTGTAGAGGCGTCCCAATTGCCCTGCCAAGCCTCGAGGAGAATCCCGAGTTGTCCCTCACAACTAGGCAGGAGTCCTGACGTCGCTGAACAAACACGTGTGTGGAAGGGCCATCCCCGTGGTAACTCGAGAATATCCCCCAGGTTCCCGCCGCAACTCGAGAAAAACCATGAGACTTCCCCCTCGCCGCGAGATGAGGCCCGATTCCCCTGCACTGCGTGCAGAGCAATTCCGTGTTGCACATCACACATGAAAGGAGCCTTGATTTCCTTGATGGCACTCCAGAGAAACCCCAAGAACACTGTTTCAAGGCTAGAGGGATCCTGAGGTCACTGTATCCACACAAAAGAGCTCCGTGGACCAAAAATCAACTCGAGATGAGAGGTTAGTCCCTGGCTTCGACTCCAGAGGAATACCACCTTACCACAAGCACCTCAAGAGGAGGCTTCTCTCAGCTCTAGGTATGTGAGAGGGACCCTGATTTTGCGGCCTCAAGTGGAATGGACACTGCGATGCCCTGACGCGAAATAAGGCCGGATATCCCTGCAGTGACTTGAATGCAGGCTCGTCTTGCGTCTCCCAAGATGAAAGGATGTCTGAATCCCCTGTGGAGACCACAGAGAAAGACCTAGTTCCCCACCTCATCGCGACCGGAGGCCTCACATCCTTTGAAAACTCTAGAGGTACGCGGAGATCAGTGACTCCAAAGGAGACGATGCCTGACTCCTCTTGAAACTTCTTAGGAGTCCCAGGATTCCTGTGGCACGTGGAAAGGGACACTTGGTCTCCCGCCTGAGCTGGAGAGTCGTCCCAATTGCCCTGCCAAGCCTCGAGGAGAATCCCGAGTTGTACCTCGCAACTAGGCAGGAGTCCTGACGTCGCTGAACAAAGACGTGTGTGGAAGGGCCATCCCCGTTGTAACTCGAGAATATACCCCAGGTTCCCGCCGCAACTCGAGAAAAACTATGAGACTTCCCCCTCGCCGCGAGATGAGGCCCGATTCCCCTGCACTGCCTGCAGAGCAATTCCGTGTTGCGCATCACTCATGAAAGGAGCCTTGATTTCCTTGATGGCACTCCAGAGAAACCCCAAGAACACTGTTTCAAGGCTAGAGGGATACTGAGGTCACTGTCGCAACACGAAAGAGCTCCGTGGACCAAAAATCAACTCGAGATGAGAGGTTAGTCACTGGCTTCGACTCCAGAGGAATGCCACCTTACCACAAACACCTCAAGAGGAGGCTTCTCTCAGCTCTAGTTATGTGAGAGGGACCTTGAGTTTGTGGCCTCAAGTGGAATGTACACCGCGACGCCCTGACTCGAAATAAGGCCGGATATCCCTGCAGTGACTTGAATGCAGGCTCGTCTTGCATCTCCCAAGACGAAAGGATGTCTGAATCCCCTGTGGAGACCACAGAGAAAGACCAAGTTCCCCACCTCATCGCGACCGGAGGTCTCACATCCTTTGAAAACTACAGAGGTATGCGGAGATCAGTGCCTCCAAAGGAGACGATGACTGACTCCTCGTGAAACTTGATAGGAGTCCCAGGATTTCTGTGGCACGTGGAAAAGGACCCTTGGTCTCCCGCCTCAGCTGAAGAGGCGTCCCAATTGCCCTGCCAAGCCTCGAGGAGAATCCCGAGTTGTCCCTCGCCACTGGGCAGGAGTCCTGACGTCGCTGAACAAACACGTGGGTGGAAGGGCCATCCCCGTCGTAACTCGAGAATATACCCCAGGTTCCCACCGCAACTCGAGAAAAACCGTGAGACTTCTCCCTCGCCGCAAGATGAGGCCCGATTGCCCTGCACTGCATTCAAAGCAATTCCGTGTTGCACATCAAACATGAAAGGAGCCTTGATTTCCTTAATGGCACTCCAGAGAAACCCCAAGAACACTGTTTCAAGGCTGGATCTATCCTGAGGTCACTGTAGCAACACGAAAGAGCTCCGTGGACCAAAAATCAACTCGAGATGAGAGGTTAGTCCCTGGCTTCGACTCCAGAGGAATACCACCTTACCAGAAGCACCTCAAGAGGAGGCTTCTCTCAGCTCTAGGTATGTGAGAGGGACCCTGAGTTTGCAGCCTCAAGTGGAATGGACACCGCTATGCCCTGACTCGAAATAAGGCCGGATATCCCTGCAGTGACTTGAATGCATGCTCGTCTTGCATCTCCCAAAACGAAAGGATGTCTGAATCCCCTGTGGAGACCACAGAGAAAGACCTAGTTCCCCACCTCATCGCGACCGGAGGCCTTACATCCTTTGAAAACTCCAGAGGTACGAGGAGATCAGTGCCTCCAAAGGAGGCGATGCATGACTCCTCGTGAAACTTGATAGGAGTCCCAGGATTCCTGTGGCATGTGGAAAGGGACCCTTGGTCTCCCGCCTCAGCTGGAGAGGCGTCCCAATTGCCCTGCCAAGCTTCGAGGAGAATCCTGAGTTGTCCCTCGCAACTAGGCAGGGGTCCTGCCGTCGCTGAACAAACATGTGTGTGGAAGGGCCATCCCCATCGTAACTCGAGAATATACCCCAGGTTCCCGCCGCAACTCGAGAAAAACCATGAGACTTCCCCCTAGCCGCGAGATGAGGCCCGATTCCCCTGCACTGCGAGCAGAGCAATTCCGTGTTGCACATCACACAGTAAAGGAGCCTTGATTTCCTTGATGACACTCCAGAGAAACCCCAAGATCACTGTTTCAAGGCTAGAGGGATCCTGAGGTCACTGTAGCAACACGAAAGAGCTCCGTGGACCAAAATTCAACTCGAGATGAGATGTTAGTCCCAGGCTTCGACTCCAGAGGACTACCACCTTACCACAAGCACCTCAAGAGGAGGCTTCTCTCAGGCCTAGGTATGTGACAGGGACCCTGAGTTTGCAGCCTCAAGTGGAATGGACACCGCAATGCCCTGACTCGATATAAGGCCGGATATCCCTGCAGTGACTTGAATGCAGGCTCGTCTTGCATCTCCCAAGACGAAACGATGTCTGAATCCCCTGTGGAGACCACAGAGAAAGACCTAGTTCCCCATCTCATCGCGACCAGAGGCCTCACATCCTTTGAAAACTCCAGAGGTACACGGAGATCAGTGCTTCGAAAGGAGACGATGCCTGACTCCACGTGAAACTTGATAGGAGTCCCAGGATTCCTGTGGGACGTGGAAACTGACACCTGGTCTCCCGGCTCAGCTGGAGAGTCGTCCCAATTTCCCTGCCAAGCCTCGAGGAGAATCCCGAGTTGTCACTCGCAACTAGGCAGGAGTCGTGACGTCGCTGAAAAAACACGTGGGTGAAAGGGCCATCCCCATCGTAACTCGAGAATATACCCCAGCTTCCCGCCGTAACTCGAGAAAAACCATGAGACTTCCCCCTCGCCGCGAGATGAGGCCCGATTCCCCTGCACTACATGCAGAGCAATTCTGTGTTCCACATCAAACATGAAAGGAGCCTTGATTTCCTTGATGGCACTCCAGAGAAACCCCAAGAACACTCTTTCAAGGCTTGATGGATCCTGAGGTCACTGAAGAAACACGAAAGAGCTCCGTGGACCAAAAATCAACTCGAGATGAGAGGTTAGTCCCTGGCTTCGACTCCAGAGGAATACCACCTTACCACAAGCACCTCAAGAGGAGGCTTCTCTCAGCTCTAGGTATGTGAGAGGGACCCTGAGTTTGTGGCCTCAAGTGGAATGGACACCGGGATGCCCTGACTCGAAATAAGGCCGGTTATCCCTGCAGTGACTTGAATGCAGGCTCGTCTTGCATCTCCCAAGACGAAAGGATGTGTGAATCCCCTGTGTAAACCACAGAGAAAGACCTAGTTCCCCACCTCATCGCGACCGGAGGCCTCACATCCTTTGAAAACTCCAGAGGTACGCGGAGATCAGTGCCTCCAAAGGAGACGATGCCTGACTCCTCGTGAAACTTGATAGGAGTCCCAGGATTCCTGTGGCACGTGGAAAGGGACCCTTGGTCTCCCGCCTCAGCTGGACAGGCGTCCCAATTGCCCTGCCAAGCCTCGAGGAGAATCCCGAGTTGTCCCTCGCAACTAGGCTGGAGTCCTGACGAGGCTGAACAAACACGTGGGTGGAAGGGCCATCCCCGTCGTAACTTGAGAATGTACCCCAGGTTCCCGCCGCAACTCGAGAAAAACCATGAGACTGCCCCCTCGCCGCGAGATGAGGCCCGATTCCCCTGCACTGCATGCAGAGCAATTCCGTGTTGCACATCACGCATGAAAGGAGCTTTGATTTCCTTCATGGCACTCCAGAGAAACCCCAAGAACACGGTTTCAAGGCTAGAGGGATCCTGAAGTCACTGTAGCAAAACGAGAGAGCTCCGTGGACCAAAAATCAACTCGAGATGAGAGGTTAGTCCCTGGCTTTGACTGCAGAGAACTACCACCTTACCACAAGCACCTCAAGAGGAGGCTTCTCTCAGCTCTAGTTATGTGAGAGGGACCCTGAGTTTGTGGCCTCAAGTGGAATGTACACCGCGACGCCCTGACTCGAAATAAGGTCGGATATCCCTGCAGTGACTTGAATGCAGGCTCGTCTTGCATCTCCCAAGACGAAAGAATGTCTGAATCCCCTGTGGAGACCACAGAGAAAGACCTAGTTCCCCACCTCATCGCGACCGGAGGTCTCACATCCTTTGAAAACTACAGAGGTATGCGGAGATCAGTGCCTCCAAAGGAGACGATGCCTGACTGCCCGTGAAACTTGATAGGAGTCCCAGGATTCCTGTGGCACGTGGAAAAGGACCCTTGGTCTCCCGCCTCAGCTGAAGAGGCGTCCCAATTGCCCTGCCAAGCCTCGAGGAGAATCCCGAGTTGTCCCTCGCCACTAGGCAGGAGTCCTGACGTCGCTGAACAAACACGTGGGTGGAAGGGCCATCCCCGTCGTAACTCGAGAATATACCCCAGGTTCCCGCCGCAACTCGAGAAAAACCGTGAGACTTCCCCCTCGCCGCAAGATGAGGCCCGATTGCCTTGCACTGCATTCAAAGCAATTCCGTGTTGCACATCAAACATGAAAGGAGCCTTGATTTCCTTGATGGCACTCCAGAGAAACCCCAAGAACACTGTTTCAAGGCTGGATCTATCCTGAGGTCACTGTAGCAACACGACAGATCTCCGTGGACCAAAAATCAACTCGAGATGAGAGGTTAGTCCCTGGCTTCGACTCCAGAGGAATTCCACCTTACCACAAGCACCTCAAGAGGAGGATTCTCTCAGCTCTAGCTATGTGAGAGGGACCCTGAGTTTCCGGCCTCAAGTGAAATGGACACCGCAACGCCCTGACTCGAAATAAGGCCGGATATCCCTGCAGTGACTTGAATGCAGGCTCGTCTTGCATCTCCCAAGAAGAAAAGATGTCTGAATCCCCTGTGAAGACCACAGAGAAAGATCTAGTTTCCCACCTCATGGCGACCGGAGGCCTCACATCCTTTGAAAACTCCAGAGTTACACGGAGATCAGTGCCTCCAAAGGAGACGATGCCTGACTCCTCGTGAAACTTGATAGGAGTCCCAGGATTCCTGTGGCACGTGGAAAGAGACACTTGGTCTCCCGCCTCAGCTGGAGAGGCGACCCAATTGCCCTGCCAAGCCTCGAGGAGAATCCCGAGTTGTCCCTCTCAACTAGGCAGGAGTCCTGACGTCGCTGAACAAACACGTGGGTTGAAGGGTCATCTCCGTCGTAACTCGAGAATATACCCCAGGTTCCCGCCGCAACTCGAGAAAAATCATGAGACTTTCCCTTCGCCGTGAGATGAGGCCCGATTCCACTGCACTGCGTGCAGAGCAATTCCGTGTTGCACATCACACATGAAAGGAGCCTTGAATTCCTTGATGGCACTCCAGATAAACCCAAAGAACACTGTTTCCAGGCTAGAGGGATTCTGAGGTCACTGTAGCAACATGAAAGAGCTCCGTGGACCAAGAATCAACTCGAGATGAGAGGTTAGTCCCTGGCTTCGACTCCAGAGGAATACCACCTTACCACAAGCACCTCAAGAAGAGGCTTCTCTCAGCTCTAGGTATGTGAGAGGGACCCTGAGTTTGCGGCCTCAAGTGGAATGGACAACGCGATGCCCTGACTCGAAATAAGCCCAGATATCCCTGCATTGACTTGAATGCCGGCTCGTTTTGCATCTGCAAAGATGAAAGGATGTTTGAATCCCTGTGGAGACCACAGAGAAAGACCCAGTTCCCCACCTCATCGCGACCGGAGGCCTCACATCCTTTGAAAACTCCAGAGGCACGCGGAGATTAGTGCCTCCAAAGGTGACGATGCCTGACTCCTCTGAAACTTGATAGGAGTCCCAGGATTCCTGTGGCACGTGGAAAGGGACCCTTGGTCTCCCGCCTCAGCTGGAGAGCCGTCCCAATTGCCCTGCCAAGCCTCGAGGAGAATCCCGAGTTGTCCCTCGCAACTAGGCAGGAGTCCTGACGTCGCTGAACAAACACGTGGGTGGAAGGGCCATCCCCGTCGTAACTCGAGAATATACCCCAGGTTCCCGCCGCAACTCCAGAAAAACCATAAAACTTCCGCCTCGCCGCGAGATGAGGCCCGATTCCCCTGCACTGCGTGCAGAGCAATTCCGTGTTGCACATCACACATGAAAGGAGCCTTGATTTCCTTGATGGCACTCCAGAGAAACGCCAAGAACACTGTTTCAAGGCTAGAGGGATGCTGAGTTCCCTGTACCAACAAGAAAGAACTCCGAGGACCACAAATCAACTCGAGATGAGAGGTTAGTCCCTGGCTTCGAATCCAGAGGAATACCACCTTACCACAAGCACCTCAAGAGGAGGCTTCTCTCAGCTCTAGGTATGTGAGAGGGACCCTGAGTTTGTGGCCTCAAGTGAAATGGACACCGCGACGACCTGACTCGAAATAAGGCCGGATATCCCTGCAGTGACTTGAATGCAGGCTCGTCTTGCATCTCCCATGACGAAAGGATGTCTGAATCCCCTGTGGAGACCACAGAGAAAGACCTAGTTTCCCACCTCATCGCGACCGGAGGCCTCACATCTTTCGAAAACTCCAGATGTAAGCGGAGAATTGTGCCTCCATAGGAGAAGATGCCTGACTCCTCGTGAAACTTGATAGGAGTCCCAGGTTTCCTGTGGCACGTGGAAAGGGACCCTTGGTCTCCCGCCTCAGCTGGAGAGGCGTCCCAATTGCCCTGCCAAGCCTCGAGGAGAATCCCGAGTTGTCCTTCTCAACTAGGCAGGAGTCCTGACGTCACGGAACAAACACGTGCGTGGAAGGGCCATTCCCGTCGTAACTCGAGAATATACCCCAGGTTCCCGCCGCAACTCGAGAAAAACCATGAGACTTCCCCCTCGCCGCGAGATGAGGCCCGATTCCCCTGCACTGCGTGCAGAGCAATTCCGTGTTGCACATCACACATGAAAGGAGCCTTGATTTCCTTGATGGCACTCCAGGGAAACCCCAAGAACACTGTTTCAAGGCTAGAGGTATCCTGAGGTCACTGTAGCAACACGAAAGAGCTCCGTGGACCAAAAATCAACTCGAGATGAGAGGTTAGTCACTGGCTTCGACTCCAGAGGAAAACCACCTTACTACAAGCACCTCAAGAGGAGGCTTCTCTCAGCTCTAGGTATGTGAGAGGGACCCTGAGATTGCGGCCTCAAGTGGAATGGACACCGCCATGCCCTGACTCGAAATAAGGCCGGATATCCCTGCAGTGACTTGAATGCAGGCTCGTCTTGCATCTCCCAAGACAAAAGGATGTCTGAATCCCCTGTGGAGACCACAGAGAAAGACCTAGTTCCCCACCTCATGGCGACCGGAGGCCTCACATCCTTTGAAAACTCCAGACGTATGCGGAGATCAGTGCCTCCAAGGTAGACGATACCTGACTCCTCGTGAAACTTCTTAGGAGTCCCAGAATTCCTGTGGCACGTGGAAAGGGACCCTTGGTCTCCCGCCACAGCTGGAGAGGCGTCCAAATTGCCCTGCCAATCCTCGAGGAGAATCCCGAGTTTTCCCTCGCAACTAAGCAGGAGTCCTGCCGTCGCTGAACAAACACGTGGGTGGAAGGGCCATCCCCGTCGTAACTCGAGAATATACCCCAGGTTCCCGCCGGAACTCGAGAAAAACAATGAGACTTCCCCCTCACCGCGAGATGAGGCCCCATTCCCCTGCACTGCGTGCAGAGCAATTCCGTGTTGCACATCACACAAGAAAGGAGCCTAGATTTCCATGATGGCACTCTAGAGAAACCCCAAGAACACTGTTTCAAGGCTAGAGGGATCCTGAGGTCACTGTAGCCACACGAAAGAGCTCCGTGGGCCAAAAATCAACTCGAGAGGAGAGGTTAGTCCCTGGCTTCGACTCCAGAGGAATAACACGTTACCACAAGCACCTCAAGAGGAGGCTTCTCTCAGCTCTAGCTATGTGAGAGGGACCCTGAGTTTGCGGTCTCAAGTGGAATGGACACCGCGATGCCCTGACGCAAAATAAGGCCGGATATCCCTGCAGTGACTTGAATGCAGACTCGTCTTGCATCTCCCAAGATGAAAGGATGTCTGAATCCCCTGTGGAGACCACAGAGAAAGTCCTAGTTCCCCACTTCATTGCGACCGGAGGCCTCACATACTTTGAAATTTCCAGAGGTACACTGAGATCAGTGCCTCCAAAGGAGACGATGCCTGACTCCTTGTGAAACTTGATTGGAGTCCCAGGATTCCTGTGGCACGTGGAAAGGGACCCTTGGTCTCGCGCCTCAGCTGGAGAGGCGTCCCAATTGCCCTGCCAAGCCTCAAGGAGAATCCCGAGTTGTCCTTCGCAACTAGGTAGGAGTCCTGACGTCGCTGAACAAACACTTGGGTGGAAGGGCCATCCCCGTTGTAACTCGAGAATATACCCCATGTTCCCGCCCCAACTCTAGAAAAACCTTGAGACTTCCCTCTCGCCGAGTATGAGGCCCGATTCCCCTGCACTGCGTGCAGAGCAATTCCGTGTTGCACATCACACATGAAAGGAGCCTTGATTTCCTTGATGGCACTCCAGAGAAACCCCAAGAACACTGTTTCAAGGCTAGAGGGATCCTGAGGTCACTGTAGCAACATGAAAGAGTTCCGTGGACCACAAATCAACTCGAGATGAGAGGGTAGTCCCTGGCTTGGACTCCAGAGGAATACCACCTTACCACAAGCACCTCAAGAGGAGGCTTCTCTCAGCTCTAGCTATGTGAGAGGGACCCTGAGTTTGCGGCCTCAAGTGAAATGGACACCGCAACGCCCTGACTCGAAATAAGGCCGGATATCCCTGCAGTGACTTGAATGCAGGCTCGTCTTGCATCTCCCAAGACGAAAGGATGTCTGAATCCCCTGTGGAGACCACAGAGAAAGAACTAGTTCCCCACCTAATCGCAACCGGAGGCCTCACATCCTTTGAAAACTCCAGAGGGACGCGGAGATCAGTGCCTCCAAAGGAGACGATGCCTGACTCCTCGTGAAACTTGATAGGAGTCCCAGGATTCCTGTGGCACGTGGAAAGGGACCCTTGGTCTCCCGCCTCAGCTGGAGAGCCGTCCCAATTGCCCTGCCAAGCCTCGAGGAGAATCCCGAGTTGTCCCTCGCAACTAGGCAGGAGTCCTGACGTCACGGAACAAACACGTGTGTGGAAGGGCCATCCCCGTTTTAACTCGAGAAAATACCCCAGGTTCCCGCCGCAACTCGAGAAAAACCATGAGACTTCCCTCTCACCGCGAGATGAGGTCCGATTCCGCTGCACTGAGTGCAGAGCAATTCCGTGTTGCACATCACACATGAAAGGAGCCTTGATTTCCTTGATGGCACTCCAGAGAAACCCCAAGAACACTGTTTCAAGGCTAGAGGGATTCTGAGGTCACTGTATCCACACAAAAGAGCTCCGTGGACCAAAAATCAACTCGAGATGAGAGGTTAGTCCCTGGCTTCGACTCCAGAGGAATACCACCTTACCACAAGCACCTCAAGAGGAGGCTTCTCTCAGCTCTAGGTATGTGAGAGGGACCCTGATTTTGCGGCCTCCAGTGGAATGGACACTGCGATGCCCTGACACGAAATAACGCCGGATATCCCTGCAGTGACTTGAATGCAGGCTCGTCTTGCGTCTCCCAAGATGAAAGGATGTCTGAATCCCCTGTGGAGACCACAGAGAAAGGCCTAGTTCCCCACCTCATCGTGACCGGGCCTCACATCCTTTGAAAACTCCAGAGGTACACGGAGATCAGTGCCTTCAAAGGAGACGATGCCTGACTCCTCGTGAAACTTGATAGGAGTCCCAGGATTCCTGTGGCACGTGGAAAGGGACTCTTGGTCTCCCGCCTCAGCTGGAGAGGTGTCCCAATTGCCCTGCCAAGCCTCGAGGAGAATCCCGAGTTGTCCCTCACAACTAGGCAGGAGTCCTGACGTCGCTGAACAAAGACGTGTGTGGAAGGGCCATCCCCGTCGTAACTGGAGAATATACCCCAGGTTCCCGCTGCAACTCGAGAAAAACTATGAGACTTCCCCCTCGCCGCGAGATGAGGCCCGATTCCCCTGCACTGCGTGCAGAGCAATTCCGTGTTGCACATCACTCATGAAAGGAGCCTTGATTTCCTTGATGGCACTCCAGAGAAACCCCAAGAACACTGTTTCAAGGCTAGAGGGATACTGAGGTCACTGGCACAACACGAAAGAGCTCCGTGGACCAAAAATCAACTCGAGATGAGAGGTTAGTCACTGGCTTCGACTCCAGAGGAATACCACCTTACCACAAACACCTCAAGAGGAGGCTTCTCTCAGCTCTAGTTATGTGAGAGGGACCCTGAGTTTGTGGCCTCAAGTGGAATGTACACCGCGACGCCCTGACTCGAAATAAGGCCGGATATCCCTGCAGTGACTTGAATGCAGGCTCGTCTTGCATCTCCCAAGACGAAAGAATGTCTGAATCCCCTGTGGAGACCACAGAGAAAGACCTAGTTCCCCACCTCATCGCGACCGGAGGTCTCACATCCTTTGAAAACTACAGAGGTATGCGGAGATCAGTGCCTCCAAAGGAGACGATGCCTGACTCCTCGTGAAACTTGATAGGAATCCCAGGATTCCTGTGGCACGTGGAAAAGGACCCTTGGTCTCCCGCCTCAGCTGAAGAGGCGTCCCAATTGCCCTGCCAAGCCTCGAGGAGAATCCCGAGTTGTCCCTCGCCACTAGGCAGGAGTCCTGACGTCGCTGAACAAACACGTGGGTGGAAGGGCCATCCCCGTCGTAACTCGAGAATATACCCCAGGTTCCCGCCGCAACTCGAGAAAAACCGTGAGACTTCCCCCTCGCCGCAAGATGAGGCCCGATTGCCCTGCACTGCATTCAAAGCAATTCCGTGTTGCACATCACACATGAAAGGAGCCTTGATTTCGTTAATGGCACTCTAGAGAAACCCCAAGAACACTGTTTCAAGGCTGGATCTATCCTGAGGTCACTGTAGCAACACGAAAGAGCTCCGTGGACCAAAAATCAACTCGAGATGAGAGGTTAGTCCCTGGCTTCGACTCCAGGGGAATACCACCTTACCACAAGCACCTCAAGAGGAGGCTTCTCTCAGCTCTAGGTATGTGAGAGGGACCCTGAGTTTGCAGCCTCAAGTGGAATGGACACCGCTATGCCCTGACTCGAAATAAGGCCGGATATCCCTGCAGTGACTTGAATGCCGGCTCGTCTTGCATCTCCCAAAACGAAAGGATGTCTGAATCCCCTGTGGAGACCACAGAGAAAGACCTAGTTCCCCACCTCATCGCGACCGGAGGCCTTACATCCTTTGAAAACTCCAGAGGTACGAGGAGATCAGTGCCTCCAAAGGAGACGATGCCTGACTCCTCGTGAAACTTGATAGGAGTCCCAGGATTCCTGTAGCATGTGGAAAGGGACCCTTGGTCTCCCGCCTCAGCTGGAGAGGCGTCCCAATTGCCCTGCCAAGCTTCGAGGAGAATCCTGAGTTGTCCCTCGCAACTAGGCAGGGGTCCTGCCGTCGCTGAACAAACATGTGTGTGGAAGGGCCATCCCCGTCGTAACTCGAGAATATACCCCAGGTTCCCGCCGCAACTCGAGAAAAACCATGAGACTTCCCCCTCGCCGCGAGATGAGGCCCGATTCCCCTGCACTGCGAGCAGAGCAATTCCGTGTTGCACATCACACAGTAAAGGAGCCTTGATTTCCTTGATGACACTCCAGAGAAACCCCAAGATCACTGTTTCAAGGCTAGAGGGATCCTGAGGTCACTGTAGCAACACGAAAGAGCTCCGTGGACCAAAATTCAACTCGAGATGAGATGTTAGTCCCAGGCTTCGACTCCAGAGGTCTACCACCTTACCACAAGCACCTCAAGAGGAGGCTTCTCTCAGGCCTAGGTATGTGACAGGGACCCTGAGTTTGCAGCCTCAAGTGGAATGGACACCGCAATGCCCTGACTCGATATAAGGCCGGATATCCCTGCAGTGACTTGAATGCAGGCTCGTCTTGCATCTCCCAAGACGAAACGATGTCTGAATCCCCTGTGGAGACCACAGAGAAAGACCTAGTTCCCCATCTCATCGCGACCAGAGGCCTCACATCCTTTGAAAACTCCAGAGGTACACGGAGATCAGTGCTTCGAAAGGAGACGATGCCTGACTCCACGTGAAACTTGATAGGAGTCCCAGGATTCCTGTGGCACGTGGAAACAGACACCTGGTCTCCCGCCTCAGCTGGAGAGGCGTCACAATTTCCCTGCCAAGCCTCGAGGAGAATCCCGAGTTGTCACTCGCAACTAGGCAGGAGTCGTGACGTCGCTGAACGAACACGTGGGTGAAAGAGCCATCCCCATCGTAACTCGAGAATATACCCCAGCTTCCCGCCGTAACTCGAGAAAAACCATGAGACTTCCCCCTCGCCGCGAGATGAGGCCCGATTCCCCTGCACTACATGCAGAGCAATTCCGTGTTCCACATCAAACATGAAAGGAGCCTTGATTTCCTTGATGGCACTCCAGAGAAACCCCAAGAACACTCTTTCAAGGCTTGATGGATCCTGAGGTCACTGAAGAAACACGAAAGAGCTCCGTGGACCAAAAATCAACTCGAGATGAGAGGTTAATCCCTGGCTTCGACTCCAGAGGAATACCACCTTACCACAAGCACCTCAAGAGGAGGCTTCTCTCAGCTCTAGGTATGTGAGAGGGACCCTGAGTTTGTGGCCTCAAGTGGAATGGACACCGGGATGCCCTGACTCGAAATAAGGCCGGTTATCCCTGCAGTGACTTGAATGCAGGCTCGTCTTGCATCTCCCAAGACGAAAGGATGTCTGAATCCCCTGTGTAAACCACAGAGAAAGACCTAGTTCCCCACCTCATCGCGACCGGAGGCCTCACATCCTTTGAAAACTCCAGAGGTACGCGGAGATCAGTGCCTCCAAAGGAGACGATGCCTGACTCCTCGTGAAACTTGATAGGAGTCCCAGGATTCCTGTGGCACGTGGAAAGGGACCCTTGGTCTCCCGCCTCAGCTGGACAGGCGTCCCAATTGCCCTGCCAAGCCTCGAGGAGAATCCCGAGTTGTCCCTCGCAACTAGGCTGGAGTCCTGACGAGGCTGAACAAACACGTGGGTGGAAGGGCCATCCCCGTCGTAACTTGAGAATGTACCCCAGGTTCCCGCCGCAATTCGAGAAAAACCATGAGACTTCCCCCTCGCCGCGAGATGAGGCCCGATTCCCCTGCACTGCATGCAGAGCAATTCCGTGTTGCACATCACGCATGAAAGGAGCTTGGATTTCCTTGATGGCACTCCAGAGAAACCCCAAGAACACGGTTTCAAGGCTAGAGGGATCCTGAAGTCACTGTAGCAAAACGAGAGAGCTCCGTGGACCAAAAATCAACTCGAGATGAGAGGTTAGTCCCTGGCTTTGACTGCAGAGAACTACCACCTTACCACAAGCACCTCAAGAGGAGGCTTCTCTCAGCTCTAGTTATGTGAGAGGGACCCTGAGTTTGTGGCCTCAAGTGGAATGTACACCGCGACGCCCTGACTCGAAATAAGGTCGGATATCCCTGCAGTGACTTGAATGCAGGCTCGTCTTGCATCTCCCAAGACGAAAGAATGTCTGAATCCCCTGTGGAGACCACAGAGAAAGACCTAGTTCCCCACCTCATCGCGACCGGAGGTCTCACATCCTTTGAAAACTACAGAGGTATGCGGAGATCAGTGCCTCCAAAGGAGACGATGCCTGACTGCTCGTGAAACTTGATAGGAGTCCCAGGATTCCTGTGGCACGTGGAAAAGGACCCTTGGTCTCCCGCCTCAGCTGAAGAGGCGTCCCAATTGCCCTGCCAAGTCTCGAGGAGAATCCCGAGTTGTCCCTCGCCACTAGGCAGGAGTCCTGACGTCGCTGAACAAACACGTGGGTGGAAGGGCCATCCCCGTCGTAACTCGAGAATATACCCCAGGTTCCCGCCGCAACTCGAGAAAAACCGTGAGACTTCCCCCTCGCCGCAAGATGAGGCCCGATTGCCCTGCACTGCATTCAAAGCAATTCCGTGTTGCACATCAAACATGAAAGGAGCCTTGATTTCCTTGATGGCACTCCAGAGAAACCCCAAGAACACTGTTTCAAGGCTGGATCTATCCTGAGGTCACTGTAGCAACACGACAGATCTCCGTGGACCAAAAATCAACTCGAGATGAGAGGTTAGTCCCTGGCTTCGACTCCAGAGGAATTCCACCTTACCACAAGCACCTCAAGAGGAGGATTCTCTCAGCTCTAGCTATGTGAGAGGGACCCTGAGTTTGCGGCCTTAAGTGGAATGTACACCGCGACGCCCTGACTCGAAATAAGGCCGGATATCCCTGCAGTGACTTGAATGCAGGCTCGTCTTGCATCTCCCAAGACGAAAAGATGTCTGAATCCCCTGTGGAGACCACAGAGAAAGATCTAGTTTCCCACCTCATCGCGACCGGGGCCTCACATCCTTTGAAAACTCCAGAGGTACGCGGAGATCACTGCCTCCAAAGGAGACGATGCCTGACTCCTCGTGAAACTTGATAGGAGTCCCACGATTCCTGTGGCACGTGGATAGGGACTCTTGGTCTCCCGCCTCAGCTGGAGAGGCATCCCAATTGCCCTGCCAGGCCTCGAGGAGAATCCCGAGTTGTCCCTCGTAACTAGGCAGGAGTCCTGACGTCGCTGAACAAACACGTGGGTGGAAGGGCCATCCCTGTCGTAACTCGAGAATATACCCCAGGTTCTCGCCGCAACTCGAGAAAAACCATGAGACTTCCCCCTCGCCGCGATATGAGGCCCGATTCCCCTGCACTGCGTGCAGAGCAATTCCGTCTTGCACATCACACATGAAAGGAGCCTTGATTTCCTTGATGACACTCCAGAGAAACCCCAAGAACACTGTTTCAAGGCTAGAGGGATCCTGAGGTCACTGTAGCAACACGAAAGAGGTCCGTGGACCAAAAATCAACTCGACATGAGAGCTTAGTCCCTGGCTTCGACTCCAGAGGAATACCACCTTACCACAAGCACCTCAAGAGGACGCTTCTCTCAGCTCTAGGTATGTGAGAGGGACTCTGAGTTTGCGGCCTCATGTGGAATGGACACCGCGATGCCCTGATTCGAAATAAGGCCGGATATCCCTGCAGTGACTTGAATGCAGGCTCGTCTTGCATCTCCCAAGACGAAAGGATGTCTGAATCCCCTGTGCAGACCACAGAGAAAGACCTCGTTCCTCACGTCATCGCGACCGGAGGCCTCACATTCTTTGAAAACTCCAGAGGTACGCGGAGATCAGTGCCTCCAAATTAGACGATGCCTGACTCCTCGTGAAACTTGATAGGAGTCCCAGGATACCTGTGGCACGTGGAAGGGGACCCTTGGTCTCCCGCCTCAGCTGGAGAGGCGTCCCAATAATTTGACAAGCCTCGAAGAGAATCCCGAGTTGTCCCTCGCAACTAGGCAGGAGTCCTGACGTCGCTGAACAAACACGTGGGTGGAAGGGCCATCCCCGTCGTAACTCGAGAATATACCCCAGGTTCTCGCCGCAACTTGAGAAAAACCATGAGACTTCCCCCTCGCCGCGAGATGAGGCCTGATTCCCCTGCACTGCGTGCAGAGCAATTCCGTTTTGCACATCACACATGAAAGGAGCCTTGATTTAATTGATGGCACTCCAGAGAAACCCCAAGAACACTGTTTCAAGGCTAGAGGGATCCTGAGGTCACTGTAGGAAAAAGAAAGAGATCCGTGGGCCAAAAATCAAGTCAAGATGAGAGGTTAGTCCCTGGCTTCGACTCCAGAGGAATACCACCTTACCACAGGCACCTCAAGAGGAGGCTTCTCTCAGCTCTAGGTATGTGAGAGGGACCCTGAGTTTCCGGCCTCAAGTGGAATGGACACCGCGATGCCTTGACTCGAAATAAGGCCGCATATCCCTGCAGTGACTTGAATGCAGGCTCGTCTTGCATCTCCCAAGACGAAAGGATGTCTGAATCCCCTGTGGAGACCACAGAGAAAGACCTAGTTCCCCACCTCATCGCGACCGGAGGCTTCACATCCTTTGAAAACTCCAGAGGGATGCGGAGATCAGTGCTTTCAAAGGAGACGATGCCTGACTCCTCGTGAAACTTGATAGGAGTCCCAGGATTCCTGAGGCACGTTGAAAGGGACCCTTGGTCTCCCGCCTCAGCTGGAGAGGCGTCACAATTGCCCTGCCAAGCCTCGAGGAGAATCCCGAGTTGTCCCTCACAACTAGGCAGGAGTCCTGACGTCGCTGAACAAACACGTGTGTGCAAGGGCCATCCCCGTCGTAACTCGAGAATATACCCCAGGTTCTCGCAGCAACTCGAGAAAAACCATGAGACTTCCCCCTCGCCGCGAGATGAGGCCCGATTCCCCTGCACTGCGTGCAGAGCAATGCCGTGTTGCACATCACACAGGAAAGGAGCCTTGATTTCCTTGATGGCACTCCAGAGAAAGCCCAAGAACACTGTTTCAAGGCTAGAGGGATCCTGAGGTCACTGTAGAAACACGAAAGAGCTCCGTGGACCAAAAATCAACTCGAGATGAGACGTTAGCCCCTGGCTTTGACTCCAGAGGAATACCACCTTAGCACAAGCACCTGAAGAGGAGGCTTCTCTCAGCTCTAGGTATGTGAGAGGGACCCTGAGTTTGCGGCCTCAAGTGGAATGGACACCGCGATGCCCTGACTCGAAATAAGGCCGGATATCCCTGCAGTGACTTGAATGCAGGCTCGTTTTGCAACTCCCAAGACGAAAGGATGTCTGAATCCCCTGTGGAGACCACAGAGAAAGACCTAGTTCCCCACCTCATCGCGACCGAAGGCCTCACATCCTTTGAAAACTCCAGAGGGACGCGGAGATCAGTGCCTCCAAAGGAGACAATGCCTGACTCCTCGTGAAATTGATAGGAGTCCCAGGATTCCTGTGGCACGTGCAAAGGGACCCTTGGTCTCCTGCCTCAGCTGGAGAGGCGTCCCAATTGCCCTGCCAAGCCTCGAGGAGAATCCCGAGTTGTCCCTCGCAACTAGGCATGAATCCTGACGTCGCTGAACAAACACGTGTGTGGAAGGGCCATCCCAGTTGTAACTCGAGAATATACCCCAGGTTCCCGCCGCAACTCGAGAAAAACCATGAGACTTCCCCTTCGCCACGAGATGAGGCCCGATTCCCCTGCACTGCGTGCAGAGCAATGCCGTGTTGCACATCACACACGAAAGGAGCCTTGATTTCCTTGATGGCACTCTAGAGAAACCCCAAGAACACTGTTTCAAGGCTAGAGGGATCCTGAGGTCACTGTAGCAACACCAAAGAGCTCCGTGGACCAAAAATCAACAAGTGATGAGAGGTTAGTCCCTTACTTCGACTCCAGAGGAATACCACCTTACCACAAGCACCTCAAGAGGAGGCTTCTCTCAGCTCTAGGTATGTGAGAGGGACCCTGAATTTGCGGCCTCAAGTGGAATGGACACCGCGATGCCCTGACTCGAAATAAGGCCAGATATACCGGCAGTGACTTGAATGCAGGCTCGTCTTGAATCTCCAATGATGAAAGGATGTCTGAATCCCCTCTGGAGACCACAGAGAGAGACCTAGTTCCCCACCTCATCGCGACCGGGGCCTCACATCCTTTGAAAACTCCAGAGATACGCGGAGATCACTGCCTCCAAAGGAGACGATGCCTGACTCCTCGTGAAACTTGATAGGAGTCCCACGATTCCTGTGGCACGTGGATAGGGACTCTTGGTCTCCCGCCTCAGCTGGAGAGGCGTCCCAATTGCCCTGCCAGGCCTCGAGGAGAATCCCGAGTTGTCCCTCGTAACTAGGCAGGAGTCCTGACGTCGCTGAACAAACACGTGGGTGGAAGGGCCATCCCCGTCGTAACTCGAGAATATACCCCAGGTTCCCGCCGCAACTCGAGAAAAACCATGAGACTTCCCCCTCGCCGCGATATGAGGCCCGATTCCCCTGCACTGCATGCAGAGCAATTCCGTCTTGCACATCACACATGAAAGGAGCCTTGATTTCCTTGATGACACTCCAGAGAAACCCCAAGAACACTGTTTCAAGGCTAGAGGGATCCTGAGGTCACTGTAGCAACACGAAAGAGGTCCATGGACCAAAAATCAACTCGACATGAGAGCTTAGTCCCTGGCTTCGACTCCAGAGGAATACCACCTTACCACAAGCACCTCAAGAGGACGCTTCTCTCAGCTCTAGGTATGTGAGAGGGACCCTGAGTTTGCGGCCTCATGTGGAATGGACACCGCGATGCCCTGATTCGAAATAAGGCCGGATATCCCTGCAGTGACTTGAATGCAGGCTCGTCTTGCATCTCCCAAGACGAAACGATGTCTGAATCCCCTGTGCAGACCACAGAGAAAGACCTCGTTCCTCACGTCATCGCGACCGGAGGCCTCACATTCTTTGAAAACTCCAGAGGTACGCGGAGATCAGTGCCTCCAAATTAGACGATGCCTGACTCCTCGTGAAACTTGATAGGAGTCCCAGGATACCTGTGGCACGTGGAAAGGGACCCTTGGTCTCCCGCCTCAGCTGGAGAGGCGTCCCAATAATTTGACAAGCCTCGAAGTGAATCCCGAGTTGTCCCTCGCAACTAGGCAGGAGTCCTGACGTCGCTGAACAAACACGTGGGTGGAAGGGCCATCCCCGTCGTAACTCGAGAATATACCCCAGGTTCCCGCCGCAACTTGAGAAAAACCATGAGACTTCCCCCTCGCCGCGAGATGAGGCCCGATTCCCCTGCACTGCGTGCAGAGCAATTCCGTTTTGCACATCACACATGAAAGGAGCCTTGATTTAATTGATGGCACTCCAGAGAAACCCCAAGAACACTGTTTCAAGGCTAGAGGGATCCTGAGGTCACTGTAGGAAAAAGAAAGAGATCCGTGGGCCAAAAATCAAGTCAAGATGAGAGGTTAGTCCCTGGCTTCGACTCCAGAGGAATACCACCTTACCACAGGCACCTCAAGAGGAGGCTTCTCTCAGCTCTAGGTATGGGAGAGGGACCCTGAGTTTGCGGCCTCAAGTGGAATTGACACCGCGATGCCTTGACTCGAAATAAGGCCGCATATCCCTGCAGTGACTTGAATGCAGGCTCGTCTTGCATCTCCCAAGACGAAAGGATGTCTGAATCCCCTGTGGAGACCACAGAGAAAGACGTAGTTCCCCACCTCATCGCGACCGGAGGCTTCACATCCTTTGAAAACTCCAGAGGGATGCGGAGATCAGTGCTTCCAAAGGAGACGATGGCTGACTCCTCGTGAAACTTGATAGGAGTCCCAGGATTCCTGAGGCACGTTGAAAGGGACCCTTGGTCTCCCGCCTCAGCTGGAGAGGCGTCCCAATTGCCCTGCCAAGCCTCGAGGAGAATCCCGAGTTGTCCCTCACAACTAGGCAGGAGTCCTGACGTCGCTGAACAAACACGTCTGTGCAAGGGCCATCCCCGCCGTAACTCGAGAATATACCCCAGGTTCCCGCCGCAACTCGAGAAAAACCATGAGACTTCCCCCTCGCCGCGAGATGAGGCCCGATTCCCCTGCACTGCGTGCAGAGCAATGCCGTGTTGCACATCACACATGAAAGGAGCCTTGATTTCCTTGATGGCACTCCAGAGAAAGCCCAAGAACACTGTTTCAAGGCTAGAGGGATCCTGAGGTCACTGTAGCAACACGAAAGAGCTCCGTGGACCAAAAATCAACTCGAGATGAGACGTTAGCCCCTGGCTTTGACTCCAGATGAATACCACCTTAGCACAAGCACCTCAAGAGGAGGCTTCTCTCAGCTCTAGGTATGTGAGAGGGACCCTGAGTTTGCGGCCTCAAGTGGAATGGACACCGCGATGCCCTGACTCGAAATAAGGCCGGATATCCCTGCAGTGACTTGAATGCAGGCTCGTCTTGCATCTCCCAAGATGAAAGGATGTCTGAATCCCCTGTGGAGACCACAGAGAAAGACCTAGTTCCCCACCTCATCGCGACCGGAGGCCTCACATCCTTTGAAAACTCCAGAGGGACGCGGAGATCAGTGCCTTCAAAGGAGACGATGCCTGACTCCTCGTGAAACTTGATAGGAGTCCCAGGATTCCTGTGGCACGTGGAAAGGGACACTTGGTCTCCCGCCTCAGCTGGAGAGGCGTCCCAATTGCCCTGCCAAGCCTCGAGGAGAATCCCGAGTTGTCCCTCGCAACTAGGCAGGAGTCCTGACGTCGCTGAACAAACACGTGTGTGGAAGGGCCATCCCCGTCGTAACTCGCGAATATACCCCAGGTTCCCGCCGCAACTTGAGAAAAACCATGAGACTTCCCCCTCGCCGCGAGATGAGGCCTGATTCCCCTGCACTGCGTGCAGAGCAATTCCGTTTTGCACATCACACATGAAAGGAGCCTTGATTTAATTGATGGCACTCCAGAGAAACCCCAAGAACACTGTTTCAAGGCTAGAGGGATCCTGAGGTCACTGTAGGAAAAAGAAAGAGATCCGTGGGCCAAAAATCAAGTCAAGATGAGAGGTTAGTCCCTGGCTTCGACTCCAGAGGAATACCACCTTACCACAGGCACCTCAAGAGGAGGCTTCTCTCAGCTCTAGGTATGTGAGAGGGACCCTGAGTTTCCGGCCTCAAGTGGAATGGACACCGCGATGCCTTGACTCGAAATAAGGCCGCATATCCCTGCAGTGACTTGAATGCAGGCTCGTCTTGCATCTCCCAAGACGAAAGGATGTCTGAATCCCCTGTGGAGACCACAGAGAAAGACCTAGTTCCCCACCTCATCGCGACCGGAGGCTTCACATCCTTTGAAAACTCCAGAGGGATGCGGAGATCAGTGCTTCCAATGGAGACGATGCCTGACTCCTCGTGAAACTTGATAGGAGTCCCAGGATTCCTGAGGCACGTTGAAAGGGACCCTTGGTCTCCCGCCTCAGCTGGAGAGGCGTCACAATTGCCCTGCCAAGCCTCGAGGAGAATCCCGAGTTGTCCCTCACAACTAGGCAGGAGTCCTGACGTCGCTGAACAAACACGTGTGTGCAAGGGCCATCCCCGTCGTAACTCGAGAATATACCCCAGGTTCTCGCAGCAACTCGAGAAAAACCATGAGACTTCCCCCTCGCCGCGAGATGAGGCCCGATTCCCCTGCACTGCGTGCAGAGCAATGCCGTGTTGCACATCACACAGGAAAGGAGCCTTGATTTCCTTGATGGCACTCCAGAGAAAGCCCAAGAACACTGTTTCAAGGCTAGAGGGATCCTGAGGTCACTGTAGAAACACGAAAGAGCTCCGTGGACCAAAAATCAACTCGAGATGAGACGTTAGCCCCTGGCTTTGACTCCAGAGGAATACCACCTTAGCACAAGCACCTGAAGAGGAGGCTTCTCTCAGCTCTAGGTATGTGAGAGGGACCCTGAGTTTGCGGCCTCAAGTGGAATGGACACCGCGATGCCCTGACTCGAAATAAGGCCGGATATCCCTGCAGTGACTTGAATGCAGGCTCGTTTTGCAACTCCCAAGACGAAAGGATGTCTGAATCCCCTGTGGAGACCACAGAGAAAGACCTAGTTCCCCACCTCATCGCGACCGAAGGCCTCACATCCTTTGAAAACTCCAGAGGGACGCGGAGATCAGTGCCTCCAAAGGAGACAATGCCTGACTCCTCGTGAAATTGATAGGAGTCCCAGGATTCCTGTGGCACGTGCAAAGGGACCCTTGGTCTCCTGCCTCAGCTGGAGAGGCGTCCCAATTGCCCTGCCAAGCCTCGAGGAGAATCCCGAGTTGTCCCTCGCAACTAGGCATGAATCCTGACGTCGCTGAACAAACACGTGTGTGGAAGGGCCATCCCAGTCGTAACTCGAGAATATACCCCAGGTTCCCGCCGCAACTCGAGAAAAACCATGAGACTTCCCCTTCGCCACGAGATGAGGCCCGATTCCCCTGCACTGCGTGCAGAGCAATGCCGTGTTGCACATCACACACGAAAGGAGCCTTGATTTCCTTGATGGCACTGTAGAGAAACCCCAAGAACACTGTTTCAAGGCTAGAGGGATCCTGAGGTCACTGTAGCAACACCAAAGAGCTCCGTGGACCAAAAATCAACAAGTGATGAGAGGTTAGTCCCTAACTTCGACTCCAGAGGAATACCACCTTACCACAAGCACCTCAAGAGGAGGCTTCTCTCAGCTCTAGGTATGTGAGAGGGACCCTGAATTTGCGGCCTCAAGTGGAATGGACACCGCGATGCCCTGACTCGAAATAAGGCCAGATATACCGGCAGTGACTTGAATGTAGGCTCGTCTTGAATCTCCAATGATGAAAGGATGTCTGAATCCCCTCTGGAGACCACAGAGAGAGACCTAGTTCCCCACCTCATCGCGACCGGGGCCTCACATCCTTTGAAAACTCCAGAGGTACGCGGAGATCACTGCCTCCAAAGGAGACGATGCCTGACTCCTCGTGAAACTTGATAGGAGTCCCACGATTCCTGTGGCACGTGGATAGGGACTCTTGGTCTCCCGCCTCAGCTGGAGAGGCGTCCCAATTGCCCTGCCAGGCCTCGAGGAGAATCCCGAGTTGTCCCTCGTAACTAGGCAGGAGTCCTGACGTCGCTGAACAAACACGTGGGTGGAAGGGCCATCCCCGTCGTAACTCGAGAATATACCCCAGGTTCCCGCCGCAACTCGAGAAAAACCATGAGACTTCCCCCTCGCCGCGATATGAGGCCCGATTCCCCTGCACTGCGTGCAGAGCAATTCCGTCTTGCACATCACACATGAAAGGAGCCTTGATTTCCTTGATGACACTCCAGAGAAACCCCAAGAACACTGTTTCAAGGCTAGAGGGATCCTGAGGTCACTGTAGCAACACGAAAGAGGTCCATGGACCAAAAATCAACTCGACATGAGAGCTTAGTCCCTGGCTTCGACTCCAGAGGAATACCACCTTACCACAAGCACCTCAAGAGGACGCTTCTCTCAGCTCTAGGTATGTGAGAGGGACCCTGAGTTTGCGGCCTCATGTGGAATGGACACCGCGATGCCCTGATTCGAAATAAGGCCGGATATCCCTGCAGTGACTTGAATGCAGGCTCGTCTTGCATCTCCCAAGACGAAAGGATGTCTGAATCCCCTGTGCAGACCACAGAGAAAGACCTCGTTCCTCACGTCATCGCGACCGGAGGCCTCACATTCTTTGAAAACTCCAGAGGTACGCGGAGATCAGTGCCTCCAAATTAGACGATGCCTGACTCCTCGTGAAACTTGATAGGAGTCCCAGGATACCTGTGGCACGTGGAAAGGGACCCTTGGTCTCCCGCCTCAGCTGGAGAGGCGTCCCAATAATTTGACAAGCCTCGAAGAGAATCCCGAGTTGTCCCTCGCAACTAGGCAGGAGTCCTGACGTCGCTGAACAAACACGTGGGTGGAAGGGCCATCCCCGTCGTAACTCGAGAATATACCCCAGGTTCCCGCCGCAACTTGAGAGAAACCATGAGACTTCCCCCTCGCCGCGAGATGAGGCCCGATTCCCCTGCACTGCGTGCAGAGCAATTCCGTTTTGCACATCACACATGAAAGGAGCCTTGATTTAATTGATGGCACTCCAGAGAAACCCCAAGAACACTGCTTCAAGGCTAGAGGGATCCTGAGGTCACTGTAGGAAAAAGAAAGAGATCCGTGGGCCAAAAATCAAGTCAAGATGAGAGGTTAGTCCCTGGCTTCGACTCCAGAGGAATACCACCTTACCACAGGCACCTCAAGAGGAGGCTTCTCTCAGCTCTAGGTATGTGAGAGGGACCCTGAGTTTCCGGCCTCAAGTGGAATGGACACCGCGATGCCTTGACTCGAAATAAGGCCGCATATCCCTGCAGTGACTTGAATGCAGGCTCGTCTTGCATCTCCCAAGACGAAAGGATGTCTGAATCCCCTGTGGAGACCACAGAGAAAGACCTAGTTCCCCACCTCATCGCGACCGGAGGCTTCACATCCTTTGAAAACTCCAGAGGGATGCGGAGATCAGTGCTTCCAAAGGAGACGATGGCTGACTCCTCGTGAAACTTGATAGGAGTCCCAGGATTCCTGAGGCACGTTGAAAGGGACCCTTGGTCTCCCGCCTCAGCTGGAGAGGCGTCCCAATTGCCCTGCCAAGCCTCGAGGAGAATCCCGAGTTGTCCCTCACAACTAGGCAGGAGTCCTGACGTCGCTGAACAAACACGTGTGTGCAAGGGCCATCCCCGCCGTAACTCGAGAATATACCCCAGGTTCCCGCCGCAACTCGAGAAAAACCATGAGACTTCCCCCTCGCCGCGATATGAGGCCCGATTCCCCTGCACTGCGTGCAGAGCAATGCCGTGTTGCACATCACACATGAAAGGAGCCTTGATTTCCTTGATGGCACTCCAGAGAAAGCCCAAGAACACTGTTTCAAGGCTAGAGGGATCCTGAGGTCACTGTAGCAACACGAAAGAGCTCCGTGGACCAAAAATCAACTCGAGATGAGACGTTAGCCCCTGGCTTTGACTCCAGATGAATACCACCTTAGCACAAGCACCTCAAGAGGAGGCTTCTCTCAGCTCTAGGTATGTGAGAGGGACCCTGAGTTTGCGGCCTCAAGTGGAATGGACACCGCGATGCCCTGACTCGAAATAAGGCCGGATATCCCTGCAGTGACTTGAATGCAGGCTCGTCTTGCATCTCCCAAGATGAAAGGATGTCTGAATCCCCTGTGGAGACCACAGAGAAAGACCTAGTTCCCCACCTCATCGCGACCGGAGGCCTCACATCCTTTGAAAACTCCAGAGGGACGCGGAGATCAGTGCCTTCAAAGGAGACGATGCCTGACTCCTCGTGAAACTTGATAGGAGTCCCAGGATTCCTGTGGCACGTGGAAAGGGACACTTGGTCTCCCGCCTCAGCTGGAGAGGCGTCCCAATTGCCCTGCCAAGCCTCGAGGAGAATCCCGAGTTGTCCCTCGCAACTAGGCAGGAGTCCTGACGTCGCTGAACAAACACGTGTGTGGAAGGGCCATCCCCGTCGTAACTCGCGAATATACCCCAGGTTCCCGCCGCAACTTGAGAAAAACCATGAGACTTCCCCCTCGCCGCGAGATGAGGCCTGATTCCCCTGCACTGCGTGCAGAGCAATTCCGTTTTGCACATCACACATGAAAGGAGCCTTGATTTAATTGATGGCACTCCAGAGAAACCCCAAGAACACTGTTTCAAGGCTAGAGGGATCCTGAGGTCACTGTAGGAAAAAGAAAGAGATCCGTGGGCCAAAAATCAAGTCAAGATGAGAGGTTAGTCCCTGGCTTCGACTCCAGAGGAATACCACCTTACCACAGGCACCTCAAGAGGAGGCTTCTCTCAGCTCTAGGTATGTGAGAGGGACCCTGAGTTTGCGGCCTCAAGTGGAATGGACACCGCGATGCCTTGACTCGAAATAAGGCCGCATATCCCTGCAGTGACTTGAATGCAGGCTCGTCTTGCATCTCCCAAGACGAAAGGATGTCTGAATCCCCTGTGGAGACCACAGAGAAAGACCTAGTTCCCCACCTCATCGCGACCGGAGGCTTCACATCCTTTGAAAACTCCAGAGGGATGCGGAGATCAGTGCTTCCAAAGGAGACGATGCCTGACTCCTCGTGAAACTTGATAGGAGTCCCAGGATTCCTGAGGCACGTTGAAAGGGACCCTTGGTCTCCCGCCTCAGCTGGAGAGGCGTCCCAATTGCCCTGCCAAGCCTCGAGGAGAATCCCGAGTTGTCCCTCACAACTAGGCAGGAGTCCTGACGTCGCTGAACAAACACGTGTGTGCAAGGGCCATCCCCGCCGTAACTCGAGAATATACCCCAGGTTCCCGCCGCAACTCGAGAAAAACCATGAGACTTCCCCCTCGCCGCGAGATGAGGCCCGATTCCCCTGCACTGCGTGCAGAGCAATGCCGTGTTGCACATCACACATGAAAGGAGCCTTGATTTCCTTGATGGCACTCCAGAGAAAGCCCAAGAACACTGTTTCAAGGCTAGAGCGATCCTGAGGTCACTGTAGCAACACGAAAGAGCTCCGTGGACCAAAAATCAACTCGAGATGAGACGTTAGCCCCTGGCTTTGACTCCAGAGGAATACCACCTTAGCACAAGCACCTCAAGAGGACGCTTCTCTCAGCTCTAGGTATGTGAGAGGGACCCTGAGTTTGCGGCCTCAAGTGGAATGGACACCGCGATGCCCTGACTCGAAATAAGGCCGGATATCCCTGCAGTGACTTGAATGCAGGCTCGTCTTGCATCTCCCAAGACGAAAGGATGTCTGAATCCCCTGTGGAGACCACAGAGAAAGACCTAGTTCCCCACGTCATCGCGACCGGAGGACTCACATCCTTTGAAAACTCCAGAGACACGCCGAGATCAGTGACTCCAAAGGGGACGATGCATGACTCCTCGTGAAACTTGATAGGAGTCCCAGGATTCCTGTGGCACGTGGAAAGGGACCCTTGGTCTCCCACCTCAGCTGGAGAGGCGTCCCAATTGCCCTGCCAAGCCTCGAGGAGAATCCCGAGTTGTCCCTCGCAATTAGGCAGGAGTCCTTACGTCCCTGAATAAACACCTGGGTGGAAGGGCCATCCCCGTCGTAACTCGAGAATATACCCCAGGTTCCCGCCTCACCTCGAGAAAAACCATGAGACTTCCCCCTCGCCGCGAGATGAGGCCCGATTCCCCTGCACTTCGTGCAGAGCAATTCCGTGTTGCACATCACACATGAAAGGAGCCTTGATTTCCTTGATGGCACTCCAGAGAAACCCCAAGAACACTGTTTCAAGGCTAGAGGGATCCTGAGGTCACTGTAGCAACACGAAAGAGCTCCGTGGACCAAAAATCAACTCGAGATGAGAGGTTAGTCCCTGGCTTCGACTCCAGAGGAATACCAACTTACCACAAGCACCTCAAGAGGAGGATTCTCTCTGCTCTAGTTATGGGAGAGGGACCCTGAATTTGCGGCCTCAAGTGGAATGGACACCGCGATGCCCTGACTCAAAATAAGGCCGGATATACCGGCAGTGACTTGAATGCAGGCTCATCTTGAATCTCCAAAGATGAAAGGATGTCTGAATCCCCTCTGGAGACCACAGAGAAAGACCTCGTTCCTCACCTCATCGCGACCGGAGGCCTCACATCCTTTGAAAACTCCAGAGGTACGCGGAGATCAGTGCCTCCAAAGGAGACGATGCCTGACTCCTCGTGAAACTTGATAGGAGTCCCAGGATACCTGTGGCACGTGGAAAGGGACCCTTGGTCTCCCGCCTCAGCTGGAGAGGCGTCCCAATAATTTGACAAGCCTCGAAGAGAATCCCGAGTTGTCCCTCGCAACTAGGCAGGAGTCCTGACGTCGCTGAACAAACACGTGTGTGGAAGGGCCATCCCTGTCGTAAGTCGAGAATATACCCCAGGTTCCCGGCGCAACTCGAGAAAAACCATGAGACTTCCCCCTCGCCGCGAGATGAGGCCTGATTCCCCTGCACGGCGTGCAGAGCAATTCCGTGTTGCACATCACACATGAAAGGAGCCTTGATTTAATTGATGGCACTCCAGAGAAACCCCAAGAACACTGTTTCAAGGCTAGAGGTATCCTGAGGTCACTGTAGCAAAAAGAAAGAGATCCGTGGGCCAAAAATCAAGTCAAGATGAGAGGTTAGTCCCTGGCTTCGACTCCAGAGGAATACCACATTACTACAAGCACCTCAAGAGGAGGCTTCTCTCAACTCTAGGTATGTGAGAGGGACCCTGAGTTTGCGGCCTCAAGGGGAATGGACACCGCGATGCCTTGACTCGAAATAAGGCCGCATATCCCTGCAGTGACTTGAATGCAGGCTCGTCTTGCATCTCCCAAGACGAAAGGATGTCTGAATCCCCTGTGGAGACCACAGAGAAAGACCTAGTTCCCCACCTCATCGCGACTGGTGGCCTCACATCCTTTGAAAACTCCAGAGGGACGCGGAGATCAGTGCCTATAAAGGAGACGATGCCTGACTCCTCGTGAAACTTGATAGGAGTCCCAGGATTCCTGTGGCACGTGGAAAGGGACCCTTGGTCTCCCACCTCAGCTGGAGAGGCGTCCCAATTGCCCTGCCAAGCCTCGAGGAGAATCCCGAGTTGTCCCTCGAAACTAGGCAGGAGTCCTGACGTCGCTGAACAAACACGTGTGTGGAAGGGCCATCCCAGTTGTAACTCGAGAATATACCCCAGGTTCCCGCCGCAACTCGAGAAAAACCATGAGACTTCCCCTTCGCCACGAGATGAGGCCCGATTCCCCTGCACTGCGTGCAGAGCAATGCCGTGTTGCACATCACACACGAAAGGAGCCTTGATTTCCTTGATGGCACTCTAGAGAAACCCCAAGAACACTGTTTCAAGGCTAGAGGGATCCTGAGGTCACTGTAGCAACACCAAAGAGCTCCGTGGACCAAAAATCAACAAGTGATGAGAGGTTAGTCCCTTACTTCGACTCCAGAGGAATACCACCTTACCACAAGCACCTCAAGAGGAGGCTTCTCTCAGCTCTAGGTATGTGAGAGGGACCCTGAATTTGCGGCCTCAAGTGGAATGGACACCGCGATGCCCTGACTCGAAATAAGGCCAGATATACCGGCAGTGACTTGAATGCAGGCTCGTCTTGAATCTCCAATGATGAAAGGATGTCTGAATCCCCTCTGGAGACCACAGAGAGAGACCTAGTTCCCCACCTCATCGCGACCGGGGCCTCACATCCTTTGAAAACTCCAGAGATACGCGGAGATCACTGCCTCCAAAGGAGACGATGCCTGACTCCTCGTGAAACTTGATAGGAGTCCCACGATTCCTGTGGCACGTGGATAGGGACTCTTGGTCTCCCGCCTCAGCTGGAGAGGCGTCCCAATTGCCCTGCCAGGCCTCGAGGAGAATCCCGAGTTGTCCCTCGTAACTAGGCAGGAGTCCTGACGTCGCTGAACAAACACGTGGGTGGAAGGGCCATCCCCGTCGTAACTCGAGAATATACCCCAGGTTCCCGCCGCAACTCGAGAAAAACCATGAGACTTCCCCCTCGCCGCGATATGAGGCGCGATTCCCCTGCACTGCGTGCAGAGCAATTCCGTCTTGCACATCACACATGAAAGGAGCCTTGATTTCCTTGATGACACTCCAGAGAAACCCCAAGAACACTGTTTCAAGGCTAGAGGGATCCTGAGGTCACTGTAGCAACACGAAAGAGGTCCATGGACCAAAAATCAACTCGACATGAGAGCTTAGTCCCTGGCTTCGACTCCAGAGGAATACCACCTTACCACAAGCACCTCAAGAGGACGCTTCTCTCAGCTCTAGGTATGTGAGAGGGACCCTGAGTTTGCGGCCTCATGTGGAATGGACACCGCGATGCCCTGATTCGAAATAAGGCCGGATATCCCTGCAGTGACTTGAATGCAGGCTCGTCTTGCATCTCCCAAGACGAAACGATGTCTGAATCCCCTGTGCAGACCACAGAGAAAGACCTCGTTCCTCACGTCATCGCGACCGGAGGCCTCACATTCTTTGAAAACTCCAGAGGTACGCGGAGATCAGTGCCTCCAAATTAGACGATGCCTGACTCCTCGTGAAACTTGATAGGAGTCCCAGGATACCTGTGGCACGTGGAAAGGGACCCTTGGTCTCCCGCCTCAGCTGGAGAGGCGTCCCAATAATTTGACAAGCCTCGAAGAGAATCCCGAGTTGTCCCTCGCAACTAGGCAGGAGTCCTGACGTCGCTGAACAAACACGTGGGTGGAAGGGCCATCCCCGTCGTAACTCGAGAATATACCACAGGTTCCCGCCGCAACTTGAGAAAAACCATGAGACTTCCCCCTCGCCGCGAGATGAGGCCTGATTCCCCTGCACTGCGTGCAGAGCAATTCCGTTTTGCACATCACACATGAAAGGAGCCTTGATTTAATTGATGGCACTCCAGAGAAACCCCAAGAACACTGTTTCAAGGCTAGAGGGATCCTGAGGTCACTGTAGCAACACGAAAGAGCTCCGTGGACCAAAAATCAACTCGAGATGAGAGGTTAGTCCCTTACTTCGACTCCAGAGGAATACCAACTTACCACAAGCACCTCAAGAGGAGGATTCTCTCTGCTCTAGTTATGGGAGAGGGACCCTGAATTTGCGGCCTCAAGTGGAATGGACACCGCGATGCCCTGACTCAAAATAAGGCCGGATATACCGGCAGTGACTTGAATGCAGGCTCATCTTGAATCTCCAAAGATGAAAGGATGTCTGAATCCCCTCTGGAGACCACAGAGAAAGACCTCGTTCCTCACCTCATCGCGACCGGAGGCCTCACATCCTTTGAAAACTCCAGAGGTACGCGGAGATCAGTGCCTCCAAAGGAGACGATGCCTGACTCCTCGTGAAACTTGATAGGAGTCCCAGGATACCTGTGGCACGTGGAAAGGGACCCTTGGTCTCCCGCCTCAGCTGGAGAGGCGTCCCAATAATTTGACAAGCCTCGAAGAGAATCCCGAGTTGTCCCTCGCAACTAGGCAGGAGTCCTGACGTCGCTGAACAAACACGTGTGTGGAAGGGCCATCCCTGTCGTAAGTCGAGAATATACCCCAGGTTCCCGGCGCAACTCGAGAAAAACCATGAGACTTCCCCCTCGCCGCGAGATGAGGCCTGATTCCCCTGCACGGCGTGCAGAGCAATTCCGTGTTGCACATCACACATGAAAGGAGCCTTGATTTAATTGATGGCACTCCAGAGAAACCCCAAGAACACTGTTTCAAGGCTAGAGGTATCCTGAGGTCACTGTAGCAAAAAGAAAGAGATCCGTGGGCCAAAAATCAAGTCAAGATGAGAGGTTAGTCCCTGGCTTCGACTCCAGAGGAATACCACATTACTACAAGCACCTCAAGAGGAGGCTTCTCTCAACTCTAGGTATGTGAGAGGGACCCTGAGTTTGCGGCCTCAAGGGGAATGGACACCGCGATGCCTTGACTCGAAATAAGGCCGCATATCCCTGCAGTGACTTGAATGCAGGCTCGTCTTGCATCTCCCAAGACGAAAGGATGTCTGAATCCCCTGTGGAGACCACAGAGAAAGACCTAGTTCCCCACCTCATCGCGACTGGTGGCCTCACATCCTTTGAAAACTCCAGAGGGACGCGGAGATCAGTGCCTATAAAGGAGACGATGCCTGACTCCTCGTGAAACTTGATAGGAGTCCCAGGATTCCTGTGGCACGTGGAAAGGGACCCTTGGTCTCCCACCTCAGCTGGAGAGGCGTCCCAATTGCCCTGCCAAGCCTCGAGGAGAATCCCGAGTTGTCCCTCGAAACTAGGCAGGAGTCCTGACGTCGCTGAACAAACACGTGTGTGGAAGGGCCATCCCAGTTGTAACTCGAGAATATACCCCAGGTTCCCGCCGCAACTCGAGAAAAACCATGAGACTTCCCCTTCGCCACGAGATGAGGCCCGATTCCCCTGCACTGCGTGCAGAGCAATGCCGTGTTGCACATCACACACGAAAGGAGCCTTGATTTCCTTGATGGCACTCTAGAGAAACCCCAAGAACACTGTTTCAAGGCTAGAGGGATCCTGAGGTCACTGTAGCAACACCAAAGAGCTCCGTGGACCAAAAATCAACAAGTGATGAGAGGTTAGTCCCTTACTTCGACTCCAGAGGAATACCACCTTACCACAAGCACCTCAAGAGGAGGCTTCTCTCAGCTCTAGGTATGTGAGAGGGACCCTGAATTTGCGGCCTCAAGTGGAATGGACACCGCGATGCCCTGACTCGAAATAAGGCCAGATATACCGGCAGTGACTTGAATGCAGGCTCGTCTTGAATCTCCAATGATGAAAGGATGTCTGAATCCCCTCTGGAGACCACAGAGAGAGACCTAGTTCCCCACCTCATCGCGACCGGGGCCTCACATCCTTTGAAAACTCCAGAGATACGCGGAGATCACTGCCTCCAAAGGAGACGATGCCTGACTCCTCGTGAAACTTGATAGGAGTCCCACGATTCCTGTGGCACGTGGATAGGGACTCTTGGTCTCCCGCCTCAGCTGGAGAGGCGTCCCAATTGCCCTGCCAGGCCTCGAGGAGAATCCCGAGTTGTCCCTCGTAACTAGGCAGGAGTCCTGACGTCGCTGAACAAACACGTGGGTGGAAGGGCCATCCCCGTCGTAACTCGAGAATATACCCCAGGTTCCCGCCGCAACTCGAGAAAAACCATGAGACTTCCCCCTCGCCGCGATATGAGGCGCGATTCCCCTGCACTGCGTGCAGAGCAATTCCGTCTTGCACATCACACATGAAAGGAGCCTTGATTTCCTTGATGACACTCCAGAGAAACCCCAAGAACACTGTTTCAAGGCTAGAGGGATCCTGAGGTCACTGTAGCAACACGAAAGAGGTCCATGGACCAAAAATCAACTCGACATGAGAGCTTAGTCCCTGGCTTCGACTCCAGAGGAATACCACCTTACCACAAGCACCTCAAGAGGACGCTTCTCTCAGCTCTAGGTATGTGAGAGGGACCCTGAGTTTGCGGCCTCATGTGGAATGGACACCGCGATGCCCTGATTCGAAATAAGGCCGGATATCCCTGCAGTGACTTGAATGCAGGCTCGTCTTGCATCTCCCAAGACGAAACGATGTCTGAATCCCCTGTGCAGACCACAGAGAAAGACCTCGTTCCTCACGTCATCGCGACCGGAGGCCTCACATTCTTTGAAAACTCCAGAGGTACGCGGAGATCAGTGCCTCCAAATTAGACGATGCCTGACTCCTCGTGAAACTTGATAGGAGTCCCAGGATACCTGTGGCACGTGGAAAGGGACCCTTGGTCTCCCGCCTCAGCTGGAGAGGCGTCCCAATAATTTGACAAGCCTCGAAGAGAATCCCGAGTTGTCCCTCGCAACTAGGCAGGAGTCCTGACGTCGCTGAACAAACACGTGGGTGGAAGGGCCATCCCCGTCGTAACTCGAGAATATACCCCAGGTTCCCGCCGCAACTTGAGAAAAACCATGAGACTTCCCCCTCGCCGCGAGATGAGGCCTGATTCCCCTGCACTGCGTGCAGAGCAATTCCGTTTTGCACATCACACATGAAAGGAGCCTTGATTTAATTGATGGCACTCCAGAGAAACCCCAAGAACACTGTTTCAAGGCTAGAGGGATCCTGAGGTCACTGTAGGAAAAAGAAAGAGATCCGTGGGCCAAAAATCAAGTCAAGATGAGAGGTTAGTCCCTGGCTTCGACTCCAGAGGAATACCACCTTACCACAGGCACCTCAAGAGGAGGCTTCTCTCAGCTCTAGGTATGGGAGAGGGACCCTGAGTTTGCGGCCTCAAGTGGAATGGACACCGCGATGCCTTGACTCGAAATAAGGCCGCATATCCCTGCAGTGACTTGAATGCAGGCTCGTCTTGCATCTCCCAAGACGAAAGGATGTCTGAATCCCCTGTGGAGACCACAGAGAAAGACGTAGTTCCCCACCTCATCGCGACCGGAGGCTTCACATCCTTTCAAAACTCCAGAGGGATGCGGAGATCAGTGCTTCCAAAGGAGACGATGGCTGACTCCTCGTGAAACTTGATAGGAGTCCCAGGATTCCTGAGGCACGTTGAAAGGGACCCTTGGTCTCCCGCCTCAGCTGGAGAGGCGTCCCAATTGCCCTGCCAAGCCTCGAGGAGAATCCCGAGTTGTCCCTCACAACTAGGCAGGAGTCCTGACGTCGCTGAACAAACACGTCTGTGCAAGGGCCATCCCCGCCGTAACTCGAGAATATACCCCAGGTTCCCGCCGCAACTCGAGAAAAACCATGAGACTTCCCTCTCGCCGCGAGATGAGGCCCGATTCCCCTGCACTGCGTGCAGAGCAATGCCGTGTTGCACATCACACATGAAAGGAGCCTTGATTTCCTTGATGGCACTCCAGAGAAAGCCCAAGAACACTGTTTCAAGGCTAGAGGGATCCTGAGGTCACTGTAGCAACACGAAAGAGCTCCGTGGACCAAAAATCAACTCGAGATGAGACGTTAGCCCCTGGCTTTGACTCCAGATGAATACCACCTTAGCACAAGCACCTCAAGAGGAGGCTTCTCTCAGCTCTAGGTATGTGAGAGGGACCCTGAGTTTGCGGCCTCAAGTGGAATGGACACCGCGATGCCCTGACTCGAAATAAGGCCGGATATCCCTGCAGTGACTTGAATGCAGGCTCGTCTTGCATCTGCCAAGATGAAAGGATGTCTGAATCCCCTGTGGAGACCACAGAGAAAGACCTAGTTCCCCACCTCATCGCGACCGGAGGCCTCACATCCTTTGAAAACTCCAGAGGGACGCGGAGATCAGTGCCTTCAAAGGAGACGATGCCTGACTCCTCGTGAAACTTGATAGGAGTCCCAGGATTCCTGTGGCACGTGGAAAGGGACACTTGGTCTCCCGCCTCAGCTGGAGAGGCGTCCCAATTGCCCTGCCAAGCCTCGAGGAGAATCCCGAGTTGTCCCTCGCAACTAGGCAGGAGTCCTGACGTCGCTGAACAAACACGTGTGTGGAAGGGCCATCCCCGTCGTAACTCGCGAATATACCCCAGGTTCCCGCCGCAACTTGAGAAAAACCATGAGACTTCCCCCTCGCCGCGAGATGAGGCCTGATTCCCCTGCACTGCGTGCAGAGCAATTCCGTTTTGCACATCACACATGAAAGGAGCCTTGATTTAATTGATGGCACTCCAGAGAAACCCCAAGAACACTGTTTCAAGGCTAGAGGGATCCTGAGGTCACTGTAGGAAAAAGAAAGAGATCCGTGGGCCAAAAATCAAGTCAAGATGAGAGGTTAGTCCCTGGCTTCGACTCCAGAGGAATACCACCTTACCACAGGCACCTCAAGAGGAGGCTTCTCTCAGCTCTAGGTATGTGAGAGGGACCCTGAGTTTCCGGCCTCAAGTGGAATGGACACCGCGATGCCTTGACTCGAAATAAGGCCGCATATCCCTGCAGTGACTTGAATGCAGGCTCGTCTTGCATCTCCCAAGACGAAAGGATGTCTGAATCCCCTGTGGAGACCACAGAGAAAGACCTAGTTCCCCACCTCATCGCGACCGGAGGCTTCACATCCTTTGAAAACTCCAGAGGGATGCGGAGATCAGTGCTTCCAAAGGAGACGATGCCTGACTCCTCGTGAAACTTGATAGGAGTCCCAGGATTCCTGAGGCACGTTGAAAGGGACCCTTGGTCTCCCGCCTCAGCTGGAGAGGCGTCACAATTGCCCTGCCAAGCCTCGAGGAGAATCCCGAGTTGTCCCTCACAACTAGGCAGGAGTCCTGACGTCGCTGAACAAACACGTGTGTGCAAGGGCCATCCCCGTCGTAACTCGAGAATATACCCCAGGTTCTCGCAGCAACTCGAGAAAAACCATGAGACTTCCCCCTCGCCGCGAGATGAGGCCCGATTACCCTGCACTGCGTGCAGAGCAATGCCGTGTTGCACATCACACAGGAAAGGAGCCTTGATTTCCTTGATGGCACTCCAGAGAAAGCCCAAGAACACTGTTTCAAGGCTAGAGGGATCCTGAGGTCACTGTAGAAACACGAAAGAGCTCCGTGGACCAAAAATCAACTCGAGATGAGACGTTAGCCCCTGGCTTTGACTCCAGAGGAATACCACCTTAGCACAAGCACCTGAAGAGGAGGCTTCTCTCAGCTCTAGGTATGTGAGAGGGACCCTGAGTTTGCGGCCTCAAGTGGAATGGACACCGCGATGCCCTGACTCGAAATAAGGCCGGATATCCCTGCAGTGACTTGAATGCAGGCTCGTTTTGCAACTCCCAAGACGAAAGGATGTCTGAATCCCCTGTGGAGACCACAGAGAAAGACCTAGTTCCCCACCTCATCGCGACCGAAGGCCTCACATCCTTTGAAAACTCCAGAGGGACGCGGAGATCAGTGCCTCCAAAGGAGACAATGCCTGACTCCTCGTGAAATTGATAGGAGTCCCAGGATTCCTGTGGCACGTGCAAAGGGACCCTTGGTCTCCTGCCTCAGCTGGAGAGGCGTCCCAATTGCCCTGCCAAGCCTCGAGGAGAATCCCGAGTTGTCCCTCGCAACTAGGCATGAATCCTGACGTCGCTGAACAAACACGTGTGTGGAAGGGCCATCCCAGTCGTAACTCGAGAATATACCCCAGGTTCCCGCCGCAACTCGAGAAAAACCATGAGACTTCCCCTTCGCCACGAGATGAGGCCCGATTCCCCTGCACTGCGTGCAGAGCAATGCCGTGTTGCACATCACACACGAAAGGAGCCTTGATTTCCTTGATGGCACTCTAGAGAAACCCCAAGAACACTGTTTCAAGGCTAGAGGGATCCTGAGGTCACTGTAGCAACACGAAAGAGCTCCGTGGACCAAAAATCAACAAGTGATGAGAGGTTAGTCCCTAACTTCGACTCCAGAGGAATACCACCTTACCACAAGCACCTCAAGAGGAGGCTTCTCTCAGCTCTAGGTATGTGAGAGGGACCCTGAATTTGCGGCCTCAAGTGGAATGGACACCGCGATGCCCTGACTCGAAATAAGGCCAGATATACCGGCAGTGACTTGAATGTAGGCTCGTCTTGAATCTCCAATGATGAAAGGATGTCTGAATCCCCTCTGGAGACCACAGAGAGAGACCTAGTTCCCCACCTCATCGCGACCGGGGCCTCACATCCTTTGAAAACTCCAGAGGTACGCGGAGATCACTGCCTCCAAAGGAGACGATGCCTGACTCCTCGTGAAACTTGATAGGAGTCCCACGATTCCTGTGGCCCGTGGATAGGGACTCTTGGTCTCCCGCCTCAGCTGGAGAGGCGTCCCAATTGCCCTGCCAGGCCTCGAGGAGAATCCCGAGTTGTCCCTCGTAACTAGGCAGGAGTCCTGACGTCGCTGAACAAACACGTGGGTGGAAGGGCCATCCCCGTCGTAACTCGAGAATATACCCCAGGTTCCCGCCGCAACTCGAGAAAAACCATGAGACTTCCCCCTCGCCGCGATATGAGGCCCGATTCCCCTGCACTGCGTGCAGAGCAATTCCGTCTTGCACATCACACATGAAAGGAGCCTTGATTTCCTTGATGACACTCCAGAGAAACCCCAAGAACACTGTTTCAAGGCTAGAGGGATCCTGAGGTCACTGTAGCAACACGAAAGAGGTCCATGGACCAAAAATCAACTCGACATGAGAGCTTAGTCCCTGGCTTCGACTCCAGAGGAATACCACCTTACCACAAGCACCTCAAGAGGACGCTTCTCTCAGCTCTAGGTATGTGAGAGGGACCCTGAGTTTGCGGCCTCATGTGGAATGGACACCGCGATGCCCTGATTCGAAATAAGGCCGGATATCCCTGCAGTGACTTGAATGCAGGCTCGTCTTGCATCTCCCAAGACGAAAGGATGTCTGAATCCCCTGTGCAGACCACAGAGAAAGACCTCGTTCCTCACGTCATCGCGACCGGAGGCCTCACATTCTTTGAAAACTCCAGAGGTACGCGGAGATCAGTGCCTCCAAATTAGACGATGCCTGACTCCTCGTGAAACTTGATAGGAGTCCCAGGATACCTGTGGCACGTGGAAAGGGACCCTTGGTCTCCCGCCTCAGCTGGAGAGGCGTCCCAATAATTTGACAAGCCTCGAAGAGAATCCCGAGTTGTCCCTCGCAACTAGGCAGGAGTCCTGACGTCGCTGAACAAACACGTGGGTGGAAGGGCCATCCCCGTCGTAACTCGAGAATATACCCCAGGTTCCCGCCGCAACTTGAGAGAAACCATGAGACTTCCCCCTCGCCGCGAGATGAGGCCCGATTCCCCTGCACTGCGTGCAGAGCAATTCCGTTTTGCACATCACACATGAAAGGAGCCTTGATTTAATTGATGGCACTCCAGAGAAACCCCAAGAACACTGCTTCAAGGCTAGAGGGATCCTGAGGTCACTGTAGGAAAAAGAAAGAGATCCGTGGGCCAAAAATCAAGTCAAGATGAGAGGTTAGTCCCTGGCTTCGACTCCAGAGGAATACCACCTTACCACAGGCACCTCAAGAGGAGGCTTCTCTCAGCTCTAGGTATGTGAGAGGGACCCTGAGTTTCCGGCCTCAAGTGGAATGGACACCGCGATGCCTTGACTCGAAATAAGGCCGCATATCCCTGCAGTGACTTGAATGCAGGCTCGTCTTGCATCTCCCAAGACGAAAGGATGTCTGAATCCCCTGTGGAGACCACAGAGAAAGACCTAGTTCCCCACCTCATCGCGACCGGAGGCTTCACATCCTTTGAAAACTCCAGAGGGATGCGGAGATCAGTGCTTCCAAAGGAGACGATGGCTGACTCCTCGTGAAACTTGATAGGAGTCCCAGGATTCCTGAGGCACGTTGAAAGGGACCCTTGGTCTCCCGCCTCAGCTGGAGAGGCGTCCCAATTGCCCTGCCAAGCCTCGAGGAGAATCCCGAGTTGTCCCTCACAACTAGGCAGGAGTCCTGACGTCGCTGAACAAACACGTGTGTGCAAGGGCCATCCACGCCGTAACTCGAGAATATACCCCAGGTTCCCGCCGCAACTCGAGAAAAACCATGAGACTTCCCCCTCGCCGCGATATGAGGCCCGATTCCCCTGCACTGCGTGCAGAGCAATGCCGTGTTGCACATCACACATGAAAGGAGCCTTGATTTCCTTGATGGCACTCCAGAGAAAGCCCAAGAACACTGTTTCAAGGCTAGAGGGATCCTGAGGTCACTGTAGCAACACGAAAGAGCTCCGTGGACCAAAAATCAACTCGAGATGAGACGTTAGCCCCTGGCTTTGACTCCAGATGAATACCACCTTAGCACAAGCACCTCAAGAGGAGGCTTCTCTCAGCTCTAGGTATGTGAGAGGGACCCTGAGTTTGCGGCCTCAAGTGGAATGGACACCGCGATGCCCTGACTCGAAATAAGGCCGGATATCCCTGCAGTGACTTGAATGCAGGCTCGTCTTGCATCTCCCAAGATGAAAGGATGTCTGAATCCCCTGTGGAGACCACAGAGAAAGACCTAGTTCCCCACCTCATCGCGACCGGAGGCCTCACATCCTTTGAAAACTCCAGAGGGACGCGTAGATCAGTGCCTTCAAAGGAGACGATGCCTGACTCCTCGTGAAACTTGATAGGAGTCCCAGGATTCCTGTGGCACGTGGAAAGGGACACTTGGTCTCCCGCCTCAGCTGGAGAGGCGTCCCAATTGCCCTGCCAAGCCTCGAGGAGAATCCCGAGTTGTCCCTCGCAACTAGGCAGGAGTCCTGACGTCGCTGAACAAACACGTGTGTGGAAGGGCCATGCCCGTCGTAACTCGCGAATATACCCCAGGTTCCCGCCGCAACTTGAGAAAAACCATGAGACTTCCCCCTCGCCGCGAGATGAGGCCTGATTCCCCTGCACTGCGTGCAGAGCAATTCCGTTTTGCACATCACACATGAAAGGAGCCTTGATTTAATTGATGGCACTCCAGAGAAACCCCAAGAACACTGTTTCAAGGCTAGAGGGATCCTGAGGTCACTGTAGGAAAAAGAAAGAGATCCGTGGGCCAAAAATCAAGTCAAGATGAGAGGTTAGTCCCTGGCTTCGACTCCAGAGGAATACCACCTTACCACAGGCACCTCAAGAGGAGGCTTCTCTCAGCTCTAGGTATGTGAGAGGGACCCTGAGTTTGCGGCCTCAAGTGGAATGGACACCGCGATGCCTTGACTCGAAATAAGGCCGCATATCCCTGCAGTGACTTGAATGCAGGCTCGTCTTGCATCTCCCAAGACGAAAGGATGTCTGAATCCCCTGTGGAGACCACAGAGAAAGACCTAGTTCCCCACCTCATCGCGACCGGAGGCTTCACATCCTTTGAAAACTCCAGAGGGATGCGGAGATCAGTGCTTCCAAAGGAGACGATGCCTGACTCCTCGTGAAACTTGATAGGAGTCCCAGGATTCCTGAGGCACGTTGAAAGGGACCCTTGGTCTCCCGCCTCAGCTGGAGAGGCGTCCCAATTGCCCTGCCAAGCCTCGAGGAGAATCCCGAGTTGTCCCTCACAACTAGGCAGGAGTCCTGACGTCGCTGAACAAACACGTGTGTGCAAGGGCCATCCCCGCCGTAACTCGAGAATATACCCCAGGTTCCCGCCGCAACTCGAGAAAAACCATGAGACTTCCCCCTCGCCGCGAGATGAGGCCCGATTCCCCTGCACTGCGTGCAGAGCAATGCCGTGTTGCACATCACACATGAAAGGAGCCTTGATTTCCTTGATGGCACTCCAGAGAAAGCCCAAGAACACTGTTTCAAGGCTAGAGCGATCCTGAGGTCACTGTAGCAACACGAAAGAGCTCCGTGGACCAAAAATCAACTCGAGATGAGACGTTAGCCCCTGGCTTTGACTCCAGAGGAATACCACCTTAGCACAAGCACCTCAAGAGGAGACTTCTCTCAGCTCTAGGTATGTGAGAGGGACCCTGAGTTTGCGGCCTCAAGTGGAATGGACACCGCGATGCCCTGACTCGAAATAAGGCCGGATATCCCTGCAGTGACTTGAATGCAGGCTCGTCTTGCATCTCCCAAGACGAAAGGATGTCTGAATCCCCTGTGGAGACCACAGAGAAAGACCTAGTTCCCCACGTCATCGCGACCGGAGGACTCACATCCTTTGAAAACTCCAGAGGTACGCGGAGATCAGTGCCTCCAAAGGAGACGATGCCTGACTCCTCGTGAAACTTGATAGGAGTCCGAGGATACCTGTGGCACGTGGAAAGGGACCCTTGGTCTCCCGCCTCAGCTGGAGAGGCGTCCCAATAATTTGACAAGCCTCGAAGAGAATCCCGAGTTGTCCCTCGCAACTAGGCAGGAGTCCTGACGTCGCTGAACAAACACGTGTGTGGAAGGGCCATCCCTGTCGTAAGTCGAGAATATACCCCAGGTTCCCGGCGCAACTCGAGAAAAACCATGAGACTTCCCCCTCGCCGCGAGATGAGGCCTGATTCCCCTGCACGGCGTGCAGAGCAATTCCGTGTTGCACATCACACATGAAAGGAGCCTTGATTTAATTGATGGCACTCCAGAGAAACCCCAAGAACACTGTTTCAAGGCTAGAGGTATCCTGAGGTCACTGTAGCAACAAGAAACAGATCCGTGGGCCAAAAATCAAGTCAAGATGAGAGGTTAGTCCCTGGCTTCGACTCCAGAGGAATACCACATTACTACAAGCACCTCAAGAGGAGGCTTCTCTCAACTCTAGGTATGTGAGAGGGACCCTGAGTTTGCGGCCTCAAGGGGAATGGACACCGCGATGCCTTGACTCGAAATAAGGCCGCATATCCCTGCAGTGACTTGAATGCAGGCTCGTCTTGCATCTCCCAAGACGAAAGGATGTCTGAATCCCCTGTGGAGACCACAGAGAAAGACCTAGTTCCCCACCTCATCGCGACTGGTGGCCTCACATCCTTTGAAAACTCCAGAGGGACGCGGAGAACAGTGCCTATAAAGGAGACGATGCCTGACTCCTCGTGAAACTTGATAGGAGTCCCAGGATTCCTGTGGCACGTGGAAAGGGACCCTTGGTCTCCCACCTCAGCTGGAGAGGCGTCCCAATTGCCCTGCCAAGCCTCGAGGAGAATCCCGAGTTGTCCCTCGAAACTAGGCAGGAGTCCTGACGTCGCTGAACAAACACGTGTGTGGAAGGGCCATCCCCGTCGTAACTCGAGAAAATACCCCAGGTTCCCTCCACAACTCGAGAAAAACCATGAGACTTCCCCCTCGCCGCGAGATGAGCCCCGATTCCCCTGCACTGCGTGCAGAGCAATGCCGTGTTGCACATCACACAGGAAAGGAGCATTGATTTCCTTGATGTCACTCCAGAGAAACCCCAAGAACACTGTTTCAAGGCTAGAGGGATCCTGAAGTCACTGTAGAAACACGAAATAGCTCCGTGGACCACAAATCAACTCGAGGTGAGAGGTTAGTCCCTGGCTTCGACTCCAGAGGCATACCACCTTACCACAAGCACCTCAAGAGGAGACTTCTCTCAGCTCTAGGTATGTGAGAGGGACCCTGAGTTTGCAGCCTCAAGTGGAATGGACACCGCGATGCCCTGACTCGAAATAAGGCCGGATATCCCTGCAGTGACCTGAATGCAGGCTCGTCTTGCATTTCCCAAGACGAAAGGATGTCTGAATCCCCTGTGGAGACCACAGAGAAAGACCTAGATCCTCACCTCATGGCGATGGGAAGCCTCACATCCTTGTAAAACTCCAGAGGGACGCGGAGATCAGTGCCTCCAAAGGAGACGATGCCTGATTCCTCGTGAAACTTGATAGGAGTCCCAGGATTCCTGTGGCACGTGGAAAGGGACCCTTGGTCTCCCGCCTCAGCTGGAGAGGCGACCCAATTGCCCTGCTAAGCCTCGAGGAGAATCCCAAGTTGTCCCTCGCAACTAGGCAGGAGTCCTGACGTCGCTGAACAAACACGTGTGTGGAAGTGCCATCCCGATCGTAACTCGAGAATATACCCCAGGATACCACCGCAACTCGAGAAAAACCATCAGACTTCCCCCTCGCCGCGAGATGAAGCCCGATTCCCCTGCCCTGCTGGCAGAGCAATGCCGTGTTGCACATCACACATGAAAGGAGCCTTGATTTAATTGATGGCACTCCAGAGAAACCCCAAGAACACTGTTTCAAGGCTAGAGGGATCCTGAGGTCACTGTAGGAAAAAGAAAGAGATCCGTGGGCCAAAAATCAAGTCAAGATGAGAGGTTAGTCCCTGGCTTCGACTCCAGAGGAATACCACCTTACCACAAGCACCTCAAGAGGAGGCTTCTCTCAGCTCTAGGTATGTGAAAGGGACCCGGAGTTTGTGGCCTCAAGTGGAATGGACACCGCGATGCCCTGACTCGAAATAAGGCCGGATATCCCTGCAGTGACTTGAATGCAGGCTCGTCTTGCATCTCCCAAGACGAAAGGATGTCTGAATCCCCTGTGGAGACCACAGAGAAAGACCTAGTTCCTCACCTCATTGCGACCGGAGGCCTCACATCCTTTGAATACTCCAGAGGGACGCGGCGATCAGTGCCTCCAAAGGAGACGATGCCTGACTCCTCGTGAAACTTGATAGGAGTCCCAGGATTCCTGTGGCACGTGGAAAGGGACACTTGGTCTCCCGCCTCAGCTGGAGAGGCGTCCCAATTGCCCTGCCAAGCCTCGAGAAGAATCCCGAGTTGTCCCTCGCAACTAGGCCGGAGTCCTGACGTCGCTGACCAAACACGTGTGTGGAAGGGCCATCCCGGTCGCAACTGGAAAATAAACCCCAGGTTCCCGCCGCAACTCGAGAAAAACCATGAGACTTCCCCCTCGCCGCGAGATGAGGCCCGATTACCCTGCACTGCGTGCAGAGCAATTCCGTCTTGCACATCACACAGGAAAGGAGCCTTGATTTCCTTGATGGCACTCCAGAGAAAGCCCAAGAACACTGTTTCAAGGCTAGAGGGATCTTGAGGTCACTGTAGCAACAAGAAAGAGCTCCGTGGACCAAAAATCAACTCGAGATGAGAGGTTAGTTCCTGGCTTCGACTCCAGAGGAATACCACCTTACCACAAGCACCTCAAGAGGAGGCTTCTCTCAGCTCTAGGTATGTGAGAGGGACCCTGAGTTTGCGGCCTCAAGTGGAATGGACACCGCGATGCCCTGACTTGAAATAAGGCCGGATATCCCTGCAGTGATTTGAATGCAGGCTCATCTTGCATCTCGCAAGACGAAAGGATGCCTGAATCCTCTGTGGAGACCACAGAGAAAGACCTAGTTCCCCACCTCATCGCGACCGGAGGCCTCACATACTTTGAAAACTCCAGAGGGACGCAGAGATCAGTGCCTCCAAAGGAGACGATACCTGACTCCTCGTGAAACTTGATAGGAGACCCAGGATTCCTGTGGAACGTGGAAAGGGATCCTTGGTCTCCCGCCTCAGCTGGAGAGGCGTCCCAATTGCCCTGCCAAGCCTCGAGGAGAATCCCGAGTTGTCCCTCGCAGCTAGGCAGGAGTCCTGACGTCGCTGAACAAACACGTGTGTGGAAGGGCCATCCCCGTCGTAACTCGAGAATATACGCCAGGTTCCCGCCGCAACTCAAGAAAAACCAAGAGACTTCCCCCTCGCCGCGAGATGTGGCCCAATTCCCCTGCACTGCGTGCAGAGCAATGCCGTGTTGCACGTCACACAGGAAAGGAGCCTTGATTTCCTTGATGGCACTCCAGAGAAACCCCAAGAACACTGTTTCAAGGCTAGAGGGATCCTGAGGTCACTGTAGCAACACGAAAGAGCTCCGTGGACCACAAATCAACTCGAGATGAGAGGTTAGTCCCTGGCGTCGACTCCAGAGGAATACCACCTTACCACAAGCACCTCAAGAGGAGGCTTCTCTCAGCTCTAGGTATGTGAGAGGGACCCTGAGTTTGCGGCCTCAAGTGGAATGGACACCGCGATGCCCTGACTCGAAATAAGGCCGGATATCCCTGCAGTGACTTGAATGCATGCTCGTCTTGCATCTCCCAAGACGAAAGGATGCCTGAATCCCCTGGGGAGACCACAGAGAAAGACCTAGTTCCCCACCTCATCGCGACGGGAGGCCTCACATCCTTTGAAAACTCCAGAGAAATGCGGAGATCAGTGCCTCCAAAGGAGCCGATGCCTGACTCCTCGTGAAACTTGATAGGAGTCCCAGGATTCCTGTGGCACGTGGAAAGGGATCCTCGGTCTCCTGCCTCAGCTGGAGAGGCATCCCAATTGCCCTGCCAAGCCTCGAGGAGAATCCCGAGTTGTCCCTCGCAACTAGGCAGGAGTCCTGACGTCGCTGAACAAACACGTGTGTGGAAGGGCCATCCCCGTCGTAACTCGAGAATATACCCCAGGTTCCCGCCGCAACTCGAGAAAAACCATGAGACTTCCCCCTCGCCGCGAGATGAGGCCCGATTCCCCTGGATTGCATGCAGAGCAAAGCAGTGTTGCACATCACACAGGAAAGGAGCCTTGATTTCCTTGATAGCACTCCAGAGAAACCCCAAGAACACTGTTTCAAGGCTAGAGGGATCCTGAGGTCACTGTAGCAACAGTAAAGAGCTCCGTGGACCAAAAATCAACTCGAGATGAGAGGTTAGGCCCTGGATTCGACTCCAGAGGAATACCACCTTACCACAAGCACCTCAAGAGGAGGCTTCTCTCAGCTCTAGCTATGTGAGAGTGACCCTGAGTTAACGGCCTCAAGTGGAATGGACACCGCGATGCCCTGACTCGAAATAAGGCCGGATATCCCTGCAGTGACTTGAATGCAGGGACGTCTTGCATCTCCCAAGACGAAGGGATGTCTGAATCCCCTGTGGAGACCACAGAGAAAGACCTAGTTCCCCACGTCATCGCGACCGGAGGCCTCACATCCTTTGAAAACTCCAGAGGGATGCGGAGATCAGTGACTCCAAAGGAGACGATGCCTGACTCCTCCTGAAACTTGATAGGAGTCTCAAGATTCCTGTGGCACGTGGAAAGGGACCCTTGGTCTCCCGCCTCAGCTGGAGAGGCGTCCCAATTGCCCTGCCAAGCCTCGAGGAGAATCCCGAGTTGTCCCTCGCAACTAGGCAGGAGTCCTGACGTCGCTGAACAAACACGTGTGTGGAAGGGCCATCCCCGTCGTAACTCGAGAATATACCCCAGGTTCCCGCCGCAACTCGAGAAAAACCATGAGACTTCCCCCTCGCCGCGAGATGAGGCTCGTTTCCTATGCACTGCGTGCAGAGCAATTCCGTGTTGCACATCACACAGTAAAGGAGCCTTGATTTCCTTGATGGCACTCCAGAGAAACCCCAAGAACACTGCTTCAAGGCTAGAGGGATCCTGAGGTCACTGTAGCAACACGAAAGAGCTCCGTGGACCAAAATTCAACTCGAGATGAGAGGGTAGTCCCTGGCTTCGACTTCAGACGAATACCACCTTACCACAAGCACCTCAAGAGGAGGCTTCTCTCAGCTCTAGGTATGTGAGAGGGACCCTGAGTTTGCGGCCTCAAGTGGAATGGACATCGCGATGCCCTGACTCGAAATAAGGCCGGATATCCCTGCAGTGACTTGAATGCAGGCTCGTCTTGCATCTCCCAAGACGAAAGGATGTCTGAATCGCCTGTGGAGACCACAGAGAAAGACTTGGTTCCCCACTTTATTGCGACCGGAGGCCTCACATCCTTTGAAAACTCCAGAGGGACGCGGAGATCAGTGCCTCCAAAGGAGACGATGCCTGACTCCTCGTGAAACTTGATAGGAGTCCCAGGATTTCTGTGGCACGTAGAAAGGGACACTTGGTCTCCCGCCTCAGCTGGAGAGGAGGCCCAATTGCCCTGCCAAGCCTCGAGGAGAATCCCGAGTTGTCCCTCGCAACTAGGCAGCAGTCCTAGGACGTCGCTGAACAAACACGTGTGTGGAAGGGCCATCCCCATCGTAACTCGAGAATATACCCCAGGTTCCCGCCACAACTCGAGAAAAACCATGAGACTTCCCCCTCGCCGCGAGATGAGGGTCGATTCCTCTGCACTGTGTGCAGAGCAATGGCGTGTTGCACATCACACAGGAAAGGAGCCTTGATTTCCTTGATGGCACTCCAGAGAAACCCCAAGAACACTGTTTCAAGGCTAGATGGATCCTGAGGTCACTGTAGCAACACGAAAGAGCTCCGTGGACCAAACATCAACTCGAGATGAGAGGTTAGTCCCTGGCTTCGATTCCAGAGGAATACCACCTTACCACAAGCACCTCAAGAGGAGGCTTCTCTCAGCTCTAGGTGTGTGAGAGAGACCCTGAGTTTGCGGCCTCAAGTGGAATGGACACCGCGATGCCCTGACTCGAAATAAGTCCGGATATCCCTGCAGTGACTTGAATGCAGGCTCGTCTTTCATCTCCCAAGACGAAAGGATGTCTGAATCCCCTGTGGAGACGACAGAGAAAAACCTAGTTCCCCACCTCATCGCGACCGGAGGCCTCACTTCCTTTGAAAACTCCAGAGGGACGCGGAGATCAGTGCCTTCAAAGGAGACGATGCCTGACTCCTCGTGAAACTTGATAGGAGTCCCAGGATTCCTGTGTCACGTGAAAAGGGACACTTGGTCTCCCGCCTCAGCTGGAGAGGCGTCCCAATTGCCCTGCAAAGCCTCGAGGAGAATCCCGAGTTGTCCCTCGCAACAAGGCAGGAGTCCTGACGTCGCTGAACAACCACATGTGTGGAAGTGCCATCCACGTCGTAACTCGAGAATATACCCCAGGTTCCCGCCGCAACTCGAGAAAAACCATGAGACTTCCCCCTCGCCGCGAGATGAGGCCCGATTCCCCTGCACTGCGTGCAGAGCAATGCCGTGTTGCACATCACACAGGAAAGGAGCCTTGATTTCCTTGATGGCACTCCAGAGAAACCCCAAGAACACTGTTTCAACGCTAGAGGGATCCTGAGGTCACTGTAGCAACAAGAAAGAGCTCCGTGGACCACAAATCAACTCGAGATGAGAGGTTAGTCCCTGGCTTCGACTCCAGAGGAATACCACCTTACCACAAGCACCTCAAGAGGAGGCTTCTCTCAGCTCTAGGTATGTGAGAGGGACCCTGAGTTTGCGGCCTCAAGTGGAATGAACACCGCGATGCTCTGACTCGAAGTAAGGCCGGATATCCCTGCAGTGACTTGAATGCAGGCTCGTCTTGCATCTCCCAAGACGAAAGGATGTCTGAATCCCCTGTGGAGACCACAGAGAAAGACCTAGTTCCCCACCTCATCGCGACCGGAAGCCTCACCTCCTTTGAAAACTCCAGCGGTACGCAGAGATCAGTGCCTCCAAAGGAGACGATGCTTGACTCCTCGGGAAACTTGATAGGAGTCCCAGGATTCCTGTGGCACGTGGAAAGGGACCCTTGGTCTCCCGCCTCAGCTGGAGAGGCGTCCCAATTGCCCTGCCAAGCCTCGAGGAGAATCCCGAGTTGTCCCTCTCAACTAGGCCAGAGTCCTGAAGTCCCTGAACAAACATGTGTGTGGAAGGCCATCCCCGTGGTAACTGGAGAATATACCCCAGGTTCTCGCCGCATTTCGAGAAAAACCATGAGACTTCCCCCTCGCCACGAGAAGAGGCCCGATTCCCCTGCACTGCGTGCAGAGCAATGCCGTGTTGCACATCACACAGGAAAGGAGCCTTGATTTCCTTGATGGCACTCCAGAGAAACCCCAAGAACACTGTTTCAAGGCTAGAGGGATCCTGAGGTCACTGTAGCAACAGTAAAGAGCTCCGTGGACCAAAAATCAACTCGAGATGAGAGGTTAGTGCCTGGCTTCGACTCCAGAGGAATACCACCTTACCACAAGCACCTCAAGAGGAGGCTTCTCTCAGCTCTAGGTATGTGAGAGGGACCCTGAGTTTGTGGCCTCAAATGGAATGGACACCGCGATGCCCTGACTCGAAGTAAGGCCGGATATCCCTGCAGTGACTTGAATGCATGCTCGTCTTGCATCTCCCAAGACGAAGGGATGTCTGAATCCCCTGTGGAGACCACAGAGAAAGACCTAGTTCCCCACCTCATCGCGACCGGAGGCCTCACATCCTTTGAAAACTCCAGAGGGACGCGGAGATCAGTGCCTCCAAAGGAGACGATTCCTGACTCCTTGTGAAACTTGATAGGAGTCCCAGGATTCCTGTGTCACGTGGAAAGGGACCCTCGGTCTCCTGCCTCAGCTGGAGAGGCGTCCAAATTGCTCTGCCAAGCCTTGAGGAGAATCCCGAGTTGTCCCTCGCAACTAGGCAGGAGTCCTGCGTCGCTGAACAAACACGTGTGTGGAAGGGCCATTCCCGTCGTAACTCGAGAATATACCCCAGGTTCCCGCCGCAACTCGAGAAAAACCATGAGACTTCCCCCTCGCCGCGAAATGAGGCCCGATTCCCCTGCACTGCGTGCAGAGCAATGCCGTGTTGCACGTCACACAGGAAAGGAGCCTTGATTTCCTTGATGGCACTCCAGAGAAACCCCAAGAACACTGTTTCAAGGCTAGAGGGATCCTGAGGTCACTGTAGACACAGGAAAGAGCTCCGTGGACCAAAAATCAACTCGAGATGAGAGGGTAGTCCCTGGCTTCGACTCCAGACGAATACCACCTTACCACAACCACCTCAAGAGGAGGCTTCTCTCAGCTCTAGGTATGTGAGAGGGACCCTGAGTTTGCGGCCTCAAGTGGAATGGACACCGCGATGCCCTGACTCGAAATAAGGCCGGATATCCCTGCAGTGACTTGAATGCAGGCTCGTCTTGCATTTCCCAAGACGAAAGGATGTCTGAATCCCCTGTGGAGACCACAGAGAAAGACTTGGTTCCCCACTTTATTGCGACCGGAGGCCTCACATCCTTTGAAAACTCCAGAGGGACGCGGAGATCAGTGCCTCCAAAGGAGACGATGCCTGACTCCTCGTGAAACTTGATAGGAGTCCCAGGATTTCTGTGGCACGTAGAAAGGGACACTTAGTCTCCCGCCTCAGCTGGAGAGGCGTCCCAATTGTCCTGCCAAGGCTCGAGGAGAATCCCGAGTTGTCCCTCGCAACTAGGCAGCAGTCCTAGGACGTCGCTGAACAAACACGTGTGTGGAAGGGCCATCCCCATCGTAACTCGAGAATATACCCCAGGTTCCCGCCACAACTCGAGAAAAACAATGAGACTTCCCCCTCGCCGCGAGATGAGGGTCGATTCCTCTGCACTGCGTGCAGAGCAATGGCGTGTTGCACATCACACAGGAAAGGAGCCTTGATTTCCTTGATGGCACTCCAGAGAAACCCCAAGAACACTGTTTCAAGGCTAGATGGATCCTGAGGTCACTGTAGCAACACGAAAGAGCTCCGTGGACCAAACATCAACTCGAGATGAGAGGTTAGTCCCTGGCTTCGATTCCAGAGGAATACCACCTTACCACAAGCACCTCAAGAGGAGGCTTCTCTCAGCTCTAGGTGTGTGAGAGAGACCCTGAGTTTGCGGCCTCAAGTGGAATGGACACCGCGATGCCCTGACTCGAAATAAGGCCGGATATCCCTGCAGTGACTTGAATGCAGGCTCGTCTTTCATCTCCCAAGACGAAAGGATGTCTGAATCCCCTGTGGAGACGACAGAGAAAGACCTAGTTCCCCACCTCATCGCGACCGGAGGCCTCACTTCCTTTGAAAACTCCAGAGGGACGCGAAGATCAGTGCCTTCAAAGGAGACGATGCCTGACTCCTCGTGAAACTTGAGAGGAGTCCCAGGATTCCTGTGTCACGTGGAAAGGGACACTTGGTCTCCCGCCTCAGCTGGAGAGTCGTCCCAATTGCCCTGCGAAGCCTCGAGGAGAATCCCGAGTTGTCCCTCGCAACAAGGCAGGAGTCCTGACGTCGCTGAACAAACACATGTGTGGAAGTGCCATCCACGTCGTAACTCGAGAATATACCCCAGGTTCCCGCCGCAACTCGAGAAAAACCATGAGACTTCCCCCTCGCCACGAGATGAGGCCCGATTATCCTGCACTGCGTGCAGAGCAATGCCGTGTTGCACATCACACAGGAAAGGAGCCTTGATTTCCTTGATGGCACTCCAGAGAAATCCCAAGAACACTGTTTCAAGGCTAGAGGGATCCTGAGGTCACTGTAGCAACAAGAAAGAGCTCCGTGGACCACAAATCAACTCGAGATGAGAGGTTAGTCCCTGGCTTCGACTCCAGAGGAATACCACCTTACCACAAGCACCTCAAGAGGAGGCTTCTCTCAGCTCTAGGTATGTGAGAGGGACCCTGAGTTTGCGGCCTCAAGTGGAATGAACACCGCGATGCCTTGACTCGAAGTAAGGCCGGATATCCCTGCAGTGACTTGAATGCAGGCTCGTCTTGCATCTCCCAAGACGAAAGGATGTCTGAATCCCTTGTGGAGACCACAGAGAAAGACCTAGTTCCCCACCTCATCGCGACCGGAAGCCTCACCTCCTTTGAAAACTCCAGCGGTACGCGGAGATCAGTGCCTCCAAAGGAGACGATGCTTGACTCCTCGGGAAACTTGATAGGAGTCCCAGGATTCCTGTGGCACGTGGAAAGGGACCCTTGGTCTCCCGCCTCAGCTGGAGAGGCGTCCCAATTGCCCTGCCAAGCCTCGAGGAGAATCCCGAGTTGTCCCTCTCAACTAGGCCAGAGTCCTGAAGTCGCTGAACAAACATGTGTGTGGAAGGGCCATCCCCGTCGTAACTCGAGAATATACCCCAGGTTCCCGCCGCATTTCGAGAAAAACCATGAGACTTCCCCCTCGCCACGAGAAGAGGCCCGATTCCCCTGCACTGCGTGCAGAGCAATGCCGTGTTGCACATCACACAGGAAAGGAGCCTTGATTTCCTTGATGGCACTCCAGAGAAACCCCAAGAACACTGTTTCAAGGCTAGAGGGATCCTGAGGTCACTGTAGCAACAGTAAAGAGCTCCGTGGACCAAAAATCAACTCGAGATGAGAGGTTAGTGCCTGGCTTCGACTCCAGAGGAATACCACCTTACCACAAGCACCTCAAGAGGAGGCTTCTCTCAGCTCTAGGTATGTGAGAGGGACCCTGAGTTTGCGGCCTCAAGTGGAATGGACACCGCGATGCCCTGACTCGAAATAAGGCCGGATATCCCTGCAGTGACTTGAATGCATGCTCGTCTTGCATCTCCCAAGATGAAGGGATGTCTGAATCCCCTGTGGAGACCACAGAGAAAGACCTAGTTCCCCACCTCATCGCGACCGGAGGCCTCACATCCTTTGAAAACTCCAGAGGGATGCGGAGATCAGTGCCTCCAAAGGAGACGATGCCTGACTCCTCGTGAAACTTGATAGGAGTCCCAGGATTCCTGTGTCACGTGGAAAGGGACCCTCGGTCTCCTGCCTCAGCTGGAGAGGCGTCCAAATTGCTCTGCCAAGCCTTGAGGAGAATCCCGAGATGTCCCTCGCAACTAGGCAGGAGTCCTGAGGTCGCTGAACAAACACGTGTGTGGAAGGGCCATCCCCGTCGTAACTCGAGAATATACCCCAGGTTCCCGCCGCAACTCGAGAAAAACCATGAGACTTCCCCCTCGCCGCGAAATGAGGCCCGATTCCCCTGCACTGCGTGCAGAGCAATGCCGTGTTGCACGTCACACAGGAAAGGAGCCTTGATTTCCTTGATGGCACTCCAGAGAAACCCCAAGAACACTGTTTCAAGGCTAGAGGGATCCTGAGGTCACTGTAGCAAACGTAAAGAGGTCCGTGGACCAAAAATCAACTCGAGATGAGAGGTTAGTGCCTGGCTTCGACTCCAGAGGTATACCACCTTACCACAAGCACCTCAAGCGGAGGCTTCTCTCAGCTCTAGGTATGTGAGAGGGACCCTGAGTTTGTGGCCTCAAGTGGAATGGACACCGCGATGCCCTGACTCGAAATAAGGCCGGATATCCCTGCAGTGACTTGAATGCATGCTCGTCTTGCATCTCCCAAGACGAAAGGATGTCTGAATCCCCTGTGGAGACGACAGAGAAAGACCTAGTTCCCCACCTCATCGCGACCGGAGGCCTCACTTCCTTTGAAAACTCCAGAGGGACGCGGAGATCAGTGCCTTCAAAGGAGACGATGCCTGACTCCTCGTGAAACTTGATAGGAGTCCCAGGATTCCTGTGTCACGTGGAAAGGGACACTTGGTCTCCCGCCGCAGCTGGAGAGGCGTCCCAATTGCCCTGCGAAGCCTCGAGGAGAATCCCGAGTTGTCCCTCGCAACAAGGCAGGAGTCCTGACGTCGCTGAACAAACACATGTGTGGAAGTGCCATCCACGTCGAAACTCGAGAATATACCCCAGGTTCCCGCCGCAACTCGAGAAAAACCATGAGACTTCCCCCTCGCCGCGAGATGAGGCCCGATTCCCCTGCACTGCGTGCAGAGCAATGCCGTGTTGCACATCACACAGGAAAGGAGCCTTGATTTCCTTGATGGCACTCCAGAGAAACCCCAAGAACACTGTTTCAACGCTAGAGGGATCCTGAGGTCACTGTAGCAACAAGAAAGAGCTCCGTGGACCACAAATCAACTCGAGATGAGAGGTTAGTCCCTGGCTTCGACTCCAGAGGAATACCACCTTACCACAAGCACCTCAAGAGGAGGCTTCTCTCAGCACTAGGTATGTGAGAGGGACCCTGAGTTTGCGGCCTCAAGTGGAATGAACACCGCGATGCCCTGACTCGAAGTAAGGCCGGATATCCCTGCAGTGACTTGAATGCAGGCTCGTCTTGCATCTCCCAAGACGAAAGGATGTCTGAATCCCCTGTGGAGACCACAGAGAAAGACCTAGTTCCCCACCTCATCGCGACCGGAAGCCTCACCTCCTTTGAAAACTCCAGCGGTACGCAGAGATCAGTGCCTCCAAAGGAGACGATGCTTGACTCCTCGGGAAACTTGATAGGAGTCCCAGGATTCCTGTGGCACGTGGAAAGGGACCCTTGGTCTCCCGCCTCAGCTGGAGAGGCGTCCCAATTGCCCTGCCAAGCCTCGAGGAGAATCCCGAATTGTCCCTCTCAACTAGGCCAGAGTCCTGAAGTCCCTGAACAAACATGTGTGTGGAAGGCCATCCCCGTGGTAACTGGAGAATATACCCCAGGTTCTCGCCGCATTTCGAGAAAAACCATGAGACTTCCCCCTCGCCACGAGAAGAGGCCCGATTCCCCTGCACTGCGTGCAGAGCAATGCCGTGTTGCACATCACACAGGAAAGGAGCCTTGATTTCCTTGATGGCACTCCAGAGAAACCCCAAGAACACTGTTTCAAGGCTAGAGGGATCCTGAGGTCACTGTAGCAACAGTAAAGAGCTCCGTGGACCAAAAATCAACTCGAGATGAGAGGTTAGTGCCTGGCTTCGACTCCAGAGGAATACCACCTTACCACAAGCACCTCAAGAGGAGGCTTCTCTCAGCTCTAGGTATGTGAGAGGGACCCTGAGTTTGTGGCCTCAAGTGGAATGGACACCGCGATGCCCTGACTCGAAGTAAGGCCGGATATCCCTGCAGTGACTTGAATGCATGCTCGTCTTGCATCTCCCAAGACGAAGGGATTTCTGAATCCCCTGTGGAGACCACAGAGAAAGACCTAGTTCCCCACCTCATCGCGACCGGAGGCCTCACATCCTTTGAAAACTCCAGAGGGACGCGGAGATCAGTGCCTCCAAAGGAGACGATGCCTGACTCCTCGTGAAACTTGATAGGAGTCCCAGGATTCCTGTGTCACGTGGAAAGGGAACCTCGGTCTCCTGCCTCAGCTGGAGAGGCGTCCAAATTGCTCTGCCAAGCCTTGAGGAGAATCCCGAGTTGTCCCTCGCAACTAGGCAGGAGTCCTGCGTCGCTGAACAAACACGTGTGTGGAAGGGCCATCCCCGTCGTAACTCGAGAATATACCCCAGGTTCCCGCCGCAACTCGAGAAAAACCATGAGACTTCCCCCTCGCCGCGAAATGAGGCCCGATTCCCCTGCACTGCGTGCAGAGCAATGCCGTGTTGCACGTCACACAGGAAAGGAGCCTTGATTTCCTTGATGGCACTCCAGAGAAACCCCAAGAACACTGTTTCAAGGCTAGAGGGATCCTGAGGTCACTGTAGCAACAAGAAAGAGCTCCGTGGACCAAAAATCAACTCGAGATGAGAGGGTAGTCCCTGGCTTCGACTCCAGATGAATACCACCTTACCACAACCACCTCAAGAGGAGGCTTCTCTCAGCTCTAGGTATGTGAGAGGGACCCTGATTTTGCGGCCTCAAGTGGAATGGACACCGCGATGCCCTGACTCGAAATAAGGCCGGATATCCCTGCAGTGACTTGAATGCAGGCTCGTCTTGCATTTCCCAAGACGAAAGGATGTCTGAATCCCCTGTGGAGACCACAGAGAAAGACTTGGTTCCCCACTTTATTGCGACCGGAGGCCTCACATCCTTTGAAAACTCCAGAGGGACGCGGAGATCAGTGCCTCCAAAGGAGACGATGCCTGACTCCTCGTGAAACTTGATAGGAGTCCCAGGATTTCTGTGGAACGTAGAAAGGGACACTTGGTCTCCCGCCTCAGCTGGAGAGGCGTCCCAATTGCCCTGCCAAGGCTCGAGGAGAATCCCGAGTTGTCCCTCGCAACTAGGCAGCAGTCCTAGGACGTCGCTGAACAAACACGTGTGTGGAAGGGCCATCCCCATCGTAACTCGAGAATATACCCCAGGTTCCCGCCACAACTCGAGAAAAACAATGAGACTTCCCCCTCGCCGCGAGATGAGGGTCGATTCCTCTGCACTGCGTGCAGAGCAATGGCGTGTTGCACATCACACAGGAAAGGAGCCTTGATTTCCTTGATGGCACTCCAGAGAAACCCCAAGAACACTGTTTCAAGGCTAGATGGATCCTGAGGTCACTGTAGCAACACGAAAGAGCTCCGTGGACCAAACATCAACTCGAGATGAGAGGTTAGTCCCTGGCTTCGATTCCAGAGGAATACCACCTTACCACAAGCACCTCAAGAGGAGGCTTCTCTCAGCTCTAGGTGTGTGAGAGAGACCCTGAGTTTGCGGCCTCAAGTGGAATGGACACCGCGATGCCCTGACTCGAAATAAGTCCGGATATCCCTGCAGTGACTTGAATGCAGGCTCGTCTTTCATCTCCCAAGACGAAAGGATGTCTGAATCCCCTGTGGAGACGACAGAGAAAGACCTAGTTCCCCACCTCATCGCGACCGGAGGCCTCACTTCCTTTGAAAACTCCAGAGGGTCGCGAAGATCAGTGCCTTCAAAGGAGACGATGCCTGACTCCTCGTGAAACTTGAGAGGAGTCCCAGGATTCCTGTGTCACGTGGAAAGGGACACTTGGTCTCCCGCCTCAGCTGGAGAGGCGTCCCAATTGCCCTGCGAAGCCTCGAGGAGAATCCCGAGTTGTCCCTCGCAACAAGGCAGGAGTCCTGACGTCGCTGAACAAACACATGTGTGGAAGTGCCATCCACGTCGTAACTCGAGAATATACCCCAGGTTCCCGCCGCAACTCGAGAAAAACCATGAGACTTCCCCCTCGCCACGAGATGAGGCCCGATTATCCTGCACTGCGTGCAGAGCAATGCCGTGTTGCACATCACACAGGAAAGGAGCCTTGATTTCCTTGATGGCACTCCAGAGAAATCCCAAGAACACTGTTTCAAGGCTAGAGGGATCCTGAGGTCACTGTAGCAACAAGAAAGAGCTCCGTGGACCACAAATCAACTCGAGATGAGAGGTTAGTCCCTGGCTTCGACTCCAGAGGAATACCACCTTACCACAAGCACCTCAAGAGGAGGCTTCTCTCAGCTCTAGGTATGTGAGAGGGACACTGAGTTTGCAGCCTCAAGTGGAATGAACACCGCGATGCCCTGACTCGAAGTAAGGCCGGATATCCCTGCAGTGACTTGAATGCAGGCTCGTCTTGCATCTCCCAAGACGAAAGGATGTCTGAATCCCCTGTGGAGACCACAGAGAAAGACCTAGTTCCCCACCTCACCGCGACCGGAAGCCTCACCTCCTTTGAAAACTCCAGCGGTACGCGGAGATCAGTGCCTCCAAAGGAGACGATGCTTGAGTCCTCGGGAAACTTGATAGGAGTCCCAGGATTCCTGTGGCACGTGGAAAGGGACCCTCGGTCTCCTGCCTCAGCTGGAGAGGCGTCCAAATTGCTCTGCCAAGCCTTGAGGAGAATCCCGAGTTGTCCCTCGCAACTAGGCAGGAGTCCTGACGTCGCTGAACAAACACGTGTGTGGAAGGGCCATCCCCGTCGTAACTCGAGAATATACCCCAGGTTCCCGCCGCAACTCGAGAAAAACCATGAGACTTCCCCCTCGCCGCGAAATGAGGCCCGATTCCCCTGCACTGCGTGCAGAGCAATGCCGTGTTGCACGTCACACAGGAAAGGAGCCTTGATTTCCTTGATGGCACTCCAGAGAAACCCCAAGAACACTGTTTCAAGGCTAGAGGGATCCTGAGGTCACTGTAGCAAACGTAAAGAGCTCCGTGGACCAAAAATCAACTCGAGATGAGAGGTTAGTGCCTGGCTTCGACTCCAGAGGTATACCACCTTACCACAAGCACCTCAAGCGGAGGCTTCTCGCAGCTCTAGGTATGTGAGAGGGACCCTGAGTTTGTGGCCTCAAGTGGAATGGACACCGCGATGCGCTGACTCGAAATAAGGCCGGATATCCCTGCAGTGACTTGAATGCATGCTCGTCTTGCATCTCCCAAGACGAAAGGATGTCTGAATCCCCTGTGGAGACCACAGAGAAAGACCTAGTTCCCCACCTCATCGCGACCGGAGGCCTCACATCCTTTGAAAACTCCAGAGGGATGCGGAGATCAGTGCCTCCAAAGGAGACGATGCCTGACTCCTCGTGAAACTTGATAGGAGTCCCAGGATTCCTGTGTCACGTGGAAAGGGACCCTCGGTCTCCTGCCTCAGCTGGAGAGGCGTCCAAATTGCCCTGCCAAGCCTTGAGGAGAATCCCGAGTTGTCCCTCGCAACTAGGCAGGAGTCCTGACGGCGCTGAACAAACACGTGTGTGGAAGGGCCATCCCCGTCGTAACTCGAGAATATAACCCTGGTTTCTGCCGCAACTCAAGAAAAACCATGAGACTTCCCCCTCGCCGCGAGATGAGGCCCGATTCCCCTGCAATGCGTGCAGAGCAATTCCGTGTTGCACATCACACAGGAAAGGAGCCTTGATTTCCTTGATGGCACCAAAGAGAAACCCCAAGAACACTGTTTAAAGGCTAGAGGGATCCTGAGGTCACTGTAGCAACATGAAAGAGCTCCGTGGACCAAAAATCAACTCGAGACGAGAGGTTAGTCCCGGACTTCGACTCCAGAGGAATACCACCTTAGCACAAGCACCTCAAGAGGAGGCTTCTCTCAGCTCTAGGTATGTGAGAGGGACCCTGAGATTGCGGCCTCAAGTGGAATGGACACGGGGATGCCCTGACTCGAAATAAGGCTGGATATTCCTGCAGTGACTTGAATGCAGGCTCGTCTTGCATCTCCCAAGACGAAAGGATGTCTGAATCCCCTGTGGAGACCACAGAGAAAGACCTAGTTCCCCACCTCATCGCGACCGGAGGCCTCACATCCTTGGAAAACTCCAGAGGGACGCGGAGATCAGTGCCTCCAAAGGAGACGATGCTTGACTCCTCGTGAAACTTGATCGGAGTCCCAGGATTCCTGTGGCACGTGGAAAGGGATTCTTGGTCTCCCGCCTCAGCTGGAGAGGCGTCCCAATTGCCCTGCCAAGCCTCGAGGAGAATCACGAGTTGTCCGTCGCAACTAGGGCGGAGTCCTGACGTCGCTGAACAAACAGGTGTGTGGAAGGGCCATCCCCGTCGTAACTCGAGAATATACCCCAGGTTCCCGCCGCAACTCGAGAAAAACCATGAGACTTCCCTCTCGCCACAAAATGAGGCACGATTCCCCTGCAATGCGTGCAGAGCAATGCCGTGTTGCACATCACACATGAAAGGAGGCTTGATTTCCTTGATGGCACTTCAGAGAAACCCCAAGAACACTGTTTCAAGGTTAGAGGGATCCTGAGTTCACTGTAGCAACAAGAAATAGCTCCGTGGACCAAGAATCAACTCGAGATGAGAGGTTAGTCCCTGGCTTCGACTCCAGAGGAATACCACCTTACCACAAGCACCTCAAGAGGAGGCGTCTCTCAGCTCTAGGTATGTGAGAGGGACCCTGAGTTTATGGCTTCAAGTGGAATGGACACGGGGATGCCCTGACTCGAAATAAGGCCGGATATCCCTGCAGTGACTTGAATGCAGGCTCGTCTTGCATCTCCCAAGACGAAAGGATGTCTGAATCCCCTGTGGAGACCACAGAGAAAGACCTAGATCCCCACCTCATCGCGACCGGAGGCCTCACATCCTTTGAAAACTCCAGAGGGATGCGGAGATCAGTGCCTCCAAAGGAGGCGATGCCTGACTCCTCGTGAAACTTGATAGGAGTCCCAGGATTCCTGTGGCACGTGGAAAGGGATTCTTGGTCTCCCGCCTCAGCTGGAGAGGCGTCCCAATTGCCCTGCCAAGCCTCGAGGAGAATCACGAGTTGTCCGTCGCAACAAGGGCGGAGTCCTGACGTCGCTGAACAAACAGGTGTGTGGAAGGGCCATCCCCGTCGTAACTCGAGAATATACCCCAGGTTCCCGCCGCAACTCGAGAAAAACCATGAGACTTCCCCCTCGACGCGAGATGAGGCCCGATTCCCCTGCACTGCGTGCAGAGCAATGCCGTGTTGCACATCACACAGGAAAGGAGCCTTGATTTCCTTGATGGCACTCCAGAGAAACCCCAAAAACACTGTTTCAAGGCTAGAGGGATCCTGAGGTCACTGTAGCAAAACGAAAGAGCTCCGTGGAACAAAATTCAACTCGAGATGAGAGGTTAGTCCCTGGCTTCGACTCCAGAGGAATACCACCTTAGCACAAGCACCTCAAGAGGAGGCTTCTCTCAGCTCTAGGTATGTGAGAGGGACCCTGAGCTTGCGGCCTCAAGTGCAATGGACACGGGGATGCCCTGACTCGAAATAAGGCCGGATATCCCTGCAGTGACTTGAATGCATTCTCGTCTTGCATCTCCCAAGACGAAAGGATGTCTGAATCCCCTGTGGAGACCACAGAGAAAGACCTAGTTCCCCACCTCATCGCGACCGGAGGCCTCACATCCTTGGAAAACTCCAGAGGGACGCGGGGATCAGTGCCTCCAAAGGAGACGATGCCTGACTCCTCGTGAAACTTGATAGGAGTTCCAGGATTCCTGTGTCACGTGGCAAGGGACACTTGGTCTCCCGCCTCAGCTGGAGAGGCGTCCAAATTGCTCTGCCAAGCCTTGAGGAGAATCCCGAGTTGTCCCTCGCAACTAGGCAGGAGTCCTGACGTCGCTGAACAAACACGTGTTTGGAAGGGCCATCCCCGTCGTAACTCGAGAATATACCCCAGGTTCCCGCCGCAACTCGAGAAAAACCATGAGACTTCCCCCTCGCCGCGAAATGAGGCCCGATTCCCCTGCACTGCGTGCAGAGCAATGCCGTGTTGCACGTCACACAGGAAAGGAGCCTTGATTTCCTTGATGGCACTCCAGAGAAACCCCAAGAACACTGTTTCAAGGCTAGAGGGATCCTGAGGTCACTGTAGCAAACGTAAAGAGCTCCGTGGACCAAAAATCAACTCGAGATGAGAGGTTAGTGCCTGGCTTCGACTCCAGAGGTATACCACCTTACCACAAGCACCTCAAGCGGAGGCTTCTCTCAGCTCTAGGTATGTGAGAGGGACCCTGAGTTTGTGGCCTCAAGTGGAATGGACACCGCGATGCGCTGACTCGAAATAAGGCCGGATATCCCTGCAGTGACTTGAATGCATGCTCGTCTTGCATCTCCCAAGACGAAAGGATGTCTGAATCCCCTGTGGAGACCACAGAGAAAGACCTAGTTCCCCACCTCATCGCGACCGGAGGCCTCACATCCTTTGAAAACTCCAGAGGGATGCGGAGATCAGTGCCTCCAAAGGAGACGATGCCTGACTCCTCGTGAAACTTGATAGGAGTCCCAGGATTCCTGTGTCACGTGGAAAGGGACACTCGGTCTCCTGCCTCAGCTGGAGAGGCGTCCAAATTGCCCTGCCAAGCCTTGAGGAGAATCCCGAGTTGTCCCTCGCAACTAGGCAGGAGTCCTGACGGCGCTGAACAAACACGTGTGTGGAAGGGCCATCCCCGTCGTAACTCGAGAATATAACCCAGGTTTCTGCCGCAACTCGAGAAAAACCATGAGACTTCCCCCTCGCCGCGAGATGAGGCCCGATTCCCCTGCAATGCGTGCAGAGCAATTCCGTGTTGCACATCACACAGGAAAGGAGCCTTGATTTCCTTGATGGCACCCCAGAGAAACCCCAAGAACACTGTTTAAAGGCTAGAGGGATCCTGAGGTCACTGTAGCAACACGAAAGAGCTCCGTGGAACAAAATTCAACTCGAGATGAGAGGTTAGTCCCTGGCTTCGACTCCAGAGGAATACCACCTTAGCACAAGCACCTCAAGAGGAGGCTTCTCTCAGCTCTAGGTATGTGAGAGGGACCCTGAGTTTGCGGCCTCAAGTGGAATGGACACGGGGATGCCCTGACTCGAAATAAGGCCGGATATCCCTGCAGTGACTTGAATGCTTGCTCGTCTTGCATCTCCCAAGACGAAAGGATGTCTGAATCCCCTGTGGAGACCACAGAGAAAGACCTAGTTCCCCACCTCATCGCGACCGGAGGCCTCACATCCTTTGAAAACTCCAGAGGGATGCGGAGATCAGTGCCTCCAAAGGAGGCGATGCCTGACTCCTCGTGAAACTTGATAGGAGTCCCAGGATTCCTGTGGCACGTGGAAAGGGATTCTTGGTCTCCAGCCTCAGCTGGAGAGGCGTCCCAATTGCCCTGCCAAGCCTCGAGGAGAATCCCGAGTTGTCCCTCGCAACTAGGCAGGAGTCCTGACGTCGCTGAACAAACAGGTGTGTGGAAGGGCCATCCCCGTCGTAACTCGAGAATATACCCCAGGTTCCCGCTGCAACTCGAGAAAAACCATGAGACTTCAACCTCGACGCGAGATGAGGCCCGATTCCCCTGCACTGCGAGCAGAGCAATGCCGTGTTGCACATCACACAGGAAAGGAGCCTTGATTTCCTTGATGGCACTCCAGAGAAACCCCAAAAACACTGTTTCAAGGCTAGAGCGATCCTGAGGTCACTGTAGCAACACGAAAGAGCTCTGTGGAGGAAAAGTCAACTCGAGATGAGAGGTTAGGCCCTGGCTTCGACTCCAGAGGAATACCACCTTACAACAAGCACCTCAAGAGGAGGCTTCTCTCAGCTCTAGGTATGTGAAAGGGACCCTGAGTTTGCGGCCTCAAGTGGAATGGACACCGCGATGCCCTGACTCGAAATAAGGCCGGATATCCCTGCAGTGACTTGAATGCAGGCTCGTCTTGCATCTCCCAAGACGAAAGGATTTCTGAATCCCCTCTGGAGACCACAGAGAAAGACCTAGTTCCCCACCTCATCGCTACCGGAGGCCACACATCCTTGGAAATCTCCAGAGGGACGCGGAGATCAGTGCCTCCAAAGGAGACGATGCCTGACTCCTCGTGAAACTTGATAGGAGTCCCAGGATTCCTGTGGCACGTGGAAAGGGACCCTTGGTCTCCCGCCTCAGCTGGAGAGGCGTCCCAATTGCCCTGGCAAGCCTCGAGGAGAATCCCGAGTTGTCCCTTGCAACTAGGCAGGAGTCCTGACGTCGCTGAACAAAGACGTGTGTGGAAGGGCCATCCCCGTCGTAACTCGAGAATATACCCCAGGTTCCCGCCGCAACTCGAGAAAAACCATGAGACTTCCCCCTCGCCGCGAGATGAGGCCCGATTCCCCTGCACTGCGTGCAGAGCAATGCCGTGTTGCACATCACACAGGAAAGGAGCCTTGATTTCCTTGATGGCACTCCACAGAAACCCCAAGAACACTGTATTAAGGCTCGAGGGATCCTGAGGTCACTGTAGCAACACGAAAGTGCTTGGTGAACCAAAAATCAACTCGAGATGAGAGGTTAGTCCCTGGCTTCGACTCCAGTGGAATACCACCTTACCATAAGCACCTCAAGAGGAGGCTTCTCTCAGCTCTAGGTATGTGAGAGGGACCCTGAGTTTGCGGCCTCAAGTGGAATGGACACCGTGATGCCTTGACTCGAAATAAAGCCGGATATCCCTGCAGTGACTTGAATGCAGGCTCGTCTTGCATCTCCCAAGAAGAAAGGATGTCTGAATCCCATGTGGAGACCACAGAGAAAGACCTAGTTCTCCACCTCATCGCGACCTGAGGCCTCACATCCTTTGAAAACTCCAGAGGGACACGAAGATCAGTGCCTCCAAAGGAGACGATGCCTGACTCCTCGTGAAACTTGATAGGAGTCCCAGGATTCCTGTGGCACGTGGAAAGGGAGACTTGGTCTCCCGCCTCAGCTAGAGAGGCGTCCCAATTGCCCTGCCAAGCCTCGAGGAGAATCCCGAGTTGTCCCTCGCAACTAGGCAGGAGTCCTGACGTCGCTGAAAAACACGTGTGTGGAAAGGCCATCCCCGTCGTAACTCGAGAATATACCCCAGGTTCCCGCCGCAACTGGAGAAAAACCATGAGACTTCCCCCTCGCCCCGAGATGAGGACCGATTCCCCTGCACTGCGTGCAGAGCAATGCCGTGTTGCACATCACACAGGAAAGGAGCCTTGATTTCCTTGATGGCACTCCACAGAAAGCCCAAGAACACTGTATCAAGGCTAAAGGGATGCTGAGGTCACTGTAGCAACACGAAAGTGCTTCGTGAACCAAAAATCAACTCGAGATGAGAGGTTAGTCCCTGGCTTCGACTCCAGTGGAATACCACCTTACCATAAGCACCTCAAGAGGAGGCTTCTCACAGCTCTAGGTATGTGAGAGGGACCCTGAGTTTGCGGCCTCAAGTGGAATGGACACCGTGATGCCTTGACTCGAAATAAAGCCGGATATCCCTGCAGTGACTTGAATGCAGGCTCGTCTTGCATCTCCCAAGACGAAAGGATGTCTGAATCCCCTGTGGAGACCACAGAGAAAGACCTAGTTCTCCACCTCATCGCGACCGGAGGCCTCACATCCTTTGAAAACTCCAGAGGGACACGAAGATCAGTGCCTCCAAAGGAGACGATGCCTGACTCCTCGTGAAACTTGATAGGAGTCCCAGGATTCCTGCGGCACTTGGAAAGGGAGCCTTGGTCTCCCGCCTCAGGTAGAGAGGCGTCCCACTTGCCCTGCCAAGCCTCGAGGAGAATCCCGAGTTGTCCCTCGCAACTAGGCAGGAGTCCTGACGTCGCTGAACAAACACGTGTGTGGAAGGGCCATCCCAGTCGTAACTCGAGAATATACCCCAGGTTCCCCCCGCAACTCGAGAAAAACCATGTGACTTCCCCTCGCCGCGAGATGACGCCCGATTCCCCTGCACTGCGTGCAGAGCAATGCCGTGTTGCACATCACACAGGAAAGGAGCCTTGATTTCCTTGATGGCACTCCAGAGATACCCCAAGAACACTGTTGCAAGGCTAGAGCGATGCTGAGGTCACTGTAGCAACACGAAATAGCTCCGTGGACCAAAAATCAACTCGAGATGAGAGGTTAGTCCCTGGGTTTGACTCCAGAGGAATACCACCTTACCACAAGCACCTCAAGAGGAGGCTTCTCTCAGCTCTAGGTATGTGAGAGGGACCCTGAGTTTGCGGCCTCAAGTGGAATGGACACCGCGATGCCCTGAGTCGAAATAAGGCCGGATATCCCTGCAGTGACTTGAATGCAGGCTCGTCTTGCATCTCCCAAGACGAAAGGATGTCTGAATCCCCTGTGGAGACCACAGAGAAAGACCTAGTTCCCCACCTCATCGCGATCGGAGGCCTCACATCCTTTGAAAACTCCAGAGCGACGCGGAGATCAGTGCCTCCAAAGGAGACGATGCCTGACTCTTCGTGAAACTTGATAGGAGTCCCAGGATTCCTGTGGCACGTGGAAAGGGATCCTTGGTCTCCCGCCTCAGCTGGAGAGGCGTCCCAATTGCCCTGGCAAGCCTCGAGGAGAATCCCGATTTGTCCCTCGCAACTAGGCAGGAGTCCTGACGTCGCTCAACAAACACGAGTGTGAAAGGTCCATCCCAGTCGTAACTCGAGAATATACCCAAGGTTCCCGCCGCAACTCGAGAAAAACCATGAGACTTCCCCTCGCCGCGAGATGAGGCCCGATTCCCCTGCACTGCGTGCAGAGCAATGCCGTGTTGCACATCACACAGGAAAGGAGCCTGAATTTCCTTGAGGGCACTCCAGAGAAACCCCAAGAACACTGTTTCAAGGCTAGAGGGATCCTGAGGTCACTGTAGAAAGACAAAAGAGCTCCGTGGACCACAAATCAACTCGAGATGAGAGGTTAGTCCCTGGCTTCGACTCCAGAGGAATACCACCTTACCACAAGCACCTCAAGAGGAGGCTTCTCTCAGCTATAGGTATTTGAGAGGGACCCTGAGTTTGCGGCCTCAAGTGGAATGGACACCGCGATGCCCTGACTCGAAATAAGGCCGGATATGCCTGCAGTGACTTGAATGCAGGCTCGTCTTGCATCTCCCAAGACGAAAGGATGTCTGAATCCCCTGTGGAGACCACAGAGAAAGACCCAGTTCTCCACCTCATCGCGACCGGAGGCCTCACATCCTTTGAAAACTCCAGAGGGACACGAAGATCAGTGCCTCCAAATGAGACGATGCCTGACTCCTCGTGAAACTTGATAGGAGTCCCAGGATTCCTGTGGCACGTGGAAAGGGAGCCTTGGTCTCCCGCCTCAGCTAGAGAGGCGTCCCAATTGCCCTGCCAAGCCTCGAGGAGAATCCCGAGTTGTCCCTCAGAACGAGGCAGGAGTCCTGACGTCGCTGAACAAACACGTGTGTGGAAGGGCCATCCCCGTCGTAACTCGAGAATATACCCCAGGTTCCCGCCGCAACTCGAGAAAAACCATGAGACTTCCCACTCGCCGCAAGATGAGGCCCGATTCCCCTGCACTGTGTGCAGAGCAATTCCGTGTTGCACATCACACAGGAAAGGAGCCTTGATTTCCTTGATGGCACTCCAGAGATACCCCAAGAACAGTGTTTCAAGGCTAGAGCGATCCTGAGGTCACTGTAGCAACACGAAAGAGCTCCGTGGACCAAAAATCAACTCGAGATGAGAGGTTAGTCCCTGGCTTTGACTCCAGAGGAATACCACCTTACCACAAGCACCTCAAGAGGAGGCTTCTCTCAGCTCTAGGTATGTGAGAGGGACCCTGAGTTTGCGGCCTCAAGTGGAATGGACACCGCGATGCCCTGACTCGAAATAAGGCCGGATATCCCTGCCGTGACTTGAATGGCGGCTAGTCTTGCATCTCCCGAGACGAAAGGATTTCTGAATCCCCTGTGGAGACCACAGAGAAAGAACTAGTTCCCCACCTCTTCGCGACCGGAGGCCTCACATCCTTGGAAAACTCCAGAGGGACGCGGAGATCAGTGCCTTCAAAGGAGACGATGCCTGACTCCTCGTGAAACTTGATAGGAGTCCCAGGATTCCTGTGGCACGTGGAAAGGGACCCTTGGTCTCCCGCCTCAGCTGGAGAGGCGTCCCAATTGCCCTGCCAAGCCTCAAGGAGAATCCTGAATTGTCCCTCGCAACTAGGCACGAGTCCTGACGTCGCTGAAGAAACACGTTTGTGGAAGGGCCATCAACATCGTAACTCGAGAATATACCCCAGGTTCCCGCCACAACTCGAGAAAAACCATGAGACTTCCCCCTCGCCAAGAGATGAGGCCCGATTCCCCTACACTGCTTGCAGAGCAATGCCGTGTTGCACATCACACAGGAAAGGAGCCTTGATTTCCTTGATGGCATTCCAGAGAAATCCCAAGAACACTGTTTCACGGCTAGAGGGATCCTGATGTCACTGTAGCAACACAAAAGATCTCCGTGCACCAAAATTCAACTCCAGATGAGAGGTTAGTCCCTGGCTTCGACTGCCGAGGAATACCACCTTGCCACAAGCACCTCAAGAGGAGGCTTCTTTCAGCTCTAGGTATGTGAGAGGGACCCTGAGTTTGCGGCCTCAAGTGGAATGGACACCGCCATGCCCTGACTCGAAATAAGGCCGGATATCCCTGCAGTGACTTGAATGCAGGCTCGTCTTGCATCTCCCAAACCGAAAGGATGTCTGAATCCCCTGTGGAGACCACAGAGAAAGACCTAGTTCTCAACCTCATCGCGACCGGAGGCCTAACATCCTTTGAAAACTCCAGAGGGACGCGGAGATCAGGGCCTCCAAAGGAGACTATGCCTGACTCCTCGTGAAACTTGATAGGAGTCCCAGGATTACTGTGGCACGTGGAAAGCGACCCTTGGTCTCCCGCCTCAGCTGGAGAGGCGTCCCAATTGCCCTGCCAAGCCTCGAGGAGAATCCCGGTTGTCCCTCGCAACTAGGCAGGAGTCCTGACGTCGCTGAAGAAACACTTGGTGGAAGGGCCATCCCCATCGTAACTCGAGAATATACCACAGGTTCCCGCCGCAACTCGAGAAAAACCATGAGACTTCCCCCTCACCGCGTGATGAGGCCCGATTCCCCTGCACTGCGTGCAGAGCAATTCCGTGTTGCACATAACACAGGAGAGGAGCCTTGATTTCCTTGATGGCACTCCAGAGAAAGCCCAAGAACACTGTTTCAAGGCTAGAGGGATCCTGAGGTCACTGTAGCAACACGAAAGAGCTCCGTGGACCACAAATCAACTCGAGATGAGAGGTTAGTCCCTGGCTTCGACGCCAGAGGAATACCACCTTACCACAAGCACCTCAGGAGGAGGCTTCTCTCAGCTCTAGGTATGTGAGAGGGACCCTGAGTTTGCAGCCTGAAGTGGAATGGACACCGCGATGCCCTGACTCGAAATAAGGTCGGATATCCATGCAGTGACTTGAATGCAGGCTCGTCTTGCATCTCCCAAGACGAAAGGATGTCTGAATCCCCTGTGGAGACCACAGAGAAAGACCTAGTTCCCCACCTCATCGCGACCGGAGGCCTCACATCCTTTGAAAACTTCAGAGGTACGCGGAGACCAGTGCCTGCAAAGGAGACGATGCCTGACTCCTCGTGAAACTTGATAGGAGTCCCAGGATTCCTGTGGCACGTGGAAAGGGAACCTTGGTCTCCCGCCTCAGCTGGAGAGGCATCCCAATTGCCCTGCCAAGCCTCGAGGAGAATCCCGAGTTGTCCCTCGCAACTAGGCAGGAGTCCTGACTTGGCTGAACAACACGTGGGTGGAAGGGCCATCCCCGTCGTAACTCGAGAATATACCCCAGGTACCCGCCGCAACTCGAGGAAAACCATGAGACTTCCCCCTCTCCGCGAGATGAGGCCTGATTCCCCTGCACTGCGTGCAGAGCAATGCCGTGTTGCACATCACACATGAAAGGAGCCTTGATTTCCTTGATGGCACTCCAGAGAAACCCCAACAACACTGTTTCAAGGCTAGACGGATCCTGAGGTCACTGTAGCAACACGAAAGAGCTCCGTGGACGAAAAATCAACTCGAGATGAGAGGTTAGTCCTTGGCTTCGACTCCAGAGGAATACCACCTTACCACAAGCACCTCAAGAGGAGGCTTCTCTCAGCTCTAGGTATGTGAGAGGGACCCTAATTTTGCAGCCTCAAGTGGAATGGACACGGCGATGCCCTGACTCGAAATAAGGCCGGATATCCCTGCAGTGACTTGAATGCAGGCTCGTCTTGCATCTCCCAAGACGAAAGGATGTCTGAATCCCCTGCGGAGACCACAGAGAAAGACCTAGTTCCCCACCTCATCGCGACCAGAGGCCTCACATCCTTTGAAAACTTCAGAGTTACAAGGAGATCAGTGCCTCCAAAGGAGACGATGCCTGACTCCTCGTGAAACTTGATAGGAGTCCCAGGATTCCTGTGGCATGTGGAAAGGGACCCTTGGTCTCCCGCCTCAGCTCGAGAGGCGTCCCAATTGCCCTGCCAAGCCTCGAGGAGAATCCCGAGTTGTCTCTTGCAACTAGGCAGGAGTCCTGACGTCGCTGAACAAACACGTGTGTGGAAGGGCATTCCACGTCGTAACTCGAGAATATACCCCAGGTTCCCGCCGCAACTCGAGAAAAACCATGAGACTTCCCCCTCGCCGCGAGATCATGCCCGATTCCCCAGCACTGCGTGCACAGCAATTCCGTGTTGCACATCACACATGAAAGGAGCCTTGATTTCCTTGATGGCACTGCAGAGAAACCCCAAGAACACTGTTTCAAGGCTAGAGGGAACCTGAGGTCACTGTAGCAACACGAAAGAGCTCCGTGGACGAAATATCAACTCGAGATGAGAGGTTAGTCCTTGGCTTCGACTCCAGAGGAATACCACCTTACCACAAGCACCTCAAGAGGAGGCTTCTCTCAGCTCTAGGTATGTGAGAGGGACCCTGAGTTTGTGGCCTCAAGTGTAATGGACACGGCGATGCCCTGACTCGAAATAAGGCCGGATATCCCTGCAGTGAGTTGAATGCAGGCTCGTCTTGCATCTCCCAAGACGAAAGGATGTCTGAATCCCCTGTGGAGACCACAGAGAAAGACCCAGTTCCCCACCTCATCGCGACCGGAGGCCTCACATCCTTTGAAAACTCCAGAGGTACGCGGAGATCAGTGCCTCCAAAGGAGACGATGCCTGACCCCTCGTGAAACTTGATAGGAGTCCCAGGATTCCTGTGGCACGTGGAAAGGGACATTTGGTCTTCCCCCTCAGCTGGAGAGGCGTCCCAATTGCCCTGCCAAGCCTCAAGGAGAATCTCGAGTTGTCCCTTGCAAGTAGGCACAGTCCTGACGTCGCTGAACAAACACGTGTGTGGAAGGGCCATCCCCGTCGTAACTCGAGAATATACCCCAGGTTCCCGCCGCAACTCGAGAAAAACCATGAGACTTCCCCCTCACCGCGAGATCAGGCCCGATTCCCCTGCACTGCGTGCAGAGCAATTCCGTGTTGCACATCACACATGAAAGGAGCCTTGATTTCCTTGATGGCACTCCAGAGAAACCCCAAGAACACTGTTTCAAGGCTAGAGGGAACCTGAGGTCACTGTAGCAACACAAAAGAGCTGCGTGGACCAAAAATCAACTCGAGATGAGAGGTTAGTCCCTGGCTTCGACTCCAGAGGAATACCACCTTACCACAAGCACCTCAAGAGGAGGCTTCTCTCAGCTCTAGGTATGTGAGAGGGACCCTGATTTTGCGGCCTCAAGTGGAATGCACACTGCGATGCCCTGACTCGAAATAAGGCCGGATATCACTGCAGTGACTTGAATGCAGGCTCGTCTTGCATCTCCCAAGACGAAAGGATGTCTGAATCCCCTGTGGAGACCGCAGAAAAAGACCTAGTTCCCCACCTCATCGCGACCGGAGGCCTCACATCCTTTGAAAACTCCAGAGGTACGCGGAGATCAGTACCTGCAAAGGAGACGATGCCTGACTCCTCGTGAAACTTGATAGGAGTCCCAGGATTCCTGTGGCACGTGGAAAGGGACCCTTGGTCCTCCGCCTCAGCTGGAGAGGCGTCGCAATTGCCCTGCCAAGCCTCGAGGAGAATCCCGAGTTGTAACTCGCAACTAGGCAGGAGTCCTGACCTGGCTGAACAAACACGTGTGTGGAAGGGCCATCCCCGTCGTAACTCGAGAATATACCCCAGGTTCCCGCCGCAACTCGAGAAAAACCATGAGACTTCCCCCTCGCCGCGAGATGAGGCCCAATTCCCCTGCCCTGCATGCAGAGCAATTCCGTGTTGCACATCACACATGAAAGGAGCCTTGATTTCCTTGATGGCACTCCAGAGAAACCCCAAGAGCACTGTTTCAAGGCTAGAGGGATCCTGAGGTCACTGTAGCAACAAGAAAGTTCTCCGTGGACAAAAAATCAACTCGAGAGGAGAGGTTAGTCCCTGGCTTCGACTCCAGAGGAATACCACCTTACCACAAGCACCACAGGAGCAGGCTTCTTTCAGCTCTAGGTATGTGAGAGGGACCCTGATTTTGCAGCATCAAGTGGAATGGACACCGCGATGCTATGACTCAATATAAGGCCGGATATCCCTGCAGTGACTTGAATGCAGGCTCGTCTTGCATCTCCCAAGACGAAAGGATGTCTGAATCCCCTGTGGAGACCACAGAGAAAGACCTAGTTCCCCACCTCATCGCGACCGGAGGCGTCACATCCTTTGAAAACTCCAGAGGTACAAGGAGATCAGTGCCTTCAAAGGAGCCAATGCCTGACTCCTCGTCAAACTTGATAGGGGTCCCAGAATTCCTGTGGCATGTGGAAAGGGACCCTTGGTCTCCCGCCTCAGCTCGAGAGGCGTCCCAATTGCCCTGCCAAGCCTCGAGGAGAATCCCGAGTTGTCCCTCGCAACTAGGCAGGAGTCCTGACGTCGCTGAACAAACACGTGTGTGGAAGGGCCATCCCCGTCGTAACTCGAGAATATACCCCAGGTTCCCGCCGCAACTCGAGAAAAACCATGAGACTTCCCCCTCGCCGCGAGATGAGGCCCAATTCCCCTGCACTGCGTGCAGAGTAATTCCGTGTTGCACATCACACATGAAATGAGCCTTGATTTCCTTGCTATGACTCCAGAGAAACCAGAAGAACACTGTTTCAAGGCTAGAGGGAACCTGAGGTCACTGTAGCAACACAAAAGAGCTCCGTGGACCAAAAATCAAATTGAGATGAGAGGTTAGTCCCTGGCTTCGACTCCAGAGTAATACCACCTTACCACAAGCACCTCAAGAGGAGGCTTCTCTCAGCTCTAGGTATGTGAGAGGGACCCTGAGTTTGCAGCCTGAAGTGGAATGGACACCGCGATGCCCTGACTCGAAATAAGGCCGGATATCCATGCAGTGACTTGAATGCAGGCTCGTCTTGCATCTCCCAAGACGAAAGGATGTCTGAATCCCCTGTGGAGACCACAGAGAAAGACCTAGTTCCCCACCTCATCGCGACCGGAGGCCTCACATCCTTTGAAAACTTCAGAGGTACGCGGAGACCAGTGCCTGCAAAGGAGACGATGCCTGACTACTCGTGAAACTTGATAGGAGTCCCAGGATTCCTGTGGCACGTGGAAAGGGAACCTTGGTCTCCCGCCTCAGCTGGAGAGGCGTCCCAATTGCCCTGCCAAGCCTCGAGGAGAATCCCGAGTTGTCCCTCGCAACTAGGCAGGAGTCCTGACCTGGCTGAACAACATGTGGGTGGAAGGGCCATCCCCGTCGTAACTCGAGAATATACCCTAGGTTCCCGCCGCAACTCGAGAAAAACCATGAGACTTCCCCCTCGCCACGAGATGAGGCCCGATTCCCCTGCACTGCGTGCAGAGCAATTCCGTGTTGCACATCACACATGAAAGGAGCCTTGATTTCCTTGATGGCACTGCAGAGAAACCCCAAGAACACTGTTTCAAGGCTAGAGGGATCCTGAGGTCACTGTAACAACACGAAAGAGCTCCGTGGATGAAAAATCAACTCGAGATGAGAGATTAGTCCCTGGCTTCGACTCCAGAGGAATACCACCTTACCACAAGCACCTCAAGAGGAGGCTTCTCTGAGCTCTAGGTATGTGAGAGGGACCCTGAGTTTGTGGCCTCAAGTGGAATGGACACGGCGATGCCCTGACTCGAAATAAGGCCGGATATCCCTGCAGTGAGTTGAATGCTGGCTCGTCTTGCATCTCCCAAGACGAAAGGATGCCTGAATCCCCTGTGGAGACCACAGAGAAAGACCTAGTTCCCCACCTCATCGCGACCGGAGACCTCACATCCTTTGAAAACTCCAGAGGTACGTCGAGATCAGTGCCTCCAAAGGAGACGATGCTTGACTCCCCCTGAAACTTGATAGGAGTCGTCCCAGGATTCCTGTGGCACGTGGAAAGGGACACTTGGTCTCCCCCCTCAACTGGTGAGGCGTCCCAATATCCCTGCCAAGCCTCAAGGAGAATCCCGAGTTGTCCCTTGCAACTAGGCACAGTCCTGACGTCGCTGAACAAACACGTGGGTGGAAGGGCCATCCCCGTCGTAACTCGAGAATATACCCCAGGTTACTGCCGCAACTCGAGAAAAACCATGAGACTTCCCCCTCGCCGCGAGATGAGGCCCGATTCCCCTGCACTGCGTGCAGAGCAATTCCGTGTTGCCCATCACACATGAAAGGAGCCTTGATTTCCTTGATGGCACTCCAGAGAAACCCCAAGAACACTGTTTCAAGGCTAGAGGGATCCTGAGGTCACTGCAGCAACAAGAAAGATCTCCGTGGACAAAAAATCAACTCGAGATGAGAGGTTAGTCCCTGGCTTCGACTGCAGAGGAATACCACCTTACCACAAGCACCACAGGAGCAGGCTTCTCCAGCTCTAGATATGTGAGAGGGACCCTGATTTTGCAGCCTCAAGTGGAATGGAGACCGCGATGCCCTGACTCGAAATAAGGCCGGATATCCCTGCAGTGACTTGAATGCAGGCTCGTCCTGCATCTCCCAAGACGAAAGGATGTCTGAATCCCCTGTGGAGACCACAGAAAAAGACCTAGTTCCCCACCTCATCACGACCGGAGGCCTCACATCCTTTGAAAACTCCAGAGGTACACGGAGATCAGTGCCTCCAAAGGAGACGATGCCTGACTCCTCGTGAAACTTGATAGGAGTCCCAGGATTCCTGTGGCACGTGGAAAGGGCCCCTTGGTCTCCCGCCTCAGCTGGAGAGGCGTCCCAATTGCCCTGGCAAGCCTCGAGGAGAATCCCGAGTTGTCCCTCACAACTAGGCAGGAGTCCTGACTTCGCTGAACAAACACGTGTGTGGAAGGGCCATCCCCGTCGTAACTCGAGAATATACCCCAGGTTCCTGCCGCAACTCGAGAAAAACCATGAGACTTCCCCCTCGCCGCGAGATGAGGCCCGATTCCCCTGCACTGCGCGCAGAGCAATTCCGTGTTGCCCATCACATATGAAAGGAGCCTTGATTTCCTTGATGGCACTCCAGAGAAACGCCAAGAACACTGTTTCAAGGCTAGAGGGATCCTGAGGTCACTGTAACAACACGAAAGAGCTCCGTGGACTAAAAATCAACTCGAGATGAGAGGTTAGTCCCTGGCTTCGACTCCAGAGGAATACCACCTTACCACAAGCACCTCAAGAGGAGGCTTCTCTCAGCTCTAGGTATGTGACAGGGACCCTGAGTTTGTGGCCTCACGTGGAATGAACACGGCGATGCCCTGACTCGAAATAAGGCCGGATATCCCTGCAGTGAGTTGAATGCAGGCTCGTCTTGCATCTCCCAAGACGAAAGGATGTCTGAATCCCCTGTGGAGACCACAGAGAAAGACCTAGTTCCCCACCTCATCGCGACCGGAGGCCTCACATCCTTTGAAAACTCCAGAGGTACGCGGAGATCAGTGCCTCCAATGGAGACGATGCCTGACTCCTCGTGAAACTTGATTGGAGTCCCAGGATTCCTGTGGCACGTGGAAAGGGACACTTGGTCTCCCCCCTCAGCTGGAGAGGCGTCCCAATTGCCCTGCCAAGCCTCATGGAGAATCCCGAGTTGTCCCTTGCAACTAGGCACAGTCCTGACGTCGCTGAACAAACACGTGGGTGGAAGGGCCATCCCCGTCGTAACTCGAGAATATACCCCAGGTTCCCGCCGCAACTCGAGAAAAACCATGAGACTTCCCCCTCGCTGCGAGATGAGGACCGATTCCCCTGCACTGCGTGCAGAGCAATTCCGTGTTGCACATCACACATGAAATGAGCCTTGATTTCCTTGATGGCACTCCAGAGAAACCCCAAGAACACTGTTTCAAGGCTAGAGGGATCCTGAGGTCACTGCAGCAACAAGAAAGATCTCCGTGGACAAAAAATCAACTCGAGATGAGAGGTTAGTCCCTGGCTTCGACTCCAGAGGAATACCACCTTACCACAAGCACCACAGGAGCAGGCTTCTCCCAGCTCTAGGTATGTGAGAGGGACCCTGATTTTACAGCCTCAAGTGGAATGGACACGGCGATGCCCTGACTCGAAATAAGGCCGGATATCCCTGCAGTGAGTTGAATGCAGGCTCGTCTTGCATCTCCCAAGACGAAAGGATGTCTGAATCCCCTGTGGAGACCACAGAGAAAGACCTAGTTCCCCACCTCATCGCGACCGGAGGCCTCACATCCTTTGAAAACTCCAGAGGTACGCGGAGATCAGTGCCTCCGAAGGAGACGATGCTTGACTCCTCGTGAAACTTGATAGGAGTCCCAGGATTCCTGTGGCACGTGGAAAGGGACACTTGGTCTACCCCCTCAGCTGGAGAGGCGTCCCAATTGCCCTGGCAAGCCTCGAGGAGAATCCCGAGTTGTCCCTTGCAACTAGGCACAGTCCTGACGTCGCTGAACAAACACGTGTGTGGAAGGGCCATCCCCGTCGTAACTCGAGAATATAGCCCAGGTTCCCGCCGCAACTCGAGAAAAACCATGAGACTTCCCCCTCGCCGCGAGATGAAGCCCGATTCCCCTGCACCGCGTGCAGAGCAATTCCGTGTTGCACATCACACATGAAAGGAGCCTTGATTTCCTTGATGGCACTCCAGAGAAACCCCAAGAACACTGTTTCAAGGCTAGAGGGATCCTGAGGTCACTTTAGCCACACTAAAGAGCTCCAGGGACCAAAAATCAACTCGAGATGAGAGGTTAGTCCCTGGCTTCAACTCCAGAGGAATACCACCTTACCACAAGCACCTCAAGAGGAGGCTTCTCTCAGCTCTAGGTATGTGAGAGGGACCCTGAGTTTGCGGCCTCAAGTGGAATGGACACCGTGATGCCCTGACTCGAAATAAGGCCGGATATCCCTGCAGTGACTTGAAACCAGGCTCGTCTTGCATCTCCCAAGACGAAAGGATGTCTGAATCCCCTGTGGAGATCACAGAGAAAGACCTAGTTCCCCACCTCATCGCGACCGGAGGTCTCACATCCTTTAAAAACTCCAGAGGTAGGCGGAGATCAGTCCTCCAAAGGAGACGATGCCTGACTCCTCGTGAAACTTGATAGGAGTCCCAGGATTCCTGTGGAATGTGGAAAGGGCCCCTTGGTCTCCCGCCTCAGCTGGAGAGGCGTCCCAATTGCCCTGCCAAGCCTCGAGGAGAATCCCGAGTTGTCCCTCGCAACTAGGCAGGAGTCCTGGCGTGGCTGAACAAACACATGTGTGGAAGGGCCATCCCCGTCGTAACTCGAGAATATACCCCAGGTTCCCGCCGCAACTCGAGAAAAACCATGAGACTTCCCCCTCGCCGCGAGATGAGGCCCGATTCCCCTGCACTGCGTGCATAGCAATTACGTGTTGCACATCACACATGAAAGGAGCCTTGATTTCCTTTATGGCACTCCAGAGAAACCCCAAGAACACTGTTTCAAGGCTAGAGGGATCCTGAGGTCACTCTAGCCACACTAAAGAGCTCCGGGGACCAAAAATCAACTCGAGATGAGAGGTTAGTCCCTGGCTTCAACTCCAGAGGAATACCACCTTACCACAAGCACCTCAAGAGGAGGCTTCTCTCAGCTCTAGGTATGTGAGAGGGACCCTGAGTTTGCGGCCTCAAGTGGAATGGACACCGTGATGCCCTGACTCGAAATAAGGCCAGATATCCCTGCAGTGACTTGAAACCAGGCTCGTCTTGCATCTCCCAAGACGCAAGGATGTCTGAATCCCATGTGGAGATGACAGAAAAAGACCTAGTTCCTCACCTGATCGCGACCGGAGGCCTCACATCCTTTGAAAACTGCAGAGGTACACGGAGATCAGTGCCTCCAAAGCAGACGATGCCTGACTCCTCGTGAAACTTGATAGGAGTCCCAGGATTCCTGTGGCACGTGGAAAGGGACCCTTGGTCTCCCGCCTCAGCTGGAGAGGCGTCCCAATTGCCCTGGCAAGCCTCGAGGAGAATCCCGAGTTGTCCCTCGCAACTAGGCAGGAGTCCTGACGTGGCTGAACAAACACGTGGGTGGAATTGCCATCCCCGTCGTAACTCGAGAATATACCCCAGGTTCCCGCCGCAACTCGAGAAAAACCATGAGACTTCCCCCTCGCCGCGAGATGAGGCCCGATTCCCCTGCACTGCGTGCAGAGCAATTCCGTGTTGCACATCACACATGAAAGGAGCCTTGATTTCCTTGATGGCACTCCAGAGAAACCCCAAGAACACTGTTTCAAGGCTAGAGGGATCCTGAGGTCACTGTAGCAACACGAAAGAGCTCCGTAGACGAAAAATCAACTCGGGATGAGAGGTTAGTCCCTGGCTTCGACTCCAGAGGAATACCACCTTACCACAAGCACCTCAAGAGGAGGCTTCTCTCAGCTCTAGGTATGTGAGAGGGACCCTGAGTTTGCGGCCTCAAGTGGAATGGACACCGCGATGACCTGACTCGAAATAAGGCCGGATATCCCTGCAGTGAGTTGAATGCAGGCTCGTCTTGCATCTCCCAAGATGAAAGGATGTCTGAATCCCCTGTGGAGACCACAGAGAAAGACCTAGTTCCCCACCTCATCGCGACCGGAGGCCTCACATCCTTGGAAAACTCCAGAGGTACACGGAGATCAGTACCTCCAAAGCAGACGATGCCTGACTCCTCGTGAAACTTGATAGGAGTCCCAGGATTCCTGTGGCACGTGGAAAGGGACACTTGGTCTCCCGCCTCAGCTGGAGAGGCGTCCCAATTGCCCTGCCAAGCCTCGAGGAGAATCCCGAGTTGTCCCTCACAACTAGGCAGGAGTCCTGACGTGGCTGAACAAACACGTGGGTGGAAGGGCCATCCCCGTCGTAACTCGAGAATATACCCCAGGTTCCCGCCGCAACTCGAGAAAAACCATGAGACTTCCCCCTCGCCGCGAGATGAGGCCCGATTCCCCTGCACTGCATGCAGAGCAATTCCGTTTTGCACATCACACATGAAAGGAGCCTTGATTTCCTTGATGGCACTCCAGAGAAACCCCAAGAACACTGTTTCAAGGCTAGAGGGATCCTGAGGTCACTGTAACAACACGAAAGAGCTCCGTGGACGAAAAATCAACTCGAGATGAGAGGTTAGTCCCTGGCTTCGACTCCAGAGGAATACCACCTTACCACAAGCACCTCAAGAGGAGGCTTCTCTCAGCTCTAGGTATGTGACAGGGACCCTGAGTTTGTGGCCTCACGTGGAATGAACACGGCGATGCCCTGACTCGAAATAAGGCCGGATATCCCTGCAGTGAGTTGAATGCAGGCTCGTCTTGCATCTCCCAAGACGAAAGGATGTCTGAATCCCCTGTGGAGACCACAGAGAAAGACCTAGTTCCCCACCTCATCGCGACCGGAGGCCTCACATCCTTTGAAAACTCCAGAGGTACGCGGAGATCAGTGCCTCCAATGGAGACGATGCCTGACTCCTCGTGAAACTTGATTGGAGTCCCAGGATTCCTGTGGCACGTGGAAAGGGACACTTGGTCTCCCCCCTCAGCTGGAGAGGCGTCCCAATTGCCCTGCCAAGCCTCATGGAGATTCCCGAGTTGTCCCTTGCAACTAGGCACAGTCCTGACGTCGCTGAACAAACACGTGGGTGGAAGGGCCATCCCCGTCGTAACTCGAGAATATACCCCAGGTTCCCGCCGCAACTCGAGAAAAACCATGAGACTTCCCCCTCGCTGCGAGATGAGGACCGATTCCCCTGCACTGCGTGCAGAGCAATTCCGTGTTGCACATCACACATGAAATGAGCCTTGATTTCCTTGATGGCACTCCAGAGAAACCCCAAGAACACTGTTTCAAGGCTAGAGGGATCCTGAGGTCACTGCAGCAACAAGAAAGATCTCCGTGGACAAAAAATCAACTCGAGATGAGAGGTTAGTCCCTGGCTTCGACTCCAGAGGAATACCACCTTACCACAAGCACCACAGGAGCAGGCTTCTCCCAGCTCTAGGTATGTGAGAGGGACCCTGATTTTACAGCCTCAAGTGGAATGGACACGGCGATGCCCTGACTCGAAATAAGGCCGGATATCCCTGCAGTGAGTTGAATGCAGGCTCGTCTTGCATCTCCCAAGACGAAAGGATGTCTGAATCCCCTGTGGAGACCACAGAGAAAGACCTAGTTCCCCACCTCATCGCGACCGGAGGCCTCACATCCTTTGAAAACTCCAGAGGTACGCGGAGATCAGTGCCTCCGAAGGAGACGATGCTTGACTCCTCGTGAAACTTGATAGGAGTCCCAGGATTCCTGTGGCACGTGGAAAGGGACACTTGGTCTACCCCCTCAGCTGGAGAGGCGTCCCAATTGCCCTGGCAAGCCTCGAGGAGAATCCCGAGTTGTCCCTTGCAACTAGGCACAGTCCTGACGTCGCTGAACAAACACGTGTGTGGAAGGGCCATCCCCGTCGTAACTCGAGAATATAGCCCAGGTTCCCGCCGCAACTCGAGAAAAACCATGAGACTTCCCCCTCGCCGCGAGATGAGGCCCGATTCCCCTGCACCGCGTGCAGAGCAATTCCGTGTTGCACATCACACATGAAAGGAGCCTTGATTTCCTTGATGGCACTCCAGAGAAACCCCAAGAACACTGTTTCAAGGCTAGAGGGATCCTGAGGTCACTTTAGCCACACTAAAGAGCTCCAGTGACCAAAAATCAACTCGAGATGAGAGGTTAGTCCCTGGCTTCGACTCCAGAGGAATACCACCTTACCACAAGCACCTCAAGAGGAGGCTTCTCTCAGCTCTAGGTATGTGAGAGGGACCCTGAGTTTGCGGCCTCAAGTGGAATGGACACCGTGATGCCCTGACTCGAAATAAGGCCGGATATCCCTGCAGTGACTTGAAACCAGGCTCGTCTTGCATCTCCCAAGACGAAAGGATGTCTGAATCCCCTGTGGAGATCACAGAGAAAGACCTAGTTCCCCACCTCATCGCGACCGGAGGTCTCACATCCTTTAAAAACTCCAGAGGTAGGCGGAGATCAGTCCTCCAAAGGAGACGATGCCTGACTCCTCGTGAAACTTGATAGGAGTCCCAGGATTCCTGTGGAATGTGGAAAGGGCCCCTTGGTCTCCCGCCTCAGCTGGAGAGGCGTCCCAATTGCCCTGGCAAGCCTCGAGGAGAATCCCGAGTTGTCCCTCGCAACTAGGCAGGAGTCCTGACGTGGCTGAACAAACACGTGGGTGGAATTGCCATCCCCGTCGTAACTCGAGAATATACCCCAGGTTCCCGCCGCAACTCGAGAAAAACCATGAGACTTCCCCCTCGCCGCGAGATGAGGCCCGATTCCCCTTCACTGCGTGCAGAGCAATTCCGTGTTGCACATCACACATGAAAGGAGCCTTGATTTCCTTGATGGCACTCCAGAGAAACCCCAAGAACACTGTTTCAAGGCTAGAGGGATCCTGAGGTCACTGTAGCAACACGAAAGAGCTCCGTAGACGAAAAATCAACTCGGGATGAGAGGTTAGTCCCTGGCTTCGACTCCAGAGGAATACCACCTTACCACAAGCACCTCAAGAGGAGGCTTCTCTCAGCTCTAGGTATGTGAGAGGGACCCTGAGTTTGCGGCCTCAAGTGGAATGGACACCGCGATGACCTGACTCGAAATAAGGCCGGATATCCCTGCAGTGAGTTGAATGCAGGCTCGTCTTGCATCTCCCAAGATGAAAGGATGTCTGAATCCCCTGTGGAGACCACAGAGAAAGACCTAGTTCCCCACCTCATCGCGACCGGAGGCCTCACATCCTTGGAAAACTCCAGAGGTACACGGAGATCAGTACCTCCAAAGCAGACGATGCCTGACTCCTCGTGAAACTTGATAGGAGTCCCAGGATTCCTGTGGCACGTGGAAAGGGACACTTGGTCTCCCGCCTCAGCTGGAGAGGCGTCCCAATTGCCCTGCCAAGCCTCGAGGAGAATCCCGAGTTGTCCCTCACAACTAGGCAGGAGTCCTGACGTGGCTGAACAAACACGTGGGTGGAAGGGCCATCCCCGTCGTAACTCGAGAATATACCCCAGGTTCCCGCCGCAACTCGAGAAAAACCATGAGACTTCCCCCTCGCCGCAAGATGAGGCCCGATTCCCCTGCACTGCATGCAGAGCAATTCCGTTTTGCACATCACACATGAAAGGAGCCTTGATTTCCTTGATGGCACTCCAGAGAAACCCCAAGAACACTGTTTCAAGGCTAGAGGGATCCTGAGGTCACTGTAACAACACGAAAGAGCTCCGTGGACGAAAAATCAACTCGAGATGAGAGGTTAGTCCCTGGCTTCGACTCCAGAGGAATACCACCTTACCACAAGCACCTCAAGAGGAGGCTTCTCTCAGCTCTAGGTATGTGAGAGGGACCCTGAGTTTGTGGCCTCAAGTGGAATGGACACGGCGATGACCTGACTCGAAATAAGGCCGGATATCCCTGCAGTGAGTTGAATGCAGGCACTTCTTGCATCTCCCAAGACGAAAGGATGTCTGAATCCCCTGTGGAGACCACAGAGAAAGACCTACTTCCCCACCTCATCGCGACCGGAGGCCTCACATCCTTTGAAAACTCCAGAGGTACGCGGAGATCAGTGCCTCCAATGGAGACGATGCCTGACTCCTCATGAAACTTGATAGGAGTCCCAGGATTCCTGTGGCACGTGGAAAGGGACACTTGGTCTCCCCCCTCAGCTGGAGAGGCGTCCCAATTGCCCTGCCAAGCCTCAAGGAGAATCCCCAATTGTCCCTTGCAACTAGGCACAGTCCTGACGTCGCTCAACAAACACGTGTGTGGAAGGGCCATCCCCGTCGTAACTCGAGAATATACCCCAGGTTCCCGCCGCAACTCGAGAAAAACGATGAGACTTCCCACTCGCCGCAAAATGAGGCCCGATTCCCCTGAACTGCGTGCAGAGCAATTCCGTGTTGCACATCACACATGAAATGAGCCTTGATTTTCTTGATGGCACTCCAGAGAAACCCCAAAAACACTGTTTCAAGGCTAGAGGGATCCTGAGGTCACTGCAGCAACAAGAAAGATCTCCATGGACAAAAAATCAACTCGAGATGAGAGGTTAGTCCCTGGCTTCGACTCCAGAGGAATACCACCTTACCACAAGCACCACAGGAGCAGGCTTCTCTCAGCTCTAGGTATGTGAGAGGGACCCTGATTTTGCAGCCTCAAGTGAAATGGACACCGCGATGCCCTGACTCGATATAAGGCCGGATATCCCTGCAGTGACTTGAATGCAGGCTCGTCTTGCATCTCCCAAGACGAAAAGATGTCTGAATCCCCTGTGGAGATCACAGAGAAAGACCTAATTCCCCACCTCATGGCGACCGGAGGCCTCACATCGTTTGAAAACTCCAGAGGTAGGCGGAGATCAGTCCTCCAAACGAGACGATGCCTGACTCCTCGTGAAACTTGATAGGAGTCCCAGGATTCCTGTGGAATGTGGAAAGGGCCCCTTGGTCTCCCGCCTCAGCTGGAGAGGCGTCCCAATTGCCCTGGCAAGCCTCGAGGAGAATCCCGAGTTGTCCCTCGCAACTAGGCAGGAGTCCTGACGTCGCTGAACAAACACGTGGGTGGAAGGGCCATCCCTGTCGTAACTCGAGAATATACCCCAGGTTCCCGCCGCAACTCGAGAAAAACCATGAGACTTCCCCTCGCCGCGAGATGAGGCCCGATTCCCCTGCACTGCATGCAGAGCAATTCCGTATTGCACATCACACATGAAAGGAGCCTTGATTTCCTTGATGGCACTCCAGAGAAACCCCAAGAACACTGTTTCAAGGCTAGAGGGATCCTGAGGTCACTGTAACAACATGAAAGAGATCCGTGGACGAAAAATCAACTCGAGATGAGAGTTTAGTCCCTGGCTTCGACTCCAGAGGAATACCACCTTACCACAAGCACCTCAAGAGGAGGCTTCTCTCAGCTCTAGGTATGTGAGAGGAACCCTGAGTTTGTGGCCTCAAGTGGAATGGACACGGCTATGCCCTGACTCGAAATAAGGCCGGATATCCCTGCAGTGAGTTGAATGCAGGCACGTCTTGCATCTCCCAAGACAAAAGGATGTCTGAATCCCCTGTGGAGACCACAGAGAAAGACCTAGTTCCCCACCTCATCGCGACCGGAGGCCTCACATCCTTTGAAAACTCCAGAGGTACGCGGAGATCAGTGCCTCCAAAGGAGACGATGCCTCACTCCTCGAGAAACTTGATAGGAGTCCCAGGATTCCTGTGGCACGGGGAAAGGGACACTTGGTCTCCCCCCTCAGCTGGAGAGGCGTCCCAATTGACCTGCCAAGCCTCAAGGAGAATCCCGAGTTGTCCCTTGCAACTAGGCACAGTCCTGACGTCGCTGAACAAACACGTGTGTGGAAGGGCCATCCCCGTCGTAACTCGAGAATATACCCCAGGTTCCCGCCGCAACTCGAGAAAAACCATGAGACTTCCCACTAGCCGCGAGATGAGGCCCGATTCCCCTGCACTGCGTGCAGAGCAATTCCGTGTTGCACATCACACATAAAAGGAGCCTTGATTTCCTTGATGGCACTCCAGAGAAACCCCAAGAACACTGTTTCAAGGCTAGAGGGATCCTGAGGTCACTGTAGCAACAAGAAAGATCTCCGTGGACAAAAAATCAACTCGAGATGAGAGGTTAGTCCCTGGCTTCGACTCCAGAGGAATACCACCTTACCACAAGCACCACAGGAGCAGGCTTCTCTCAGCTCTAGGTATGTGAGAGGGACCCTGAGTTTGCGGCCTCAAGTGAAATGGACACCGCGATGCCCTGACTCGATATAAGGCCGGATATCCCTGCAGTGACTTGAATGCAGGCTCGTCTTGCATCTCCCAAGACGAAAAGATATCTGAATCCCCTGTGGAGATCACAGAGAAAGACCTAGTTCCCCACCTCATCGCAACCGGAGGCCTCACATCCTTTGAAAACTCCAGAGGTAGGCGGAGATCAGTCCTCCAAAGGAGACGATTCCTGACTCCTCGTGAAACTTGATAGGAGTCCCAGGATTCCTGTGGCATGTGGAAAGGGAACCTTGGTCTCCCGCCTCAGCTGGAGAGGCGTCCCAATTGCCCTGGCAAGCCTCGAGGAGAATCCCGAGTTGTCCCTCGCAACTAGGCAGGAGTCCTGACGTCGCTGAACAAACACGTGGGTGGAAGGGCCATCCCCGTCGTAACTCGAGAATATACCCCAGGTTCCCGCCGCAACTCGAGAAAAACCATGAGACTTCCCCCTCGCCGCGAGATGAGGCCCGATTCCCCTGCACTGCGTGCAGAGCAATGCCGTGTTGCACATCACACAAAAAAGGAGCCTTGATTTCTTTGATGGCACTCCAGAGAAACCCCAAGAACACTGTTTCAAGGCTAGAGGGATCCTGAGGTCACTGTAACAACACGAAAGAACTCCGTAGACGACAAATCAACTCGAGATGAGAGGTTAGTCCCTGGCTTCGACTCCAGAGGAATACCACCTTACCACAAGCACCTCAAGAGGAGGCTTCTCTCAGCTCTAGGTATGTGAGAGGGACCCTGATTTTGCGGCCTCAAGTGGAATGCACACTGCGATGCCCTGACTCGAAATAAGGCCGGATATCACTGCAGTGACTTGAATGCAGGCTCGTCTTGCATCTCCCAAGACGAAAGGATGTCTGAATCCCCTGTGGAGACCGCAGAAAAAGACCTAGTTCCCCACCTCATCGCGACCGGAGGCCTCACATCCTTTGAAAACTCCAGAGGTACGCGGAGATCAGTACCTGCAAAGGAGACGATGCCTGACTCCTCGTGAAACTTGATAGGAGTCCCAGGATTCCTGTGGCACGTGGAAAGGGACCCTTGGTCCTCCGCCTCAGCTGGAGAGGCGTCGCAATTGCCCTGCCAAGCCTCGAGGAGAATCCCGAGTTGTAACTCGCAACTAGGCAGGAGTCCTGACCTGGCTGAACAAACACGTGTGTGGAAGGGCCATCCCCGTCGTAACTCGAGAATATACCCCAGGTTCCCGCCGCAACTCGAGAAAAACCATGAGACTTCCCCCTCGCCGCGAGATGAGGCCCAATTCCCCTGCCCTGCATGCAGAGCAATTCCGTGTTGCACATCACACATGAAAGGAGCCTTGATTTCCTTGATGGCACTCGAGAGAAACCCCAAGAGCACTGTTTCAAGGCTAGAGGGATCCTGAGGTCACTGTAGCAACAAGAAAGTTCTCCGTGGACAAAAAATTAACTCGAGAGGAGAGGTTAGTCCCTGGCTTCGACTCCAGAGGAATACCACCTTACCACAAGCACCACAGGAGCAGGCTTCTTTCAGCTCTAGGTATGTGAGAGGGACCCTGATTTTGCAGCATCAAGTGGAATGGACACCGCGATGCTATGACTCAATATAAGGCCGGATATCCCTGCAGTGACTTGAATGCAGGCTCGTCTTGCATCTCCCAAGACGAAAGGATGTCTGAATCCCCCGTGGAGATCACAGAGAAAGACCTAGTTCCCCACCTCATCGCGACCGGAGGCGTCACATCCTTTGAAAACTCCAGAGGTACAAGGAGATCAGTGCCTCCAAAGGAGCCAATGCCTGACTCCTCGTCAAACTTGATAGGGGTCCCAGGATTCCTGTGGCATGTGGAAAGGGACCCTTGGTCTCCCGCCTCAGCTGGAGAGGCGTCCCAATTGCCCTGCCAAGCCTCGAGGAGAATCCCGAGTTGTCCCTCGCAACTAGGCAGGAGTCCTGACGTCGGTGAACAAACACGTGTGTGGAAGGGCCATCCCCGTCGTAACTCGAGAATATACCCCAGGTTCCCGCCGCAACTCGAGAAAAACCATGAGACTTCCCCCTCGCCGCGAGATGAGGCCCAATTCCCCTGCACTGCGTGCAGAGTAATTCCGTGTTGCACATCACACATGAAATGAGCCTTGATTTCCTTGCTATGACTCCAGAGAAACCAGAAGAACACTGTTTCAAGGCTAGAGGGAACCTGAGGTCACTGTAGCAACACAAAAGAGCTCCGTGGACCAAAAATCAAATTGAGATGAGAGGTTAGTCCCTGGCTTCGACTCCAGAGTAATACCACCTTACCACAAGCACCTCAAGAGGAGGCTTCTCTCAGCTCTAGGTATGTGAGAGGGACCCTGAGTTTGCAGCCTGAAGTGGAATGGACACCGCGATGCCCTGACTCGAAATAAGGTCGGATATCCATGCAGTGACTTGAATGCAGGCTCGTCTTGCATCTCCCAAGACGAAAGGATGTCTGAATCCCCTGTGGAGACCACAGAGAAAGACCTAGTTCCCCACCTCATCGCGACCGGAGGCCTCACATCCTTTGAAAACTTCAGAGGTACGCGGAGACCAGTGCCTGCAAAGGAGACGATGCCTGACTTCTCGTGAAACTTGATAGGAGTCCCAGGATTCTTGTGGCACGTGGAAAGGGAACCTTGGTCTCCCGCCTCAGCTGGAGAGGCGTCCCAATTGCCCTGCCAAGCCTCGAGGAGAATCCCGAGTTGTCCCTCGCAACTAGGCAGGAGTCCTGACATGGCTGAACAACATGTGGGTGGAAGGGCCATCCCCGTCGTAACTCGAGAATATACCCCAGGTTCCCGCCGCAACTCGAGAAAAACCATGAGACTTCCCCCTCGCCACAAAATGAGGCACGATTCCCCTGCACTGCGTGCAGAGCAATTCCGTGTTGCACATCACACATGAAATGAGCCTTGATTTCCTTGATGGCACTCCAGAGAAACCCCAAGAACACTGTTTCAAGGCTAGAGGGATCCTGAGGTCACTGTAGCAACAAGAAAGATCTCCGTGGACAAAAAATCTACTCGAAATGAGAGGTTAGTCCCTGGCTTCGACTCCAGAGGAATACCACCTTACCACAAGCATCACAGGAGCAGGCTTCTCTCATCTCTAGGTATGTGAGAGGGACCCTGATTTTGCGGCCTCAAGTGGAATGGACACCGCGATGCCCTGACTCGATATAAGGCCAGATATTCCTGCAGTGACTTGAATGCAAGCTCGTCTTGCATCTCCCAAGAAGAAAGGATGTCTGAATCCCCTGTGGAAATCACAGAGAAAGACCTAGTTCCCCACCTCATCGCGACCGGAGGCCTCACGTCCTTTGAAAACTCCAGAGGTACGTGGAGATCAGTGCCTCCAATTGAGACGATTCCGGACTCCTCGTGAAACTTGATAGGATTCCCAGGATTACTGTGGCACGTCGAAAGGTCCCCTTGGTCTCCCGCCTCAGCTGGAGAGGCGTCCCAATTGCCCGGCCAAGCCTCGAGGAGAATCCCGAGTTGCTCTTCGCAACTAGGCAGGAGTCCTAACGTCGCTGAACAAAAACGCGGGTGGACGGGCCATCCCCGTGGTAACTCGAGAATATACCCCAGGTTCCCGACGCATCTCGAGAAAAACCATGAGACTTCCCCCTCGCCACGAGATGAGGCCCGATTCCCCTGCACTGCGTGCAGAGCAATTCCGTGTTGCACATCACACATGAAAGGAGCCTTGATTTCCTTAGTGGCACTCCAGAGAAACCCCAAGAACACTGTTTCAAGGCTAGAGGGATCCTGAGGTCACTCTAGCCACACTAAAGAGCTCCGGGGACCAAAAATCAACTCGAGATGAGAGGTTAGTCCCTGGTTTCAACTCCAGAGGAATACCACCTTACCACAAGCACCTCAAGAGGAGGCTTCTCTCAGCTCTAGGTATGTGAGAGGGACCCTGAGTTTGCGGCACCAAGTGGAATGGACACCGTGATGCCCTGACTCGAAATAAGGCCGGATATCCCTGCAGTGAGTTGAATGCAGGCTCGTCTTGCATCTCGCAAGACGAAAGGATGTCTGAATCCCCTGTGGAGACCACAGAAAAAGACCTAGTTCCCCACCTTACCGCGACCGGAGGCCTCACATCCTTTGAAAACTCCAGAGGTACGCGGAGATCAGTGCCTCCAAAGGAGACGATGCCTGACTCCTCGTGAAACTTGATAGGAGTCCCAGGATTCCTGTGGCACGTGGAAAGGGACCCTTGGTCTCCCGCTTCAGCTGGAGAGGCATCCCAATTGCCCTGCCAAGCCTCGAGGAGAATCCCGTGTTGTCCCTCGCAACTAGGCAGAAGTCCTGACCTCGCTGAACAAACACGTGTGTGGAAGGGCCATCCCCGTCGTAACTCGAGAATATACCCCAGGTTCCCGCCGCAACTCGAGAAAAACCATGAGACTTACCCCTCGCCACGAGATGAGGCCCGATTCCCCTGCCCTGCGTGCAGAGCAATTCCGTGTTGCACATCACACATGAAAGGAGCCTTGATTTCCTTGATGGCACTCCAGAGAAACCCCAAGAGCACTGTTTCAAGGCTAGAGGGATCCTGAAGTCACTGTTGCAACACAAAAGAGCTCCGTGGACCAAAAATCAACTCGAGATGAGAGTTAGTCCCTGGCTTCGACTCCAGAGGAATACCACCTTACGACAAGCACCTCAAGAGGAGGCTTCTCTCAGCTCTAGGTATGTGAGAGGGACCCTGAGTTTGCGGCCTCAAGTGGAATGCAGACCACGATGCCCTGACTCGAAATAAGGCCGGATATCCCTGCAGTGACTTGAATGCAGGCTCGTCTTGCATCTCCCAAGACGAAAGGATGTCTGAATCCCCTGTGGAGACCACAAATAAAGACCTAGTTCCCCACCTCATCGCGACTGGAGGCCTCACATCCTTTGAAAACTCCAGAGGTACACGGAGATCAGTGCCTCCAAAGCAGACGGTGCCTGACTCCTCGTGAAACTTGATAGGAGTCCCAGGATTCCTGTGGCACGTGGAAAGGGACCCTTGGTCTCCCGCCTCAGCTGGAGAGGCGTCCCAATTGCCCTGCCAAGCCTCGAGGAGAATCCCGAGTTGTCCCTCGCAACTAGGCAGGAGTCCTGACGTCGCTGAACAAACACGTGGGTGGAAGGGCCATCCCCGTCGTAACTCGAGAATATACCCTAGGTTCCCGCCGCAACTCGAGAAAAACCATGAGACTTCCCCCTCGCCACGAGATGAGGCCCGATTCCCCTGCACTGCGTGCAGAGCAATTCCGTGTTGCACATCACACATGAAAGGAGCCTTGATTTCCTTGATGGCACTGCAGAGAAACCCCAAGAACACTGTTTCAAGGCTAGAGGGATCCTGAGGTCACTGTAACAACACGAAAGAGCTCCGTGGATGAAAAATCAACTCGAGATGAGAGATTAGTCCCTGGCTTCGACTCCAGAGGAATACCACCTTACCACAAGCACCTCAAGAGGAGGCTTCTCTGAGCTCTAGGTATGTGAGAGGGACCCTGAGTTTGTGGCCTCAAGTGGAATGGACACGGCGATGCCCTGACTCGAAATAAGGCCGGATATCCCTGCAGTGAGTTGAATGCAGGCTCGTCTTGCATCTCCCAAGACGAAAGGATGCCTGAATCCCCTGTGGAGACCACAGAGAAAGACCTAGTTCCCCACCTCATCGCGACCGGAGACCTCACATCCTTTGAAAACTCCAGAGGTACGTCGAGATCAGTGCCTCCAAAGGAGACGATGCTTGACTCCTCGTGAAACTTGATAGGAGTCGTCCCAGGATTCCTGTGGCACGTGGAAAGGGACACTTGGTCTCCCCCCTCAACTGGTGAGGAGTCCCAATTGCCCTGCCAAGCCTCAAGGAGAATCCCGAGTTGTCCCTTGCAACTAGGCACAGTCCTGACGTCGCTGAACAAACACGTGGGTGGAAGGGCCATCCCCGTCGTAACTCGAGAATATACCCCAGGTTACTGCCGCAACTCGAGAAAAACCATGAGACTTCCCCCTCGCCGCGAGATGAGGCCCGATTCCCCTGCACTGCGTGCAGAGCAATTCCGTGTTGCCCATCACACATGAAAGGAGCCTTGATTTCCTTGATGGCACTCCAGAGAAACCCCAAGAACACTGTTTCAAGGCTAGAGGGATCCTGAGGTCACTGCAGCAACAAGAAAGATCTCCGTGGACAAAAAATCAACTCGAGATGAGAGGTTAGTCCCTGGCTTCGACTGCAGAGGAATACCACCTTACCACAAGCACCACAGGAGCAGGCTTCTCCAGCTCTAGATATGTGAGAGGGACCCTGATTTTGCAGCCTCAAGTGGAATGGACACCGCGATGCCCTGACTCGAAATAAGGCCGGATATCCCTGCAGTGCCTTGAATGCAGGCTCGTCCTGCATCTCCCAAGACGAAAGGATGTCTGAATCCCCTGTGGAGACCACAGAAAAAGACCTAGTTCCCCACCTCATCACGACCGGAGGCCTCACATCCTTTGAAAACTCCAGAGGTACACGGAGATCAGTGCCTCCAAAGGAGACGATGCCTGACTCCTCGTGAAACTTGATAGGAGTCCCAGGATTCCTGTGGCACGTGGAAAGGGCCCCTTGGTCTCCCGCCTCAGCTGGAGAGGCGTCCCAATTGCCCTGGCAAGCCTCGAGGAGAATCCCGAGTTGTCCCTCACAACTAGGCAGGAGTCCTGACTTCGCTGAACAAACACGTGTGTGGAAGGGCCATCCCCGTCGTAACTCGAGAATATACCCCAGGTTCCTGCCGCAACTCGAGAAAAACCATGAGACTTCCCCCTCGCCGCGAGATGAGGCCCGATTCCCCTGCACTGCGCGCAGAGCAATTCCGTGTTGCCCATCACACATGAAAGGAGCCTTGATTTCCTTGATGGCACTCCAGAGAAACGCCAAGAACACTGTTTCAAGGCTAGAGGGATCCTGAGGTCACTGTAACAACACGAAAGAGCTCCGTGGACTAAAAATCAACTCGAGATGAGAGGTTAGTCCCTGGCTTCGACTCCAGAGGAATACCACCTTACCACAAGCACCTCAAGAGGAGGCTTCTCTCAGCTCTAGGTATGTGACAGGGACCCTGAGTTTGTGGCCTCACGTGGAATGAACACGGCGATGCCCTGACTCGAAATAAGGCCGGATATCCCTGCAGTGAGTTGAATGCAGGCTCGTCTTGCATCTCCCAAGACGAAAGGATGTCTGAATCCCCTGTGGAGACCACAGAGAAAGACCTAGTTCCCCACCTCATCGCGACCGGAGGCCTCACATCCTTTGAAAACTCCAGAGGTACGCGGAGATCAGTGCCTCCAATGGAGACGATGCCTGACTCCTCGTGAAACTTGATTGGAGTCCCAGGATTCCTGTGGCACGTGGAAAGGGACACTTGGTCTCCCCCCTCAGCTGGAGAGGCGTCCCAATTGCCCTGCCAAGCCTCATGGAGAATCCCGAGTTGTCCCTTGCAACTAGGCACAGTCCTGACGTCGCTGAACAAACACGTGGGTGGAAGGGCCATCCCCGTCGTAACTCGAGAATATACCCCAGGTTCCCGCCGCAACTCGAGAAAAACCATGAGACTTCCCCCTCGCTGCGAGATGAGGACCGATTCCCCTGCACTGCGTGCAGAGCAATTCCGTGTTGCACATCACACATGAAATGAGCCTTGATTTCCTTGATGGCACTCCAGAGAAACCCCAAGAACACTGTTTCAAGGCTAGAGGGATCCTGAGGTCACTGCAGCAACAAGAAAGATCTCCGTGGACAAAAAATCAACTCGAGATGAGAGGTTAGTCCCTGGCTTCGACTCCAGAGGAATACCACCTTACCACAAGCACCACAGGAGCAGGCTTCTCCCAGCTCTAGGTATGTGAGAGGGACCCTGATTTTACAGCCTCAAGTGGAATGGACACGGCGATGCCCTGACTCGAAATAAGGCCGGATATCCCTGCAGTGAGTTGAATGCAGGCTCGTCTTGCATCTCCCAAGACGAAAGGATGTCTGAATTCCCTGTGGAGACCACAGAGAAAGACCTAGTTCCCCACCTCATCGCGACCGGAGGCCTCACATCCTTTGAAAACTCCAGAGGTACGCGGAGATCAGTGCCTCCGAAGGAGACGATGCTTGACTCCTCGTGAAACTTGATAGGAGTCCCAGGATTCCTGTGGCACGTGGAAAGGGACACTTGGTCTACCCCCTCAGCTGGAGAGGCGTCCCAATTGCCCTGGCAAGCCTCGAGGAGAATCCCGAGTTGTCCCTTGCAACTAGGCACAGTCCTGACGTCGCTGAACAAACACGTGTGTGGAAGGGCCATCCCCGTCGTAACTCGAGAATATAGCCCAGGTTCCCGCCGCAACTCGAGAAAAACCATGAGACTTCCCCCTCGCCGCGAGATGAGGCCCGATTCCCCTGCACCGCGTGCAGAGCAATTCCGTGTTGCACATCACACATGAAAGGAGCCTTGATTTCCTTGATGGCACTCCAGAGAAACCCCAAGAACACTGTTTCAAGGCTAGAGGGATCCTGAGGTCACTTTAGCCACACTAAAGAGCTCCAGGGACCAAAAATCAACTCGAGATGAGAGGTTAGTCCCTGGCTTCAACTCCAGAGGAATACCACCTTACCACAAGCACCTCAAGAGGAGGCTTCTCTCAGCTCTAGGTATGTGAGAGGGACCCTGAGTTTGCGGCCTCAAGTGGAATGGACACCGTGATGCCCTGACTCGAAATAAGGCCGGATATCCCTGCAGTGACTTGAAACCAGGCTCGTCTTGCATCTCCCAAGACGAAAGGATGTCTGAATCCCCTGTGGAGATCACAGAGAAAGACCTAGTTCCCCACCTCATCGCGACCGGAGGTCTCACATCCTTTAAAAACTCCAGAGGTAGGCGGAGATCAGTCCTCCAAAGGAGACGATGCCTGACTCCTCGTGAAACTTGATAGGAGTCCCAGGATTCCTGTGGAATGTGGAAAGGGCCCCTTGGTCTCCCGCCTCAGCTGGAGAGGCGTCCCAATTGCCCTGCCAAGCCTCGAGGAGAATCCCGAGTTGTCCCTCGCAACTAGGCAGGAGTCCTGGCGTGGCTGAACAAACACATGTGTGGAAGGGCCATCCCCGTCGTAACTCGAGAATATACCCCAGGTTCCCGCCGCAACTCGAGAAAAACCATGAGACTTCCCCCTCGCCGCGAGATGAGGCCCGATTCCCCTGCACTGCGTGCATAGCAATTACGTGTTGCACATCACACATGAAAGGAGCCTTGATTTCCTTTATGGCACTCCAGAGAAACCCCAAGAACACTGTTTCAAGGCTAGAGGGATCCTGAGGTCACTCTAGCCACACTAAAGAGCTCCGGGGACCAAAAATCAACTCGAGATGAGAGGTTAGTCCCTGGCTTCAACTCCAGAGGAATACCACCTTACCACAAGCACCTCAAGAGGAGGCTTCTCTCAGCTCTAGGTATGTGAGAGGGACCCTGAGTTTGCGGCCTCAAGTGGAATGGACACCGTGATGCCCTGACTCGAAATAAGGCCAGATATCCCTGCAGTGACTTGAAACCAGGCTCGTCTTGCATCTCCCAAGACGCAAGGATGTCTGAATCCCATGTGGAGATGACAGAAAAAGACCTAGTTCCTCACCTGATCGCGACCGGAGGCCTCACATCCTTTGAAAACTGCAGAGGTACACGGAGATCAGTGCCTCCAAAGCAGACGATGCCTGACTCCTCGTGAAACTTGATAGGAGTCCCAGGATTCCTGTGGCACGTGGAAAGGGACCCTTGGTCTCCCGCCTCAGCTGGAGAGGCGTCCCAATTGCCCTGGCAAGCCTCGAGGAGAATCCCGAGTTGTCCCTCGCAACTAGGCAGGAGTCCTGACGTGGCTGAACAAACACGTGGGTGGAATTGCCATCCCCGTCGTAACTCGAGAATATACCCCAGGTTCCCGCCGCAACTCGAGAAAAACCATGAGACTTCCCCCTCGCCGCGAGATGAGGCCCGATTCCCCTGCACTGCGTGCAGAGCAATTCCGTTTTGCACATCACACATGAAAGGAGCCTTGATTTCCTTGATGGCACTCCAGAGAAACCCCAAGAACACTGTTTCAAGGCTAGAGGGATCCTGAGGTCACTGTAACAACACGAAAGAGCTCCGTGGACGAAAAATCAACTCGGGATGAGAGGTTAGTCCCTGGCTTCGACTCCAGAGGAATACCACCTTACCACAAGCACCTCAAGAGGAGGCTTCTCTCAGCTCTAGGTATGTGAGAGGGACCCTGAGTTTGCGGCCTCAAGTGGAATGGACACCGCGATGACCTGACTCGAAATAAGGCCGGATATCCCTGCAGTGAGTTGAATGCAGGCTCGTCTTGCATCTCCCAAGATGAAAGGATGTCTGAATCCCCTGTGGAGACCACAGAGAAAGACCTAGTTCCCCACCTCATCGCGACCGGAGGCCTCACATCCTTGGAAAACTCCAGAGGTACACGGAGATCAGTACCTCCAAAGCAGACGATGCCTGACTCCTCGTGAAACTTGATAGGAGTCCCAGGATTCCTGTGGCACGTGGAAAGGGACACTTGGTCTCCCGCCTCAGCTGGAGAGGCGTCCCAATTGCCCTGCCAAGCCTCGAGGAGAATCCCGAGTTGTCCCTCACAACTAGGCAGGAGTCCTGACGTGGCTGAACAAACACGTGGGTGGAAGGGCCATCCCCGTCGTAACTCGAGAATATACCCCAGGTTCCCGCCGCAACTCGAGAAAAACCATGAGACTTCCCCCTCGCCGCGAGATGAGGCCCGATTCCCCTGCACTGCATGCAGAGCAATTCCGTTTTGCACATCACACATGAAAGGAGCCTTGATTTCCTTGATGGCACTCCAGAGAAACCCCAAGAACACTGTTTCAAGGCTAGAGGGATCCTGAGGTCACTGTAACAACACGAAAGAGCTCCGTGGACGAAAAATCAACTCGAGATGAGAGGTTAGTCCCTGGCTTCGACTCCAGAGGAATACCACCTTACCACAAGCACCTCAAGAGGAGGCTTCTCTCAGCTCTAGGTATGTGAGAGGGACCCTGAGTTTGTGGCCTCAAGTGGAATGGACACGGCGATGACCTGACTCGAAATAAGGCCGGATATCCCTGCAGTGAGTTGAATGCAGGCACTTCTTGCATCTCCCAAGACGAAAGGATGTCTGAATCCCCTGTGGAGACCACAGAGAAAGACCTACTTCCCCACCTCATCGCGACCGGAGGCCTCACATCCTTTGAAAACTCCAGAGGTACGCGGAGATCAGTGCCTCCAATGGAGACGATGCCTGACTCCTCATGAAACTTGATAGGAGTCCCAGGATTCCTGTGGCACGTGGAAAGGGACACTTGGTCTCCCCCCTCAGCTGGAGAGGCGTCCCAATTGCCCTGCCAAGCCTCAAGGAGAATCCCCAATTGTCCCTTGCAACTAGGCACAGTCCTGACGTCGCTCAACAAACACGTGTGTGGAAGGGCCATCCCCGTCGTAACTCGAGAATATACCCCAGGTTCCCGCCGCAACTCGAGAAAAACGATGAGACTTCCCACTCGCCGCAAAATGAGGCCCGATTCCCCTGCACTGCGTGCAGAGCAATTCCGTGTTGCACATCACACATGAAATGAGCCTTGATTTTCTTGATGGCACTCCAGAGAAACCCCAAGAACACTGTTTCAAGGCTAGAGGGATCCTGAGGTCACTGCAACAACAAGAAAGATCTCCGTGGACAAAAAATCAACTCGAGATGAGAGGTTAGTCCCTGGCTTCGACTCCAGAGGAATACCACCTTACCACAAGCACCACAGGAGCAGGCTTCTCTCAGCTCTAGGTATGTGAGACGGACCCTGATTTTGCAGCCTCAAGTGAAATGGACACCGCGATGCCCTGACTCGATATAAGGCCGGATATCCCTGCAGTGACTTGAATGCAGGCTCGTCTTGCATCTCCCAAGACGAAAAGATGTCTGAATCCCCTGTGGAGATCACAGAGAAAGACCTAATTCCCCACCTCATGGCGACCGGAGGCCTCACATCGTTTGAAAACTCCAGAGGTAGGCGGAGATCAGTCCTCCAAACGAGACGATGCCTGACTCCTCGTGAAACTTGATAGGAGTCCCAGGATTCCTGTGGAATGTGGAAAGGGCCCCTTGGTCTCCCGCCTCAGCTGGAGAGGCGTCCCAATTGCCCTGGCAAGCCTCGAGGAGAATCCCGAGTTGTCCCTCGCAACTAGGCAGGAGTCCTGACGTCGCTGAACAAACACGTGGGTGGAAGGGCCATCCCTGTCGTAACTCGAGAATATACCCCAGGTTCCCGCCGCAACTCGAGAAAAACCATGAGACTTCCCCCTCGCCGCGAGATGAGGCCCGATTCCCCTGCACCGCGTGCAGAGAAATGCCGTGTTGCACGTCACACAAGAAAGGAGACTTGATTTCCTTGATGGCACTCCAGAGAAACCCCAAGAACACTGTTTCAAGGCTAGAGGGATCCTGAAGTCACTGTAACAACACGAAAGAGCTCCGTGGACGAAAAATCAACTCGAGATGAGAGCTTAGTCCCTGGCTTCGACTCCAGAGGAATACCACCTTACCACAAGCACCTCAAGAGGAGGCTTCTCTCAGCTCTAGGTATGTGAGAGGGACCCTGAGTTTGTGGCCTCAAGTGGAATGGACACGGCGATGCCCTGACTCGAAATAAGGCCGGATATCCCTGCAGTGAGTTGAATGCAGCCTCGTCTTGCATCTCCCAAGACGAAAGGATGCCTGAATCCCCTGTGGAGACCACAGAGAAATACCTAGTTCCCCACCTCATCGCGACCGGAGGCCTCACATCCTTTGAAAACTCCAGAGGTACGCGTAGATCAGTGCCTCCAAAGGAGACGATGCCTGACTCCTCGTGAAAGTTGATAGGAGTCCCAGGATTCCTGTGGCACGTGGAAAGGGCCCCTTGGTCTCCCGCCTCAGCTAGAGAGGCGTCCCAATTGCCCTGGCAAGCCTCGAGGAGAATCCCGAGTTGTCCCTTGCAACTAGGCAGGAGTCCTGACGTCGCTGAACAAACACGTGTGTGGAAGGGCCATCCCCGTTGTAACTCGAGAATATACCCCAGGTTCCCGCCGCAACTCGAGAAAAACCATGAGACTTCCCCTCGCCGCGAGATGAGGCCCGATTCCCCTGCACTGCATGCAGAGCAATTCCGTATTGCACATCACACATGAAAGGAGCCTTGATTTCCTTGATGGCACTCCAGAGAAACCCCAAGAACACTGTTTCAAGGCTAGAGGGATCCTGAGGTCACTGTAACAACATGAAAGAGCTCCGTGGACGAAAAATCAACTCGAGATGAGAGTTTAGTCCCTGGCTTCGACTCCAGAGGAATACCACCTTACCACAAGCACCTCAAGAGGAGGCTTCTCTCAGCTCTAGGTATGTGAGAGGAACCCTGAGTTTGTGGCCTCAAGTGGAATGGACACGGCTATGCCCTGACTCGAAATAAGGCCGGATATCCCTGCAGTGAGTTGAAGGCAGGCACGTCTTGCATCTCCCAAGACAAAAGGATGTCTGAATCCCCTGTGGAGACCACAGAGAAAGACCTAGTTCCCCACCTCATCGCGACCGGAGGCCTCACATCCTTTGAAAACTCCAGAGGTACGCGGAGATCAGTGCCTCCAAAGGAGACGATGCCTCACTCCTCGAGAAACTTGATAGGAGTCCCAGGATTCCTGTGGCACGTGGAAAGGGACACTTGGTCTCCCCCCTTAGCTGGAGAGGCGTCCCAATTGACCTGCCAAGCCTCAAGGAGAATCCCGAGTTGTCCCTTGCAACTAGGCACAGTCCTGACGTCGCTCAACAAACACGTGTGTGGAAGGGCCATCCCCGTCGTAACTCGAGAATATACCCCAGGTTCCCGCCGCAACTCGAGAAAAACCATGAGACTTCCCCCTCGCCGCGAGATGAGGCCCAATTCCCCTGCACTGCATGCAGAGCAATTCCGTTTTGCACATCACACATGAAAGGAGCCTTGATTTCCTTGATGGCACTCCAGAGAAACCCCAAGAACACTGTTTCAAGGCTAGAGGGATCCTGAGGTCACTGTAACAACACGAAAGAGCTCCGTGGACGAAAAATCAACTCGAGATGAGAGGTTAGTCCCTGGCTTCGACTCCAGAGGAATACCACCTTACCACAAGCACCTCAAGAGGAGGCTTCTCTCAGCTCTAGGTATGTGAGAGGGACCCTGATTTTGCAGCCTCAAGTGAAATGGACACCGCGATGCCCTGACTCGATATAAGGCCGGATATCCCTGCAGTGACTTGAATGCAGGCTCGTCTTGCATCTCCCAAGACGAAAGGATGCCTGAATCCCCTGTGGAGACCACAGAGAAATACCTAGTTCCCCACCTCATGGCGACCGGAGGCCTCACATCCTTTGAAAACTCCAGAGGTAGGCGGAGATCAGTCCTCCAAACGAGACGATGCCTGACTCCTCGTGAAATTTGATAGGAGTCCCAGGATTCCTGTGGAATGTGGAAAGGGCCCCTTGGTCTCCCGCCTCAGCTGGAGAGGCGTCCCAATTGCCCTGGCAAGCCTCGAGGAGAATCCCGAGTTGTCCCTCGCAACTAGGCAGGAGTCCTGACGTCGCTGAACAAACACGTGGGTGGAAGGGCCATCCCTGTCGTAACTCGAGAATATACCCCAGGTTCCCGCCGCAACTCGAGAAAAACCATGAGACTTCCCCCTCGCCGCGAGATGAGGCCCGATTCCCCTGCACTGCGTGCATAGCAATTCCGTGTTGCACATCACACATAAAAGGAGACTTGATTTCCTTGATGGCACTCCAGAGAAACCCCAAGAACACTGTTTCAAGGCTAGAGGGATCCTGAGGTCACTGTAACAACACGAAAGAGCTCCGTGGACGAAAAATCACCTCGAGATGAGAGCTTAGTCCCTGGCTTCGACTCCAGAGGAATACCACCTTACCACAAGCACCTCAAGAGGAGGCTTCTCTCAGCTCTAGGTATGTGAGAGGGACCCTGAGTTTGTGGCCTCAAGTGGAATGGACACGGCGATGCCCTGACTCGAAATAAGGCCGGATATCCCTGCAGTGAGTTGAATGCAGGCTCATCTTGCATCTCCCAAGACGAAAGGATGCCTGAATCCCCTGTGGAGACCACAGAGAAATACCTAGTTCCCCACCTCATCGCGACCGAAGGCCTCACATCCTTTGAAAACTCCAGAGGTACGCGTAGATCAGTGCCTCCAAAGGAGACGATGCCTGACTCCTCGTGAAACTTGATAGGAGTCCCAGGATTCCTGTGGCACGTGGAAAGGGCGCCTTTGTCTCCCGCCTCAGCTGTAGAGGCGTCCCAATTGCCCTGGCAAGCCTCGAGGAGAATCCCGAGTTGTCCCTTGCAACTAGGCAGGAGTCCTGACGTCGCTGAACAAACACGTGTGTGGAAGGGCCATCCCCGTTGTAACTCGAGAATATACCCCAGGTTCCCGCCACAACTCGAGAAAAACCATGAGACTTCCCCTCGCCGCGAGATGAGGCCCGATTCCCCTGCACTGCATGCAGAGCAATTCCGTGTTGCACATCACACATGAAAGGAGCCTTGATTTCCTTGATGGCACTCAAGAGAAACCCCAAGAACACTGTTTCAAGGCTAGAGGGATCCTGAGGTCACTGTAACAACATGAAAGAGCTCCGTGGACGAAAAATCAACTCGAGATGAGAGTTTAGTCCCTCGCTTCGACTCCAGAGGAATACCACCTTACCACAAGCACCTCAAGAGGAGGCTTCTCTCAGCTCTAGGTATGTGAGAGGGACCCTGAGTTTGTGGCCTCAAGTGGAATGGACACGGCTATGCCCTGACTCGAAATAAGGCCGGATATCCCTGCAGTGAGTTGAATGCAGGCACTTCTTGCATCTCCCAAGACGAAAGGATGTCTGAATCCCCTGTGGAGACCACAGAGAAAGACCTAGTTCCCCACCTCATCGCGACCGGAGGCCTCACATCCTTTGAAAACTCCAGAGGTACGCGGAGATCAGTGCCTCCAAAGGAGACGATGCCTCACTCCTCGTGAAACTTGATAGAAGTCCCAGGATTCCTGTGGCACGTGGAAAGGGACACTTGGTCTCCCCCCTCAGATGGAGAGGCGTCCCAATTGCCCTGCCAAGCCTCAAGGAGAATCCCCAATTGTCCCTTGCAACTAGGCACAGTCCTGACGTCGCTCAACAAACACGTGTGTGGAAGGGCCATCCCCGTCGTAACTCGAGAATATACCCCAGGTTCCCGCCGCAACTCGAGAAAAACCATGAGACTTCCCACTCGCCGCAAAATGAGGCCTGATTCCCCTGCACTGCGTGCAGAGCAATTCCGTGTTGCACATCACACATGAAATGAGCCTTGATTTCCTTGATGGCACTCCAGAGAAACCCCAAGAACACTGTTTCAAGGCTAGAGGGATCCTGAGGTCACTGTAGCAACAAGAAAGATCTCCGTGGACAAAAAATCAACTCGAGATGAGAGGTTAGTCCCTGGCTTCGACTCCAGAGGAATACCACCTTACCACAAGCACCACAGGAGCAGGCTTCTCTCAGCTCTAGGTATGTGAGAGGGACCCTGATTTTGCAGCCTCAAGTGAAATGGACACCGCGATGCCCTGACTAGATATAAGGCCGGATATCCCTGCAGTGACTTGAATGCAGGCTCGTCTTGCATCTCCCAAGACGAAAAGATGTCTGAATCCCCTGTGGAGATCACAGAGAAAGACCTAGTTCCCCACCTCATCGCAACCGGAGGCCTCACATCCTTTGAAAACTCCAGAGGTAGGCGGAGATCAGTCCTCCAAAGGAGACGATTCCTGACTCCTCGTGAAACTTGATAGGAGTCCCAGGATTCCTGTGGCATGTGGAAAGGGAACCTTGGTCTCCCGCCTCAGCTGGAGAGGCGTCCCAATTGCCCTGGCAAGCCTCGAGGAGAATCCCGAGTTGTCCCTCGCAACTAGGCAGGAGTCCTGACGTCGCTGAACAAACACGTGGGTGGAAGGGCCATCCCCGTCGTAACTCGAGAATATACCCCAGGTTCCCGCCGCAACTCGAGAAAAACCATGAGACTTCCCCCTCGCCGCGAGATGAGGCCCGATTCCCCTGCACTGCGTGCAGAGCAATGCCGTGTTGCACATCACACAAAAAAGGAGCCTTGATTTCTTTGATGGCACTCCAGAGAAACCCCAAGAACACTGTTTCAAGGCTAGAGGGATCCTGAGGTCACTGTAACAACACGAAAGAACTCCGTAGACGAAAAATCAACTCGAGATGAGAGGTTAGTCCCTGGCTTCGACTCCAGAGGAATACCACCTTACCACAAACACCTCAAGAGGAGGCTTCTCTCAGCTCTAGGTATGTGAGAGGGACCCTGAGTTTGTGGCCTCAAGTGGAATGGACACGGCGATGCCCTGACTCGAAATAAGGCCGGATATACCTGCAGAGAGTTGAATGCAGGCTCGTCTTGCATCTCCCAAGACGAAAGGATGCCTGAATCCCCTGTGGAGACCACAGAGAAATACCTAGTTCCCCACCTCATCGCGACCGGAGGCCTCACGTCCTTTGAAAACTCCAGAGGTAGGCGGAGATCAGTGCCTCCAAAGGAGACGATGCCTGACTCCTCGTGAAACTTGATAGGAGTCCCAGGATTCCTCTGGCATGTGGAAAGGGCCCCTTGGTCTCCCGCCTCAGCAGGAGAGGCGTCCCAATTGCCCTGGTAAGCCTCGAAGAGAATCCCGAGTTGTCCCTCGCAACTAGGCAGGAGTCCTGACGTCGCTGAACAAACACGTGTGTGGAAGGGCCATCCCCGTCGTAACTCGAGAATATACCCTAGGTTCCCGCCGCAACTCGAGAAAAACCATGAGACTTCCCCCTCGCCGCGAGATGAGGCCTGATTCTCCTGCACTGCGTGCAGAGAAATTCCATGTTGCACATCACACATGAAAGGAGCCTTGATTTCCTTGATGGCACTCCAGAGAAACCCCAAGAACACTGTTTCAAGGCTAGAGGGAACCTGAGGTCACTGTAGCAACAAGAAAGATCTCCGTGGACAAAAAATCAACTCGAGATGAGAGGTTAGTCCCTGGCTTCGACTCCAGAGGAATACCACCTTACCACAAGCACCACAGGAGCAGGCTTCTCTCAGCTCTAGGTATGTGAGAGGGACCCTGAGTTTGAGGCCTCAAGTGGAATGCACACCGCGATGCCCTGACTCGAAATAAGGCCGGATATCCCTGCAGTGACTTGAAACCAGGCTCCTCTTGCATCTCCCAAGACGAAAGGATGTCTGAATCCCCTGTGGAGACCACAGAGAAAGACCTAGTTCCCCACCTCATCGCGACCGGAGGCCTCACATCCTTTGAAAACTCCAGAGGTACACGGAGATCAGTGCCTCCAAAGGAGACGATGCCTGACTCCTCGTGAAACTTGATAGGAGTCCCAGGATTTCTGTGGCACGTGGAAAGGGCCCCTTGGTCTCCCGCCTCAGCTAGAGAGGCGTCCCAATTGCCCTGGCAAGCCTCGAGGAGAATCCCGAGTTGTCCCTTGCAACTAGGCAGGAGTCCTGACGTCGCTGAACAAACACGTGTGTGGAAGGGCCATCCCCGTCGTAACTCGAGAATATACCCCAGGTTCCCGCCGCAACTCGAGAAAAACCATGAGACTTCCCCCTCGCCGCGAGATGAGGCCCGATTCCCCTGCACTGCATGCAGAGCAACTCCGTGTTGCACATCACACAAAAAAGGAGCCTTTATTTCCTTGATGGCACTCCAGAGAAACCCCAAGAACACTGTTTCAAGGCTAGAGGGATCCTGAGGTCACTGTAACAACACGAAAGAGCTCCGTGGACGAAAAATCAACTCGAGATGAGAGCTTAGTCCCTGCTTCGACTCCAGAGGAATACCACCTTACCACAAGCACCTCAAGAGGAGGCTTCTCTCAGCTCTAGGTATGTGAGAGGGACCCTGAGTTTGTGGCCTCAAGTGGAATGGACACGGCGATGCCCTGACTCGAAATAAGGCCGGATATCCCTGCAGTGAGTTGAATGCAGGCTCGTCTTGCATCTCCCAAGACGAAAGGATGCCTGAATCCCCTGTGGAGACCACAGAGAAATACCTAGTTCCCCACCTCATCGCGACCGGAGGCCTCACATTCTTTGAAAACTCCAGAGGTACGCGTAGATCAGTGCCTCCAAAGGAGACGATGCCTGACTCCTCGTGAAACTTGATATTAGTCGTCCCAGGATTCCTGTGGCACGTGGAAAGGGACACTTGGTCTCCCCCCTCAGCTGGAGAGGCGTCCCAATTGCCTTGCCAAGCCTCAAGGAGAATCCCGAGTTGTCCCTTGCAACTAGGCACAGTCCTGACGTCGCTGAACAAACACGTGTGTGGAAGGGCCATCCCCGTCATAACTCGGGAATATACCCCAGGTTCCCGCCGCAACTCGAGAAAAACCATGAGACTTCCCCCTCGCCGCAAAATGAGGCCCGATTCCCCTGCACTGCGTGCAGAGCAATTCCGTGTTGCACATCACACATGAAAGGAGCCTTGATTTCCTTGATGGCACTCCAGAGAAACCCCAAGAACACTGTTTCAAGGCTAGAGGGATCCTGAGGTCACTGCAGCAACAAGAAAGATCTCCGTGGACAAAAAATCAACTCGAGATGACAGGTTAGTCCCTGGTTTCGACTCCAGAGGAATACCACCTTACCACAAGCACCAAAGGAGCAGGCTTCTCCCAGCTCTAGGTATGTGAGAGGGACCCTGATTTTGCAGCCTCAAGTGGAATGGACACCACGATGCCCTGACTCATAATAAGGACGGATATCCCTGCAGTGACTTGAATGCAGGCTCGTCTTGCATCACCCAACCCGAAAGGATGTCTGAATCCCCTGTGGAGATCACAGAGAAAGACCTAGTTCCCCACCTCATCGCGACCGGAGGCCTCACATCCTTTGAAAACTCCAGAGGTAGGCGGAGATCAGTGCCTCCAAAGGAGACGATGCCTGACTCCTCGTGAAACTTGATAGGAGTCCCAGGATTCCTCTGGCATGTGGAAAGGGCCCCTTGGTCTCCCGCCTCAGCAGGAGAGGCGTCCCAATTGCCCTGGCAAGCCTCGAAGAGAATCCCGAGTTTCCCTCGCAACTAGGCAGGAGTCCTGACGTCGCTGAACAAACACGTGTGTGGAAGGGCCATCCCCGTCGTAACTCGAGAATATACCCCAGGTTCCCGCCGCAACTCGAGAAAAACCATGAGACTTCCCCCTCGCCGCGAGATGAGGCCTGATTCCCCTGCACTGCGTGCAGAGAAATTCCATGTTGCACATCACACATGAAAGGAGCCTTGATTTCCTTCATGGCACTCCAGAGAAACCCCAAGAACACTGTTTCAAGGCTAGAGGGAACCTGAGGTCACTGTAGCAACAAGAAAGATCTCCGTGGACAAAAAATCAACTCGAGATGAGAGGTTAGTCCCTGGCTTCGACTACAGAGGAATACCACCTTACCACAAGCACCACAGGAGCAGGCTTCTCTCAGCTCTAGGTATGTGAGAGGGACCCTGAGTTTGAGGCCTCAAGTGGAATGCACACCGCGATGCCCTGACTCGAAATAAGGCCGGATATCCCTGCAGTGACTTGAAACCAGGCTCCTCTTGCATCTCCCAAGACGAAAGGATGTCTGAATCCCCTGTGGAGACCACAGAGAAAGACGTAGTTCCCCACCTCATCGCGACCGGAGGCCTCACATCCTTTGAAAACTCCAGAGGTACACGGAGATCAGTGCCTCCAAAGGAGACGATGCCTGACTCCTCGTGAAACTTGATAGGAGTCCCAGGATTTCTGTGGCACGTGGAAAGGGCCCCTTGGTCTCCCGCCTCAGCTAGAGAGGCGTCCCAATTGCCCTGGCAAGCCTCGAGGAGAATCCCGAGTTGTCCCTTGCAACTAGGCAGGAGTCCTGACGTCGCTGAGCAAACACGTGTGTGGAAGGGCCATCCCCGTCGTAACTCGAGAATATACCCCAGGTTCCCGCCGCAACTCGAGAAAAACCATGAGACTTCCCCCTCGCCGCGAGATGAGGCCCGATTCCCCTGCACTGCGTGCAGAGAAATGCCGTGTTGCACATCACACAAAAAAGGAGCCTTGATTTCCTTGATGGCACTCCAGAGAAACCCCAAGAACACTGTTTCAAGGCTAGAGGGATCCTGAGGTCACTGTAACAACACGAAAGAGCTCCGTGGACGAAAAATCAACTCGAGATGAGAGGTTAGTCCCTGGCTTCGACTCCAGAGGAATACCACCTTACCACAAGCACCTCAAGAGGAGGCTTCTCTCAGCTCTAGGTATGTGAGAGGGACCCTGAGTTTGTGGCCTCAAGTGGAATGGACACGGCGATGCCCTGACTCGAAATAAGGCCGGATATCCCTGCAGTGAGTTGAATGCAGGCTCGTCTTGCATCTCCCAAGACGAAAGGATGCCTGAATCCCCTGTGGAGACCACAGAGAAATACCTAGTTCCCCACCTCATCGCGACCGGAGGCCTCACATCCTTTGAAAACTCCAGAGGTACGCGTAGATCAGTGCCTCCAAAGGAGACGATGCCTGACTCCTCGTGAAACTTGATATTAGTCGTCCCAGGATTCCTGTGGCACGTGGAAAGGGACACTTGGTCTACCCCCTCAGCTGGAGAGGCGTCCCAATTGCCTTGCCAAGCCTCAAGGAGAATCCCGAGTTGTCCCTTGCAACTAGGCACAGTCCTGACGTCGCTCAACAAACACGTGTGTGGAAGGGCCATCCCCGTCGTAACTCGAGAATATACCCCAGGTTCCCGCCGCAACTCGAGAAAAACCATGAGACTTCCCCCTCGCCGCAAAATGAGGCCCGATTCCCCTGCACTGCGTGCAGAGCAATTCCGTGTTGCACATCACACATGAAAGGAGCCTTGATTTCCTTGATGGCACTCCAGAGAAACCCCAAGAACACTGTTTCAAGGCTAGAGGGATCCTGAGGTCACTGCAGCAACAAGAAAGATCTCCGTGGACAAAAAATCAACTCGAGATGAGAGGTTAGTCCCTGGCTTCGACTCCAGAGGAATACCACCTTACCACAAGCACCACAGGAGCAGGCTTCTCCCAGCTCTAGGTATGTGAGAGGGACCCTGATTTTGCAGCCTCAAGTGGAATGGACACCGCGATGCCCTGACTCATAATAAGGCCGGATATCCCTGCAGTGACTTGAATGCAGGCTCGTCTTGCATCTCCCAAGACGAAAGGATGTCTGAATCCCCTGTGGAGACCACAGAGAAAGACCTAGTTCCCCACCTCATCGCGACCGGAGGCCTCACATCCTTTGAAAACTCCAGAGGTAGGCGGAGATCAGTGCCTCCAAAGGAGACGATGCCTGACTCCTCGTGAAACTTGATAGGAGTCCCAGGATTCCTCTGGCATGTGGAAAGGGCCCCTTGGTCTCCCGCCTCAGCTAGAGAGGCGTCCCAATTGCCCTGGCAAGCCTCGAGGAGAATCCCGAGTTGTCCCTTGCAACTAGGCAGGAGTCCTGACGTCGCTGAACAAACACGTGTGTGGAAGGGTCATCCCCGTCGTAACTCGAGAATATACCCCAGGTTCCCGCCGCAACTCGAGAAAAACCATGAGACTTCCCCCTCGCCGCGAGATGAGGCCCGATTCCCCTGCACTGCATGCAGAGCAATTCCGTGTTGCACATCACACATGAAAGGAGCCTTGATTTCCTTGATGGCACTCCAGAGAAACCCCAAGAACACTGTTTCAAGGCTAGAGGGATCCTGAGGTCACTGCAGCAACAAGAAAGATCTCCGTGGACAAAAAATCAACTCGAGATGAGAGCTTAGTCCCTGGCTTCGACTCCAGAGGAATACCACCTTACCACAAGCACCTCAAGAGGAGGCTTCTCTCAGCTCTAGGTATGTGAGAGGGACCCTGAGTTTGTGGCCTCAAGTGGAATGGACACCGCGATGCCCTGACTCGAAATAAGGCCGGATATCCCTGCAGTGACTTGAATGCAGGCTCGTCTTGCATCTCCCAACACGAAAGGATGTCTGAATCCCCAGTGGAGACCACAGAGAAAGACCTAGTTCCCCACCTCATCGCGACCGGAGGCCTCACATCCTTTGAAAACTCCAGAGGTACGCGGAGATCAGTGCCTCAAAAGGAGACGATGCCTGACTCCTCGTGAAACTTGATAGGAGTCCCAGCATTCCTGTGGCACGTGGAAAGGGCCCCTTGGTCTCCCGCCTGAGCTGGAGAGGCGTCCCAATTGCCCTGGCAAGCCTCGAGGAGAATCCCGAGTTGTCCCTCGCAACTAGGCAGGAGTCCTGACGTCGCTGAACAAACACGTGTGTGGAAGGGCCATCCCTGTCGTAACTCGAGAATATACTCCAGGTTCCCGCAGCAACTCAAGAAAAACCATGAGACTTCCCCCTCGCCGCAAAATGAGGCCTGATTCCCCTGCACTTCGTGCAGAGCAATTCCGTGTTGCACATCACACATGAAAGGAGCCTTGATTTCCTTGATGGCACTCCAGAGAAACCCCAAGAACACTGTTTCAAGGCTAGAGGGATCCTGAGGTCACTGTAACAACACGAAAGAGCTCCGTGGACGAAAAATCAACTCGAGATGAGAGGTTAGTCCCTGGCTTCGACTCCAGAGGAATACCACCTTACCACAAGCACCTCAAGAGGAGGCTTCTCTCAGCTCTAGGTATGTGAGAGGGACCCTGAGTTTGTGGCCTCAAGTGGAATGGACACGGCGATGCACTGACTCAAAATAAGGCTGGATATCCCTGCAGTGAGTTGAATGCAGGCTCGTCTTGCATCTCCCAAGACGAAAGAATGTCTGAATCCCCTGTGGAGACCACAGAGAAAGACCTAGTTCCCAAGTTCATCGCGACCGGAAGCCTCACGTACTTTGAAAACTCCAGAGGTATGCGGAGATCAGTGCCTCCAAAGGAGACGATGCCTGACTCCTCGTGAAACTTGATAGGAGTCCCAGGATTCCTGTGGCACGTGGAAAGGGACACTTGGTCTCCCGCCTCAGCTGGAGAGGCGTCACAATTGCCCTGCCAAGCCTCAAGGAGAATCCCGAGTTGTCCCTTGCAACTAGGCACAGTCCTGACGCCGCTGAACAAACACGTGTGTGGAAGGGCCATCCCCGTCGTAACTCGAGAATATACCCCAGGTTCCCGGCGCAACTCGAGAAAAACCATGAGACTTCCCCCTCGCCGCGAGATGAGGCCCGATTCCCCTGCACTGCGTGCATAGCAATTCCGTTTTGCACATCACACATGAAAGGAGCCTTGATTTCCTTGATGGCACTCCAGAGAAACCCCAAGAACACTGTTTCAAGGCTAGAGGGATCCTGAGGTCACTGTAACAACACGAAAGAGCTCCGTGGACGAAAAATCAACTCGAGATGAGAGGTTAGTCCCTGGCTTCGACTCCAGAGGAATACCACCTTACCACAAGCACCTCAAGAGGAGGCTTCTCTCAGCTCTAGGTATGTGAGAGGGACCCTGAGTTTGTGGCCTCAAGTGGAATGGACACGGCGATGACCTGACTCGAAATAAGGCCGGATATCCCTGCAGTGAGTTGAATGCAGGCACTTCTTGCATCTCCCAAGACGAAAGGATGTCTGAATCCCCTGTGGAGACCAGAGAGAAAGACCTAGTTCCCCACCTCATCGCGACCGGAGGCCTCACATCCTTTGAAAACTCCAGAGGTACGCGGAGATCAGTGCCTCCAAAGGAGACGATGCCGGACTCCTCCTGAAACTTGATAGGAGTCCCAGGATTCCTGTGGCACGTGGAAAGGGACACTTGGTCTCCCCTCTCAGCTGGAGAGGCGTCCCAATTGCCCTGCCAAGCCTCAAGGAGAATCCCCAATTGTCCCTTGCAACTAGGCACAGTCCTGACGTCGCTCAACAAACACGTGTGTGGAAGGGCCATCCCCGTCGTAACTCGAGAATATACCCCAGGTTCCCGCCGCAACTCGAGAAAAACCATGAGACTTCCCCCTCGCCGCGAGATGAGGCCCGATTCCCCTGCACTGCGTGCAGAGCAATTCCGTGTTGCACATCACACATGAAAGGAGCCTTGATTTCCTTGATGGCACTCCAGAGAAACCCCAAGAACACTGTTTCAAGGCTAGAGGGATCCTGAGGACACTCTAGCCACACTAAAGAGCTCCAGGGACCAAAAATCAACTCGAGATGAGTGGTTAGTCCCTGGCTTCAACTCCAGAGGAATACCACCTTACCACAAGCACCACAGGAGCAGGCTTCTCTCAGCTCTAGGTATGTGAGAGGGACCCTGATTTTGCAGCCTCAAGTGGAATGGACACCGCGATGCCCTGACGCGAAATAATGCCGGATATCCCTGCAGTGACTTGAATGCAGGCTCGTCTTGCATCTCCCAAGACTAAAGGATGTCTGAATCCCCTGTGGAGACCACAGAGAAAGACCTAGTTCCCCACTTCATCGCGACCGGAGGCCTAACATCCTTTGAAAACTCCAGAGGTAGGCGGAGATCAGTCCTCCAAAGGAGACGATGCCTGACTCCTCCTGAAACTTGATAGGAGTCCCAGGATTCCTGTGGAATGTGGAAAGGGCCCCTTGGTCTCCTGCCTCAGCTGGAGAGGCGTCCCAATTGCCCTGCCAAGCCTCGAGGAGAATCCCGAGTTGTCCCTCGCAACTAGGCAGGAGTCCTGACGTCGCTGAACAAACACGTGTGTGGAAGGGCCATCCCCGTCGTAACTCGAGAATATACCCCAGGTTCCCGCCGCAACTCGAGAAAAACCATGAGACTTCCCCGTCGCCGCGAGATGAGGCCCAATTCCCCTGCCCTGCGTGCAGAGTAATTCCGTGTTGCACATCACACATGAAATGAGCCTTGATTTCCTTGCTATCACTCCAGAGAAACCAGAAGAACACTGTTTCAAGGCTAGAGGGAACCTGAGGTCACTGTAGCAACACAAAAGAGCTCCGTGGACCAAAAATCAAATTGAGATGAGAGGTTAGTCCCTGGCTTCGACTCCAGAGGAATACCACCTTACCACAAGCACCTCAAGAGGAGGCTTCTCTCAGCTCTAGGTATGTGAGAGGGACCCTGAGTTTGCAGCCTGAAGTGGAATGGACACCGCGATGCCCTGACTCGAAATAAGGTCGGATATCCATGCAGTGACTTGAATGCAGGCTCGTCTTGCATCTCCCAAGACGAAAGGATGTCTGAATCCCCTGTGGAGACCACAGAGAAAGACCTAGTTCCCCACCTCATCGCGACCGGAGGCCTCACATCCTTTGAAAACTTCAGAGGTACGCGGAGACCAGTGCCTGCAAAGGAGACGATGCCTGACTCCTCGTGAAACTTGATAGGAGTCCCAGGATTCCTGTGGCACGTGGAAAGGGAACCTTGGTCTCCCGCCTCAGCTGGAGAGGCATCCCAATTGCCCTGCCAAGCCTCGAGGAGAATCCCGAGTTGTCCCTCGCAACTAGGCAGGAGTCCTGACCTGGCTGAACAACACGTGTGTGGAAGGGCCATCCCCGTCGTAACTCGAGAATATACCCCAGGTACCCGCCGCAACTCGAGAAAAACCATGAGACTTCCCCCTCGCCGCGAGATGAGGCCTGATTCCCCTGCACTGCGTGCAGAGCAATGCCGTGTTGCACATCACACATGAAAGGAGCCTTGATTTCCTTGATGGCACTCCAGAGAAACCCCAACAACACTGTTTCAAGGCTAGACGGATCCTGAGGTCACTGTAGCAACACGAAAGAGCTCCGTGGACGAGAAATCAACTCGAGATGAGAGGTTAGTCCTTGGCTTCGACTCCAGAGGAATACCACCTTACCACAAGCACCTCAAGAGGAGGCTTCTCTCAGCTCTAGGTATGTGAGAGGGACCCTAATTTTGCAGCCTCAAGTGGAATGGACACCGCGATGCCCTGACTCGAAATAAGGCCGGATATCCCTGCAGTGACTTGAATGCAGGCTCGTCTTGCATCTCCCAAGACGAAAGGATGTCTGAATCCCCTGCGGAGACCACAGAGAAAGACCTAGTTCCCCACCTCATCGCGACCAGAGGCCTCACATCCTTTGAAAACTCCAGAGTTACAAGGAGATCAGTGCCTCCAAAGGAGACGATGCCTGAGTCCTCGTGAAACTTGATAGGAGTCCCAGGATTCCTGTGGCATGTGGAAAGGGACCCTTGGTCTCCCGCCTCAGCTGGAGAGGCGTCCCAATTGCCCTGCCAAGCCTCGAGGAGAATCCCGAGTTGTCTCTCGCAACTAGGCAGGAGTCCTGACGTCGCTGAACAAACACGTGTGTGGAAGGGCCATCCACGTCGTAACTCGAGAATATACCCCAGGTTCCCGCCGCAACTCGAGAAAAACCATGAGACTTCCCCCTCGCCGCGAGATCATGCCCGATTTCCCAGCACTGCGTGCACAGCAATTCCGTGTTGCACATCACACATGAAAGGAGCCTTGATTTCCTTGATGGCACTGCAGAGAAACCCCAAGAACACTGTTTCAAGGCTAGAGGGAACCTGAGGTCACTGTAGCAACACGAAAGAGCTCCGTGGACGAAATTCAACTCGAGATGAGAGGTTAGTCCTTGGCTTCGACTCCAGAGGAATACCACCTTACCACAAGCGCCTCAAGAGGAGGCTTCTCTCAGCTCTAGGTATGTGAGAGGGACCCTGAGTTTGTGGCCTCAAGTGTAATGGACACGGCGATGCCCTGACTCGAAATAAGGCCGGATATCCCTGCAGTGAGTTGAATGCAGGCTCGTCTTGCATCTCCCAAGACGAAAGGATGTCTGAATCCCCTGTGGAGACCACAGAGAAAGACCCAGTTCCCCACCTCATCGCGACCGGAGGCCTCACATCCTTTGAAAACTCCAGAGGTACGCGGAGATCAGTGCCTCCAAAGGAGACGATGCCTGACCCCTCGTGAAACTTGATAGGAGTCCCAGGATTCCTGTGGCACGTGGAAAGGGACATTTGGTCTTCCCCCTCAGCTGGAGAGGCGTCCCAATTGCCCTGCCAAGCCTCAAGGAGAATCTCGAGTTGTCCCTTGCAAGTAGGCACAGTCCTGACGTCGCTGAACAAACACGTGTGTGGAAGGGCCATCCCCGTCGTAACTCGAGAATATACCCCAGGTTCCCGCCGCAACTCGAGAAAAACCATGAGACTTCCCCCTCACCGCGAGATCAGGCCCGATTCCCATGCACTGCGTGCAGAGCAATTCCGTGTTGCACATCACACATGAAAGGAGCCTTGATTTCCTTGATGGCACTCCAGAGAAACCCCAAGAACACTGTTTCAAGGCTAGAGGGAACCTGAGGTCACTGTAGCAACACAAAAGAGCTGCGTGGACCAAAAATCAACTCGAGATGAGAGGTTAGTCCCTGGCTTCGACTCCAGAGGAATACCACCTTACCACAAGCACCTCAAGAGGAGGCTTCTCTCAGCTCTAGGTATGTGAGAGGGACCCTGATTTTGCGGCCTCAAGTGGAATGCACACTGCGATGCCCTGACTCGAAATAAGGCCGGATATCACTGCAGTGACTTGAATGCAGGCTCGTCTTGCATCTCCCAAGACGAAAGGATGTCTGAATCCCCTGTGGAGACCGCAGAAAAAGACCTAGTTCCCCACCTCATCGCGACCGGAGGCCTCACATCCTTTGAAAACTCCAGAGGTACGCGGAGATCAGTACCTGCAAAGGAGACGATGCCTGACTCCTCGTGAAACTTGATAGGAGTCCCAGGATTCCTGTGGCACGTGGAAAGGGACCCTTGGTCCTCCGCCTCAGCTGGAGAGGCGTCGCAATTGCCCTGCCAAGCCTCGAGGAGAATCCCGAGTTGTAACTCGCAACTAGGCAGGAGTCCTGACCTGGCTGAACAAACACGTGTGTGGAAGGGCCATCCCCGTCGTAACTCGAGAATATACCCCAGGTTCCCGCCGCAACTCGAGAAAAACCATGAGACTTCCCCCTCGCCGCGAGATGAGGCCCGATTCCCCTGCACTGCATGCAGAGCAATTCCGTGTTGCACATCACACATGAAAGGAGCCTTGATTTCCTTGATGGCACTCCAGAGAAACCCCAAGAACACTGTTTCAAGGCTAGAGGGATCCTGAGGTCACTGTAACAACACAAAAGAGCTCCGTGGACGAAAAATCAACTCGAGAGGAGAGGTTAGTCCCTGGCTTCGACTCCAGAGGAATACCACCTTACCACAAGCACCTCAAGAGGAGGCTTCTCTCAGCTCTAGGTATGTGAGAGGGACCCTGATTTTGCGGCCTCAAGTGGAAGGCACACGGCGATGCCCTGACTCGAAATAAGGCCGGATATCCCTGCAGTGACTTGAATGCAGGCTCGTCTTGCATCTCCCAAGACGAAAGGATGTCTGAATCCCCTGTGGAGACCACAGAGAAAGACCTAGTTCCCCACCTCATCGCGACCGGAGGCCTCACATCCTTTGAAAACTCCAGAGGTACGCGGAGATCAGTGCCTCCAAAGGAGACGATGCTTGACTCCTCGTGAAACTTGATAGGAGTCCCAGGAATCCTGTGGCACGTGGAAAGGGACACGTGGTCTCCCCCCTCAGCTGGAGAGGCGTCCCAATTGCCCTGCCAAGCCTCAAGGAGAATCCCGAGTTGTCCCTTGCAACTAGGCACAGTCCTGACGTCGCTTAACAAACACCTGTGTGGAAGGGCCATCCACGTCGTAACTCGAGAATATACCCCAGGTTCCCGGCGCAACTCGAGAAAAACCATGAGACTTCCCCCTCACCGCAAAATGAGGCCCGATTCCCCTGCACTGCGTGCAGAGCAATTCCGCGTTGCACATCACACATGAAATGAGCCTTGATTTCCTTGATGGCACTCCAGAGAAACCCCAGGAACACTGTTTCAAGGCTAGAGGGATCCTGAGGTGACTGCAGCAACAAGAAAGATCTCCGTGGACAAAAAATCAACTCGAGAGGAGAGGTTAGTCCCTAGCTTCGACTCCAGAGGAATACCACCTTACCACAAGCACCACAGGAGCAGCCTTCTTTCAGCTCTAGGTATGTGAGAGGGACCATGATTTTGCAGCCTCAAGTGGAATGGACACCGCGATGCTATGACTCAATATAAGGCCGGATATCCCTGCAGTGACTTGAATGCAGGCTCGTCTTGCATCTCCCAAGACGAAAGGATGTCTGAATCCCCTGTGGAGATCACAGAGAAAGACCTAGTTCCCCACCTCATCGCGACCGGAGGCCTCACATCCTTTGAAAACTCCAGAGGTACAAGGAGATCAGTGCCTCCAAAGGAGCCAATGCCTGACTCCTCGTCAAACTTGATAGGAGTCCCAGGATTCCTGTGACATGTGGAAAGGGACCCTTGGTCTCCCGCCTCAGCTGGAGAGGCGTCCCAATTGCCCTGCCAAGCCTCAAGGAGAATCCCGAGTTGTCCCTTGCAACTAGGCACAGTCCTGACGTCGCTGAACAAACACGTGTGTGGAAGGGCCATCCCCGTCGTAACTCGAGAATATACCCCAGGTTCCCGGCGCAACTCGAGAAAAACCATGAGACTTCCCCCTCGCCGCGAGATGAGGCCCGATTCCCCTGCACTGCGTGCAGAGCAATTCCGTGTTGCACATCACACATGAAAGGAGCCTTGATTTCCTTGATGGCACTCCAGAGAAACCCCAACAATACTGTTTCAAGGCTAGACGGATCCTGAGGTCACTGTAGCAACACGAAAGAGCGCCGTGGACGAAAAATCAACTCGAGATGAGAGCTTAGTCCCTGCCTTCGGCTCCAGAGGAATACCACCTTACCACAAGCACCTCAAGAGGAGGCTTCTCTCAGCTCTAGGTAAGTGAGAGGGACCCTGAGTTTGTGGCCTCAAGTGGAATGGACACGGCGATGCCCTGACTCGAAATAAGGCCGGATATCCCTGCAGTGAGTTGAATGCAGGCTCGTCTTGCATCTCCCAAGACGAAAGGATGTCTGAATCCCCTGTGGAGACCACAGAGAAAGACCTAGTTCCCCACCTCATCGCGACCGGAGGCCTCACATCCTTCGAAAACTCCAGAGGTACGCGGAGATCAGTGCCTCCAAAGGAGACGATGCCTGACTCCTCGTGAAACTTGATAGGAGTCCCAGGATTCCTGTGGCACGTGGAAAGGGACACTTGGTCTCCCGACTCCGATGGAGAGGCGTCCCAATGGCCCTGCCAAGCCTCAAGGAGAATCCCGAGTTGTCCCTTGCAATTAGGCACAGTCCTGTCGTCGCTGAACAAACACGTGTGTGGAAGGGCCATCCCCGTCGTAACTCGAGAATATACCCCAGGTTCCCGGCGCAACTCGAGAAAAACCATGAGACTTCCCCCTCGCCGCAAAATGAGGCCCGATTCCCCTGCACTGCGTGCAGAGCAATTCCGTGTTGCACATCACACATGAAATGAGCCTTGATTTCCTTGATGGCACTCCAGAGAAACCCCAAGAACACTGTTTCAAGGCTAGAGGGATCCTGAGGTCACTGTAGCAACAAGAAAGATCTCCGTGGACAAAAAATCAACTCGAGATGAGAGCTTAGTCCCTGCCTTCGACTCCAGAGGAATACCACCTTACCACAAGCACCACAGGAGCAGGCTTCTCTCAGCTCTAGGTATGTGACAGGGACCCTGAGTTTGCAGCCTCAAGTGGAATAGACACCGCGATGCCCTGACTCGAAATAAGGTCGGATATCCATGCAGTGACTTGAATCCAGGCTCGTCTTGCATCTCCCAAGACGAAAGGATGTCTGAATCCCCTGTGGAGACCACAGAGAAAGACCTAGTTCCCCACTTCATCGCGACCGGAGGCCTCACATTCTTTGAAAACTTCAGAGGTACGCGGAGATCAGTGCCTCCAAAGGAAACGATGCCTGACTCCTCATGAAACTTGATAGGAGTACCAGGATTCCTGTGGCACGTGGAAAGGGACCCTTGGTCTCCTGCCTCAGCTGGAGAGGCGTCCCAATTGCCCTGGCAAGCCTCGAGGAGAATCCCGAGTTGTCCCTCGGAAATAGGCAGGAGTCCTGACGTCCCTGAACAAACACGTGTGTGGAAGGGCCATCCACGTCATAACTCGAGAATATACCCCAGGTTCCCGCCGCAACTCGAGAAAAACCATGATACTTCCCCCTCGCCGCGGGATCATGCCCGATTCCCCTGCACTGCGTGCAGAGCAATTCCGTGTTGCACATCACACATGAAAGGAGCCTTGATTTCCTTAATGGCACTGCAGAGAAACCCCAAGAACACTGTTTCAAGGCTAGAGGGAACCTGAGGTCACTGTAGCAACACGAAAGAGCTCCGTGGACGAAAAATCAACTCGAGATGAGAGGTTAGTCCTTGGCTTCGACTCCAGAGGAATACCACCTTACCACAAGCACCTCAAGAGGAGGCTTCTCTCAGCTCTAGGTATGTGACAGGGACCCTGAGTTTGTGGCCTCAAGTGGAATGGACACGGCGATGCCCTGACTCGAAATAAGGCCGGATATCCCTGCAGTGAGTTGAATGCAGGCTCGTCTTGCATCTCCCAAGACGAAAGGATGTCTGAATCCCCTGTGGAGACCTCAGAGAAAGACCCAGTTCCCCACCTCATCGCGACCGGAGGCCTCACATCCTTTAAAAACTCCAGAGGTACACGGAGATCAGTGCCTCCAAAGGAGACGATGCCTGACTCCTCGTGAAACTTGATAGGAGTCCCAGGATTCCTGTGGCACGTGGAAAGGGACATTTGGTCTCCCCCCTCAGCTGGAGAGGCGTCCCAATTGCCCTGCCAAGCCTCAAGGAGAATCCCGAGTTGTCCCTTGCAACTAGGCACAGTCCTGACGTCGCTGAACAAACACCTGTGTGGAAGGGCCATCCCCGTCGTAACTCGAGAATATACCCCAGGTTCCCGGCGCAACACGAGAAAAACCATGAGACTTCCCCCTCGACGCAAAATGAGGCCCGATTCCCCTGCACTGCGTGCAGAGCAATTCCGTGTTGCACATCACACATGAAAGGAGCCTTGATTTCCTTGATGGCACTCCAGAGAAACCCCAGGAACACTGTTTCAAGGCTAGAGGGATCCTGAGGTCACTGTAGCAACAAGAAAGTTCTCCGTGGACAAAAAATCAACTCGAGAGGAGAGGTTAGTCCCTGGCTTCGACTCCAGAGGAATACCACCTTACCACAAACACCACAGGAGCAGGCTTCTTTCAGCTCTAGGTATGTGAGAGGGACCCTGATTTTGCAGCCTCAAGTGGAATGGACACCGCGATGCTATGACTCAATATAAGGCCGGATATCCCTGCAGTGACTTGAATGCAGGCTCGTCTTGCATCTCCCAAGACGAAAGGATGTCTGAATCCCCGGTGGAGATCACAGAGAAAGACCTAGTTCCCCACCTCATCGCGACCGGAGGCGTCACATCCTTTGAAAACTCCAGAGGTACAAGGAGATCAGTGCCTCCAAAGGAGCCAATGCCTGACTCCTCGTCAAACTTGATAGGGGTCCCAGGATTCCTGTGGCATGTGGAAAGGGACCCTTGGTCTCCCGCCTCAGCTGGAGAGGCGTCTCAATTGCCCTGCCAAGCCTCGAGGAGAATCCCGAGTTGTCCCTCGCAACTAGGCAGGAGTCCTGACGTCGCTGAACAAACACGTGTGTGGAAGGGCCATCCCCGTCGTAACTCGAGAATATACCCCAGGTTCCCGCCGCAACTCGAGAAAAACCATGAGACTTCCCCCTCGCCGCGAGATGAGGCCCAATTCCCCTGCACTGCGTGCAGAGTAATTCCGTGTTGCACATCACACATGAAATGAGCCTTGATTTCCTTGCTATGACTCCAGAGAAACCAGAAGAACACTGTTTCAAGGCTAGAGGGAACCTGAGGTCACTGTAGCAACACAAAAGAGCTCCGTGGACCAAAAATCAAATTGAGATGAGAGGTTAGTCCCTGGCTTCGACTCCAGAGTAATACCACCTTACCACAAGCACCTCAAGAGGAGGCTTCTCTCAGCTCTAGGTATGTGAGAGGGACCCTGAGTTTGCAGCCTGAAGTGGAATGGACACCGCGATGCCCTGACTCAAAATAAGGTCGGATATCCATGCAGTGACTTGAATGCAGGCTCGTCTTGCATCTCCCAAGACGAAAGGATGTCTGAATCCCCTGTGGAGACCACAGAGAAAGACCTAGTTCCCCACCTCATCGCGACCGGAGGCCTCACATCCTTCGAAAACTCCAGAGGTACGCGGAGATCAGTGCCTCCAAAGGAGACGATGCCTGACTCCTCGTGAAACTTGATAGGAGTCCCAGGATTCCTGTGGCACGTGGAAAGGGACACTTGGTCTCCCGACTCCGATGGAGAGGCGTCCCAATGGCCCTGCCAAGCCTCAAGGAGAATCCCGAGTTGTCCCTTGCAATTAGGCACAGTCCTGTCGTCGCTGAACAAACACGTGTGTGGAAGGGCCATCCCCGTCGTAACTCGAGAATATACCCCAGGTTCCCGGCGCAACTCGAGAAAAACCATGAGACTTCCCCCTCGCCGCAAAATGAGGCCCGATTCCCCTGCACTGCGTGCAGAGCAATTCCGTGTTGCACATCACACATGAAATGAGCCTTGATTTCCTTGATGGCACTCCAGAGAAACCCCAAGAACACTGTTTCAAGGCTAGAGGGATCCTGAGGTCACTGTAGCAACAAGAAAGATCTCCGTGGACAAAAAATCAACTCGAGATGAGAGCTTAGTCCCTGCCTTCGACTCCAGAGGAATACCACCTTACCACAAGCACCACAGGAGCAGGCTTCTCTCAGCTCTAGGTATGTGACAGGGACCCTGAGTTTGCAGCCTCAAGTGGAATAGACACCGCGATGCCCTGACTCGAAATAAGGTCGGATATCCATGCAGTGACTTGAATCCAGGCTCGTCTTGCATCTCCCAAGACGAAAGGATGTCTGAATCCCCTGTGGAGACCACAGAGAAAGACCTAGTTCCCCACTTCATCGCGACCGGAGGCCTCACATTCTTTGAAAACTTCAGAGGTACGCGGAGATCAGTGCCTCCAAAGGAAACGATGCCTGACTCCTCATGAAACTTGATAGGAGTACCAGGATTCCTGTGGCACGTGGAAAGGGACCCTTGGTCTCCTGCCTCAGCTGGAGAGGCGTCCCAATTGCCCTGGCAAGCCTCGAGGAGAATCCCGAGTTGTCCCTCGGAAATAGGCAGGAGTCCTGACGTCCCTGAACAAACACGTGTGTGGAAGGGCCATCCACGTCATAACTCGAGAATATACCCCAGGTTCCCGCCGCAACTCGAGAAAAACCATGATACTTCCCCCTCGCCGCGGGATCATGCCCGATTCCCCTGCACTGCGTGCAGAGCAATTCCGTGTTGCACATCACACATGAAAGGAGCCTTGATTTCCTTAATGGCACTGCAGAGAAACCCCAAGAACACTGTTTCAAGGCTAGAGGGAACCTGAGGTCACTGTAGCAACACGAAAGAGCTCCGTGGACGAAAAATCAACTCGAGATGAGAGGTTAGTCCTTGGCTTCGACTCCAGAGGAATACCACCTTACCACAAGCACCTCAAGAGGAGGCTTCTCTCAGCTCTAGGTATGTGACAGGGACCCTGAGTTTGTGGCCTCAAGTGGAATGGACACGGCGATGCCCTGACTCGAAATAAGGCCGGATATCCCTGCAGTGAGTTGAATGCAGGCTCGTCTTGCATCTCCCAAGACGAAAGGATGTCTGAATCCCCTGTGGAGACCTCAGAGAAAGACCCAGTTCCCCACCTCATCGCGACCGGAGGCCTCACATCCTTTAAAAACTCCAGAGGTACACGGAGATCAGTGCCTCCAAAGGAGACGATGCCTGACTCCTCGTGAAACTTGATAGGAGTCCCAGGATTCCTGTGGCACGTGGAAAGGGACATTTGGTCTCCCCCCTCAGCTGGAGAGGCGTCCCAATTGCCCTGCCAAGCCTCAAGGAGAATCCCGAGTTGTCCCTTGCAACTAGGCACAGTCCTGACGTCGCTGAACAAACACCTGTGTGGAAGGGCCATCCCCGTCGTAACTCGAGAATATACCCCAGGTTCCCGGCGCAACACGAGAAAAACCATGAGACTTCCCCCTCGACGCAAAATGAGGCCCGATTCCCCTGCACTGCGTGCAGAGCAATTCCGTGTTGCACATCACACATGAAAGGAGCCTTGATTTCCTTGATGGCACTCCAGAGAAACCCCAGGAACACTGTTTCAAGGCTAGAGGGATCCTGAGGTCACTGTAGCAACAAGAAAGTTCTCCGTGGACAAAAAATCAACTCGAGAGGAGAGGTTAGTCCCTGGCTTCGACTCCAGAGGAATACCACCTTACCACAAACACCACAGGAGCAGGCTTCTTTCAGCTCTAGGTATGTGAGAGGGACCCTGATTTTGCAGCCTCAAGTGGAATGGACACCGCGATGCTATGACTCAATATAAGGCCGGATATCCCTGCAGTGACTTGAATGCAGGCTCGTCTTGCATCTCCCAAGACGAAAGAATGTCTGAATCCCCGGTGGAGATCACAGAGAAAGACCTAGTTCCCCACCTCATCGCGACCGGAGGCGTCACATCCTTTGAAAACTCCAGAGGTACAAGGAGATCAGTGCCTCCAAAGGAGCCAATGCCTGACTCCTCGTCAAACTTGATAGGGGTCCCAGGATTCCTGTGGCATGTGGAAAGGGACCCTTGGTCTCCCGCCTCAGCTGGAGAGGCGTCTCAATTGCCCTGCCAAGCCTCGAGGAGAATCCCGAGTTGTCCCTCGCAACTAGGCAGGAGTCCTGACGTCGCTGAACAAACACGTGTGTGGAAGGGCCATCCCCGTCGTAACTCGAGAATATACCCCAGGTTCCCGCCGCAACTCGAGAAAAACCATGAGACTTCCCCCTCGCCGCGAGATGAGGCCCAATTCCCCTGCACTGCGTGCAGAGTAATTCCGTGTTGCACATCACACATGAAATGAGCCTTGATTTCCTTGCTATGACTCCAGAGAAACCAGAAGAACACTGTTTCAAGGCTAGAGGGAACCTGAGGTCACTGTAGCAACACAAAAGAGCTCCGTGGACCAAAAATCAAATTGAGATGAGAGGTTAGTCCCTGGCTTCGACTCCAGAGTAATACCACCTTACCACAAGCACCTCAAGAGGAGGCTTCTCTCAGCTCTAGGTATGTGAGAGGGACCCTGAGTTTGCAGCCTGAAGTGGAATGGACACCGCGATGCCCTGACTCAAAATAAGGTCGGATATCCATGCAGTGACTTGAATGCAGGCTCGTCTTGCATCTCCCAAGACGAAAGGATGTCTGAATCCCCTGTGGAGACCACAGAGAAAGACCTAGTTCCCCACCTCATCGCGACCGGAGGCCTCACATCCTTTGAAAACTTCAGAGGTACGCGGAGACCAGTGCCTGCAAAGGAGACGATGCCTGACTTCTCGTGAAACTTGATAGGAGTCCCAGGATTCCTGTGGCACGTGGAAAGGGAACCTTGGTCTCCCGCCTCAGCTGGAGAGGCGTCCCAATTGCCCTGCCAAGCCTCGAGGAGAATCCCGAGTTGTCCCTCGCAACTAGGCAGGAGTCCTGACCTGGCTGAACAACATGTGGGTGGAAGGGCCATCCCCGTCGTAACTCGAGAATATACCCCAGGTACCCGCCGCAAATCGAGAAAAACCATGAGACTTCCCCCTCGCCGCGAGATGAGGCCCGATTCCCCTGCACTGCGTGCAGAGCAATTCCGTGTTGCACATCACACATGAAAGGAGCCTTGATTTCCTTGATGGCACTGCAGAGAACCCCCAAGAACACTGTTTCAAGGCTAGAGGGATCCTGAGGTCACTGTAACAACACGAAAGAGCTCCGTGGATGAAAAATCAACTCGAGATGAGAGATTACTCCCTGGCTTCGACTCCAGAGGAATACCACCTTACCACAAGCACCTCAAGAGGAGGCTTCTCTCAGCTCTAGGTATGTGACAGGGACCCTGAGTTTGTGGCCTCAAGTGGAATGGACACGGCGATGCCCTGACTCGAAATAAGGCCGGATATCCCTTCAGTGAGTTGAATGCAGGCTCGTGTTGCATCTCCCAAGACGAAAGGATGTCTGAATCCCCTGTGGAGACCACAGAGAAAGACCTAGTTCCCCACCTCATCGCGACCGGAGGCCTCACATCCTTTGAAAACTCCAGAGGTACACGGAGATCAGTGCCTCCAAAGCAGACGATGCCTGACTCCTCGTGAAACTTGATAGGAGTCCCAGGATTCCTGTGGCACGTGGAAAGGGACTCTTGTTCTCCCGCCTCAGCTGGAGAGGCGTCCCAATTGCCCTGCCAAGCCTCAAGGAGAATCCCGAGTTGTCCCTTGCAACTAGGCACAGTCCTGACGTCGCTGAACAAACACGTGTGTGGAAGGGCCATCCCCGTCGTAACTCGAGAATATACCCCAGGTTCCCGCCGCAACTCGAGAAAAACCATGAGACTTCCCCCTCGCCACAAAATGAGGCACGATTCCCCTGCACTGCGTGCAGAGCAATTCCGTGTTGCACATCACACATGAAATGAGCCTTGATTTCCTTGATGGCACTCCAGAGAAACCCCAAGAACACTGTTTCAAGGCTAGAGGGATCCTGAGGTCACTGTAGCAACAAGAAAGATCTCCGTGGACAAAAAATCTACTCGAAATGAGAGGTTAGTCCCTGGCTTCGACTCCAGAGGAATACCACCTTACCACAAGCATCACAGGAGCAGGCTTCTCTCATCTCTAGGTATGTGAGAGGGACCCTGATTTTGCGGCCTCAAGTGGAATGGACACCGCGATGCCCTGACTCGATATAAGGCCAGATATCCCTGCAGTGCCTTGAATGCAGGCTCGTCCTGCATCTCCCAAGACGAAAGGATGTCTGAATCCCCTGTGGAGACCAGAGAAAAAGACCTAGTTCCCCACCTCATCACGACCGGAGGCCTCACATCCTTTGAAAACTCCAGAGGTACACGGAGATCAGTGCCTCCAAAGGAGACGATGCCTGACTCCTCGTGAAACTTGATAGGAGTCCCAGGATTCCTGTGGCACGTGGAAAGGGCCCCTTGGTCTCCCGCCTCAGCTGGAGAGGCGTCCCAATTGCCCTGGCAAGCCTCGAGGAGAATCCCGAGTTGTCCCTCACAACTAGGCAGGAGTCCTGACTTCGCTGAACAAACACGTGTGTGGAAGGGCCATCCCCGTCGTAACTCGAGAATATACCCCAGGTTCCTGCCGCAACTCGAGAAAAACCATGAGACTTCCCCCTCGCCGCGAGATGAGGCCCGATTCCCCTGCACTGCGCGCAGAGCAATTCCGTGTTGCCCACCACACATGAAAGGAGCCTTGATTTCCTTGATGGCACTCCAGAGAAACGCCAAGAACACGGTTTCAAGGCTAGAGGGATCCTGAGGTCACTGTAACAACACGAAAGAGCTCCGTGGACTAAAAATCAACTCGAGATGAGAGGTTAGTCCCTGGCTTCGACTCCAGAGGAATACCACCTTACCACAAGCACCTCAAGAGGAGGCTTCTCTCAGCTCTAGGTATGTGACAGGGACCCTGAGTTTGTGGCCTCAAGTGGAATGAACACGGCGATGCCCTGACTCGAAATAAGGCCGGATATCCCTGCAGTGAGTTGAATGCAGGCTCGTCTTGCATCTCCCAAGACGAAAGGATGTCTGAATCCCCTGTGGAGACCACAGAGAAAGACCTAGATCCCCACGTCATTGGGACCGGAGGCCTCACATCCTTTGAAAACTCCAGAGGTACGCGTAGATCAGTGCCTCCAAATGAGACGATGCCTGACTCCTCGTGAAACTTGATAGGAGTCCCAGGATTCCTGTGGCACGTGGAAAGGGACACTTGGTCTCCCCCCTCAGCTGGAGAGGCGTCCCAATTGCCCTGCCAAGCCTCGAGGAGAATCCCGAGTTGTCCCTTGCAACTAGGCACAGTCCTGACGTCGCTGAACAAACACGTGTGTGGAAGGGCCATCCCCGTCGTAACTCGAGAATATACCCCAGGTTCCCGCCGCAACTCGAGAAAAACCATGAGACTTCCCCCTCGCCGCGAGATGAGGACCGATTCCCCTGCACTGCGTGCAGAGCAATTCCGTGTTGCACATCACACATGAAATGAGCCTTGATTTCCTTGATGGCACTCCAGAGAAACCCCAAGAACACTGTTTCAAGGCTAGAGGGATCCTGAGGTCACTGCAGCAACAAGAAAGATCTCCGTGGACAAAAAATCAACTCGAGATGAGAGGTTAGTCCCTGGCTTCGACTCCAGAGGAATACCACCTTACCACAAGCATCACAGGAGCAGGCTTCTCCCAGCTCTAGGTATGTGAGAGGGACCCTGATTTTGCAGCCTCAAGTGGAATGGACACCGCGATGCCCTGACTCAATATAAGGCCGGATATCCCTGCAGTGACTTGAATGCAGGCTCGTCTTGCATCTCCCAAGACGAAAGGATGTCTGAATCCCCAGTGGAGATCACAGAGAAAGACCTAGTTCCCCACGTCATCGCGACCGGAGGCCTCATATCCTTTGAAAACTCCAGAGGTACACGGAGATCAGTGCCTCCAAAGCAGACGGTGCCTGACTCCTCGTGAAACTTGATAGGAGTCCCAGGATTCCTGTGGCACGTGGAAAGGGACCCTTGGTCTCCCGCCTCAGCTGGAGAGGCGTCTCAATTGCCCTGCCAAGCCTCGAGGAGAATCCCGAGTTGTCCCTCGCAACTAGGCAGGAGTCCTGACGTCGCTGAACAAACACGTGTGTGGAAGGGCCATCCCCGTCGTAACTCGAGAATATACCCCAGGTTCCCGCCGCAACTCGAGAAAAACCATGAGACTTCCCCCTCGCCGCGAGATGAGGCCCGATTCCCCTGCACTGCGCGCAGAGCAATTCCGTGTTGCCCATCACACATGAAAGCAGCCTTGATTTCCTTGATGGCACTCCAGAGAAACGCCAAGAACACTGTTTCAAGGCTAGAGGGATCCTGAGGTCACTGTAACAACACGAAAGAGCTCCGTGGACTAAAAATCAACTCGAGATGAGAGGTTAGTCCCTGGCTTCGACTCCAGAGGAATACTACCTTACCACAAGCACCTAAAGAGGAGGCTTCTCTCAGCTCTAGGTATGTGACAGGGACCCTGAGTTTGTGGTCTCAAGTGGAATGAACACGGCGATGCCCTGACTCGAAATAAGGCCGGATATCCCTGCAGTGAGTTGAATGCAGGCTCGTCTTGCATCTCCCAAGACGAAAGGATTTCTGAATCCCCTGTGGAGACCACAGAGAAAGACCTAGTTCCCCACCTCATCGCGACCGGAGGCCTCACATCCTTTGAAAACTCCAGAGGTACGCGGAGATCAGTGCCTCCAAAGGAGACGATGCCTGACTCCTCGTGAAACTTGATAGGAGTCCCAGGATTCCTGTGGCACGTGGAAAGGGACCCTTGGTCTCCCCCCTCAGCTGGAGAGGCGTCCCAATTGCCCTGCCAAGCCTCATGGAGAATCCCGAGTTGTCCCTTGCAACTAGGCACAGTCCTGACGTCGCTGAACAAACACGTGGGTGGAAGGGCCATCCCCGTCGTAACTCGAGAATATACCCCAGGTTCCCGCCGCAACTCGAGAAAAACCATGAGACTTCCCCCTCGCTGCGAGATGAGGACCGATTCCCCTGCACTGCGTGCAGAGCAATTCCGTGTTGCACATCACACATGAAATGAGCCTTGATTTCCTTGATGGCACTCCAGAGAAACCCCAAGAACACTGTTTCCAGGCTAGAGGGATCCTGAGGTCACTTTAGCCACACTAAAGAGCTCCAGGGACCAAAAATCGACTCGAGATGAGAGGTTAGTCCCTGGCTTCAACTCCAGAGGAATACCACCTTACCACAAGCACCTCAAGAGGAGGCTTCTCTCAGCTCTAGGTATGTGAGAGGGACCCTGAGTTTGCGGCCTCAAGTGGAATGGACACCGTGATGCCCTGACTCGAAATAAGGCCGGATATCCCTGCAGTGACTTGAAACCAGGCTCGTCTTGCATCTCCCAAGACGAAAGGATGTCTGAATCCCCTGTGGAGATCACAGAGAAAGACCTAGTTCCCCACCTCATCGCGACCGGAGGCCTCACATCCTTTAAAAACTCCAGAGGTAGGCGGAGATCAGTCCTCCAAAGGAGACGATGCCTGACTCCTCGTGAAACTTGATAGGAGTCCCAGGATTCCTGTGGAATGTGGAAAGGGCCCCTTGGTCTCCCGCCTCAGCTGGAGAGGCGTCCCAATTGCCCTGCCAAGCCTCGAGGAGAATCCCGAGTTGTCCCTCGCAACTAGGCAGGAGTCCTGGCGTGGCTGAACAAACACATGTGTGGAAGGGCCATCCCCGTCGTAACTCGAGAATATACCCCAGGTTCCCGCCGCAACTCGAGAAAAACCATGAGACTTCCCCCTCGCCGCGAGATGAGGCCCGATTCCCCTGCACTGCGTGCATAGCAATTCCGTGTTGCACATCACACATGAAAGGAGCCTTGATTTCCTTTATGGCACTCCAGAGAAACCCCAAGAACACTGTTTCAAGGCTAGAGGGATCCTGAGGTCACTCTAGCCACACTAAAGAGCTCCGGGGACCAAAAATCAACTCGACATGAGAGGTTAGTCCCTGGCTTCAACTCCAGAGGAATACCACCTTACCACAAGCACCTCAAGAGGAGGCTTCTCTCAGCTCTAGGTATGTGAGAGGGACCCTGAGTTTGCGGCATCAAGTGGAATGGACACCGTGATGCCCTGACTCGAAATAAGGCCAGATATCCCTGCAGTGACTTGAAACCAGGCTCGTCTTGCATCTCCCAAGACGCAAGGATGTCTGAATCCCATGTGGAGATCACAGAAAAAGACCTAGTTCCTCACCTGATCGCGACCGGAGGCCTCACATCCTTTGAAAACTGCAGAGGTACACGGAGATCAGTGCCTCCAAAGCAGACGATGCCTGACTCCTCGTGAAACTTGATAGGAGTCCCAGGATTCCTGTGGCACGTGGAAAGGGACCCTTGGTCTCCCGCCTCAGCTGGAGAGGCGTCCCAATTGCCCTGGCAAGCCTCGAGGAGAATCCCGAGTTGTCCCTCGCAACTAGGCAGGAGTCCTGACGTGGCTGAACAAACACGTGGGTGGAATTGCCATCCCCGTCGTAACTCGAGAATATACCCCAGGTTCCCGCCGCAACTCGAGAAAAACCATGAGACTTCCCCCTCGCCGCGAGATGAGGCCCGATTCCCCTGCACTGCGTGCAGAGCAATTCCGTTTTGCACATCACACATGAAAGGAGCCTTGATTTCCTTGATGGCACTCCAGAGAAACCCCAAGAACACTGTTTCAAGTCTAGAGGGATCTTGAGGTCACTGTAACAACACGAAAGAGCTCCGTGGACGAAAAATCAACTCGGGATGAGAGGTTAGTCCCTGGCTTCGACTCCAGAGGAATACCACCTTACCACAAGCACCTCAAGAGGAGGCTTCTCTCAGCTCTAGGTATGTGAGAGGGACCCTGAGTTTGCGGCCTCAAGTGGAATGGACACCGCGATGACCTGACTCGAAATAAGGCCGGATATCCCTGCAGTGAGTTGAATGCAGGCTCGTCTTGCATCTCCCAAGATGAAAGGATGTCTGAATCCCCTGTGGAGACCACAGAGAAAGACCTAGTTCCCCACCTCATCGCGACCGGAGGCCTCACATCCTTGGAAAACTCCAGAGGTACACGGAGATCAGTACCTCCAAAGCAGACGATGCCTGACTCCTCGTGAAACTTGATAGGAGTCCCAGGATTCCTGTGGCACGTGGAAAGGGACCCTCGGTCTCCTGCCTCAGCTGGAGAGGCGTCCCAATTGCCCTGGCAAGCCTCGAGGAGAATCCCGAGTTGTCCCTCGCAACTAGGCAGGAGTCCTGACGTCGCTGAACAAACACGTGGGTGGAAGGGCCATCCCTGTCGTAACTCGAGAATATACCCCAGGTTCCCGCCGCAACTCGAGAAAAACCATGAGACTTCCCCCTCGCCGCGAGATGAGGCCCGATTCCCCTGCACCGCGTGCAGAGAAATGCCGTGTTGCACGTCACACAAGAAAGGAGACTTGATTTCCTTGATGGCACTCCAGAGAAACCCCAAGAACACTGTTTCAAGGCTAGAGGGATCCTGAGGTCACTGTAACAACACGAAAGAGCTCCGGGGACGAAAAATCAACTCGAGATGAGAGCTTAGTCCCTGGCTTCGACTCCAGAGGAATACCACCTTACCACAAGCACCTCAAGAGGAGGCTTCTCTCAGCTCTAGGTATGTGAGAGGGACCCTGAGTTTGTGGCCTCAAGTGGAATGGACACGGCGATGCCCTGACTCGAAATAAGGCCGGATATCCCTGCAGTGAGTTGAATGCAGGCTCGTCTTGCATCTCCCAAGACGAAAGGATGCCTGAATCCCCTGTGGAGACCACAGAGAAATACCTAGTTCCCCACCTCATCGCGACCGGAGGCCTCACATCCTTTGAAAACTCCAGAGGTACGCGTAGATCAGTGCCTCCAAAGGAGACGATGCCTGACTCCTCGTGAAACTTGATAGGAGTCCCAGGATTCCTGTGGCACGTGGAAAGGGCCCCTTGGTCTCCCGCCTCAGCTAGAGAGGCGTCCCAATTGCCCTGGCAAGCCTCGAGGAGAATCCCGAGTTGTCCCTTGCAACTAGGCAGGAGTCCTGACGTCGCTGAACAAACACGTGTGTGGAAGGGCCATCCCCGTTGTAACTCGAGAATATACCCCAGGTTCCCGCCGCAACTCGAGAAAAACCATGAGACTTCCCCTCGCCGCGAGATGAGGCCCGATTCCCCTGCACTGCATGCAGAGCAATTCCGTATTGCACATCACACATGAAAGGAGCCTTGATGTCCTTGATGGCACTCCAGAGAAACCCCAAGAACACTGTTTCAAGGATAGAGGGATCCTGAGGTCACTGTAACAACATGAAAGAGCTCCGTGGATGAAAAATCAACTCGAGATGAGAGTTTAGTCCCTGGCTTCGACTCCAGAGGAATACCACCTTACCACAAGCACCTCAAGAGGAGGCTTCTCTCAGCTCTAGGTATGTGAGAGGAACCCTGAGTTTGTGGCCTCAAGTGGAATGGACACGGCTATGCCCTGACTCGAAATAAGGCCGGATATCCCTGCAGTGAGTTGAATGCAGGCACGTCTTGCATCTCCCAAGACAAAAGGATGTCTGAATCCCCTGTGGAGACCACAGAGAAAGACCTAGTTCCCCACCTCATCGCGACCGGAGGCCTCACATCCTTTGAAAACTCCAGAGGTACGCGGAGATCAGTGCCTCCAAAGGAGACGATGCCTCACTCCGCGAGAAACTTGATAGGAGTCCCAGGATTCCTGTGGCACGTGGAAAGGGACACTTGGTCTCCCCCCTCAGCTGGAGAGGCGTCCCAATTGACCTGCCAAGCCTCAAGGAGAATCCCGAGTTGTCCCTTGCAACTAGGCACAGTCCTGACGTCGCTGAACAAACACGTGTGTGGAAGGGCCATCCCCGTCGTAACTCGAGAATATACCCCAGGTTCCCGCCGCAACTCGAGAAAAACCATGAGACTTCCCCCTCGCCGCGAGATGAGGCCGGATTCCCCTGCACTGCATGCAGAGCAATTCCGTTTTGCACATCACACATGAAAGGAGCCTTGATTTCCTTGATGGCACTCCAGAGAAACCCCAAGAACACTGTTTCAAGGCTAGAGGGATCCTGAGGTCACTGTAACAACACGAAAGAGCTCCGTGGACCAAGAATCAACTCGAGATGAGAGTTTAGTCCCTAACTTCGACCTCAGAGGAATGCCACCTTACCACAAGCAGCTCAAGAGGAGGCTTCTCTCAGCTCTAGGTATGTGAGAGGGACCCTGATTTTGCAGCCTCAAGTGAAATGGACACCGCGATGCCCTGACTCGAAATAAGGCCGGATGTCCATGCAGTGACTTGAATGCAGGCTCGTCTTGCATCTCCCAAGACGAAAGGATGCCTGAATCCCCTGTGGAGACCACAGAGAAATACCTAGTTCCCCACCTCATGGCGACCGGAGGCCTCACATCCTTTGAAAACTCCAGAGGTAGGCGGAGATCAGTCCTCCAAACGAGACGATGCCTGACTCCTCGTGAAACTTGATAGGAGTCCCAGGATTCCTGTGGAATGTGGAAAGGGCCCCTTGGTCTCCCGCCTCAGCTGGAGAGGCGTCCCAATTGCCCTGGCAAGCCTCGAGGAGAATCCCGAGTTGTCCCTCGCAACTAGGCAGGAGTCCTGACGTCGCTGAACAAACACGTGGGTGGAAGGGCCATCCCTGTCGTAACTCGAGAATATACCCCAGGTTCCCGCCGCAACTCGAGAAAAACCATGAGACTTCCCCCTCGCCGCGAGATGAGGCCCGATTCCCCTGCACTGCGTGCATAGCAATTCCGTGTTGCACATCACACATAAAAGGAGACTTGATTTCCTTGATGGCACTCCAGAGAAACCCCAAGAACACTGTTTCAAGGCTAGAGGGATCCTGAGGTCACTGTAACAACACGAAAGAGCTCCGTGGACGAAAAATCACCTCGAGATGGGAGCTTAGTCCCTGGCTTCGACTCCAGAGGAATACCACCTTACCACAAGCACCTCAAGAGGAGGCTTCTCTCAGCTCTAGGTATGTGAGAGGGACCCTGAGTTTGTGGCCTCAAGTGGAATGGACACGGCGATGCCCTGACTCGAAATAAGGCCGGATATCCCTGCAGTGAGTTGAATGCAGGCTCATCTTGCATCTCCCAAGACGAAAGGATGCCTGAATCCCCTGTGGAGACCACAGAGAAATACCTAGTTCCCCACCTCATCGCGACCGAAGGCCTCACATCCTTTGAAAACTCCAGAGGTACGCGTAGATCAGTGCCTCCAAAGGAGACGATGCCTGACTCCTCGTGAAACTTGATAGGAGTCCCAGGATTCCTGTGGCACGTGGAAAGGGCGCCTTTGTCTCCCGCCTCAGCTGTAGAGGCGTCCCAATTGCCCTGCCAAGCCTCGAGGAGAATCCCGAGTTGTCCCTTGCAACTAGGCAGGAGTCCTGACGTCGCTGAACAAACACGTGTGTGGAAGGGCCATCCCCGTCGTAACTCGAGAATATACCCCAGGTTCCCGCCACAACTCGAGAAAAACCATGAGACTTCCCCTCGCCGCGAGATGAGGCCCGATTCCCCTGCACTGCATGCAGAGCAATTCCGTGTTGCACATCACACATGAAAGGAGCCTTGATTTCCTTGATGGCACTCAAGAGAAACCCCAAGAACACTGTTTCAAGGCTAGAGGGATCCTGAGGTCACTGTAACAACATGAAAGAGCTCCGTGGACGAAAAATCAACTCGAGATGAGAGTTTAGTCCCTCGCTTCGACTCCAGAGGAATACCACCTTACCACAAGCACCTCAAGAGGAGGCTTCTCTCAGCTCTAGGTATGTGAGAGGGACCCTGAGTTTGTGGCCTCAAGTGGAATGGACACGGCTATGCCCTGACTCGAAATAAGGCCGGATATCCCTGCAGTGAGTTGAATGCAGGCACTTCTTGCATCTCCCAAGACGAAAGGATGTCTGAATCCCCTGTGGAGACCACAGAGAAAGACCTAGTTCCCCACCTCATCGCGACCGGAGGCCTCACATCCTTTGAAAACTCCAGAGGTACGCGGAGATCAGTGCCTCCAAAGGAGACGATGCCTCACTCCTCGTGAAACTTGATAGAAGTCCCAGGATTCCTGTGGCACGTGGAAAGGGACACTTGGTCTCCCCCCTCAGCTGGAGAGGCGTCCCAATTGACCTGCCAAGCCTCAAGGAGAATCCCGAGTTGTCCCTTGCAACTAGGCACAGTCCTGACGTCGCTGAACAAACACGTGTGTGGAAGGGCCATCCCCGTCGTAACTCGAGAATATACCCCAGGTTCCCGCCGCAACTCGAGAAAAACCATGAGACTTCCCCCTCGCCGCGAGATGAGGCCCGATTCCCCTGCACTGCATGCAGAGCAATTCCGTTTTGCACATCACACATGAAAGGAGCCTTGATTTTCTTGATGGCACTCCAGAGAAACCCCAAGAACACTGTTTCAAGGCTAGAGGGATCCTGAGGTCACTGTAACAACACGAAAGAGCTCCGTGGACGAAAAATCAACTCGAGATGAGAGGTTAGTCCCTGGCTTCGACTCCAGAGGAATACCACCTTACCACAAGCACCTCAAGAGGAGGCTTCTCTCAGCTCTAGGTATGTGAGAGGGACCCTGATTTTGCAGCCTCAAGTGAAATGGACACCGCGATGCCCTGACTCGATATAAGGCCGGATATCCTTGCAGTGACTTGAATGCAGGCTCGTCTTGCATCTCCCAAGACGAAAGGATGCCTGAATCCCCTGTGGAGACCACAGAGAAATACCTAGTTCCCCACCTAATGGCGACCGGAGGCCTCACATCCTTTGAAAACTCCAGAGGTAGGCGGAGATCAGTCCTCCAAACGAGACGATGCCTGACTCCTCGTGAAACTTGATAGGAGTCCCAGGATTCCTGTGGAATGTGGAAAGGGCCCCTTGGTCTCCCGCCTCAGCTGGAGAGGCGTCCCAATTGCCCTGGCAAGCCTCGAGGAGAATCCCGAGTTGTCCCTCGCAACTAGGCAGGAGTCCTGACGTCGCTGAACAAACACGTGGGTGGAAGGGCCATCCCTGTCGTAACTCGAGAATATACCCCAGGTTCCCGCCGCAACTCGAGAAAAACCATGAGACTTCCCCCTCGCCGCGAGATGAGGCCCGATTCCCCTGCACTGCGTGCATAGCAATTCCGTGTTGCACATCACACATAAAAGGAGACTTGATTTCCTTGATGGCACTCCAGAGAAACCCCAGGAACACTGTTTCAAGGCTAGAGGGATCCTGAGGTCACTGTAACAACACGAAAGAGCTCCGTGGACGAAAAATCACCTCGAGATGAGAGCTTAGTCCCTGGCTTCGACTCCAGAGGAATACCACCTTACCACAAGCACCTCAAGAGGAGGCTTCTCTCAGCTCTAGGTATGTGAGAGGGACCCTGAGTTTGTGGCCTCAAGTGGAATGGACACGGCGATGCCCTGACTCGAAATAAGGCCGGATATCCCTGCAGTGAGTTGAATGCAGGCTCATCTTGCATCTCCCAAGACGAAAGGATGCCTGAATCCCCTGTGGAGACCACAGAGAAATACCTAATTTCCCACCTCATCGCGACCGAAGGCCTCACATCCTTTGAAAACTCCAGAGGTACGCGTAGATCAGTGCCTCCAAAGGAGACGATGCCTGACTCCTCGTGAAACTTGATAGGAGTACCAGGATTCCTGTGGCACGTGGAAAGGGCGCCTTTGTCTCCCGCCTCAGCTGTAGAGGCGTCCCAATTGCCCTGGCAAGCCTCGAGGAGAATCCCGAGTTGTCCCTTGCAACTAGGCAGGAGTCCTGACGTCGCTGAACAAACACGTGTGTGGAAGGGCCATCCCCGTTGTAACTCGAGAATATACCCCAGGTTCCCGCCACAACTCGAGAAAAACCATGAGACTTCCCCTCGCCGCGAGATGAGGCCCGATTCCCCTGCACTGCATGCAGAGCAATTCCGTGTTGCACATCACACATGAAAGGAGCCTTGATTTCCTTGATGGCACTCAAGAGAAACCCCAAGAACACTGTTTCAAGGCTAGAGGGATCCTGAGGTCACTGTAACAACATGAAAGAGCTCCGTGGACGAAAAATCAACTCGAGATGAGAGTTTAGTCCCTCGCTTCGACTCCAGAGGAATACCACCTTACCACAAGCACCTCAAGAGGAGGCTTCTCTCAGCTCTAGGTATGTGAGAGGGACCCTGAGTTTGTGGCCTCAAGTGGAATGGACACGGCTATGCCCTGACTCGAAATAAGGCCGGATATCCCTGCAGTGAGTTGAATGCAGGCACTTCTTGCATCTCCCAAGACGAAAGGATGTCTGAATCCCCTGTGGAGACCACAGAGAAAGACCTAGTTCCCCACCTCATCGCGACCGGAGGCCTCACATCCTTTGAAAACTCCAGAGGTAGGCGGAGATCAGTCCTCCAAAGGAGACGATTCCTGACTCCTCGTGAAACTTGATAGGAGTCCCAGGATTCCTGTGGCATGTGGAAAGGGAACCTTGGTCTCCCGCCTCAGCTGGAGAGGCGTCCCAATTGCCCTGCCAAGCCTCGAGGAGAATCCCGAGTTGTCCCTCGCAACTAGGCAGGAGTCCTGACGTCGCTGAACAAACACGTGGGTGGAAGGGCCATCCCCGTCGTAACTCGAGAATATACCCCAGGTTCCCGCCGCAACTCGAGAAAAACCATGAGACTTCCCCCTCGCCGCGAGATGAGGCCCGATTCCCCTGCACTGCGTGCAGAGCAATGCCGTGTTGCACATCACACAAAAAAGGAGCCTTGATTTCTTTGATGGCACTCCAGAGAAACCCCAAGAACACTGTTTCAAGGCTAGAGGGATCCTGAGGTCACTGTAACAACACGAAAGAACTCCGTAGACGAAAAATCAACTCGAGATGAGAGGTTAGTCCCTGGCTTCGACTCCAGAGGAATACCACCTTACCACAAGCACCTCAAGAGGAGGCTTCTCTCAGCTCTAGGTATGTGAGAGGGACCCTGAGTTTGTGGCCTCAAGTGGAATGGACACGGCGATGCCCTGACTCGAAATAAGGCCGGATATACCTGCAGTGAGTTGAATGCAGGCTCGTCTTGCATCTCCCAAGACGAAAGGATGCCTGAATCCCCTGTGGAGACCACAGAGAAATACCTAGTTCCCCACCTCATCGCGACCGGAGGACTCACATCCTTTGAAAACTCCAGAGGTACGCGGAGATCAGTGCCTCCAAAGGAGACGATGCCTGACTCCTCGTGAAACTTGATAGGAGTCGTCCCAGGATTCCTGTGGCACGTGGAAAGGGACACTTGGTCTCCCCCCTCAGCTGGAGAGGCGTCCCAATTGCCTTGCCAAGCCTCAAGGAGAATCCCGAGTTGTCCCTTGCAACTAGGCACAGTCCTGACGTCGCTGAACAAACACGTGTGTGGATGGGCCATCCCCGTCGTAACTCGAGAATATACCCCAGGTTCCCGCCGCAACTCGAGAAAAACCATGAGACTTCCCCCTCGCCGCGAGATGAGGCCCGATTACCCTGCACTGCAAGCAGAGCAATTCCGTGTTGCACATCACACAAAAAAGGAGCCTTGATTTCCTTGATGGCACTCCAGAGAAACCCCAAGAACACTGTTTCAAGGCTAACGGGATCCTGAGGTAACTGCAGCAACAAGAAAGATCTCCGTGGACAAAAAATCAACTCGAGATGACAGGTTAGTCCCTGGTTTCGACTCCAGAGGAATACCACCTTACCACAAGCACCACAGGAGCAGGCTTCTCCCAACTCTAGGTATGTGAGAGGGACCCTGATTTTGCAGCCTCAAGTGGAATGGACACCGCGATGCCCTGACTCATAATAAGGACGGATATCCCTGCAGTGACTTGAATGCAGGCTCGTCTTGCATCTCCCAACCCGAAAGGATGTCTGAATCCCCTGTGGAGATCACAGAGAAAGACCTAGTTCCCCACCTCATCGCGACCGGAGGCCTCACGTCCTTTGAAAACTCCAGAGGTAGGCGGAGATCAGTGCCTCCAAAGGAGACGATGCCTGACTCCTCGTGAAACTTGATAGGAGTCCCAGGATTCCTCTGGCATGTGGAAAGGGCCCCTTGGTCTCCCGCCTCAGCAGGAGAGGCGTCCCAATTGCCCTGGTAAGCCTCGAAGAGAATCCCGAGTTGTCCCTCGCAACTAGGCAGGAGTCCTGACGTCGCTGAACAAACACGTGTGTGGAAGGGCCATCCCCGTCGTAACTCGAGAATATACCCTAGGTTCCCGCCGCAACTCGAGAAAAACCATGAGACTTCCCCCTCGCCGCGAGATGAGGCCTGATTCCCCTGCACTGCGTGCAGAGAAATTCCATGTTGCACATCACACATGAAAGGAGCCTTGATTTCCTTGATGGCACTCCAGAGAAACCCCAAGAACACTGTTTCAAGGCTAGAGGGAACCTGAGGTCACTGTAGCAACAAGAAAGATCTCCGTGGACAAAAAATCAACTCGAGATGAGAGGTTAGTCCCTGGCTTCGACTCCAGAGGAATACCACCTTACCACAAGCACCACAGGAGCAGGCTTCTCTCAGCTCTAGGTATGTGAGAGGGACCCTGAGTTTGAGGCCTCAAGTGGAATGCACACCGCGATGCCCTGACTCGAAATAAGGCCGGATATCCCTGCAGTGACTTGAAACCAGGCTCCTCTTGCATCTCCCAAGACGAAAGGATGTCTGAATCCCCTGTGGAGACCACAGAGAAAGACCTAGTTCCCCACCTCATCGCGACCGGAGGCCTCACATCCTTTGAAAACTCCAGAGGTACACGGAGATCAGTGCCTCCAAAGGAGACGATGCCTGACTCCTCGTGAAACTTGATAGGAGTCCCAGGATTTCTGTGGCACGTGGAAAGGGCCCCTTGGTCTCCCGCCTCAGCTAGAGAGGCGTCCCAATTGCCCTGGCAAGCCTCGAGGAGAATCCCGAGTTGTCCCTTGCAACTAGGCAGGAGTCCTGACGTCGCTGAACAAACACGTGTGTGGAAGGGCCATCCCCGTCGTAACTCGAGAATATACCCCAGGTTCCCGCCGCAACTCGAGAAAAACCATGAGACTTCCCCCTCGCCGCGAGATGAGGCCCGATTCCCCTGCACTGCATGCAGAGCAATTCCGTGTTGCACATCACACAAAAAAGGAGCCTTTATTTCCTTGATGGCACTCCAGAGAAACCCCAAGAACACTGTTTCAAGGCTAGAGGGATCCTGAGGTCACTGTAACAACACGAAAGAGCTCCGTGGACGAAAAATCAACTCGAGATGAGAGCTTAGTCCCTGGCTTCGACTCCAGAGGAATACCACCTTACCACAAGCACCTCAAGAGGAGGCTTCTCTCAGCTCTAGGTATGTGAGAGGGACCCTGAGTTTGTGGCCTCAAGTGCAATGGACACGGCGATGCCCTGACTCGAAATAAGGCCGGATATCCCTGCAGTGAGTTGAATGCAGGCTCGTCTTGCATCTCCCAAGACGAAAGGATGCCTGAATCCCCTGTGGAGACCACAGAGAAATACCTAGTTCCCCACCTCATCGCGACCGGAGGCCTCACATTCTTTGAAAACTCCAGAGGTACGCGTAGATCAGTGCCTCCAAAGGAGACGATGCCTGACTCCTCGTGAAACTTGATATTAATCGTCCCAGGATTCCTGTGGCACGTGGAAAGGGACACTTGGTCTCCCCCCTCAGCTGGAGAGGCGTCCCAATTGCCTTGCCAAGCCTCAAGGAGAATCCCGAGTTGTCCCTTGCAACTAGGCACAGTCCTGACGTCGCTGAACAAACACGTGTGTGGAAGGGCCATCCCCGTCATAACTCGGGAATATACCCCAGGTTCCCGCCGCAACTCGAGAAAAACCATGAGACTTCCCCCTCGCCGCAAAATGAGGCCCGATTCCCCTGCACTGCGTGCAGAGCAATTCCGTGTTGCACATCACACATGAAAGGAGCCTTGATTTCCTTGATGGCACTCCAGAGAAACCCCAAGAACACTGTTTCAAGGCTACAGGGATCCTGAGGTCACTGCAGCAACAAGAAAGATCTCCGTGGACAAAAAATCAACTCGAGATGACAGGTTAGTCCCTGGTTTCGACTCCAGAGGAATACCACCTTACCACAAGCACCACAGGAGCAGGCTTCTCCCAGCTCTAGGTATGTGAGAGGGACCCTGATTTTGCAGCCTCAAGTGGAATGGACACCGCGATGCCCTGACTCATAATAAGGACGGATATCCCTGCAGTGACTTGAATGCAGGCTCGTCTTGCATCACCCATCCCGAAAGGATGTCTGAATCCCCTGTGGAGATCACAGAGAAAGACCTAGTTCCCCACCTCATCGCGACCGGAGGCCTCACATCCTTTGACAACTCCAGAGGTAGGCGGAGATCAGTGCCTCCAAAGGAGACGATGCCTGACTCCTCGTGAAACTTGATAGGAGTCCCAGGATTCCTCTGGCATGTGGAAAGGGCCCCTTGGTCTCCCGCCTCAGCAGGAGAGGCGTCCCAATTGCCCTGGGAAGCCTCGAAGAGAATCCCGAGTTTCCCTCGCAACTAGGCAGGAGTCCTGACGTCGCTGAACAAACACGTGTGTGGAAGGGCCATCCCCGTCGTAACTCGAGAATATACCCCAGGTTCCCGCCGCAACTCGAGAAAAACCATGAGACTTCCCCCTCGCCGCGAGATGAGGCCTGATTCCCCTGCACTGCGTGCAGAGAAATTCCATGTTGCACATCACACATGAAAGGAGCCTTGATTTCCTTCATGGCACTCCAGAGAAACCCCAAGAACACTGTTTCAAGGCTAGAGGGAACCTGAGGTCACTGTAGCAACAAGAAAGATCTCCGTGGACAAAAAATCAACTCTAGATGAGAGGTTAGTCCCTGGCTTCGACTACAGAGGAATACCACCTTACCACAAGCACCACAGGAGCAGGCTTCTCTCAGCTCTAGGTATGTGAGAGGGACCCTGAGTTTGAGGCCTCAAGTGGAATGCACACCGCGATGCCCTGACTCGAAATAAGGCCGGATATCCCTGCAGTGACTTGAAACCAGGCTCCTCTTACATCTCCCAAGACGAAAGGATGTCTGAATCCCCTGTGGAGACCACAGAGAAAGACGTAGTTCCCCACCTCATCGCGACCGGAGGCCTCACATCCTTTGAAAACTCCAGAGGTACACGGAGATCAGTGCCTCCAAAGGAGACGATGCCTGACTCCTCGTGAAACTTGATAGGAGTCCCAGGATTTCTGTGGCACGTGGAAAGGGCCCCTTGGTCTCCCGCCTCAGCTAGAGAGGCGTCCCAATTGCCCTGGCAAGCCTCGAGGAGAATCCCGAGTTGTCCCTTGCAACTAGGCAGGAGTCCTGACGTCGCTGAGCAAACACGTGTGTGGAAGGGCCATCCCCGTCGTAACTCGAGAATATACCCCAGGTTCCCGCCGCAACTCGAGAAAAACCATGAGACTTCCCCCTCGCCGCGAGATGAGGCCCGATTCCCTTGCACTGCGTGCAGAGAAATGCCGTGTTGCACATCACACAAAAAAGGAGCCTTGATTTCCTTGATGGCACTCCAGAGAAACCCCAAGAACACTGTTTCAAGGCTAGAGGGATCCTGAGGTCACTGTAACAACACGAAAGAGCTCCGTGGACGAAAAATCAACTCGAGATGAGAGGTTAGTCCCTGGCTTCGACTCCAGAGGAATACCACCTTACCACAAGCACCTCAAGAGGAGGCTTCTCTCAGCTCTAGGTATGTGAGAGGGACCCTGAGTTTGTGGCCTCAAGTGGAATGGACACCGCGATGCCCTGACTCGAAATAAGGCCGGATATCCCTGCAGTGACTTGAATGCAGGCTCGTCTTGCATCTCCCAAGACGAAAGGATGTCTGAATCCCCAGTGGAGACCACAGAGAAAGACCTAGTTCCCCACCTCATCGCGACCGGAGGCCTCACATCCTTTGAAAACTCCAGAGGTACGCGGAGATCAGTGCCTCCAAAGGAGACGATGCCTGACTCCTCGTGAAACTTGATAGGAGTCCCAGCATTCCTGTGGCACGTGGAAAGGGCCCCTTGGTCTCCCGCCTGAGCTGGAGAGGCGTCCCAATTGCCCTGGCAAGCCTCGAGGAGAATCCCGAGTTGTCCCTCGCAACTAGGCAGGAGTCCTGACGTCGCTGAACAAACACGTGTGTGGAAGGGCCATCCCTGTCGTAACTCGAGAATATACTCCAGGTTCCCGCAGCAACTCAAGAAAAACCATGAGACTTCCCCCTCACCGCGAGATGAGGCCCGATTCCCCTGCACTTCGTGCAGAGCAATTCCGTGTTGCACATCACACATGAAAGGAGCCTTTATTTCCTTGATGGCACTCCAGAGAAACCCCAAGAACACTGTTTCAAGGCTAGAGGGATCCTGAGGTCACTGTAACAACACGAAAGAGCTCCGTGGACGAAAAATCAACTCGAGATGAGAGGTTAGTCCCTGGCTTCGACTCCAGAGGAATACCACCTTACCACAAGCACCTCAAGAGGAGGCTTCTCTCAGCTCTAGGTATGTGAGAGGGACCCTGAGTTTGTGGCCTCAAGTGGAATGGACACGGCGATGCACTGACTCAAAATAAGGCTGGATATCCCTGCAGTGAGTTGAATGCAGGCTCGTCTTGCATCTCCCAAGACGAAAGAATGTCTGAATCCCCTGTGGAGACCACAGAGAAAGACCTAGTTCCCCACCTCATCGCGACCGGAAGCCTCACATACTTTGAAAACTCCAGAGGTATGCGGAGATCAGTGCCTCCAAAGGAGACGATGCCTGACTCCTCGTGAAACTTGATAGGAGTCCCAGGATTCCTGTGGCACGTGGAAAGGGACACTTGGTCTCCCGCCTCAGCTGGAGAGGCGTCACAATTGCCCTGCCAAGCCTCAAGGAGAATCCCGAGTTGTCCCTTGCAACTAGGCACAGTCCTGACGCCGCTGAACAAACACGTGTGTGGAAGGGCCATCCCCGACGTAACTCGAGAATATACCCCAGGTTCCCGCCGCAACTCGAGAAAAACCATGAGACTTCCCCCTCGCCGCGAGATGAGGCCCGATTCCCCTGCCCTGCGTGCAGAGCAATTCCGTGTTGCACATCACACATGAAAGGAGCCTTGATTTCCTTGATGGCACTCCAGAGAAACCCCAAGAACACTGTTTCAAGGCTAGAGGGATCCTGAGGTCATTCTAGCCACACTAAAGAGCTCCGGGGACCAAAAATCAACTCGAGATGAGAGGTTAGTCCCTGGCTTCGACTCCAGAGGAATACCACCTTACCACAAGCATCACAGGAGCAGGCTTCTCCCAGCTCTAGGTATGTGAGAGGGACCCTGATTTTGTAGCCTCAAGTGGAATGGACACCGCGATGCCCTGACTCAATATAAGGCCGGATATCCCTGCAGTGACTTGAATGCAGGCTCGTCTTGCATCTCCCAAGACGAAAGGATGTCTGAATCCCCTGTGGAGACCACAGAGAAAGACCTAGTTCCCCACCTCATCGCGACCGGAGGCCTCACATCCTTTGAAAACTCCAGAGGTACGCGGAGATCAGTGCCTCCAAAGGAGATGATGCCTGACTCCTCCTGAAACTTGATAGGAGTCCCAGGATTCCTGTGGCACGTGGAAAGGGACACTTGGTCTCCCCCCTCAGCTGGAGAGGCGTCCCAATTGCCCTGCCAAGCCTCAAGGAGAATCCCCAATTGTCCCTTGCAACTAGGCACAGTCCTGACGTCGCTCAACAAACACGTGTGTGGAAGGGCCATCCCCGTCGTAACTCGAGAATATACCCCAGGTTCCCGCCGCAACTCGAGAAAAACCATGAGACTTCCCCCTCGCCGCGAGATGAGGCCCGATTCCCCTGCACTGCGTACAGAGCAATTCCGTGTTGCACATCACACATGAAAGGAGCCTTGATTTCCTTGATGGCACTCCAGAGAAACCCCAAGAACACTGTTTCAAGGCTAGATGGATCCTGAGGTCATTCTAGCCACACTAAAGAGCTCCGTGGACCAAAAATCAACTCGAGATGAGAGGTTAGTCCCTGGCTTCGACTCCAGAGGAATACCACCTTACCACAAGCATCACAGGAGCAGGCTTCTCCCAGCTCTAGGTATGTGAGAGGGACCCTGATTTTGCAGCCTCAAGTGGAATGGACACCGCGATGCCCTGACTCAATATAAGGCCGGATATCCCTGCAGTGACTTGAATGCAGGCTCGTCTTGCATCTCCCAAGACGAAAGGATGTCTGAATCCCCTGTGGAGATCACAGAAAAAGACCTAGTTCCCCACCTGATCGCGACCGGAGGCCTCACATCCTTTGAAAACTCCAGAGGTACACGGAGATCAGTGCCTCCAAAGGAGACGATGCCTGACTCCTCGTGAAACTTGATAGGAGTCCCAGGATTCCTGTGGCACGTGGAAAGGGCCCCTTGGTCTCCCGCCTCAGCTAGAGAGGCGTCCCAATTGCCCTGGCAAGCCTCGAGGAGAATCCCGAGTGGTCCCTCGCAACTAGGCAGGAGTCCTGACGTCGCTGAACAAACACGGGGGTGGAAGGGCCATCCCCGTCGTAACTCGAGAATATACCCCAGGTTCCCGCCGCAACTCGAGAAAAACCATGAGACTTCCCCCTCGCCGCGAGATGAGGCCCGATTCCCCTGCACTGCGTGCAGAGCAATTCCGTGTTGCACATCACACATGAGAGGAGCCTTGATTTCCTTGATGGCACTCCAGAGAATCCCCAAGAACACTGTTTCAAGGGTAGAGGGATCCTGAGGTCACTCTAGCCACACTAAAGAGCTCCGGGGACCAAAAATCAACTCGAGATGAGAGGTTAGTCCCTGGCTTCGACTCCAGAGGAATACCACCTTACCACAAGCACCTGAAGAGGAGGATTCTCTCAGCTCTAGGTATGTGAGAGGGACCCTGAGTTTGCGGCCTCAAGTGGAATGGACACCGTGATGCCCTGACTCGAAATAAGGCCGGATATCCCTGCAGTGACTTGAAACCAGGCTCGTCTTGCATCTCCCAAGACGAAAGGATGTCTGAATCCCCTGTGGAGATCACAGAGAAAGACCTAGTTCCCCACCTGATCGCGACCGGAGGCCTCACATCCTTTGAAAACTCCAGAGGTACACGGAGATCAGTGCCTCCAAAGCAGACGATGCCTGACTCCTCGTGAAACTTGATAGGAGTCCCAGGATTCCTGTTGCACGTGAAAGGGACCCTTGGTCTCCCGCCTCAGCTGGAGAGGCGTCCCAATTGCCCTGCCAAGCCTCAAGGAGAATCCCCAATTGTCCCTTGCAACTAGGCACAGTCCTGACGTCGCTCAACAAACACGTGTGTGGAAGGGCCATCCCCGTCGTAACTCGAGAATATACCCCAGGTTCCCGCCGCAACTAGAGAAAAACCATGAGACTTCCCACTCGCCGCAAAATGAGGCCCGATTCCCCTGCACTGCGTGCAGAGCAATTCCGTGTTGCACATCACACATGAAATGAGCCTTGATTTCCTTGATGGCACTCCAGAGAAACCCCAAGAACACTGTTTCAAGGCTAGAGGGATCCTGAGGTCACTGCAGCAACAAGAAAGATCTCCGTGGACAAAAAATCAACTCGAGATGAGAGGTTAGTCCCTGGCTTCGACTCCAGAGGAATACCACCTTACCACAAGCATCACAGGAGCAGGCTTCTCCCAGCTCTAGGTATGTGAGAGGGACCCTGATTTTGCAGCCTCAAGTGGAATGGACACCGCGATGCCCTGACTCAATATAAGGCCGGATATCCCTGCAGTGACTTGAATGCAGGCTCGTCTTGCATCTCCCAAGACGAAAGGATGTCTGAATCCCCTGTGGAGACCACAGAGAAAGACCTAGTTCCCCACCTCATCGCGACCGGAGGCCTCACATCCTTTGAAAACTCCAGAGGTACACGGAGATCAGTGCCTTCAAAGGAGACGATGCCTGACTCCTCGTAAAACTTGATAGGAGTCCCAGGATTCCTGTGGCACGTTGAAAGGGACCCTTGGTCTCCCGCCTCAGCTGGAGAGGCGTCCCAATTGCCCCGCTAAGCCTCGAGGAGAATCCCGAGTTCCTCCTCGCAACTAGGCAGGAGTCCTGACGTCGCTGAACAAACACGCGGGTGGAAGGGCCATCCCCGTCGTAACTCGAGAATATACCCCAGGTTCCCGCCGCAACTCGAGAAAAACCATGAGACTTCCCCCTCGCCGCGAGATGAGGCCCGATTCCCCTGCACCGCGTGCAGAGCAATTCCGTGTTGCACATCACACATGAAAGGAGCCTTGATTTCCTTGATGGCACTCCAGAGAAACCCCAAGAACACTAGAGGGATCCTGAGGTCACTCTAGCCACAGTAAAGATCTCCGGGGACAAAAAATCAACTCGAGATGAGAGGTTAGTCCCTGGCTTCGACTCCAGAGGAATACCACCTTACCACAAGCACCACAGGAGCAGGCTTCTCCCAGCTCTAGGTATGTGAGAGGGACCCTGATTTTGCAGCCTCAAGTGGAATGGACACCGCGATGCCCTGACTCATAATAAGGCCGGATATCCCTGCAGTGACTTGAATGCAGGCTCGTCTTGCATCTCCCAAGACGAAACGATGTCTGAATCCCCTGTGGAGATCACAGAGAAAGACCTAGTTCCCCACCTCATCGCGACCGGAGGCCTCACATTCTTTGAAAACTCCAGAGGTACTTGGAGATCAGTGCCTCCAATTGAGACGATTCCGGACTCCTCGTGAAACTTGATAGGATTCCCAGGATTACTGTGGCACGTGGAAAGGGACATTTGGTCTCCCGCCTCAGCTGGAGAGGCGTTCCAATTGCCCCGCCAAGCCTCGAGGAGAATCCCGAGTTCCTCCTCGCAACTAGGCAGGAGTCCTGACGTCGCTGAACAAACACGCGGATGGAAGGGCCATCCCCGTCGTAACTCGAGAATATACCCCAGGTTCCCGCCGCAACTCGAGAAAAACCATGAGACTTCCCCCTGGCCGCGAGATGAGGCCCGATTCCCCTGCACTGCGTGCAGAGCAATTGCGTGTTGCACATCACACATGAAAGGAGCCTTGATTTCCTTGATGGCACTCCAGAGAAACCCCAAGAACACTGTTTCAAGGCCAGAGGGATCCTGAGGTCAGTGTAGCAACACAAAAGAGCTCCGTGGACCAAAAATCAACTAGAGATGAGAGGTTAGTCCCTAACTTCGACTCCAGAGGAAACCACCTTATCACAAGCACCTCAAGAGGAGGCTTCTTGCAGCTTTAGGTATGTGAGAGGGACGCTGAGTTTGCGGCCTCAAGTGGAATGGACACTGCGATGCCCTGACTCGAAATAAGGCCGGATATCCCTGCAGTGACTTGAATGCAGGCTCGTCTTGCATCTCCCAAGACGAAATGATGTCTGAATCCCCTGTGGAGATCACAGAGAAAGACCTAGTTCCCCACCTCATCGCGACCGGAGGCCTCACATCCTTTGAAAACTCCAGAGGTAGGCGGAGATCAGTGCCTCCAAAGGAGACGATGCCTGACTCCTCGTGAAACTTGATAGGAGTCCCAGGATTCCTCTGGCATGTGGAAAGGGCCCCTTGGTCTCCCGCCTCAGCAGGAGAGGCGTCCCAATTGCCCTGGCAAGCCTCGAGGAGAATCCCGAGTTGTCCCTCGCAACTAGACAGGAGTCCTGACGTCGCTGAACAAACACGTGTGTGGAAGGGCCATCCCCGTCGTAACTCGAGAATATACCCCAAGTTCCCGCCTCAACTCGAGAAAAACCATGAGACTTCCCCGTCGCTGCGAGATGAGGCCTGATTCCCCTGCACTGCGTGCAGAGCAATTCCATGTTGAACATCACACATGAAAGGAGCCTTGATTTCCTTGATGGCACTCCAGAGAAACCCCAAGAACACTGTTTCAAGGCCAGAGGGATCCTGAGGTCAGTGTAGCAACACAAAAGAGCTCCGTGGACCAAAAATCAACTGGAGATGAGAGGTTGGTCCCTGGCTTCGACTCCAGAGGAATACCACCTTATCACAAGCACCACAGGAGCAGGCTTCTCTCAGCTCTAGGTATGTGAGAGGGACCCTGAGTTTGCGGCCTCATGTGGAATGGACACGGCGATGACCTGACTCGAAATAAGGCCGGATATGCCTGCAGTGACTTGAATGCAGGCTCGTCTTGCATATCCCAAGACGAAAGGATGTCTGAATCCCCTGTGGAGACCACAGAGAAAGACCTAGTTCCCCACCTCATCGCGACCGGAGGCCTCACATCCTTTGAAAACTCCAGAGGTACGCGGAGATCAGTGCCTCCAAAGGAGATGATGCCTGACTCCTCCTGAAACTGGATAGGAGTCCCAGAATTCCTGTGGCACGTGGAAAGGGACGATTGGCCTCCCGCCTCAGCTGGAGAGGCGTCCCAATTTCCCTGCCAAGCCTCGAGGAGAATCCCGAGTTGTCCCTCGCAACTAGGCAGGAGTCCTGACGTCGCAGAACAAACACGTGGGTGGAAGGGCCATCCCCGTCGTAACTCGGGAATATACCCCAGGTTCCCGCCGCAACTCGAGAAAAACCATGAGACATCCCCCTCGCCGTGAGATGAGGCCTGATTCACCTGCACTGCATACAGAGTAATTCCGTGTTGCACATCACACATGAAAGGAGCCTTGATTTCCTTGATGGCACTCCAGAGAAACCCCAAGAACACTCTTTCAAGCCTACAGGGATCCTGAGGTCACTGTAGCAACACGAAAGAGCTCCGTGGACTAAAAATCAAGTCGAGATGAGAGGATAGTCCCTGGCTTCGACTCCAGAGGAATACCACCTCACCAGAAGTACCTCAAGAGGAGGCTTCTCTCAGGTCTAGGAATGAGAGAGGGACCCTGAGTTTGCGGCCTCAAGTGGAATGGACACCGCGATTCCCTGACTCAAAATAAGGCCAGATATCTCTGAAGTGACTTGAATGCCGGCTCGTCTTGCATCTCCCAAGATGAAAGGATGTTTGAATCCCCTGTGGAGACCACAGAGAAAGACCTAGTTCCCCACCTCATCGTGACCAGAGGTCTCAAATTCTTTGAAAACTCCAGAGGTACGCGGAGATCAGTGCCTCCAAAGGAGACGATGCCTGACTCCTCGTGAAACTTGATAGGAGTCCCAGGATTCCTGTGGCACGTGGAAAGGGACCCTTGGTCTCCCGCCTCAGCTGCAGAGGCGTCCCAATTGCCCTGCCACGCCTCGAGGAGAATCCCGAGTTGTCCCTCGCAACTAGGCAGGAGTCCTGACGTCGCTGAACAAACACGTGTGTGGAAGGGCCATCCCAGTCGTTACTCGAGAATATAACCCAGGTTCCCACCGCAACTCGGGAAAAACCATGAGACTTCCCCCTCGCCGCGAGATCAGGCCCGATTCCCCTGCACTGCGTGCAGAGCAATTCCGTGTTGCACATCACACATGAAAGGAAACTTGATTTCCTTGATGGCACTCCAGAGAAACCCCAAGAACACTGTTTCAAGGCTAGAGGGATCCTGAGGTCACTGTATCAACAAGAAAGATCTCCGTGGACAAAAAATCAACTCGAGATGAGAGGTTAGTCCCTGGCTTCGACTCCAGAGGAATACCACCTTACCACAAGCACCACAGGAGCAGGCTTCTCTCAGCGCTAGGTATGTGAGAGGGACCCTGATTTTGCAGCCTCAAGTGAAATGGACACTGCGATGCCCTGACGCGAAATAATGCCGGATATCCCTGCAGTGACTTCAATGCAGGCTCGTCTTGCATCTCCCAAGACGAAAGGATGTCTGAATCCCCTGTGGAGACCACAGAAAAAGACCTAGTTCCCCACCTCATCGCGACCGGAGGCCTCACATCCTTTGAAAACTCCAGAGGTACGCGGAGATCAGTGCCTCCAAAGGAGAAGATGCCTGACTCCTCGTGAAACTTGATAGGAGTCCCAGGATTCCTGTGGCACGTGGAAAGGGACACTTGGTCTCCCGCCTCAGCTGGAGAGGCGTCCCAATTGCCCTGCCAAGCCTCGAGGAGAATCCCGAGTTGTCCCTCGAAACTAGGCAGGAGTCCTGACGTCGCTGAACAAACACGTGTGTGGAAGGGCCATCCCCGTCGTAACTCGAGAATATACCCCAGGTTCCCGCCGCAACTCGAGAAAAACCATGAGACTTCCCCCTCGCCGCGAGATGAGGCCCGATTCCCCTGCACTGCGTGCAGAGCAATTCCGTGTTGCACATCACACATGAAAGGAGCCTTGATTTCCTTGATGGTACTCCAGAGAAACCCCAAGAACACTGTTTCAAGGCCAGAGGGATCCTGAGGTCACTGTAGCAACACAAAAGAGCTCCGTGGACAAAAAATCAACTCGAGATGAGAGGTTAGTCCCTAACTTCGACTCCAGAGGAAACCACCTTATCACAAGCACCTCAAGAGGAGGCTTCTCGCAGCTTTAGGTATGTGAGAGGGACGCTGAGTTTGCGGCCTCAAGTGGAATGGACACCGCGATGCCCTGACTCGAAATAAGGCCGGATATCCCTGCAGTGACTTGAATGCAGGCTCGTCTTGCATATCCCAAGACGAAAGGATGTCTGAATCCCCTGTGGAGACCACAGAGAAAGACCTAGTTCCCCACCTCATCGCGACCGGAGGCCTCACATCCTTTGAAAACTCCAGAGGTACGCGGAGATCAGTGCCTCCAAAGGAGACGATGCCTGACTCCTCGTGAAACTTGATAGGAGTCCCAGAATTCCTGTGGCACGTGGAAAGGGACGATGGGTCTCCCGCCTCAGCTGGAGAGGCGTCCCAATTTCCCTGCCAAGCCTCGAGGAGAATCCCGAGTTGTCCCTCGCAACTAGGCAGGAGTCCTGACGTCGCAGAACAAACACGTGGGTGGAAGGGCCATCCCCGTCGTAACTCGGGAATATGCCCCAGGTTCCCGCCGCAACTCGAGAAAAACCATGAGACTTCCCCCTCGCCGTGAGATGAGGCCTGATTCACCTGCACTGCATACAGAGTAATTCCGTGTTGCACATCACACATGAAAGGAGCCTTGATTTCCTTGATGGCACTCCAGAGGAACCCCAAGAACACTCTTTCAAGCCTACAGGGATCCTGAGGTCACTGTAACAACACGAAAGAGCTCCGTGGACTAAAAATCAACTCGAGATGAGAGGTTAGTCCCTGGCTTCGACTCCAGAGGAATACCACCTCACCAGAAGTACCTCAAGAGGAGGCTTCTCTCAGGTCTAGGAATGAGAGAGGGACCCTGAGTTTGCGGCCTCAAGTGGAATGGACACCGCGATGCCCTGACTCAAAATAAGGCCAGATATCTCTGAAGTGACTTGAATGCCGGCTCGTCTTGCATCTCCCAAGATGAAAGGATGTTTGAATCCCTTGTGGAGACCACAGAGAAAGACCTAGTTCCCCACCTCATCGCGACCAGAGGTCTCAAATTCTTTGAAAACTCCAGAGGTACGCGGAGATCAGTGCCTCCAAAGGAGACGATGCCTGACTCCTCGTGAAACTTGATAGGAGTCCCAGGATTCCTGTGGCACGTGGAAAGGGCCCCTTGGTCTCCCGCCTCAGCTGCAGAGGCGTCCCAATTGCCCTGCCAAGCCTCGAGGAGAATCCCGAGTTGTCCCTCGCAACTAGGCAGGAGTCCTGACGTCGCTGAACAAACACGTGTGTGGAAGGGCCATCCCAGTCGTTACTCGAGAATATAACTCAGGTTCCCACCGCAACTCGGGAAAAACCATGAGACTTCCCCCTCGCCGCGAGATCAGGCCCGATTCCCCTGCACTGCGTGCAGAGCAATTCCGTGTTGCACATCACACATGAAAGGAGCCTTGATTTCCTTGATGGCACTCCAGAGAAACCCCAAGAACACTGTTTCAAGGCTAGAGGGATCCTGAGGTCACTGTAGCAACAAGAAAGATCTCCGTGGACAAAAAATCAACTCGAGATGAGAGGTTAGTCCCTGGCTTCGACTCCAGAGGAATACCACCTTACCACAAGCACCACAGGAGCAGGCTTCTCTCAGCTCTAGGTATGTGAGAGGGACCCTGATTTTGCAGCCTCAAGTGAAATGGACACCGCGATGCCCTGACGCGAAATAATGCCGGATATCCCTGCAGTGACTTGAATGCAGGCTCGTCTTGCATCTCCCAAGACGAAAGGATGTCTGAATCCCCTGTGGAGACCACAGAAAAAGACCTAGTTCCCCACCTCATCGCGACCGGAGGTCTCACATCCTTTAAAAACTCCAGAGGTACGCGGAGATCAGTGCCTCCAAAGGAGACGATGCCTGACTCCTCGTGAAACTTGATAGGAGTCCCAGGATTCCTGTGGCACGTGGAAAGGGACACTTGGTCTCCCGCCTCAGCTGGAGAGGCGTCCCAATTGCCCTGCCAATCCTCGAGGAGAATCCCGAGTTGTCCCTCGCAACTAGGCAGAAGTCCTGACGTCGCTGAAGAAACACGTGTGTGGAAGGGCCATCCCCGTCGTAACTCGAGAATATACCCCAGGTTCCCGCCGCAACTCGAGAAAAACCATGAGACTTCCCCCTCGCCGCGAGATGAGGCCCGATTCCCATGCACTGCGTGCAGAGCAATTCCGTGTTGCACATCACACATGAAAGGAGCCTTGATTTCCTTGATGGTACTCCAGAGAAACCCCAAGAACACTGTTTCAAGGCCAGAGGGATCCTGAGGTCACTGTAGCAACACAAAAGAGCTCCGTGGACAAAAAATCAACTCGAGATGAGAGGTTAGTCCCTAACTTCGACTCCAGAGGAAACCACCTTATCACAAGCACCTCAAGAGGAGGCTTCTCGCAGCTTTAGGTATGTGAGAGGGACGCTGAGTTTGCGGCCTCAAGTGGAATGGACACCGCGATGCCCTGACTCGAAATAAGGCCGGATATCCCTGCAGTGACTTGAATGCAGGCTCGTCTTGCATATCCCAAGACGAAAGGATGTCTGAATCCCCTGTGGAGACCACAGAGAAAGACCTAGTTCCCCACCTCATCGCGACCGGAGGCCTCACATCCTTTGAAAACTCCAGAGGTACGCGGAGATCAGTGCCTCCAAAGGAGACGATGCCTGACTCCTCGTGAAACTTGATAGGAGTCCCAGAATTCCTGTGGCACGTGGAAAGGGACGATGGGTCTCCCGCCTCAGCTGGAGAGGCGTCCCAATTTCCCTGCCAAGCCTCGAGGAGAATCCCGAGTTGTCCCTCGCAACTAGGCAGGAGTCCTGACGTCGCAGAACAAACACGTGGGTGGAAGGGCCATCCCCGTCGTACCTCGGGAATATGCCCCAGGTTCCCGCCGCAACTCGAGAAAAACCATGAGACTTCCCCCTCGCCGTGAGATGAGGCCTGATTCACCTGCACTGCATACAGAGTAATTCCGTGTTGCACATCACACATGAAAGGAGCCTTGATTTCCTTGATGGCACTCCAGAGAAAGCCCAAGAACACTCTTTCAAGCCTACAGGGATCCTGAGGTCACTGTAACAACACGAAAGAGCTCCGTGGACTAAAAATCAACTCGAGATGAGAGGTTAGTCCCTGGCTTCGACTCCAGATGAATACCACCTCACCAGAAGTACCTCAAGAGGAGGCTTCTCTCAGGTCTAGGAATGAGAGAGGGACCCTGAGTTTGCGGCCTCAAGTGGAATGGACACCGCGATGCCCTGACTCAAAATAAGGCCAGATATCTCTGAAGTGACTTGAATGCCGGCTCGTCTTGCATCTCCCAAGATGAAAGGATGTTTGAATCCCTTGTGGAGACCACAGAGAAAGACCTAGTTCCCCACCTCAACGCGACCAGAGGTCTCAAATTCTTTGAAAACTCCAGAGGTACGCGGAGATCAGTGCCTCCAAAGGAGACAATGCCTGACTCCTCGTGAAACTTGATAGGAGTCCCAGGATTCCTGTGGCACGTGGAAAGGGCCCCTTGGTCTCCCGCCTCAGCTGGAGAGGCGTCCCAATTGCCCTGCCAAGCCTCGAGGAGAATCCCGAGTTGTCCCTCGCAACTAGGCAGGAGTCCTGACGTCGCTGAACAAACACGTGGGTGGAAGGGCCATCCCAGTCGTAACTCGAGAATATACTCCAGGTTCCCACCGCAACTCGAGAAAAACCATGGGACTTCCCCCTCGCCGCGAGATGAGGCCCGATTCCCCTGCACTGCGTGCAGAGCAATTCCGTGTTGCACATCACACATGAAAGGAGCCTTGATTTCCTTGATGGCACTCCAGAGAAACCCCAAGAACACTGTTTCAAGGCTAGAGGGATCCTGATGTCACTGTAACAACACGAAAGTGCTCCGTGGACGAAAAATCAACTCGAGATGAGAGGTTAGTCCCTGGCTTCGACTCCAGAGGAATACCACCTTACCACAAGCACCTCAAGAGGAGGCTTCTCTCAGCTCTAGGTATGTGAGAGGGACCCTGAGTTTGCGGCCTCAAGTGGAATGCACACTGCGATGCCCTGACTCGATATAAGGCCGGATATCCCTGCAGTGACTTGAATGCAGGCTCGTCTTGCATCTCCCAAGACAAAAGGATGTCTGAATCCCCTGTGGAGACCACAGAAAAAGACCTAGTTCCCCACCTCATCGCGACCGGAGGCCTCACATCCTTTGAAAACTCCAGAGGTACACGGAGATCAGTGCCTCCAAAGCAGACGATGCCTGACTCCTCGTGAAACTTGATAGGAGTCCCAGGATTTCTGTGGCACGTGGAAAGGGCCTCTTGGTCTCCCGCCTCAGCTGGACAGGCGTCCCAATTGCCCTGCCAAGCCTCGAGGAGAATCCCGAGTTGTCCCTCGCAACTAGGCAGGAGTCCTGACGTCGCTGAACAAACACGTGTGTGGAAGGGCCATCCCCGTCGTAACTCGAGAATATACCCCAGGTTCCCGCCGCAACTCGAGAAAAACCATGAGACTTCCCCCTCGCCGCGAGATGAGGCCCGATTCCCATGCACTGCGTGCAGAGCAATTCCGTGTTGCACATCACACATGAAAGGAGCCTTGATTTCCTTGATGGTACTCCAGAGAAACCCCAAGAACACTGTTTCAAGGCCAGAGGGATCCTGAGGTCACTGTAGCAACACAAAAGAGCTCCGTGGACAAAAAATCAACTCGAGATGAGAGGTTAGTCCCTAACTTCGACTCCAGAGGAAACCACCTTATCACAAGCACCTCAAGAGGAGGCTTCTCGCAGCTTTAGGTATGTGAGAGGGACGCTGAGTTTGCGGCCTCAAGTGGAATGGACACCGCGATGCCCTGACTCGAAATAAGGCCGGATATCCCTGCAGTGACTTGAATGCAGGCTCGTCTTGCATATCCCAAGACGAAAGGATGTCTGAATCCCCTGTGGAGACCACAGAGAAAGACCTAGTTCCCCACCTCATCGCGACCGGAGGCCTCACATCCTTTGAAAACTCCAGAGGTACGCGGAGATCAGTGCCTCCAAAGGAGACGATGCCTGACTCCTCGTGAAACTTGATAGGAGTCCCAGAATTCCTGTGGCACGTGGAAAGGGACGATGGGTCTCCCGCCTCAGCTGGAGAGGCGTCCCAATTTCCCTGCCAAGCCTCGAGGAGAATCCCGAGTTGTCCCTCGCAACTAGGCAGGAGTCCTGACGTCGCAGAACAAACACGTGGGTGGAAGGGCCATCCCCGTCGTACCTCGGGAATATGCCCCAGGTTCCCGCCGCAACTCGAGAAAAACCATGAGACTTCCCCCTCGCCGTGAGATGAGGCCTGATTCACCTGCACTGCATACAGAGTAATTCCGTGTTGCACATCACACATGAAAGGAGCCTTGATTTCCTTGATGGCACTCCAGAGGAACCCCAAGAACACTCTTTCAAGCCTACAGGGATCCTGAGGTCACTGTAACAACACGAAAGAGCTCCGTGGACTAAAAATCAACTCGAGATGAGAGGTTAGTCCCGGGCTTCGACTCCAGATGAATACCACCTCACCAGAAGTACCTCAAGAGGAGGCTTCTCTCAGGTCTAGGAATGAGAGAGGGACCCTGAGTTTGCGGCCTCAAGTGGAATGGACACCGCGATGCCCTGACTCAAAATAAGGCCAGATATCTCTGAAGTGACTTGAATGCCGGCTCGTCTTGCATCTCCCAAGATGAAAGGATGTTTGAATCCCTTGTGGAGACCACAGAGAAAGACCTAGTTCCCCACCTCATCGCGATCAGAGGTCTCAAATTCTTTGAAAACTCCAGAGGTACGCGGAGATCAGTGCCTCCAAAGGAGACAATGCCTGACTCCTCGTGAAACTTGATAGGAGTCCCAGGATTCCTGTGGCACGTGGAAAGGGCCCCTTGGTCTCCCGCCTCAGCTGGATAGGCGTCCCAATTGCCCTGGCAAGCCTCGAGGAGAATCCCGAGCTGTCCCTCGCAACTAGGCAGGAGTCCTGACGTCGCTGAACAAACACGTGTGTGGAAGGGCCATCCCAGTCGTAACTCGAGAATATACTCCAGGTTCCCGCCGCAACTCGAGAAAAACCATGAGACTTCCCCCTCGCCGCAAAATGAGGCCCGATTCCCCTGCACTACGTGCAGAGCAATTCCGTGTTGCACATCACACATGAAAGGAGCCTTGATTTCCTTTATGGCACTCCAGAGAAACCCCAAGAACACTGTTTCAAGGCTAGAGGGATCCTGAGGTCCCTGCAGCAACAAGAAAGATCTCCGTGGACAAAAAATCAACTCGAGATGAGAGGTTAGTCCCTGGCTTCGACTCCAGAGGAATACCACCTTACCACAAGCACCACAGAAGCAGGCTTCTCCCAGCTCTAGGTATGTGAGAGGGACCCTGATTTTGCAGCCTCAAGTGGAATGGACACCGCGATGCCCTGACTCAATATAAGGCCGGATATTCCTGCAGTGACTTGAATGCAGGCTCGTCTTGCCTCTCCCAAGGGGAAAGGATGTCTGAATCCCCTGTGGAGATCACAGAGAAAGACCTAGTTGCCCACGTCATCGCGACCGGAGGCTTCAAATCCTTTGAAAACTCCAGAGGTACGCGGAGATCAGTGCCTCCAAAGGAGACGATGTCTGACTCCTCGTGAAAATTGATAGGAGTCCCAGGATTCCTGTGGCACGTGGAAAGGGACCCTTGGTCTCCTACCTCAGATGGAGAGGCGTCCCAATTGCCCTGCCAAGCCTCGAGGACAATCCCGAGTTGTCCCTCACAACTAGGCAGGAGTCCTGACGGGGATGAAGAAACACGTGGGTGGAAGGGCCATCCCCGTGGTAACTCGAGAATATACCCCAGGTTCCCACCGCAACTCGAGAAAAACCATGAGACTTCCCCCTCGCCGCGAGATGAGGCCCGATTCCCATGCACTGCGTGCAGAGCAATTCCGTGTTGCACATCACACATGAAAGGAGCCTTGATTTCCTTGATGGCACTCCAGAGAAACCCCAAGAACACTGTTTCAAGGCTAGAGGCATCCTGAGGTCACTGTAGCAACACGAAAGAGCTCCGTGGACCAAAAATCAACTCGAGATGGAGGTTAGTCCCTGGCTTTGACTCCAGAGGAATACCACCTCACCACAAGGAACTCAAGAGGAGGCTTCTCTCAGCTCTAGGTATGTGAGAGGGACCCTGAGTTTGCGGCCTCAAGTGGAATGGACACCGTGATGCCCTGACTCGAAATAAGGCCGGATATCCCTGCAGTGACTTGAATACAGCTCGTCTTGCATCTCCCAAGAGGAAAGGATGTCTGAATCCCCTATGGAGACCACAAAGGAAGACCTAGTTCCCCACCTCATCGCGACCGGAGACCTCACATCCTTTGAAAACTCCAGAGGTACGCGGAGATCATTGCTTCCAAAGGAGACGATGCCTGACTCCTCGTGAAACTTGATAGGAGTCCCAGGATTCCTGTGGCACGTGGAAAGGGACACTTGGTCTCCCGCCTCAGCTGGAGAGGCGTCCCAATTGCCCTGCCAAGCCTCGAGGAGAATCCCGAGTTGTCCCTCACAACTAGGCAGGAGTCCTGACGTGGCTGAACAAACACGTCGGTGCAAGGTCCATCCCCGCCGAAACTCGAGAATATACCCCAGGTTCCCGCCGCAACTCCAGAAAAACCATGAGACTTCCCCCTCGCCGCGAGATGAGGCCCGATTCCCCTGCACTGCGTGCAGAGCAATTCCGTGTTGCACATCACACATGAAAGGAGCCTTGATTTCCTTGATGGCACTCCAGAGAAATCCCAAGAACACTGCTTCAAGGCTAGAGGGATCCTGAGGTCACTGTAAAAACACGAAAGAGCTCCGTGGGCCAAAAATCAACTCGAGATGAGAGATTAGTCCCTGGCTTCGACTCCAGAGGAATACCAACTTACCACAAGCACCTCAAGAGGAGGCTTCTCTCAGCTCTAGGTATGTGACAGGGACCCTGAGTTTGCGGCCTCAAGTGGAATGGACACAGCGATGCCCTGACTCGAAATAAGGCCGGATATCCCTGCAGTGACTTGAATGCAGGCTCGTCTTGCATCTCCCAAGACGAAAGGATGTCTGAATCCCCTGTGGAGACCATGGAGAAAGACCTAGTTCCCCACCTCATCGCTACCGGAGGCCTCACATTCTTTGAAAACTCCAGAGGTACGCGGAGATCAGTGCCTCCAAAGGAGACGATGCCTGACTCCTCGTGAAACTTGATAGGAGTCCCATGATTCCTGTGGCATGTGGAAAGGGATACTTGGTCTCCCCCCTCAGCTGGAGAGGCATCCCAATTGCCCTGCCAAGCCTCAAGGAGAATCCCGACTTGTTCCTAGCAACTAGGCAGGAGTCCTGACATCGCTGAACAAACACGTGTGTGGGAGGGCCATCCCCGTCGTAACTCGAGAATATACCCCAGGTTCCCGCCGCAACTCCAGAAAAACCATGAGACTTCCCCCTGGCCGGGAGATGAGGCTCGATTCCCCTACACTGCGTGCAGAGCAATTCCGTGTTGCACATCACACATGAAATGAGCCTTGATTTCCTTGATGGCACTCCAGAGAAACCCCAAGAAAACTGTTTCAAGGCTAGAGGGATCCTGAGGTCACTGTAGCAACACGAAAGAGCTCCGTGGACGAAAAATCAACTCAAGATGAGAGGTTAGTCCCTGGCTTCGACTCCAGAGGAATACCACCTTACCACAAGCACCTCAAGAGGAGGCTTCTCTCAGCTCTAGGTATGTGAGAGGGACCCTGAGTTTGCGGCCTCAAGTGGAATGGACACCGCGAGGCCTTTACTCGAAATAAGGCCGGATATCCCTGCAGTGACTTGAATGCCGGCTCGTCTTGCATCTCCCAAGACGAAAGGATGTCTGAATCCCCAGTGGAGATGACAGAGAAAGACCTAGTTCCCCACCTCATCTCGACCGGAGGCCTCACATCCTTTGAAAACTCCAGAGGTACGCGGAGATCAGTTCCTCCAAAGGAGACGATGCCTGACTCCTCGTGAAACTTGATAGGAGTCCCAGGATTCCTGTGGCACGTGGAAAGGGACACTTGGTCTCCGCCCTCAGCTGGAGAGGCATCCCAATTGCCCAGCCAAACCTCAAGGAGAATTCCGAGTTGGCCCTTGCAACTAGGCTGGAGTCCTGACGTCGCTGAACAAACACGTTTGTGGAAGGGCCATCCCCGTCGTAACTCGAGAATATACCCCAGGTTCCCGCCGCAACTCGAGAAAAACCATGAGATTTCCCCCTCGCCACGAGATGAGGCCCGATTCCCCTGCACTGCGTGCAGAGCAATTCCGTGTTGCACATCAAACATGAAATGAGCCTTGATTTCCTTGATGGCACTCCAGAGAAACCCCAAGAACACTGTTTCAAGGCTAGAGGGATCCTGAGGTCACTGTAGCAACAAGAAAGATCTCCGTGGACAAAAAATCAACTCGAGATGAGAGGTTAGTCCCTGGCTTCGACTCCAGAGGAATACCACCTTACCACAAGCACCTCAAGAGGAGGCTTCTCTCAGCTCTAGGTATGTGACAGGGACCCTGAGTTTTCGGCCTCAAGTGGAATGGACACCGCGATGCCCTGACTCGAAATAAGGCCGGATATCACTGCAGTGAGTTGAATGCAGGCTCGTCTTGCATCTCCCAAGACGAAAGGATGTCTGAATCCCCTGTGGAGACCACAGAAAAAGACCTAATTCCCCACCTCATCGCGACCAGAGGCCTCACATCCTTTGAAAACTCCAGAGGTACGCGGAGATCAGTGCCTCAAAAGGAGACGATGCCTGACTCCTCCTGAAACTTGATAGGAGTCCCAGGATTCCTGTGGCACGTGGAAAGGGACACTTGGTCTCCCGCCTCAGCTGGAGAGGCGTCCCAATTGCCCTGCCAAGCCTCGAGGAGAATCCCGAGTTGTCCCTCGCAGCTAGGCAGGAGTCCTGACGTCGCTGAACAAACACGTGTGTGGAAGGGCCATCCCCGTCGTAACTCGAGAATATACCCCAGGTTCCCGCCACAACTCGAGAAAAACCATGAGACTTCCCCCTCGCCCCGAGATGAGGCCCGATGCCCGTGCACTGCGTGCAGAGCAATTCCGTGTTGCACATCACACATGAAAGGAGCCTTGATTTCCTTGATGGCACTCCAGAGAAACCCCAAGAACACTGTTTCAAGGCTAGAGGCATCCTGAGGTCACTGTAAGAACACGAAAGAGCTCCGTGGACGAAAAATCAACTGGAGACGAGAGATTAGTCCCTGGCTTCGACTCCAGAGGAATACCACCTTACCACAAGCACCTCAAGAGGAGGCTTCTCTCAGCTCTAGTTATGTGACAGGGACCCTAAAGTTGTGGCCTTAAGTGGAATGGACACGGCGATGCCTTGACTCGAAATAAGGCCGGATATCCCTGTAGTGACTTGAATGCAGGCTCGTCTTGAATCTCCCAAGACGAAAGGATGTCTGAATCCCCTGTGGAGACCACAGAGAAAGACCCAGTTCCCTACCTCATCGCGACCGGAGGCCTCACATCCTTTGAAAACTCCAGAGGTACGCCGAGATCAGTGCCTCCAAAGGAGACGATGCCTGACTCCTCGTGAAACTTGATAGGAGTCCCAGGATTCCTGTGGCACGTGGAAAGGGACACTTGGTCTCCCCCCTCAGCTGGAGAGGCGTCCCAATTGCCCAGCCAAGCCTCAAGGAGAATCCCGAGTTGTCCCTTGCAACTAGGCACTGTCCTGACGTCGCTGAACAAACACGTGTGTGGAAGAGGCATCCCCGTCATAACTCGAGAATATACCCCAGGTTCCCGTCGCAACTCGAGAAAAACCATGAGACTTCCCCCTCGCCGCAAAATGAGGCCCGATTCCCCTGCACTGAGTGCAGAGCAATTCCGTGTTGCACATCACACATGAAAGGAGCCTTGATTTCCTTGATGGCACTCCAGAGAAACCCCAAGAACACTGTTTCAAGGCTAGAGGGATCCTGAGGTCACTGTAGCAACAAGAAAGATCTCCGTGGACAAATAATCAACTCGAGATGAGAGGTTAGTCCCTGACTCCGACTCCAGAGGAATACCACCTTACCACAAGCAACACAGGAGCAGGCTTCTCTCAGCTCTAGGTATGTGAGTGGGACCCTGAGTTAGCAGCCTCAAGTGGAATGGACACCGCAATGCCCTGACTCGAAATAAGGCCGGACATCCCTGCAGTGACTTGAATGCAGGCTCGTCTTGCATATACCTAGACGAAAGGATGTCTGAATCCCCTGTGCAGACCACAGAGAAAGACCTAGTTCCCCACCTCATCGCGACCGGAGGCCTCACATCCTTTGACAACGCCAGATGAACACGGAGATCTGTGCCTCCAAAGCAGACGATGCCTGACTCCTCGTCAAACTTGATAGGAGTCCCAGGATTCCTGTGGCACGTGGAAAGGGACCCTGGGTCTCCCGCCTCAGCTGGAGAGGCATCCCAATTGCCTGCCAAGCCTCGAGGAGAATCGCGAGTTGTCCCTCGCAACTAGGCAGAAGTCCTGACATGGCTGAAGAAACACGTGGGTGGAAGGGCCATCCCCGTCGAAACTCGAGAATATACCCCAGGTTCCCGCCGCAACTCGAGAAAAACCATGAGACTTCCCCCTCGCCGCGAGATGAGGCCCGATTCCCCTACACTGCGAGCAGAGCAATTCCGGGTTGCACATCACACATGAAAGGAGCCTTGATTTCCTTGATGGCACTCCAGAGAAACCCCAAGAACACTGTTTCAAGGCTTGATGGATCCTGAGGTCACTGTAGAAACAAGAAAGAGCTCCGTGTACCAAAAATCAACTCGAGATGAGAGGTTGTCCCAGGCTCGACTCCAGAGGAATACCACCTTACCACAATCACCACAGGAGCAGGCTTCTCTCAGCCCTAGGTATGGGAGAGGGACCCTGAGTTTGCGGCCTCAAGTAGAATGGACACCGCGATGCCCTGAGTCGAAATAAGGCCAGATATCTCTGCAGTGACTTGAATGCCAGCGCGTCTTGCATCTCCGAAGATGAAAGGATGTCTGAATCCCCTGTGGAGACCACAGAGAAAGACCTAGTTCCCCACCTCATCGCGACCGGAGGCCTCAAATCCTTTGAAAACTCCAGAGGTACATGGAGATCAGTGCCTCCAAAATGGACGATGCCTGACTCCTCGTGAAACTTGATAGGAGTCTCAGGATTCCTGTGGCACGTGGAAAGGGACACTTGGTCTCCCGCCTCAGCTGGAGAGGCGTCCCAATTGCCCTGCCAAGCCTCGAGGACAATCCCGAGTTGTCCCTCGCAACTAGAAAGGAGTCCTGACGTCGCTGAACAAACACGTGTGTGGAAGGGCCATACCCGTCGTAACTCGAAAATATACCCCAGGTTCCCACCGCAACTCGAGAAAAACCATGAGACTTCCCCCTCGCCGGAAAATGAGGCCCGATACCCTGCACTGCGTGCAGAGCAATTCCGTGTTGCACATCACACATGAAAGGAGCCTTGATTTCCTTGATGGCACTCCAGAGAAACCCCAAGAATACTGTTTCAGGGCTCGAGGGATCCTGAGGTCACTGTAGCAACACGAAAGAGCTCCGTGGACAAAGAATCAACTCGAGATGAGAGGTTAGTCCCGGGCTTCGACTCCAGAGGAATACCACCTTACCACAAGCACCTCAAGAGGAGGCTTCTCTCAGCTCTAGGTATGTGAGAGGGACCCTGAGTTTGCGGCCTCAAGTGGAATGGACACCGCGATGCCCTGACTCGAAATAAGGCCGGATATCCCGGCAGTGACTTGAATGCAGGCTCGTCTTGCATTTCCCAAGATGAAAGGATGTCTGAATCCCCTGTGGAGACCTCAGAGAAAGATCTAGTTCCCCACGTCATCGCGACCGGAGGCCTCACATCCTTTGAAAACTCCAGAGGGACACGGAGATCAGTGCTTCGAAAGGAGACGATGCCTGACTCCACCTGAAACTTGATAGGAGTCCCAGGATTACTGTGGCACGTGGAAACTGACACCTGGTCTCCCGCCTCAGCTGGAGAGTCGTCCCAATTGCCCTGGAAAGCCTCGAGGAGAATCCCGAGTTGTCCCTCGCAACTAGGCAGGAGTCCTGACGTCGCTGAACAAACACGTGTGTGGAAGGGCCATCCCTGTCGTAACTTGAGAATATACCCCAGGTTCCCGCCGCAACTCGAGAGAAACCATGAGACTTCCCCCTCGCCACGAGATGAGGCCCGATTCCCCTGCACTGCGAGCAGAGCAATTCCGTGTTGCACATCACACATGAAAGGAGCCTTGATTTCCTTGATGGCACTCCAGAGAAACCCCAAGAACATTGTTTCAAGGCTAGAGGGATCCTGAGGTCACTGTAGCAACACGAAAGAGCTCCATGGCCCAAAAATCAACTCGAGATGAGAGGTTAGTCCCTGGCTTCGACTCCAGAGGAATACCACCTTACCACAAGCAACACAGGAGCAGGCTTCTCTCAGCTCTAGGTATGTGAGTGGGACCCTGAGTTAGCAGCCTCAAGTGGAATGGACACCGCAATGCCCTGACTCGAAATAAGGCCGGACATCCCTGCAGTGACTTGAATGCAGGCTCGTCTTGCATATACCTAGACGAAAGGATGTCTGAATCCCCTGTGCAGACCACAGAGAAAGACCTAGTTCCCCAACTCATCGCGACCGGAGGCCTCACATCCTTTGACAACGCCAGAGGTACACGGAGATCAGTGCCTCCAAAGCAGACGATGCCTGACTCCTCGTGAAACTTGATAGGAGTCCCAGGATTCCTGTGGCATGTGGAAAGGGACCCTTGGTCTCCCGCCTCACCTGGAGAGGCGTCCCAATTGCCCTGCCAAGCCTCGAGGAGAATCCCGAGTTGTCCCTCGCAACTAGGCATGAGTCCTGACTTGGCTGAACAAACACGTGTGTGGAAGGGCCATCCCCGTCGTAACTCGAGAATATACCCCAGGTTCCCGCCGCAACTCAAGAAAAACCATGAGACTTCCCCCTCGCCGCGAGATGAGGCCCGATTCCCCTGCACTGCGTGCAGAGCAATTCCGTGTTGCACATCACACATGAAAGGAGCCTTGATTTCCTTGATGGCACTCCAGAGAAACCCCAAGAACACTGTTTCAAGGCCAGAGGGATCCTGAGGTCCCTGTAGCAACACGAAAGAGCTCCATGGACCAAAAATCAACTCGAGATTAGAGGTTAGTCCCTAACTTCGACTCCAGAGGAAACCACCTTATCACAAGCACCTCAAGAGGAGGCTTCTCTCAGCTTTAGGTATGTGAGAGGGACCCTGAGTTTGCGGCCTCAAGTGGAATGGACACCGCGATGCCCTGACTCGAAATAAGGCCGGATATCCCTGCAGTGACTTGAATGCAGGCTCGTCTTTCATCTCCCAAGATGAAAGGATGTCGGAATTCCCTGTGGAGACCACAGAGAAAGACCTAGTTCCCCACCTCATCGCGACCGGAGGCCTCACATCCTTTGACAACTCCAGAGGTACGCAGAGATCAGTGCCTCCAAAGTAGACGATGCCTGACTCCTCGTGAAACTTGATAGGAGTCCCAGGATTCCTGTGGCACGTGGAAAGGGACCCTTGGTCTCCCGCCTCAGCTGGAGAGGCATCCCAATTGGCCTGCCATGCCTCGAGGAGAATCCCGAGTTGTCCCTCGCAACTAGGCAGAAGTCCTGACCTCGCTAAACAAACACGTGTGTGGAAGGGCCATACCCGTCGTAACTCGAAAATATACCCCAGGTTCCCACCGCAACTCGAGAAAAATCATGAGACTTCCCCCTCGCCGGAAAATGAGGCCCGATACCCTGCACTGCGTGCAGAGCAATTCCGTGTTGCACATCACACATGAAAGGAGCCTTGATTTCCTTGATGGCACTCCAGAGAAACCCCAAGAATACTGTTTCAGGGCTCGAGGGATCCTGAGGTCACTGTAGCAACACGAAAGAGCTCCGTGGACCAAGAATCAACTCGAGATGAGAGGTTAGTCCCGGGCTTCGACTCCAGAGGAATACCACCTTACCACAAGCACCTCAAGAGGAGGCTTCTCTCAGCTCTAGGTATGTGAGAGAGACCCTGAGTTTGCGGCCTCAAGTGGAATGGATACCGCGATGCCCTGACTCGAAATAAGGCCGGATATCCCGGCAGTGACTTGAATGCAGGCTCGTCTTGCATTTCCCAAGATGAAAGGATGTCTGAATCCCTGGTGGTGACCTCAGAGAAAGATCTAGTTCCCCACCTCATCGCGACCGGAGGCCTCACATCCTTTGAAAACTCCAGAGGTACGCGGAGATCAGTGCCTCCAAATGAGATGATGCCTGACTCCTCGTGAAACTTGATAGGAGTCCCAGGATTCCTGTGGCACGTGGAAAGGGACGATGGGTCTCCCGCCTCAGCTGGAGAGGCGTCCCAATTGCCCTGCCAAGCCTCGAGGAGAATCCCGAGTTGTCCCTCGCAACTAGGCAGGAGTCCTGACGTCGCTGAACAAACACGTGGCTGGAAGGGCCATCCCCGTCGTAACTCGAGAATATACCCCAGGGTCCCGCCGCAACGTGAGAAAAACCATGAGACTTCCCCCTCGCCGCGAGATGAGGCTCGATTCTCCTGCACTGCGAGCAGAGCAATTCCGTGTTGCACATCACACATGAAAGGAGCCTTGATTTCCTTGATGGCACTCCAGAGAAACCCCAAGAACACTGTTTCAAGGCTAGAGGGATCCTGAGGTCACTGTAGCAACACGAAAGAGCTCCGTGGCACAAAAATCAACTCGAGATGAGAGGTTAGTCCCGGGCTTCGACTCCAGAGGAATACCACCTTACCACAAGCACCTCAAGAGGAGGCTTCTCTCAGCTTTAGGTATGTGAGAGGGAACCTGAATTTGCGGCCTCAAGTGGAATGGACACCGCGATGCCCTGACTCGAAATAAGGCCGGATATCCCTGCAGTGACTTGAATGCAGGCTCGTCTTGTATCTCCCAAGACGAAAGGATGTCTGAATCCCCTGTGGAGACCACAGAGAAAGACCTAGTTCCCCACCTCATCGCGACCGGAGGCCTCACATCTTTTGAAAACTCCAGAGGTACGCGGAGATCAGTGCCTCCAAAGGAGACGATGCCTGACTCCTCGTGAAACTTGATAGGAGTCCCAGGATTCCTGTGGCACGTGGAAAGGGACTCTTGGTCTCCCGCCTCAGCTGTAGAGGCGTCCCAATTGCCCTGCCAAGCCTCGAGGAGAATCTCGAGTTGTCCCTCGCAACTAGGCGGAAGTCCTGACGTCACTGAACAAACACGTGTGTGGAAGGGCCATCCCTGTCGTAACTCGAGAATATATCCCAGGTTCTCGCCGCAACTCGAGAAAAACCATGAGACTTCCCCCTCGCCGCGAGATGAGGCCCGATTCCCCTGCACTGCGTGCAGAGCAATTCCGTGTTGCACATCACACAGTAAAGGAGTCTTGATTTCCTTGATGGCACTCCAGAGAAAACCCAAGATCACTGTTTCAAGGCTAGAGGGATCCTGAGGTCACTGTAGCAACACGAAAGAGCTCCGTGGACCAAAATTCAACTCGAGATGAGATGTTAGTCCCAGGCTTCGACTCCAGAGGACTACCACCTTACCACAAGCAGGTCAAGAGGAGGCTTCTCTCAGGCCTAGGTATGTGACAGGGACCCTGAGTTTGCAGCCTCAAGTGGAATGGACACCGCGATGCCCTGACTCGATATAAGGCCGGATATCCCTGCAGTGACTTGAATGCAGGCTCGTCTTGCATCTCCCAAGACGAAACGTTGTCTGAATCCCCTGTGGAGAGCACAGAGAAAGACCTAGTTCCCCATCTCATCGCGACCAGAGGCCTCATATCCTTTGAAAACTCCAGAGGGACACGGAGATCAGTGCTTCGAAAGGAGACGATGCCTGACTCCACCTGAAACTTGATAGGAGTCCCAGGATTACTGTGGCACGTGGAAACTGACACCTGGTCTCCCGCCTCAGCTGGAGAGTCGTCCCAATTGCCCTGGAAAGCCTCGAGGAGAATCCCGAGTTGTCCCTCGCAACTAGGCAGGAGTCCTGACGTCGCTGAACAAACACGTGTGTGGAAGGGCCATCCCCGCCGTAACTCGAAAATATACCCCAGGTTCCCACCGCAACTCGAGAAAAACCATGAGACTTCCCCCTCGCCGGAAAATGAGGCCCGATACCCTGCACTGCGTGCAGAGCAATTCCGTGTTGCACATCACACATGAAAGGAGCCTTGATTTCCTTGATGGCACTCCAGAGAAACCCCAAGAATACTGTTTCAGGGCTCGAGGGATCCTGAGGTCACTGTAGCAACACGAAAGAGCTCCGTGGACCAAGAATCAACTCGAGATGAGAGGTAAGTCCCGGGCTTCGACTCCAGAGGAATACCACCTTACCACAAGCACCTCAAGAGGAGGCTTCTCTCAGCTCTAGGTATGTGAGAGAGACCCTGAGTTTGCGGCCTCAAGTGGAATGGACACCGCGATGCCCTGACTCGAAATAAGGCCGGATATCCCTGCAGTGACTTGAATGCAGGTTCGTCTTACATCTTCCAAGACGAAAGGATGTCTGAATTCCCTGTGGAGACCACAGAGAAAGACCTAGTTCCCCACCTCATCACGACCGGAGGCCTCACATCCTTTGAAAACTCCAGATGTACACGGAGATCAGTGCCTCCAAAGGAGACGATGCCTGACTCCTCGTGAAACTTGATAGGAGTCCCAGGATTCCTGTGGCACGTGGAAAGGGACCCTGGGTCTCCCGCCTCAGCTGGAGAGGCATCCCAATTGCCTGCCAAGCCTCGAGGAGAATCGCGAGTTGTCCCTCGCAACTAGGCAGAAGTCCTGACATGGCTGAAGAAACACGTGGGTGGAAGGGCCATCCCCGTCGTAACTCGAGAATATACCCCAGGTTCCCGCCGCAACTCGAGAAAAACCATGAGACTTCCCCCTCGCCGCGAGATGAGGCCCGATTCCCCTACACTGCGAGCAGAGCAATTCCGGGTTGCACATCACACATGAAAGGAGCCTTGATTTCCTTGATGGCACTCCAGAGAAACCCCAAGAACACTGTTTCAAGGCTTGATGGATCCTGAGGTCACTGTAGAAACAAGAAAGAGCTCCGTGTACCAAAAATCAACTCGAGATGAGAGGTTGTCCCAGGCTCGACTCCAGAGGAATACCACCTTACCACAATCACCACAGGAGCAGGCTTCTCTCAGCCCTAGGTATGGGAGAGGGACCCTGAGTTTGCGGCCTCAAGTAGAATGGACACCGCGATGCCCTGAGTGGAAATAAGGCCAGATATCTCTGCAGTGACTTGAATGCCAGCGCGTCTTGCATCTCCCAAGATGAAAGGATGTCTGAATCCCCTGTGGAGACCACAGAGAAAGACCTAGTTCCCCACCTCATCGCGACCGGAGGCCTCAAATCCTTTGAAAACTCCAGAGGTACATGGAGATCAGTGCCTCCAAAATGGACGATGCCTGACTCCTCGTGAAACTTGATAGGAGTCTCAGGATTCCTGTGGCACGTGGAAAGGGACACTTGGTCTCCCGCCTCAGCTGGAGAGGCGTCCCAATTGCCCTGCCAAGCCTCGAGGACAATCCCGAGTTGTCCCTCGCAACTAGAAAGGAGTCCTGACGTCGCTGAACAAACACGTGTGTGGAAGGGCCATACCCGTCGTAACTCGAAAATATTCCCCAGGTTCCCACCGCAACTCGAGAAAAACCATGAGACTTCCCCCTCGCCGGAAAATGAGGCCCGATACCCTGCACTGCGTGCAGAGCAATTCCGTGTTGCACATCACACATGAAAGGAGCCTTGATTTCCTTGATGGCACTCCAGAGAAACCCCAAGAATACTGTTTCAGGGCTCGAGGGATCCTGAGGTCACTGTAGCAACACGAAAGAGCTCCGTGGACCAAGAATCAACTCGAGATGAGAGGTTAGTCCCGGGCTTCGACTCCAGAGGAATACCACCTTACCACAAGCACCTCAAGAGGAGGCTTCTCTCAGCTCTAGGTATGTGAGAGAGACCCTGAGTTTGCGGCCTCAAGTGGAATGGACACCGCGATGCCCTGACTCGAAATAAGGCCGGATATCCCGGCAGTGACTTGAATGCAGGCTCGTCTTGCATTTCCCAAGATGAAAGGATGTCTGAATCCCCTGTGGAGACCTCAGAGAAAGATCTAGTTCCCCACCTCATCGCGACCGGAGGCCTCACATCCTTTGAAAACTCCAGAGGTACGCGGAGATCAGTGCCTCCAAATGAGATGATGCCTGACTCCTCGTGAAACTTGATAGGAGTCCCAGGATTCCTGTGGCACGTGGAAAGGGACCCTTGGTCTCCCGCCTCAGCTGGAGAGGCGTCCCAATTGCCCTGCCAAGCCTCGAGGAGAATCGCGAGTTGTCCCTCGCAACTAGGCAGGAGTCCTGACGTCGCTGAACAAACACGTGGCTGGAAGGGCCATCCCCGTCGTAACTCGGGAATATACCCCAGGGTCCCGCCGCAACTTGAGAAAAACCATGAGACTTCCCCCTCGCCGCGAGATGAGGCTCGATTCTCCTGCACTGCGAGCAGAGCAATTCCGTGTTGCACATCACACATGAAAGGAGCCTTGATTTCCTTGATGGCACTCCAGAGAAACCCCAAGAACACTGTTTCAAGGCTAGAGGGATCCTGAGGTCACTGTAGCAACACGAAAGAGCTCCGTGGCACAAAAATCAACTCGAGATGAGAGGTTAGTCCCGGGATTCGACTCCAGAGGAATACCACCTTACCACAAGCACCTCAAGAGGAGGCTTCTCTCAGCTTTAGGTATGTGAGAGGGAACCTGAATTTGCGGCCTCAAGTGGAATGGACACCGCGATGCCCTGACTCGAAATAAGGCCGGATATCCCTGCAGTGACTTGAATGCAGGCTCGTCTTGCATCTCCCAAGACGAAAGGATGTCTGAATCCCCTGTGGAGACCACAGAGAAACACCTAGTTCCCCACCTCATCGCGACCGGAGGCCTCACATCCTTTGAAAACTCCAGAGGTACGCGGAGATCAGTGCCTCCAAAGGAGACGATGCCTGACTCCTCGTCAAACTTGATAGGAGTCCCAGGATTCCTGTGGCACGTGGAAAGGGACCCTTGGTCTCCCGCCTCAGCTGGAGAGGCATCCCACTTGCCCTGCCCAGCCTCGAGGAGAATTCCGAGTTGCCCCTCGCAACTAGGCAGGAGTCCTGACGTCGCTGAACAAACACGTGGGTGGAAGAGCCATCCCCGTCATAACTCGAGAATATACCCCAGGTTCCCACCGGAACTCGAGAAAAACCATGAGACTTCCCCCTCGCCGCAAGATGAGGCCCGATATCCTGCACTGCGTGCAGAGCAATTCCGTGTTGCACATCACACATGAAAGGAGCCTTGATTTCCTTGATGGCACTCCAGAGAAACCCCAAGAACACTGTTTCAAGGCTAGAGGGAACCTGAGGTCACTGTAGCAAAACGAAAGAGCTCCGTGGACCAAAAATCAACTCAAGATGAGAGGTTAGTCCCTGTCTTCGACTCCACAGGAATACCATCTTACCACAAGGACCTCAAGAGGAGGCTTCTCTCAGCTCTAGGTATGTGAGAGGGACCCTGAGTTTGTGGCCTCAAGTGGAATGGACACGGCGATGCCCTGACTCGAAATAAGGCCGGATATCCCTGCAGTGACTTGAATGTAGGCTCGTCTTGCATCTCACAAGACGAAAGGATGTCTGAATCCCCTGTGGAGACCACAGAGAAAGAACTAGTTCCCCACCTCATCGCGACCGGAGGCCTCACATTCTTTGAAAACTCCAGAGGTACGCGGAGATCAGTGCCTCCAAAGGAGACAATGCCTGACTCCTCGTGAAACTTGATAGGAGTCCCAGGATTCCTGTGGCACGTGGAAAGGGACTCTTGGTCTCCCGCCTCAGCTGTAGAGGCGTCCCAATTGCCCTGCCAAGCCTCGAGGAGAATCTCGAGTTGTCCCTCGCAACTAGGCAGAAGTCCTGACGTCACTGAACAAACACGTGTGTGGAAGGGCCATCCCTGTCGTAACTCGAGAATATATCCCAGGTTCTCGCCGCAAGTCGAGAAAAACCATGAGACTTCCCCCTCGCCGCGAGATGAGGCCCGATTCCCCTGCACTGCGTGCAGAGCAATTCCGTGTTGCACATCACACAGTAAAGGAGTCTTGATTTCCTTGATGGCACTCCAGAGAAAACCCAAGATCACTGTTTCAAGGCTAGAGGGATCCTGAGGTCACTGTAGCAACACGAAAGAGCTCCGTGGACCAAAATTCAACTCGAGATGAGATGTTAGTCCCAGGCTTCGACTCCAGAGGACTACCACCTTACCACAAGCAGGTCAAGAGGAGGCTTCTCTCAGGCCTAGGTATGTGACAGGGACCCTGAGTTTGCAGTCTCAAGTGGAATGGACACCGCGATGCCCTGACTCGATATAAGGCCGGATATCCCTGCAGTGACTTGAATGCAGGCTCGTCTTGCATCTCCCAAGACGAAACGTTGTCTGAATCCCCTGTGGAGAGCACAGAGAAAGACCTAGTTCCCCATCTCATCGCGACCAGAGGCCTCATATCCTTTGAAAACTCCAGAGGGACACGGAGATCAGTGCTTCGAAAGGAGACGATGCCTGACTCCACCTGAAACTTGATAGGAGTCCCAGGATTACTGTGGCAGGTGGAAACTGACACCTGGTCTCCCGCCTCAGCTGGAGAGTCGTCCCAATTGCCCTGGAAAGCCTCGAGGAGAATCCCGAGTTGTCCCTCGCAACTAGGCAGGAGTCCTGACGTCGCTGAACAAACACGTGTGTGGAAGGGCCATCCCTGCCGTAACTTGAGAATATACCCCAGGTTCCCGCCGCAACTCGAGAGAAACCATGAGACTTCCCCCTCGCCACGAGATGAGGCCCGATTCCCCTGCACTGCGAGCAGAGCAATTCCGTGTTGCACATCACACATGAAAGGAGCCTTGATTTCCTTGATGGCACTCCAGAGAATCCCCAAGAACACTGTTTCAAGGCTAGAGGGATCCTGAGGTCACTGTAGCAACACGAAAGAGCTCCGTGGCACAAAAATCAACTCGAGATGAGAGGTTAGTCCCTGGCTTCGACTCCAGAGGAATACCACCTTACCACAAGCACCTCAAGAGGAGGCTTCTCTCAGCTCTAGGTATGTGAGAGGGACCCTGATTTTGCGGCCTCAAGTGGAATGGACACCACGATGCCCTGACTCGAAATAAGGACAGATATCCCTGCAGTGACTTGAATGCAGGCTCCTCTTGCATTTCCCAAGACGAAAGGATGACTGAATCCCCTGTGGAGACCTCAGAGAAAGACCTAGTTCCCCACCTCATCGCGCTCAGAGGCCTCACATCCTTTGAAAACTCCAGAGGTACGCGGAGATCAGTGCCTCCAAAGGAGACGATGCCTGACTCCTCGTGAAACTTGATAGGAGTCCCAGGATTCCTGTGGCATGTGGAAAGGGACCCTTGGTCTCCTGCCTCAGCTGGAGAGGCGTCCCAATTGCCCTGGCAAGCCTCGAGGAGAATCCCGAGTTGTCCCTCGCAACTAGGCAGGAATCCTGACATCGCTGAACAAACACGTGGCTGGAAGGGCCATCCCCGTCGTAACTCGAGAATATACCCCAGGTTCCCGCCGCAACTCGAGAAAAAGCATGAGACTTCCCCCTCGCGGCGAGATGAGGCTCGATTCTCCTGCCCTGCATGCAGAGCAATTTCGTGTTGCACATCAAACATGAAAGGAGCCTTGATTTCCTTGATGGCACTCCAGAGAAACCCCAAGAACACTGTTTCAAGGCTAGAAGTATCCTGAAGTCACTGTAGCAACACGAAAGAACCCCGTGGACCAAAAATCCACTCGAGATGAGAGGTTAGTCCCTGGCTTCGACTCCAGAGTAATACCACCTTACCACCATCACCTCAAAAGGAGGCTTCTCTCAGCTCTAGGTATGTGAGAGGGACCCTGAGTTTGCGGCCTCAAATGGAATGGACACTGCGATGCCCTGACGCGAAATAAGGCCGGATATCCCTGCAGTGACTTGACTGCAGGCTCGTCTTGCATCTCCCAAGACGAAAGGATGTCTGAATCCCCTGTGGAGACCACAGAGAAAGACCTAGTTCCCCACCTCATCGCGACCGGAGGCCTCACATCCTTTGAAAACTCCAGAGGTACGCAGAGATCAGTGCCTCCAAAGGAGACGATGCGTGACTCCTCGTGAAACTTGATAGGAGTCCCAGGATTCCTGTGGCACGTGGAAAGGGACCCTGGGTCTCCCGCCTCAGCTGGAGAGGCGTCCCAATTGCCCTGCCAAGCCTCGAGGAGAATCCCGAGTTGTCCCTCGCAACTAGAAAGGAGTCTTGACGTCGCTGAAGAAACACGTGTGTGGAAGGGCCATCCCCGCCGTAACTCGAAAATATACCCCAGGTTCCCACCGCAACTCGAGAAAAACCATGAGACTTCGCCCTCGCCGGAAAATGAGGCCCGATACCCTGCACTGCGTGCAGAGCAATTCCGTGTTGCACATCACACATGAAAGGAGCCTTGATTTCCTTGATGGCACTCCAGAGAAACCCCAAGAATACTGTTTCAGGGCTCGAGGGATCCTGAGGTCACTGTAGCAACACGAAAGAGCTCCGTGGACCAAGAATCAACTCGAGATGAGAGGTTAGTCCCGGGCTTCGACTCCAGAGGAATACCACCTTACCACAAGCACCTCAAGAGGAGGCTTCTCTCAGCTCTAGGTATGTGAGAGAGACCCTGAGTTTGCGGCCTCAAGTGGAATGGACACCGCGATGCCCTGACTCGAAATAAGGCCGGATATCCCTGCAGTGACTTGAATGCAGGTTCGTCTTACATCTTCCAAGACGAAAGGATGTCTGAATTCCCTGTGGAGACCACAGAGAAAGACCTAGTTCCCCACCTCATCACGACCGGAGGCCTCACATCCTTTGAAAACTCCAGATGTACGCGGAGATCAGTGCCTCCAAAGGAGACGATGCCTGACTCCTCGTGAAACTTGATAGGAGTCCCAGGATTCCTGTGGCACGTGGAAAGGGACCCTGGGTCTCCCGCCTCAGCTGGAGAGGCATCCCAATTGCCTGCCAAGCCTCGAGGAGAATCGCGAGTTGTCCCTCGCAACTAGGCAGAAGTCCTGACATGGCTGAAGAAACACGTGGGTGGAAGGGCCATCCCCGTCGTAACTCGAGAATATACCCCAGGTTCCCGCCGCAACTCGAGAAAAACCATGAGACTTCCCCCTCGCCGAGAGATGAGGCCCGATTCCCCTACACTGCGAGCAGAGCAATTCCGGGTTGCACATCACACATGAAAGGAGCCTTGATTTCCTTGATGGCACTCCAGAGAAACCCCAAGAACACTGTTTCAAGGCTTGATGGATCCTGAGGTCACTGTAGAAACAAGAAAGAGCTCCGTGTACCAAAAATCAACTCGAGATGAGAGGTTGTCCCAGGCTCGACTCCAGAGGAATACCACCTTACCACAATCACCACAGGAGCAGGCTTCTCTCAGCCCTAGGTATGGGAGAGGGACCCTGAGTTTGCGGCCTCAAGTAGAATGGACACCGCGATGCCCTGAGTGGAAATAAGGCCAGATATCTCTGCAGTGACTTGAATGCCAGCGCGTCTTGCATCTCCCAAGATGAAAGGATGTCTGAATCCCCTGTGGAGACCACAGAGAAAGACCTAGTTCCCCACCTCATCGCGACCGGAGGCCTCAAATCCTTTGAAAACTCCAGAGGTACATGGAGATCAGTGCCTCCAAAATGGACGATGCCTGACTCCTCGTGAAACTTGATAGGAGTCTCAGGATTCCTGTGGCACGTGGAAAGGGACACTTGGTCTCCAGCCTCAGCTGGAGAGGCGTCCCAATTGCCCTGCCAAGCCTCGAGGACAATCCCGAGTTGTCCCTCGCAACTAGAAAGGAGTCCTGACGTCGCTGAACAAACACGTGTGTGGAAGGGCCATACCCGTCGTAACTCGAAAATATACCCCAGGTTCCCACCGCAACTCGAGAAAAACCATGAGACTTCCCCCTCGCCGGAAAATGAGGCCCGATACCCTGCACTGCGTGCAGAGCAATTCCGTGTTGCACATCACACATGAAAGGAGCCTTGATTTCCTTGATGGCACTCCAGAGAAACCCCAAGAATACTGTTTCAGGGCTCGAGGGATCCTGAGGTCACTGTAGCAACACGAAAGAGCTCCGTGGACCAAGAATCAACTCGAGATGAGAGGTTAGTCCCGGGCTTCGACTCCAGAGGAATACCACCTTACCACAAGCACCTCAAGAGGAGGCTTCTCTCAGCTCTAGGTATGTGAGAGAGACCCTGAGTTTGCGGCCTCAAGTGGAATGGACACCGCGATGCCCTGACTCGAAATAAGGCCGGATATCCCGGCAGTGACTTGAATGCAGGCTCGTCTTGCATTTCCCAAGATGAAAGGATGTCTGAATCCCCTGTGGAGACCTCAGAGAAAGATCTAGTTCCCCACCTCATCGCGACCGGAGGCCTCACATCCTTTGAAAACTCCAGAGGTACGCGGAGATCAGTGCCTCCAAATGAGATGATGCCTGACTCCTCGTGAAACTTGATAGGAGTCCCAGGATTCCTGTGGCACGTGGAAAGGGACCCTTGGTCTCCCGCCTCAGCTGGAGAGGCGTCCCAATTGCCCTGCCAAGCCTCGAGGAGAATCCCGAGTTGTCCCTCGCAACTAGGCAGGAGTCCTGACGTCGCTGAACAAACACGTGGCTGGAAGGGCCATCCCCGTCGTAACTCGAGAATATACCCCAGGGTCCCGCCGCAACTTGAGAAAAACCATGAGACTTCCCCCTCGCCGCGAGATGAGGCTCGATTCTCCTGCACTGCGAGCAGAGCAATTCCGTGTTGCACATCACACATGAAAGGAGCCTTGATTTCCTTGATGGCACTCCAGAGAAACCCCAAGAACACTGTTTCAAGGCTAGAGGGATCCTGAGGTCACTGTAGCAACACGAAAGAGCTCCGTGGCACAAAAATCAACTCGAGATGAGAGGTTAGTCCCGGGATTCGACTCCAGAGGAATACCACCTTACCACAAGCACCTCAAGAGGAGGCTTCTCTCAGCTTTAGGTATGTGAGAGGGAACCTGAATTTGCGGCCTCAAGTGGAATGGACACCGCAATGCCCTGACTCGAAATAAGGCCGGATATCCCTGCAGTGACTTGAATGCAGGCTCGTCTTGCATCTCCCAAGACGAAAGGATGTCTGAATCCCCTGTGGAGACCACAGAGAAACACCTAGTTCCCCACCTCATCGCGACCGGAGGCCTCACATCCTTTGAAAACTCCAGAGGTACGCGGAGATCAGTGCCTCCAAAGGAGACGATGCCTGACTCCTCGTCAAACTTGATAGGAGTCCCAGGATTCCTGTGGCACGTGGAAAGGGACCCTTGGTCTCCCGCCTCAGCTGGAGAGGCATCCCACTTGCCCTGCCCAGCCTCGAGGAGAATTCCGAGTTGCCCCTCGCAACTAGGCAGGAGTCCTGACGTCGCTGAACAAACACGTGGGTGGAAGAGCCATCCCCGTCATAACTCGAGAATATACCCCAGGTTCCCACCGGAACTCGAGAAAAACCATGAGACTTCCCCCTCGCCGCAAGATGAGGCCCGATATCCTGCACTGCGTGCAGAGAATTTCGTGTTGCACATCACACATGAAAGGAGCCTTGATTTCCTTGATGGCACTCCAGAGAAACCCCAAGAACACTGTTTCAAGGCTAGAGGGAACCTGAGGTCACTGTAGCAAAACGAAAGAGCTCCGTGGACCAAAAATCAACTCGAGATGAGAGGTTAGTCCCTGTCTTCGACTCCACAGGAATACCATCTTACCACAAGGACCTCAAGAGGAGGCTTCTCTCAGCTCTAGGTATGTGAGAGGGACCCTGAGTTTGTGGCCTCAAGTGGAATGGACACGGCGATGCCCTGACTCGAAATAAGGCCGGATATCCCTGCAGTGACTTGAATGTAGGCTCGTCTTGCATCTCCCAAGATGAAAGGATGTCTGAATCCCCTGTGGAGACCACAGAGAAAGAACTAGTTCCCCACCATATCGCGACCGGAGGCCTCACATTCTTTGAAAACTCCAGAGGTACGCGGAGATCAGTGCCTCCAAAGGAGACAATGCCTGACTCCTCGTGAAACTTGATAGGAGTCCCAGGATTCCTGTGGCACGTGGAAAGGGACTCTTGGTCTCCCGCCTCAGCTGTAGAGGCGTCCCAATTGCCCTGCCAAGCCTCGAGGAGAATCTCGAGTTGTCCCTCGCAACTAGGCAGAAGTCCTGACGTCACTGAACAAACACGTGTGTGGAAGGGCCATCCCTGTCGTAACTCGAGAATATATCCCAGGTTCTCGCCGCAACTCGAGAAAAACCATGAGACTTCCCCCTCGCCGCGAGATGAGGCCCGATTCCCCTGCACTGCGTGCAGAGCAATTCCGTGTTGCACATCACACAGTAAAGGAGTCTTGATTTCCTAGATGGCACTCCAGAGAAAACCCAAGATCACTGTTTCAAGGCTAGAGGGATCCTGAGGTCACTGTAGCAACACGAAAGAGCTCCGTGGACCAAAATTCAACTCGAGATGAGATGTTAGTCCCAGGCTTCGACTCCAGAGGACTACCACCTTACCTCAAGCAGGTCAAGAGGAGGCTTCTCTCAGGCCTAGGTATGTGACAGGGACCCTGAGTTTGCAGCCTCAAGTGGAATGGACACCGCGATGCCCTGACTCGATATAAGGCCGGATATCCCTGCAGTGACTTGAATGCAGGCTCGTCTTGCATCTCCCAAGACGAAACGTTGTCTGAATCCCCTGTGGAGAGCACAGAGAAAGACCTAGTTCCCCATCTCATCGCGACCAGAGGCCTCATATCCTTTGAAAACTCCAGAGGGACACGGAGATCAGTGCTTCGAAAGGAGACGATGCCTGACTCCACCTGAAACTTGATAGGAGTCCCAGGATTCCTGTGGCACGTGGAAAGGGACCCTTGGTCTCCCGCCTCAGCTGGAGAGGCGTCCCAATTGCCCTGCCAAGCCTCGAGGAGAATCCCGAGTTGTCCCTCGCAACTAGGCAGGAGTCCTGACGTCGCTGAACAAACACGTGTGTGGAAGGGCCATCCCCGTCGTAACTCGGGAATATACCTCAGGTTCCCGCCGCAACTCGAGAAAAACCATGAGACTTCCCCCTCGCCGCGAGATGAGGCCCGATTCCCCTGCACTGCGTGCAGACCAATTCCGTGTTGCACATCACACATGAAAGGAGCCTTGATTTCCTTGATGGCAATCCAGAGAAACCCCAAGAACACTGTTTCAAGGCTAGAGGGATCCTTAGGTCACTGTAGCAACACGAAAGAGCTCCGTGGCAAAAAATCAATTCGAGATGAGAGGTTAGTCCCTGGCTTTGACTCCAGAGGAATACCACCTCACCAGAAGCACCTCAAGAGGAAGCTTCTCTCAGCTCTAGGTATGTGAGAGGGACCCTGAGTTTGCGGCCTCAAGTGGAATGGACACCGCGATGCCCTGACTCGAAATAAGGCCGGATATCCCTGCAGTGACTTGAATGCAGGCTCGTCTTGCATGTCCCAAGACGAAAGGATGTCCGAATTCCCTGTGGAGACCACAGAGAAGGACCTAGTTCCCCACCTCATCGCGACCTGAGGCCTCATTCTTTGAAAACACCAGATTTACCCGGAGATCAGTGCCTCCAAAGGGACGATGCCCGATTCCTCGTGAAACTTGATAGGAGTCCCAGGATTCCTGTGGCACGTGGAAAGGGACCCTTGGTCTCCCGCCTCAGCTGGAAAGGCGTTCCAATTGCCCTGCCAAGCCTCGAGGAGAATCCCGAGTTGTCCCTCGCAACTAGGCAGGAGTCCTGCCGTCGCTGAACAAACACGTGTGTGGAAGGGCCATCCCCGTCGTAACTCGAGAATATACCCCAGGTTCCCGCCGCAACTCGAGAAAAACCATGAGACTTCCCCCTCGCCGCGAGATGAGGCCCGATTCCCCTGCACTGCGTGCAGAGCAATTCCATCTTGCACATCACACATGAAAGGAGCCTTGATTTCCTTTATGGCACTCCTGAGAAACCCCAAGAACTCTCTTTCAAGGCTAGAGGGATCCTGAGGTCACTGTAGCAACAAGAAAGAGCTCCGTGGACCAAAAATCAACTCGAGATGAGAGGGTAGTCCCTGGCTTCGACTCCAGAGGAATACCACCTTACCACAAGCACCTCAAGAGGAGGCTTCTCTCAGCTCTAGGTATGTGAGAGGGACCCTGAGTTTGCGGCCTCAAGTGGAATGGACACCGCGATGCCCTGACTCGAAATAAGGCCAGATATCCCTGCAGTGACTTGAATGCAGGCTCGTCTTGCATCTCCCAAGACGAAAGGATGTCTGAATCCCCTGTGGAGACCACAGAGAAAGAACTAGTTCCCCACCTCATCGCGACCGGAGGCCTCACATCCTTTGAAAATTCCAGAGGGACGCGGAGATCAGTGACTCCACAGGAGACGATGCCTGACTCTTCGTGAAATTTTATAGGAGTCCCAGGATTCCTGTGGCACGTGGAAAGGGACCCTTGGTCTCCCGCCTCAGCTGGAGAGGCGTCCCAATTGCCCTGCCAAACCTCGAGGAGAATCCCGAGTTGTCCCTCGCAACTAGGCAGGAGTCCTGACGTCGCTGAACAAACACGTGTGTGGAAGGGCCATCCCCGTCGAAACTCGAGAATATACCCCAGGCTCCCGCCGCAACTCGAGAAAAACCATGAGACTTCCCCTAGCCGCGAGATGAGGCCCGATTCCCCTGCACTGCGTGCAGAGCAATTCCGTGTTGCATATCACACATGAAAGGAGCCTTGATTTCCTTGATGGCACTCCAGAGAAACCCCAAGAACACTGTTTCAAGGCTAGAGGGATCCTGAGGTCACTGTAGCAACACGAAAGAGCTCCGTGGACCAAAAATCAACTCGAGATGAGAGGTTAGTCCCTGGCTTCGACTCCAGAGTAATACCACCTTAGCACAAGCACCTCAAGAGGAGGCTTCTCTCAGCTCTAGGTATGTGAGAGGGACCCTGAGTTTGCGGCCTCAAGTGGAATGGACACCGCGATGCCCTGACTCGAAATAAGGCCGGATATCCCTGCAGTGACTTGAATGCAGGCTCGTCTTGCATCTCCCAAGACGAAAGGATGTCTGAATCCCCTGTGGAGACCACAGAGAAACACCTAGTTCCCCACCTCATCGCGACCGGAGGCCTCACATCCTTTGAAAACTCCAGAGGTACGCGGAGATCAGTGCCTCCAAAGGAGAGGATGCCTGACTCCTCGTGAAACTTGATAGGAGTCCCACGATTCCTGTGGCACGTGGAAAGGGACCCTTGGTCTCCCGCCTCAGCTGGAGAGGCGTCCCAATTGCCCTGCCAAGCCTCGAGGAGAATCCCGAGTTGTCCCTCGCAACTAGGCAGGAGTCCTGACGTCGCTGAACAAACACGTGGGTGGAAGGTCCATCCCCGTCGTAACTAGAGAATATACCCCAGGTTCCCGCCGCAACTCGAGAAAAACCATGAGACTTCCCCCTCGCCGCGAGATGAGGCCCGATTCCCCTGCACTGCGTGCAGAGCAATTCCGTGTTGCACATCACACATGAAAGGAGCCTTGATTTCCTTGATGGCACTCCAGAGAATCCCCAAGAACACTGTTTCAAGGCTAGAGGGATCCTGAGGTCACTGTAGCAACACGAAAGAGCTCCGTGGCCCAAAAATCAACTCGAGATGAGAGGTTAGTCCCTGGCTTCGACTCCAGAGGAATACCACCTTACCACAAGCACCTCAAAAGGAGGCTTCTCTCAGCTCTAGGTATGTGACAGGGACCCTGAGTTTGCGGCCTCAAGTGGAATGGACACCGCGATGCTCTGACTCGAAATAAGGATGGATATCCCTGCAGTGACTTGAATGCAGGCTCCTCTTGCATTTCCCAAGACGAAAGGATGTCTGAATCCCCTGTGGAGACCTCAGAGAAAGATCTAGTTCCCCACCTCATCGCGCTCAGAGGCCTCACATCCTTTGAAAACTCCAGAGGTACGCGGAGATCAGTGCCTCCAAAGGAGACGATGCCTGACTCCTCGTGAAACTTGATAGGAGTCCCAGGATTCCTGTGGCACATGGAAAGGGACCCTTGGTCTCCCGCCTCAGCTGGAGAGGCGTCCCAATTGTCCTGCCAAGCCTCGAGGAGAATCCCGAGTTGTCCCTCGCAACTAGGCAGAAGTCCTGACGTTGGTGAACAAACACGTGTGTGGAAGGGCCATCCCCGTCATAACTCGAGAATATACCCCAGGTTCCCGCCGCAACTCGAGAAAAACCATGAGACTTCCCCCTCGCCGCGAGATGAGGCTCGATTCTCCTGCACTGCATGCAGAGCAATTTCGTGTTGCACATCAAACATGAAAGGAGCCTTGATTTCCTTGATGGCACTCCAGAGACACCCCAAGAACACTGTTTCAAGGCTAGAAGTATCCTGAAGTCACTGTAGCAACACGAAAGAACCCCGTGGACCAAAAATCCACTCGAGATGAGAGGTTAGTCCCTGGCTTCGACTCCAGAGGAATACCACCTTACCACAAGCAGCTCAAGAGGAGGCTTCTCTCAGCTCTAGGTATGTGAGAGGGACCCTGAGTTTGCGGCCTCAAATGGAATGGACACTGCGATGCCCTGACGCGAAATAAGGCCGGATATCCCTGCAGTGACTTGACTGCAGGCTCGTCTTGCATCTCCCAAGACGAAAGGATGTCTGAATCCCCTGTGGAGACCACAGAGAAAGACCTAGGTCCCCACCTCATCGCGACCGGAGGCCTCACATCCTTTGAAAACTTCAGAGTTACACGGAGATCAGTGCCTCCAAAGGAGACGATGCCTGACTCCTCGTGAAACTTTATAGGAGTCCCAGGATTCCTGTGGCACGTGGAAAGGGACCCTTGGTCTCCCGCCTCAGCTGGAGAGGCGTCCCAATTGCCCTGCCAAGCCTCGAGGAGAATCCCGAGTTGTCCCTCGCATCTAGGCAGGAGTCCTGACGTCGCTGAACAAACACGTGGATGGAAGGGCCATCCCCGTCGTAACTCGAGAATATACCCCAGGTTCCCGCCGCAACTCGAGAAAAACCATGAGACTTCCCCCTCGCCGCGAGATGAGGCCCGATTCCCCTGCACTGCGTGCAGAGCAATTCCGTGTTGCACATCACACATGAAAGGAGCCTTGATTTCCTTGATGGCATTCCAGAGAAACCCCAAGAACACTGTTTCAAGGCTAAAGGGATCCTGAGGTCACTGTAGCCACACGAAAGAGCTCCGTGGCCCAAAAATCAACTCGAGATGAGAGGTTAGTCCCTGGCTTCGACTCCAGAGGAATACCACCTTACCACAAGCACCTCAAGAGGAGGCTTCTCTCAGCTCTAGGTATGTGAGAGGGACCCTGAGTTTGCGGCCTCAAGTGAAATGGACACCACGATGCCCTGACTCGAAATAAGGACAGATATCCCTGCAGTGACTTGAATGCAGGCTCCTCTTGCATTTCCCAAGACGAAAGGATGACTGAATCCCCTGTGGAGATCTCAGAGAAAGACCTAGTTCCCCACCTCATCGCGCTCGGAGGCCTCAAATCCTTTGAAAACTCCAGAGGTACGCGGAGATCAGTGCCTCCAAAGGAGACGATGCCTGACTCCTCGTCAAACTTGATAGGAGTCCCAGGATTGCTGTGGCACGTGGAAAGGGACCCTTGGTCTCCCGCCTCAGCTGGAGAGGCGTCCCAATTGCCCTGCCAAGCCTCGAGGAGAATCCCGAGTTGTCCCTCGCAACTAAGCAGGAGTCCTAACGTCGCTGAACAAACACATGGCTGGAAGGGCCATCCCCGTCATAACTCGAGAATATACCCCAGGTTTCCGCCGCAACTCGAGGAAAACCATGAGACTTCCCCCTCGCCGCGAGATGAGGCCCGATTCCCCTGCAGTTCGTGCAGAGCAATTCCGTGTTGCACATCACACAGGAAAGGAGCCTTGATTTCCTTGATGGCACTCCAGAGAAACCCCAAGAACACTGTTTCAAGGCTAGAGGAATCCTGAGGTCACTGTAGCAACACGAAAGAGCTCCGTGGACCAAAAATCAACTCGAGATGAGAGGTTAGTCCCTGGCTTCGACTCCAGAGGCATACAACCTTACCACAAGCACCTCAAGAGGAGGCTTCTCTCAGCTCTAGGTATGTGAGAGGGACCCTGAGTTTGCGGCCTCAAGTGGAATGGACACCGCGATGCCCTGACACGAAATAAGGCCGGATATCCCTGCAGTGACTTGAATGCAGGCTCGTCTTGCATCTCCCAAGACGAAAAGATGTTTGAATCCCCTGTGGAGACGACAGACAAAGACCTAGTTCCCCACCTCATCGCGAGGGGAGGCCTCACATCCTTTGAAAACTCCAGAGGTACGCGGAGATCAGTGCCTCCAAAGGAGACGATGCCTGACTCCTCATGAAACTTGATAGGAGTCCCAAGATTCCTGTGGCACGTGGAAAGGGACACTTGGTCTCCCGCCTCAGCTGGCCAGGCGTCCCAATTGCCCTGCCAAGCCTCGAGGAGAATCCCGAGTTGTCCCTCCCAACTAGGCAGGAGTCCTGACGTCACTGAACAAACACGTGTGTGGAAGGGCCATCCCCGTCGTAACTCGAGAATATACCCCAGGTTCCCGCCGTAACCCGAGAAAAACCAGGAGACTTCCCCCTCGCCGCGAGATGAGGCCCGATTCCCCTGCACTGCGAGCAGAGCAATTCCGTGTTGCACATCACACATGAAAGGAGCCTTGATTTCCTTGATGGCATTCCAGAGAAACCCCAAGAACACTGTTTCAAGGCTAGAGGGATCCTCAGGTCACTGTAGCCACAAGAAAGAGCTCCGTGGACCAAAAATCAACTCGAGATGAGAGGTTAGTCCCTGGCTTCGACTCCAGAGGAATAGCACCTTAACACAAGCACCTCAAGAGGAGGCTTCTCTCAGCTCTAGGTATGTGAGAGGGACCCTGAGTTTGCGGCTTCAAGTGGAATGGACACCGCGATACCCTGACTCGAAATAAGGCCGGATATCCCTGACGTGACTTGAATGCAGGCTCGTCTTGCATCTCCCAAGACGAAAGGATGTTTGAATCCCCTGTGCAGACCACAGAGAAAGACCTAGTTCCCCACCTCATCGCGACCGGAGGCCTCACATCCTTTAAAAACTCCAGAGGTACGCGGAGATCAGTGCCTCCAAAGGAGACGATGCCTGACTCCTCGTGAAACTTGATAGGAGTCCCAGGATTCCTGTGGCACGTGGAAAGGGACCCTTGGTCTCCTGCCTCAGCTGGAGAGGCGTCCCAATTGCCCTGCCAAGCCTCGAGGAGAATCCCGAGTTGTCCCTCGCAACTAGGCAGGAGTCCTGACGTGGCTGAACAAACACGTGGGTGGAAGGGCCATCCCCGGTGTAACTCGAGATTATACCCCAGGTTCCCGCCTCAACTCGAGAAAAAACATGAGACTTCCCCCTCGCTGCCAGATGAGGCCCGCTTCCCCTGCACTGCATGCAGAGCAATTCCGTTTTGCCCATCATACATGAAAGGAGCCTTGATTTCCTTGATGGCACTCCAGAGAAACCCCAAGAACACTGTTTCAAGGCTAGAGGGATCCTGAGGTCACTGTAGCAACAAGAAAGAGATCCGTGGGCCAAAAATCAAGTCGAGATGAGAGGTTAGTCCCTGGCTTCGACTCCAGAGGAATACCACCTTACCACAAGCACCTCAAGAGGAGGCTTTTCTCAGCTATAGGTATGTGAGAGGGACCCTGAGTTTGCGGCCTCAAGTGGAATGGACACCACGATGCCCTGACTCGAAATAAGGCCGGATATCCCTGCAGTGACTTGAATGCAGGCTCGTCTTGCATCTCCCAAGACGAAAGGATGTCTGAATCCCCTGTGGAGACCTAAGAGAAAGACCGAGTTCTCCACCTCATCGCGACCTGAGGCCTCACATCCTATGAAAACTCCAGAGGTACACGGATATCAGTGCCTCCAAAGGAGACGATGCCTGACTCCTCGTGAAACTTGATAGGAGTCCCAGGATTCCTGTGGCACGTGGCAAGGGACTCTTGGTCTCCCGCCTCACCTGGAGAGGCGTCCCAATTGCCCTGCCAAGCCTCGAGGAAAATCCCGAGTTGTCGCTCGCAACTAGGCAGGACTCCTCACGTCACTGAACAAACACGTGGGTGGAAGGGCCATCCCCGTCATAAATCGAAAATATACCCCAGGTTCCCGCCGCAACTCGAGGAAAACCATGAGACTTCCCCCTCGCCGCGAGATGAGTCCCGATTCCCCTGCACTACGTGCAGAGCAATTCCGTGTTGCACATCACACATGAAAGGAGCCTTGATTTCCTTGATGGCACTCCAGAGAAACCCCAAGAACACTGTTTCAAGGCTAGAGGGATTCTGAGGTCACTGTAGCAACACGAAAGAGCTCCGTGGGCCAAAAATGAACTCGAGATGAGAGGTTAATCCCTGGTTTCGACTCCAGAGGAATACTACCTTACCACAAGCACCTCAAGAGGAGGCTTCTCTCAGCTCTAGGTATGTGAGAGGGACCCTGAGTTTGCGGCCTCAAGTGGAATGGACACCGCGATGCCCTGACTCGAAATAAGGCCGGATATCCCTGCAGTGACTTGAATGCAGGCTCGTCTTGCATCTCCCAAGACGAAAGGATGTCTGAATCCCCTGCCGAGACCACAGAGAAAGACCTAGTTCCCCACCTCATCGCGACCGGAGGCCTCATATCCTTTGAAAACTCCAGAGGTACGCGGAGATCAGTGCCTCCAAAGGAGACTTTGCCTGACTCCTCAAGATATTTGATAAGAGTCCCAGGATTCCTATGGCACGTGGAAAGGGATCCTTGGTCTCCCGCCTCAGCTGGAGAGGCGTCCCAATTGCCCTGCCAAGCCTCGAGGAGAATCCCGAGTTGTCCCTCGCAACTAGGCAGGAGTCCTGACGTCACTGAACAAACACGTGTGTGGAAGGGCCATCCGCGTTGTAACTCGAGAATATACCCCAGGTTCCCGCCGCAACTCAAGAAAACCATGAGACTTCCCACTCGCCGGGAGATGAGGCCCGATTCCCCTGCACTGCGTGCAGAGCAATTCCGTGTTGCATATCACACATGAAAGGAGCCTTGATTTCCTTGATGGCACTCCAGAGAAACCCCAAGAACACTGTTTCAAGGCTAGAGGGATCCTGAGGTCACTGTAGCAACACGAAAGAGCTCCGTGGACCAAAAATCAACTCGAGATGAGAGATTAGTCCCTGGCTTCGACTCCAGAGGAATACCACCTTACCACAAGCACCTCAAGAGGAGGCTTCTCTCAGCTCTAGGTATGTGAGAGGGACCCTGAGTTTGCGGCCTCAAGTGGAATGCACACCGTGATGCCCTGACTCGAAATAAGGCCGGATATCCCTGACGTGACTTGAATGCAGGCTCGTCTTGCATCTCCCAAGACGAAAGGATGTCTGAATCCCCTGCGGAGACCACAGAGAAAGACGTAGTTCCCCACCTCATCGCGACCGGAGGCCTCACATCCTTTGAAAACTCCAGAGGTACTCGGAGATCAGTGCCTCCAAAGGAGACGATGCCTGACTCCTCGTGAAACTTGATAGGAGTCCCAGGATTCCTGTGGCACGTGGCAAGGGACCCTTGGTCTCCCACCTCAGCTGGAGAGGCGTCCCAATTGCCCTGCCAAGCCTCGAGGAGAATCACGAGTTGTCCCTCGCAACTAGGCAGGAGTCCTGACGTCGCTGAACAAACACGTGTGTGGAAGGGCCATCCCCCTCGTAACTTGAGAATATACCCCAAGTTCCCACCGCAACTCGAGAAAAACCATGAGACTTCCCCTCGCCGCGAGATGAGGCCCGCTTCCCCTGCACTGCGTGCAGAGCAATTCCGTGTTGAACATAACACATGAAAGGAGCCTTGATTTCCTTGATGGCACTCCAGAGAAACCTCAAGAACACTGTTTCAAGGCTATAGGGATCTTGAGGTCACTGTAGCAACATGAAAGAGCTCCGTGGTCCAAAAATCAACTCGAGATGAGAGGTTAGTCCCTGGCTTCGACTCCAGAGGAATACCACCTTACCACAAGCACCTCAAGAGGAGGATTCTCTCAGCTCTAGGTATGTGAGAGGGACCCTGAATTTGCAGCCTCAAGTGAAATGGACACCGCGATGTCCTGACTCGAAATAAGGTCGGATATCCCTGCAGTGACTTGAATGCAGGCTCGTCTTGCATCTCCCAAGACAAAAGGATGTCTGAATCCCCTGTGGAGACCACAGAGGAAGACCGAGTTCTCCACCTCATCGTGACCGGAGGCCTCACATCCTTTGAAAACTCCAGAGGCACGCGGAGATCAGTGCCTACAATGGAGACGATGCCGGACTCCTCGAGATATTTGATAAGAGTCCCAGGATTCCTGTGGCACGTGGAAAGGGACCCTTGGTCTCCCGCCTCAGCTGGAGAGGCGTCCCAATTGCCCTGCTAAGCCTCAAGGACAATCCCGAGTTGTCCCTCGCAACTAGGCAGGAGTCCTGACGTCGCTGAACAAACACGTGGGTGGAAGGGCCATCCCCGTTGTAACTCCAGAATATACCCCAGGTTCCCGCCGCAACTCGAGAAAAACCATGAGACTTCCCCCTCGCCGCGAGATCAGGCCCGCTTCTCCTGCACTGCGTGCAGAGCAATTCCCTGTTGCACATCATACATGAAAGGAGCCTTGATTTCCTTGATGGCACTCCAGAGAAACCCCAAGAACACTGTTTCAAGGCTAGAGCGATCCTGAGGTCACTGTAGCAACAAGAAAGAGATCCGTGGGCGAAAAATCAAGTCAAGATGAGAGGTTAGTCCCTGGCTTCGACTCCAGAGGAATACCACCTTACCACAAGCACCTCAAGAGGAGGCTTCTCTCAGCTTTAGGTATGTGAGAGGGACCCTGAGTTTGCGGCCTCAAGTGGAATGGACACCGCGATGCCCTGACTCGAAATAAGGCCGGATATCCCTGCCGTGACTTGAATGCAGGCTCGTCTTGCATCTCCCAAGACGAAAGGATGTCTGAATCCCCTGTGGAGACCACAGAGAAAGACCTAGTTCCCCACCTCACCGTGACCGGAGGCCTCACATCCTTTGAAAACTCCCGAGGTATGCGGAGAACAAGGCCTCCAAAGGAGACGATGCCTGACTCCTCGTGAAACTTGATAGGAGTCCCAGGATTCCTGTGCCACGTGGAAAGGGACCCTTGGTCTCCCGCCTCACCTGGAGAGGCATCCCAATTGCCCTGCCAAGCCTCGAAGAGATTCCCGAGTTATCCCTTGCAACTAGGCAGGAGTCCTGACGTCGCTGAACAAACACGTGTGTGGCAGGGCCATCCCCGTCGTAACTCGAGAATATACCCCAGGTCCCGCCGCAACTCGAGAAAAACCATGAGACTTCCCCCTCCCCGCGAGATGAGGCCCGATTCCCCTGCACTGCGTGCAGAGCAATTCCGTGTTGGACATCACAGATGAAAGGAGCCTTGATTTCGTTGATGGCACTCCAGAGAAACCCCAAGAACACTGTTTCAAGGCTAGAGGGATCCTGAGGTCACTGTAGCCACTCGAAAGAGCTCCGTGGAAAAAATTCAACTCGAGATGAGAGGTTAGTCCCTGGCTTCGACTCCAGAGGAATACCACCTTACCACAAGCACCTCAAGAGGAGGCTTCTCTCAGCTCTAGGTATGTGAGAGGGACCCTGAGTTTGCAGCCTCAAGTGGAATGGACAGCGCGATGCCTTGACTCGAAATAAGGCCGGATATCCCTGCAGTGACTTCAATGCAGGCTCGTCTTGCATCTCCCAAGACGAAAGGATGTCTGAATCCCCTGTGGAGACCACAGAAAAAGACCTAGTTCCCCACCTCATCGCGACCGGAGGCCTCACATCCTTTGACAACTCCAGAGGTACGCGGAGATCAGTGCCTCCAAAGGAGACGATGCCTGACTCCTCGTGAAACTTGATAGGAGTCCCAGGATTACTGTGGCACGTGGCATGGGACCCTTGGTCTCCCGCCTCAGCTGGAGAGGCGTCCCAATTGCCCTGCCAAGCCTCGAGGAGAATCCCGAGTTGTTCCTCGCAACTAGGCAGGTGTCCTGACGTCGCTGAACAAACACGTGTGTGGAAGGGCCATCCCCGTCGTAACTCGAGAATATACCCCAGATTCCTGCCGCAACTCGAGAAAAACCATAAGACTTCCCCCTCGCCGCGAGATGAGGCGCGATTCCCCTGCACTGAGTGCAGAGCAATTTCGTGTTGCACATCACAGATGAAAGGAGCCTTGATTACCTTGATGGCACTCCAGAGAAACCCCAAGAACACTGTTTCAAGGCTAGAAGGATCCTGACGTCACTGTAGCAACACGAAAGAGCTCCGTGGACCAAGAATCAACTCAAGATGAGAGGTTAGTCCCTGGCTTCGACTCCAGAGGAATACCACCTTACCACAAGCACCTCAAGAGGAGGCTTCTCTCAGCTCTAGGTATGTGAGAGGGACCTTGAGTTTGCGGCCTCAAGTGGAATGGACACCGCGATGCCCTGACTCGAAATCAGGCCGGATATCCCTGCAGTGCCTTGAATGCAGGCTCGTCTTGCATCTCCCAAGATGAAAGGATGTCTGAATCCCCTGTGGAGACCACAGAAAAAGACCTAGTTCCCCACCTCATCGCGACCGGAGTCCTCACATCCTTTGAAAATTCCAGAGGTACGCGGAGATCAGTGCCTCCAAAGGAGACGATGCCTGACTCCTCGTGAAACTTGATAGGAGTCCCAGGATTCCTGTGGCACGTGGCAAGGGACCCTTGGTCTCCCGCCTCAGCTGGAGAGGCGTCCCAATTGGCCTGCCAAGCCTCGAGGAGAATCCCGAGTTGTCCCAAGCAACTAGGCAGGTGTCCTGACGTCGCTGAACAAACACGTGTGTGGAAGGGCCATCCCCGTCATAACTCGGGAATATACCCCAGGTTCCCGCCGCAACTCGAGAAAAACCATGAGACTTCCCCCTCGCCGCGAGATGGGGCCCGATTCCCCTGCACTGCGTTCAGAGCAATTCCGTGTTGGACATCACAGATGAAAGGAGCCTTGATTTCCTTGATGGGACTCCAGAGAAACCCCAAGAACACTGTTTCAAGGCTACAGGGATCCTGAGGTCTCTGTGGCAACACGAAAGAGCTCCGTGGATGCAGAATCAACTCGAGATGAGAGGTTAGTCCCTGGCTTCGACTCCAGAGGAATACCACCTTACCACAAGCACCTCAAGAGGAGGCTTCTCTCAGCTCTAGGTATGTGAGAGGGACCCTGAGTTTGTGGCCTCAAGTGGAATGGACACCACGATGCCCTGACTCGAAATAAGGCCGGATATCCCTGCAGTGACTTGAATGCAGGCTCGTCTTGCATCTCCCAAGACGAAAGGATGTCTGAATCCCCTGTGGAGACCACAGAGAAAGACCTAGTCTCCCACCACATCGCGACCGTAGGCCTCACATCCTTTGAAAACTCAAGAGGTACGCGGAGATCAGTGCCTCCAGAGGAGACGATGCCTGACTCCTCGTGAATCTTGATAGGAGTCCCAGGATTCCTGTGGCACGTGGCAAGGGACCCTTGGTCTCCCGCCTCAGCTGGAGAGGCGTCCCAATTGCCCTGCCAAGCCTCGAGGAGAATCAGGAGTTGTCCCTCGCAACTAGGCAGGAGTCCTGACGTGGCTGAACAAACACGTGGGTGGAAGGGCCATCCCCGTCATAACTCGAGAATATACCCCAGGTTCCCGCTGCAACTCGAGAAAAACCATTAGACTTCCTCCTCGCCGCGAGATGAGGCCCGATTCCCCTGCACTGCGTGCAGAGCAATTCCGTGTTGCACATCACACATGAAAGGAGCCTTGATTACCTTGATGGCACTCCAGAGAAACCCCAAGAACACTGTTTCAAGGCTAGAAGGATCCTGAGGTCACTGTAGCAACACGAAAGAGCTCCGTGGACCAAGAATCAACTCGAGATGAGAGGTTAGTCCCTGGCTTCGACTCCAGAGGAATACCACCTTACCACAAGCACCTTAATAGGAGGCTTCTCTCAGCTCTAGGTATGTGAGAGGGACCCTGAGTTTGCGGCCTCAAGTGGAATGGACACCGCGATGCCCTGACTCGAAATCAGGCCGCATATCCCTGCAGTGACTTGAATGCAGGCTCGTCTTGCATCTCCCAAGTTGAAAGGATGTCTGAATCCCCTGTGGAGACCACAGAGAAAGACGTAGTTCCCCACCTCATCGCGACCGGAGGCCTCACATCCTTTGAAAACTCCAGAGGTACGCGGAGATCACTGCCTCCAAAGGAGACGATGCCTGACTCCTCATGAAACTTGATATGAGTCCCAGGATTCCTGTGGCACGTGGAAAGGGACCCTTGGTCTCCCGCCTCAGTTGGAGAGGCGTCCCATTTGCCCTGACAAGCCTCGAGGAGAATCCCGAGTTGTCCCTCGCAACTAAGCAGGTGTCCTGACGTCGCTGAACAAACACGTGGGTGGAAGGGCCATCCCCGTCCTAACTCGAGAATATACCCCAGGTTCCCGCTGCAACTCGAGAAAAACCATTAGACTTCCTCCTCGCCGCGAGATGAGGCCCGATTCCCCTGCACTGCGTGCAGAGCAATTCCGTGTTGCACATCACACATGAAAGGAGCCTTGATTACCTTGATGGCACTCCAGAGAAATCCCAAGAACACTGTTTCAAGGCTAGAAGGATCCTGACGTCACTGTAGCAACACGAAAGAGCTCCGTGCACCAAGAATCAACTCGAGATGAGAGGTTAGTCCCTGGCTTCGACTCCAGAGGAATACCACCTTACCACAAGCACCTTAATAGGAGGCTTCTCTCAGCTCTAGGTATGTGAGAGGGACCCTGAGTTTGCGGCCTCAAGTGGAATGGACACCTCGATGCCCTGACTCGAAATCAGGCCGCATATCCCTGCAGTGACTTGAATGCAGGCTCGTCTTGCATCTCCCAAGATGAAAGGATGTCTGAATCCCCTGTGGAGACCCCAGAGAAAGACCTAGTTCCCCACCTCATCGCGACCGGAGGCCTCACATCCTTTGAAAAATCCAGAGGTACGCAAAGATCAGTGCCTCCAAAGGAGACGATGCCTGACTCCTCGTGAAACTTGATATGAGTCCCAGGATTCCTGTGGCACGTGGCATGGGACCCTTGGTCTCCCGCCTCAGCTGGAGAGGCGTCCCAATTGCCCTGCCAAGCCTCGAGGAGAATCCCGAGTTGTCCCTCGCAACTAGGCAGGAGTCCTGACGTCGCTGAACAAACACGTTTGTGGAAGGGCCATCCCCGTCGTAACTCGAGAATATACCCCAGGTTCCCGCCGCAGCTCGAGAAAAACCATGAGACTTCCGCCTCGCCACGAGAGGAGGCTCGATTCCCCTGCACTGCGTGCAGAACAATTCCGTGTTGCACATCAAACATGAAAGGAGCCTTGATTTCCTTGATGGCACTCCAGAGAAACCCCAAGAACACTGTTTCAAGGCTAGAGGGATCCTGAAGTCACTGTAGCAACACGAAAGAGATCCGTGGACCAATAATCAACTCGAGATGAGAGGTTAGTCCCTGGCTTCGACTCCAGAGGAATACCACCTTACCACAAGCACCTCAAGAGGAGGCTTCTCTCCGCTCGAGCTATGTGAGAGGGACCCTGAGTTTGCGGCCTCAAGTGGAATGGACACCGCGATGCCCTGACTCGAAATAAGGCCGGATATCCCTGCAGTGACTTGAATGCAGGCTCGTCTTGCATCTCCCAAGACGAAAGGATGTCTGAATCCCCTGTGGAGACCAAAGAGAAAGACCTAGTTCCCCACCTCATCGCGACCGGAGGCCTCACATCCTTTGAAAATTCCAGAGGTACGCGGAGATCAGTGCCTCCAAAGGAGACGATGCCTGACTCCTCGTGAAAATTGATAGGAGTCCGAGGATTCCTGTGACACGTGGAAAGGGACCCTTGGTCTCCCGCCTCAGCTGGATAGGCGCCCAAATGGCCCTGCCAAGCCTCGAGGAGAATCCCGAGTTGTCCCTCGCAACTAGGCAGGAGTCCTGACGTCACTGATCAAAAACGTGGGTGGAAGGGCCATCCCCGTTGTAACTCGAGAATATACCCCAGGTTTCCGCCGCAACTCGAGAAAACCATGAGACTTCCCCCTCGCTGCGAGATGAGGCCCGATTCCCCTGCACTGCGTGCAGAGCAATTCCGTGTTGCATATCACACATGAAAGGAGCCTTGATTTCCTTGATGGCACTCCAGAGAAACCCCATGAACACTGTTTCAAGGCTAGAGGGATCCTGAGGTCACTGTAGCAAGACGAAAGAGCTCCATAGACCAAAAATCAACTCGAGATGAGAGGTTAGTCCCTGGCTTCGACTCCAGAGGAATACCACCTTACCACAAGCACCTCAAGAGGAGGCTTCTCTCAGCTCTAGGTATGTGAGAGGGACCCTGAGTTTGCCGCCTCAAGTGGAATGGACACCGCGATGCCGTGACTGGAAATAAGGCCGGATATCCCTGCAGTGACTTGAATGCAGGCTCGTCTTGCATCTCCCAAGACGAAAGGATGTCTGAATCCCCTGTGGAGACCACAGAGACAGACCTAGTTCCCCACCTCATCGCGACCAGAGACCTGACATCCTTTGAAAACTCCAGAGGTACGCGGAGATCAGTGCCTCCAAAGGAGACGATGCCTGACTCCTCGAGATATTTGATAAGAGTCCCAGGATTGCTGTGGCACTTGGAAAGGGACCCTTGGTCTCCCGCCTCATCTGGAGAGGCATCCCAATTACCCGGCGAAGCCTCGAGGAGAATCCCGAGTTGTCCCTCGCAACTAGGCAGGAGTCCTGACGTCGCTGAACAAACACGTTGGTTGAAGGGCTATCCCCGTCGTAACTCGAGAATATACCACAGGTTTCCACCGCAACTCGAGAAATCCATGAGACTCCCCCCTCGCCGCAAAATGAGGCCCGATACCCTGCACTGCGTGCAGAGCAATTCCGTGTTGCACATCACACATGAAAGGAGCCTTGATTTCCTTGATGGCACTCCAGAGAAACCCCAAGAACACTGTTTCAAGGCCAGAGGAAACCTGAGGTCACTGTAGCAACAAGAAAGAGCTCCGTGGACCAAAAATCAACTCGAGATGAGAGGTTAGTCCCTGGCTTCGACTCCAGAGGAATACACCTTTCCATAAGCACCTCAAGAGGAGGCTTCTCTCAGCTCTAGCTATGTGAGAGGGCCCCTGAGTTTGCGGCCTCAAGTGGAATGGACACCGCGAGGCCCTGACTCGAAATAAGGCCGGGTATCCCTGCAGTGACTTGAATGCAGGCTCGTCTTGCATCTCCCAAGGCGAAAGGATGTCTGAATCCCCTGTGAAGACCACAGAGAAAGACCTAGTTCCCCACCTCCTCACGACAGGAGGCCTCACATCCTTTGAAAACTCCAGAGGGACGCGGAGATCAGTGCCTCCAAAGGAGACGATTCCTGACTCCTCGTGAAACTTGATAGGAGTCCCAGGATTCCTGTGGCACGTGGAAAGGGACCCTTGGTCTCCCGCCTCACCTGGAGAGGCGTCCCAATGGCCCTGCCAAGCCTCGAGGAGAATCCCGAGTTGTCCCAAGCAACTAGGCAGGAGTCCTGACGTCGCTGAACAAACACGTGTGTGGAAGTGCCATCCCCGTCGTAACTCGAGAATATACCCCAGGTTCCCGCCGCAACTCGAGAAAAACCATGAGACGTCCCCCTCGCCACTAGATGATGCCCGATTCACCTGCACTACGTGCAGAGCAATGCCGTGTTGCACATCACACAGGAAAGGAGCCTTGATTTCCTTGATGGCACTCCAGAGAAACCCCAAGAACACTGTTTCAAGGCTAGAGGGATCCTGAGGTCACTGTAGCAAGACGAAAGAGCTCCGTGTACAAAAAATCAACTCGAAATGAGAGGTTAGTCCCTGGCTTCGACTCCAGAGGAATACCACCTTACCACAAGCACCTCAAGAGGAGGCTTCTCTCAGCTCTAGGTATGTGAGAGGGACCCTGAGTTTACGGCCTCAAATGGAATGGACACCGCGATGCCCTGACTCGAAATAAGGCCGTATATCCCTGCAGTGACTTGAATGCAGGCTCGTCTTGCATCTCCCAAGATGAAAGGATGTCTGAATCCCCTGTGGAGACCACAGAGAAAGACCTAGTTCCCCACCTCATCGCGACCGGAGGCCTCACATCCTTTGAAAACTCCAGAGGGACGCGGAGATTAGTGCCTCCAAAGGAGATGATGCCTGACTCCTCGTGAAATTTGATAGGAGTCCCAGGATTCCTGTGGCACGTGGAAAGGGACCCTTGGTCTCCCGCCTCACCTGGAGAGGCGTCCCAATGGCCCTGCCAAGCCTCGAGGAGAATCCCGAGTTGTCCCTCGCAACTAGGCAGGAGTCCTGAGGTCGCTGAACAAACACGTGTGTGGAAGGGCCATCCCCGTCGTAACTCGAGGATATACCCCAGGTTCCCGCCTCAACTCGAGAAAAACCATGAGACTTCCCCCTCGCCGCGAGATGAGGAAGGAATCCCCTGCACTGTGTGCAGAGCAATGCCGTGTTGCACATCACACAGGAAAGGAGCCTTGATTTCCTTGATGGCACTCCAGAGAAAGCCCAAGAACGCTGTTTAAAGGCTAGAGGGATCTTGAGATCGCTGTAGCAACACGAAAGAGCTCCGTGGACCAAAAATCAACTCGAGATGAGAGGTTAATCCCTGGCTTCGACTCCAGAGGAATCCCACCTTACCACAAGCACCTCAAGAGGAGGCTTCTCTCAGCTCTAGGTATGTGAGAGGGACCCTGAGTTTGCGGCCTCAAGTGGAATGGACACTGCCATGCCCTGACTCGAAATAAGGCCGGATATCCCTGCAGTGACTTGAATGCAGGCTCGTCTTGCATCTCCCAAGACGAAAGGTTGTCTGAATCCACTGTGGAGACCACAGAGAAAGAACTAGTTCCCCACCTCATCGCGACCGCAGGCCTGACATCCTTTGAAAACTCCAGAGGGACGCGGAGATCAGTGCCTCCAAAGGAGACGATGCCTGACTCCTCGTGAAACTTGATAGGAGTCCCAGGATTCCTGTGGCACGTGGAAAGGGACCCTTGGTCTCCCGCCTCAGCTGGAGAGGCGTCCCAATTGCCCTGCCAAGCCTCGAGGAGAATCCCGAGTTTTCCCTCGCAACTAGGCAGGAGTCCTGACGTCGCTGAACAAACACGTGTGTGGAAGGGCCATCCCCGTCGTAACTCGAGAATATACCCCAGGTTCCCGCCGCAACTCGAGAAAAACCATGAGACTTCCCCCTCGCCGCGAGATGAGGCCCGATTCCCCTGCACTGCGTTCAGAGCAATGCCGTGTTGCACATCACACAGGAAAGGAGCCTTGATTTCCTTGATGTCACTCCAGAGAAAGCCCAAGAACACTGTTTCAAGGCTAGAGGGATCCTGAGGTCACTGTAGCAACACGAAAGAGCGCCGTGGCCCAAAAATCCACTCGAGATGAGAGGTTAGTCCGTGGCTTCGACTCCAGAGGAATACCACCTTACCACAAGCACCTCAAGAGGAGGCTTCTCTCAGCTCTAGGTTTGTGAGAGGGACCCTGAGTTTGCGGCCTCAAGTGGAATGGGCCCCGTGATGCCCTGACTCGAAATCAGGCCGGATATCCCTGCAGTGACTAGAATGCAGGCTCGTCTTGCATCTCCCAAGACGAAAGGATGTCTGAATCCCCTGTGGAGACCACAGACAAAGACCTAGTTCCCCACCTCATCGTGACCGGAGGCCTCACATCCTTTGAAAACTCCAGAGGGACACGGAGATCAGTGCCTCCAAAGGAGACGATGCCTGACTCCTCGTGAAACTTGATAGGAGTCCCAGGATTCCTGTGGCACGTGGAAAGGGACCCTTGGTCTCCCGCCTCAGCTGGAGAGGCGTCACAATTGCCTTGCCAAGCCTCAAGGAAAATCCCCAGTTGTCCCTCGCAACTAGGCAGGAGTCCTGACGTCGCTGAACAAACACGTGTGTGGAAGGGCCATCCCCGTCGTAACTCGAGAATATACCCCAGGTTCCCGCCGCAACTCGAGAAAAACCATGAGACTTCCCACTCACCGCGAGATGAGGCCCGATTCCCCTGCACTGCGTGCAGAGCAATGCCGTGTTGTACATCACACAGGAAAGGAGCCTTGATTTCCTTCATGGCACTCCAGAGAAACCCCAAGAACACTGTTTCAAGGCTAGAGGGATCCTGAGGTCACTGTAGCAAGACCAAAAACCTCCATGGACCAAAAATCAACTCGAGATGAGAGGTTAGTCACTGGCTTCGACTCCAGAGGAATACCACCTTACGACAAGCACCTCAAGAGGAGGCTTCTCTCAGCTCTAGGTATGTGAGAGGGACCCTGAGTTTGCGGCCTCTAGTGGAATGGACACCGCGATGCTCTGACTCGAAATAAGGCCAGATATCCCTGCAGTGACTTGAATGCAGGCTCGATTTGCATCTCCCAAAATGAAAGGATGTCTGAATCCCCTGTGGAGACCACAGAGAAAGACCTAGTTCCCCACCTCATCGCGACCCGAGGCCTCACATCCTTTGAAAACTCCAGAGGGACGCGGAGATCAGTGCCTCCAAAGGAGACGATGCCTGACTCCTCGTGAAACTTGATAGGAGTCCCAGGATTCCTGTGGCACGTGGAAAGGGACCCTTGGTCTCCCGCCTCAGCTGGAGAGGCGTCCCAATTGCCCTGCCAAGCCTCGAGGAGAATCCCGAGTTGTCCCTCGCAACTAGGCAGGAGGCCTGACGTCGCGGAACAAACACGTGTGTGGAAGTGCCATCCCCGTCGTAACTCGAGAATATACCCCATGTTCCCGCCGTAACTCGAGAAAAACCATGAGACTTCCCCCTTGCCTCGAGATGAGGCCCGATTCCCCTGCACTGCGTGCAAAGCAATGCCGTGTTGCACATCACACAGGAAAGTAGCCTTGATTTCCTTGATGGCACTTCAGAGAAAGCCCAAGAACACTGTTTCAAGGCTAGAGGGATCCTGAGGTCACTGTAGCAACACGAAAGAGCTCCGAGGACCAAAAATCAACTCGAGATGAGAGGTTAGTCCCTGGCTTCGACTCCAGAGGAATACCACCTTACCACAAGCACCTCAAGAGGAGGCTTCTCTCAGCTCTAGGTTTGTGAGAGGGACCCTGAGTTTGCGGCCTCAAGTGGAATGGACACCGCGATGCCTTGACTCGAAATAAGGCTGGATATACCTGCAGTGACTTGAATGCAGGCTCGTCTTGCATCTTCCAAGACGAAAGGATGTCTGAATCCCCTGTGGAGACCACAGAGAAAGTCCTAGTTCCCCACTTCAATGCGACCGGAGGCCTCACATTCTTTGAAAATTCCAGAGGTACACTGAGATCAGTGCCTCCAAAGGAGACGATGCCTGACACCTCGTGAAACTTGATAGGAGTCCCAGGATTCCTGTGGCACGTGGAAAGGGACCCTTGGTCTCCCGCCTCAGCTGGAGAGGCGTCCTAATTGCCCTGCCAAGCCTCGAGGAGAATCCCGAGTTGTCCCTCGCAACTAGGCAGGAGTCCTGACGACGCTGAACCAACACGTGGGTGGAAGGGCCATCCCCGTCGTAACTCGAGAATATATCCCAGGTTCCCGCCGCAACTCGAGAAAAACCATGAGACTTCCCTCTCGCCGCAAGATGAGGCCCGATTCCCCTGCACTGCATTCAAAGCAATTCCGTACTGCACATCAAACATGAAAGGAGCCTTGATTTCCTTGATGGCACTCCAGAGAAACCCCAAGAACACTGTTTCAAGGCTAGAGGGATCCTGAGGTCACTGTAGCAACACGAAAGAGCTCCATGGACCAAAAATCAACTCGAGATGAGAGGTTAGTCCCTGGCTTCGACTCCAGAGGAATACCACCTTACCACAAGCACCTCAAGAGGAGGCTTCTCTCAGCTCTAGGTATGTGAGAGGGACCCTGAGTTTGCGGCCTCTAGTGGAATGGACACCGCGATGCCCTGACTCGAAATAAGGCCAGATATCCCTGCAGTGACTTGAATGCAGGCTCGATTTGCATCTCCCAAGATGAAAGGATGTCTGAATCCCCTGTGGAGACACAGAGAAAGACCTAGTTCCCCACCTCATCGCGACCCGAGGCCTCACATCCTTTGAAAACTCCAGAGGGACGCGGAGATCAGTGCCTCCAAAGGAGACGATGCCTGACTCCTCGTGAAACTTGATAGGAGTCCCAGGATTCCTGTGGCACCTGGAAAGGGACCCTTGGTCTCCCGCCTCAGCTGGAGAGGCGTCCCAATTGCCCTGCCAAGCCTCGAGGAGAATCCCGAGTTGTCCCTCGCAACTAGGCAGGAGTCCTGACGTCGCTGAACAAACACGTGTTTGGAAGGGCCATCCCCGTCGTAACTCGAGAATATACCCCAGGTTCCCGCCGCAACTCGAGAAAAACCATGAGACTTCCCCCTCACCGCTAGATGAGGCCCGATTCCCCTGCACTGCGTGCAGAGCAATGCCGTGTTGCACATCACACAGGAAAGGAGCCTTGATTTCCTTGATGGCACTCCAGCGAAAGCCCAAGAACACTGTTTCAAGGCTAGAGGGATCCTGAGGTCACTGTAGCAACACTAAATAGCTCCGTGGACCAAAAATCAACTCGAGATGAGAGGTTAGTCCCTGGCTTCGACTCCAGAGGAATACCACCTTACCACAAACACCTCAAGAGGAGGCTTCTCTCAGCTCTAGGTTTGTGAGAGGGACCCTGAGGTTGCGGCCTCAAGTGGAATGGACACGGCGATGCCCTGACTCGAAATAAGGCCGGATATGCCTGCAGTGACTTGAATGCAGGTTCGTCTTGCATCTCCCAAGACGAAAGGATGTCTGAATCCCCTGTGGAGACCGCAGAGAAAGACCTAGTTCCCCACCTGATCACGACCGGAGGCCTTATATCCTTTGAAAACTCCAGAGGGACGCGGAGATCAATGCCTCCAAAGGAGACGATGCCGGACTCCTCGTGAAATTTGATAGGAGTCCCAGGATTCCTGTGGCACGTGGAAAGGGACCCTTGGTCTCCCGCCTCAGCTGGAGAGGCGTCCCAATGGCCCTGCCAAGCCTCGAGGAGAATCCCGAGTTGTCCCAAGCAACTAGGCAGGAGTCCTGACGTCGCTGAACAAACACGTGTGTGGAAGGGCCATCCCCGTCGTAACTCGAGAATATACCCCTGGTTCCCGCCGCAACTCGAGAAAAACCATGGAACTTCCCCCTCGTTGCGAGATGAGGCCCGATTTCCTTGCACTGCGTGCAGAGCAATGCCGTGTTGCACATCACACAGGAAAGGATCCTTGATTTCCTTGATGGCACTCCAGAGAAAGCCCAAGAACACTGTTTCAAGGCTAGAGGGATCCTGAGGTCACTGTGGCAACACTGAAGAGCTCCGTGGACCAAAAATCAACTTGAGATGAGAGGTTAGTCCCTGGCTTCTACTCCAGAGGAATACCACCTTACCACAAGCACCTCAAGAGGAGGCTTCTCTCAGCTCTATGTATGTGAGAGGGACCCTGAATTTGCGGCCTCAAGTGAAATGGACACCGCGATGCCCTGACTCAAAATAAGGCCGGATATCCCTGCAGTGACTTGAATGCAGGCTCGTCTTGCATCTCCCAAAAAGAAAGGTTGTCTGAATCCACTGTGGAGAACACAGAGGAAGACCTAGTTCCCCACCTCATCGCGACCGGAGGCCTCACATCCTTTGAAAACTCCAGAGGGACGCGGAGATCAGTGCCTCCAAAGGAGACGATGCCTGACTCCTCGTGAAACTTGATAGGAGTCCCAGGATTACTGTGGCACGTGGAAAGGGACCCTTGGTCTCCCGCCTCAGCTGGAGAGGCAAGCCAATTGCCCTGCCAAGCCTCGAGGAGAATCCCGAGTTGTCCCTCGCAACTAGGCAGGAGTCCTGACGTCGCTGAACAAACACGTGTGTGGAAGGGCCGTCCCCGTCGTAACTCGAGAATATACCCCAGGTTCCCTCCGCAACTCGAGAAAAACCATGAGACTTCCCCCTCGCCGCGAGATGTGGCCTGATTCACCTGCACTGCGTGCAGAGCAATGCCGTATTGCACATCACACAGGAAAGGAGCCTTGATTTCCTTGATGGCACTCCAGAGAAAGCCCAACAACACTGTTTCAAGGCTAGAGGGATACTGAGGTCACTGTAGCAACACTAAAGAGTTCCGTGGACCAAAAATCAACTCGAGATAAGAGGTTAGTCCCTGGTTTCGACTCCAGAGGAATACCACCTTACCACAAGCACCTCAAGAGGAGGCTTCTCTCAGCTCTAGGTATGTGAGAGGGACCCTGAGTTTGCGGCCTCTAGTGGAATGGACACCGTGAGGCCCTTACTCGAAATAAGGCCAGATATCCCTGCAGTGACTTGAATGCAGGCTCGTCTTGCATCCTCCAAGATGAAAGATTGTCTGAATCCCCTGTGGAGACCACAGAGAAAGACCTAGTTCCCCACCTCATGGCGACCGGAGGCCTCACATCCTTTGAAAAATCCAGAGGGACGCAGAGATCAGTGCCTCCAAAGGAGACGATGCCTGACTCCTCGTGAAACTTGATAGGAGTCCCAGGATTCCTGTGGCACGTGGAAAGGGACCCTTGGTCTCCCGCCTCATCTGGAGAGGCGTCCCAATTGCCCTGCCAAGCCTCGAGGAAAATCCCGAGTTGTCCCTCGCAACTAGGCAGGAGTCCTGACTTCGCTGAACAAACAGGTGTGTGGAAGGTCCATCCCCGTCGTAACTCGAGAATATACCCCATGTTCCCGCCGCAACTCGAGAATAACCATGAGACTTCCCCCTCGCCACGAGATGAGGGCCGAATCCCCTGCACTGCGTGCAGAGCAATGCCGTGTTGCACATCACACAGGAAAGGAGCCTTGATTTCCTTGATGGCACACCAGAGAAAGCGCAAGAACACTGTTTCAAGGCTAGAGGGATCCTGAGGTCACTGTAGCAACACTAAAGAGCTCCGTGGACCAAAAGTCAACTCGAGATGAGAGGTTAATCCCTGGCTTCGACTCCAGAGGAATACCACCTTACCACAAGCACCTAAAGAGGAGGCTTCTCTCAGCTCTAGGTATGTGAGAGGGACCCTGAGTTTGCGGCCTCAAGTGGAATGGACACCGCGATGCCCTGACTCGAAATAAGGCCGGATATCCCTGCAGTGACTTGAATGCTGGCTCGTCTTGCATCTCCCAAGAAGAAAGGTTGTCTGAATCCACTGTGGAGGCCACAGAGAAAGACCGAGTTCCCCACCTCATGGCGACCGGAGGCCTCACATCCTTTGAAAACTTCAGAGGGATGCGGAGATCAGTGCCTCCAAAAGAGACGATGCCTGACTTCTCGTGAAACTTGATAGGAGTCCCAGGATTCCTGTGGCACGTGGAAAGGGACCCTTGCTCTCCCGCCTCACCTGGAGAGGCGTCCCAATTGCCCTGCCAAGCCTCGAGGAGAATCCCGAGTTGTCCCAAGCAACTAGGCAGGAGTCCTGACGTCGCTGAACAAACACGTGTGCGGAAGGGCCATCCCGTCGTAACTCGAGAATGTACCCCAGGTTCCCGCCGCAACTCGAGAAAAACCATGAGACTTCCCCCTCGCCGCGAGATGAGGGCCGATTCCCCTGCACTGCGTGCAGAGCAATGCCGTGTTGCACATCACACAGGAAAGGAGCCTTGATTTCCTTGGTGGCACTTCAGAGAAAGCCCAAGAACACTGTTTCAAGGCTAGAGGGATCGTGAGGTCACTGCAGCAACACCAACGAGCTCCGTGGACCAAAATCAACTCGAGATGAGAGGTTAGTCCCTGGCTTCGACTCCAGAGGAATGCCACCTTACCACAAGCACCTCAAGAGGAGGCTGCTCTCAGCTCTAGGTATGTGAGAGGGACCCTGAGTTTGCGGCCTCAAGTGGAATGGACACCGCGATGCCCTGACTTGAAATAAGGCCGGATATCCCTGCAGTGACTTGAATACAGGCTCGTCTTGCATCTCCCAAGACGAAAGGATGTCTGAATCCCCTGAGGAGGCCACAGAGAAAGACCCAGTTCCCCACCTCAACGCGACCGGAGGCCTCACATCCTTTGAAAACTCCAGAGGGACGCGGAGATCAATGTCTCCAAAGGAGACGATGCCTGACTCCTCGTGAATCTTGATAGGAGTCCCAGGAATCCTGTGGCACGTGGAAAGGGACCCTTGGTCTCCCGCCTCAGCTGGAGAGGCGTCCCAATTGCCCTGACAAGCCTCGAGGAGAATCCCGAGTTGTCCCAAGCAACTAGGCAGGAGTCCTGACGTCGCTGAACAAACACGTGTGTGGAAGGGCCATCCCCGTCGTAACTCGAGAATATACCCCTGGTTCCCGCCGCAACTCGAGAAAAACCATGGAACTTCCCCCTCGTTGCGAGATGAGGCCCGATTTCCTTGCACTGCGTGCAGAGCAATGCCGTGTTGCACATCACACAGGAAAGGATCCTTGATTTCCTTGATGGCACTCCAGAGAAAGCCCAAGAACACTGTTTCAAGGCTAGAGGGATCCTGAGGTCACTGTGGCAACACTGAAGAGCTCCGTGGACCAAAAATCAACTTGAGATGAGAGGTTAGTCCCTGGCTTCTACTCCAGAGGAATACCACCTTACCACAAGCACCTCAAGAGGAGGCTTCTCTCAGCTCTATGTATGTGAGAGGGACCCTGAATTTGCGGCCTCAAGTGAAATGGACACCGCGATGCCCTGACTCAAAATAAGGCCGGATATCCCTGCAGTGACTTGAATGCAGGCTCGTCTTGCATCTCCCAAAAAGAAAGGTTGTCTGAATCCACTGTGGAGAACACAGAGGAAGACCTAGTTCCCCACCTCATCGCGACCGGAGGCCTCACATCCTTTGAAAACTCCAGAGGGACGCGGAGATCAGTGCCTCCAAAGGAGACGATGCCTGACTCCTCGTGAAACTTGATAGGAGTCCCAGGATTACTGTGGCACGTGGAAAGGGACCCTTGGTCTCCCGCCTCAGCTGGAGAGGCAAGCCAATTGCCCTGCCAAGCCTCGAGGAGAATCCCGAGTTGTCCCTCGCAACTAGGCAGGAGTCCTGACGTCGCTGAACAAACACGTGTGTGGAAGGGCCGTCCCCGTCGTAACTCGAGAATATACCCCAGGTTCCCTCCGCAACTCGAGAAAAACCATGAGACTTCCCCCTCGCCGCGAGATGTGGCCTGATTCACCTGCACTGCGTGCAGAGCAATGCCGTATTGCACATCACACAGGAAAGGAGCCTTGATTTCCTTGATGGCACTCCAGAGAAAGCCCAACAACACTGTTTCAAGGCTAGAGGGATACTGAGGTCACTGTAGCAACACTAAAGAGTTCCGTGGACCAAAAATCAACTCGAGATAAGAGGTTAGTCCCTGGTTTCGACTCCAGAGGAATACCACCTTACCACAAGCACCTCAAGAGGAGGCTTCTCTCAGCTCTAGGTATGTGAGAGGGACCCTGAGTTTGCGGCCTCTAGTGGAATGGACACCGTGAGGCCCTTACTCGAAATAAGGCCAGATATCCCTGCAGTGACTTGAATGCAGGCTCGTCTTGCATCCTCCAAGATGAAAGATTGTCTGAATCCCCTGTGGAGACCACAGAGAAAGACCTAGTTCCCCACCTCATGGCGACCGGAGGCCTCACATCCTTTGAAAAATCCAGAGGGACGCAGAGATCAGTGCCTCCAAAGGAGACGATGCCTGACTCCTCGTGAAACTTGATAGGAGTCCCAGGATTCCTGTGGCACGTGGAAAGGGACCCTTGGTCTCCCGCCTCATCTGGAGAGGCGTCCCAATTGCCCTGCCAAGCCTCGAGGAAAATCCCGAGTTGTCCCTCGCAACTAGGCAGGAGTCCTGACTTCGCTGAACAAACAGGTGTGTGGAAGGTCCATCCCCGTCGTAACTCGAGAATATACCCCATGTTCCCGCCGCAACTCGAGAATAACCATGAGACTTCCCCCTCGCCACGAGATGAGGGCCGAATCCCCTGCACTGCGTGCAGAGCAATGCCGTGTTGCACATCACACAGGAAAGGAGCCTTGATTTCCTTGATGGCACACCAGAGAAAGCGCAAGAACACTGTTTCAAGGCTAGAGGGATCCTGAGGTCACTGTAGCAACACTAAAGAGCTCCGTGGACCAAAAGTCAACTCGAGATGAGAGGTTAATCCCTGGCTTCGACTCCAGAGGAATACCACCTTACCACAAGCACCTAAAGAGGAGGCTTCTCTCAGCTCTAGGTATGTGAGAGGGACCCTGAGTTTGCGGCCTCAAGTGGAATGGACACCGCGATGCCCTGACTCGAAATAAGGCCGGATATCCCTGCAGTGACTTGAATGCTGGCTCGTCTTGCATCTCCCAAGAAGAAAGGTTGTCTGAATCCACTGTGGAGGCCACAGAGAAAGACCGAGTTCCCCACCTCATGGCGACCGGAGGCCTCACATCCTTTGAAAACTTCAGAGGGATGCGGAGATCAGTGCCTCCAAAAGAGACGATGCCTGACTTCTCGTGAAACTTGATAGGAGTCCCAGGATTCCTGTGGCACGTGGAAAGGGACCCTTGCTCTCCCGCCTCACCTGGAGAGGCGTCCCAATTGCCCTGCCAAGCCTCGAGGAGAATCCCGAGTTGTCCCAAGCAACTAGGCAGGAGTCCTGACGTCGCTGAACAAACACGTGTGCGGAAGGGCCATCCCGTCGTAACTCGAGAATGTACCCCAGGTTCCCGCCGCAACTCGAGAAAAACCATGAGACTTCCCCCTCGCCGCGAGATGAGGGCCGATTCCCCTGCACTGCGTGCAGAGCAATGCCGTGTTGCACATCACACAGGAAAGGAGCCTTGATTTCCTTGGTGGCACTTCAGAGAAAGCCCAAGAACACTGTTTCAAGGCTAGAGGGATCGTGAGGTCACTGCAGCAACACCAACGAGCTCCGTGGACCAAAATCAACTCGAGATGAGAGGTTAGTCCCTGGCTTCGACTCCAGAGGAATGCCACCTTACCACAAGCACCTCAAGAGGAGGCTGCTCTCAGCTCTAGGTATGTGAGAGGGACCCTGAGTTTGCGGCCTCAAGTGGAATGGACACCGCGATGCCCTGACTTGAAATAAGGCCGGATATCCCTGCAGTGACTTGAATACAGGCTCGTCTTGCATCTCCCAAGACGAAAGGATGTCTGAATCCCCTGAGGAGGCCACAGAGAAAGACCCAGTTCCCCACCTCAACGCGACCGGAGGCCTCACATCCTTTGAAAACTCCAGAGGGACGCGGAGATCAATGTCTCCAAAGGAGACGATGCCTGACTCCTCGTGAATCTTGATAGGAGTCCCAGGAATCCTGTGGCACGTGGAAAGGGACCCTTGGTCTCCCGCCTCAGCTGGAGAGGCGTCCCAATTGCCCTGACAAGCCTCGAGGAGAATCCCGAGTTGTCCCTCGCAACTAGGCCGGAGTCTTGACGTCGCTGAACAAACAGGTGTGTGGAAAAGCCATCCCCGTCATAACTCGAGAATATACCCCAGGTTCCCGCCTCAACTCGAGAAAAACCATGAGACTTCCCCCTCGCCGCGAGATGAGGCCCGATTCCCATGCACTGCGTGCAGAGCAATGCCGTGTTGCACATCACACAGGAAAGGAGCCTTGATTTCCTTGATGGCACTCCAGAGAAAGCCCAAAAACAGTGTTTCAAGGCTAGTGGGATCCTGAGGTCACTGTAGCAACACGAAAGAGCTCCGTGGACCAAAATTCAACTCGAGATGAGAGGTTAGTCCCTGGCTTCGACTCCAGAGGAATGCCACCTTACCACAAGCACCTCAAGAGGAGGCTTCTCTCAGCTCTAGGTATGTGAGAGGGACCCTGATTTTGCAGCCTCAAGTGGAATGGACACCGCGATGCCTTGACTCGAAATAAGGCCGGATATGCCTGCAGTGACTTGAATGCAGGCTCGTCTTGCATCTTCCAAGACGAAAGGATGTCTGAATCCCCTGTGGACACCACAGAGAAAGACCTAGTTCCCCACCTCATCGCGACCGGAGGCCTCACATCCTTTGAAAACTCCACAGGGACGCGGAGATCAGTGCTTCCAAAGGAGACGATGCCTGGCTCCTCGTGAAACTTGATAGGAGTCCCAGGATTCCTGTGGCACGTGGAAAGGGACCCTTGGTCTCCCGCCTCAGCTGGAGAGGCGTCCCAATTGCCCTGCCAAGCCTCGAGGAGAATCCCGCGTTGTCCCTCGCAACTAGGCAGGAGTCCTGACGTCGCTGAACAAACACGTGTGTGGAAGGGCCATACCCGCCGTAACTCGAGAATATACCCCAGGTTCCCGCCGCAACTCGAGAAAAACCATGAGACTTCCCCCTCGCCGCGAGATGAGGCCCGATTCCCCTGCACTGAGTGCAGAGCAATGCGTGTTGCTCATCACACAGGAAAGGAGCCTTGATTTCCTTGATGGGACTCCAGAGAAAGCCCAAGAACACTGTTTCAATGCTAGAGGGATCCTGAGGTCACTGTAGCAACAAGAAAGAGCTCCGTGGACCAAAAATCAACTCGAGATGAGAGGTTAGTCCCTGGCTTCGACTCCAGAGGAATACAACCTTACCAGAAGCAGCTCAAGAGGAGGCTTCTCTCAGCTCTAGGTATGTGAGAGGGACCCTGAGTTTGCGGCCTCAAGTGGAATGGTCACCGCGATGCCCTGACTCGAAATAAGGCCGGATATGCCTGCAGTGAATTGAATGCAGGCTCGTGTTGCATCTCACAAGACGAAAGGATGTCTGAATCACCTGTGGAGACCACAGAGAAAGACCTAGTTCCCCACCTCATCGCGACCGGAGGCCTCACATCCTTTGAAAACTCCAGAGGGACGCGGAGATCAGTGCCTCCAAAGGAGACAATGCCTGACTCCTCGTGAAATGTGATAGGATTCCCAGGATTCCTGTGGCTCGTGGAAAGGGACCCTTGGTCTCCCGCCTCACCTGGAGAGGCGTCCCAATTGCCCTGACAAGCCTCGAGGAGAATCCCGAGTTGTCCCAAGCAACTAGGCAGGAGTCCTGACGTCGCTGAACAAACACGTGTGTGGAAGGGCCATCCCCGTCGTAACTCGAGAATATACCCCAGGTTCCCGCCGCAACTCGAGAAAAACCATGAGACTTCCACCTCGCCGCGAGATGAGGGCCGATTCCCCTGCACTGCGTGCAGAGCAATGCCGTGTTGCACATCACACAGGAAAGGAGCCTTGATTTCCTTGATGGCACTCCAGAGAAAGCCCAAGAACACTGTTTCAAGGCTAGTGGGATCATGAGGTCACTGTAGCAACACGAAAGAGCTGCGTGGACCAAAATTCAACTCGAGATGAGAGGTTAGTCCCTGGCTTCGACTCCAGAGGAATGCCACCTTACCACAAGCACCTCAAGAGGAGGCTTCTCTCAGCTCTAGGTATGTGAGAGGGACCCTGATTTTGCTGCCTCAAGTGGAATGGACACCGCGATGCCTTGACTCGAAATAAGGCCGGATATGCCTGCAGTGACTTGAATGCAGGCTCGTCTTGCATCTTCCAAGACGAAAAGATGTCTGAATCGCCTGTGTAGACCACAGAGAAAGAGCTAGTTCCCCACCTCATCGCGACCGGAGGCCTCACATCCTTTGAAAACTCCAGAGGGACGCGGAGATCAGTGCCTCCAAAGGAGACGATGCCTGACTCCTCGTGAAACTTGATAGGAGTCCCAGGATTCCTGTTGCACGTGGAAAGGGACCCTTGGTCTCCCGCCTCACCTGGAGAGGCGTCCCAATTGCCCTGCCAAGCCTCGAGGAGAATCCCGAGTTGTCCCTCGCAACTAGGCAGGAGTCCTGACGTCGCTGAACAAACACGTGGGTGGAAGGGCCATCCCCGTCGTAACTCGAGAATATACCCCAGGTTCCCGCCGCAACTCGAGAAAAACCATGAGACTTCCCCCTCGCCGCGAGATGAGGCCCGATTCCCCTGCACTGAGTGCAGAGCAATGCGTGTTGCTCATCACACAGGAAAGGAGCCTTGATTTCCGTGATGGGACTCCAGAGAAACCCCAAGAACACTGTTTCAAGGCTAGAGGCATCCTGAGGTCACTGTAGCAACAAGAAAGAGCTCCGTGGACCACAAATCAAATCGAGATGAGAGGTTAGTCCCTGGCTTCGACTCCAGAGGAATACAACCTTACCAGAAGCAGCTCAAGAGGAGGCTTCTCTCAGCTCTAGGTATGTGAGAGGGACCCTGAGTTTGCGGCCTCAAGTGGAATGGACACCGCGATGCCGTGACTCGAAATAAGGCCGGATATGCCTGCAGTGAATTGAATGCAGGCTCGTGTTGCATATCACAAGACGAAAGGATGTCTGAATCACCTGTGGAGACCACAGAGAAAGACCTAGTTCCCCACCTCATCGCGACCGGAGGCCTCACATCCTTTGAAAACTCCAGAGGTACGCGGAGATCAGTGCCTCCAAAGGAGACGATACCTGACTCCTCGTGAATCTTGATAGGAGTCCCAGGATTCCTGTGGCACGTGGAAAGGGACACTTGGTCTCCCGCCTCAGCTGGAGAGGCCTCCCAATTGCCCTGCCAAGCCTGGAGGAGAATCTCGAGTTGTCCCTCGCAACAAGGCAGGAGTCCTGACGTCGCTGTACAAACACGTGTGTGGAAGGGCCATCCCCGTCGTAACTCGAGAATATACACCAGGTTCCCGCCGCAACTCGAGAAAAACCATGAGAGTTCCCCATCGCTGCGAGATGAGGCCCGATTCCCCTGCACTGCGTGCAGAGCAATGCCGTGTTGCACATCACACAGGAAAGGAGCCTTGATTTCCTTGATGGCACTCCAGAGAAAGCCCAAGAACACTGTTTCAAGGCTAGAGGGATCCTGAGGTCACTGTAGCAAAATGAAAGAACTCTGTGGAACACAAATTAACTCGAGATGAGAGGTTAATCCCTGGCTTCGACTCCAGAGGAATACCACCTTACCACAAGCACCTCAAGAGGAGGCTTCTCTCATCTCTAGCTATGTGAGAGGGACCCTGAGTTTCCGGCCACAGGTGGAATGGACACCGCGATGCCCTGACTCGAAATAAGGCCGGATATCCCTGCAGTGACTTGAATGCAGGCTCGTCTTGCATCTCCGAAGACGAAAGGATGTCTGAATCCCCTGTGGAGACCACAAAGAAAGACGTACTTCCCCACCTCATCGTGACCGGAGGCCTCACATCCTTTGACAACTCCAGAGGGACGTGGAGATCAGTGCCTCCAAAGGAGACGATACCTGACTCCTCGTGAAACTTGATAGGAGTCCCAGGATTCCTGTGGCACGTGGAAAGGGACGCTTGGTCTCCCGCCTCAGCTGGAGAGGCGTCCCAACTGCCCTGCCAAGCCTCGAGGAGAATCCTGAGTTTTCCCTCGCAACTAGGCAGGAGTCCTGCCGTCGCTGAACAAACATGTGTGTGGAAGGGACATCCCCGTCGTAACTCGAGAATATACCCCAGGTTCCCGCCGCAACTCGAGAAAAACCATGAGACGTCCCCCTCGCCGCGAGATGAGGCCAGATTGCCCTGCAGTGCGTGCAGAGCAATTCCGTGTTCCACATCACACATGAAAGGAGTCTTGATTTCCTTGCTGGCACTCCAGAGAAACCCCAAGAACACTGTTTCAAGGCTAGAGGGATCCTGAGGTCAGTGTAGCTACACGAAAGACCTCCGTGGACCAAAAGTCAACTCGAGATGAGAGGTTAGTCCCTGGCTTCGACTCCAGAGGAAACCACCTTACCACAAGCACCTCAAGAGGAGGCTTCTCTCAGCTCTAGGTATGTGAGAGGGACCCTGAGTTTGCGGCCTCAAGTGGAATGGACACCGCGATGCCCTGACTCGAAATAAGGCCGGATATCCCTGCAGTGACTTGAATGCAGGCTCGTCTTGCATCTCCCAAGATGAAAGGATGTCTGAATCCCCTGTGGAGACCACAGAGAAAGTCCTAGTTCCCCACTTCAATGCAACCGGAGGCCTCACATCCTTTGAAAACTCCAGAGGTATGCGGAGATCAGTGCCTCCAAAGGAGACGATGCCTGATTCCTCGTGAAACTTGATAGGAGTCCCAGGATTCCTGTGGCACGTGGAAAGGGACATTTGGTCTCCCGCCTCAGCTGGAGAGGCGTCCCAATTGCCCTGCCAAGCCTCGAGGAGAATCCCGAGTTGTCCCTCGCAACTAGGCAGGAGTCCTGACGTCGCTGAACAAACACGTGGGTGGAAGCGCCATACCCGTCGTAACTCGAGAATATACCCCAGGTTCCCGCCGCAACTCGAGAAAAACCATGAGACTTCCCCCTCGCCGCGAGATGAGGCCCGATTCCCCTGCACTGCATGCAGAGCAATGCCGTGTTGCACATCACACATGAAAGGAGCCTTGATTTCCTTGATGGCACTCCAGCGAAACCCCAAGAACACTGTTTCAAGGCTAGAGGGATCCTGAGGTCACTGTAGCAACACGAAAGAACTCCGTGGACCAAAAATCAACTCGAGATGAGAGGGTAGTCCCTGGCTTGGACTCCAGAGGAATACCACCTTACCACAAGCACCTGAAGAGGAGGCTTCTCTCAGCTCTAGGTATGTGAGAGGGACCCTGAGTTTGTGGCCTCAAGTGAAATGGACACCGCGACGCCCTGACTCGAAATAAGGCCGGATATCCCTCCAGTGACTTGAATGCAGGATCGTCTTGTATCTCCCAAGACGAAAGGATGTCTGAATCCCCTGTGGAGACCACAGAGAAAGACCTAGTTCCCCACCTCATCGCGACCGGAGGCCTCACATCCTTTGAAAACTCCAGAGGTACGCGGAGATCAGTGCCTCCAAAGGAGACGATGCCTGACTCCTCGTGAAACTTGAGAGGAGTCCCAGGATTCCTGTGGCACATCGAAAGGGACCCTTGGTCTTCCGCCTCAGCTGGAGAGGCGTCCCAATTGCCCTGCCAAGCCTCGAGGAGAATTCCGAGTTTTCCCTCGCAACTAGGCACGAGTCCTGCCGTCGCTGAACAAACACGTGGGTGGAAGGGCCATCCCCGTCGTAACTCGAGAATATACCCCAGGTTCCCGCCGCAACTCGAGAATAACCATGAGACTTCCCCCTCGCCGCGAGATGAGGCCCGATTCCCCTGCACTGCGTGCAGAGCAATTCCGTGTTGCACATCACACAGGAAAGGAGCCTTGATTTCCTTGATGGCACTCCAGAGAAACCCCAAGAACACTGTTTCAAGGCTAGAGGGATCCTGAGGTCACTGTAGCAACACGAAAGAACTCCGTGGACCACAAATTAACTCGAGATGAGAGGTTAGTCCCTGGCTTCGACTCCAGAGGAATACCACCTTACCACAAACACCTCAAGAGGAGGCTTCTCTCAGCTCTAGGTATGTGAGAGGGACCCTGAGTTTGCGGCCACAAGTAAAATGGACACCGCGAAGCCCTGACTCGAAATAAGGCCAGATATCTCTGCAGTGACTTGAATGCCAGCTCGTCTTGCTTCTCCCAAGATGAAAGGATGTCTGAAACCCTGTGGAGACCACAGAGAAAGACCTACTTCCCACCTCATCGCGACCGGAGGCCTCACATCCTTTGAAAACTCCAGACGTACGCGTAGATCAGTGCCTCCAAAGCAAACGATGGCTGACTCCTCGTGAAACTTGATAGGAGTCCCAGGATTCCTGTGGCACGTGGAAAGGGACCCTTGGTCTCCCGCCTCAGCTGGAGAGGCGTCCCAATTGCCCTGCCAAGCCTCGAGGAGAATCCCGAGTTGTTCCTCACAACTAGGGTGGAGTCCTGACGTCGCTGAACAAACACGTGGGTGGAAGGGCCATCCCCGTCGTAACTCGAGAATATACCCCAGGTTCCCGCCGCAACTCGAGAAAAACCATGAGACTTCCCCCTCGCCGCGGGATGAGGCCCGATTCTCCTGCACTGTGTGCAGAGCAATTCCCTGTTGCACATCACACATGAAAGGATCCTTGATTTCCTTGATGGCACTCCAGAGAAACCCCAAGAACACTGTTTCAAGGCTAGAGGGATCCTGAGGTCAGTGTAGCTACACGAAAGACCTCCGTGGACCAAAAGTCAACTCGAGATGAGAGGTTAGTCCCTGGCTTCGACTCCAGAGGAATACCACCTTACCACAAGCACCTGAAGAGGAGGCTTCTCTCAGCTCTAGGTATGTGAGAGGGACCCTGAGTTTGCGGCCTCAAGTGGAATGGACACCGCGATGCCCTGACTCGAAATAAGGCCGGATATCCCTGCAGTGACTTGAATGCAGGCTCGTCTTGCATCTTCCAAGACGAAAGGATGTCTGAATCCCCTGTGGAGACCACAGAGAAAGAAATAGTTCCCAACCTCATCGCGACCGGAGGCCTCACATCCTTTGAAAACTCCAGAGGGATGCGGAGATCAGTGCCTCCAAAGGAGACGATGCCTGACTCCTCGTGAAACTTGATAGGAGTCCCAGGATTCCTGTGGCACGTGGAAAGGGACCCTTGGTCTCCCGCCTCAGCTGGAGAGGCATCCAAATTGCCTGCCAAGCCTCGAGGAGAATCCCGAGTTGTCCCTCCCAACTAGGCAGGAGTCCTGACGTCCCTGAATAAACACGTGGGTGGAAGGGCCATCCCCGTCGTACCTCGAGAATATACCCCAGTTACCCGCCACAACTCGAGAGCAACCATGAGACTTCCCCCTCGCCGCGAGATGAGGCCCGATTCCCCTGCACTGCGTGCAGAGCAATTCCGTGTTGCACATCACACATGAAAGGAGCCTTGATTTCCTTGATGGCACTCCAGAGAAACCCCAAGAACACTGTTTCAAGGCTAGAGGGATCCTGTGGTCACTGTAGCGACACGAAAGAGCTCCGTGGATCAAGAATCAACTCAAGATGAGAGGTTAGTCCCTGGCTTCGACTCCAGAGGAATACCACCTTACCACAAGCACCTGAAGAGGAGGCTTCTCTCAGCTCTAGGTATGTGAGAGGGACCCTGAGTTTGCGGCCTCAAGTGGAATGGACACCGCGATGCCCTGACTCGAAATAAGGCCGGATATCCCTGCAGTGACTTGAATGCAGGCTCGTCTTGCATCTCCCAAGACGAAAAGATGTCTGAATCCCCTGTGGAGACCACAGAGAAAGACCTAGTTCCCCACCTCATCGTGACCGGAGCCTCACATCCTTTGAAAACTCCAGAGGTACGCGGAGATCAGTGCCTTCAAAGGAGACGATGCCTGACTCCTCGTGAAACTTGATAGGAGTCCCAGGATTCCTGTGGCACGTGGAAAGGGACACTTGGTCTCCCGCCTCAGCTGGAGAGGCGTCCCAATTGCCCTGCCAAGCCTCGAGGAGAATCTCGAGTTGTCCCTCGCAACTAGGCAGGAGTCCTGACGTCGCTGAGCAAACACGTGGGTGAAGGGCCATCCCCGTCGTAACTCGAGAATATACCCCAGGTTCCCGCCGCAACTCGAGAATAACCATGAGACGTCCCCCTCGCCGCGAGATGAGGCCAGATTCCCCTGCAGTGCGTGCAGAGCAATTCCGTGTTGCACATTACACAAAAAAGGAGCCTTGATTTCCTTGATGGCACTCCAGAGAAACCCCAAGAACACTGTTTCAAGGCTAGAGGGATCCTGAGGTCAGTGTAGCTACACGAAAGACCTCCGTGGACCAAAAGTCAACTCGAGATGAGAGGTTAGTCCCTGGCTTCGACTCCAGAGGAAACCACCTTACCACAAGCACCTCAAGAGGAGGCTTCTCTCAGCTCTAGGTATGTGAGAGGGACCCTGAGTTTGCGGCCTCAAGTGGCATGGACACCGCGATGCCCTGACTCGAAATAAGGCCGGATATCCCTGCAGTGACTTGAATGCAGGCTCGTCTTGCATCTCCCAAGATGAAAGGATGTCTGAATCCCCTGTGGAGACCACAGAGAAAGTCCTAGTTCCCCACTTCATTGCGACCGGAGGCCTCACATACTTTGAAAATTCCAGAGGTACACTGAGATCAGTGCCTCCAAAGGAGATGATGCCTGACTCCTCGTGAAACTTGATAGGAGTCCCAGGATTCCTGTGGCACGTGGAAAGGGACCCTTGGTCTCCCGCCTCAGCTGGAGAGGCCTCCCAATTGCCCTGCCAAGCCTCGAGGAGAATCCCAAGTTGTCCCTCGCAACTAGGCAGGAGTCCTGACGTCGCTGAACAAACACGTGGGTGGAAGGGCCATCCCCGTCGTAACTCGAGAATATACCCCAGGTTCCCGCCGCAACTCGAGAAAAACCATGAGACTTCCCCCTCGCCGCAAGATGAGGCCCGATTCCCCTGCACTGCATTCAAAGCAATTCCGTACTGCACATCAAACATGAAAGGAGCCTTGATTTCCTTGATGGCACTCCAGAGAAACCCCAAGAACACTGTTTCAAGGCTAGAGGGATCCTGAGGTCACTGTAGCAACACGAAAGAGCTCCATGGACCAAAAATCAACTCGAGATGAGAGGTTAGTCCCTCGTTTCGAATCCAGAGGAATACCACCTTACCACAAGCACCTCAAGAGGAGGCTTCTCTCAGCTCTAGGTATGTGAGAGGGACCCTGAGATTGCGGCCTCAAGTGGAATGGACACTGCAATGCCCTGACTCGAAATAAGGCCGGATATCCCTGCAGTGACTTGAATGCAGGCTCGTCTTGCATCTCCCAAGACAAAAGGATGTCTGAATCCCCTGTGGAGACCACAGAGAAAGACCTAGTTCCCCACTTCATCGCGACCGGAGTCCTCACATCCTTTGAAAACTCCAGACGTATGCGGAGATCAGTGCCTCCAAGGGAGACGATGCCTGACTCCTCGTGAAACTTCTTAGGAGTCCCAGGATTCCTGTGGCACTTGGAAAGGGACCCGTGGTCTCCCGCCACAGCTGGAGAGGCGTCCCAATTGCCCTGCCAAGCCTCGAGGAGAATCCCGAGTTTTCCCTCGCAACTAGGCACGAGTCCTGCCGTCACGGAACAAACACGTGTGTGGAAGGGCCATCCCCGTTGTAACTCGAGAATATACCCCAGGTTCCCGCCGCAACTCGAGAAAAACCATGAGACGTCCCCCTCGCTGCGAGATGAGGCCATATTCCCCTGCAGTGCGTGCAGAGCAATTCCGTGTTGCACGTCACACATGAAAGGAGCCTTGATTTCCTTGATGGCACTCCAGAGAAACCCCAAGAACACTGTTTCAAGGCTAGAGGGATCCTGAGGTCACTGTAGCAACACGAAAGAGCTCCGTGGACGAAAAATCAACTCGAGATGAGAGGTCAGTCCCAGGTTTCAACTCCAGAGTAATACCACCTTACCACAAGCACCTCAAGAGGAGGCTTCTCTCAGCTCTAGCTATGTGAGAGGGACCCTGAGTTTGCGGCCTCAAGTGGAATGAACACTGCGATGCCCTGGCTCGAAATAAGGCTGGATATCCCTGCAGTGACTTGAATGCAGGCTCGTCTTGCATCTCCCAAAACGAAAGGATGTCTGAATCCCCTGTGGAGACCACAGAGATAGAACTAGTTCCCCACCTCATCGCGACTGGAGGCCTCACATCCTTTGAAAATTTCAGAGGTACACGGAGATCAGTGCCTCCAAAGGAGACGATGCCTGACTCCTCGTGAAACTTGATAGGAGTCCCAGGATTCCTGTGGCACGTGGAAAGGGAACCTTGGTCTCCCGCCTCAGCTGGAGAGGCGTCCCAATTGCCCTGCCAAGCCTCGAGGAGAATCCCGAGTTGTCCCTCGCAACTAGGCAGGAGTCCTGACGTCGCTGAACAAACACGTGGGTGGAAGGGCCATCCCCGTCGTAACTCGAGAATATACCCCAGGTTCCCGCCGCAACTCGAGAAAAACCATGAGACTTCCCCCTCGCCGTGAGATGAGTCCCGATTCCCCTACACTGCATCAAAGCAATTCCGTACTGCACATCAAACATGAAAGGAGCCTTGATTTCCTTGATGGCACTCCAGAGAAACCCCAAGAACACTGTTTCAAGGCTAGAGGGATCCTGAGGTCACTGTAGCAACACGAAAGAGCTCCATGGACCAAAAATCAACTCGAGATGAGAGGTTAGTCCATGGCTTCGACTCCAGAGGAATACAACCTTACCAGAAGCAGCTCAAGAGGAGGCTTCTCTCAGCTCTAGGTATCTGACAAGGAACCTGACTTTGCGGCCTCAAGTGGAATGGACACCGCGATGCCCTGACTTGAAATAAGGCCGGATATCCCTGCAGTGACTTGAATGCAGGCTCGTCTTGCATCTCCCAAGAAGAAAGGATGTCTGAATCCTCTGAGGAGGCCACAGAGAAAGACCCAGTTCCCCACCTCAACGCGACCGGAGGCCTCACATCCTTTGAAAACTCCAGAGGGACGCGGAGATCAATGTCTCCAAAGGAGACGATGCCTGACTCCTCGTGAATCTTGATAGGAGTCCCAGGAATCCTGTGGCACATGGAAAGGGACCCTTGGTCTCCCGCCTCAGCTGGAGAGGCGTCACAATTGCCCTGACAAGCCTCGAGGAGAATCCCGAGTTGTCCCTCGCAACTAGGCCGGAGTCTTGATGTCGCTGAACAAACAGGTGTATGGAAGGGCCATCCCCGTCGTAACTCGAGAATATACCCCAGGTTCCCGCCGCAACTCGAGAAAAACCATGAGACTTCCCCCTCGCCGCGAGAAGAGGCCCGATTCCCCTGCACTGAGTGCAGAGCAATGCGTGTTGCTCATCACACAGGAAAGGAGCCTTGATTTCCGTGATGGGACTCCAGAGAAACCCCAAGAACACTGTTTCAAGGCTAGAGGGATCCTGAGGTCACTGTAGCAACAAGAAAGAGCTCCGTGGACCACAAATCAAATCGAGATGAGAGGTTAGTCCCTGGCTTCGACTCCAGAGGAATACAACCTTACCAGAAGCAGCTCAAGAGGAGGCTTCTCTCAGCTCTAGGTATGTGAGAGGGACCCTGAGTTTGCGGCCTCAAGTGGAAAGGTTACCGCGATGCCCTGACTCGAAATAAGGCCGGATATCCCTGCAGTGACTTGAATGCAGGCTCGTCTTGCATCTCCCAAGACGAAAGGATGTCTGAATCCCCTGTGGAGACCACAGAGAAAGACCTAGTTCCCCACCACATCGTGACCGGAGCCTCACATCCTTTGAAAACTCCAGAGGTACGCGGAGATCAGTGCCTTCAAAGGAGACGATGCCTGACTCCTCGTGAAACTTGATAGGAGTCCCAGGATTCCTGTGGCACGTGGAAAGGGACACTTGGTCTCCCGCCTCAGCTGGAGAGGCGTCCCAATTGCCCTGCCAAGCCTCGAGGAGAATCCCGAGTTGTCCCTCGCAACTAGGCAGGAGTCCTGACGTCGCTGAGCAAACACGTGGGTGAAGGGCCATCCCCGTCGTAACTCGAGAGTATACCCCAGGTTCCCGCCGCAACTCGAGAAAAACCATGAGACGTCCCCCTAGCCGCGAGACGAGGCCAGATTCCCCTGCAGTGCGTGCAGAGCAATTCCGTGTTGCACATCACACAAGAAAGGAGCCTTGATTTCCTTGATGGCACTCCAGAGAAACCCCAAGAACACTGTTTCAAGGCTAGAGGGATCCTGAGGTCAGTGTAGCTACACGAAAGACCTCCGTGGACCAAAAGTCAACTCGAGATGAGAGGTTAGTCCCTGGCTTCGACTCCAGAGGAAACCACCTTACCACAAGCACCTCAAGAGGAGGCTTCTCTCAGCTCTAGGTATGTGAGAGGGACCCTGAGTTTGCGGCCTCAAGTGGAATGAACACTGCGATGCCCTGGCTCGAAATAAGGCTGGATATCCCTGCAGTGACTTGAATGCAGGCTCGTCTTGCATCTCCCAAGACGAAAGGATGTCTGAATCCCCTGTGGAGACCACAGAGATAGACCTAGTTCCCCACCTCATCGCGACTGGAGGCCTCACATCCTTTGAAAATTTCAGAGGTACACGGAGATCAGTGCCTCCAAAGGAGACGATGCCTGACTCCTCGTGAATCTTGATAGGAGTCCCAGGATTCCTGTGGCACGTGGAAAGGGACCCTTGGTCTCCCGCCTCAGCTGGAGAGGCCTCCCAATTGCCCTGCCAAGCCTGGAGGAGAATCCCGAGTTGTCCCTCGCAACTAGGCAGGAGTCCTGACGTCGCTGAACAAACACGTGTGTGGAAGGGCCATCCCCGTCGTAACTCGAGAATATACCCCAGGTTCCCGCCGCAACTCGAGAAAAACCATGAGACTTCCCCCTCGCCGTGAGATGAGGCCCGATTCCCCTGCACTGCATTCAAAGCAATTCCGTACTGCACATCAAACATGAAAGGAGCCTTGATTTCCTTGATGGCACTCCAGAGAAACCCCAAGAACACTGTTTCAAGGCTAGAGGGATCCTGAGGTCACTGTAGCAACACGAAAGAGCTCCATGGACCAAAAATCAACTCGAGATGAGAGGTTAGTCCCTGGCTTCGACTCCAGAGGAATACCACCTTACCACAAGCACCTCAAGAGGAGGCTTCTCTCAGCTCTAGGTATGTGAGAGGGACCCTGAGATTGCGGCCTCAAGTGGAATGGACACTGCAATGCCCTGACGCGAAATAAGGCCGGATATCCCTGCAGTGACTTGAATGCAGGCTCGTCTTACATCTCCCAAGACAAAAGGATGTCTGAATCCCCTGTGGAGACCACAGAGAAAGACCTAGTTCCCCACTTCATCGCGACCGGGGTCCTCACATCCTTTGAAAACTCCAGACGTATGCGGAGATCAGTGCCTCCAAGGGAGACGATGCCTGACTCCTCGTGAAACTTCTTAGGAGTCCCAGGATTCCTGTGGCACGTGGAAAGGGACCCGTGGTCTCCCGCCACAGCTGGAGAGGCGTCCCAATTGCCCTGCCAAGCCTCGAGGGGAATCTCGAGTTGTCCCTCGCAACTAGGCAGGAGTCCTGACGTCGCTGTACAAACACGTGTGTGGAAGGGCCATCCCCGTCGTAACTCGAGAATATACACCAGGTTCCCGCCGCAACTCGAGAAAAACCATCAGAGTTCCCCCTCGCTGCGAGATGAGGCCCGATTCCCCTGCACTGCGTGCAGAGCAATGCCGTGTTGCACATCAAACAGGAAAGGAGCCTTGATTTCCTTGATGGCACTCCAGAGAAAGCCCAAGAACACTGTTTCAAGGCTAGAGGGATCCTGAGGTCACTGTAGCAACACGAAAGAACTCTGTGGAACACAAATTAACTCGAGATGAGTGGTTAGTCCCTGGCTTCGACTCCAGAGGAATACCACCTTACCACAAGCATCTCAAGAGGAGGCTTCTCTCAGCTCTAGCTATGTGAGAGGGACCCTGAGTTTCCGGCCACAAGTGGAATGGACACCGCGATGCCCTGACTCGAAATAAGGCCGGATATCCCTGCAGTGACTTGAATGCAGGCTCGTCTTGCATCTCCGAAGACGAAAGGATGTCTGAATCCCCTGTGGAGACCACAAAGAAAGACCTACTTCCCCACCTCATCGTGACCGGAGGCCTCACATCCTTTGACAACTCCAGAGGTACGCGGAGATCAGTGCCTCCAAAGGAGACGATACATGACTCCTCGTGAAACTTGATAGGAGTCCCAGGATTCCTGTGGCACGTTGAAAGGGACCCTTGGTCTCCCGCCTCAGCTGGAGAGGCGTCCCAACTGCCCTGCCAAGCCTCGAGGAGAATCCTGAGTTTTCCCTCGCAACTAGGCAGGAGTCCTGCCGTCGCTGAACAAACACGTGTGTGGAAGGGACATCCCCGTCGTAACTCGAGAATATACCCCAGGTTCCCGCCGCAACTCGAGAAAAACCATGAGACGTCCCCCTCGCCGCGAGATGAGGCCAGATTGCCCTGCAGTGCGTGCAGAGCAATTCCGTGTTCCACATCACACATGAAAGGAGTCTTGATTTCCTTGCTGGCACTCCAGAGAAACCCCAAGAACACTGTTTCAAGGCTAGAGGGATCCTGAGGTCAGTGTAGCTACACGAAAGACCTCCGTGGACCAAAAGTCAACTCGAGATGAGAGGTTAGTCCCTGGCTTCGACTCCAGAGGAAACCACCTTACCACAAGCACCTCAAGAGGAGGCTTCTCTCAGCTCTAGGTATGTGAGAGGGACCCTGAGTTTGCGGCCTCAAGTGGAATGGACACCGCGATGCCCTGACTCGAAATAAGGCCGGATATCCCTGCAGTGACTTGAATGCAGGCTCGTCTTGCATCTCCCAAGATGAAAGGATGTCTGAATCCCCTGTGGAGACCACAGAGAAAGTCCTAGTTCCCCACTTCAATGCAACCGGAGGCCTCACATCCTTTGAAAACTCCAGAGGTATGCGGAGATCAGTGCCTCCAAAGGAGACGATGCCTGATTCCTCGTGAAACTTGATAGGAGTCCCAGGATTCCTGTGGCACGTGGAAAGGGACATTTGGTCTCCCGCCTCAGCTGGAGAGGCGTCCCAATTGCCCTGCCAAGCCTCGAGGAGAATCCCGAGTTGTCTCTCGCAACTAGGCAGGAGTCCTGACGTGGCTGAACAAACACGTGGGTGGAAGGGCCATCCCCGTCGTAACTCGAGAATATACCCCAGGTTCACGCGCAACTCGAGGAAAACCAGGAGACTTCCCCCTCGCCGCGAGATGAGGCCCGATTCCCCTGCACTGCGTGCAGAGCAATTCCGTGTTGCACATCACACATGAAAGGAGCCTTGATTTCCTTGATGGCACTCCAGAGAAACCCCAAGAACACTGTTTCAAGGCTAGAGGGCTCCTGAGGTCACTGTAGCAACACGAAAGAACTACGTGGACCACAAATTAACTCGAGATGACAGGTTAGTCCCTGGCTTCGACTCCAGAGGAATACCACCTTACCACAAACACCTCAAGAGGAGGCTTCTCTCAGCTCTAGGTATGTGATAGGGACCCTGAGTTTGCGGCCACAAGTAAAATGGACACCGCGAAGCCCTGACTCGAAATAATTCCAGATATCTCTGCAGTGACTTGAATGCCAGCTCGTCTTGCTTCTCCCAAGATGAAAGGATGTCTGAAACCCTGTGGAGACCACAGAGAAAGACCTACTTCCCACCTCATCGCGACCGGAGGCATCAAATCCTTTGAAAACTCCAGAGGTACGCGGAGATGAGTGCCTCCAAAAGGGACGATGCCTGACTCCTCGTGAAACTTGATAGGAGTCCCAGGATTCCTGTGGCACGTGGAAAGCGACCCTTCGTCTCCCGCCTCAGATGGAGAGGCGTCCCAATTGCCCTGCCAAGCCTCGAGGAGAATCCCGAGTTGTCCCTCGCAACTAGGCAGGAGTCCTGACGTCGCTGAACAAACACGTGGGTGGGAGGGCCATCCTCGTCGTAACTCGAGAATATACCCCAGGTTCCCACCGCAACTCGAGAAAAACCATGAGACTTCCCCCTCGCCGGAATATGAGGCCCGATTCCCCCGCACTGTGTGCAGAGCAATTCCGTGTTGCACATCACACATGAAAGGAGCCTTGATTTCCTTGATGGCACTCCAGAGAAACCCCAAGAACACTGTTTCAGGGCTAGAGTGAACCTGAGGTCACTGTAGCAACACGAAAGAGCTCCTTGGACCAAAAATCAACTCGAGATGAGCGGTTAGTCCCTCGCTTCGACTCCAGAGGAATACCACCTTACCACAAGCACCTGAAGAGGAGGCTTCTCTCAGCTCTAGGTATGTGAGAGGGACCCTGAGTTTGCGGCCTCAAGTGGAATGGACACCGCGATGCCCTGACTCGAAATAAGGCCCGATATCCCTGCAGTGACTTGAATGCAGGCTCGTCTTGCATCTTCCAAGACGAAAGGATGTCTGAATCCCCTGTTTAGACCACAGAGAAAGAAATAGTTCCCAAGTTCATCGCGACCGGAGGCCTCACATCCTTTGAAAACTCCAGAGGGATGCGGAGATCAGTGCCTCCAAAGGAGACGATTCCTGACTCCTCGTGAAACTTGATAGGAGTCCCAGGATTCCTGTGGCACGTGGAAAGGTACCCTTGGTTTTCCGCCTCAGCTGGAGAGGCGTCCCAATTGCCCTGCCAAGCCTCGAGGAGAATCCCGAGTTGTTCCTCGCAACTAGGCAGGAGTCCTGACGTCGCTGAACTAACACGTGTGTGGAAGGGCCATCCCCGTCGTAACTCGAGAATATACCGCAGGTTCCCGCCGCAACTCGAGAAAAACCATGAGACTTCCCCCTCGCCGCGAGATGAGGCCCGATTCCCCTGCACTGCGTGCAGATCAATTCCGTGTTGCACATCACACATGAAAGGAGCCTTGATTTACTTGATGGCACTCCAGAGAATCCACAAGAACACTGTTTCAAGGTTGAGGGATCCTGAGGTCACTGTAGCAACACGAAAGAGCATTGTGGACCAAAAATCAACTCGAGATGAGAGGTTAGTCCCTGGCGTCGACTCCAGAGGAATACCACCTTACCACAAGCACCTCAAGAGGAGGCTTCTCTCAGCTCTAGGTATGTGAGAGGGACCCTGATTTTGCGGACTCAAGTGGAATGGACACTGCGATGCCCTGACGCGAAATAAGGCAGGATATCCCTGCAGTGAATTGAATGCAGGCTCGTCTTGCATCTCCCAAGATGAAAGGATGTCTGAATCCCCTGTGGAGACCACAGAGAAAGACCTAGTTTCCCACCTCATCGCGACCGGAGGCCTCACATCCTTTGAAAACTCCAGAGGTACGCGGAGATCAGTGCCTCCAAAGGAGACGATGCCTGACTCCTCGTGAAACTTAATAGGAGTCCCAGGATCCCTGTGGCACGTGGAAAGGGACCCTTGGTCTCCCGCCTCAGCTGAAGAGGCGTCCCAATTGCCCTGCCAAGCCTCGAGGAGAATCCCGAGTTGTCCCTCGCAACTAGGCCGGAGTCCTGCCATCGCTGAACAAACACATGTGTAGAAGGGCCATCCCCGTCGTAACTCGAGATTATACCCCAGGTTCCGGCCGCAACTCGAGAAAAACCATGACACTTCCCCCTCGCCGCGAGATGAGGCCTGATTCCCCTGCACTGCGTGCAGAGCAATTCCGTGTTGCACATCACACATGAAAGGAGCCTTGATTTCCTTAATGGCACTCCAGAGAAACCCCAAGAACACTGTTTCAAGGCTAGAGGGATCCTGAGGTCACTGTAGCAACACGAAAGAGCTCCGTGGACCAAAAATCAACTCGAGATGAGAGGTTAGTCCCTGGCTTCAACTCCAGAGGAATACCACCTTACCACAAGCACCTAAAGAGGAGGCTTCTCTCAGCTCTAGGTATGTGAGAGGGACCCTGAGTTTGCGGCCACAAGTGGAATGGACACCGCGATGCCCTGACTCGAAATAAGGCCGGATATCCCTGCAGTGACTTGAATGCAGCCTCGTCTTGCATCTCCCAAGATGAAAGGATGTCTGAATCCCCTGTGGAGACCACAGAGAAAGACCTAGTTCCCCACCTCATCGCGACCGGAAGCCTTACATCTTTTGAAAACTCCAGAGGTACGCGGAGATCAGTGCCTCCAAAGGAGACGATGCCTGACTCCTCGTGTAACTTGATAGGAGTCCCAGGATTCCTGTGGCACGTGGAAAGGGACCCTTGGTCTCCCGCCTCACCTGAAGAGGCGTCCCAATTGCCCTGTCAAGCCTCGAGGAGAATCCCGAGTTGTCCCTCGCAACTAGGCACTAGTCCTGACGTCGCTGAACAAACAAGTGGGTGGAAGGGCCATCCCCGTCGTAACTCGAGAATATACCCCAGGTTCCCGCCGCAACTCGAGAAAAACCATGAGACTTCCCCCTCGCCGCGAGATGAGGCCCGATCCCCCTGCACTGCGTGCAGAGCAATTCCGTGTTGCACATCACACATGAAAGGAGCCTTGATTTCCTTGATGGCACTCCAGAGAAACCCCAAGAACACTGTTTCAAGGATAGAGGGATCCTCAGGTCACTGTAGCAACACGAAAGAGCTCCGTGGACCAAAAATCAACTCGAGATGAGAGGTTAGTCCCTGGCTTCGACTCCAGAGGAATACCACCTTACCACAAGCACCTCAAGAGGAGGCTTCTCTCAGCTCTAGGTATGTGAGATGGACCCTGATTTTGCGGCTTCAAGTGGAATGGACCCCGCGATGCCCTGACTCGAAATAAGGCCGGATATCCCTGCAGTGACTTGAATGCAGGCTCGTCTTGCATCTCCCAAGACGAAAGGATGTCTGAATCCCCTGTGGAGACCACAGAGAAAGACCTAGTTTCCCACCTCATCGCGACCGGAGGCCTCACATCCTTTGAAAACTCCAGAGGTACGCGGAGATCAGTGCCTCCAAAGGAGACGATGCCTGACTCCTCGTGAAACTTGATATGAGTCCCAGGAATCCTGTGGCACGTGGAAAGGGACTCTTGGTCTCCCGCCTCAGCTGGAGAGGCGTCCCAATTGCCCTGCCAAGCCTCGAGGAGAATCCCGAGTTGTCCCTCGCAACTAGGCAGGAGTCCTGACGTCGCTGAACAAACACGTGGGTAGAAGGGCCATCCCCGTCGTAACTCGAGAATATACCCCAGGTTCCCGCCGCAACTCGAGAAAAACCATGAGACTTCCCCCTCGCCGCGAGATGAGGCCCGATTCCCCTGCACTGCGTGCAGAGCAATTCAATGTTGCACATCACACATGAAAGGAGCCTTGATTTCCTTGGTGGCACTCCAGAGAAACCCCAAGAACACTGTTTCAAGGCTAGCGGGATCCTGAGGTCACTGCAGCAACAGGAATGAGCTCCGTGGACCAACAATCAACTCGAGATGAGAGGTTAGTCCCTGGCTTCGACTCCAGAGGAATAGCACCTTACCACAAGCACCTCAAGAGGAGGCTTCTCTCAGCTCTAGCTATGTGCTGAGTTTGCGGCCTGAAGTGGAATGGACACCGCGATGCCCTGACTCGAAATAAGGCCGGATATCCCTGCAGTAACTTGAATGCAGGCTCGTCTTGCATCTCCCAAGACGAAAGGATGTCCGAATCCCCTGTGGAGACCACAGAAAAAGACCTAGTTCCCCACCTCATCGCGACCGGAGGCCTCACATCCTTTGAAAACTCCAGAGGTACGCGGAGATCAGTGCCTCCAAAGGAGACGATGCCTGACTCCTCGTGTAACTTGATAGGAGTCCCAGGATTCCTGTGGCACGTGGAAAGGGACACTTGGTTTTCCGCCTCAGCTGGAGAGGCGTCCCAATTGCCCTGCCAAGCCTCGAGGAGAATCCCGAGATGTCCCTCGCAACTAGGCAGGAGTCCTGACGTCGCTGAACAAACACGTGGGTGGAAGTGCCATCCCCGTCGTAACTCGAGAATATACCCCAGGTTCCCGCCGCAACTAGAGAAAAACCATGAGACTTCCCCCTCGCCGCGAGATGAGGCCCGATTCCCCTGCACTGCGTGCAGAGCAATTCCCTGTTGCACATCACACATGAAAGGAACCTTAATTTCCTTGATGGCACTCCAGAGAAACCCCAAGAACACTGTTTCAAGGATAGAGGGATCCTGAGGTCACTGTAGCAACATGAAAGAGCTCCGTGGACCAAAAATCAACTCGAGATGAGAGGTTAGTCCCTGGCTTCGACTCCAGAGGAATACTACCTTACCACAAGCACCTCAAGAGAAGGCTTCTCTCAGCTCTATGTATGTGAGAGGGACCCTGAGTTTGCGGCCTCAAGTGGAATGGACACCGCGATGCCCTGACTCGAAATAAGGCCAGATATCCCTGCAATGACTTGAATGCAGGCTCGTCTTGCATCTCCCAAGACGAAAGGATGTCCGAATCCCCTGTGGAGACCACAGAAAAAGACCTAGTTCCCCACCTGATCGCGACCGGAGGCCTCACATCCTTTGAAAATTCCAGAGGTACGCGGAGATCAGTGCCTCCAAAGGAGACGATGCCTGACTCCTCGTGAAACTTGATAGGAGTCCCAGGTTTCCTGTGGCACGTGAAAAGGGACCCTTGGTCTCCCGCCTCAGCTGGAGAGGCGTCCCAATTGCCCTGCCAAACCTCGAGGAGAATCCCGAGTTGTCCCTCACAACTAGGCAGGAGTCCTGCCGTCGCTGAACTAACACGTGTGTGGAAGGGCCATCCCCGTCGTAACTCGAGAATATACCGCAGGTTCCCGCCGCAACTCGAGAGAAACCATGAGACTTCCCCCTCGCCGCGAGATGAGGCCCGATTCCCCTGCACTGCGTGGAGAGCAATTCCGTGTTGCACATCACACATGAAAGGAGCCTTGATTTACTTGATGGCACTCCAGAGAATCCCCAAGAACAGTGTTTCAAGGTTGAGGGATCCTGAGGTCACTGTAGCAACACAAAAGAGCTTTGTGGACCAAAAATCAACTCGAGATGAGAGGTTAGTCCCTAGCTTCGACTCCAGAGGAATACCACCTTACCACAAGCACCTCAAGAGGAGGCTTCTCTCAGCTTTATGTATATGAGAGGGACCCTGAGTTTGCGGCCTCAAGTGGAATGGACACCGCGATGCCCTGACTCGAAATAAGGCCGGATATCCCTGCAGTGACTTGAATGCAGGCTCGTGTTGCATCTCCCAAGATGAAGGGATGTCCGAATTCCCTGTGGAGACCACAGAGAAAGACCTAGTTCCCCACCTCATCGCGACCGGAGGCCTCACATCCTTTGAAAACTCCAGAGGTACGCGGAGATCAGTGCCTCCAAAGGAGACGAGGCCTGACTCCTCGTGAAACTTGATAGGAGTCCCAGGATTCCTGTGGCACGTGGAAAGGGACCCTTGGTCTCCCGCCTCAGCTCTAGAGGCGTCCCAATTGCCCTGTCAAGCCTCGAGGAGAATCCCGAGTTGTCCCTCGCAACTAGGCAGGAGTCCTGACGTCGCTGAACAAACACGTGGGTGGAAGGGCCATCCCCGTCGTAACTCGAGAATATACCCCAGGTTCCCGCCGCAACTCGAGAAAAACCATGAGACTTCCCCCTCGCCGCGAGATGAGGCCCGATTCCCCTGCACTGCGTGCAGAGCAATTCCGTGTTGCACATCACACATGAAAGGAGCCTTGATTTCCTTGATGGCACTCCAGCGAAACCCCAAGAACACTGTTTCAAGGTTGAGGGATCCTGAGGTCACTGTAGCAACACGAAAGAGCTTTGTGGACCAAAAATCAACTCGAGATGAGAGGTTAGTCCCTGGCTTCGACTCCAGAGGAATACCACCTTACCACAAGCACCTCAAGCGGAGGCTTCTCTCAGCTCTATGTATGTGAGAGGGACCCTGAGTTTGCGGCCTTAAGTGGAATGGAGACCGCGATGCCCTGACTCGAAATAAGGCCGTATATCCCTGCAGTGACTTGAATGCATGCTCGTGTTGCATCTCCCAAGACGAAAGGATGTCTGTATCCCCTGTGGAGACCACAGAGAAAGACCTAGTTCCCCACCTCATCGCGACCGGAGGCCTCACATCCTTTGAAAACTCCAGAGGTATGCGGAGATCAGTGCCTCCAAAGAAGACGAAGCCTGACTCCTCGTGAAACTTGATAGGAGTCCCAGGATTCCTGTGGCACGTGGAAAGGGACCCTTGGTCTCCCGCCTCAGCTGGAGAGGCGTCCCAATTGCCCTGCCAAGCCTCGAGGAGAATCCCGAGTTGTCCCTTGCAACTAGGCAGGAGTCCTGACGTCGCTGAACAAACACGTGGGTGGAAGGGGCATCCCCGTCGTAACTCGAGAATATACCCCAGGTTCCCACCTCAACTCGAGAAAAACCATGAGACTTCCCCCTCGCCGCGAGATGAGGCCCGATTCCCCTGCACTGCGTGCAGAGCAATTCCGTGTTCCACATCACACATGAAAGGAGCCTTGATTTCCTTGATGGCACTCCAGAGAAACCCCAAGAACACTGTTTCAAGGTTGAGGGATCCTGAGGTCACTGTAGCAACACGAAAGAGCTCCGTGGACCAAAAATCAACTCGAGATGAGAGGTTAGTCCCTGGCTTCGACTCCAGAGGAATACCACCTTGACACAAGCACCTCAAGAGGAGGCTTCTCTCAGCTCTAGCTATGTGAGAGGGACCCTGAGTTTGCGGCCTCAAGTGGAATGGACAACGCGATTCCCTGACGCGAAATAAGGCCGGATATCCCTGCAGTGACTTGAATGCAGGCTCGTCTTGCATCTCCCACGACGAAAGGATGTCTGAATCCCCTGTGAAGACAACAGAGAAAGACCTAGTTCCCCACCTCATCGCGACCGGAGGCCTCACATCCTTTGAAAACTCCAGAGGTACGCGGAGATCAGTGCCTCCAAAGGAGACGATGCCTGACTCCTCGTGAAACTTGATAGGAGTCCCAGGATTCCTGTGGCACGTGGAAAGGGACCCTTGGTCTCCCGCCTCAGCTGGAGAGGCGTCCCAATTGCCCTGCCAAGCCTCGAGGAGAATCCCGAGTTGTCCCTTGCAACTAGGCAGGAGTCCTGACGTCGCTGAACAAACACGTGGGTGGAAGGGCCATCCCCGTCGTAACTCGAGAATATATCCCAGGTTCCCGCCGCAACTCGAGAAAAACCATGAGACTTCCCCCTCGCCGCGAGATGAGGCCCGATTCCCCTGCACTGCGTGCAGAGCAATTCCGTGTTGCACATCACACATGAAAGGAGCCTTGATTTCCTTGATGGCACTCCAGAGAAACCCCAAGAACACTGTTTCAAGGTTGAGGGATCCTGAGGTCACTGTAGCAACACGAAAGAGCTCCGTGGACCAAAAATCAACTCGAGATGAGAGGTTAGTCCCTGGCTTCGAATCCAGAGGAATACCACCTTACCACAAGCACCTAAAGAGGAGGCTTCTCTCAGCTCTAGGTATGTGAGAGGGACCCTGAGTTTGCGGCCTCAAGTGGAATGGACACCGCGATGCCCTGACTCGAAATAAGGCCGGATATCCCTGCAGTGACTTGAATGCAGGCTCGTCTTGCATCTCCCAAGACGAAAGGATGTCTGAATCCCCTGTGGAGACCACAGAGAAAGACCTAGTTCCCCACCTCATCGCGACCGGAGGCCTCACATCCTTTGAAAATTCCAGAGGTACGCGGAGGTCAGTGCCTCCAAAGGAGACGATGCCTGACTCCTCGTGAAACTTGATAGGAGTCCCAGGATTCCTGTGGCACGTGGAAAGGGACCCTTGGTCTCCCGCCTCAGCTGGAGAGGCGTCCCAATTGCCCTGCCAAGCCTCGAGGAGAATCCCGAGTTGTCCCTCGCAACTAGGCAGGAGTCCTGACGTCGCTGAACAAACACGTGGGTGGAAGGGCCATCCCCGTCGTAACTCGAGAATATACCCCAGGTTCCCGCCGCAACTCGAGAAAAAGCATGAGACTTCCCCCTCGCCGCGAGATGAGGCCCGATTCCCCTGCACTGCGTGCAGAGCAATTCCGTGTTGCACATCACACATGAAAGGAGCCTTGATTTCCTTGATGGCACTCCAGAGAAACCCCAAGAACACTGTTTCAAGGTTGAGGGATCCTGAGGTCACTGTAGCAACACAAAAGAGCTCCGTGGACCAAAAATCAACTCGAGATGAGAGGTTAGTCCCTGGCTTCGACTCTAGAGGAATACCACCTTACCACAAGCACCTCAAGAGGAGGCTTCTCTCAGCTCTATGTATGTGAGAGGGACCCTGAGTTTGCGGCCTCAAGTGGAATGGAAACCGCGATGCCCTGACTCGAAATAAGGCCGGATATCCCTGAAGTGACTTGATTGCAGGCTCGTCTTGCATCTCCCACGACGAAAGGATGTCTGAATCCCCTGTGGAGACAACAGAGAAAGACCTAGTTCCCCACCTCATCGCGACCGGAGGCCTCACATCCTTTGAAAACTCCAGAGGTATGCGGAGATCAGTGCCTCCAAAGGAGACGATGCCTGACTCCTCGTGAAACTTGATAGGAGTCCCAGGATTCCTGTGGCACGTGGAAAGGGACCCTTGGTCTCCCGCCTCAGCTGGAGAGGCGTCCCAATTGCCCTGCCAAGCCTCGAGGAGAATCCCGAGTTGTCCCTTGCAACTAGGCAGGAGTCCTGACGTCGCTGAACAAACACGTGGGTGGAAGGGCCATCCCCGTCGTAACTCGAGAATATATCCCAAGTTCCCGCCGCAACTCGAGAAAAACCATGAGACTTCCCCCTCGCCGCGAGATGAGGCCCGATTCCCCTGCACTGTGTGCAGAGCAATTCCGTGTTGCACATCACACATGAAAGGAGCCTTGATTTCCTTGATGGCACTCCAGAGAAACCCCAAGAACACTGTTTCAAGGTTGAGGGATCCTGAGGTCACTGTAGCAACACGAAAGAGCTCCGTGGACCAAAAATCAACTCGAGATGAGAGGTTAGTCCCTGGCTTCGACTCCAGAGGAATACCACCTTACCACAAGCACCTCAAGAGGAGGCTTCTCTCAGCTCTAGGTATGTGAGAGGGACCCTGAGTTTGCGGCCTCAAGTGGAATGGACACCGCGACGCCCTGACTCGAAATAAGGCCGGATATCCCTAAAGTGACTTGAATGCAGGCTCGTCTTGCATCTCCCACGACGAAAGGATGTCTGAATCCCCTGTGGAGATCACAGAGAAAGACCTAATTCCCCACCTCATCGCGACCGGAGGCCTCACATCCTTTGAAAACTCCAGAGGTACGCGGAGATCAGTGCCTCCAAAGGAGACGATGCCTGACTCCTCGTGAAACTTGATAGGAGTCCCAGGATTCCTGTGGCACGTGGAAAGGGACCCTTGGTCTCCCGCCTCAAATGGAGAGGCGTCCCAATTGCCCTGCCAAGCCTCGAGGAGAATCCCGAGTTGTCCCTCGCAACTAGGCAGCAGTCCTGACGTCGCTGAACAAACATGTGGGTGGAAGGGCCATCCCCGTCGTAACTCGAGAATATACCCCAGGTTCCCGCCGCAACTCGAGAAAAACCATGAGACTTCCCCCTCGCCGCGAGATGAGGCCCGATTCCCCTGCACTGCGTGCAGAGCAATTCCGTGTTGCACATCACACATGAAAGGAGCCTTGATTTCCTTGATGGCACTCCAGAGAAACCCCAAGAACACTGTTTCAAGGTTGAGGGATCCTGAGGTCACTGTAGCAACACAAAAGAGCTCCGTGGACCAAAAATCAACTCGAGATGAGAGGTTAGTCCCTGGCTTCGACTCTAGAGGAATACCACCTTACCACAAGCACCTCAAGAGGAGGCTTCTCTCAGCTCTATGTATGTGAGAGGGACCCTGAGTTTGCGGCCTCAAGTGGAATGGAGACCGCGATGCCCTGACTCGAAATAAGGCCGGATATCCCTGCAGTGACTTGAATGCAGGCTCGTCTTGCATCTCCCAAGACGAAAGGATGTCTGAATCCCCTGTGGAGACCACAGAGAAAGACCTAGTTCCCCACCTCATCGCGACCGGAAGCCTCACATCCTTTGAAAACTCCAGAGGTACGCGGAGATCAGTGCCTCCAAAGGAGACGATGCCTGACTCCTCGTGAAACTTGATAGGAGTCCCAGGATTCCTATGGCACGTGGAAAGGCACCCTTGGTCTCCCACCTCAGCTGGAGAGGCGTCCCAATTGCCCTGCCAAGCTTCGAGGAGAATCCCGAGTTGTCCCTCGCAACTAGGCAGGAGTCCTGACGTCGCTGAACAAACACGAGGGTGGAAGGGTCATCCCCGTCGTAACTCGAGAATATACCCCAGGTTCCCGACGCAACTCGAGAAAAACCATGAGACCTCCCCCTCGCCGCGAAATGAGGCCCGATTCCCCTGCACTGTGTGCAGAGCAATTCCGCGTTGCACATCACACATGAAAGGAGCCTTGATTTCCTTGATGGCACTCCAGAGAAACCCCAAGAACACTGTTTCAAGGTTGAGGGATCCTGAGGTCACTGTAGCAACACGAAAGAGCTCCGTGGACCAAAAATCAACTCGAGATGAGAGGTTAGTCCCTGGCTTCGACTCTAGAGGAATACCACCTTACCACAAGCACCTCAAGAGGAGGCTTCTCTCAGCTCTATGTATGTGAGAGGGACCCTGAGTTTGCGGCCTCAAGTGGAATGGACACCGCGATGCCCTGACTCGAAATAAGGCCGGATATCCCTGCAGTGACTTGAATGCAGGCTCGTCTTGCATCTCCCAAGACGAAAGGATGTCTGAATCCCCTGTGGAGACCACAGAGAAAGACCTAGTTCCCCACCTCATCGCGACCGGAGGCCTCACATCCTTTGAAAACTCCAGAGGTACGCGGAGATCAGTGCCTCCAAAGGAGACGATGCCTGACTCCTCGTGAAACTTGATAGGAGTCCCAGGATTCCTGTGGCACGTGGAAAGGGACCCTTGGTCTCCCGCCTCTGCTGAAGAGGCGTCCCAATTGCCCTGCCAAGCCTCGAGGAGAATCCCGAGTTGTCCCTCGCAACTAGGCCGGAGTCCTGCCATCGCTGAACAAACACATGTGTGGAAGGGCCATCCCCGTCGTAACTCGAGATTATACCCCAGGTTCCGGCCGCAACTCGAGAAAAACCATGACACTTCCCCCTCGCCGCGAGATGAGGCCTGATTCCCCTGCACTGCGTGCAGAGCAATTCCGTGTTGCACATCACACATGAAAGGAGCCTTGATTTCCTTAATGGCACTCCAGAGAAACCCCAAGAACACTGTTTCAAGGCTAGAGGGATCCTGAGGTCACTGTAGCAACACGAAAGAGCTCCGTGGACCAAAAATCAACTCGAGATGAGAGGTTAGTCCCTGGCTTCAACTCCAGAGGAATACCACCTTACCACAAGCACCTAAAGAGGAGGCTTCTCTCAGCTCTAGGTATGTGAGAGGGACCCTGAGTTTGCGGCCACAAGTGGAATGGACATCCCGATGCCCTGACTCGAAATAAGGCCGGATATCCCTGCAGTGACTTGAATGCAGGCTCGTCTTGCATCTCCCAAGATGAAAGGATGTCTGAATCCCCTGTGGAGACCACAGAGAAAGACCTAGTTCCCCACCTCATCGCGACCGGAAGCCTTACATCTTTTGAAAACTCCAGAGGTACGCGGAGATCAGTGCCTCCAAAGGAGACGATGCCTGACTCCTCGTGTAACTTGATAGGAGTCCCAGGATTCCTGTGGCACGTGGAAAGGGACCCTTGGTCTCCCGCCTCACCTGAAGAGGCGTCCCAATTGCCCTGTCAAGCCTCGAGGAGAATCCCGAGTTGTCCCTCGCAACTAGGCACTAGTCCTGACGTCGCTGAACAAACAAGTGGGTGGAAGGGCCATCCCCGTCGTAACTCGAGAATATACCCCAGGTTCCCGCCGCAACTCGAGAAAAACCATGAGACTTCCCCCTCGCCGCGAGATGAGGCCCGATCCCCCTGCACTGCGTGCAGAGCAATTCCGTGTTGCACATCACACATGAAAGGAGCCTTGATTTCCTTGATGGCACTCCAGAGAAACCCCAAGAACACTGTTTCAAGGATAGAGGGATCCTCAGGTCACTGTAGCAACACGAAAGAGCTCCGTGGACCAAAAATCAACTCGAGATGAGAGGTTAGTCCCTGGCTTCGACTCCAGAGGAATACCACCTTACCACAAGCACCTCAAGAGGAGGCTTCTCTCAGCTCTAGGTATGTGAGATGGACCCTGATTTTGCGGCTTCAAGTGGAATGGACCCCGCGATGCCCTGACTCGAAATAAGGCCGGATATCCCTGCAGTGACTTGAATGCAGGCTCGTCTTGCATCTCCCAAGACGAAAGGATGTCTGAATCCCCTGTGGAGACCACAGAGAAAGACCTAGTTTCCCACCTCATCGCGACCGGAGGCCTCACATCCTTTGAAAACTCCAGAGGTACGCGGAGATCAGTGCCTCCAAAGGAGACGATGCCTGACTCCTCGTGAAACTTGATATGAGTCCCAGGAATCCTGTGGCACGTGGAAAGGGACTCTTGGTCTCCCGCCTCAGCTGGAGAGGCGTCCCAATTGCCCTGCCAAGCCTCGAGGAGAATCCCGAGTTGTCCCTCGCAACTAGGCAGGAGTCCTGACGTCGCTGAACAAACACGTGGGTAGAAGGGCCATCCCCGTCGTAACTCGAGAATATACCCCAGGTTCCCGCCGCAACTCGAGAAAAACCATGAGACTTCCCCCTCGCCGCGAGATGAGGCCCGATTCCCCTGCACTGCGTGCAGAGCAATTCAATGTTGCACATCACACATGAAAGGAGCCTTGATTTCCTTGGTGGCACTCCAGAGAAACCCCAAGAACACTGTTTCAAGGGTAGCGGGATCCTGAGGTCACTGCAGCAACAGGAATGAGCTCCGTGGACCAACAATCAACTCGAGATGAGAGGTTAGTCCCTGGCTTCGACTCCAGAGGAATAGCACCTTACCACAAGCACCTCAAGAGGAGGCTTCTCTCAGCTCTAGCTATGTGCTGAGTTCGCGGCCTGAAGTGGAATGGACACCGCGATGCCCTGACTCGAAATAAGGCCGGATATCCCTGCAGTAACTTGAATGCAGGCTCGTCTTGCATCTCCCAAGACGAAAGGATGTCCGAATCCCCTGTGGAGACCACAGAAAAAGACCTAGTTCCCCACCTCATCGCGACCGGAGGCCTCACATCCTTTGAAAACTCCAGAGGTACGCGGAGATCAGTGCCTCCAAAGGAGACGATGCCTGACTCCTCGTGTAACTTGATAGGAGTCCCAGGATTCCTGTGGCACGTGGAAAGGGACACTTGGTTTTCCGCCTCAGCTGGAGAGGCGTCCCAATTGCCCTGCCAAGCCTCGAGGAGAATCCCGAGATGTCCCTCACAACTAGGCAGGAGTCCTGACGTCGCTGAACAAACACGTGGGTGGAAGTGCCATCCCCGTCGTAACTCGAGAATATACCCCAGGTTCCCGCCGCAACTAGAGAAAAACCATGAGACTTCCCCCTCGCCGCGAGATGAGGCCCGATTCCCCTGCACTGCGTGCAGAGCAATTCCCTGTTGCACATCACACATGAAAGGAACCTTAATTTCCTTGATGGCACTCCAGAGAAACCCCAAGAACACTGTTTCAAGGATAGAGGGATCCTGAGGTCACTGTAGCAACATGAAAGAGCTCCGTGGACCAAAAATCAACTCGAGATGAGAGGTTAGTCCCTGGCTTCGACTCCAGAGGAATACTACCTTACCACAAGCACCTCAAGAGAAGGCTTCTCTCAGCTCTATGTATGTGAGAGGGACCCTGAGTTTGCGGCCTCAAGTGGAATGGACACCGCGATGCCCTGACTCGAAATAAGGCCGGATATCCCTGCAGTGACTTGAATGCAGGCTCGTCTTGCATCTCCCAAGACGAAAGGATGTCCGAATCCCCTGTGGAGACCACAGAAAAAGACCTAGTTCCCCACCTGATCGCGACCGGAGGCCTCACATCCTTTGAAAATTCCAGAGGTACGCGGAGATCAGTGCCTCCAAAGGAGACGATGCCTGACTCCTCGTGAAAATTGATAGGAGTCCCAGGTTTCCTGTGGCACGTGAAAAGGGACCCTTGGTCTCCCGCCTCAGCTGGAGAGGCGTCCCAATTGCCCTGCCAAGCCTCGAGGAGAATCCCGAGTTGTCCCTCACAACTAGGCAGGAGTCCTGCCGTCGCTGAACTAACACGTGTGTGGAAGGGCCATCCCCGTCGTAACTCGAGAATATACCGCAGGTTCCCGCCGCAACTCGAGAGAAACCATGAGACTTCCCCCTCGCCGCGAGATGAGGCCCGATTCCCCTGCACTGCGTGGAGAGCAATTCCGTGTTGCACATCACACATGAAAGGAGCCTTGATTTACTTGATGGCACTCCAGAGAATCCCCAAGAACAGTGTTTCAAGGTTGAGGGATCCTGAGGTCACTGTAGCAACACAAAAGAGCTTTGTGGACCAAAAATCAACTCGAGATGAGAGGTTAGTCCCTAGCTTCGACTCCAGAGGAATACCACCTTACCACAAGCACCTCAAGAGGAGGCTTCTCTCAGCTTTATGTATATGAGAGGGACCCTGAGTTTGCGGCCTCAAGTGGAATGGACACCGCGATGCCCTGACTCGAAATAAGGCCGGATATCCCTGCAGTGACTTGAATGCAGGCTCGTGTTGCATCTCCCAAGACGAAGGGATGTCTGAATTCCCTGTGGAGACCACAGAGAAAGACCTAGTTCCCCACCTCATCGCGACCGGAGGCCTCACATCCTTTGAAAACTCCAGAGGTACGCGGAGATCAGTGCCTCCAAAGGAGACGAGGCCTGACACCTCGTGAAACTTGATAGGAGTCCCAGGATTCCTGTGGCACGTGGAAAGGGACCCTTGGTCTCCCGCCTCAGCTCTAGAGGCGTCCCAATTGCCCTGTCAAGCCTCGAGGAGAATCCTGAGTTGTCCCTCGCAACTAGGCAGGAGTCCTGACGTCGCTGAACAAACACGTGGGTGGAAGGGCCATCCCCGTCGTAACTCGAGAATATACCCCAGGTTCCCGCCGCAACTCGAGAAAAACCATGAGACTTCCCCCTCGCCGCGAGATGAGGCCCGATTCCCCTGCACTGCGTGCAGAGCAATTCCGTGTTGCACATCACACATGAAAGGAGCCTTGATTTCCTTGATGGCACTCCAGCGAAACCCCAAGAACACTGTTTCAAGGTTGAGGGATCCTGAGGTCACTGTAGCAACACGAAAGAGCTTTGTGGACCAAAAATCAACTCGAGATGAGAGGTTAGTCCCTGGCTTCGACTCCAGAGGAATACCACCTTACCACAAGCACCTCAAGCGGAGGCTTCTCTCAGCTCTATGTATGTGAGAGGGACCCTGAGTTTGCGGCCTTAAGTGGAATGGAGACCGCGATGCCCTGACTCGAAATAAGGCCGTATATCCCTGCAGTGACTTGAATGCATGCTCGTGTTGCATCTCCCAAGACGAAAGGATGTCTGTATCCCCTGTGGAGACCACAGAGAAAGACCTAGTTCCCCACCTCATCGCGACCGGAGGCCTCACATCCTTTGAAAACTCCAGAGGTACGCGGAGATCAGTGCCTCCAAAGAAGACGAAGCCTGACTCCTCGTGAAACTTGATAGGAGTCCCAGGATTCCTGTGGCACGTGGAAAGGATCCCTTGGTCTCCCGCCTCAGCTGGAGAGGCGTCCCAATTGCCCTGCCAAGCCTCGAGGAGAATCCCGAGTTGTCCCTTGCAACTAGGCAGGAGTCCTGACGTCGCTGAACAAACACGTGGGTGGAAGGGGCATCCCCGTCGTAACTCGAGAATATACCCCAGGTTCACACCGCAACTCGAGAAAAACCATGAGACTTCCCCCTCGCCGCGAGATGAGGCCCGATTCCCCTGCACTGCGTGCAGAGCAATTCCGTGTTGCACATCAGACATGAAAGGAGCCTTGATTTCCTTGATGGCACTCCAGAGAAACCCCAAGAACACTGTTTCAAGGTTGAGGGATCCTGAGGTCACTGTAGCAACACGAAAGAGCTCCGTGGACCAAAAATCAACTCGAGATGAGAGGTTAGTCCCTGGCTTCGACTCCAGAGGAATACCTCCTTGACACAAGCACCTCAAGAGGAGGCTTCTCTCAGCTCTAGCTATGTGAGAGGGACCCTGAGTTTGCGGCCTCAAGTGGAATGGACAACGCGATTCCCTGACGCGAAATAAGGCCGGATATCCCTGCAGTGACTTGAATGCAGGCTCGTCTTGCATCTCCCACGACGAAAGGATGTCTGAATCCCCTGTGAAGACAACAGAGAAAGACCTAGTTCCCCACCTCATCGCGACCGGAGGCCTCACATCCTTTGAAAACTCCAGAGGTACGCGGAGATCAGTGCCTCCAAAGGAGACGATGCCTGACTCCTCGTGAAACTTGATAGGAGTCCCAGGATTCCTGTGGCACGTGGAAAGGGACCCTTGGTCTCCCGCCTCAGCTGGAGAGGCGTCCCAATTGCCCTGCCAAGCCTCGAGGAGAATCCCGAGTTGTCCCTTGCAACTAGGCAGGAGTCCTGACGTCGCTGAACAAACACGTGGGTGGAAGGGCCATCCCCGTTGTAACTCGAGAATATATCCCAGGTTCCCGCCGCAACTCGAGAAAAACCATGAGACTTCCCCCTCGCCGCGAGATGAGGCCCGATTCCCCTGCACTGCGTGCAGAGCAATTCCGTGTTGCACATCACACATGAAAGGAGCCTTGATTTCCTTGATGGCACTCCAGAGAAACCCCAAGAACACTGTTTCAAGGTTGAGGGATCCTGAGGTCACTGTAGCAACACGAAAGAGCTCCGTGGACCAAAAATCAACTCGAGATGAGAGGTTAGTCCCTGGCTTCGAATCCAGAGGAATACCACCTTACCACAAGCACCTAAAGAGGAGGCTTCTCTCAGCTCTAGGTATGTGAGAGGGACCCTGAGTTTGCGGCCTCAAGTGGAATGGACACCGCGAGGCCCTGACTCGAAATAAGGCCGGATATCCCTACAGTGACTTGAATGCAGGCTCGTCTTGCATCTCCCAAGACGAAAGGATGTCTGAATCCCCTGTGGAGACCACAGAGAAAGACCTAATTCCCCACCTCATCGCGACCGGAGGCCTCACATCCTTTGAAAACTCCAGAGGTACGCGGAGATCAGTGCCTCCAAAGGAGACGATGCCTGACTCCTCGTGAAACTTGATAGGAGTCCCAGGATTCCTGTGGCACGTGGAAAGGGACCCTTTGTCTCCCGCCTCAGCTGGAGAGGCGTCCCAATTGCCCTGCCAAGCCTCGAGGAGAATCCCGAGTTGTCCCTTGCAACTAGGCAGGAGTCCTGACGTCGCTGAACAAACATGTGGGTGGAAAGGCCATCCCCGTCGTAACTCGAGAATATACCCCAGGTTCCCGCCGCAACTCGAGAAAAACCATGAGACTTCCCCCTCGCCGCGAGATGAGGCCCGATTCCCCTGCACTGCGTGGAGAGCAATTCCGTGTTGCACATCACACATGAAAGGAGCCTTGATTTCCTTGATGGCACTCCAGAGAAACCCCAAGAACACTGTTTCAAGGCTGGAGGGATCCTGAGGTCCCTGTAGCAGCACGAAAGAGCTCCGTGGACCATGAATCAACTCGAGATGAGAGGTTAGTCCCTGGCTTCGACTCCATAGGAATACCACCTTACCACAAGCACCTCAAGAGGAGGCTTCTCTCAGCTCTAGGTATGTGAGAGGGACCCTGAGTTTGCGGCCTCAAGTGGAATGGACACCGCGATGCCCTGACTCGAAATAAGGCCGGATATCCCTGCAGTGACTTGAATGCAGGCTCGTCTTGCATCTCCCAAGACGAAAGGATGTCTGAATCCCCTGTGGAGACCACAGAGAAAGACCTAGTTCCCCACCTCATCGCGACCGGAGGCCTCACATCCTTTGAAAATTCCAGAGGTACGCGGAGGTCAGTGCCTCCAAAGGAGACGATGCCTGACTCCTCGTGAAACTTGATAGGAGTCCCAGGATTCCTGTGGCACGTGGAAAGGGACCCTTGGTCTCCCGCCTCAGCTGGAGAGGCGTCCCAATTGCCCTGCCAAGCCTCGAGGAGAATCCCGAGTTGTCCCTCGCAAATAGGCAGGAGTCCTGACGTCGCTGAACAAACACGTGGGTGGAAGGGCCATCCCCGTCGTAACTCGAGAATATACCCCAGGTTCCCGCCGCAACTCGAGAAAAACCATGAGACTTCCCCCTCGCCGCGAGATGAGGCCCGATTCCCCTGCACTGCGTGCAGAGCAATTCCGTGTTGCACATCACACATGAAAGGAGCCTTGATTTCCTTGATGGCACTCCAGAGAAACCCCAAGAACACTGTTTCAAGGTTGAGGGATCCTGAGGTCACTGTAGCAACACAAAAGAGCTCCGTGGACCAAAAATCAACTCGAGATGAGAGGTTAGTCCCTGGCTTCGACTCTAGAGGAATACCACCTTACCACAAGCACCTCAAGAGGAGGCTTCTCTCAGCTCTATGTATGTGAGAGGGACCCTGAGTTTGCGGCCTCAAGTGGAATGGAGACCGCGATGCCCTGACTCGAAATAAGGCCGGATATCCCTGCAGTGACTTGATTGCAGGCTCGTCTTGCATCTCCAACGACGAAAGGATGTCTGAATCCCCTGTGGAGACAACAGAGAAAGACCTAGTTCCCCACCTCATCGCGACCGGAGGCCTCACATCCTTTGAAAACTCCAGAGGTATGCGGAGATCAGTGCCTCCAAAGGAGACGATGCCTGACTCCTCGTGAAACTTGATAGGAGTCCCAGGATTCCTGTGGCACGTGGAAAGGGACCCTTGGTCTCCCGCCTCAGCTGGAGAGGCGTCCCAATTGCCCTGCCAAGCCTCGAGGAGAATCCCGAGTTGTCCCTTGCAACTAGGCAGGAGTCCTGACGTCGCTGAACAAACACGTGGGTGGAAGGGCCATCCCCGTCGTAACTCGAGAATATATCCCAAGTTCCCGCCGCAACTCGAGAAAAACCATGAGACTTCCCCCTCACCGCGAGATGAGGCCCGATTCCCCTGCACTGTGTGCAGAGCAATTCCGTGTTGCACATCACACATGAAAGGAGCCTTGATTTCCTTGATGGCACTCCAGAGAAACCCCAAGAACACTGTTTCAAGGTTGAGGGATCCTGAGGTCACTGTAGCAACACGAAAGAGCTCCGTGGACCAAAAATCAACTCGAGATGAGAGGTTAGTCCCTGGCTTCGACTCCAGAGGAATACCACCTTACCACAAGCACCTCAAGAGGAGGCTTCTCTCAGCTCTAGGTATGTGAGAGGGACCCTGAGTTTGCGGCCTCAAGTGGAATGGACACCGCGACGCCCTGACTCGAAATAAGGCCGGATATCCCTAAAGTGACTTGAATGCAGGCTCGTCTTGCATCTCCCACGACGAAAGGATGTCTGAATCCCCTGTGGAGATCACAGAGAAAGACCTAATTCCCCACCTCATCGCGACCGGAGGCCTCACATCCTTTGAAAACTCCAGAGGTACGCGGAGATCAGTGCCTCCAAAGGAGACGATGCCTGACTCCTCGTGAAACTTGATAGGAGTCCCAGGATTCCTGTGGCACGTGGAAAGGGACCCTTGGACTCCCGCCTCAAATGGAGAGGCGTCCCAATTGCCCTGCCAAGCCTCGAGGAGAATCCCGAGTTGTCCCTCGCAACTAGGCAGGGGTCCTGCCGTCGCTGAACTAACACGTGGGTGGAAGGGCCATCCCAGTCGTAACTCAAGAATATACCGCAGGTTCCCGCCGCAACTCGAGAAAAACCATGAGACTTCCCCCTCGCCGCGAGATGAGGCCCGATTCCCCTGCACTGCGTGCAGAGCAATTCCGTGTTGCACATCACATATGAAAGGAGCCTTGATTTCCTTGATGGCACTCCAGAGAAACCCCAAGAACACTGTTTCAAGGCTAGAGGGATCCTGAGGTCACTGTAACAACACGAAAGAGCTCCGTGGACCAAGAATCGACTCGAGATGAGAGTTTAGTCCCTAACTTCGACCTCAGAGGAATGCCACCTTACCAAAAGCAGCTCAAGAGGAGGCTTCTCTCAGCTCTAGGTATGTGAGAGGGACCCTGAGTTTGCGGCCTCAAATGGAATGGACACTGCGATGCCCTGACGCGAAATAAGGCCAGATATCCCTGCAGTGAGTTGAATGCAGGCTCGTCTTGCATCTCCAAAGATGAAAGGATGTCTGAATCCCCTGTGGAGACCACAGAGAAAGACCTAGTTCCCCACCTCATCATGACCGGAGGCCTCACATCCTTTGAAAACTCCAGAGGTACGCGGAGATCAGTGCCTCCAAAGGAGACGAAGCCTGACTCCTCGTGAAACTTGACAGGAGTCCCAGAATACCTGTGCACGTGGAAAGGGACACTTGGTCTCCCGCCTCAGCTGGAGAGGCGTCCCAATTGCCCTGCCAAGCCTCGAGGAGAATCCCGAGTTGTCCCTCGCAACTAGGCAGGAGTCCTGCCGTCGGTGAACAAACACGTGTGTGGAAGGGCCATCCCCGTCGTAACTCGAGAATATACCTCAGGTTCCCGCCGCAACTCGAGAAAAACCATGAGACTTCCCCCTCGCCACGATATGAGGCCCGATTCCCCTGCACTGCGTGCAGAGCAATTCCGTGTTGCACATCAAACATGAAAGGAGCCTTGATTTCCTTGGTGGCACTCCAGAGAAACCCCAACAACACGGTTTCAAGGCTAGAGGGATCCTGAGGTCACTGTTGCAACACGAAAGAGCTCCGTGGACCAAAAATCAACTCTAGATGAGAGGTTAGTCCCGGGCTTCGACTCCAGAGGAATACCACCTCACCACAAGCACCTCAAGAGGAGGCTTCTCTCAGCTCTAGGTATGTGAGAGGGACCCTGAATTTGCGGCCTCAAGTGGAATGGACACTGCGATGCCCTGACTCGAAATAAAGACGGATATCCCTGCAGTGACTTGAATGCAGGCTCGTCTTGCATCTCCCAAGACGAAAGGATGTCTGAATCCCCTGTGGAGACCACAGAGAAAGACGTAGTTCCCCACCTCATCGCGACCGGAGGCCTCACATCCTTTGAAAACTCCAGAGGTACGCGGAGATCAGTGCCTCCAAAGGAGACGATGCCTGACTCCTCGTGAAACTTGATAGGAGTCCCAGGATTCCTGTGGCACGTGGAAAGCGACCCTTGGTCTCCCTCCTCAGCTGTAGAGGCGTCCCAATTGCCCTGCCAAGCCTCGAGGAGAATCCCCAGTTGTCCCTCGCAACTAGGCAGTAGTCCTGACGTCGCTGAACAAACAAGTGGGTGGAAGGGCCATCCCCGTCGTAACTCGAGAATATACCCCAGGTTCCCGCCTCAACTCGAGAAAAACCATGAGACTTCCCCCTCGCCGCGAGATGAGGCCCGATTCCCCTGCACTGCGTGCAGAGCAATTCCGTGTTGCACATCACACATGAAAGGAGCCTTGATTTCCTTGATGGCACTCCAGAGAAACCCCAAGAACACTGTTTCAAGGCCAGAGGGATCCTGAGGTCACTGTAGCAACACGAAAGAGCTCCATAGACCAAAAATCAACTCGAGATGAGAGGTTAGTCCCTGGCTTCGACTCCAGAAGAATACCACCTTACGACAAGCACCTCAAGAGGAGGCTTCTCTCAGCTCTAGGTATGTGAGAGGGACCCTGAGTTTGCGGCCTCAAGTGGAATGGACACTGCGATGCCCTGACTGGAAATAAGGCCGGATATCCCTGCAGTGACTTGAATGCAGGCTCGTCTTGCATCTCCCAAGACGAAAGGATGTCTGAATCCCCTGTGGAGACCACAGAGAAAGACCTAGTTCCCCACCTCATCGCGACCGGAGGCCTCACATCCTTTGAAAACTCCAGAGGTACGCGGAGATCAGTGCCTCCAAAGGAGACGATGCCTGACTCCTCGTGAAACTTGATTGGAGTCCCCGGATTCCTGTGGCACGTGGAAAGGGACCGTTGGTCTCCCGCCTCAGCTGGAGAGGCGTCCCAATTGCCCTGCCAAGCCTCGAGGAGAATCCAGAGTTGTCCCTCGCAACTAGGCAGGAGTCTGACGTCGCTGAACAAACACGTGTGTGGAAGGGCCATCCCCGTCGTAACTCGAGAATATACCCCAGGTTAACATCGCAACTCGAGAAAAATCATTAGACTTCCCCCTCGCCGCAAAATGAGCCCCGATATCCTGCACTGCGTGCAGAGCAATTCCGTGTTGCACATCACACATGAAAGGAGCCTTGATTTCCTTGATGGCACTCCAGAGAAACCCCAAGGACACTGTTTCAAAGTTGAGGGATCCTGAGGTCACTGTAGCAACACGAAAGAGCTCCGTGGACCAAAAATCAACTCGAAATGAGAGGTTAGTCCCTAGCTTCGACTCCAGAGGAATACCACCTTACCATAAGCACCTCAAGAGGAGGCTTCTCTCAGCTCTAGGTATGTGAGAGGGACCCTGAGTATGCGGCCTCAAGTGGAATGGAGACCGCGATGCCCTGACTCGAAATAAGGCCGGATATCCATGCAGTGACTTGAATGCAGGCTCGTCTTGCATCTCCCAAGACGAAAGGATGTCTGAATCCCCTGTGGAGACCACAGAGAAAGATCTAGTTCTCCACATCATGGCGACCGGAGGCTTCACATCCTTTGAAAATTCCAGAGGTACGCGGAGATCAGTGCCTCCAAAGGAGCCGATGCCTGACTCCTCGTGAAACTTGATAGGAGTCACAGGATTCCTGTGGCACGTGGAAAGGGACCCTTGGTCTCCCGCCTCAGCTGAAGAGGCGTCCCAATTGCCCTGCAAAGCCTCGAGGAGATTCCCGAGTTGTCCCTCGCAACTAGACAGAAGTCCTGACGTCGCTGAACAAACACGTGGGAGGAAGGGCCATCCCCGTCGTAACTCGAGAATATACCCCAGGTTCCCGCCGCAACTCGAGAAAAACCATGAGACTTCCCCCTCGCCGCGAGATGAGGCCCGATTCCCCTGCACTGCGTGCAGAGCAATTCCGTGTTGCACATCACACATGAAAGGAGCCTTGATTTTCTTGATGGCACTCCAGAGAAACCCCAAGAACACTGTTTCAAGGCTAGAGGGATCCTGAGGTCAATGTAGCAACACGAAAGAGCTCCGTGGACCAAAAATCAACTCGAGATGAGAGGTTAGTCCCTGGCTTCGACTCCAGAGGAATACCACCTTACCACAAGCACCTCAAGAGGAGGCTTCTCTCAGCTTTAGGTATGTGAGAGGGAGCCTGAGTTTGCGGCCTCAAGTGGAATGGACACCGCGATGCCCTGGCTCGAAATAAGGCCGGATATCCCTGCAGTGACTTGAATGCAGGCTCGTCTTGCATCTCCCAAGACGAAAGGATGTCTGAATCCCCTGTGGAGACCACAGAGAAAGACCTAGTTCCCCACCTCATGGCGACCGGAGGCCTCACATCCTTTGAAAACTCCAGAGGTTCGCGGAGATCAGTGCCTCCAAAGGAGACGATGCCTGACTCCTCGTGAAACTTGATAGGAGTCCCAGGATTCCTGTGGCACGTGGAAAGGGACCCTTGGTCTCCCGCCTCAGCTGGAGAGGCGTCCCAATTGCCCTGCCAAGCCTCGAGGAGAATCCCGAGTTGTCCCTCGCAAATAGGCAGGAGTCCGGACATGGCTGAACAAACACGTGGGTGGAAGGGCCATCCCCGTCGTAACTCGAGAATATACCCCAGGTTCCCATCGCAACTCGAGAAAAACCATGAGACTTCCCCCTCGACACAAAATAAGGCCCGATACCCTGCACTGCGTGCAGAGCAATTCCGTGTTGCACATCACACATGAAAGGAGCCTTGATTTACTTGATGGCACTTCAGAGAAACCCCAAGAACACTGTTTCAAGGCTAGAGGGATCCTGAGGTCACTGTAGCAACACGAAAGAGCTCCGTGGACCAAAAGTCAACTCGAGATGAGAGGTTAGTCCCTGGCTTCGACTCCAGGGGAATACCACCTTACCACAAGCACTTCAAGAGGAGGCTTCTCTCAGCTCTAGGTATGTGAGGGGGACCCTGATTTTGCGGCCTCAAGTGGAATGGACACTGCGATGCCCTGACGCAAAATAAGGCCGGATATCCCTGCAGTGACTTGAATGCGGGCTCGTCTTGCATCTCCCAAGATGAAAGGATGTCTGAATCCCCTGTGGAGACCGCAAAGAAAGACCTACTTCCCCACCTCATGGCGACCGGAGGCCTCACATCCTTTGAAAACTCCAGAGGTACGCGGAGATCAGTGCCTCCAAAGGAGACGATGCCTGACTCCTCGTGAAACTTGATAGCAGTCCCCGGATTCCTGTGGCACGTGGAAAGGGACACTTGGTCTCCCGCCTCAGCTGGAGAGGCGTCCCAATTGCCCTGCCAAGCCTCGAGGAGAATCCAGAGTTGTCCCTCGCAACTAGGCAGGAGTCTGACGTCGCTGAACAAACACGTGTGTGGAAGGGCCATCCCCGTCGTAACTCGAGAATATACCCCAGGTTAACATCGCAACTCGAGAAAAATCATTAGACTTCCCCCTCGCCGCAAAATGAGCCCCGATACCCTGCACTGCGTGCAGAGCAATTCCGTGTTGCACATCACACATGAAAGGAGCCTTGATTTCCTTGATGGCACTCCAGAGAAACCCCAAGGACACTGTTTCAAATTTGAGGGATCCTGAGGTCACTGTAGCAACACGAAAGAGCTCCGTGGACCAAAAATCAACTCAAATGAGAGGTTAGTCCCTAGCTTCGACTCCAGAGGAATACCACCTTACCATAAGCACCTCAAAAGAAGGCTTCTCTCAGCTCTAGGTATGTGAGAGGGACCCTGAGTATGCGGCCTCAAGTGTAATGGAGACCGCGATGCCCTGACTCGAAATAAGGCCGGATATCCCTGCAGTGACTTGAATGCAGGCTCGTCTTGCATCTCCCAAGACGAAAGGATGTCTGAATCCCCTGTGGAGACCACAGAGAAAGACCTAGTTCTCCACATCATGGCGACCGGAGGCCTCACATCCTTTGAAAATTCCAGAGGTACGCGGAGATCAGTGCCTCCAAAGGAGCCGATGCCTGACTCCTCGTGAAACTTGATAGGAGTCCCAGGATTCCTGTGGCACCTGGAAAGGGACCCTTGGTCTCCCGCCTCAGCTGGAGAGGCGTCCCAATTGCCCTGCCAAGCCTCGAGGAGAATCCCGAGTTGTCCCTCGCCACTAGGCAGGAGTCCTGACATCGCTGAACAAACACGTGGGAGGAAGGGCCATCCCCGTCGTAACTCGAGAATATACCCCAGGTTCCCGCCGCAACTCGAGAAAAACCATGAGACTTCCCGCTCGCCGCGAGATGAGGCCTGATTCTCCTGCACTGCGTGAAGAGAAATTCCGTGTTGCACATCACACAGGAAAGGAGCCTTGATTTCCTTGATGGCACTCCAGAGAAACCCCAAGAACACTGTTTCAAGGCTAGAGGGATCCTGAGGTCACTGTAGCAACACGAAAGAGCTCCGTGGACCAAAAATCAACTCGAGATGAGAGGTTAGTCCCGAACTTCGACTCCAGAGGAATACCACCTTACCACAAGCACCTCAAGAGGAGGCTTCTCTCAGCTCTAGGTATGTGAGAGGGACCCTGATTTTGCGTCCTCAAGTGGAATGGACACTGCGATGCCCTGACTCGAAATAAGGCCGGATATTCCTGCAGTGACTTGAATGCAGGCTCGTCTTGCATCTCCCAAGACGAAAGGATGTCTGAATCCCCTGTGGAGACTACAGAAAAAGACCTAGTTCCCCACCTCATGGCGACCGGAGGCCTCACATCCTTTGAAAACTCCAGAGGTACGCGGAGATCAGTGCCTCCAAAGGAGACGATGCCTGACTCCTCGTGGAACTTGATAGGAGTCCCAGGATTCCTGTGGCACGTGGAAAGGGACCCTTGGTCTCCCGCCTCAGCTGGAGAGGCGTCCCAATTGCCCTGCCAAGCCTCGAGGAGATTCCCGAGTTGTCCCTCGCAACTAGGCAGAAGTTCTGACATCGCTGAACAAACACGTGGGAGGAAGGGCCATCCCCGTCGTAACTCGAGAATATACCCCAGGTTCCCGCCGCAACTCGAGAAAAACTATCAGACTTCCCTCTCGCCGCGAGATGAGGCCCGATTCCCCTGCACTGCGTGCAGAGCAATTCCGTGTTGCACATCATACATGAAAGGAGCCTTGATTTTCTTGATGGCACTCCAGAGAAACCCCAAGAACACTGTTTCAAGGCTAGAGGGATCCTGAGGTCACTGTAGCAACACGAAAGAGCTCCGTGGACCAAAAATCAACTCGAGATGAGAGGTTAGTCCCTGGCTTCGACTCCAGAGGAATACCACCTTGCCACAAGCACCTCAAGAGGAGGCTTCTCTCAGCTTTAGGTATGTGAGAGGGAGCCTGAGTTTGCGGCCTCAAGTGGAATGTACACCGCGATGCCCTGGCTCGAAATAAGGCTGGATATCCCTGCAGTGACTTGAATGCAGGCTCGTCTTGCATCTCCCAAGACGAAAGGATGTCTGAATCCCCTGTTGAGACGACAGAGAAAGACCTAGTTCCCCACCTCATGGCGACCGGAGGCCTCACATCCTTTGAAAACTCCAGAGGTACGCGGAGATCAGTGCCTCCAAAGGAGACGATGCCTGACTCCTCGTGAAACTTGATAGGAGTCCCAGGATTCCTGTGGCACGTGGAAAGGGAACCTTGGTCTCCCGCCTCAGCTGGAGAGGCGTCCCAATTGCCCTGCCAAGCCTCGAGGAGAATCCCGAGTTGTCCCTCGCAACTAGGCAGGAGTCCTGACGTCGCTGAAGAAACACGTGTGTGGAAGGGCCATCCCCGTCGTAACTCGAGACTCTACCCCAGGTTCCCGCCGCAACTCAAGAAAAGCCATGAAACTTCCCCCTCGCCGCGAGATGAGGCCCGATTCCCCTGCACTGCGTGCAAGCAATTCCGTGTTGCACATCACACATGAAAGGAGCCTTGATTTCCTTGATGGCACTCCAGAGAAACCCCAAGAACACTGTTTCAAGGCTAGAGGGATCTTGAGGTCACTGTAGCAACACGAAACAGCTCCGTGGGCAAAAAATCAACTCGAGATGAGTGGTTAGTCCCTGGCTTCGACTCCAGAGGAATATCACCTTACCACAAGCACCTCAAGAGGAGGCTTCTCTCAGCTCTATGTATGTGAGAGGGACCCTGAGTTTGCCGCCTCAAGTGGAATGGAGACCGCGATGCCCTGACTCGAAATCAGGCCGGATATCCCTGCAGTGACTTGAATGCAGGCTCGTCTTGCATCTCCCAAGACGAAAGGATGTCTGAATCCCCTGTGGAGACCACAGAGAAAGACCTAGTTCCCCTCCTCATCGCGACTGGAGGCCTCACATCCTTTGAAAACTCCAGAGGTACGCGGAGATTAGTGCCTCCAAAGGAGACGATGCCTGAATCCTCGTGAAACTTGATAGGAGACCCAGGATTCCTGTGGCACGTGGAAAGGGACCCTTGGTCTCCCGCCTCAGCTGGAGAGGCGTCCCAATTGCCCGGCCAAGCCTCAAGGAGAATCCCGAGTTGTCCCTCGCAACTAGGCAGGAGTCCTGACGTCGCTGAACAAACACGTGTGTGGAAGGGCCATCCCCGTCGTAACTCGAGAATATACCCCAGGTTCCCGCCGCAACTCGAGAAAAACCATGAGACTTCCCCCTCGCCACGAGAAGAGGCCCGATTCAACTGCACTGCGTGCAGAGCAATTCCGTGTTGCACATCACACATGAAAGGAGCCTTGATTTCCTTGATGGCACTCCAGAGAAACCCCAAGAACACTGTTTCAACGTTGAGGGATCCTGAGGTCACTGTAGCAACACGAAAGAGCTCTGTGGACCAAAAATCAACTCGAGATGAGAGGTTAGTCCCTGGCTTCGACTCCAGAGGAATACCACCTTACCACAAGCACCTCAAGAGGAGGCTTCTCTCAGCTCTATGTATGTGAGAGGGACCCTGAGTGTGCGGCCTCAAGTGGAATGGAGACCGCGATGCCCTGACTCGAAATCAGGCCGGATATCCCTGCAGTGATTGGATGCAGGCTCGTCTTCTATCTCCCAAGATGAAAGGATGTCTGAATCCCCTGTGGAGACCACAGAGAAAGACCTAGTTCCCCACCTCATCGCGACCAGAGGCCTCACATCCTTTGAAAACTCCAGAGGTACGCGGAGATCAGTGCCTCCAAAGGAGACGATGCCTGACTCCTCGTGAAACTTGATAGGAGTCCCAGGATTCCTGTGGCACGTGGAAAGGGACACTTGGTCTCCCGCCTCAGCTGGAGAGGCGTCCCAATTGCCCTGCCAAGCCTCGAGGAGAATCCCGAGTTGTCCCTCGCAACTAGGCAGGAGTCCTGATGTTGCTGAACAAACACGTGTGTGGAAGGGCCATCCCCGTCGTAACTCGAGAATATACCCCAGGTTCCCGCCGCAACTCGAGAAAAACCATGAGACTTCCGCCTCGCCGCAAGATGAGGCCTGATTCTCCTGCACTGCGTGCAGAGCAATTCCGTGTTGCACATCACACATGAAAGGAGCCTTGATTTCCTTGATGGCACTCCAGAGAAACCCCAAGAACACTGTTTCAAGGCTAGAGGGAACGTGAGGTCACTGTAGCAACACGAAAGAGCTCCGTGGACCAAAAATCAACTCGAGATGAGAGCTTAGTCCCTGGCTTCGACTCCAGAGGAATACCACCTTACCACAAGCACCTCAAGAGGAGGCTTCTCTCAGCTCTAGGTATGTGGGAGGGACCCTGATTTTTCGGCCTCAAATGGAATGGACACTGCGATGCCCTGACGCAAAATAAGGCCGGATATCCCTGAGCGACTTGAATGTAGGCTCGTCTTGCATCTCCTAAGATGAAATGGTGTCTGAATGCCCTGTGGAGACCACAGAGAAAGACCTAGTTCCCCACCTCATGGCGACCGGAGGCCTCACATCCTTTGAAAACTCCAGAGGTACGCGGAGATCAGTGCCTCCAAAGGAGACGATGCCTGACTCCTCGTGAAACTTGATAGGAGTCCCAGGATTCCTGTGGCACGTGGAAATGGACTCTTGGTCTCCCACCTCAGCTGGAGAGGGGTCCCAATTGCCCTGCCAAGCCTCGAAGAGAATCCCGAGTTGTCCCTCGCAACTAGGCAGGAGTCCTTACGTCGCTGAAGAAACACGTGGGTGGAAGGGCCATCCCCATCGTAACTCGAGAATATACCCCAGGTTCCCGCCGCAACTCGAGAAAAACCATGAGACTTTCCCCTCGCCGCGAGATGAGGCCCGATTCCCCTGCACTGCGTGCAGAGCAATTCCGTGTTGCACATCACACATGAAAGGAGCCTTGATTTCCTTGATGGCACTCCAGAGAAACCCCAAGAACACTGTTTCAAGGCTAGAGGGATCCTCAGGTCACTGTAGCAACATGAAAGATCTCCGTGGACCAAAAATCAACTCGAGATGACAGGTTAGTCCCTGGCTTCGACTCCAGAGGAATACCACCTTACCACAAGCACCTCAAGAGGAGGCTTCTCTCAGCTCTATATATGTGAGAGGGACCCTGAGTTTGCGGCCTCAAGTGCAATGGAGACCGCGATGCCCTGACTCGAAATAAGGCCGGATATCCCTGCAGTGACTTGAATGCAGGCTCGTCTTGCATCTCCCAAGATGAAAGGATGTCTGAATCCCCTGTGGAGACCGCAGAGAAAGACCTAGTTCCCCACCTCATGGCGACCGGAGGCCTCACATCCTTTGAAAACTCCAGAGGTCCGTGGAGATCAGTGCCTCCAAAGGAGACGATGCCTGACTCCTCGTGAAACTTGATAGGAGTCCCAGGATTCCTGTGGCACGTGGAAAGGGACCCTTCGTCTCCCGCCTGAGCTGGAGAGGCGTTCCAAATGCCCTGCCAAGCCTCGAGGAGAATTCCGAGTTGTCCCTCGCAACTAGGCAGGAGTCCGGACATGGCTGAACAAACACGTGGGTGGAAGGGCCATCCCCTTCGTAACTCGAGAATATACCCAAGGTTCCCATCGCAACTCGAGAAAAACCATGAGACTTCCCCCTCGACGCAAAATAAGGCCCGATACCCTGCACTGCGTGCAGAGCAATTCCGTGTTGCACATCACACATGAAAGGAGCCTTGATTTCCTTGATGGCACTCCAGAGAAACCCCAAGAACACTGTTTCAAGGCTAGAGGGATCCTGAGGTCACTGTAGCAACACAAAAGAACTCCGTGGACCAAAAGTCAACTCGAGATGAGAGGTTAGTCCCTGGCTTCGACTCCAGGGGAATACCACCTTACCACAAGCACCTCAAGAGGAGGCTTCTCTCAGCTCTAGGTATGTGAGAGGGACCCTGATTTTGCGGCGTCAAGTGGAATGGACACTGCGATGCCCTGACGCAAAATAAGGCCGGATATCCCTGCAGTGACTTGAATGTGGGCTCCTCTTGCATCTCCCAAGATGAAAGGATGTCTGAATCCCCTGTGGAGACTGCAGAGAAAGACCTAGTTCCCCACCACATCGCGACCGGAGGCCTCACATCCTTTGAAAACTCCAGAGGTACGCGGAGATCAGTGCCTCCAAAGGAGACGATGCCTGACTCCTCGTGAAACTTGATAGGAGTCCCCGGATTCCTGTGGCACGTGGAAAGGGACACTTGGTCTCCCGCCTCAGCTGGAGAGGCGTCCCAATTGCCCTGCCAAGCCTCGAGGAGAATCCCGAGTTGTCCCTCGCAACTAGGCAGGAGTCTGACTTCGCTGAACAAACACGTGGGAGGAAGGGCCATCCCCGTCGTAACTCGAGAATATACCCCAGGTTACCATCGCAACTCGAGAAAAACCATTAGACTTCCCCCCTCGCCGCAAAATGAGGTCCGATACCCTGCACTGCGTGCAGAGCAATTCCGTGTTGCACATCACACATGAAAGGAGCCTTGATTTCCTTGATGGCACTCCACAGAAACCCCAAGAACACTGTTTCAAGGCTGGAGGAATCCTGAGGTCCCTGTAGCAGCACGAAAGAACTCCGTGGACCATGAATCAACTCGAGATGAGAGGTTAGTCCCTGGCTTCGACTCCAGAGGAATACCACCTTACCACAAGCACCTCAAGAGGAGGCTTCTCTCAGCTCTAGGTATGTGAGAGGGACCCTGAGTATGCGGCCTCAAGTGGAATGGAGACCGCGATGCCCTGACTCGAAATAAGGCCGGATATCCCTGCAGTGACTTGAATGCAGGCTCGTCTTGCATCTCCCAAGACGAAAGGATGTATGAATCCCCTGTGGAGACCACAGAGAAAGACCTAGTTCCCCACATCATGGCGACCGGAGGCCTCACATCCTTTGAAAATTCCAGAGGTTCGCGGATATCAGTGCCTCCAAAGGAGACGATGCCTGACTCCTCGTGAAACTTGATAGGCGTCCCAGGATTCCTGTGGCACGTGGAAAGGGACCCTTGGTCTCCCGCCTCAGCTGGAGAGGCGTCCCAATTGCCCTGCCAAGCCTCGAGGAGATTCCCGAGTTGTCCCTCGCAACTAGGCAGAAGTCCTGACGTCGCTGAACAAACACGTGGGTGGAAGGGCCATCCCCGTCGTAACTCGAGAATATACCCCAGGTTCCCGCCGCAACTCGAGAAAAACCATGAGACTTCCGCCTCGCTGCGAGATGAGGCCCGATTTCCCTGCACTGCGTGCAGAGCAATTCCGTGTTGCACATCACACATGAAAGGAGCCTTGATTTCCTTGATGGCACTCCAGAGAAACCCCAAGAACACTGTTTCAAGGTTGAGGGATCCTTAGGTCACTGTAGCAACACGAAAGACCTCCGTGGACCAAAAATCAACTCGAGATGAGAGGTTAGTCCCTGGCTTCGACTCCAGAGGAATACCAACTTACCACAAGCACCTCAAGAGGAGGCTTCTCTCAGCTTTAGGTATGTGAGAGGGACCCTGAGTTTGCGGCCTCAAGTGAAATAGACACCGCGATGCCCTGGCTCGAAATAAGGCCGGATATCCCTGCAGTGACTTGAATGCAGGCTCGTCTTGCATCTCCCAAGACGAAAGGATGTCTGAATCCCCTGTGGAGACCACAGAAAAAGACCTAGTTCCCCACCTCATCGCGACCGGAGGCCTCACATCCTTTGAAAATTCCAGAGGTACGCGGAGATCGGTGCCTCCAAAGGAGACGATGCCTGACTCCTCGTGAAAATTGATAGGAGTCCCAGGATTCCTGTGGCACGTGGAAAGGGACCCTTGGTCTCCCGCCTCAGCTGGAGAGGCGTCCCAATTGCCCTGCCAATCCTCGAGGAGAATCCCGAGTTGTCCCTCGCAACTAGGCAGGAGTCCTGACGTCGCTGAAGAAACACGTGTGTGGAAGGGCCATCCCCGTCGTAACTCGAGAATATACCCCAGGTTCCCGCCGCAACTCGAGAAAAACCATGAGACTTCCCCCTCGCCACGAGATGAGGCCCGATTCCCCTGCACTGCGTACAGAGCAATTCCGTGTTGCACATCACACATGAAAGGAGACTTGATTTCCTTGATGGCACTCCAGAGAAACCCCAAGAACACTGTTTCAAGGTTGAGGAATCCTTAGGTCACTGTAGCAACACGATAGAGCTCTGTGGACCAAAAATCAACTCGAGATGAGAGGTTAGTCCCTGGCTTCGACTCCAGAGGAATACCACCTTACCACAAGCACCTCAAGAGGAGGCTTCTCTCGGCTCTATGTATGTGAGAGGGACCCTGAGTTTGCGGCCTCAAGTGGAATGGAGACCGCGATGCCCTGACTCGAAATCAGGCCGGATATCCCTGCAGTGACTTGAATGCAGGCTCGTCTTGTATCTCCCAAGACGAAAGGATGTCTGAATTCCCTGTGGAGACCACAGAGAAAGACCTAGTTCCCCACCTCATCGCGACCGGAGGCCTCACATCCTTTGAAAACTCCAGAGGTACGCGGAGATCAGTGCCTAGAAAGGAGACGATGCCTGACTCCTCGTGAAACTTGATAGGAGTCCCAGGATTCCTGTGGCACGTGGAAAGGGACCCTTGGTCTCCCGCCTGAGCTGGAGAGGCGTCCCAAATGCCCTGCCAAGCCTCGAGGAGAATCCCGAGTTGTCCCTCGCAACTAGGCAGGAGTCCGGACATGGCTGAACAAACACGTGGGTGGAAGGGCCATCCCCGTCTTAACTCGAGAATATACCCCAGGTTCCCGCCGCAACTTGAGAAAAACCATGAGACTTCCCCCTCGCTGCGAGATGAGGCCCGATTCCCCTGCACTGCGTGCAGAGCAATTCCGTGTTGCACATCACACATGAAAGGATCCTTGATTTCCTTGATGGCACTCCAGAGAAACCCCAAGAACACTGTTTCAAGGCTGGAGGGATCCTAAGGTCCCTGTAGCAGCACGAAAGTGCTCCGTGGACCATGAATCAACTCGAGATGAGAGGTTAGTCCCTGGCTTCGACTCCAGAGGAATACCACCTTACCACAAGCACCTCAAGAGGAGGCTTCTCTCAGCTCTAGGTATGTGAGAGGGACCCTGATTTTGCGGCCTCAAGTGGAATGGACACTGCGATGCCCTGACGCAAAATAAGGCCGGATATCCCTGCAGTGACTTGAATGCAGGCTCGTCTTGCATCTCCCAAGATGAAATGATGTCTGAATGCCCTATGGAGACCACAGAGAAAGACCTAGTTCCCCACCTCATCGCGACCGGAGGCCTCACATCCTTTGAAAACTCCAGAGGTACGCGGAGATCAGTGCCTCCAAAGGAGACGATGCCTGACTCCTCGTGAAACTTGATAGGAGTCCCAGGATTCCTGTGGCACGTGGAAAGGGACTCTTGGTCTCCCACCTCAGCTGCAGAGGCGTCCCAATTGCCCTGCCAAGCCTCCAAGAGAATCCCGAGTTGTCCCTCGCAACTAGCAAGGAGTCCTGACGTCGCTGAAGAAACACGTGGGTGGAAGGGCCATCCCCGTCGTAACTCGAGAATATACCCCAGGTTCCCGCCGCAACTCGAGAAAAACCATGAGACTTCCCCCTCGCCGCGAGATGAGGCCCGATTCCCCTGCACTGCGTGCAGAGCAATTCCGTGTTGCACATCACACATAAAAGGAGCCTTGATTTCCTTGATGGCACTCCAGAGAAACCCCAAGAACACTGTTTCAAGGCTAGAGGGATCCTGAGGTCACTGTAGCAACATGAAAGAGCTCCGTGGACCAAAAATCAACTCGAGATGACAGGTTAGTCCCTGGCTTCGACTGCAGAGGAATACCACTTTACCACAAGCACCTCAAGAGGAGGCTTCCCTCAGCTCTATATATGTGAGAGGGACCCTGAGTTTGGGGCCTCAAGTGGAATGGAGACCGCGATGCCCTGACTCGAAATAAGGCCGGATATCCATGCAGTGACTTGAATGCAGGCTCGTCTTGCATCTCCCAAGACGAAAGGATGTCTGAATCCCCTGTGGAGACCACAGAGAAAGACGTAGTTCCCCACATCATGGCGACCGGAGGCCTCACATCCTTTGAAAATTTCAGAGGTACGCGGAGATCAGTGCCTCCAAAGGAGACGATGCCTGACTCCTCGTGAAACTTGATAGGAGTCCCAGGATTCCTGTGGCACGTGGAAAGGAACGCTTGGTCTCCCGCCTCAGCTGGAGAGGCGTCCCAATTGCCCTGCCAAGCCTCGAGGAGATTCCCGAGTTGTCCCTCGCCACTAGGCAGAAGTCCTGACGTCGCTGAACAAACACGTGGGTGGAAGGGCCATCCCTGTCGTAACTCGAGAATATACCCCAGGTTCCCGCCGCAACTCGAGAAAAACCATGAGACTTCCCCCTCGCCGCGAGATGAGGCCCGATTCCCCTGCACTGCGTGCAGAGCAATTCCGTGTTGCACATCACACATGAAAGGAGCCTTGATTTTCTTGATGGCACTCCAGAGAAACCCCAAGAACACTGTTTCAAGGCTAGAGGGACCCTGAGGTCACTGTAGCCACACGAAAGAGCTCCGTGGACCAAAAATCAACTCGAGATGTGAGGTTAGTCCCTGGCTTCGACTCCAGAGGAATACCACCTTACCACAAGCACCTCAAGAGGAGGCTTCTCTCAGCTTTAGGTATGTGAGAGGGACCCTGAGTTTGCGGCCTCAAGTGGAATGGACACCGCGATGCCCTGGCTCGAAATAAGGCCGGATATCCCTGCAGTGACTTGAATGCAGGCTCGTTTTGCATCTCCCAAGACGAAAGGATGTCTGAATCCCCTGTGGAGACCACAGAAAAAGACCTAGTTCCTCACCTCATCGCGACCAGAGGCCTCACATCCTTTGAAAACTCCAGAGGTACGCGGAGATCAGTGCCTCCAAAGGAGGCGATGCCTGACTCCTCGTGAAACTTGATAGCAGTCCCAGGATTCCTGTGGCACGTGGAAAGGGACCCTTGGTCTCCCGCCTTAGCTGGAGAGGCGTCCCAATTGCCCTGCCAAGCCTCGAGGAGAATCCCGAGTTGTCCCTCGCAACTAGGCAGGAGTCCTGACGTCGCTAAACAAACACGTGTGTGGAAGGGCCATCCCCGTCGTAACTCGAGAATATACCAGAGGTTCCCGCCGCAACTCGAGAAAAACCATGAGACTTCCCCCTCGCCGCGAGATGAGGCCTGATTCTCCTGCACTGCGTGCAGAGCAATTCCGTGTTGCACATCACACATGAAAGGAGCCTTGATTTCCTTGATGGCACTCCAGAGAAACCCCAAGAACACTGTTTCAAGGCTAGAGGGATCCTGAGGTCCCTGTAGCAACAGGAAAGAGCTCCGTGGACCAAAAATCAACTCGAGATGAGAGGTTAGTCCCGAACTTCGAGTCCAGAGGAATACCACCTTACCACAAGCACCTCAAGAGGAGGCTTCTCTCAGCTCTAGGTATGTGAGAGGGACCCTGAGTTTGCGGCCTCAAGTGGAATGGACACCGCGATGCCCTGGCTCGAAATAAGGCCGGATATCCTTGCAGTGACTTGAATGCAGGCTCGTCTTGCATCTCCCAAGACGAAAGGATGTCTGAATCCCCTGTGGAGACCACAGAGAAAGACCTAGTTCCCCACCTCATCGCGACCGGAGGCCTCACATCCTTTGAAAACTCCAGAGGTACGCGGAGATCAGTGCCTCCAAAGGAGACGATGCCTGACTCCTCGTGAAACTTGATAGCAGTCCCAGGATTCCTGTGGCACGTGGAAAGGGACCCTTGGTCTCCCGCCTCAGCTGGAGAGGCATCCCAATTGCCCTGCCAAGCCTCGAGGAGAATCCCGAGTTGTCCCTCGCAACTAGGCAGGAGTCCTGACGTCGCTGAACAAACACGTGGGTGGAAGGGCCATCCCCGTCGTAACTCGAGAATATACCCCAGGTTCCCGCCGCAACTGGAGAAAAACCATGAGACTTCCCCCTCGCCTCGAGATGAGGCCCGATTCCCCTGCACTGCGTGCAGAGCAATTCCGTGTTGCACATCACACATGAAAGGAGCCTTGATTTCCTTGATGGCACTCCAGAGAAATCCCAAGAACACTGTTTCAAGGTTGAGGGATCCTGAGGTCACTGTAGCAACACGAAAGAGCTCCGTGGACCAAAAATCAACTCGAGATGAGAGGTTAGTCCCTGGCTTCGACTCCAGAGGAATACCACCTTACCACAAGCACCTCAAGAGGAGGCTTCTCTCAGCTCTATGTATGTGAGAGGGACCCTGAGTTTGCCGCCTCAAGTGGAATGGAGACCGCGAAGCCCTGACTCGAAATAAGGCCGGATATCCCTGCAGTGACTTGAATGCAGGCTCGTCTTGCATCTCCCAAGACGAAAGGATGTCTGAAACCCCTGTGGAGACCACAGAGAAAAACCTAGTTCGCCACCTCATCGCGACCGGAGGCCTCACATCCTTTGAAAACTCCAGAGGTACTTGGAGATCAGTGCCTCCAAAGGAGACGATGCCTGACTCCTCGTGAAACTTGATAGGAGTCCCAGGATTCCTGTGACACGTGGAAAGGGAACCTTGGTCTCCCGCCTCAGCTGGAGAGGCGTCCCAATTGCCCTGCCAAGCCTCGAGGAGAATCCCGAGGTGTCCCTCGCAACTAGGCAGGAGTCCTGACGTCGCTGAACAAACACGTGGGTGGAAGGGCCATCCCCGTCGTAACTCGAGAATATACCCCAGGTTCCCGCCGCAACTCGAGAAAAACCATGAGACTTCCCCCTCGCCGCGAGATGAGGCCCGATTCCCCTGCACTGCGTGCAGAGCAATTCCGTGTTGCACATCACACATGAAAGGAGCCTTGATTTCCTTGATGGCACTCCAGAGAAACACCAAGAACACTGTTTCAAGGTTGAGGGATCCTGAGGTCACTGTAGCAACACGAAAGAGCTCCGTGGACCAAAAATCAACTCGAGATGAGAGGTTAGTCCCTGGCTTCGACTCCAGAGGAATACCACCTTACCACAAGCACCTCAAGAGGAGGCTTCTCTCAGCTCTATGTATGTGAGAGGGACCCTGAGTTTGCCGCCTCAAGTGGAATGGAGACCGCGATGCCCTGACTCGAAATCAGGCCGGATATCCCTGCAGTGACTTGAATGCAGGCTCGTCTTGCATCTCCCAAGACGAAAGGATGTCTGAATCCCCTGTGGAGACCACAGAGAAAGACCTAGTTCCCCACCTCATCGCGACCGGAGGCCTGACATCCTTTGAAAACTCCAGAGGTACTCGGAGATCAGTGCCTCCAAAGGAGACGATGCCTGACTCCTCGTCAAACTTGATAGGAGACCCAGGATTCCTGTGGCACGTGGAAAGGGACCCTTGGTCTCCCGCCTCAGCTGGAGAGGCGTCCCAATTGCCCTACCAAGCCTCGAGGAGAATCCCGAGTTGTCCCTCGCAACTAGGCAGGAGTCCTGACGTCGCTGAACAAACACGTGTGTGGAAGGGCCATCCCCGTCGTAACTCGAGAATATACCCCAGGTTCCCGCCGCAACTCGACAAAAACCATGAGACTTCCCCCTCGCCGCGAGATGAGGCCCGATTCAACTGCACTGCGGGCAGAGCAATTCCGTGTTGCACATCACACATGAAAGGAGCCTTGATTTCCTTGATGGCACTCCAGAGAAACCCCAAGAACACTGTTTCAACGTTGAGGGATCCTGAGGTCACTGTAGCAACACGAAAGAGCTCTGTGGACCAAAAATCAACTCGAGATGAGAGGTTAGTCCCTGGCTTCGACTCCAGAGGAATACCACCTTACCACAAGCACCTCTAGAGGAGGCTTCTTTCAGCTCTATGTATGTGAGAGGGACACTGAGTGTGCGGCCTCAAGTGGAATGGGCACCGCAATGCCCTGACTCGAAATCAGGCCGGATATCCCTGCAGTGACTTGAATGCAGGCTCGTCTTGTATCTCCCAAGACGAAAGGATGTCTGAATTTCCTGTGGAGATCACAGAGAAAGACCTAGTTCCCCACCTCATCGCGACCGGAGGCCTCACATCCTTTGAAAACTCCAGAGGTACGCGGAGATCAGTGCCTCCAAAGGAGACGATGTCTGACTCCTCGTGAAACTTGATAGGAGTCCCAGGATTCCTGTGGCACGTGGAAAGGGACCCTTGGTCTCCCGCCTCAGCTGGAGAGGCGTGCAATTGCCCTGTCAAGCCTCGAGGAGAATCCTGAGTTGTCCCTCTCAACTAGGCAGGAGTCCTGACATGGCTGAACAAACACGTGGGTGGAAGGGCCATCCCCGTCGTAACTCGAGAATATACCCCAGGTTCCCATCGCAACTCGAGAAAAACCATGAGACTTCCCCCTCAACGCAAAATAAGGCCCGATACCCTGCACTGCATGCAGAGCAATTCCGTGTTGCACATCACACATGAAAGGAGCCTTGATTTCCTTGATAGCACTCCAGAGAAACCCCCAGAACACTGTTTCAAGGCTAGAGGGATCCTGAGGTCACTGTAGCAACACGAAAGAGCTCCGTGGACCAAAAGTCAACTCGAGATGAGAGGTTAGTCCCTGGCTTCGACTCCAGGGGAATACCACCTTACCACAAGCACTTCAAGAGGAGGCTTCTCTCAGCTCTAGGTATGTGAGGGGGACCCTGATTTTGCGGCCTCAAGTGGAATGGACACTGCGATGCCCTGACGCAAAATAAGGCCGGATATCCCTGCAGTGACTTGAATGCGGGCTCGTCTTGCATCTTCCAAGATGAAAGGATGTCTGAATCCCCTGTGGAGACCGCAGAGAAAGACCTAGTTCCCCACCTCATCGCGACCGGAGGCCTCACATCCTTTGAAAACTCCAGAGGTACGCGGAGATCAGTGCCTCCAAAGGAGACGATGCCTGACTCCTCGTGAAACTTGATTGGAGTCCCCGGATTCCTGTGGCACGTGGAAAGGGACACTTCGTCTCCCGCCTCAGCTGGAGAGGCGTCCCAATTGCCCTGCCAAGCCTCGAGGAGAATCCCGAGTTGTCCCTCGCAACTAGGCAGGAGTCTGACGTCGCTGAACAAACACGTGTGTGGAAGGGCCATCCCCGTCGTAACTCGAGAATATACCCCATGTTAACATCGCAACTCGAGAAAAACCATTAGACTTCCCCCTCGCCGCAAAATGAGGCCCGATACCCTGCACTGCGTGCAGAGCAATTCCGTGTTGCACATCACACATGAAAGGAGCCTTGATTTCCTTGATGGCACTCCAGAGAAACCCCAAGGACACTGTTTCAAAGTTGAGGGATCCTAAGGTCACTGTAGCAACACGAAAGAGCTCCGTGGACCAAAAATCAACTCGAAATGAGAGGTTAGTCCCTAGCTTCGACTCCAGAGGAATACCACCTTACCACAAGCACCTCAAGAGGAGGCTTCTCTCAGCTCTAGGTATGTGAGAGGGACCCTGAGTTTGCGGCCTCAAGTGGAATGGAGATCGCGATGCCCTGACTCGAAATAAGGACGGATATCCCTGCAGTGACTTGAATGCAGGCTCGTCTTGCATCTCCCAAGACGAAAGGATGTCTGAATCCCCTGTGGAGACCACAGAGAAAGACCTAGTTCTCCACATCATGGCGACCGGAGGCCTCACATCCTTTGAAAATTCCAGAGGTACGCGGAGATCAGTGCCTCCAAAGGAGCCGATGCCTGACTCCTCGTGAAACTTGATAGGAGTCCCAGGATTCCTGTGGCACGTGGAAAGGGACCCTTGGTCTCCCGCCTCAGCTGGAGAGGCGTCCCAATTGCCCTGCCAAGCCTCGAGGAGAATCCCGAGTTGTCCCTCGCAACTAGGCAGGAGTCCTGACGTCGCTGAAGAAACACGTGCGTGGAAGGGCCATTGCCGTCGTAACTCGAGAATATACCCTAGGTTCCCGCCGCAACTCGAGAAAAACCATGAGACTTCCCCCTCGCCGCCAGATGAGGCCCGATTCCCCTGCACTTCGTGCAGAGTAATTCCGTGTTGCACATCACACATGAAAGGAGCCTTGATTTCCTTGATGGCACTCCAGAGAAACCCCAAGAACACTGTTTCAAGGCTGGAGGGATCCTGAGGTCCCTGTAGCAGCACGAAAGAGCTCCGTGGACCATGAATCAACTCGAGATGAGAGGTTAGTCCCTGGCTTCGACTCTAGAGGAATACCACCTTATCACAAACACCTCAAGAGGAGGCTTCTCTCAGCTCTAGGTATGTGAGAGGGACCCTGAGTTTGCGGCATCAAGTGGAATGGACACCGCGATGACCTGACGCGAAATAAGGCCGGATATCCCTGCAGTGACTTGAATGCAGGCTCGTCTTGCATCTCCCAAGACGAAAGGATGTCTGAATCCCCTGTGGAGACCACAGAGAAAGACCTAGTTCCCCACCTCATCGCGACCGGAGGCCTCACATCCTTTGAAAACTCCAGAGGTACGCGGAGATCAGTGCCTCCAAAGGAGACGATGCCTGACTCCTCGTGAAACTTGATAGGAGTCCCAGGATTCCTGTGGCACGTGGAAAGGGACCCTTGGTCTCCCGCCTCAGCTGGAGAGGCGTCCCAATTGCCCTGCCAAGCCTCGAGGAGAATCCCGAGTTGTCCCTCGCAACTAGGCAGGAGTCCTGACGTTGCTGAACAAACACGTGGGTGGAAGGGCCATCCCCGTCGTAACTCGAGAATATACCCCAGGTTCCCGCCGCAACTCGAGAAAAACCATGAGACTTCCCCCACGCCGCGAGATGAGGCCCGATTCCCCTGCACTGCGTGCAGAGCAATTCCGTGTTGCACATCACACATGAAAGGAGCCTTGATTTCCTTGATGGCACTCCAGAGAAACCCCAAAACACTGTTTCAAGGTTGAGGGATCCTGAGGTCACTGTAGCAACAGGAAAGAGCTCCGTGGACCAAAAATCAACTCGAGATGAAAGGTTAGTCCCTGGCTTCGACTCCAGGGGAATACCACCTTATCACAAGCACCTCAAGAGGAGGCTTCTCTCAGCTCTAGGTATGTGAGAGGGACCCTGAGTTTGCGGCCTCAAGTGGAATGGACACTGCAATGCACTGACGCAAAATAAGGCCGGATATCCCTGCAGTGACTTGAATGCAGGCTCGTCTTGCATCTGCCAAGATAAACGGATAACTGAATCCCCTGTGGAGACCGCAGAGAAAGACCTAGTTCCCCAACACATCGCGACCGGAGGCCTCACATCCTTTGAAAACTCCAGAGGTACGCGGAGATCAGTGCCTCCAAAGGAGACGATGCCTGACTCCTCGTGAAACTTGATAGGAGTCCCAGGATTCCTGTGGCACGTGGAAAGGGACCCTTGGTCTCCCGCCTCAGCTGGAGAGGCGTCCCAATTGCCCTGATAAGCCTCGAGGAGAATCCCGAGTTGTCCCTCGCAACTAGGCAGGAGTCTGACTTCGCTGAACAAACACGTGTGTGGAAGGGCCATCCCCGTCGTAACTCGAGAATATACCCCAGGTTCCCGCCGTAACTCGAGAAAAACCATGAGACTTCCCCCTCGCCGCAAAATGAGCCCCGATACCCTGCACTGCGTGCAGAGCAATTCCGTGTTGCACATCACACATGAAAGGAGCCTTGATTTCCTTGATGGCACTCCAGAGAAACCCCAAGAACACTGTTTCAAGGCTAGAGGGATCCTGAGGTCACTGTAGCAACACGAAAGAGCTCCGTGGACCAAAAATCAACTCGAGATGAGAGGTTAGTCCCTGGCTTCGACTCCAGAGGAATACCACGTTACCACAAGCACCTCAAGAGGAGGCTTCTCGCAGCTCTAGGTATGTGAGAGGGACCCTGAGTTTGCGGCCTCAAGTGGAATGGACACCGCAATGCCCTGACTCGAAATAAGGCCGGATATCCCTGCAGTGACTTGAATGCAGGCTCGTCTTGCATCTCCCAAGACGAAAGGATGTCTGAATCCCCTGTGGAGACCACAGAGAAAGACCTACTTCACCACCTCATCGCGACTGGAGGCCTCACATCCTTTGAAAATTCCAGAGGTACGCGGAGATCAATGCCTCCAAATTAGACGATGCCTGATTCCTCGTGAAACTTGATAGGAGTCCCAGGATCCCTGTGGCACGTGGAAAGGGATTCTTTGTCTCCCGCCTCAGCGGGAGAGTCGTCCCAATTGCCCTGCCAAGCCTCGAGGAGAATCCCGAGTTGTCCCTCGCAACTAGGCCGGAGTCCTGACGTGGCTGAACAAACACGTGGGTGGAAGGGCCATCCCCGACGTAACTCGAGAATATACCCCAGGTTCCCGCCGCAACTCGAGAAAAACCATGAGACTTCCCCCTTGCCGCGAGATGAGGCCCGATTCCCCTGCACTGCGTGCAGAGCAATTCCGTGTTGCACATCACACATGAAAGGAGCCTTGATTTCCTTGATGGCACTCCAGAGAAACCCCAAGAACACTGTTTCAAGGCTAGAGGGATCCTGAGGTCACTGTAGCAACACGAAAGAGCTCCGTGGACCAAAAATCAACTCGAGATGAGAGGTTAGTCCCTGGCTTCGACTCCAGAGGAATACCACCTTACCACAAGCACCTCAAGAGGAGGCTTCTCTCAGCTCTAGGTATGTGAGAGGGACCCTGAATTTGCGGCCTCAAGTGGAATGGACACCGCGATTCCCTGACGCGAAATAAGGCCGGATATCCCTGCAGTGACTTGAATGCAGGCTCGTCTTGCATCTCCCAAGACGAAAGGATGTCTGAATCCCCTGTGGAGACCACAGAGAAAGACCTAGTTCCCCACTGCATCGCGACCGGAGGCCTCACATCCTTTGAAAACTCCAGAGGTACGCGGAGATCAGTGCAGCCAAAGGAGACGATGCCTGACTCCTCGTGAAACTTGATAGGAGTCCCAGGATTCCTGTGGCACGTGGAAAGGGACCCTTGGTCTCCCGCCTCAGCTGGAGAGGCGTACCAATTGCCCTGCCAAGCCTCGAGGAGAATCTCGAGGTGTCCCTCGTAACTAGGCAGGAGTCCTGACGTCGCTGAAGAAACACGTGTGTGGAAGGGCCATCCCCGTCGTAACTCGCGAATATACCCCAGGTTCCCGCCGCAACTCGAGAAAAACCATGAGACTTCCCCTCGCCGTGAGATGAGGCCCGATTCCCCTGCACTGCGTGCAGAGCAATTCCGTGTTGCACATCACACATGAAAGGAGACTTGATTTCCTTAATGGCACTCCAGAGAAACCCCAAGAACACTGTTTCAAGGTTGAGGGATCCTGAGGTCATTGTAGCAACACGAAAGAGCTCCGTGGACCATGAATCATCTCGAGATGAGAGGTTAGTCCTTGGCTTCGACTCCAGAGGAATACCACCTTACCACAAGCACCTCAAGAGGAGGCTTCTCTCAGCTCTAGGTATGTGAGAGGGACCCTGAGTTTGCGGCCTCAAGTGGAATGGACACCGCGATGCCCTGACGCGAAATAAGGCCGGATATCCCTGCAGTGACTTGAATGCAGGCTCGTCTTGCATCTCCCAAGACGAAAGGATGTCTGAATCCCCTGTGGAGACCACAGAGAATGACCTAGTTCCCCACCTCATCGCGACCGGAGGCCTCACATCCTTTGAAAACTCCAGAGTTACGAGGTGATCAGTGCCTCCAAAGGAGCCGATGCCTGACTCCTCGTGAAACTTGATAGGAGTCCCAGGATTCCTGTGGCACGTGGAAAGGGACCCTTGGTCTCCCGCCTCAGCTGGAGAGGCGTCCCAATTGCCCTGCCAAGCCTCGAGGAGAATCCCGAGTTGTCCCTCGCAACTAGGCAGGAGTCCGGACATGGCTGAACAAACACGTGGGTGGAAGGGCCATCCCCGTCGTAACTCGAGAATATACCCCAGGTTCCCATCGCAACTCGAGAAAAACCATGAGACTTCCCCCTCTACACAAAATAAGGCCCGATACCCTGCACTGCGCGCAGAGCAATTCCGTGTTGCACATCACACATGAAAGGAGCCTTGATTTCCTTGATGGCAGTTCAGAGAAACCCCAAGAACACTGTTTCAAGGCTAGAGGGATCCTGAGGTCACTGTAGCAACACGAAAGAGCTCCGTGGACCAAAAGTCAACTCGAGATGAGAGGTTAGTCCCTGGCTTCGACTCCAGGGGAATACCACCTTACCACAAGCACTTCAAGAGGAGGCTTCTCTCAGCTCTAGGTATGTGAGGGGGACCCTGATTTTGCAGCCTCAAGTGGAATGGACACTGCGATGCCCTGACGCAAAATAAGGCCGGATATCCCTGCAGTGACTTGAATGCGGGCTCGTCTTGCATCTCCCAAGATGAAAGGATGTCTGAATCCCCTGTGGAGACCGCAGAGAAAGACCTAGTTCCCCACCTCATCGCGACCGGAGGCCTCACATCCTTTGAAAACTCCAGAGGTACGCGGAGATCAGTGCCTCCAAAGGAGACGATGCCTGACTCCTCGTGAAACTTGATTGGAGTCCCCGGATTCCTGTGGCACGTGGAAAGGGACACTTGGTCTCCCGCCTCAGCTGGAGAGGCGTCCCAATTGCCCTGCCAAGCCTCGAGGAGAATCCAGAGTTGTCCCTCGCAACTAGGCAGGAGTCTGACGTCGCTGAACAAACACGTGTGTGGAAGGGCCATCCCCGTCGTAACTCGAGAATATACCCCAGGTTAACATCGCAACTCGAGAAAAATCATTAGACTTCCCCCTCGCCGCAAAATGAGCCCCGATATCCTGCACTGCGTGCAGAGCAATTCCGTGTTGCACATCACACATGAAAGGAGCCTTGATTTCCTTGATGGCACTCCAGAGAAACCCCAAGGACACTGTTTCAAAGTTGAGGGATCCTGAGGTCACTGTAGCAACACGAAAGAGCTCCGTGGACCAAAAATCAACTCGAAATGAGAGGTTAGTCCCTAGCTTCGACTCCAGAGGAATACCACCTTACCATAAGCACCTCAAGAGGAGGCTTCTCTCAGCTCTAGGTATGTGAGAGGGACCCTGAGTATGCGGCCTCAAGTGGAATGGAGACCGCGATGCCCTGACTCGAAATAAGGCCGGATATCCATGCAGTGACTTGAATGCAGGCTCGTCTTGCATCTCCCAAGACGAAAGGATGTCTGAATCCCCTGTGGAGACCACAGAGAAAGATCTAGTTCTCCACATCATGGCGACCGGAGGCCTCACATCCTTTGAAAATTCCAGAGGTACGCGGAGATCAGTGCCTCCAAAGGAGCCGATGCCTGACTCCTCGTGAAACTTGATAGGAGTCACAGGATTCCTGTGGCACGTGGAAAGGGACCCTTGGTCTCCCGCCTCAGCTGAAGAGGCGTCCCAATTGCCCTGCAAAGCCTCGAGGAGATTCCCGAGTTGTCCCTCGCAACTAGACAGAAGTCCTGACGTCGCTGAACAAACACGTGGGAGGAAGGGCCATCCCCGTCGTAACTCGAGAATATACCCCAGGTTCCCGCCGCAACTCGAGAAAAACCATGAGACTTCCCCCTCGCCGCGAGATGAGGCCCGATTCCCCTGCACTGCGAGCAGAGCAATTCCGTGTTGCACATCACACATGAAAGGAGCCTTGATTTTCTTGATGGCACTCCAGAGAAACCCCAAGAACACTGTTTCAAGGCTAGAGGGATCCTGCGGTCAATGTAGCAACACGAAAGAGCTCCGTGGACCAAAAATCAACTCGAGATGAGAGGTTAGTCCCTGGCTTCGACTCCAGAGGAATACCACCTTACCACAAGCACCTCAAGAGGAGGCTTCTCTCAGCTTTAGGTATGTGAGAGGGAGCCTGAGTTTGCGGCCTCAAGTGGAATGGACACCGCGATGCCCTGGCTCGAAATAAGGCCGGATATCCCTGCAGTGACTTGAATGCAGGCTCGTCTTGCATCTCCCAAGACGAAAGGATGTCTGAATCCCCTGTGGAGACCACAGAGAAAGACCTAGTTCCCCACCTCATGGCGACCGGAGGCCTCACATCCTTTGAAAACTCCAGAGGTTCGCGGAGATCAGTGCCTCCAAAGGAGACGATGCCTGACTCCTCGTGAAACTTGATAGGAGTCCCAGGATTCCTGTGGCACGTGGAAAGGGACCCTTGGTCTCCCGCCTCAGCTGGAGAGGCGTCCCAATTGCCCTGCCAAGCCTCGAGGAGAATCCCGAGTTGTCCCTCGCAAATAGGCAGGAGTCCGGACATGGCTGAACAAACACGTGGGTGGAAGGGCCATCCCCGTTGTAACTCGAGAATATACCCCAGGTTCCCATCGCAACTCGAGAAAAACCATGAGACTTCCCCCTCGACACAAAATAAGGCCCGATACCCTGCACTGCGTGCAGAGCAATTCCGTGTTGCACATCACACATGAAAGGAGCCTTGATTTCCTTGATGGCACTTCAGAGAAACCCCAAGAGCACTGTTTCAAGGCTAGAGGGATCCTGAGGTCACTGTAGCAACACGAAAGAGCTCCGTGGACCAAAAGTCAACTCGAGATGAGAGGTTAGTCCCTGGCTTCGACTCCAGGGGAATACCACCTTACCACAAGCACTTCAAGAGGAGGCTTCTCTCAGCTCTAGGTATGTGAGGGGGACCCTGATTTTGCGGCCTCAAGTGGAATGGACACTGCGATGCCCTGACGCAAAATAAGGCCGGATATCCCTGCAGTGACTTGAATGCGGGCTCGTCTTGCATCTCCCAAGATGAAAGGATGTCTGAATCCCCTGTGGAGACCGCAAAGAAAGACCTACTTCACCACCTCATGGCGACCGGAGGCCTCACATCCTTTGAAAACTCCAGAGGTACGCGGAGATCAGTGCCTCCAAAGGAGACGATGCCTGACTCCTCGTGAATCTTGATTGGAGTCCCCGGATTCCTGTGGCACGTGGAAAGGGACACTTGGTCTCCCGCCTCAGCTGGAGAGGCGTCCCAATTGCCCTGCCAAGCCTCGAGGAGAATCCCGAGTTGTCCCTCGCAACTAGGCAGGAGTCTGACGTCGCTGAACAAACACGTGTGTGGAAGGGCCATCCCCGTCGTAACTCGAGAATATACCCCAGGTTAACATCGCAACTCGAGAAAAATCATTAGACTTCCCCCTCGCCGCAAAATGAGCCCCGATACCCTGCACTGCGTGCAGAGCAATTCCGTGTTGCACATCACACATGAAAGGAGCCTTGATTTCCTTGATGGCACTCCAGAGAAACCCCAAGGACACTGTTTCAAATTTGAGGGATCCTGAGGTCACTGTAGCAACACGAAAGAGCTCCGTGGACCAAAAATCAACTCAAATGAGAGGTTAGTCCCTAGCTTCGACTCCAGAGGAATACCACCTTACCATAAGCACCTCAAAAGAAGGCTTCTCTCAGCTCTAGGTATGTGAGAGGGACCCTGAGTATGCGGCCTCAAGTGTAATGGAGACCGCGATGCCCTGACTCGAAATAAGGCCGGATATCCATGCAGTGACTTGAATGCAGGCTCGTCTTGCATCTCCCAAGACGAAAGGATGTCTGAATCCCCTGTGGAGACCACAGAGAAAGACCTAGTTCTCCACATCATGGCGACCGGAGGCCTCACATCCTTTGAAAATTCCAGAGGTACGCGGAGATCAGTGCCTCCAAAGGAGCCGATGCCTGACTCCTCGTGAAACTTGATAGGAGTCCCAGGATTCCTGTGGCACCTGGAAAGGGACACTTGGTCTCCCGCCTCAGCTGGAGAGGCGTCCCAATTGCCCTGCCAAGCCTCGAGGAGAATCCCGAGTTGTCCCTCGCCACTAGGCAGGAGTCCTGACATCGCTGAACAAACACGTGGGAGGAAGGGCCATCCCCGTCGTAACTCGAGAATATACCCCAGGTTCCCGCCGCAACTCGAGAAAAACCATGAGACTTCCCGCTCGCCGCGAGATGAGGCCTGATTCTCCTGCACTGCGTGAAGAGAAATTCCGTGTTGCACATCACACAGGAAAGGAGCCTTGATTTCCTTGATGGCACTGCAGAGAAACCCCAAGAACACTGTTTCAAGGCTAGAGGGATCCGGAGGTCACTGTAGCACCACGAAAGAGCTCCGTGGACCAAAAATCAACTCGAGATGAGAGGTTAGTCCCTGGCTTCGACTCCAGAGGAATACCACCTTACCACAAGCACCTCAAGAGGAGGCTTCTCTCAGCTCTAGGTATGTGAGAGGGACCCTGAGTTTGCGGCCTCAAGTGGAATGGACACCGCGATGCCCTGACTCGAAATAAGGCTGGATATCCCTGCAGTGACTTGAATGCAGGATCGTTTTGCATCTCCCAAGATGAAAGGATGTCTGAATCCCCTGTGGAGGCCACAGAGAAAGACCTAGTTCCCCACCTCATGGCGACCAGAGGCCTCACATCCTTTGAAAACTCCAGAGGTACGCGGAGATCAGTGCCTCCAAAGGAGACGATGCCTGACTCCTCGTGAAACTTGATAGGAGTCCCAGGATTCCTGTGGCACGTGGAAAGGGACCCTTGGTCTCCCGCCTCAGCTGGAGAGGCGTCCCAATTGCCCTGCCAAGCCTCGAGGAGAATCGCGAGTTGTCCCTCGCAACTAGGCAGGAGTCCTGACGTCGCTGAAGAAACACGTGGGTGGAAGGGCCATCCCCGTCGTAACTCGAGAATATACCCCAGGTTCCCGCCGCAACTCGATAAAAACCATGAGACTTCCCCCTCGCCGCGAGATGAGGCCCGATTCCCCTGCACTGCGTGCAGAGCAATTCTGTGTTGCACATCACACATGAAAGGAGCCTTAATTTCCTTGATGGCACTCCAGAGAAACCCCAAGAACACTGTTTCAAGGCTAGAGGGATCCTGAGGTCACTGTAGCAACACGAAAGAGCTCCGTGGACCAAAAATCAACTCGAGATGAGAGGTTAGTCCCGAACTTCGACTCCAGAGGAATACCACCTTACCACAAGCACCTCAAGAGGAGGCTTCTCTCAGCTCTAGGTATGTGAGAGGGACCCTGATTTTGCGTCCTCAAGTGGAATGGACACTGCGATGCCCTGACTCGAAATAAGGCCGGATATTCCTGCAGTGACTTGAATGCAGGCTCGTCTTGCATCTCCCAAGACGAAAGGATGTCTGAATCCCCTGTGGAGACCACAGAAAAAGACCTAGTTCCCCACCTCATGGCGACCGGAGGCCTCACATCCTTTGAAAACTCCAGAGGTACGCGGAGATCAGTGCCTCCAAAGGAGACGATGCCTGACTCCGCGTGGAACTTGATAGGAGTCCCAGGATTCCTGTGGCACGTGGAAAGGGACCCTTGGTCTCCCGCCTCAGCTGGAGAGGCGTCCCAATTGCCCTGCCAAGCCTCGAGGAGATTCCCGAGTTGTCCCTCGCAACTAGGCAGAAGTTCTGACGTCGCTGAACAAACACGTGGGAGGAAGGGCCATCCCCGTCGTAACTCGAGAATATACCCCAGGTTCCCGCCGCAACTCGAGAAAAACTATCAGACTTCCCTCTCGCCGCGAGATGAGGCCCGATTCCCCTGCACTGCGTGCAGAGCAATTCCGTGTTGCACATCATACATGAAAGGAGCCTTGATTTTCTTGATGGCACTCCAGAGAAACCCCAAGAACACTGTTTCAAGGCTAGAGGGATCCTGAGGTCACTGTAGCAACACGAAAGAGCTCCGTGGACCAAAAATCAACTCGAGATGAGAGGTTAGTCCCTGGCTTCGACTCCAGAGGAATACCACCTTACCACAAGCACCTCAAGAGGAGGCTTCTCTCAGCTTTAGGTATGTGAGAGGGAGCCTGAGTTTGCGGCCTCAAGTGGAATGTACACCGCGATGCCCTGGCTCGAAATAAGGCCGGATATCCCTGCAGTGACTTGAATGCAGGCTCGTCTTGCATCTCCCAAGACGAAAGGATGTCTGAATCCCCTGTTGAGACGACAGAGAAAGACCTAGTTCCCCACCTCATGGCGACCGGAGGCCTCACATCCTTTGAAAACTCCAGAGGTACGCGGAGATCAGTGCCTCCAAAGGAGACGATGCCTGACTCCTCGTGAAACTTGATAGGAGTCCCAGGATTCCTGTGGCACGTGGAAAGGGAACCTTGGTCTCCCGCCTCAGCTGGAGAGGCGTCCCAATTGCCCTGCCAAGCCTCGAGGAGAATCCCGAGTTGTCCCTCGCAACTAGGCAGGAGTCCTGACGTCGCTGAAGAAACACGTGTGTGGAAGGGCCATCCCCGTCGTAACTCGAGACTATACCCCAGGTTCCCGCCGCAACTCAAGAAAAGCCATGAAACTTCCCCCTCGCCGCGAGATGAGGCCCGATTCCCCTGCACTGCGTGCAAGCAATTCCGTGTTGCACATCACACATGAAAGGAGCCTTGATTTCCTTAATGGCACTCCAGAGAAACCCCAAGAACACTGTTTCAAGGCTAGAGGGATCTTGAGGTCACTGTAGCAACACGAAACAGCTCCGTGGGCAAAAAATCAACTCGAGATGAGTGGTTAGTCCCTGGCTTCGACTCCAGAGGAATATCACCTTACCACAAGCACCTCAAGAGGAGGCTTCTCTCAGCTCTATGTATGTGAGAGGGACCCTGAGTTTGCCGCCTCAAGTGGAATGGAGACCGCGATGCCCTGACTCGAAATCAGGCCGGATATCCCTGCAGTGACTTGAATGCAGGCTCGTCTTGCATCTCCCAAGACGAAAGGATGTCTGAATCCCCTGTGGAGACCACAGAGAAAGACCTAGTTCCCCTCCTCATCGCGACTGGAGGCCTCACATCCTTTGAAAACTCCAGAGGTACGCGGAGATTAGTGCCTCCAAAGGAGACGATGCCTGACTCCTCGTGAAACTTGATAGGAGACCCAGGATTCCTGTGGCACGTGGAAAGGGACCCTTGGTCTCCCGCCTCAGCTGGAGAGGCGTCCCAATTGCCCGGCCAAGCCTCAAGGAGAATCCCGAGTTGTCCCTCGCAACTAGGCAGGAGTCCTGACGTCGCTGAACAAACACGTGTGTGGAAGGGCCATCCCCGTCGTAACTCGAGAATATACCCCAGGTTCCCGCCGCAACTCGAGAAAAACCATGAGACTTCCCCCTCGCCACGAGAAGAGGCCCGATTCAACTGCACTGCGTGCAGAGCAATTCCGTGTTGCACATCACACATGAAAGGAGCCTTGATTTCCTTGATGGCACTCCAGAGAAACCCCAAGAACACTGTTTCAACGTTGAGGGATCCTGAGGTCACTGTAGCAACACGAAAGAGCTCTGTGGACCAAAAATCAACTCGAGATGAGAGGTTAGTCCCTGGCTTCGACTCCAGAGGAATACCACCTTACCACAAGCACCTCAAGAGGAGGCTTCTCTCAGCTCTATGTATGTGAGAGGGACCCTGAGTGTGCGGCCTCAAGTGGAATGGAGACTGCGATGCCCTGACTCGAAATCAGGCCGGATATCCCTGCAGTGATTGGATGCAGGCTCGTCTTCTATCTCCCAAGATGAAAGGATGTCTGAATCCCCTGTGGAGACCACAGAGAAAGACCTAGTTCCCCACCTCATCGCGACCAGAGGCCTCACATCCTTTGAAAACTCCAGAGGTACGCGGAGATCAGTGCCTCCAAAGGAGACGATGCCTGACTCCTCGTGAAACTTGATAGGAGTCCCAGGATTCCTGTGGCACGTGGAAAGGGACACTTGGTCTCCCGCCTCAGCTGGAGAGGCGTCCCAATTGCCCTGCCAAGCCTCGAGGAGAATCCCGAGTTGTCCCTCGCAACTAGGCAGGAGTCCTGATGTTGCTGAACAAACACGTGTGTGGAAGGGCCATCCCCGTCGTAACTCGAGAATATACCCCAGGTTCCCGCCGCAACTCGAGAAAAACCATGAGACTTCCCCCTCGCCGCAAGATGAGGCCTGATTCTCCTGCACTGCGTGCAGAGCAATTCCGTGTTGCACATCACACATGAAAGGAGCCTTGATTTCCTTGATGGCACTCCAGAGAAACCCCAAGAACACTGTTTCAAGGCTAGAGGGAACGTGAGGTCACTGTAGCAACACGAAAGAGCTCCGTGGACCAAAAATCAACTCGAGATGAGAGCTTAGTCCCTGGCTTCGACTCCAGAGGAATACCACCTTACCACAAGCACCTCAAGAGGAGGCTTCTCTCAGCTCTAGCTATGTGAGAGGGACCCTGATTTTTCGGCCTCAAATGGAATGGACACTGCGATGCCCTGACGCAAAATAAGGCCGGATATCCCTGAGCGACTTGAATGTAGGCTCGTCTTGCATCTCCTAAGATGAAATGGTGTCTGAATGCCCTGTGGAGACCACAGAGAAAGACCTAGTTCCCCACCTCATGGCGACCGGAGGCCTCACATCCTTTGAAAACTCCAGAGGTACGCGGAGATCAGTGCCTCCAAAGGAGACGATGCCTGACTCCTCGTGAAACTTGATAGGAGTCCCAGGATTCCTGTGGCACGTGGAAATGGACTCTTGGTCTCCCACCTCAGCTGGAGAGGCGTCCCAATTGCCCTGCCAAGCCTCGAAGAGAATCCCGAGTTGTCCCTCGCAACTAGGCAGGAGTCCTTACGTCGCTGAAGAAACACGTGGGTGGAAGGGCCATCCCCATCGTAACTCGAGAATATACCCCAGGTTCCCGCCGCAACTCGAGAAAAACCATGAGACTTTCCCCTCGCCGCGAGATGAGGCCCGATTCCCCTGCACTGCGTGCAGAGCAATTCCGTGTTGCACATCACACATGAAAGGAGCCTTGATTTCCTTGATGGCACTCCAGAGAAACCCCAAGAACACTGTTTCAAGGCTAGAGGGATCCTCAGGTCACTGTAGCAACATGAAAGATCTCCGTGGACCAAAAATCAACTCGAGATGACAGGTTAGTCCCTGGCTTCGACTCCAGAGGAATACCACCTTACCACAAGCACCTCAAGAGGAGGCTTCTCTCAGCTCTATATATGTGAGAGGGACCCTGAGTTTGCGGCCTCAAGTGCAATGGAGACCGCGATGCCCTGACTCGAAATAAGGCCGGATATCCCTGCAGTGACTTGAATGCAGGCTCGTCTTGCATCTCCCAAGATGAAAGGATGTCTGAATCCCCTGTGGAGACCGCAGAGAAAGACATAGTTCCCCACCTCATGGCGACCGGAGGCCTCACATCCTTTGAAAACTCCAGAGGTCCGCGGAGATCAGTGCCTCCAAAGGAGACGATGCCTGACTCCTCGTGAAACTTGATAGGAGTCCCAGGATTCCTGTGGCACGTGGAAAGGGACCCTTCGTCTCCCGCCTGAGCTGGAGAGGCTTTCCAAATGCCCTGCCAAGCCTCGAGGAGAATTCCGAGTTGTCCCTCGCAACTAGGCAGGAGTCCGGACATGGCTGAACAAACACGTGGGTGGAAGGGCCATCCCCATCGTAACTCGAGAATATACCCCAGGTTCCCATCGCAACTCGAGAAAAACCATGAGACTTCCCCCTCGACGCAAAATAAGGCCCGATACCCTGCACTGCGTGCAGAGCAATTCCGTGTTGCACATCACACATGAAAGGAGCCTTGATTTCCTTGATGGCACTCCAGAGAAACCCCAAGAACACTGTTTCAAGGCTAGAGGGATCCTGAGGTCACTGTAGCAACACAAAAGAACTCCGTGGACCAAAAGTCAACTCGAGATGAGAGGTTAGTCCCTGGCTTCGACTCCAGGGGAATACCACCTTACCACAAGCACCTCAAGAGGAGGCTTCTCTCAGCTCTAGGTATGTGAGAGGGACCCTGATTTTGCGGCGTCAAGTGGAATGGACACTGCGATGCCCTGACGCAAAATAAGGCCGGATATCCCTGCAGTGACTTGAATGTGGGCTCCTCTTGCATCTCCCAAGATGAAAGGATGTCTGAATCCCCTGTGGAGACTGCAGAGAAAGACCTAGTTCCCCACCACATCGCGACCGGAGGCCTCACATCCTTTGAAAACTCCAGAGGTACGCGGAGATCAGTGCCTCCAAAGGAGACGATGCCTGACTCCTCGTGAAACTTGATAGGAGTCCCCGGATTCCTGTGGCACGTGGAAAGGGACACTTGGTCTCCCGCCTCAGCTGGAGAGGCGTCCCAATTGCCCTGCCAAGCCTCGAGGAGAATCCCGAGTTGTCCCTCGCAACTAGGCAGGAGTCTGACTTCGCTGAACAAACACGTGGGAGGAAGGGCCATCCCCGTCGTAACTCGAGAATATACCCCAGGTTACCATCGCAACTCGAGAAAAACCATTAGACTTCCCCCCTCGCCGCAAAATGAGGTCCGATACCCTGCACTGCGTGCAGAGCAATTCCGTGTTGCACATCACACATGAAAGGAGCCTTGATTTCCTTGATGGCACTCCACAGAAACCCCAAGAACACTGTTTCAAGGCTGGAGGAATCCTGAGGTCCCTGTAGCAGCACGAAAGAACTCCGTGGACCATGAATCAACTCGAGATGAGAGGTTAGTCCCTGGCTTCGACTCCAGAGGAATACCACCTTACCACAAGCACCTCAAGAGGAGGCTTCTCTCAGCTCTAGGTATGTGAGAGGGACCCTGAGTATGCGGCCTCAAGTGGAATGGAGACCGCGATGCCCTGACTCGAAATAAGGCCGGATATCCCTGCAGTGACTTGAATGCAGGCTCGTCTTGCATCTCCCAAGACGAAAGGATGTATGAATCCCCTGTGGAGACCACAGAGAAAGACCTAGTTCCCCACATCATGGCGACCGGAGGCCTCACATCCTTTGAAAATTCCAGAGGTTCGCGGATATCAGTGCCTCCAAAGGAGACGATGCCTGACTCCTCGTGAAACTTGATAGGCGTCCCAGGATTCCTGTGGCACGTGGAAAGGGACCCTTGGTCTCCCGCCTCAGCTGGAGAGGCGTCCCAATTGCCCTGCCAAGCCTCGAGGAGATTCCCGAGTTGTCCCTCGCAACTAGGCAGAAGTCCTGACGTCGCTGAACAAACACGTGGGTGGAAGGGCCATCCCCGTCGTAACTCGAGAATATACCCCAGGTTCCCGCCGCAACTCGAGAAAAACCATGAGACTTCCGCCTCGCTGCGAGATGAGGCCCGATTTCCCTGCACTGCGTGCAGAGCAATTCCGTGTTGCACATCACACATGAAAGGATCCTTGATTTCTTTGATGGCACTCCAGAGAAACCCCAAGAACACTGTTTCAAGGCTGGAGGGATCCTAAGGTCCCTGTAGCAGCACGAAAGTGCTCCGTGGACCATGAATCAACTCGAGATGAGAGGTTAGTCCCTGGCTTCGACTCCAGAGGAATACCACCTTACCACAAGCACCTCAAGAGGAGGCTTCTCTCAGCTCTAGGTATGTGAGAGGGACCCTGATTTTGCGGCCTCAAGTGGAATGGACACTGCGATGCCCTGACGCAAAATAAGGCCGGATATCCCTGCAGTGACTTGAATGCAGGCTCGTCTTGCATCTCCCAAGATGAAATGATGTCTGAATGCCCTATGGAGACCACAGAGAAAGACCTAGTTCCCCACCTCATCGCGACCGGAGGCCTCACATCCTTTGAAAACTCCAGAGGTACGCGGAGATCAGTGCCTCCAAAGGAGACGATGCCTGACTCCTCGTGAAACTTGATAGGAGTCCCAGGATTCCTGTGGCACGTGGAAAGGGACTCTTGGTCTCCCACCTCAGCTGGAGAGGCGTCCCAATTGCCCTGCCAAGCCTCGAAGAGAATCCCGAGTTGTCCCTCGCAACTAGCAAGGAGTCCTGACGTCGCTGAAGAAACACGTGGGTGGAAGGGCCATCCCTGTCGTAACTCGAGAATATACCCCAGGTTCCCGCCGCAACTCGAGAAAAACCATGAGACTTCCCCCTCGCCGCGAGATGAGGCCCGATTCCCCTGCACTGCGTGCAGAGCAATTCCGTGTTGCACATCACACATAAAAGGAGCCTTGATTTCCTTGATGGCACTCCAGAGAAACCCCAAGAACACTGTTTCAAGGCTAGAGGGATCCTCAGGTCACTGTAGCAACATGAAAGAGCTCCGTGGACCAAAAATCAACTCGAGATGACAGGTTAGTCCCTGGCTTCGACTGCAGAGGAATACCACTTTACCACAAGCACCTCAAGAGGAGGCTTCCCTCAGCTCTATATATGTGAGAGGGACCCTGAGTTTGGGGCCTCAAGTGGAATGGAGACCGCGATGCCCTGACTCGAAATAAGGCCGGATATCCATGCAGTGACTTGAATGCAGGCTCGTCTTGCATCTCCCAAGACGAAAGGATGTCTGAATCCCCTGTGGAGACCACAGAGAAAGACGTAGTTCCCCACATCATGGCGACCGGAGGCCTCACATCCTTTGAAAATTTCAGAGGTACGCGGAGATCAGTGCCTCCAAAGGAGACGATGCCTGACTCCTCGTGAAACTTGATAGGAGTCCCAGGATTCCTGTGGCACTTGGAAAGGAACGCTTGGTCTCCCGCCTCAGCTGGAGAGGCGTCCCAATTGCCCTGCCAAGCCTCGAGGAGATTCCCGAGTTGTCCCTCGCCACTAGGCAGAAGTCCTGACGTCGCTGAACAAACACGTGGGTGGAAGGGCCATCCCTGTCGTAACTCGAGAATATACCCCAGGTTCCCGCCGCAACTCGAGAAAAACCATGAGACTTCCCCCTCGCCGCGAGATGAGGCCCGATTCCCCTGCACTGCGTGCAGAGCAATTCCGTGTTGCACATCACACATGAAAGGAGCCTTGATTTTCTTGATGGCACTCCAGAGAAACCCCAAGAACACTGTTTCAAGGCTAGAGGGACCCTGAGGTCACTGTAGCCACACGAAAGAGCTCCGTGGACCAAAAATCAACTCGAGATGAGAGGTTAGTCCCTGGCTTCGACTCCAGAGGAATACCACCTTACCACAAGCACCTCAAGAGGAGGCTTCTCTCAGCTTTAGGTATGTGAGAGGGACCCTGAGTTTGCGGCCTCAAGTGGAATGGACACCGCGATGCCCTGGCTCGAAATAAGGCCGGATATCCCTGCAGTGACTTGAATGCAGGCTCGTTTTGCATCTCCCAAGACGAAAGGATGTCTGAATCCCCTGTGGAGACCACAGAAAAAGACCTAGTTCCTCACCTCATCGCGACCAGAGGCCTCACATCCTTTGAAAACTCCAGAGGTACGCGGAGATCAGTGCCTCCAAAGGAGACGATGCCTGACTCCTCGTGAAACTTGATAGCAGTCCCAGGATTCCTGTGGCACGTGGAAAGGGACCCTTGGTCTCCCGCCTTAGCTGGAGAGGCGTCCCAATTGCCCTGCCAAGCCTCGAGGAGAATCCCGAGTTGTCCCTCGCAACTAGGCAGGAGTCCTGACGTCGCTAAACAAACACGTGTGTGGAAGGGCCATCCCCGTCGTAACTCGAGAATATACCAGAGGTTCCCGCCGCAACTCGAGAAAAACCATGAGACTTCCCCCTCGCCGCGAGATGAGGCCTGATTCTCCTGCACTGCGTGCAGAGCAATTCCGTGTTGCACATCACACATGAAAGGAGCCTTGATTTCCTTGATGGCACTCCAGAGAAACCCCAAGAACACTGTTTCAAGGCTAGAAGGATCCTGAGGTCCCTGTAGCAACAGGAAAGAGCTCCGTGGACCAAAAATCAACTCGAGATGAGAGGTTAGTCCCGAACTTCGAGTCCAGAGGAATACCACCTTACCACAAGCACCTCAAGAGGAGGCTTCTCTCAGCTCTAGGTATGTGAGAGGGACCCTGAGTTTGCGGCCTCAAGTGGAATGGACACCGCGATGCCCTGGCTCGAAATAAGGCCGGATATCCTTGCAGTGACTTGAATGCAGGCTCGTCTTGCATCTCCCAAGACGAAAGGATGTCTGAATCCCCTGTGGAGACCACAGAGAAAGACCTAGTTCCCCACCTCATCGCGACCGGAGGCCTCACATCCTTTGAAAACTCCAGAGGTACGCGGAGATCAGTGCCTCCAAAGGAGACGAGGCCTGACTCCTCGTGAAACTTGATAGCAGTCCCAGGATTCCTGTGGCACGTGGAAAGGGACCCTTGGTCTCGCGCCTCAGCTGGAGAGGCATCCCAATTGCCCTGCCAAGCCTCGAGGAGAATCCCGAGTTGTCCCTCGCAACTAGGCAGGAGTCCTGACGTCGCTGAACAAACACGTGGGTGGAAGGGCCATCCCCGTCGTAACTCGAGAATATACCCCAGGTTCCCGCCGCAACTCGAGAAAAACCATGAGACTTCCCCCTCGCCTCGAGATGAGGCCCGATTCCCCTGCACTGCGTGCAGAGCAATTCCGTGTTGCACATCACACATGAAAGGAGCCTTGATTTCCTTGATGGCACTCCAGAGAAATCCCAAGAACACTGTTTCAAGGTTGAGGGATACTGAGGTCACTGTAGCAACACGAAAGAGCTCTGTGGACCAAAAATCAACTCGAGATGAGAGGTTAGTCCCTGGCTTCGACTCCAGGGGAATACCACCTTACCACAAGCACCTCAAGAGGAGGCTTCTCTCAGCTCTAGGTATGTGAGAGGGACCCTGATATTGCGGCGTCAAGTGGAATGGACACTGCGATGCCCTGACGCAAAATAAGGCCGGATATCCCTGCAGTGACTTGAATGTGGGCTCCTCTTGCATCTCCCAAGATGAAAGGATGTCTGAATCCCCTGTGGAGACTGCAGAGAAAGACCTAGTTCCCCACCACATCGCGACCGGAGGCCTCACATCCTTTGAAAACTCCAGAGGTACGCGGAGATCAGTGCCTCCAAAGGAGACGATGCCTGACTCCTCGTGAAACTTGATAGGAGTCCCCGGATTCCTGTGGCACGTGGAAAGGGACACTTGGTCTCCCGCCTCAGCTGGAGAGGCGTCCCAATTGCCCTGCCAAGCCTCGAGGAGAATCCCGAGTTGTCCCTCGCAACTAGGCAGGAGTCTGACTTCGCTGAACAAACACGTGGGAGGAAGGGCCATCCCCGTCGTAACTCGAGAATATACCCCAGGTTACCATCGCAACTAGAGAAAAACCATTAGACTTCCCCCCTCGCCGCAAAATGAGGTCCGATACCCTGCACTGCGTGCAGAGCAATTCCGTGTTGCACATCACACATGAAAGGAGCCTTGATTTCCTTGATGGCACTCCACAGAAACCCCAAGAACACTGTTTCAAGGCTGGAGGAATCCTGAGGTCCCTGTAGCAGCACGAAAGAACTCCGTGGACCATGAATCAACTCGAGATGAGAGGTTAGTCCCTGGCTTCGACTCCAGAGGAATACCACCTTACCACAAGCACCTCAAGAGGAGGCTTCTCTCAGCTCTAGGTATGTGAGAGGGACCCTGAGTATGCGGCCTCAAGTGGAATGGAGACCGCGATGCCCTGACTCGAAATAAGGCCGGATATCCCTGCAGTGACTTGAATGCAGGCTCGTCTTGCATCTCCCAAGACGAAAGGATGTATGAATCCCCTGTGGAGACCACAGAGAAAGACCTAGTTCCCCACATCATGGCGACCGGAGGCCTCACATCCTTTGAAAATTCCAGAGGTTCGCGGATATCAGTGCCTCCAAAGGAGACGATGCCTGACTCCTCGTGAAACTTGATAGGCGTCCCAGGATTCCTGTGGCACGTGGAAAGGGACCCTTGGTCTCCCGCCTCAGCTGGAGAGGCGTCCCAATTGCCCTGCCAAGCCTCGAGGAGATTCCCGAGTTGTCCCTCGCAACTAGGCAGAAGTCCTGACGTCGCTGAACAAACACGTGGGTGGAAGGGCCATCCCCGTCGTAACTCGAGAATATACCCCAGGTTCCCGCCGCAACTCGAGAAAAACCATGAGACTTCCGCCTCGCTGCGAGATGAGGCCCGATTTCCCTGCACTGCGTGCAGAGCAATTCCGTGTTGCACATCACACATGAAAGGAGCCTTGATTTCCTTGATGGCACTCCAGAGAAACCCCAAGAACACTGTTTCAAGGTTGAGGGATCCTTAGGTCACTGTAGCAACACGAAAGACCTCCGTGGACCAAAAATCAACTCGAGATGAGAGGTTAGTCCCTGGCTTCGACTCCAGAGGAATACCAACTTACCACAAGCACCTCAAGAGGAGGCTTCTCTCAGCTTTAGGTATGTGAGAGGGACCCTGAGTTTGCGGCCTCAAGTGAAATAGACACCGCGATGCCCTGGCTCGAAATAAGGCCGGATATCCCTGCAGTGACTTGAATGCAGGCTCGTCTTGCATCTCCCAAGACGAAAGGATGTCTGAATCCCCTGTGGAGACCACAGAGAAAGACCTAGTTCCCCACCTCATCGCGACCGGAGGCCTCACATCCTTTGAAAATTCCAGAGGTACGCGGAGATCGGTGCCTCCAAAGGAGACGATGCCTGACTCCTCGTGAAAATTGATAGGAGTCCCAGGATTCCTGTGGCACGTGGAAAGGGACCCTTGGTCTCCCGCCTCAGCTGGAGAGGCGTCCCAATTGCCCTGCCAATCCTCGAGGAGAATCCCGAGTTGTCCCTCGCAACTAGGCAGAAGTCCTGACGTCGCTGAAGAAACACGTGTGTGGAAGGGCCATCCCCGTCGTAACTCGAGAATATACCCCAGGTTCCCGCCGCAACTCGAGAAAAACCATGAGACTTCCCCCTCGCCACGAGATGAGGCCCGATTCCCCTGCACTGCGTACAGAGCAATTCCGTGTTGCACATCACACATGAAAGGAGACTTGATTTCCTTGATGGCACTCCAGAGAAACCCCAAGAACACTGTTTCAAGGTTGAGGAATCCTTAGGTCACTGTAGCAACACGATAGAGCTCTGTGGACCAAAAATCAACTCGAGATGAGAGGTTAGTCCCTGGCTTCGACTCCAGAGGAATACCACCTTACCACAAGCACCTCAAGAGGAGGCTTCTCTCGGCTCTATGTATGTGAGAGGGACCCTGAGTTTGCGGCCTCAAGTGGAATGGAGACCGCGATGCCCTGACTCGAAATCAGGCCGGATATCCCTGCAGTGACTTGAATGCAGGCTCGTCTTGTATCTCCCAAGACGAAAGGATGTCTGAATTCCCTGTGGAGACCACAGAGAAAGACCTAGTTCCCCACCTCATCGCGACCGGAGGCCTCACATCCTTTGAAAACTCCAGAGGTACGCGGAGATCAGTGCCTAGAAAGGAGACGATGCCTGACTCCTCGTGAAACTTGATAGGAGTCCCAGGATTCCTGTGGCACGTGGAAAGGGACCCTTGGTCTCCCGCCTGAGCTGGAGAGGCGTCCCAAATGCCCTGCCAAGCCTCGAGGAGAATCCCGAGTTGTCCCTCGCAACTAGGCAGGAGTCCGGACATGGCTGAACAAACACGTGGGTGGAAGGGCCATCCCCGTCTTAACTCGAGAATATACCCCAGGTTCCCGCCGCAACTTGAGAAAAACCATGAGACTTCCCCCTCGCTGCGAGATGAGGCCCGATTCCCCTGCACTGCGTGCAGAGCAATTCCGTGTTGCACATCACACATGAAAGGATCCTTGATTTCCTTGATGGCACTCCAGAGAAACCCCAAGAACACTGTTTCAAGGCTGGAGGGATCCTAAGGTCCCTGTAGCAGCACGAAAGTGCTCCGTGGACCATGAATCAACTCGAGATGAGAGGTTAGTCCCTGGCTTCGACTCCAGAGGAATACCACCTTACCACAAGCACCTCAAGAGGAGGCTTCTCTCAGCTCTAGGTATGTGAGAGGGACCCTGATTTTGCGGCCTCAAGTGGAATGGACACTGCGATGCCCTGACGCAAAATAAGGCCGGATATCCCTGCAGTGACTTGAATGCAGGCTCGTCTTGCATCTCCCAAGATGAAATGATGTCTGAATGCCCTATGGAGACCACAGAGAAAGACCTAGTTCCCCACCTCATCGCGACCGGAGGCCTCACATCCTTTGAAAACTCCAGAGGTACGCGGAGATCAGTGCCTCCAAAGGAGACGATGCCTGACTCCTCGTGAAACTTGATAGGAGTCCCAGGATTCCTGTGGCACGTGGAAAGGGACTCTTGGTCTCCCACCTCAGCTGGAGAGGCGTCCCAATTGCCCTGCCAAGCCTCGAAGAGAATCCCGAGTTGTCCCTCGCAACTAGCAAGGAGTCCTGACGTCGCTGAAGAAACACGTGGGTGGAAGGGCCATCCCCGTCGTAACTCGAGAATATACCCCAGGTTCCCGCCGCAACTCGAGAAAAACCATGAGACTTCCCCCTCGCCGCGAGATGAGGCCCGATTCCCCTGCACTGCGTGCAGAGCAATTCCGTGTTGCACATCACACATAAAAGGAGCCTTGATTTCCTTGATGGCACTCCAGAGAAACCCCAAGAACACTGTTTCAAGGCTAGAGGGATCCTCAGGTCACTGTAGCAACATGAAAGAGCTCCGTGGACCAAAAATCAACTCGAGATGACAGGTTAGTCCCTGGCTTCGACTGCAGAGGAATACCACTTTACCACAAGCACCTCAAGAGGAGGCTTCCCTCAGCTCTATATATGTGAGAGGGACCCTGAGTTTGGGGCCTCAAGTGGAATGGAGACCGCGATGCCCTGACTCGAAATAAGGCCGGATATCCATGCAGTGACTTGAATGCAGGCTCGTCTTGCATCTCCCAAGACGAAAGGATGTCTGAATCCCCTGTGGAGACCACAGAGAAAGACGTAGTTCCCCACATCATGGCGACCGGAGGCCTCACATCCTTTGAAAATTTCAGAGGTACGCGGAGATCAGTGCCTCCAAAGGAGACGATGCCTGACTCCTCGTGAAACTTGATAGGAGTCCCAGGATTCCTGTGGCACGTGGAAAGGAACGCTTGGTCTCCCGCCTCAGCTGGAGAGGCGTCCCAATTGCCCTGCCAAGCCTCGAGGAGATTCCCGAGTTGTCCCTCGCCACTAGGCAGAAGTCCTGACGTCGCTGAACAAACACGTGGGTGGAAGGGCCATCCCTGTCGTAACTCGAGAATATACCCCAGGTTCCCGCCGCAACTCGAGAAAAACCATGAGACTTCCCCGTCGCCGCGAGATGAGGCCCGATTCCCCTGCACTGCGTGCAGAGCAATTCCGTGTTGCACATCACACATGAAAGGAGCCTTGATTTTCTTGATGGCACTCCAGAGAAACCCCAAGAACACTGTTTCAAGGCTAGAGGGACCCTGAGGTCACTGTAGCCACACGAAAGAGCTCCGTGGACCAAAAATCAACTCGAGATGAGAGGTTAGTCCCTGGCTTCGACTCCAGAGGAATACCACCTTACCACAAGCACCTCAAGAGGAGGCTTCTCTCAGCTTTAGGTATGTGAGAGGGACCCTGAGTATGCGGCCTCAAGTGGAATGGACACCGCGATGCCCTGGCTCGAAATAAGGCCGGATATCCCTGCAGTGACTTGAATGCAGGCTCGTTTTGCATCTCCCAAGACGAAAGGATGTCTGAATCCCCTGTGGAGACCACAGAAAAAGACCTAGTTCCTCACCTCATCGCGACCAGAGGCCTCACATCCTTTGAAAACTCCAGAGGTACGCGGAGATCAGTGCCTCCAAAGGAGACGATGCCTGACTCCTCGTGAAACTTGATAGCAGTCCCAGGATTCCTGTGGCACGTGGAAAGGGACCCTTGGTCTCCCGCCTTAGCTGGAGAGGCGTCCCAATTGCCCTGCCAAGCCTCGAGGAGAATCCCGAGTTGTCCCTCGCAACTAGGCAGGAGTCCTGACGTCGCTAAACAAACACGTGTGTGGAAGGGCCATCCCCGTCGTAACTCGAGAATATACCAGAGGTTCCCGCCGCAACTCGAGAAAAACCATGAGACTTCCCCCTCGCCGCGAGATGAGGCCTGATTCTCCTGCACTGCGTGCAGAGCAATTCCGTGTTGCACATCACACATGAAAGGAGCCTTGATTTCCTTGATGGCACTCCAGAGAAACCCCAAGAACACTGTTTCAAGGCTAGAGGGATCCTGAGGTCCCTGTAGCAACAGGAAAGAGCTCCGTGGACCAAAAATCAACTCGAGATGAGAGGTTAGTCCCGAACTTCGAGTCCAGAGGAATACCACCTTACCACAAGCACCTCAAGAGGAGGCTTCTCTCAGCTCTAGGTATATGAGAGGGACCCTGAGTTTGCGGCCTCAAGTGGAATGGACACCGCGATGCCCTGGCTCGAAATAAGGCCGGATATCCTTGCAGTGACTTGAATGCAGGCTCGTCTTGCATCTCCCAAGACGAAAGGATGTCTGAATCCCCTGTGGAGACCACAGAGAAAGACCTAGTTCCCCACCTCATCGCGACCGGAGGCCTCACATCCTTTGAAAACTCCAGAGGTACGCGGAGATCAGTGCCTCCAAAGGAGACGATGCCTGACTCCTCGTGAAACTTGATAGCAGTCCCAGGATTCCTGTGGCACGTGGAAAGGGACCCTTGGTCTCGCGCCTCAGCTGGAGAGGCATCCCAATTGCCCTGCCAAGCCTCGAGGAGAATCCCGAGTTGTCCCTCGCAACTAGGCAGGAGTCCTGACGTCGCTGAACAAACACGTGGGTGGAAGGGCCATCCCCGTCGTAACTCGAGAATATACCCCAGGTTCCCGCCGCAACTGGAGAAAAACCATGAGACTTCCCCCTCGCCTCGAGATGAGGCCCGATTCCCCTGCACTGCGTGCAGAGCAATTCCGTGTTGCACATCACACATGAAAGGAGCCTTGATTTCCTTGATGGCACTCCAGAGAAATCCCAAGAACACTGTTTCAAGGTTGAGGGATACTGAGGTCACTGTAGCAACACGAAAGAGCTCTGTGGACCAAAAATCAACTCGAGATGAGAGGTTAGTCCCTGGCTTCGACTCCAGAGGAATATCACCTTACCACAAGCACCTCAAGAGGAGGCTTCTCTCAGCTCTATGTATGTGAGAGGGACCCTGAGTTTGCCGCCTCAAGTGGAATGGAGACCGCGAAGCCTGACTCGAAATAAGGCCGGATATCCCTGCAGTGACTTGAATGCAGGCTCGTCTTGCATCTCCCAAGACGAAAGGATGTCTGAAACCCCTGTGGAGACCGCAGAGAAAGACCTAGTTCCCCAGCTCATCGCGACCGGATGCCTCACATCCTTTGAAACCTCGAGAGGTACGCGGAGATTAGTGCCTCCAAAGGAGACGATGCCTGACTCCTCGTGAAACTTGATAGGAGTCCTAGGATTCCTGTGGCACGTGCAAAGGGACCCTTGGTCTCCCGCCTCATCTGGAGAGGCGTCCCAATTGCCCTGCCAAGCCTCGAGGAGAATCCCGAATTGTCCCTCACAAATAGGCAGGAGTCTGACTTCGCTGAACAAACACGTCGGTGGAAGGGCCATCCCCGGCGTAACTCGAGAATATACCCCAGGTTCCAATCGCAACTCGAGAAAAACCATTAGACTACCCCCTCGCCGCAAAATGAGGCCCGATACCCTGCACTGCGTGCAGAGCAATTCCGTGTTGCACATCACACATGAAAGGAGCCTTGATTTCCTTGATGGCACTCCAGAGAAACCCCAAGAACACTGTTTCAAGGCTAGAGGGAACCTGAGGTCACTGTAGCAACACGAAAGAGCTCCGTGGACCAAAAATCAACTCGAGATGACAGGTTAGTCCCCGGCTTCGACTCCAGAGGAATACCAGTTTACCACAAGCACCTCAAGAGGAGGCTTCCCTCAGCTCTATATATGTGAGAGGGACCCTGAGTTTGCGGCCTCAAGTGGAATGGAGACCGCGATGCCCTGACTCGAAATCAGGCCGGATATCCCTGCAGTGACTTGAATGCAGGCTCGTCTCGTATCTCCCAAGACGAAAGGATGTCTGAATTCCCTGTGGAGACCACAGAGAAAGACCTAGTTCCCCACCTCATCGCGACCGGAGGCCTCACATCCTTTGAAAACTCCAGAGGTACGCGGAGATCAGTGCCTCCAAAGGAGACGATGCCTGACTCCTCGTGAAACTTGATAGGAGACCCAGAATTCCTGTGCCACGTGGAAAGGGACCCTTGGTCTCCCGCCTCAGCTGGAGAGGCGTCCCAATTGCCCTGCCAAGCCTCGAGGAAAATCCCGAGTTGTCCCTCGCAACTAGGCAGGAGTCCTGACGTCGCTGAACAAACACGTGGGTGGAAGGGCCATCCCCGTCTTAACTCGAGAATATACCCCAGGTTCCCGCCGCAACTCGAGAAAAACCAGGAGACTTCCCCCTCGCCGCGAGATGAGGCCTGATTCTCCTGCACTGCGTACAGAGCAATTCCGTGTTGCACATCACACATGAAAGGAGCCTTGATTTCCTTGATGGCACTCCAGAGAAACCCCAAGAACACTGTTTCAAGGCTAGAGGGATCCTGAGGTCCCTGTAGCAACACAAAAGAGCTCCGTGGACCAAAAATCAACTCGAGATGAGAGGTTAGTCCCGAACTTCGACTCCAGAGGAATACCACCTTACCACAAGCACCTCAAGAGGAGGCTTCTCTCAGCTCTAGGTATGTGAGAAGGACCCTGAGTTTGCGGCCTCAAGTGGAATGGACACCGCGATGACCTGACTCGAAATAAGGCCGGATATCCCTGCAGTGACTTGAATGCAGGCTCGTCTTGCATCTCCCAAGACGAAAGGATGTCTGAATCCCCTGTGGAGACCACAGAGAAAAACCTAGTTCCCCACATCTTCGCGACCGGAGGCCTCACATCCTTTGAAAACTTCAGAGGTATGCGGAGATCAGTGCCTCCAAAGGAGACGATGCCTGACTCCTCGTGAATCTTGATAGGAGTCCCAGGATTCCTGTGGCACGTAGAAAGTGACCCTTGGTCTCCCGGCTCAACTTGAGAGGCGTCCCAATTGCCCTGCCAAGCCTCGAGGAGAATCCCGAGTTGTCCCTCGCAACTAGGCAGGAGTCCTGCCGTCGCTGAACAAACACGTTGGTGGAAGGGCCATCCCCGTCGTAACTCGAGAATATACCCCAGGTTCCCGCCGCAACTCGAGAAAAACCATGAGACTTCCCCCTCGCCGCGAGATGAGGCCCGATTCCCCTGCACTGCGTGCAGAGCAATTCCGTGGTGCACATCACACATGAAACGAGCCTTGATTTCCTTGATGGCACTCCAGAGAAACCCCAAGAACACTGTTTCAAGGTTGAGGGATCCTGAGGTCACTGTAGCAACACGATAGAGCTCTGTGGACCAAAAATCAACTCGAGATGAGAGGTTAGTCCCTGGCTTCGACTCCAGAGGAATACCACCTTACCACAAGCACCTCAAGAGGAGGCTTCTCTCGGCTCTAGGTATGTGAGAGGGACCCTAGTGTGCGGCCTCAAGTGGAATGGAGACCGCGAAGCCCTGACTCGAAATAAGGCCGGATATCCCTGCAGTGACTTGAATGCAGGCTCGTCTTGCATCTCCCAAGACGAAAGGATGTCTGAAACCCCTGTGGAGACCGCAGAGAAAGACCTAGTTCCCCAGCTCATCGCGACCGGATGCCTCACATCCTTTGAAACCTCGAGAGGTACGCGGAGATTAGTGCCTCCAAAGGAGACGATGCCTGACTCCTCGTGAAACTTGATAGGAGTCCTAGGATTCCTGTGGCACGTGCAAAGGGACCCTTGGTCTCCCGCCTCATCTGGAGAGGCGTCCCAATTGCCCTGCCAAGCCTCGAGGAGAATCCCGAGTTGTCCCTCACAAATAGGCAGGAGTCTGACTTCGCTGAAGAAACACGTCGGTGGAAGGGCCATCCCCGGCGTAACTCGAGAATATACCCCAGGTTCCAATCGCAACTCGAGAAAAACCATTAGACTACCCCCTCGCCGCAAAATGAGGCCCGATACCCTGCACTGCGTGCAGAGCAATTCCGTGTTGCACATCACACATGAAAGGAGCCTTGATTTCCTTGATGGCACTCCAGAGAAACCCCAAGAACACTGTTTCAAGGCTAGAGGGAACCTGAGGTCACTGTAGCAACACGAAAGAGCTCCGTGGACCAAAAATCAACTCGAGATGACAGGTTAGTCCCCGGCTTCGACTCCAGAGGAATACCAGTTTACCACAAGCACCTCAAGAGGAGGCTTCCCTCAGCTCTATATATGTGAGAGGGACCCTGAGTTTGCGGCCTCAAGTGGAATGGAGACCGCGATGCCCTGACTCGAAATCAGGCCGGATATCCCTGCAGTGACTTGAATGCAGGCTCGTCTTGTATCTCCCAAGACGAAAGGATGTCTGAATTCCCTGTGGAGACCACAGAGAAAGACCTAGTTCCCCACCTCATCGCGACCGGAGGCCTCACATCCTTTGAAAACTCCAGAGGTACGCGGAGATCAGTGCCTCCAAAGGAGACGATGCCTGACTCCTCGTGAAACTTGATAGGAGACCCAGAATTCCTGTGCCACGTGGAAAGGGACCCTTGGTCTCCCGCCTCAGCTGGAGAGGCGTCCCAATTGCCCTGCCAAGCCTCGAGGAGAATCCCGAGTTGTCCCTCGCAACTAGGCAGGAGTCCTGACGTCGCTGAACAAACACGTGTGTGGAAGGGCCATCCCCGTCGTAACTCGAGAATATACCCCAGGTTCCCGCCGCAACTGGAGAAAAACCAGGAGACTTCCCCCTCGCCGCGAGATGAGGCCTGATTCTCCTGCACTGCGTACAGAGCAATTCCGTGTTGCACATCACACATGAAAGGAGCCTTGATTTCCTTGATGGCACTCCAGAGAAACCCCAAGAACACTGTTTCAAGGCTAGAGGGATCCTGAGGTCCCTGTAGCAACACAAAAGAGCTCCGTGGACCAAAAATCAACTCGAGATGAGAGGTTAGTCCCGAACTTCGACTCCAGAGGAATACCACCTTACCACAAGCACCTCAAGAGGAGGCTTCTCTCAGCTCTAGGTATGTGAGAGGGACCCTGAGTTTGCGGCCTCAAGTGGAATGGACACCGCGATGCCCTGACTCGAAATAAGGCCGGATATCCCTGCAGTGACTTGAATGCAGGCTCGTCTTGCATCTCCCAAGACGAAAGGATGTCTGACTCCCCTGTGGAGACCACAGAAAAAGACCTAGTTCCCCACCTCATCGCGACCGGAGGCCTCACATTCTTTGAAAACTCAAGAGGTACGCGGAGATCAGTGCCTCCAAAGGAGACGATGCCTGACTCCTCGTGAAACTTGATAGGAGTCCCAGGATTCCTGTGGCACGGGGAAAGGGACCCTTGGTCTCCCGCCTCACCTGGAGAGGCGTCCCAATTGCCCTGCCAAGCCTCGAGGAGAATCCCAAGTTGTCCCTCGCAACTAGGCAGGAGTCCTGACGTGGCTGAACAAACACGTGGGTGGAAGGGCCATCCCCGTCGTAACTCGAGAATATACCCCAGGTTCCCGCCGCAACTCGAGAAAAACCATGAGACTTCCCCCTCGCCGCGAGATGAGGCCCGATTCCCCTGCACAGCGTGCAGAGCAATTCCGTGTTGCACATCACACATGAAAGGAGCCTTGATTTCCTTGATGGCACTCCAGAGAAACCCCAAGAACACTGTTTCAAGGCTGGAGGGATCCTGAGGTCACTGTAGCAACACGAAAGAGCTCCGTGGACCAAAAGTCAACTCGAGATGAGAGTTTAGTCCCTGGCTTCGACTCCAGAGGAATACCACCTTACCACAAGCACCTCAAGAGGAGGCTTCTCTCAGCTCTAGGTATGTGAGAGGGACCCTGAGTTTGCGGCCTCAAGTGGAATGGACACCGCGATGCCCTGACTCGAAATAAGGCCGGATATCCCTGCAGTGACTTAAATGCAGGCTCGTTTTGCATCTCCCAAGACGAAAGGATGTCTGAATCACCTGTGGAGACCACAGAGAACGACCTAGTTCCCCACTTCATCGCGACCGGAGGGCTCACATCCTTTGAAAACTCCAGAGGTACGCGGAGATCAGTGCCTCCAAAGGAGACGATGCCTGACTCCTCGTGAAACTTGATAGGAGTCCCAAAATTCCTGTGGCACGTGGAAAGGGACACTTGGTCTCCCCCCTAGCTGGAGAGGCGTCCCAATTGCCCTGCCAAACCTCGAGGAGAATCCCGAGTTGTCCCTCGCAACTAGGCAGGAGTCCTGACGTCGCTGAACAAACACGTGTGTGGAAGGGCCATCCCCGTCGTAACTCGAGAATATAACCCAGGTTCCCCCCGCAACTTGAGAAAAACCATGAGACTTCCCCCTCGCCGCAAAATGAGGCCCGATTCCCATGCACTGCGTGCAGAGCAATTCCGTGTTGCACATCACACATGAAAGGAGCCTTGATTTCCTTGATGGCACTCCAGAGAAACCCCAAGAACACTGTTTCAAGGCTAGAGGGATCCTGAGGTCACTGTAGCAACACGAAAGAGCTCCGTGGACCCAAAATCAACTCGAGATGAGAGGTTAGTCCCTGGCTTCGAATCCAGAGGAATACCACCTTACCACAAGCACCTCAAGAGCAGGCTTATCTCAGCTCTAGGTATGTGAGAGGGACCCTGAGTTTGCGGCCTCAAGTGGAATGGAGACCGCGATGCCCTGACTCGAAATAAGGCCGAATATCCCTGCAGTGACTTGAATGCAGGCTCGTCTTGCATCTCCCAAGACGAAAGGATGTCTGAATCCTCTGTGGAGACCACAAGGAAACCTAGTTCCCCACCTCATCGCGACCGGAGGCCTCACATCCTTTGAAAACTCCAGAGGTACGCGGAGATCAGTGCCTCCAAAGGAGACGATGCCTGACTCCTCGTGAAACTTGATAGGAGTCCCAGGATTCCTGTGGCACGTGGAAAGGGACCCTCGGTCTCCCGTCTCAGCTGGAGAGGCGTCCCAATTGCCCTACCAAGGCTCGAGGAGAATCCCGAGTTGTCACTCGCAACTAGGCAGGAGTCCTGACGTCGCTGAACAAACACGTGGGTGGAAGGGCCATTCCCGTCGTACTTCGAGAATATACCCCAGGTTCCCGCCGCAACTCGAGAAAAACCATTAGACTTCCCCCTCGCCGCTAGATGAGGCCCGATTCCCCTGCACTGCGTGCAGAGCAATTCCGTGTTGCACATCACACATGAAAGGAGCCTTGATTTCCTTGACGGCGCTCCAGCGAAACCCCAAGAACACTGTTTCAAGGCTAGAGGGATCCTGAGGTCACTGTAGCAACACGAAAGAGCTCCGTGGACCAAAAATCAACTCGAGATGAGAGGTTAGTCCCTGGCTTCGACTCCAGAGGAATACCACCTCACCACAAGCACCTCAAGAGGAGGCTTCTCTCAGCTCTAGGTATGTGAGAGGGACCCTGAGTTTGCGGCCTCAAGTGGAATGGACACCGCGATTCCCTGACGCGAAATAAGGCCGGATATCCCTGCAGTGACTTGAATGCAGGCTCGTCTTGCATCTCCCAAGACGAAAGGATGTCTGAATCCCCTGTGGAGACCACAGAGAAAGACCTAGTTCCCCACCTCATCGCGACCGGAGGCCTCCCATCCTTTGAAAGCTCCAGAGGTACGCGGAGATCAGTGCCTCCAAAGGAGACGATGCCTGACTCCTCGGGAAACTTGATAGGAGTCCCAGGATTCCTGTGGCACGTGGAAAGTGACCCTTGGTCTCCCGCCTCAGCTGGAGAGGCGTCCCAATTGCCCTGCCAAGCCTCGAGGAGAATCCCGAGTTGTCCCTCGCAACTAGGCAGGAGTCCTGACGTCGCTGAACAAACACGTGTGTGGAAGGGCCATCCCCGTCGTAACTCGAGAATATACCCCAGGTTCCCGCCGCAACTCGAGGAAAACCATGAGACTTCCCCCTCGCCGCGAGATGAGACCCGATTCCCCTGCACTGCGTGCAGAGCAATTCCGTGTTGCACATCACACATGAAAGGAGCCTTGATTTCCTTGATGGCACTCCAGAGAAACACCAAGAACACTGTTGCAAGGCTAAAGGGATCCTGAGGTCACTGTAGCAACACGAAAGAGCTCCGTGGACCAAAAATCAACTCGAGATGAGAGGTTAGTCCCTGGCTTCGACTCCAGAGGAATACCACCTTACCACAAGCACCTCAAGAGGAGGCTTCTCTCAGCTCTATGTATGTGAGAGGGACCCTGAGTTGGCGGCCTCAAGTGGAATGGACCCCGCGATGCCCTGACTCGAAATAAGGCCGGATATCCCTGCAGTGACTTGAATGTAGGCTCGTCTTGCATCTCCCAAGACGAAAGGATGTCTGAATCCCCTGTGGAGACCACAGAGATAGACCTAGTTCCACACCTCATCGCGACCGGAGGTCTCACATCCTTTGAAAACTCCAGAGGTACGCGGAGATCAGTGCCTCCAAAGGAGACGATGCCTGACTCCTCGTGAAACTTGATAGGAGTCCCAGGATTCCTGTGGCACGTGGAAAGGGACACTTGGTCTCCCGCCTCAGCTGGAGAGGCGTCCCAATTGCCCTGCCAACCCTCGAGGAGAATCCCGAGTTGTCCCTCGCAACTAGGCAGGAGTCCTGACGTCGCTGAAGAAACACGTGTGTGGAAGGGCCATCCGCGTCGTAACTCGAGAATATACCCCAGGTTCCCGCCCCAACTCGAGAAAAACCATGTGATTTCCCCCTCGCCGCGAGACGAGGCCCGATTCCCCTGCACTGCGTGCAGAGCAATTCCGTGTTGCACATCACACATGAAAGGAGCCTTGATTTCCTTGATGGCACTCCAGAAAAAACTCAAGAACACTGTGTCAAGGCTAGAGGCATCCCGAGGTCACTGTAGCAACACGAAAGAGCTCCGTGGACCAAAAATCAACTCGAGATGAGAGGTTAGTCCCTGGCTTCGACTCCAGAGGAATACCACCTTACCACAAGCACCTCAAGAGGAGGCTTCTCTCAGCTCTAGCTATGTGAGAGGGACCCTGAGTTTGCGGCCTCAAGTGGAATGGACACCGCGATTCCCTGACTCGAAATAAGGCCGGATATCCCTGCAGTGACTTGAATGCAGGCTCGTCTTGCATCTCCCAAGACGAAAGGATGTCTGAATCCCCTGTGGAGACCACAGAGAAAGACCTAGTTCCCCACCTCATCGCGACCGGAGGCCTCACATCCTTTGAAAACTCCAGAGGTACGCGGAGATCAGTGCCTCCAAAGGAGACGATGCCTGACTCCTCGTGAAACTTGATAGGAGTCCCAGGATTCCTGTGGCACTTGGAAAGGGACCGTTGGTCTCCCGCCTCAGCTGGAGAGGCGTCCCAATTGCCCTGCCAAGCCTCGAGGAGAATCCCAAGTTGTCCCTCGCAACTAGGCAGGAGTCCTGACGTGGCTGAACAAACACGTGGGTGGAAGGGCCATCCCCGTCGTAACTCGAGAATATACCCCAGGTTCCCGCCGCAACTCGAGAAAAACCATGAGACTTCCCCCTCGCCGCGAGATGAGGCCCGATTCCCCTGCACTGCGTGCAGAGCAATTCCGTGTTGCACATCACACATGAAAGGAGCCTTGATTTCCTTGATGGCACTCCAGAGAAACCCCAAGAACACTGTTTCAAGGCTGGAGGGATCCTGAGGTCACTGTAGCAACACGAAAGAGCTCCGTGGACCAAAAGTCAACTCGAGATGAGAGTTTAGTCCCTGGCTTCGACTCCAGAGGAATACCACCTTACCACTAGCACCTCAAGAGGAGGCTTCTCTCAGCTCTAGGTATGTGAGAGGGACCCTGAGTTTGCGGCCTCAAGTGGAATGGAGACCGCGATGCCCTGACTCGAAATAAGGCCGGATATCCCTGCAGTGACTTAAATGCAGGCTCGTTTTGCATCTCCCAAGACGAAAGGATGTCTGAATCACCTGTGGAGACCACAGAGAACGACCTAGTTCCCCACTTCAACGCGACCGGAGGGCTCACATCCTTTGAAAACTCCAGAGGTACGCGGAGATCAGTGCCTCCAAAGGAGACGATGCCTGACTCCTCGTGAAACTTGATAGGAGTCCCAAGATTCCTGTGGCACGTGGAAAGGGACACTTGGTCTCCGCCCTAGCTGGAGAGGCGTCCCAATTGCCCTGCCAAACCTCGAGGAGAATCCCGAGTTGTCCCTCGCAACTAGGCAGGAGTCCTGACGTCGCTGAACAAACACGTGTGTGGAAGGGCCATCCCCGTCGTAACTCGAGAATATAACCCAGGTTTCCCCCGCAACTTGAGAAAAACCATGAGACTTCCCCCTCACCGCAAAATGAGGCCCGATTGCCCTGCACTGCGTGCAGAGCAATTCCGTGTTGCACATCACACATGAAAGGAGCCTTGATTTCCTTGATGGCACTCCAGAGAAACCCCAAGAACACTGTTTCAAGGCTAGAGGGATCCTGAGGTCACTGTAGCAACACGAAAGAGCTCCGTGGACCAAAAATCAACTCGAGATGAGAGGTTAGTCCCTGGCTTCGAATCCAGAGGAATACCACCTTACCACAAGCACCTCAAGAGCAGGCTTATCTCAGCTCTAGGTATGTGAGAGGGACCCTGAGTTTGCGGCCTCAAGTGGAATGGAGACCGCGATGCCCTGACTCGAAATAAGGCCGAATATCCCTGCAGTGACTTGAATGCAGGCTCGTCTTGCATCTCCCAAGACGAAAGGATGTCTGAATCCTCTGTGGAGACCACAAGGAAACCTAGTTCCCCACCTCATCGCGACCGGAGGCCTCACATCCTTTGAAAACTCCAGAGGTACGCGGAGATCAGTGCCTCCAAAGGAGACGATGCCTGACTCCTCGTGAAACTTGATAGGAGTCCCAGGATTCCTGTGGCACGTGGAAAGGGACCCTCGGTCTCCCGTCTCAGCTGGAGAGGCGTCCCAATTGCCCTACCAAGGCTCGAGGAGAATCCCGAGTTGTCACTCGCAACTAGGCAGGAGTCCTGCCGTCGCTGAACAAACACGTGGGTGGAAGGGCCATTCCCGTCGTACTTCGAGAATATACCAAAGGTTCCCGCCGCAACTCGAGAAAAACCATGAGACTTCCCCCTCGCCGCTAGATGAGGCCCGATTCCCCTGCACTGCGTGCAGAGCAATTCCGTGTTGCACATCACACATGAAAGGAGCCTTGATTTCCTTGATGGCACTCCAGAGAAACCCCAAGAACACTGTTTTAAGGCTCAAGGGATCCTGAGGTCACTGTAGCAACACGAAAGAGCTCCGTGGACCAAAAATCAACTCGAGATGAGAGGTTAGTCCCTGGCTTCGACTCCAGAGGCATACCACCTTACCACAAGCACCTCAAGAGGAGGCTTTTCTCAGCTCTAGCTATGTGAGAGGGACCCTGAGTTTGCGGCCTCAAGTGGAATGGACGCCGCGATGCCCTGACTCGAAATAAGGCCGGATATCCCTGCAGTGACTTGAATGCAGGCTCGTCTTGCATCTCCCAAGACGAAAGGATGTCTGAATCCCCTGTGGAGACCACAGAGATAGACCTAGTTCCCCACCTCATCGCGACCGGAGACCTCACATCCTTTGAAAACTCCAGAGGTACGCCTAGATCAGTGCCTCCAAAGGAGATGATGCCTGACTCCTCGTGAAACTTGATAGGAGTCCCAAGATTCCTGTGGCACTTGGAAAGGGACCGTTGGTCTCCCCCCTCAGCTGGAAAGGCGTCCCAATTGCCCTGCCAAGCCTCGAGGAGAACCCCGAGTTGTCCCTCGCAACTAGGCAGGAGTCCTGACGTCGCTGAACAAACACGTGGGTGGAAGGGCCATCCCCGTCGTAGGTCGAGAATATACCCCAGGTTCCCGCCGCAACTCGAGAAAAACCATGAGACTTCCCCCTCGCCACAAAATGAGGCCCGATTCCCCTGCACTGCGTGCAGAGCAATTCCGTGTTGCACATCACACATGAAAGGAGCCTTGATTTCCTTGATGGCACTCCAGAGAAACCCCAAGAACACTGTTTCAAGGCGAGAGGGATCCTGAGGTCACTGTAGCAACACTAAAGAGCTACGTGGACCAAAAATCAACTCGAGATGAGAGGTTAGTCCCTGGCTTCGACTCCAGAGGAATACCACCTTACCACAAGCACCTCAAGAGGAGGCTTCTCTCAGCTCTAGGTATGTGAGAGGGACCCTGAGTTTGCGGCCTCAAGTGGAATGGACACCGCAATGCCCTGACTCGAAATAAGGCCGAATATCCCTGCAGTGACTTGAATGCAGGCTCGTCTTGCATCTCCCAAACGAAAGGATATCTGAATCCCCTGTGGAGACCACAGAGAAAGACCTAGTTCCCCACCTCATCGCTACCGAAGGCCTCACATCCTTTGAAAACTCCAGAGGTACAAGGAGATCAGTGCCTCCAAAGGAGACGATGCCTGACTCCTCGTTAAACTTGATAGGAGTCCCAGGATTCCTGTGGCACGTGGAAAGGGACCCTTGGTCTCCCGTCTCAGCTGGAGATGCATCCCAACTGCCCTGCCAAGCCTCGAGGAGAATCCCGAGTTGTCCCTCGCAACTAGGCAGGAGTCCTGCCGTCGCTGAACAAACACGTGTGTGGAAGAGCCATCCCCGTCGTAACTCGAGAATATACCCCAGGTTCCCGCCGCAACTCGAGAAAAACCATGAGACTTCCCACTCGCCGCGAGATGAGGCCCGATACCCGGCACTGCGAGCAGAGCAATTCCGTGTTGCACATCACACATGAAAGGAGCCTTGATTTCCTTGATGGCACTCCAGAGAAACCCCAAGAACACTGTTTCAAGGTTGAAGGATACTGAGGTCACTGTAGCCACATGAAAGAGCTCCGTGGACCAAAAATCAACTCGAGATGAGAGGTTAGTCCCTGGCTTCGACTCCAGAGGAATACCACCTTACCACAAGCACCTCAAGAGGAGGCTTCTCTCAGCTCTAGCTATGTGCTGAGTTTGCGGCCTCAAGTGGAATGGACACTGCGATGCCCTGACTCGAAATAAGGCCGGATATCCCTTCAGTGACTTGAATGCCGGCTCGTCGTGCATCTCACAAGATGAAAGGATGTTTGAATCCCCTGTGGAGACCACAGAGAAAGACCTAGTTCCCCACCTCATCGCCACCGGAGGCCTCACATCCTTTGAAAACTCCAGAGGTACGCGGAGATCAGTTCCTCCTAAAGGGACGATGCCTGACTCCTCGTTAAACTTGATAGGAGTCCCAGGTTTGCTCTGGCACGTGGAAAGGGAAACTTAGTCTCCCGCCTCAGCTGGAGAGGCGTCCCAATTGCCCTGCCAAGCCTCGAGGAGAATCCCGACTTGTTCCTCGCAACTAGGCAGGAGTCCTGACGTCGCTGAACAAACACGTGGGTCGAAAGGCCATCCCCATCGTAACTCGAGAATATACCCCAGGTTTCCGCCGCAACTCGAGAAAAACCATCAGACTTCCCCCTCGCCGCGAGATGAGGCCTGATTCCCCTGCACTGCGTGCAGAGCAATTCCGTGTTGCACATCACACATGAAAGGAGCCTTGATTTCCTTGATGGCACTCCAGAGAAACCCCAAGAACACTGTTTCAAAGCTAGAGGATCCTGAGGTCACTGAAGTTACACGAAAGAGCTCCGTGGACCAAGAATCAACTCGAGATGAGAGGATAGTCCCTGGCTTCGACTCCAGAGAAATACCACCTTACCACAAGCACCTCAAGAGGAGGCTTCTCTCAGCTCTAGGTATGTGAGAGGGACCCTGAGTTTGCGGCCTCAAGTGGAATGGACACCGCGGTGCCCTGACTCGAAATAAGGCCGGATATCCCTGCAGTGACTTGAATGCAGGCTCGTCTTGCATCTCCCAAGACGAAAGGAAGTCTGAATTCCCTGTGGAGACCACAGAGAAAGACCTAGTTCCCCACCTCATCGAGACCGGAGGCCTCATATGCTTTGAAAACTCCAGAGGTACGCGGAGATCAGTGCCTCCAAAGGAGACAATGCCTGAGTCCTCGTGAACCTTGATAGGAGCCCCAGGATTCCTGTGGCACGTGGAAAGGGACACTTGGTCTCCCGCCTCAGCTGGAGAGGCGTCCCAATTGCCCTGCCAAGCCTCGAGGAGAATCCCGAGTCGTCCCTCGCAACTAGGCAGGAGTCCTGACGTCGCTGAACAAACACGTGTGTGGAAGGGCCATCCCCATCGTAACTCGAGAATATACCGCAGGTTCCCACCGCAACTCGAGAAAAACCATGAGACTTCCCCCTCGCCGTGAGATGAAGCCCGATTCCCCTGCACTGCGTGCAGAGCAATTCCGTGTTGCACATCACACATGAAAGGAGCCTTGATTTCCTTGATGGCACTCCAGAGAAAGCCCAAGAACACTGTTTCAAGGCTAGAGGGATCCTGAGGTCACTGTAGCAACACGAAAGAGCTCCGTGGGCCAAAATCAACTTGAGATGAGAGGATAGTCCATGGCTTCGACTCCAGAGGAATACCACCTTACCACAAGCACCTCAAGAGGAGGCTTTTCTCAGCTCTAGCTATGTGAGAGGGACCCTGAGTTTGCGGCCGCAAGTGGAATGGACACCGCGATGCCCTGACTCGAAATAAGGCGAGATATCACTGCAGTGACTTGAATGCCGGCTCGTCTTGCATCTCACAAGATGAATGGATGTTTGAATCCCCTGTGGAGACCACAGAGAAAGACCTAGTTCCCCACCTCATCGCGACCGGAGGCCTCACATTCTTTGAAAACTCCAGAGGTACGCGGAGATCAGTTCCTCCTAAAGGGACGATGCCTGACTCCTCGTGAAACTTGATAGGAGTCCCAGGTTTGCTCTGGCAAGTGGAAAGGGACCCTTGGTCTCCCGCCTCAGCTGGAGAGGCGTCCCAATTGCCCTGCCAAGCCTCGAGGGGAATCCCGAGTTGTCCCTCGCAACTAGGCAGGAGTCCTGACGTCCCTGAACAAACACGTGTGTGGAAGGGCCATCCCCGTCGTAACTCAAGAATATGCCCCAGGTTCCCGCCGCAACTCGAGAAAAACCAAGAGACTTCCCCCTCGCCGCAAAATGAGGCCCGATTCCCCTGCACTGCGTGCAGAGCAATTCCGTGTTGCACATCACACATGAAAGGAGCCTTGATTTCCTTGATGGCACTCCAGAGAAACCACAAGAACACTGTTTCAAGGCTAGAGGGATCCTGAGGTCACTGTAGCAACACGAAAGAGCTCCGTGGACCACAAATCAACTCGAGATGAGAGGTTAGTCCCTGGCTTCGACTCCAGAGTAATACCACCTTACCACGAGCACTTCAAGAGGAGGCTTCTCTCAGCTCTAGGTATGTGAGAGGGACCCTGAGTTTGCGGCCTCAAGTGGAATGGACACTGCGATGCCCTGACTCGAAATCAGGCCAGATATCCCTGCAGTGACTTGAATGCAGGCTCGTCTTGCATCTCCCAAGATGAAAGGATGTCTGAATCCCATGTGGAGACCACAGAGAAAGACCTAGTTCCCCGCCTCATCGCGACCGGAGACCTCACATCCTTTGAAAACTCCAGAGGTACGCGGAGATCAGTGCCTCCAAAGGACACGATGCCTGACTCCTCGTGAATCTTGATAGGAGTCCCAGGATTCCTGGAGCACGTAGAAAGGGACCCTTGGTCTCCCGCCTCAGCTGGAGAGGCGTCCCAATTGCCCTGCCAAGCCTCGAGGAGAATCTCGAGTTGTCCCTCGCAACTAGGCAGGAGTCCTGACGTCGCTGAACAAACACGTGTGTGGAAGGGCCATCCCCGTCGTAACTCGAGAATATACCCCAGGTTCCAATCGCAACTCGATAAAAACCATGAGACTTCCCCCTCGCCCCAAAATGAGGCCCGATACCCTGCACTGCGTGCAGAGCAATTCCGTGTTGCACATCACACATGAAAGGAGCCTTGATTTCCTTGCTGGCACTCCAGAGAAACCCCAAGAACACTGTTTCAATGCTAGAGAGATCGTGAGGTCACTGTAGCAACACGAAAGAGCTCCGTGGACCAAAAATCAACTCGAGATGAGAGGTTAGTCCCTGGCTTCGACTCCAGAGGAATACCACCTTACCACAAGCACCTCAAGAGGAGGCTTCTCTCAGCTCGAGCTATTTGAGAGGGACCCTGAGTATGTGGCCTGAAGTGGAATGGAGACCGCGATGCCCTGACTCGAAATAAGGCCGGATATCCCTGCAGTGACTTGAATGCAGGCTCGTCTTGCATCTCCCAAGACGAAAGGATGTCTGAATCCCCTGTGGAGACCACAGAGAAAGACCTAGTTCCCCACCTCATGGCGACCGGAGGCCTCACATCCTTTGAAAATTCCAGAGGTACACGGAGATCAGTGCCTCCAAAGGAGACGATGCCTGACTCCTCGTGAAACTTGATAGGAGTCCCAGGATTCCTGTGGCACTTGGAAAGGGACCGTTGGTCTCCCGCCTCAGCTGGAAAGGCGTCCCAATTGCCCTGCCAAGCCTCGAGGAGAATCCCGAGTTGTCCCTCGCAACTAGGCAGGAGTCCTGACGTCGCTGAACAAACACGTGGGTGGAAGGGCCATCCCCGTCGTAACTCGAGAATATACCCCAGGTTCCCGCCGCAACTCGAGAAAAACCATGAGACTTCGCCCTCGCCACAAAATGAGGCCCGATTCCCCTGCACTGCGTGCAGAGCAATTCCGTGTTGCACATCACACATGAAAGGAGCCTTGATTTCCTTGATGGCACTCCAGAGAAACCCCAAGAACACTGTTTCAAGGCGAGAGGGATCCTGAGGTCACTGTAGCAACACTAAAGAGCTACGTGGACCAAAAATCAACTCGAGATGAGAGGTTAGTCCCTGGCTTCGACTCCAGAGGAATACCACCTTACCACAAGCACCTCAAGAGGAGGCTTCTCTCAGCTCTAGCTATGTGAGAGGGACCCTGATTTTGCGGCCTCAAGTGGAATGGACACCACGATGCCCTGACTCGAAATAAGGCCGAATATCCCTGCAGTGACTTGAATGCAGGCTCGTCTTGCATCTCCCAAACGAAAGGATATCTGAAACCCCTGTGGAGACCACAGAGAAAGACCTAGTTCCCCACCTCATCGCGACCGAAGGCCTCACATCCTTTGAAAACTCCAGAGGTACAAGGAGATCAGTGCCTCCAAAGGAGACGATGCCTGACTCCTCGTTAAACTTGATAGGAGTCCCAGGATTCCTGTGGCACGTGGAAAGGGACCCTTGGTCTCCAGTCTCAGCTGGAGATGCATCCCAACTGCCCTGCCAAGCCTCGAGGAGAATCCCGAGTTGTCCCTCGCAACTAGGCAGGAGTCCTGCCGTCGCTGAACAAACACGTGTGTGGAAGAGCCATCCCGGTCGTAACTCGAGAATATACCCCAGGTTCCCGCCGCAACTCGAGAAAAACCATGAGACTTCCCCCTCGCCGCGAGATGAGGTCCGATTCCCCTGCACTGGGTGCAGAGCAATTCCGTGTTGCACATCACACATGAAAGGAGCCTTGATTTCCTTGATGGCACTCCAGAAAAACCCCAAGAACACTGTTTCAAGGCTAGAGGGATCCTGAGGTCACTGTAGCAACATGAAAGAGCTCCGTGGACCAAAAATCAACTCGAGATGAGAGGTTAGTCCCTGGCTTCGACTCCAGAGGAATATCTCCTTACCACAAGCACCTCAAGAGGAGGCTTCTCTCAGCTCTAGGTATGTGAGAGGGACCCTGATTTGCGGCCTCAAGTGGAATGGACACTGCGATGCCCTGACTCGAAATAAGGCCGGATATCCCTGCAGTGACTTGAATGCAGGCTCGTCTTGCATCTCCCAAGACGAAAGGATGTCTGACTCCCCTGTGGAGACCACAGAAAAAGACCTAGTTCCCCACCTCATCGCGACCGGAGGCCTCACATTCTTTGAAAACTCAAGAGGTACGCGGAGATCAGTGCCTCCAAAGGAGACGATGCCTGACTCCTCGTGAAACTTGATAGGAGTCCCAGGATTCCTGTGGCACGGGGAAAGGGACCCTTGGTCTCCCGCTTCACTTGGAGAGGCGTCCCAATTGCCCTGCCAAGCCTCGAGGAGAATCCCAAGTTGTCCCTTGCAACTAGGCAGGAGTCCTGACGTGGCTGAACAAACACGTGGGTGGAAGGTCCATCCCCGTCGTAACTCGAGAATATACCCCAGGTTCCCGCCGCAACTCGAGAAAAACCATGAGACTTCCCCCTCGCCGCGAGATGAGGCCCGATTCCCCTGCACTGCGTGCAGAGCAATTCCGTGTTGCACATCACACATGAAAGGAGCCTTGATTTCCTTGATGGCACTCCAGAGAAACCCCAAGAACACTGTTTCAAGGCTGGAGGGATCCTGAGGTCACTGTAGCAACACGAAAGAGCTCCGTGGACCAAAAGTCAACTCGAGATGAAAGTTTAGTCCCTGGCTTCGACTCCAGAGGAATACCACCTTACCACAAGCACCTCAAGAGGAGGCTTCTCTCAGCTCTAGGTATGTGAGAGGGACCCTGAGTTTGCGGCCTCAAGTGGAATGGACACCGCGATGCCCTGACTCGAAATAAGGCCGGATATCCCTGCAGTGACTTAAATGCAGGCTCGTTTTGCATCTCCCAAGACGAAAGGATGTCTGAATCACCTGTGGAGACCACAGAGAACGACCTAGTTCCCCACTTCATCGCGACCGGAGGGCTCACATCCTTTGAAAACTCCAGAGGGACGCGGAGATCAGTGCCTCCAAAGGAGACGATGCCTGACTCCTCGTGAAACTTGATAGGAGTCCCAAGATTCCTGTGGCACGTGGAAAGGGACACTTGGTCTCCCCCCTAGCTGGAGAGGCGTCCCAATTGCCCTGGCAAGCCTCGAGGAGAATCCCGAGTTGTCCCTCGCAACTAGGCAGGAGTCCTGACGTCGCTGAACAAACACGTGGGTGGAAGGCCCATCCCCGTCGTAACTCGAGAATATAACCCAGGTTCCCCCCGCAACTTGAGAAAAACCATGAGACTTCCCCCTCGCCGCAAAATGAGGCCCGATTCCCCTGCACTGCGTGCAGAGCAATTCCGTGTTGCACATCACACATGAAAGGAGCCTTGATTTCCTTGATGGCACTCCAGAGAAACCCCAAGAACACTGTTTCAAGGCTAGAGGGATCCTGAGGTCACTGTAGCAACACGAAAGAGCTCCGTGGACCAAAAATCAACTCGAGATGAGAGGTTAGTCCCTGGCTTCGAATCCAGAGGAATACCACCTTACCACAAGCACCTCAAGAGCAGGCTTATCTCAGCTCTAGGTATGTGAGAGGGACCCTGAGTTTGCGGCCTCAAGTGGAATGGAGACCGCGATGCCCTGACTCGAAATAAGGCCGAATATCCCTGCAGTGACTTGAATGCAGGCTCGTCTTGCATCTCCCAAGACGAAAGGATGTCTGAATCCTCTGTGGAGACCACAAGGAAACCTAGTTCCCCACCTCATCGCGACCGGAGGCCTCACATCCTTTGAAAACTCCAGAGGTATGCGGAGATCAGTGCCTCCAAAGGAGACGATGCCTGAGTCCTCGTGAAACTTGATAGGAGTCCCAGGATTCCTGTGGCACGTGGAAAGGGACCCTCGGTCTCCCGTCTCAGCTGGAGAGGCGTCCCAATTGCCCTACCAAGGCTCGAGGAGAATCCCGAGTTGTCACTCGCAACTAGGCAGGAGTCCTGACGTCGCTGAACAAACACGTGGGTGGAAGGGCCATTCCCGTCGTACTTCGAGAATGTACCCCAGGTTCCCGCCGCAACTCGAGAAAAACCATTAGACTTCCCCCTAGCCGCTAGATGAGGCCCGATTCCCCTGCACTGCGTGCAGAGCAATTCCGTGTTGCACATCACACATGAAAGGAGCCTTGATTTCCTAGAAGGCACTCCAGCGAAACCCGAAGAACACTGTTTCAAGGCTAGAGGGATCCTGAGGTCACTGTAGCAACACGAAAGAGCTCCGTGGACCAAAAATCAACTCGAGATGAGAGGTTAGTCCCTGGCTTCGACTCCAGAGGAATACCACCTCACCACAAGCACCTCAAGAGGAGGCTTCTCTCAGCTCTAGGTATGTGAGAGGGACCCTAAGTTTGCGGCCTCAAGTGGAATGGACACCGCGATTCCCTGACGCGAAATAAGGCCGGATATCCCTGCAGTGACTTGAATGCAGGCTCGTCTTGCATCTCCCAAGACGAAAGGATGTCTGAATCCCCTGTGGAGACCACAGAGAAAGACCTAGTTCCCCACCTCATCGCGACCGGAGGCCTCCCATCCTTTGAAAGCTCCAGAGGTACGCGGAGATCAGTGCCTCCAAAGGAGACGATGGCTGACTCCTCGTGAAACTTGATAGGAGTCCCAGGATTCCTGTGGCACGTGGAAAGGGACCCTTGGTCTCCCGCCTCAGCTGGAGAGGCGTCCCAATTGCCCTGCCAAGCCTCGAGGAGAATCCCGAGTTGTCCCTCGCAACTAGGCAGGAGTCCTGACGTCGCTGAACAAACACGTGTGTGGAAGGGCCATCCCCGTCGTAACTCGAGAATATACCCCAGGTTCCCGCCGCAACTCGAGGAAAACCATGAGACTTCCCCCTCGCCGCGAGATGAGACCCGATTCCCCTGCACTGCGTGCAGAGCAATTCCGTGTTGCACATCACACATGAAAGGAGCCTTGATTTCCTTGATGGCACTCCAGAGAAACCCCAAGAACACTGTTTCAAGGCTAGAGGGATCCTGAGGTCACTGTAGCAACATGAAAGAGCTCCGTGGACCAAAAATCAACTCGAGATGAGAGGTTAGTCCCTGGCTTCAACTCCAGAGGAATACCACCTTACCACAAGCACCTCAAGAGGAGGCTTTTCTCAGCTCTAGCTATGTGAGAGGGACCCTGAGTTTGCGGCCTCAAGTGGAATGGACACCGCGATGCCCTGACGCGAAATAAGGCCGGATATCCCTGCAGCGACTTGAATGCAGGCTCGTCTTGCATCTCCCAAGACGAAAGGATGTCTGAATCCCCTGTGGAGACCACAGAGATAGACCTAGTTCCACACCTCATCGCGACCGGAGGTCTCACATCCTTTGAAAACTCCAGAGGTACGCGGAAATCAGTGCCTCCAAAGGAGACGATGCCTGACTCCTCGTGAAACTTGATAGGAGTCCCAGGATTCCTGAGGCACGTGGAAAGGGACACTTGGTCTCCCGCCTCAGCTGGAGAGGCGTCCCAATTGCCCTGCCAACCCTCGAGGAGAATCCCGAGTTGTCCCTCGCAACTAGGCAGGAGTCCTGACGTCGCTGAAGAAACACGTGTGTGGAAGGGCCATCCGCGTCGTAACTCGAGAATATACCCCAGGTTCCCGCCGCAACTCGAGAAAAACCATGTGATTTCCCCCTCGCCGCGAGACGAGGCCCGATTCCCCTGCACTGCGTGCAGAGCAATTCCGTGTTGCACATCACACATGAAAGGAGACTTGATTTCCTTGATGGCACTCCAGAAAAACCCTAAGAACACTGTTTCAAGGCTAGAGGCATCCCGAGGTCACTGTAGCAACACGAAAGAGCTCCGTGGACCAAAAATCAACTCGAGATGAGAGGTTAGTCCCTGGCTTCGACTCCAGAGGAATACCACCTTACCACAAGCACCTCAAGAGGAGGCTTCTCTCAGCTCTAGCTATGTGAGAGGGACCCTGAGTTTGCGGCCTCAAGTGGAATGGACACCGCGATGCCCTGACTCGAAATAAGGCCGGATATCCCTGCAGTGACTTGAATGCAGGCTCGTCTTGCATCTCCCAAGACGAAAGGATGTCTGAATCCCCTGTGGAGACCACAGAGAAAGACCTAGTTCCCCACCTCATCGCGACCGGAGGCCTCACATCCTTTGAAAACTCCAGAGGTACGCGGAGATCAGTGCCTCCAAAGGAGACGATGCCTGACTCCTCGTGAAACTTGATAGGTGTCCCAGGATTCCTGTGGCACATGGAAAGGGACCCTTGGTCTACCGCCTCAGCTAGAGAGGCGTCCCAATTGCCCTGCCAAGCCCCCAGGAGAATCCCGAGTTGTCCCTCGCAACTAGACAGGAGTCCTGCCATCGCTGAAGAAAAACACGTGGGTTGAAGGGCCATCCCCGTCGTCACTCGAGAATATACGCCATGTTCCCGCCGCAACTCGAGAAAAACCATGAGACTTCCCCCTCGCCGCGAGATGAGGCCCGATTCCCCTGCACTGCATGCAGAGCAATTCCGTGTTGCACATCATACATGAAAGGAACCTTGATTTCCATGATGGCACTCCAGAGAAACCCCAAGAACACTGTTTCAAGGCTAGAGGGATCCTGAGGTCACTGTAGCAACACGAAGGAGCTCCGTGGACCAAAAATCAACTCGAGATGAGAGGTTAGTCCCTGGCTTCGACTCCAGAGGAATACCACCTTACCTCAAGCACCTCAAGAGGAGGCTTCTCTCAGCTCTAGGTATGTGAGAGGGACCCTGAGTTTGCGGCCTCAAGTGGAATGGACACCGCGATGCCCTGACTCGAAATAAGGCCGGATATCCCTGCAGTGACTTGAATGCAGGCTTGTCTTGCATCTCCCAAGATGAAAGGATGTCTGAATCCCCTGTGGAGACCACAGAGAAAGAACTAGTTCCCCACCTCATGGCGACCGGAGGCCTCACATCCTTTGAAAACTCCAGAGGTACGCGGAGATCAGTGCCTCCAAAGTAGACGATGCCTGACTCCTCGTGAAACTTGATAGGAGTCCCAGGATTCCTGTGGCACGTGGAAAGGGACTCTTGTTCTCCCGCCTCAGCTGGAGAGGCGTCCCAATTGCCCTGCCAAGCCTCGAGGAGAATCCCGAGTTGTCCCTCGCAAATAGGCAGGAGTCCGGACATGGCTGAACAAACACGTGGGTGGAAGGGCCATCCCCTTCGTAACTCGAGAATATACCCCAGGTTCCCATCGCAACTCGAGAAAAACCATGAGACTTCCCCCTCGACACAAAATAAGGCCCGATACCCTGCACTGCGTGCAGAGCAATTCCGTGTTGCACATCACACATGAAAGGAGCCTTGATTTCCTTGATGGCACTCCAGAGAAACCCTAAGAACACTGTTTCAAGGCTAGAGGGATCCTGAGGTCACTGTAGCAACACGAAAGAGCTCCGTGGACCAAAAGTCAACTCGAGATGAGAGGTTAGTCCCTGGCTTCGACTCCAGGGGAATACCACCTTACCACAAGCACTTCAAGAGGAGGCTTCTCTCAGCTCTAGGTATGTGAGGGGGACCCTGATTTTGCGGCCTCAAGTGGAATGGACACTGCGATGCCCTGACGCAAAATAAGGCCGGATATCCCTGCAGTGACTTGAATGCGGGCTCGTCTTGCATCTCCCAAGATGAAAGGTTGTCTGAATCCCCTGTGGAGACCGCAGAGAAAGACCTACTTCCCCACCTCATGGCGACCGGAGGCCTCACATCCTTTGAAAACTCCAGAGGTATGCGGAGATCAGTGCCTCCAAAGGAGACGATGCCTGACTCCTCGTGAAACTTGATTGGAGTCCCCGGATTCCTGTGGCACGTGGAAAGGGACACTTGGTCTCCCGCCTCAGCTGGAGAGGCGTCCCAATTGCCCTGCCAAGCCTCGAGGAGAATCCCGAGTTGTCCCTCGCAACTAGGCAGGAGTCTGACGTCGCTGAACAAACACGTGTGTGGAAGGGCCATCCCCGTCGTAACTCGAGAATATACCCCAGGTTAACATCGCAACTCGAGAAAAATCATTAGACTTCCCCCTCGCCGCAAAATGAGCCCCGATACCCTGCACTGCGTGCAGAGCAATTCCGTGTTGCACATCACACATGAAAGGAGCCTTGATTTCCTTGATGGCACTCCAGAGAAACCCCAAGGACACTGTTTCAAATTTGAGGGATCCTGAGGTCACTGTAGCAACACGAAAGAGCTCCGTGGACCAAAAATCAACTCAAATGAGAGGTTAGTCCCTAGCTTCGACTCCAGAGGAATACCACCTTACCATAAGCACCTCAAGAGAAGGCTTCTCTCAGCTCTAGGTATGTGAGAGGGACCCTGAGTATGCGGCCTCAAGTGGAATGGAGACCGCGATGCCCTGACTCGAAATAAGGCCGGATATCCATGCAGTGACTTGAATGCAGGCTCGTCTTGCATCTCCCAAGACGAAAGGATGTCTGAATCCCCTGTGGAGACCACAGAGAAAGACCTAGTTCTCCACATCATGGCGACCGGAGGCCTCACATCCTTTGAAAATTCCAGAGGTACGCGGAGATCAGTGCCTCCAAAGGAGCCGATGCCTGACTCCTCGTGAAACTTGATAGGAGTCCCAGGATTCCTGTGGCACCTGGAAAGGGACCCTTGGTCTCCCGCCTCAGCTGGAGAGGCGTCCCAATTGCCCTGCCAAGCCTCGAGGAGAATCCCGAGTTGTCCCTCGCAACTAGGCAGGAGTCCTGACATCGCTGAACAAACACGTGGGAGGAAGGGCCATCCCCGTCGTAACTCGAGAATATACCCCAGGTTCCCGCCGCAACTCGAGAAAAACCATGAGACTTCCCCCTCGCCGCGAGATGAGGCCCGATTCCCCTGCACTGCGTGCAGAGCAATTCCGTGTTGCACATCACACATGAAAGGAGCCTTGATTTCCTTGATGGCACTCCAGAGAAACCCCAAGAACACTGTTTCAAGGCGAGAGGGATCCGGAGGTCACTGTAGCAACACGAAAGAGCTCCGTGGACCAAAAATCAACTCGAGATGAGAGGTTAGTCCCTGGCTTCGACTCCAGAGGAATATCACCTTACCACAAGCACCTCAAGAGGAGGCTTCTCTTAGCTCTATGTATTTGAGAGTGACCCTGATTTTGGGGCCTCAAGTGCAATGGACACCGCGATGCCCTGACTCGAAATCAGGCTGGATATCCCTGCAATGACTTGAATGCAGGCTCGTCTTGCATCTCCCCAGACGAAAGGATGTCTGAATCCCCTGTGGAGACCACAGAGAAAGACCTAGTTCCCCACCTCATCGCGACCGGAGGCCTCACATCCTTTGAAAACTCCAGAGGTACGCGGAGATCAGTGCCTCCAAAGGAGACGATGCCTGACTCCTCGTGAAACTTGATAGGAGTCCCAGGATTGCTGTGGCACGTGGAAAGGGACCCTTGGTTTCCCGCCTCAGCTGGAGAGGCGTCCCAATTGCCCTGCCAAGCCTCGAGGAGAATCCCGAGTTGTCCCTCGCAACGAGGCAGGAGTCCTGACGTCGCTGAACAAACACGTGTGTGGAAGGGCCATCCCCGTCGTAACTCGAGAATATAACCCAGGTTCCCGCCGCAACTCGAGAAAAACCATGAGACTTCCCGCTCGCCGCGCGATGAGGCCTGATTCTCCTGCACTGCGTGAAGAGAAATTCCGTGTTGCACATCACACAGGAAAGGAGCCTTGATTTCCTTGATGGCACTGCAGAGAAACCCCAAGAACACTGTTTCAAGGCTAGAGGGATCCTGAGTCACTGTAGCACCACGAAAGAGCTCCGTGGACCAAAAATCAACTCGAGATGAGAGGTTAGTCCCTGGCTTCGACTCCAGAGGAATACCACCTTACCACAAGCACCTCAAGAGGAGGCTTCTCTCAGCTCTAGGTATGTGAGAGGGACCCTGAGTTTGCGGCCTCAAGTGGAATGGACACCGCGATGCCCTGACTCGAAATAAGGCCGGATATCCCTGCAGTGACTTGAATGCAGGATCGTTTTGCATCTCCCAAGATGAAAGGATGTCTGAATCCCCTGTGGAGGCCACAGAGAAAGACCTAGTTCCCCACCTCATGGCGACCAGAGGCCTCACATCCTTTGAAAACTCCAGAGGAACGCGGAGATCAGTGCCTCCAAAGGAGACGATGCCTGACTCCTCGTGAAACTTGATAGGAGTCCCAGGATTCCTGTGGCACGTGGAAAGGGACCCTTGGTCTCCCGCCTCAGCTGGAGAGGCGTCCCAATTGCCCTACCAAGCCTCGAGGAGAATCGCGAGTTGTCCCTCGCAACTAGGCAGGAGTCCTGACGTCGCTGAACAAACACGTGGGTGGAAGGGCCATCCCCGTCGTAACTCGAGAATATACCCCAGGTTCCCGCCGCAACTCGAGAAAAACCATGAGACTTCCCCCTCGCCGCGAGATGAGGCCCGATTCCCCTGCACTGCGTGCAGAGCAATTCTGTGTTGCACATCACACATGAAAGGAGCCTTAATTTCCTTAATGGCACTCCAGAGAAACCCCAAGAACACTGTTTCAAGGCTAGAGGGATCCTGAGGTCACTGTAGCAACACGAAAGAGCTCCGTGGACCAAAAATCAACTCGAGATGAGAGGTTAGTCCCGAACTTCGACTCCAGAGGAATACCACCTTACCACAAGCACCTCAAGAGGAGGCTTCTCTCAGCTCTAGGTATGTGAGAGGGACCCTGATTTTGCGTCCTCAAGTGGAATGGACACTGCGATGCCCTGACTCGAAATAAGGCCGGATATTCCTGCAGTGACTTGAATGCAGGCTCGTCTTGCATCTCCCAAGACGAAAGGATGTCTGAATCCCCTGTGGAGACCACAGAAAAAGACCTAGTTCCCCACCTCATGGCGACCGGAGGCCTCACATCCTTTGAAAACTCCAGAGGTACGCGGAGATCAGTGCCTCCAAAGGAGACGATGCCTGACTCCTCGTGGAACTTGATAGGAGTCCCAGGATTCCTGTGGCACGTGGAAAGGGACCCTTGGTCTCCCGCCTCAGCTGGAGAGGCGTCCCAATTGCCCTGCCAAGCCTCGAGGAGATTCCCGAGTTGTCCCTCGCAACTAGGCAGAAGTTCTGACCTCGCTGAACAAACACGTGGGAGGAAGGGCCATCCCCGTCGTAACTCGAGAATATACCCCAGGTTCCCGCCGCAACTCGAGAAAAACTATGAGACTTCCCTCTCGCCGCGAGATGAGGCCCGATTCCCCTGCACTGCGTGCAGAGCAATTCCGTTTTGCACATCATACATGAAAGGAGCCTTGATTTTCTTGATGGCACTCCAGAGAAACCCCAAGAACACTGTTTCAAGGCTAGAGGGATCCTGAGGTCACTGTAGCAACACGAAAGAGCTCCGTGGACCAAAAATCAACTCGAGATGAGAGGTTAGTCCCTGGCTTCGACTCCAGAGGAATACCACCTTACCACAAGCACCTCAAGAGGAGGCTTCTCTCAGCTTTAGGTATGTGAGAGGGAGCCTGAGTTTGCGGCCTCAAGTGGAATGTACACCGCGATGCCCTGGCTCGAAATAAGGCCGGATATCCCTGCAGTGACTTGAATGCAGGCTCGTCTTGCATCTCCCAAGACGAAAGGATGTCTGAATCCCCTGTGGAAACCACAGAGAAAGACCTAGTTCCCCTCCTCATCGCGACTGGAGGCCTCACATCCTTTGAAAACTCCAGAGGTACGCGGAGATCAGTGCCTCCAAAGGAGACGATGCCTGACTCCTCGTGAAACTTGATAGGAGACCCAGGATTCCTGTGGCACGTGGAAAGGGACCCTTGGTCTCCCGCCTCAGCTGGAGAGGCGTCCCAATTGCCCTGCCAAGCCTCGAGGAGAATCCCGAGTTGTCCCTCGCAACTAGGCAGGAGTCCTGACGTCGCTGAACAAACATGTGTGTGGAAGGGCCATCCCCGTCGTAACTCGAGAATATACCCCAGGTTCCCGCCGCAACTCGAGAAAAACCATGAGACTTCCCCCTCGCCACGAGAAGAGGCCCGATTCAACTGCACTGCGTGCAGAGCAATTCCGTGTTGCACATCACACATGAAAGGAGCCTTGATTTCCTTGATGGCACTCCAGAGAAACCCCAAGAACACTGTTTCAACGTTGAGGGATCCTGAGGTCACTGTAGCAACACGAAAGAGCTCTGTGGACCAAAAATCAACTCGAGATGAGAGGTTAGTCCCTGGCTTCGACTCCAGAGGAATACCACCTTACCACAAGCACCTCAAGAGGAGGCTTCTCTCAGCTCTATGTATGTGAGAGGGACCCTGAGTGTGCGGCCTCAAGTGGAATGGAGACCGCGATGCCCTGACTCGAAATCAGGCCGGATATCCCTGCAGTGACTTGAATGCAGGCTCGTCTTGCATCTCCCAAGACGAAAGGATGTCTGAATCCCCTGTGGAGACCACAGAGATTGACCTAGTTCCCCACATCATCGCGACCGGAGGCCTCACATCCTTTGAAAACTCCAGAGGTACGCGGAGATCAGTGCCTCCAAAGGAGACGATGCCTGACTCCTCGTGAAACTTGATAGGAGTCCCCGGATTCCTGTGGCACGTGGAAAGGGATCCTTGGTCTCCCGCCTCAGCTGGAGAGGCGTCCCAATTGCCCTGCCAAGCCTCGAGGAGAATCCCGAGTTGTCCCTCGCAACTAGGCAGGAGTCCTGATGTTGCTGAACAAACACGTGTGTGGAAGGGCCATCCCCGTCGTAACTCGAGAATATACCCCAGGTTCCCGCCGCAACTCGAGAAAAACCATGAGACTTCCCCCTCGCCGCAAGATGAGGCCTGATTCTCCTGCACTGCGTGCAGAGCAATTCCGTGTTGCACATCACACATGAAAGGAGCCTTGATTTCCTTGATGGCACTCCAGAGAAACCCCAAGAACACTGTTTCAAGGCTAGAGGGATCCTGAGGTCCCTGTAGCAACACGAAAGAGCTCCGTGGACCAAAAATCAACTCGAGATGAGAGGTTAGTCCCTGGCTTCGACTCCAGAGGAATACCACCTTACCACAAGCACCTCAAGAGGAGGCTTCTCTCAGCTCTAGGTATGTGAGAGGGAACCTGAGTTTGCGGCCTCAAGTGGAATGGACACCGCGATGCCCTGACTCGAAATAAGGCCGGATATCCCTGCAGTGACTTGAATGCAGGCTCGTCTTGCATCTCCCAAGACGAAAGGATGTCTGAATCCCCTGTGGAGACCACAGAGATTGACCTAGTTCCCCACATCATCGCGACCGGAGGCCTCACATCCTTTGAAAACTCCAGAGGTACGCGGAGATCAGTGCCTCCAAAGGAGACGATGCCTGACTCCTCATGAAACTTGATAGGAGTCCCCGGATTCCTGTGGCACGTGGAAAGGGATCCTTGGTCTCCCGCCTCAGCAGGAGAGGCGTCCCAATTGCCCTGCCAAGCCTCGAGGAGAATCGCGAGTTGTCCCTCGCAACTAGGCAGGAGTCCTGACGTCGCTGAAGAAACACGTGGGTGGAAGGGCCATCCCCGTCGTAACTCGAGAACATACCCCAGGTTCCCGCCGCAACTCGATAAAAACCATGAGACTTCCCCCTCGCCGCGAGATGAGGCCCGATTCCCCTGCACTGCGTGCAGAGCAATTCTGTGTTGCACATCACACATGAAAGGAGCCTTAATTTCCTTGATGGCACTCCAGAGAAACCCCAAGAACACTGTTTCAAGGCTAGAGGGATCCTGAGGTCACTGTAGCAACACGAAAGAGCTTCGTGGACCAAAAATCAACTCGAGATGAGAGGTTAGTCCCGAACTTCGACTCCAGAGGAATACCACCTTACCACAAGCACCTCAAGAGGAGGCTTCTCTCAGCTCTAGGTATGTGAGAGGGACCCTGATTTTGCGTCCTCAAGTGGAATGGACACTGCGATGCCCTGACTCGAAATAAGGCCGGATATTCCTGCAGTGACTTGAATGCAGGCTCGTCTTGCATCTCCCAAGACGAAAGGATGTCTGAATCCCCTGTGAAGACCACAGAAAAAGACCTAGTTCCCCACCTCATGGCGACCGGAGGCCTCACATCCTTTGAAAACTCCAGAGGTACGCGGAGATCAGTGCCTCCAAAGGAGACGATGCCTGACTCCTCGTGAAACTTGATAGGAGTCCCAGGATTCCTGTGGCACGTGGAAAGGGACCCTTGGTCTCCCGCCTCAGCTGGAGAGGCGTCCCAATTGCCCTGCCAAGCCTCGAGGAGATTCCCGAGTTGTCCCTCGCAACTAGGCAGAAGTTCTGACGTCGCTGAACAAACACGTGGGAGGAAGGGCCATCCCCGTCGTAACTCGAGAATATACCCCAGGTTCCCGCCGCAACTCGAGAAAAACTATGAGACTTCCCTCTCGCCGCGAGATGAGGCCCGATTCCCCTGCACTGCGTGCAGAGCAATTCCGTGTTGCACATCATACATGAAAGGAGCCTTGATTTTCTTGATGGCACTCCAGAGAAACCCCAAGAACACTGTTTCAAGGCTAGAGGGATCCTGAGGTCACTGTAGCAACACGAAAGAGCTCCGTGGACCAAAAATCAACTCGAGATGAGAGGTTAGTCCCTGGCTTCGACTCCAGAGGAATACCACCTTACCACAAGCACCTCAAGAGGAGGCTTCTCTCAGCTTTAGGTATGTGAGAGGGAGCCTGAGTTTGCGGCCTCAAGTGGAATGTACACCGCGATGCCCTGGCTCGAAATAAGGCCGGATATCCCTACAGTGACTTGAATGCAGGCTCGTCTTGCATCTCCCAAGACGAAAGGATGTCTGAATCCCCTGTTGAGACGACAGAGAAAGACCTAGTTCCCCACCTCATGGCGACCGGAGGCCTCACATCCTTTGAAAACTCCAGAGGTACGCGGAGATCAGTGCCTCCAAAGGAGACGATGCCTGACTCCTCGTGAAACTTGATAGGAGTCCCAGGATTCCTGTGGCACGTGGAAAGGGAACCTTGGTCTCCCGCCTCAGCTGGAGAGGCGTCCCAATTGCCCTGCCAAGCCTCGAGGAGAATCCCGAGTTGTCCCTCGCAACTAGGCAGGAGTCCTGACGTCGCTGAAGAAACACGTGTGTGGAAGGGCCATCCCCGTCGTAACTCGAGAATATACCCCAGGTTCCCGCCGCAACTCAAGAAAAGCCATGAAACTTCCCCCTCGCCGCGAGATGAGGCCCGATTCCCCTGCACTGCGTGCAAGCAATTCCGTGTTGCACATCACACATGAAAGGAGCCTTGATTTCCTTGATGGCACTCCAGAGAAACCCCAAGAACACTGTTTCAACGTTGAGGGATCCTGAGGTCACTGTAGCAACACGAAAGAACTCTGTGGACCAAAAATCAACTCGAGATGAGAGGTTAGTCCCTGGCTTCGACTCCAGAGGAATACCACCTTACCACAAGCACCTCAAGAGGAGGCTTCTCTCAGCTCTATGTATGTGAGAGGGACCCTGAGTGTGCGGCCTCAAGTGGAATGGAGACCGCGATGCCCTGACTCGAAATCAGGCCGGATATCCCTGCAGTGATTGGATGCAGGCTCGTCTTCTATCTCCCAAGACGAAAGGATGTCTGAATCCCCTGTGGAGACCACAGAGAAAGACCTAGTTCCCCACCTCATCGCGACCGGAGGCCTCACATCCTTTGAAAACTCCAGAGGTACGCGGAGATCAGTGCCTCCAAAGGAGACGATGCCTGACTCCTCGTTAAACTTGATAGGAGTCCCAGGATTCCTGTGGCACGTGGAAAGGGACACTTGGTCTCCCGCCTCAGCTGGAGAGGCGTCCCAATTGCCCTGCCAAGCCTCGAGGAGAATCCCGAGTTGTCCCTCGCAACTAGGCAGGAGTCCTGATGTTGCTGAACAAACACGTGTGTGGAAGGGCCATCCCCGTCGTAACTCGAGAATATACCCCAGGTTCCCGCCGCAACTCGAGAAAAACCATGAGACTTCCCCCTCGCCGCAAGATGAGGCCTGATTCTCCTGCACTGCGTGCAGAGCAATTCCGTGTTGCACATCACACATGAAAGGAGCCTTGATTTCCTTGATGGCACTCCAGAGAAACCCCAAGAACACTGTTTCAAGGCTAGAGGGAACGTGAGGTCACTGTAGCAACACGAAAGAGCTCCGTGGACCAAAAATCAACTCGAGATGAGAGGTTAGTCCCTGGCTTCGACTCCAGAGGAATACCAACTTACCACAAGCACCTCAAGAGGAGGCTTCTCTCAGCTTTAGGTATGTGAGAGGGACCCTGAGTTTGCGGCCTCAAGTGAAATAGACACCGCGATGCCCTGGCTCGAAATAAGGCCGGATATCCCTGCAGTGACTTGAATGCAGGCTCGTCTTGCATCTCCCAAGACGAAAGGATGTCTGAATCCCCTGTGGAGACCACAGAGAAAGACCTAGTTCCCCACCTCATCGCGACCGGAGGCCTCACATCCTTTGAAAATTCCAGAGGTACGCGGAGATCGGTGCCTCCAAAGGAGACGATGCCTGACTCCTCGTGAAACTTGATAGGAGTCCCAGGATTCCTGTGGCACGTGGAAAGGGACCCTTGGTCTCCCGCCTCAGCTGGAGAGGCGTCCCAATTGCCCTGCCAATCCTCGAGGAGAATCCCGAGTTGTCCCTCGCAACTAGGCAGGAGTCCTGACGTCGCTGAAGAAACACGTGTGTGGAAGGGCCATCCCCGTCGTAACTCGAGAATATACCCCAGGTTCCCGCCGCAACTCGAGAAAAACCATGAGACTTCCCCCTCGCCAGGAGATGAGGCCCGATTCCCCTGCACTGTGTGCAGAGCAATTCCGTGTTGCACATCACACAAGAAAGGAGACTTGATTTCCTTGATGGCACACCAGAGAAACCCCAAGAACACTGTTTCAAGGTTGAGGGATCCTTAGGTCACTGTAGCAACACGATAGAGCTCTGTGGACCAAAAATCAACTCGAGATGAGAGGTTAGTCCCTGGCTTCGACTCCAGAGGAATACCACCTTACCACAAGCACCTCAAGAGGAGGATTCTCTCGGCTCTATGTATGTGAGAGGGACCCTGAGTTTGCGGCCTCAAGTGGAATGGAGACCGCGATGCCCTGACTCGAAATCAGGCCGGATATCCCTGCAGTGACTTGAATGCAGGCTCGTCTTGTATCTCCCAAGACGAAAGGATGTCTGAATTCCCTGTGGAGACCACAGAGAAAGACCTAGTTCCCCACCTCATCGCGACCGGAGGCCTCACATCCTTTGAAAACTCCAGAGGTACGCGGAGATCAGTGCCTAGAAAGGAGACGATGCCTGACTCCTCGTGAAACTTGATAGGAGTCCCAGGATTCCTGTGGCACGTGGAAAGGGACCCTTGGTCTCCCGCCTGAGCTGGAGAGGCGTCCCAAATGCCCTGCCAAGCCTCGAGGAGAATCCCGAGTTGTCCCTCGCAACTAGGCAGGAGTCCGGACATGGCTGAACAAACACGTGGGTGGAAGGGCCATCCCCGTCTTAACTCGAGAATATACCCCAGGTTCCCGCCGCAACTTGAGAAAAACCATGAGACTTCCCCCTCGCTGCGAGATGAGGCCCGATTCCCCTGCACTGCGTGCAGAGCAATTCCGTGTTGCACATCACACATGAAAGGATCCTTGATTTCCTTGATGGCACTCCAGAGAAACCCCAAGAACACTGTTTCAAGGCTGGAGGGATCCTAAGGTCCCTGTAGCAGCACGAAAGTGCTCCGTGGACCATGAATCAACTCGAGATGAGAGGTTAGTCCCTGGCTTCGACTCCAGAGGAATACCACCTTACCACAAGCACCTCAAGAGGAGGCTTCTCTCAGCTCTAGGTATGTGAGAGGGACCCTGATTTTGCGGCCTCAAGTGGAATGGACACTGCGATGCCCTGACGCAAAATAAGGCCGGATATCCCTGCAGTGACTTGAATGCAGGCTCGTCTTGCATCTCCCAAGATGAAATGATGTCTGAATGCCCTATGGAGACCACAGAGAAGGACCTAGTTCCCCACCTCATCGCGACCGGAGGCCTCACATCCTTTGAAAACTCCAGAGGTACGCGGAGATCAGTGCCTCCAAAGGAGACGATGCCTGACTCCTCGTGAAACTTGATAGGAGTCCCAGGATTCCTGTGGCACGTGGAAAGGGACTCTTGGTCTCCCACCTCAGCTGGAGAGGCGTCCCAATTGCCCTGCCAAGCCTCGAAGAGAATCCCGAGTTGTCCCTCGCAACTAGCAAGGAGTCCTGACGTCGCTGAAGAATCACGTGGGTGGAAGGGCCATCCCCGTCGTAACTCGAGAATATACCCCAGGTTCCCGCCGCAACTCGAGAAAAACCATGAGACTTCCCCCTCGCCGCGAGATGAGGCCCGATTCCCCTGCACTGCGTGCAGAGCAATTCCGTGTTGCACATCACACATAAAAGGAGCCTTGATTTCCTTGATGGCACTCCAGAGAAACCCCAAGAACACTGTTTCAAGGCTAGAGGGATCCTCAGGTCACTGTAGCAACATGAAAGAGCTCCGTGGACCAAAAATCAACTCGAGATGACAGGTTAGTCCCTGGCTTCGACTGCAGAGGAATACCACTTTACCACAAGCACCTCAAGAGGAGGCTTCCCTCAGCTCTATATATGTGAGAGGGACCCTGAGTTTAGGGCCTCAAGTGGAATGGAGACCGCGATGCCCTGACTCGAAATAAGGCCGGATATCCATGCAGTGACTTGAATGCAGGCTCGTCTTGCATCTCCCAAGACGAAAGGATGTCTGAATCCCCTGTGGAGACCACAGAGAAAGACGTAGTTCCCCACATCATGGCGACCGGAGGCCTCACATCCTTTGAAAATTTCAGAGGTACGCGGAGATCAGTGCCTCCAAAGGAGACGATGCCTGACTCCTCGTGAAACTTGATAGGAGTCCCAGGATTCCTGTGGCACGTGGAAAGGAACGCTTGGTCTCCCGCCTCAGCTGGAGAGGCGTCCCAATTGCCCTGCCAAGCCTCGAGGAGATTCCCGAGTTGTCCCTCGCAACTAGGCAGAAGTCCTGACGTCGCTGAACAAACACGTGGGTGGAAGGGCCATCCCTGTCGTAACTCGAGAATATACCCCAGGTTCCCGCCGCAACTCGAGAAAAACCATGAGAATTCCCCCTCGCCGCGAGATGAGGCTCGATTAACCTGCACTGCGAGCAGAGCAATTCCGTGTTGCACATCACACATGAAAGGAGCCTTGATTTCCTTGATGGCACTCCAGAGAAACCCCAAGAACACTGTTTCAAGGCTAGAGGGATCCTGAGGTCACTGTAGCAACACGTAAGAGCTCCGTGGACGAAAAATCAACTCGAGATGAGAGGTTAGTCCCGGGCTTCGACTCCAGAGGAATACCACCTTACCACAAGCACCTCAAGAGGAGGCTTCTCTCAGCTCTAGCTATGTGCTGAGTTTGCGGCCTCAAGTGGAATGGACACCGCGATGCCCTGACGCAAAATAAGGCCGGATATCCCTGCAGTGACTTGAATGCAGGCTCGTCTTTCATCTCCCAAGACGAAAGGATGTCTGAATCCCCTGTGGAGACAACAGAGAAAGATCTAGTTCCCCACCTCATCGCGACCGGAGGCCTCACATCCTTTGAAAACTCCAGAGGTACGCCGAGATCAGTGCCTCCAAAGGAGACGATGCCTGACTCCTCGTGAAACTTGATAGGCGTCCCAGGATTCCTGTGGCACGTGGAAAGGGACTCTTGGTCTCCCGCCTCAGCTGGAGAGGCGTCCCAATTGCCCTGCCAAGCCTCGAGGAGAATCCCGAGTTGTCCCTCGCAACTAGGCAGGAGTCCTGCCGTCGCTGAACAAACACGTGTGTGGAAGGGCCATCCCCATCGTAACTCGAGAATATACCGCAGGTTCCCACCGCAACTCGAGAAAAACCATGAGACTTCCCCCTCGCCGTGAGATGAAGCCCGATTCCCCTGCACTGCGTGCAGAGCAATTCCGTGTTGCACATCACACATGAAAGGAGCCTTGATTTCCTTGATGTCACTCCAGAGAAAGCCCAAGAACACTGTTTCAAGGCTAGAGGGATCCTGAGGTCACTGTAGCAACACGAAAGAGCTCCGTGGGCCAAAATCAACTTGAGATGAGAGGATAGTCCATGGCTTCGACTCCAGAGGAATACCACCTTACCACAAGCACCTCAAGAGGAGGCTTTTCTCAGCTCTAGCTATGTGAGAGGGACCCTGAGTTTGCGGCCGCAAGTGGAATGGACACCGCGATGCCCTGACTCGAAATAAGGCGAGATATCTCTGCAGTGACTTGAATGCCGGCTCGTCTTGCATCTCACAAGATGAATGGATGTTTGAATCCCCTGTGGAGACCACAGAGAAAGACCTAGTTTCCCACCTCATCGCGACCGGAGGCCTCACATTCTTTGAAAACTCCAGAGGTACGCGGAGATCAGTTCCTCCTAAAGGGACGATGCCTGACTCCTCGTGAAACTTGATAGGAGTCCCAGGTTTGCTCTGGCAAGTGGAAAGGGACCCTTGGTCTCCCGCCTCAGCTGGAGAGGCGTCCCAATTGCCCTGCCAAGCCTCGAGGGGAATCCCGAGTTGTCCCTCGCAACTAGGCAGGAGTCCTGACGTCCCTGAACAAACACGTGTGTGGAAGGGCCATCCCCGTCGTAACTCAAGAATATGCCCCAGGTTCCCGCCGCAACTCGAGAAAAACCAAGAGACTTCCCCCTCGCCGCAAAATGAGGCCCGATTCCCCTGCACTGCGTGCAGAGCAATTCCGTGTTGCACATCACACATGAAAGGAGCCTTGATTTCCTTGATGGCACTCCAGAGAAACCACAAGAACACTGTTTCAAGGCTAGAGGGATCCTGAGGTCACTGTAGCAACACGAAAGAGCTCCGTGGACCACAAATCAACTCGAGATGAGAGGTTAGTCCCTGGCTTCGACTCCAGAGTAATACCACCTTACCACGAGCACTTCAAGAGGAGGCTTCTCTCAGCTCTAGGTATGTGAGAGGGACCCTGAGTTTGCGGCCTCAAGTGGAATGGACACTGCGATGCCCTGACTCGAAATCAGGCCAGATATCCCTGCAGTGACTTGAATGCAGGCTCGTCTTGCATCTCCCAAGATGAAAGGATGTCTGAATCCCATGTGGAGACCACAGAGAAAGACCTAGTTCCCCGCCTCATCGCGACCGGAGACCTCACATCCTTTGAAAACTCCAGAGGTACGCGGAGATCAGTGCCTCCAAAGGACACGATGCCTGACTCCTCGTGAATCTTGATAGGAGTCCCAGGATTCCTGGAGCACGTAGAAAGGGACCCTTGGTCTCCCGCCTCAGCTGGAGAGGCGTCCCAATTGCCCTGCCAAGCCTCGAGGAGAATCTCGAGTTGTCCCTCGCAACTAGGCAGGAGTCCTGACGTCGCTGAACAAACACGTGTGTGGAAGGGCCATCCCCGTCGTAACTCGAGAATATACCCCAGGTTCCAATCGCAACTCGATAAAAACCATGAGACTTCCCCCTCGCCGCAAAATGAGGCCCGATACCCTGCACTGCGTGCAGAGCAATTCCGTGTTGCACATCACACATGAAAGGAGCCTTGATTTCCTTGCTGGCACTCCAGAGAAACCCCAAGAACACTGTTTCAATGCTAGAGAGATCGTGAGGTCACTGTAGCAACACGAAAGAGCTCCGTGGACCAAAAATCAACTCGAGATGAGAGGTTAGTCCCTGGCTTCGACTCCAGAGGAATACCACCTTACCACAAGCACCTCAAGAGGAGGCTTCTCTCAGCTCGAGCTATTTGAGAGGGACCCTGAGTATGTGGCCTGAAGTGGAATGGAGACCGCGATGCCCTGACTCGAAATAAGGCCGGATATCCCTGCAGTGACTTGAATGCAGGCTCGTCTTGCATCTCCCAAGACGAAAGGATGTCTGAATCCCCTGTGGAGACCACAGAGAAAGACCTAGTTCCCCACCTCATGGCGACCGGAGGCCTCACATCCTTTGAAAATTCCAGAGGTACACGGAGATCAGTGCCTCCAAAGGAGACGATGCCTGACTCCTCGTGAAACTTGATAGGAGTCCCAGGATTCCTGTGGCACTTGGAAAGGGACCGTTGGTCTCCCGCCTCAGCTGGAAAGGCGTCCCAATTGCCCTGCCAAGCCTCGAGGAGAATCCCGAGTTGTCCCTCGCAACTAGGCAGGAGTCCTGACGTCGCTGAACAAACACGTGGGTGGAAGGGCCATCCCCGTCGTAACTCGAGAATATACCCCAGGTTCCCGCCGCAACTCGAGAAAAACCATGAGACTTCGCCCTCGCCACAAAATGAGGCCCGATTCCCCTGCACTGCGTGCAGAGCAATTCCGTGTTGCACATCACACATGAAAGGAGCCTTGATTTCCTTGATGGCACTCCAGAGAAACCCCAAGAACACTGTTTCAAGGCGAGAGGGATCCTGAGGTCACTGTAGCAACACTAAAGAGCTACGTGGACCAAAAATCAACTCGAGATGAGAGGTTAGTCCCTGGCTTCGACTCCAGAGGAATACCACCTTACCACAAGCACCTCAAGAGGAGGCTTCTCTCAGCTCTAGCTATGTGAGAGGGACCCTGATTTTGCGGCCTCAAGTGGAATGGACACCACGATGCCCTGACTCGAAATAAGGCCGAATATCCCTGCAGTGACTTGAATGCAGGCTCGTCTTGCATCTCCCAAACGAAAGGATATCTGAAACCCCTGTGGAGACCACAGAGAAAGACCTAGTTCCCCACCTCATCGCGACCGAAGGCCTCACATCCTTTGAAAACTCCAGAGGTACAAGGAGATCAGTGCCTCCAAAGGAGACGATGCCTGACTCCTCGTTAAACTTGATAGGAGTCCCAGGATTCCTGTGGCACGTGGAAAGGGACCCTTGGTCTCCAGTCTCAGCTGGAGATGCATCCCAACTGCCCTGCCAAGCCTCGAGGAGAATCCCGAGTTGTCCCTCGCAACTAGGCAGGAGTCCTGCCGTCGCTGAACAAACACGTGTGTGGAAGAGCCATCCCGGTCGTAACTCGAGAATATACCCCAGGTTCCCGCCGCAACTCGAGAAAAACCATGAGACTTCCCCCTCGCCGCGAGATGAGGTCCGATTCCCCTGCACTGGGTGCAGAGCAATTCCGTGTTGCACATCACACATGAAAGGAGCCTTGATTTCCTTGATGGCACTCCAGAAAAACCCCAAGAACACTGTTTCAAGGCTAGAGGGATCCTGAGGTCACTGTAGCAACATGAAAGAGCTCCGTGGACCAAAAATCAACTCGAGATGAGAGGTTAGTCCCTGGCTTCGACTCCAGAGGAATATCTCCTTACCACAAGCACCTCAAGAGGAGGCTTCTCTCAGCTCTAGGTATGTGAGAGGGACCCTGATTTGCGGCCTCAAGTGGAATGGACACTGCGATGCCCTGACTCGAAATAAGGCCGGATATCCCTGCAGTGACTTGAATGCAGGCTCGTCTTGCATCTCCCAAGACGAAAGGATGTCTGACTCCCCTGTGGAGACCACAGAAAAAGACCTAGTTCCCCACCTCATCGCGACCGGAGGCCTCACATTCTTTGAAAACTCAAGAGGTACGCGGAGATCAGTGCCTCCAAAGGAGACGATGCCTGACTCCTCGTGAAACTTGATAGGAGTCCCAGGATTCCTGTGGCACGGGGAAAGGGACCCTTGGTCTCCCGCTTCACTTGGAGAGGCGTCCCAATTGCCCTGCCAAGCCTCGAGGAGAATCCCAAGTTGTCCCTTGCAACTAGGCAGGAGTCCTGACGTGGCTGAACAAACACGTGGGTGGAAGGTCCATCCCCGTCGTAACTCGAGAATATACCCCAGGTTCCCGCCGCAACTCGAGAAAAACCATGAGACTTCCCCCTCGCCGCGAGATGAGGCCCGATTCCCCTGCACTGCGTGCAGAGCAATTCCGTGTTGCACATCACACATGAAAGGAGCCTTGATTTCCTTGATGGCACTCCAGAGAAACCCCAAGAACACAGTTTCAAGGCTGGAGGGATCCTGAGGTCACTGTAGCAACACGAAAGAGCTCCGTGGACCAAAAGTCAACTCGAGATGAAAGTTTAGTCCCTGGCTTCGACTCCAGAGGAATACCACCTTACCACAAGCACCTCAAGAGGAGGCTTCTCTCAGCTCTAGGTATGTGAGAGGGACCCTGAGTTTGCGGCCTCAAGTGGAATGGACACCGCGATGCCCTGACTCGAAATAAGGCCGGATATCCCTGCAGTGACTTAAATGCAGGCTCGTTTTGCATCTCCCAAGACGAAAGGATGTCTGAATCACCTGTGGAGACCACAGAGAACGACCTAGTTCCCCACTTCATCGCGACCGGAGGGCTCACATCCTTTGAAAACTCCAGAGGGACGCGGAGATCAGTGCCTCCAAAGGAGACGATGCCTGACTCCTCGTGAAACTTGATAGGAGTCCCAAGATTCCTGTGGCACGTGGAAAGGGACACTTGGTCTCCCCCCTAGCTGGAGAGGCGTCCCAATTGCCCTGGCAAGCCTCGAGGAGAATCCCGAGTTGTCCCTCGCAACTAGGCAGGAGTCCTGACGTCGCTGAACAAACACGTGGGTGGAAGGCCCATCCCCGTCGTAACTCGAGAATATAACCCAGGTTCCCCCCGCAACTTGAGAAAAACCATGAGACTTCCCCCTCGCCGCAAAATGAGGCCCGATTCCCCTGCACTGCGTGCAGAGCAATTCCGTGTTGCACATCACACATGAAAGGAGCCTTGATTTCCTTGATGGCACTCCAGAGAAACCCCAAGAACACTGTTTCAAGGCTAGAGGGATCCTGAGGTCACTGTAGCAACACGAAAGAGCTCCGTGGACCAAAAATCAACTCGAGATGAGAGGTTAGTCCCTGGCTTCGAATCCAGAGGAATACCACCTTACCACAAGCACCTCAAGAGCAGGCTTATCTCAGCTCTAGGTATGTGAGAGGGACCCTGAGTTTGCGGCCTCAAGTGGAATGGAGACCGCGATGCCCTGACTCGAAATAAGGCCGAATATCCCTGCAGTGACTTGAATGCAGGCTCGTCTTGCATCTCCCAAGACGAAAGGATGTCTGAATCCTCTGTGGAGACCACAAGGAAACCTAGTTCCCCACCTCATCGCGACCGGAGGCCTCACATCCTTTGAAAACTCCAGAGGTACGCGGAGATCAGTGCCTCCAAAGGAGACGATGCCTGAGTCCTCGTGAAACTTGATAGGAGTCCCAGGATTCCTGTGGCACGTGGAAAGGGACCCTCGGTCTCCCGTCTCAGCTGGAGAGGCGTCCCAATTGCCCTACCAAGGCTCGAGGAGAATCCCGAGTTGTCACTCGCAACTAGGCAGGAGTCCTGACGTCGCTGAACAAACACGTGGGTGGAAGGGCCATTCCCGTCGTACTTCGAGAATGTACCCCAGGTTCCCGCCGCAACTCGAGAAAAACCATTAGACTTCCCCCTAGCCGCTAGATGAGGCCCGATTCCCCTGCACTGCGTGCAGAGCAATTCCGTGTTGCACATCACACATGAAAGGAGCCTTGATTTCCTAGAAGGCACTCCAGCGAAACCCGAAGAACACTGTTTCAAGGCTAGAGGGATCCTGAGGTCACTGTAGCAACACGAAAGAGCTCCGTGGACCAAAAATCAACCCGAGATGAGAGGTTAGTCCCTGGCTTCGACTCCAGAGGAATACCACCTCACCACAAGCACCTCAAGAGGAGGCTTCTCTCAGCTCTAGGTATGTGAGAGGGACCCTAAGTTTGCGGCCTCAAGTGGAATGGACACCGCGATTCCCTGACGCGAAATAAGGCCGGATATCCCTGCAGTGACTTGAATGCAGGCTCGTCTTGCATCTCCCAAGACGAAAGGATGTCTGAATCCCCTGTGGAGACCACAGAGAAAGACCTAGTTCCCCACCTCATCGCGACCGGAGGCCTCCCATCCTTTGAAAGCTCCAGAGGTACGCGGAGATCAGTGCCTCCAAAGGAGACGATGGCTGACTCCTCGTGAAACTTGATAGGAGTCCCAGGATTCCTGTGGCACGTGGAAAGGGACCCTTGGTCTCCCGCCTCAGCTGGAGAGGCGTCCCAATTGCCCTGCCAAGCCTCGAGGAGAATCCCGAGTTGTCCCTCGCAACTAGGCAGGAGTCCTGACGTCGCTGAACAAACACGTGTGTGGAAGGGCCATCCCCGTCGTAACTCGAGAATATACCCCAGGTTCCCGCCGCAACTCGAGGAAAACCATGAGACTTCCCCCTCGCCGCGAGATGAGACCCGATTCCCCTGCACTGCGTGCAGAGCAATTCCGTGTTGCACATCACACATGAAAGGAGCCTTGATTTCCTTGATGGCACTCCAGAGAAACCCCAAGAACACTGTTTCAAGGCTAGAGGGATCCTGAGGTCACTGTAGCAACATGAAAGAGCTCCGTGGACCAAAAATCAACTCGAGATGAGAGGTTAGTCCCTGGCTTCAACTCCAGAGGAATACCACCTTACCACAAGCACCTCAAGAGGAGGCTTTTCTCAGCTCTAGCTATGTGAGAGGGACCCTGAGTTTGCGGCCTCAAGTGGAATGGACACCGCGATGCCCTGACTCGAAATAAGGCCGGATATCCCTGCAGCGACTTGAATGCAGGCTCGTCTTGCATCTCCCAAGACGAAAGGATGTCTGAATCCCCTGTGGAGACCACAGAGATAGACCTAGTTCCACACCTCATCGCGACCGGAGGTCTCACATCCTTTGAAAACTCCAGAGGTACGCGGAAATCAGTGCCTCCAAAGGAGACGATGCCTGACTCCTCGTGAAACTTGATAGGAGTCCCAGGATTCCTGAGGCACGTGGAAAGGGACACTTGGTCTCCCGCCTCAGCTGGAGAGGCGTCCCAATTGCCCTGCCAACCCTCGAGGAGAATCCCGAGTTGTCCCTCGCAACTAGGCAGGAGTCCTGACGTCGCTGAAGAAACACGTGTGTGGAAGGGCCATCCGCGTCGTAACTCGAGAATATACCCCAGGTTCCCGCCGCAACTCGAGAAAAACCATGTGATTTCCCCCTCGCCGCGAGACGAGGCCCGATTCCCCTGCACTGCGTGCAGAGCAATTCCGTGTTGCACATCACACATGAAAGGAGACTTGATTTCCTTGATGGCACTCCAGAAAAACCCTAAGAACACTGTTTCAAGGCTAGAGGCATCCCGAGGTCACTGTAGCAACACGAAAGAGCTCCGTGGACCAAAAATCAACTCGAGATGAGAGATTAGTCCCTGGCTTCGACTCCAGAGGAATACCACCTTACCACAAGCACCTCAAGAGGAGGCTTCTCTCAGCTCTAGCTATGTGAGAGGGACCCTGAGTTTGCGGCCTCAAGTGGAATGGACACCGCGATGCCCTGACTCGAAATAAGGCCGGATATCCCTGCAGTGACTTGAATGCAGGCTCGTCTTGCATCTCCCAAGACGAAAGGATGTCTGAATCCCCTGTGGAGACCACAGAGAAAGACCTAGTTCCCCACCTCATCGCGACCGGAGGCCTCACATCCTTTGAAAACTCCAGAGGTACGCGGAGATCAGTGCCTCCAAAGGAGACGATGCCTGACTCCTCGTGAAACTTGATAGGTGTCCCAGGATTCCTGTGGCACATGGAAAGGGACCCTTGGTCTACCGCCTCAGCTAGAGAGGCGTCCCAATTGCCCTGCCAAGCCCCCAGGAGAATCCCGAGTTGTCCCTCGCAACTAGACAGGAGTCCTGCCATCGCTGAAGAAAAACACGTGGGTTGAAGGGCCATCCCCGTCGTCACTCGAGAATATACGCCATGTTCCCGCCGCAACTCGAGAAAAACCATGAGACTTCCCCCTCGCCGCGAGATGAGGCCCGATTCCCCTGCACTGCATGCAGAGCAATTCCGTGTTGCACATCATACATGAAAGGAACCTTGATTTCCATGATGGCACTCCAGAGAAACCCCAAGAACACTGTTTCAAGGCTAGAGGGATCCTGAGGTCACTGTAGCAACACGAAGGAGCTCCGTGGACCAAAAATCAACTCGAGATGAGAGGTTAGTCCCTGGCTTCGACTCCAGAGGAATACCACCTTACCTCAAGCACCTCAAGAGGAGGCTTCTCTCAGCTCTAGGTATGTGAGAGGGACCCTGAGTTTGCGGCCTCAAGTGGAATGGACACCGCGATGCCCTGACTCGAAATCAGGCCGGATATCCCTGCAGTGATTGGATGCAGGCTCGTCTTCTATCTCCCAAGACGAAAGGATGTCTGAATCCCCTGTGGAGACCACAGAGAAAGACCTAGTTCCCCACCTCATCGCGACCGGAGGCCTCACATCCTTTGAAAACTCCAGAGGTACGCGGAGATCAGTGCCTAGAAAGGAGACGATGCCTGACTCCTCGTGAAACTTGATAGGAGTCCCAGGATTCCTGTGGCACGTGGAAAGGGACACTTGGTCTCCCGCCTCAGCTGGAGAGGCGTCCCAATTGCCCTGCCAAGCCTCGAGGAGAATCGCGAGTTGTCCCTCGCAACTAGGCAGGAGTCCTGACGTCGCTGAAGAAACACGTGGGTGGAAGGGCCATCCCCGTCGTAACTCGAGAATATACCCCAGGTTCCCGCCGCAACTCGATAAAAACCATGAGACTTCCCCCTCGCCGCGAGATGAGGCCCGATTCCCCTGCACTGCGTGCAGAGCAATTCTGTGTTGCACATCACACATGAAAGGAGCCTTGATTTCCTTGATGGCACTCCAGAGAAACCCCAAGAACACTGTTTCAAAGCTAGAGGGATCGTGAGGTCACTGTAGCAACACGAAAGAGCTCCGTGGACCAAAAATCAACTCGAGATGAGAGGTTCGTCCCTGGCTTCGACTCCAGAGGATTACCACCTTACCACAAGCACCTCAAGAGGAGGCATCTCTCAGCTCTAGCTATGTGAGAGGGTCCCTGAGTTTGCGGCCTCAAGTGGAATGGAGACCGCGATGCCCTGACTCGAAATAAGGCCGGATATCCCTGCAGTGACTTGAATGCAGGCTTGTCTTGCATCTCCCAAGATGAAAGGATGTCTGAATCCCCTGTGGAGACCACAGAGAAAGAACTAGTTCCCCACCTCATGGCGACCGGAGGCCTCACATCCTTTGAAAACTCCAGAGGTACGCGGAGATCAGTGCCTCCAAAGTAGACGATGCCTGACTCCTCGTGAAACTTGATAGGAGTCCCAGGATTCCTGTGGCACGTGGAAAGGGACTCTTGTTCTCCCGCCTCAGCTGGAGAGGCGTCCCAATTGCCCTGCCAAGCCTCGAGGAGAATCCCGAGTTGTCCCTCGCAAATAGGCAGGAGTCCGGACATGGCTGAACAAACACGTGGGTGGAAGGGCCATCCCCGTCGTAACTCGAGAATATACCCCAGGTTCCCATCGCAACTCGAGAAAAACCATGAGACTTCCCCCTCGACACAAAATAAGGCCCGATACCCTGCACTGCGTGCAGAGCAATTCCGTGTTGCACATCACACATGAAAGGAGCCTTGATTTCCTTGATGGCACTCCAGAGAAACCCTAAGAACACTGTTTCAAGGCTAGAGGGATCCTGAGGTCACTGTAGCAACACGAAAGAGCTCCGTGGACCAAAAGTCAACTCGAGATGAGAGGTTAGTCCCTGGCTTCGACTCCAGGGGAATACCACCTTACCACAAGCACTTCAAGAGGAGGCTTCTCTCAGCTCTAGGTATGTGAGGGGGACCCTGATTTTGCGGCCTCAAGTGGAATGGACACTGCGATGCCCTGACGCAAAATAAGGCCGGATATCCCTGCAGTGACTTGAATGCGGGCTCGTCTTGCATCTCCCAAGATGAAAGGTTGTCTGAATCCCCTGTGGAGACCGCAGAGAAAGACCTACTTCCCCACCTCATGGCGACCGGAGGCCTCACATCCTTTGAAAACTCCAGAGGTATGCGGAGATCAGTGCCTCCAAAGGAGACGATGCCTGACTCCTCGTGAAACTTGATTGGAGTCCCCGGATTCCTGTGGCACGTGGAAAGGGACACTTGGTCTCCCGCCTCAGCTGGAGAGGCGTCCCAATTGCCCTGCCAAGCCTCGAGGAGAATCCCGAGTTGTCCCTCGCAACTAGGCAGGAGTCTGACGTCGCTGAACAAACACGTGTGTGGAAGGGCCATCCCCGTCGTAACTCGAGAATATACCCCAGGTTAACATCGCAACTCGAGAAAAATCATTAGACTTCCCCCTCGCCGCAAAATGAGCCCCGATACCCTGCACTGCGTGCAGAGCAATTCCGTGTTGCACATCACACATGAAAGGAGCCTTGATTTCCTTGATGGCACTCCAGAGAAACCCCAAGGACACTGTTTCAAATTTGAGGGATCCTGAGGTCACTGTAGCAACACGAAAGAGCTCCGTGGACCAAAAATCAACTCAAATGAGAGGTTAGTCCCTAGCTTCGACTCCAGAGGAATACCACCTTACCATAAGCACCTCAAGAGAAGGCTTCTCTCAGCTCTAGGTATGTGAGAGGGACCCTGAGTATGCGGCCTCAAGTGGAATGGAGACCGCGATGCCCTGACTCGAAATAAGGCCGGATATCCATGCAGTGACTTGAATGCAGGCTCGTCTTGCATCTCCCAAGACGAAAGGATGTCTGAATCCCCTGTGGAGACCACAGAGAAAGACCTAGTTCTCCACATCATGGCGACCGGAGGCCTCACATCCTTTGAAAATTCCAGAGGTACGCGGAGATCAGTGCCTCCAAAGGAGCCGATGCCTGACTCCTCGTGAAACTTGATAGGAGTCCCAGGATTCCTGTGGCACCTGGAAAGGGACCCTTGGTCTCCCGCCTCAGCTGGAGAGGCGTCCCAATTGCCCTGCCAAGCCTCGAGGAGAATCCCGAATTGTCCCTCGCAACTAGGCAGGAGTCCTGACATCGCTGAACAAACACGTGGGAGGAAGGGCCATCCCCGTCGTAACTCGAGAATATACCCCAGGTTCCCGCCGCAACTCGAGAAAAACCATGAGACTTCCCCCTCGCCGCGAGATGAGGCCCGATTCCCCTGCACTGCGTGCAGAGCAATTCCGTGTTGCACATCACACATGAAAGGAGCCTTGATTTCCTTGATGGCACTCCAGAGAAACCCCAAGAACACTGTTTCAAGGCGAGAGGGATCCGGAGGTCACTGTAGCAACACGAAAGAGCTCCGTGGACCAAAAATCAACTCGAGATGAGAGGTTAGTCCCTGGCTTCGACTCCAGAGGAATATCACCTTACCACAAGCACCTCAAGAGGAGGCTTCTCTTAGCTCTATGTATTTGAGAGTGACCCTGATTTTGGGGCCTCAAGTGCAATGGACACCGCGATGCCCTGACTCGAAATCAGGCTGGATATCCCTGCAATGACTTGAATGCAGGCTCGTCTTGCATCTCCCCAGACGAAAGGATGTCTGAATCCCCTGTGGAGACCACAGAGAAAGACCTAGTTCCCCACCTCATCGCGACCGGAGGCCTCACATCCTTTGAAAACTCCAGAGGTACGCGGAGATCAGTGCCTCCAAAGGAGACGATGCCTGACTCCTCGTGAAACTTGATAGGAGTCCCAGGATTGCTGTGGCACGTGGAAAGGGACCCTTGGTTTCCCGCCTCAGCTGGAGAGGCGTCCCAATTGCCCTGCCAAGCCTCGAGGAGAATCCCGAGTTGTCCCTCGCAACGAGGCAGGAGTCCTGACGTCGCTGAACAAACACGTGTGTGGAAGGGCCATCCCCGTCGTAACTCGAGAATATAACCCAGGTTCCCGCCGCAACTCGAGAAAAACCATGAGACTTCCCGCTCGCCGCGCGATGAGGCCTGATTCTCCTGCACTGCGTGAAGAGAAATTCCGTGTTGCACATCACACAGGAAAGGAGCCTTGATTTCCTTGATGGCACTGCAGAGAAACCCCAAGAACACTGTTTCAAGGCTAGAGGGATCCTGAGTCACTGTAGCACCACGAAAGAGCTCCGTGGACCAAAAATCAACTCGAGATGAGAGGTTAGTCCCTGGCTTCGACTCCAGAGGAATACCACCTTACCACAAGCACCTCAAGAGGAGGCTTCTCTCAGCTCTAGGTATGTGAGAGGGACCCTGAGTTTGCGGCCTCAAGTGGAATGGACACCGCGATGCCCTGACTCGAAATAAGGCCGGATATCCCTGCAGTGACTTGAATGCAGGATCGTTTTGCATCTCCCAAGATGAAAGGATGTCTGAATCCCCTGTGGAGGCCACAGAGAAAGACCTAGTTCCCCACCTCATGGCGACCAGAGGCCTCACATCCTTTGAAAACTCCAGAGGAACGCGGAGATCAGTGCCTCCAAAGGAGACGATGCCTGACTCCTCGTGAAACTTGATAGGAGTCCCAGGATTCCTGTGGCACGTGGAAAGGGACCCTTGGTCTCCCGCCTCAGCTGGAGAGGCGTCCCAATTGCCCTACCAAGCCTCGAGGAGAATCGCGAGTTGTCCCTCGCAACTAGGCAGGAGTCCTGACGTCGCTGAAGAAACACGTGGGTGGAAGGGCCATCCCCGTCGTAACTCGAGAATATACCCCAGGTTCCCGCCGCAACTCGAGAAAAACCATGAGACTTCCCCCTCGCCGCGAGATGAGGCCCGATTCCCCTGCACTGCGTGCAGAGCAATTCTGTGTTGCACATCACACATGAAAGGAGCCTTAATTTCCTTAATGGCACTCCAGAGAAACCCCAAGAACACTGTTTCAAGGCTAGAGGGATCCTGAGGTCACTGTAGCAACACGAAAGAGCTCCGTGGACCAAAAATCAACTCGAGATGAGAGGTTAGTCCCGAACTTCGACTCCAGAGGAATACCACCTTACCACAAGCACCTCAAGAGGAGGCTTCTCTCAGCTCTAGGTATGTGAGAGGGACCCTGATTTTGCGTCCTCAAGTGGAATGGACACTGCGATGCCCTGACTCGAAATAAGGCCGGATATTCCTGCAGTGACTTGAATGCAGGCTCGTCTTGCATCTCCCAAGACGAAAGGATGTCTGAATCCCCTGTGGAGACCACAGAAAAAGACCTAGTTCCCCACCTCATGGCGACCGGAGGCCTCACATCCTTTGAAAACTCCAGAGGTACGCGGAGATCAGTGCCTCCAAAGGAGACGATGCCTGACTCCTCGTGGAACTTGATAGGAGTCCCAGGATTCCTGTGGCACGTGGAAAGGGACCCTTGGTCTCCCGCCTCAGCTGGAGAGGCGTCCCAATTGCCCTGCCAAGCCTCGAGGAGATTCCCGAGTTGTCCCTCGCAACTAGGCAGAAGTTCTGACCTCGCTGAACAAACACGTGGGAGGAAGGGCCATCCCCGTCGTAACTCGAGAATATACCCCAGGTTCCCGCCGCAACTCGAGAAAAACTATGAGACTTCCCTCTCGCCGCGAGATGAGGCCCGATTCCCCTGCACTGCGTGCAGAGCAATTCCGTTTTGCACATCATACATGAAAGGAGCCTTGATTTTCTTGATGGCACTCCAGAGAAACCCCAAGAACACTGTTTCAAGGCTAGAGGGATCCTGAGGTCACTGTAGCAACACGAAAGAGCTCCGTGGACCAAAAATCAACTCGAGATGAGAGGTTAGTCCCTGGCTTCGACTCCAGAGGAATACCACCTTACCACAAGCACCTCAAGAGGAGGCTTCTCTCAGCTTTAGGTATGTGAGAGGGAGCCTGAGTTTGCGGCCTCAAGTGGAATGTACACCGCGATGCCCTGGCTCGAAATAAGGCCGGATATCCCTGCAGTGACTTGAATGCAGGCTCGTCTTGCATCTCCCAAGACGAAAGGATGTCTGAATCCCCTGTGGAAACCACAGAGAAAGACCTAGTTCCCCTCCTCATCGCGACTGGAGGCCTCACATCCTTTGAAAACTCCAGAGGTACGCGGAGATCAGTGCCTCCAAAGGAGACGATGCCTGACTCCTCGTGAAACTTGATAGGAGACCCAGGATTCCTGTGGCACGTGGAAAGGGACCCTTGGTCTCCCGCCTCAGCTGGAGAGGCGTCCCAATTGCCCGGCCAAGCCTCGAGGAGAATCCCGAGTTGTCCCTCGCAACTAGGCAGGAGTCCTGACGTCGCTGAACAAACATGTGTGTGGAAGGGCCATCCCCGTCGTAACTCGAGAATATACCCCAGGTTCCCGCCGCAACTCGAGAAAAACCATGAGACTTCCCCCTCGCCACGAGAAGAGGCCCGATTCAACTGCACTGCGTGCAGAGCAATTCCGTGTTGCACATCACACATGAAAGGAGCCTTGATTTCCTTGATGGCACTCCAGAGAAACCCCAAGAACACTGTTTCAACGTTGAGGGATCCTGAGGTCACTGTAGCAACACGAAAGAGCTCTGTGGACCAAAAATCAACTCGAGATGAGAGGTTAGTCCCTGGCTTCGACTCCAGAGGAATACCACCTTACCACAAGCACCTCAAGAGGAGGCTTCTCTCAGCTCTATGTATGTGAGAGGGACCCTGAGTGTGCGGCCTCAAGTGGAATGGAGACCGCGATGCCCTGACTCGAAATCAGGCCGGATATCCCTGCAGTGACTTGAATGCAGGCTCGTCTTGCATCTCCCAAGACGAAAGGATGTCTGAATCCCCTGTGGAGACCACAGAGATTGACCTAGTTCCCCACATCATCGCGACCGGAGGCCTCACATCCTTTGAAAACTCCAGAGGTACGCGGAGATCAGTGCCTCCAAAGGAGACGATGCCTGACTCCTCGTGAAACTTGATAGGAGTCCCCGGATTCCTGTGGCACGTGGAAAGGGATCCTTGGTCTCCCGCCTCAGCTGGAGAGGCGTCCCAATTGCCCTGCCAAGCCTCGAGGAGAATCCCGAGTTGTCCCTCGCAACTAGGCAGGAGTCCTGATGTTGCTGAACAAACACGTGTGTGGAAGGGCCATCCCCGTCGTAACTCGAGAATATACCCCAGGTTCCCGCCGCAACTCGAGAAAAACCATGAGACTTCCCCCTCGCCGCAAGATGAGGCCTGATTCTCCTGCACTGCGTGCAGAGCAATTCCGTGTTGCACATCACACATGAAAGGAGCCTTGATTTCCTTGATGGCACTCCAGAGAAACCCCAAGAACACTGTTTCAAGGCTAGAGGGATCCTGAGGTCCCTGTAGCAACACGAAAGAGCTCCGTGGACCAAAAATCAACTCGAGATGAGAGGTTAGTCCCTGGCTTCGACTCCAGAGGAATACCACCTTACCACAAGCACCTCAAGAGGAGGCTTCTCTCAGCTCTAGGTATGTGAGAGGGAACCTGAGTTTGCGGCCTCAAGTGGAATGGACACCGCGATGCCCTGACTCGAAATAAGGCCGGATATCCCTGCAGTGACTTGAATGCAGGCTCGTCTTGCATCTCCCAAGACGAAAGGATGTCTGAATCCCCTGTGGAGACCACAGAGATTGACCTAGTTCCCCACATCATCGCGACCGGAGGCCTCACATCCTTTGAAAACTCCAGAGGTACGCGGAGATCAGTGCCTCCAAAGGAGACGATGCCTGACTCCTCGTGAAACTTGATAGGAGTCCCCGGATTCCTGTGGCACGTGGAAAGGGATCCTTGGTCTCCCGCCTCAGCAGGAGAGGCGTCCCAATTGCCCTGCCAAGCCTCGAGGAGAATCGCGAGTTGTCCCTCGCAACTAGGCAGGAGTCCTGACGTCGCTGAAGAAACACGTGGGTGGAAGGGCCATCCCCGTCGTAACTCGAGAACATACCCCAGGTTCCCGCCGCAACTCGATAAAAACCATGAGACTTCCCCCTCGCCGCGAGATGAGGCCCGATTCCCCTGCACTGCGTGCAGAGCAATTCTGTGTTGCACATCACACATGAAAGGAGCCTTAATTTCCTTGATGGCACTCCAGAGAAACCCCAAGAACACTGTTTCAAGGCTAGAGGGATCCTGAGGTCACTGTAGCAACACGAAAGAGCTTCGTGGACCAAAAATCAACTCGAGATGAGAGGTTAGTCCCGAACTTCGACTCCAGAGGAATACCACCTTACCACAAGCACCTCAAGAGGAGGCTTCTCTCAGCTCTAGGTATGTGAGAGGGACCCTGATTTTGCGTCCTCAAGTGGAATGGACACTGCGATGCCCTGACTCGAAATAAGGCCGGATATTCCTGCAGTGACTTGAATGCAGGCTCGTCTTGCATCTCCCAAGACGAAAGGATGTCTGAATCCCCTGTGAAGACCACAGAAAAAGACCTAGTTCCCCACCTCATGGCGACCGGAGGCCTCACATCCTTTGAAAACTCCAGAGGTACGCGGAGATCAGTGCCTCCAAAGGAGACGATGCCTGACTCCTCGTGAAACTTGATAGGAGTCCCAGGATTCCTGTGGCACGTGGAAAGGGACCCTTGGTCTCCCGCCTCAGCTGGAGAGGCGTCCCAATTGCCCTGCCAAGCCTCGAGGAGATTCCCGAGTTGTCCCTCGCAACTAGGCAGAAGTTCTGACGTCGCTGAACAAACACGTGGGAGGAAGGGCCATCCCCGTCGTAACTCGAGAATATACCCCAGGTTCCCGCCGCAACTCGAGAAAAACTATGAGACTTCCCTCTCGCCGCGAGATGAGGCCCGATTCCCCTGCACTGCGTGCAGAGCAATTCCGTGTTGCACATCATACATGAAAGGAGCCTTGATTTTCTTGATGGCACTCCAGAGAAACCCCAAGAACACTGTTTCAAGGCTAGAGGGATCCTGAGGTCACTGTAGCAACACGAAAGAGCTCCGTGGACCAAAAATCAACTCGAGATGAGAGGTTAGTCCCTGGCTTCGACTCCAGAGGAATACCACCTTACCACAAGCACCTCAAGAGGAGGCTTCTCTCAGCTTTAGGTATGTGAGAGGGAGCCTGAGTTTGCGGCCTCAAGTGGAATGTACACCGCGATGCCCTGGCTCGAAATAAGGCCGGATATCCCTACAGTGACTTGAATGCAGGCTCGTCTTGCATCTCCCAAGACGAAAGGATGTCTGAATCCCCTGTTGAGACGACAGAGAAAGACCTAGTTCCCCACCTCATGGCGACCGGAGGCCTCACATCCTTTGAAAACTCCAGAGGTACGCGGAGATCAGTGCCTCCAAAGGAGACGATGCCTGACTCCTCGTGAAACTTGATAGGAGTCCCAGGATTCCTGTGGCACGTGGAAAGGGAACCTTGGTCTCCCGCCTCAGCTGGAGAGGCGTCCCAATTGCCCTGCCAAGCCTCGAGGAGAATCCCGAGTTGTCCCTCGCAACTAGGCAGGAGTCCTGACGTCGCTGAAGAAACACGTGTGTGGAAGGGCCATCCCCGTCGTAACTCGAGAATATACCCCAGGTTCCCGCCGCAACTCAAGAAAAGCCATGAAACTTCCCCCTCGCCGCGAGATGAGGCCCGATTCCCCTGCACTGCGTGCAAGCAATTCCGTGTTGCACATCACACATGAAAGGAGCCTTGATTTCCTTGATGGCACTCCAGAGAAACCCCAAGAACACTGTTTCAACGTTGAGGGATCCTGAGGTCACTGTAGCAACACGAAAGAACTCTGTGGACCAAAAATCAACTCGAGATGAGAGGTTAGTCCCTGGCTTCGACTCCAGAGGAATACCACCTTACCACAAGCACCTCAAGAGGAGGCTTCTCTCAGCTCTATGTATGTGAGAGGGACCCTGAGTGTGCGGCCTCAAGTGGAATGGAGACCGCGATGCCCTGACTCGAAATCAGGCCGGATATCCCTGCAGTGATTGGATGCAGGCTCGTCTTCTATCTCCCAAGACGAAAGGATGTCTGAATCCCCTGTGGAGACCACAGAGAAAGACCTAGTTCCCCACCTCATCGCGACCGGAGGCCTCACATCCTTTGAAAACTCCAGAGGTACGCGGAGATCAGTGCCTCCAAAGGAGACGATGCCTGACTCCTCGTTAAACTTGATAGGAGTCCCAGGATTCCTGTGGCACGTGGAAAGGGACACTTGGTCTCCCGCCTCAGCTGGAGAGGCGTCCCAATTGCCCTGCCAAGCCTCGAGGAGAATCCCGAGTTGTCCCTCGCAACTAGGCAGGAGTCCTGATGTTGCTGAACAAACACGTGTGTGGAAGGGCCATCCCCGTCGTAACTCGAGAATATACCCCAGGTTCCCGCCGCAACTCGAGAAAAACCATGAGACTTCCCCCTCGCCGCAAGATGAGGCCTGATTCTCCTGCACTGCGTGCAGAGCAATTCCGTGTTGCACATCACACATGAAAGGAGCCTTGATTTCCTTGATGGCACTCCAGAGAAACCCCAAGAACACTGTTTCAAGGCTAGAGGGAACGTGAGGTCACTGTAGCAACACGAAAGAGCTCCGTGGACCAAAAATCAACTCGAGATGAGAGGTTAGTCCCTGGCTTCGACTCCAGAGGAATACCAACTTACCACAAGCACCTCAAGAGGAGGCTTCTCTCAGCTTTAGGTATGTGAGAGGGACCCTGAGTTTGCGGCCTCAAGTGAAATAGACACCGCGATGCCCTGGCTCGAAATAAGGCCGGATATCCCTGCAGTGACTTGAATGCAGGCTCGTCTTGCATCTCCCAAGACGAAAGGATGTCTGAATCCCCTGTGGAGACCACAGAGAAAGACCTAGTTCCCCACCTCATCGCGACCGGAGGCCTCACATCCTTTGAAAATTCCAGAGGTACGCGGAGATCGGTGCCTCCAAAGGAGACGATGCCTGACTCCTCGTGAAACTTGATAGGAGTCCCAGGATTCCTGTGGCACGTGGAAAGGGACCCTTGGTCTCCCGCCTCAGCTGGAGAGGCGTCCCAATTGCCCTGCCAATCCTCGAGGAGAATCCCGAGTTGTCCCTCGCAACTAGGCAGGAGTCCTGACGTCGCTGAAGAAACACGTGTGTGGAAGGGCCATCCCCGTCGTAACTCGAGAATATACCCCAGGTTCCCGCCGCAACTCGAGAAAAACCATGAGACTTCCCCCTCGCCAGGAGATGAGGCCCGATTCCCCTGCACTGTGTGCAGAGCAATTCCGTGTTGCACATCACACAAGAAAGGAGACTTGATTTCCTTGATGGCACACCAGAGAAACCCCAAGAACACTGTTTCAAGGTTGAGGGATCCTTAGGTCACTGTAGCAACACGATAGAGCTCTGTGGACCAAAAATCAACTCGAGATGAGAGGTTAGTCCCTGGCTTCGACTCCAGAGGAATACCACCTTACCACAAGCACCTCAAGAGGAGGATTCTCTCGGCTCTATGTATGTGAGAGGGACCCTGAGTTTGCGGCCTCAAGTGGAATGGAGACCGCGATGCCCTGACTCGAAATCAGGCCGGATATCCCTGCAGTGACTTGAATGCAGGCTCGTCTTGTATCTCCCAAGACGAAAGGATGTCTGAATTCCCTGTGGAGACCACAGAGAAAGACCTAGTTCCCCACCTCATCGCGACCGGAGGCCTCACATCCTTTGAAAACTCCAGAGGTACGCGGAGATCAGTGCCTAGAAAGGAGACGATGCCTGACTCCTCGTGAAACTTGATAGGAGTCCCAGGATTCCTGTGGCACGTGGAAAGGGACCCTTGGTCTCCCGCCTGAGCTGGAGAGGCGTCCCAAATGCCCTGCCAAGCCTCGAGGAGAATCCCGAGTTGTCCCTCGCAACTAGGCAGGAGTCCGGACATGGCTGAACAAACACGTGGGTGGAAGGGCCATCCCCGTCTTAACTCGAGAATATACCCCAGGTTCCCGCCGCAACTTGAGAAAAACCATGAGACTTCCCCCTCGCTGCGAGATGAGGCCCGATTCCCCTGCACTGCGTGCAGAGCAATTCCGTGTTGCACATCACACATGAAAGGATCCTTGATTTCCTTGATGGCACTCCAGAGAAACCCCAAGAACACTGTTTCAAGGCTGGAGGGATCCTAAGGTCCCTGTAGCAGCACGAAAGTGCTCCGTGGACCATGAATCAACTCGAGATGAGAGGTTAGTCCCTGGCTTCGACTCCAGAGGAATACCACCTTACCACAAGCACCTCAAGAGGAGGCTTCTCTCAGCTCTAGGTATGTGAGAGGGACCCTGATTTTGCGGCCTCAAGTGGAATGGACACTGCGATGCCCTGACGCAAAATAAGGCCGGATATCCCTGCAGTGACTTGAATGCAGGCTCGTCTTGCATCTCCCAAGATGAAATGATGTCTGAATGCCCTATGGAGACCACAGAGAAGGACCTAGTTCCCCACCTCATCGCGACCGGAGGCCTCACATCCTTTGAAAACTCCAGAGGTACGCGGAGATCAGTGCCTCCAAAGGAGACGATGCCTGACTCCTCGTGAAACTTGATAGGAGTCCCAGGATTCCTGTGGCACGTGGAAAGGGACTCTTGGTCTCCCACCTCAGCTGGAGAGGCGTCCCAATTGCCCTGCCAAGCCTCGAAGAGAATCCCGAGTTGTCCCTCGCAACTAGCAAGGAGTCCTGACGTCGCTGAAGAATCACGTGGGTGGAAGGGCCATCCCCGTCGTAACTCGAGAATATACCCCAGGTTCCCGCCGCAACTCGAGAAAAACCATGAGACTTCCCCCTCGCCGCGAGATGAGGCCCGATTCCCCTGCACTGCGTGCAGAGCAATTCCGTGTTGCACATCACACATAAAAGGAGCCTTGATTTCCTTGATGGCACTCCAGAGAAACCCCAAGAACACTGTTTCAAGGCTAGAGGGATCCTCAGGTCACTGTAGCAACATGAAAGAGCTCCGTGGACCAAAAATCAACTCGAGATGACAGGTTAGTCCCTGGCTTCGACTGCAGAGGAATACCACTTTACCACAAGCACCTCAAGAGGAGGCTTCCCTCAGCTCTATATATGTGAGAGGGACCCTGAGTTTAGGGCCTCAAGTGGAATGGAGACCGCGATGCCCTGACTCGAAATAAGGCCGGATATCCATGCAGTGACTTGAATGCAGGCTCGTCTTGCATCTCCCAAGACGAAAGGATGTCTGAATCCCCTGTGGAGACCACAGAGAAAGACGTAGTTCCCCACATCATGGCGACCGGAGGCCTCACATCCTTTGAAAATTTCAGAGGTACGCGGAGATCAGTGCCTCCAAAGGAGACGATGCCTGACTCCTCGTGAAACTTGATAGGAGTCCCAGGATTCCTGTGGCACGTGGAAAGGAACGCTTGGTCTCCCGCCTCAGCTGGAGAGGCGTCCCAATTGCCCTGCCAAGCCTCGAGGAGATTCCCGAGTTGTCCCTCGCAACTAGGCAGAAGTCCTGACGTCGCTGAACAAACACGTGGGTGGAAGGGCCATCCCTGTCGTAACTCGAGAATATACCCCAGGTTCCCGCCGCAACTCGAGAAAAACCATGAGACTTCCCCCGCGCCGCGAGATGAGGCCCGATTCCCCTGCACTGCGTGCAGAGCAATTCCGTGTTGCACATCACACATGAAAGGAGCCTTGATTTTCTTGATGGCACTCCAGAGAAACCCCAAGAACACTGTTTCAAGGCTAGAGGGACCCTGAGGTCACTGTAGCCACACGAAAGAGCTCCGTGGACCAAAAATCAACTCGAGATGAGAGGTTAGTCCCTGGCTTTGACTCCAGAGGAATACCACCTTACCACAAGCACCTCAAGAGGAGGCTTCTCTCAGCTCTAGGTGTGTGAGAGGGACCCTGAGTTGGCGGCCTCAAGTGGAATGGAGACCGCGATGCCCTGACTCAAAATAAGGCCGGATATCCCTGCAGTGACTTGAATGCAGGCTCGTCTTGCATCTCCCAAGACGAAAGGATGTCTGAATCCCCTGTGGAGACCACAGAGAAAGACCTAGTTCCCCACCTCATCGCGACCGGAGACCTCACATCCTTTGAAAACTCCAGAGGTACGCGGAGATCAGTGCCTCCAAAGGACACGATGCCTGACTCCTCGTGAAACTTGATAGGAGTCCCAGGATTCCTGTGGCACGTGGAAAGGGACCCTTGGTTTCCCGCCTCAGCTGGAGAGGCGTCCCAATTGCCCTGCCAAGCCTCGAGGAGAATCCCGAGTTGTCCCTCACAACTAGGCAGGAGTCCTGACGTCGCTGAACAAACACGTGTGTGGAAGAGCCATCCCGGTCGTAACTCGAGAATATACCCCAGGTTCCCGCCGCAACTCGAGAAAAACCATGAGACTTCCCCCTCGCCGCGAGATGAGGCACGATTCCCCTGCACTGCGTGCTGAGCAATTCCGTGTTGCACATCACACATGAAAGGAGCCTTGATTTCCTTGATGGGACTCCAGAGAAACCCCAAGAATACTGTTTCAAGGCTAGAGGGATCCTGAGGTCACTGTAGCAACACGAAAGAGCTCCGTGGACCAAAAATCAACTCGAGATGAGAGGTTAGTCCCTGGCTTCGACTCCAGGGGAAGACCACCTTACCACAAGCACCTCAAGAGGAGGCTTCTCTCAGCTCTAGCTATGTGAGAGGGACCCTGAGTTTACGGCCTCAAGTGGAATGGACACTGCAATGCCCTGACGCGAAATAAGGCCGTATATCCCTGCAGTGACTTGAATGCAGGCTCGTCTTGCATCTCCCAAGATGAAAGGATGTCTGAATCCCCTGTGGAGACCACAGAGAAAGACCTAGTTCCCCACCTCATCGTGACCGCAGGCCTCACATCCTTTGAAACCTCCAGAGGTACGCGGAGATCAGTGCCTCCAAAGGAGACGATGCCTGACTCCTCGTGAAACTTGATAGGAGTCCCAGGATTCCTGTGGCACGTGGAAAGGGACCGTTGGTCTCCCGCCTCAGCTGGAGAGGCGTCCCAATTGCCCTGCCAAGCCTCGAGGAGAATCCCGAGTTGTCCCTCGCAACTAGGCAGCAGTCTGACGTCGCTGAACAAACACGTGGGTGGAAGGGCCATCCCCGTCGTAATTCGAGAATATACCCCAAGTTCCAATCGCAACTCGATAAAAACCATGAGACTTCCCCCTCGCCGCAAAATGAGGCCCGATACCCTGCAATGCGTGCAGAGCAATTCCGTGTTGCACATCACACATGAAAGGAGCCTTGATTTCCTTGATGGCACTCCAGAGAAACCCCAAGAACACTGTTTCAATGCTAGAGAGATCGTGAGGTCACTGTAGCAACACGAAAGAGCTCCGTGGACCAAAAATCAACTCGAGATGAGAGGTTAGTCCCTGGCTTCGACTCCAGAGGAATACCACCTTACCACAAGCACCTCAAGAGGAGGCTTCTCTCAGCTCGAGCTATTTGAGAGGGACCCTGAGTATGTGGCCTCAAGTGGAATGGAGACCGCGATGCCCTGACTCGAAATAAGGCCGGATATCCATGCAGTGACTTGAATGCAGGCTCGTCTTGCATCTCCCAAGACGAAAGGATGTCTGAATCCCCTGTGGAGACCACAGAGAAAGACGTAGTTCCCCACATCATGGCGACCGGAGGCCTCACATCCTTTGAAAATTCCAGAGGTACGCGGAGATCAGTGCCTCCAAAGGAGACGATGCCTGACTCCTCGTGAAACTTGATAGGAGTCCCAGGATTCCTGTGGCACTTGGAAAGGGACCGTTGGTCTCCCGCCTCAGCTGGAAAGGCGTCCCAATTGCCCTGCCAAGCCTCGAGGAGAATCCCGAGTTGTCCCTCGCAACTAGGCAGGAGTCCTGACGTCGCTGAACAAACACGTGGGTGGAAGGGCCATCCCCGTCGTAACTCGAGAATATACCCCAGGTTACCGCCGCAACTCGAGAAAAACCATGAGACTTCGCCCTCGCCACAAAATGAGGCCCGATTCCCCTGCACTGCGTGCAGAGCAATTCCGTGTTGCACATCACACATGAAAGGAGCCTTGATTTCCTTGATGGCACTCCAGAGAAACGCCAAGAACACTGTTTCAAGGCGAGAGGGATCCTGAGGTCACTGTAGCAACACTAAAGAGCTCCGTGGACCAAAAATCAACTCGAGATGAGAGGTTAGTCCCTGGCTTCGACTCCAGAGGAATACCACCTTACCACAAGCACCTCAAGAGGAGGCTTCTCTCAGCTCTAGCTATGTGAGAGGGACCCTGATTTTGCGGCCTCAAGTGGAATGGACACCACGATGCCCTGACTCGAAATAAGGCCGAATATTCCTGCAGTGACTTGAATGCAGGCTCGTCTTGCATCTCCCAAACGAAAGGATATCTGAAACCCCTGTGGAGACCACAGAGAAAGACCTAGTTCCCCACCTCATCGCGACCGAAGGCCTCACATCCTTTGAAAACTCCAGAGGTACAAGGAGATCAGTGCCTCCAAAGGAGACGATGCCTGACTCCTCGTTAAACTTGATAGGAGTCCCAGGATTCCTGTGGCACGTGGAAAGGGACCCTTGGTCTCCCGTCTCAGCTGGAGATGCATCCCAACTGCCCTGCCAAGCCTCGAGGAGAATCCCGAATTGTCCCTCGCAACTAGGCAGGAGTCCTGCCGTCGCTGAACAAACACGTGTGTGGAAGAGCCATCCCCGTCGTAACTCGAGAATATACCCCAGGTTCCCGCCGCAACTCGAGAAAAACCATGAGACTTCCCCCTCGCCGCGAGATGAGGTCCGATTCCCCTGCACTGGGTGCAGAGCAATTCCGTGTTGCACATCACACATGAAAGGAGCCTTGATTTCCTTGATGGCACTCCAGAAAAACCCCAAGAACACTGTTTCAAGGCTAGAGGGATCCTGAGGTCACTGTAGCAACACGAAAGAGCTCCGTGGACCAAAAATCAACTCGAGATGAGAGGTTAGTCCCGAACTTCGACTCCAGAGGAATACCACCTTACCACAAGCACCTCAAGAGGAGGCTTCTCTCAGCTCTAGGTATGTGAGAGGGACCCTGATTTTGCGTCCTCAAGTGGAATGGACACTGCGATGCCCTGACTCGAAATAAGGCCGGATATTCCTGCAGTGACTTGAATGCAGGCTCGTCTTGCATCTCCCAAGACGAAAGGATGTCTGAATCCCCTGTGAAGACCACAGAAAAAGACCTAGTTCCCCACCTCATGGCGACCGGAGGCCTCACATCCTTTGAAAACACCAGAGGTACGCGGAGATCAGTGCCTCCAAAGGAGACGATGCCTGACTCCTCGTGGAACTTGATAGGAGTCCCAGGATTCCTGTGGCACGTGGAAAGGGACCCTTGGTCTCCCGCCTCAGCTGGAGAGGCGTCCCAATTGCCCTGCCAAGCCTCGAGGAGATTCCCGAGTTGTCCCTCGCAACTAGGCAGAAGTTCTGACGTCGCTGAACAAACACGTGGGAGGAAGGGCCATCCCCGTCGTAACTCGAGAATATACCCCAGGTTCCCGCCGCAACTCGAGAAAAACTATGAGACTTCCCTCTCGCCGCGAGATGAGGCCCGATTCCCCTGCACTGCGTGCAGAGCAATTCCGTGTTGCACATCATACATGAAAGGAGCCTTGATTTTCTTGATGGCACTCCAGAGAAACCCCAAGAACACTGTTTCAAGGCTAGAGGGATCCTGAGGTCACTGTAGCAACACGAAAGAGCTCCGTGGACCAAAAATCAACTCGAGATGAGAGGTTAGTCCCTGGCTTCGACTCCAGAGGAATACCACCTTACCACAAGCACCTCAAGAGGAGGCTTCTCTCAGCTTTAGGTATGTGAGAGGGAGCCTGAGTTTGCGGCCTCAAGTGGAATGTACACCGCGATGCCCTGGCTCGAAATAAGGCCGGATATCCCTACAGTGACTTGAATGCAGGCTCGTCTTGCATCTCCCAAGACGAAAGGATGTCTGAATCCCCTGTTGAGACGACAGAGAAAGACCTAGTTCCCCACCTCATGGCGACCGGAGGCCTCACATCCTTTGAAAACTCCAGAGGTACGCGGAGATCAGTGCCTCCAAAGGAGACGATGCCTGACTCCTCGTGAAACTTGATAGGAGTCCCAGGATTCCTGTGGCACGTGGAAAGGGAACCTTGGTCTCCCGCCTCAGCTGGAGAGGCGTCCCAATTGCCCTGCCAAGCCTCGAGGAGAATCCCGAGTTGTCCCTCGCAACTAGGCAGGAGTCCTGACGTCGCTGAAGAAACACGTGTGTGGAAGGGCCATCCCCGTCGTAACTCGAGAATATACCCCAGGTTCCCGCCGCAACTCAAGAAAAGCCATGAAACTTCCCCCTCGCCGCGAGATGAGGCCCGATTCCCCTGCACTGCGTGCAAGCAATTCCGTGTTGCACATCACACATGAAAGGAGCCTTGATTTCCTTGATGGCACTCCAGAGAAACCCCAAGAACACTGTTTCAACGTTGAGGGATCCTGAGGTCACTGTAGCAACACGAAAGAACTCTGTGGACCAAAAATCAACTCGAGATGAGAGGTTAGTCCCTGGCTTCGACTCCAGAGGAATACCACCTTACCACAAGCACCTCAAGAGGAGGCTTCTCTCAGCTCTATGTATGTGAGAGGGACCCTGAGTGTGCGGCCTCAAGTGGAATGGAGACCGCGATGCCCTGACTCGAAATCAGGCCGGATATCCCTGCAGTGATTGGATGCAGGCTCGTCTTCTATCTCCCAAGACGAAAGGATGTCTGAATCCCCTGTGGAGACCACAGAGAAAGACCTAGTTCCCCACCTCATCGCGACCGGAGGCCTCACATCCTTTGAAAACTCCAGAGGTACGCGGAGATCAGTGCCTCCAAAGGAGACGATGCCTGACTCATCGTGAAACTTGATAGGAGTCCCAGGATTCCTGTGGCACGTGGAAAGGGACACTTGGTCTCCCACCTCAGCTGGAGAGGCGTCCCAATTGCCCTGCCAAGCCTCGAGGAGAATCCCGAGTTGTCCCTCGCAACTAGGCAGGAGTCCTGATGTTGCTGAACAAACACGTGTGTGGAAGGGCCATCCCCGTCGTAACTCGAGAATATACCCCAGGTTCCCGCCGCAACTCGAGAAAAACCATGAGACTTCCCCCTCGCCGCAAGATGAGGCCTGATTCTCCTGCACTGCGTGCAGAGCAATTCCGTGTTGCACATCACACATGAAAGGAGCCTTGATTTCCTTGATGGCACTCCAGAGAAACCCCAAGAACACTGTTTCAAGGCTAGAGGGAACGTGAGGTCACTGTAGCAACACGAAAGAGCTCCGTGGACCAAAAATCAACTCGAGATGAGAGCTTAGTCCCTGGCTTCGACTCCAGAGGAATACCACCTTACCACAAGCACCTCAAGAGGAGGCTTCTCTCAGCTCTAGCTATGTGAGAGGGACCCTGATTTTTCGGCCTCAAATGGAATGGACACTGCGATGCCCTGACGCAAAATAAGGCCGGATATCCCTGAGCGACTTTAATGTAGGCTCGTCTTGCATCTCCTAAGATGAAATGGTGTCTGAATGCCCTGTGGAGACCACAGAGAAAGACCTAGTTCCCCACCTCATGGCGACCGGAGGCCTCACATCCTTTGAAAACTCCAGAGGTACGCGGAGATCAGTGCCTCCAAAGGAGACGATGCCTGACTCCTCGTGAAACTTGATAGGAGTCCCAGGATTCCTGTGGCACGTGGAAATGGACTCTTGGTCTCCCACCTCAGGTGGAGAGGCGTCCCAATTGCCCTGCCAAGCCTCGAAGAGAATCCCGAGTTGTCCCTCGCAACTAGGCAGGAGTCCTTACGTCGCTGAAGAAACACGTGGGTGGAAGGGCCATCCCCATCGTAACTCGAGAATATACCCCAGGTTCCCGCCGCAACTCGAGAAAAACCATGAGACTTCCCCCTCGCCGCGAGATGAGGCCCGATTCCCCTGCACTGCGTGCAGAGCAATTCCGTGTTGCACATCACACATGAAAGGAGCCTTGATTTCCTTGATGGCACTCCAGAGAAACCCCAAGAACACTGTTTCAAGGCTAGAGGGATCCTCAGGTCACTGTAGCAACATGAAAGATCTCCGTGGACCAAAAATCAACTCGAGATGACAGGTTAGTCCCTGGCTTCGACTCCAGAGGAATACCACCTTACCACAAGCACCTCAAGAGGAGGCTTCTCTCAGCTCTATATATGTGAGAGGGACCCTGAGTTTGCGGCCTCAAGTGCAATGGAGACCGCGATGCCCTGACTCGAAATAAGGCCGGATATCCCTGCAGTGACTTGAATGCAGGCTCGTCTTGCATCTCCCAAGATGAAAGGATGTCTGAATCCCCTGTGGAGACCGCAGAGAAAGACCTAGTTCCCCACCTCATGGCGACCGGAGGCCTCGCATCCTTTGAAAACTCCAGAGGTCCGCGGAGATCAGTGCCTCCAAAGGAGACGATGCCTGACTCCTCGTGAAACTTGATAGGAGTCCCAGGATTCCTGTGGCACGTGGAAAGGGACCCTTGGTCTCCCGCCTGAGCTGGAGAGGCGTCCCAAATGCCCTGCCAAGCCTCGAGGAGAATTCCGAGTTGTCCCTCGCAACTAGGCAGGAGTCCGGACATGGCTGAACAAACACGTGGGTGGAAGGGCCATCCCCTTCGTAACTCGAGAATATACCCCAGGTTCCCATCGCAACTCGAGAAAAACCATGAGACTTCCCCCTCGACGCAAAATAAGGCCCGATACCCTGCACTGCGTGCAGAGCAATTCCGTGTTGCACATCACACATGAAAGGAGCCTTGATTTCCTTGATGGCACTCCAGAGAAACCCCAAGAACACTGTTTCAAGGCTGGAGGGATCCTGAGGTCCCTGTAGCAGCACGAAAGAACTCCGTGGACCATGAATCAACTCGAGATGAGAGGTTAGTCCCTGGCTTCGACTCCAGAGGAATACCACCTTACCACAAGCACCTCAAGAGGAGGCTTCTCTCAGCTCTAGGTATGTGAGAGGGACCCTGAGTATGCGGCCTCAAGTGGAATGGAGACCGCGATGCCCTGACTCGAAATAAGGCCGGATATCCCTGCAGTGACTTGAATGCAGGCTCGTCTTGCATCTCCCAAGACGAAAGGATGTATGAATCCCCTGTGGAGACCACAGAGAAAGACCTAGTTCCCCACCTCATGGCGACCGGAGGCCTCACATCCTTTGAAAATTCCAGAGGTTCGCGGATATCAGTGCCTCCAAAGGAGACGATGCCTGACTCCTCGTGAAACTTGATAGGCGTCCCAGGATTCCTGTGGCACGTGGAAAGGGACCCTTGGTCTCCCGCCTCAGCTGGAGAGGCGTCCCAATTGCCCTGCCAAGCCTCGAGGAGATTCCCGAGTTGTCCCTTGCAACTAGGCAGAAGTCCTGACGTCGCTGAACAAACACGTGGGTGGAAGGGCCATCCCCGTCGTAACTCGAGAATATACCCCAGGTTCCCGCCGCAACTCGAGAAAAACCATGAGACTTCCGCCTCGCTGCGAGATGAGGCCCGATTCCCCTGCACTGCGTGCAGAGCAATTCCGTGTTGCACATCACACATGAAAGGAGCCTTGATTTCCTTGATGGCACTCCAGAGAAACCCCAAGAACACTGTTTCAAGGCTAGCGGGATCCTGAGGTCACTGTAGCAACACGAAAGAGCTCCGTGGACCAAAAATCAACTCGAGATGAGAGGTTAGTCCCTGGCTTCCACTCCAGAGGAATACCAACTTACCACAAGCACCTCAAGAGGAGGCTTCTCTCAGCTTTAGGTATGTGAGAGGGACCCTGAGTTTGCGGCCTCAAGTGAAATAGACACCGCGATGCCCTGGCTCGAAATAAGGCCGGATATCCCTGCAGTGACTTGAATGCAGGCTCGTCTTGCATCTCCCAAGACGAAAGGATGTCTGAATCCCCTGTGGAGACCACAGAGAAAGACCTAGTTCCCCACCTCATCGCGACCGGAGGCCTCACATCCTTTGAAAATTCCAGAGGTACGCGGAGATCGGTGCCTCCAAAGGAGACGATGCCTGACTCCTCGTGAAACTTGATAGGAGTCCCAGGATTCCTGTGGCACGTGGAAAGGGACCCTTGGTCTCCCGCCTCAGCTGGAGAGGCGTCCCAATTGCCCTGCCAATCCTCGAGGAGAATCCCGAGTTGTCCCTCGCAACTAGGCAGGAGTCCTGACGTCGCTGAAGAAACACGTGTGTGGAAGGGCCATCCCCGTCGTAACTCGAGAATATACCCCAGGTTCCCGCCGCAACTCGAGAAAAACCATGAGACTTCCCCCTCGCCAGGAGATGAGGCCCGATTCCCCTGCACTGCGTGCAGAGCAATTCCGTGTTGCACATCACACAAGAAAGGAGACTTGATTTCCTTGATGGCACACCAGAGAAACCCCAAGAACACTGTTTCAAGGTTGAGGGATCCTTAGGTCACTGTAGCAACACGATAGAGCTCTGTGGACCAAAAATCAACTCGAGATGAGAGGTTAGTCCCTGGCTTCGACTCCAGAGGAATACCACCTTACCACAAGCACCTCAAGAGGAGGATTCTCTCGGCTCTATGTATGTGAGAGGGACCCTGAGTTTGCGGCCTCAAGTGGAATGGAGACCGCGATGCCCTGACTCGAAATCAGGCCGGATATCCCTGCAGTGACTTGAATGCAGGCTCGTCTTGTATCTCCCAAGACGAAAGGATGTCTGAATTCCCTGTGGAGACCACAGAGAAAGACCTAGTTCCCCACCTCATGGCGACCGGAGGCCTCACATCCTTTGAAAACTCCAGAGGTACGCGGAGATCAGTGCCTAGAAAGGAGACGATGCCTGACTCCTCGTGAAACTTGATAGGAGTCCCAGGATTCCTGTGGCACGTGGAAAGGGACCCTTGGTCTCCCGCCTGAGCTGGAGAGGCGTCCCAAATGCCCTGCCAAGCCTCGAGGAGAATCCCGAGTTGTCCCTCGCAACTAGGCAGGAGTCCGGACATGGCTGAACAAACACGTGGGTGGAAGGGCCATCCCCGTCTTAACTCGAGAATATACCCCAGGTTCCCGCCGCAACTTGAGAAAAACCATGAGACTTCCCCCTCGCTGCGAGATGAGGCCCGATTCCCCTGCACTGCGTGCAGAGCAATTCCGTGTTGCACATCACACATGAAAGGATCCTTGATTTCCTTGATGGCACTCCAGAGAAACCCCAAGAACACTGTTTCAAGGCTGGAGGGATCCTAAGGTCCCTGTAGCAGCACGAAAGTGCTCCGTGGACCATGAATCAACTCGAGATGAGAGGTTAGTCCCTGGCTTCGACTCCAGAGGAATACCACCTTACCACAAGCACCTCAAGAGGAGGCTTCTCTCAGCTCTAGGTATGTGAGAGGGACCCTGATTTTGCGGCCTCAAGTGGAATGGACACTGCGATGCCCTGACTCGAAATAAGGCCGGATATCCCTGCAGTGACTTGAATGCAGGCTCGTCTTGCATCTCCCAAGATGAAATGATGTCTGAATGCCCTATGGAGACCACAGAGAAAGACCTAGTTCCCCACATCATCGCGACCGGAGGCCTCACATCCTTTGAAAACTCCAGAGGTACGCGGAGATCAGTGCCTCCAAAGGAGACGATGCCTGACTCCTCGTGAAACTTGATAGGAGTCCCAGGATTCCTGTGGCACGTGGAAAGGGACTCTTGGTCTCCCACCTCAGCTGGAGAGGCGTCCCAATTGCCCTGCCAAGCCTCGAGGAGAATCCCGAGTTGTCCCTCGCAACTAGGCAGGAGTCCTGACGTCGCTGAACAAACACGTGGGTGGAAGGGCCATCCCCGTCGTAACTCGAGAATATACCCCAGGTTACCGCCGCAACTCGAGAAAAACCATGAGACTTCGCCCTCGCCACAAAATGAGGCCCGATTCCCCTGCACTGCGTGCAGAGCAATTCCGTGTTGCACATCACACATGAAAGGAGCCTTGATTTCCTTGATGGCACTCCAGAGAAACGCCAAGAACACTGTTTCAAGGCGAAAGGGATCCTGAGGTCACTGTAGCAACACTAAAGAGCTCCGTGGACCAAAAATCAACTCGAGATGAGAGGTTAGTCCCTGGCTTCGACTCCAGAGGAATACCACCTTACCACAAGCACCTCAAGAGGAGGCTTCTCTCAGCTCTAGCTATGTGAGAGGGACCCTGATTTTGCGGCCTCAAGTGGAATGGACACCACAATGCCCTGACTCGAAATAAGGCCGAATATTCCTGCAGTGACTTGAATGCAGGCTCGTCTTGCATCTCCCAAACGAAAGGATATCTGAAACCCCTGTGGAGACCACAGAGAAAGACCTAGTTCCCCACCTCATCGCGACCGAAGGCCTCACATCCTTTGAAAACTCCAGAGGTACAAGGAGATCAGTGCCTCCAAAGGAGACGATGCCTGACTCCTCGTTAAACTTGATAGGAGTCCCAGGATTCCTGTGGCACGTGGAAAGGGACCCTTGGTCTCCCGTCTCAGCTGGAGATGCATCCCAACTGCCCTGCCAAGCCTCGAGGAGAATCCCGAGTTGTCCCTCGCAACTAGGCAGGAGTCCTGCCGTCGCTGAACAAACACGTGTGTGGAAGAGCCATCCCCGTCGTAACTCGAGAATATACCCCAGGTTCCCGCCGCAACTCGAGAAAAACCATGAGACTTCCCCCTCGCCGCGAGATGAGGTCCGATTCCCCTGCACTGGGTGCAGAGCAATTCCGTGTTGCACATCACACATGAAAGGAGCCTTGATTTCCTTGATGGCACTCCAGAAAAACCCCAAGAACACTGTTTCAAGGCTAGAGGGATCCTGAGGTCACTGTAGCAACATGAAAGAGCTCCGTGGACCAAAAATCAACTCGAGATGAGAGGTTAGTCCCTGGCTTCGACTCCAGAGGAATATCTCCTTACCACAAGCACCTCAAGAGGAGGCTTCTCTCAGCTCTATGTATGTGAGAGGGACCCTGATTTGCGGCCTCAAGTGGAATGGACACTGCGATGCCCTGAATCGAAATAAGGCCGGATATCCCTGCAGTGACTTGAATGCAGGCTCGTCTTGCATCTCCCAAGACGAAAGGATGTCTGACTCCCCTGTGGAGACCACAGAAAAAGACCTAGTTCCCCACCTCATCGCGACCGGAGGCCTCACATTCTTTGAAAACTCAAGAGGTACGCGGAGATCAGTGCCTCCAAAGGAGACGATGCCTGACTCCTCGTGAAACTTGATAGGAGTCCCAGGATTCCTGTGGCACGGGGAAAGGGACCCTTGGTCTCCCGCCTCACCTGGAGAGGCGTCCCAATTGCCCTGCCAAGCCTCGAGGAGAATCCCAAGTTGTCCCTCGCAACTAGGCAGGAGTCCTGACGTGGCTGAACAAACACGTGGGTGGAAGGGCCATCCCCGTCGTAACTCGAGAATATACCCCAGGTTCCCGCCGCAACTCGAGAAAAACCATGAGACTTCCCCCTCGCCGCGAGATGAGGCCCGATTCCCCTGCACAGCGTGCAGAGCAATTCCGTGTTGCACATCACACATGAAAGGAGCCTTGATTTCCTTGATGGCACTCCAGAGAAACCCCAAGAACACTGTTTCAAGGCGAGAGGGATCCTGAGGTCACTGTAGCAACACGAAAGAGCTCCGTGGACCCAAAGTCAACTCGAGATGAGAGTTTAGTCCCTGGCTTCGACTCCAGAGGAATACCACCTTACCACAAGCACCTCAAGAGGAGGCTTCTCTCAGCTCTAGGTGTGTGAGAGGGACCCTGAGTTGGCGGCCTCAAGTGGAATGGAGACCGCGATGCCCTGACTCAAAATAAGGCCGGATATCCCTGCAGTGACTTGAATGCAGGCTCGTCTTGCATCTCCCAAGACGAAAGGATGTCTGAATCCCCTGTGGAGACCACAGAGAAAGACCTAGTTCCCCACCTCATCGCGACCGGAGACCTCACATCCTTTGAAAACTCCAGAGGTACGCGGAGATCAGTGCCTCCAAAGGACACGATGCCTGACTCCTCGTGAAACTTGATAGGAGTCCCAGGATTCCTGTGGCACGTGGAAAGGGACCCTTGGTTTCCCGCCTCAGCTGGAGAGGCGTCCCAATTGCCCTGCCAAGCCTCGAGGAGAATCCCGAGTTGTCCCTCGCAACTAGGCAGGAGTCCTGACGTCGCTGAACAAACACGTGTGTGGAAGGGCCATCCCCGTCGTAACTCGAGAATATACCCCAGGTTCCCGCCGCAACTCGAGAAAAACCATGAGACTTCCCCCTCGCCGCGAGATGAGGCACGATTCCCCTGCACTGCGTGCAGAGCAATTCCGTGTTGCACATCACACATGAAAGGAGCCTTGATTTCCTTGATGGGACTCCAGAGAAACCCCAAGAATACTGTTTCAAGGCTAGAGGGATCCTGAGGTCACTGTAGCAACACGAAAGAGCTCCGTGGACCAAAAATCAACTCGAGATGAGAGGTTAGTCCCTGGCTTCGACTCCAGAGGAATACCACCTTACCACAAGCACCTCAAGAGGAGGCTTCTCTCAGCTCTAGGTATGTGAGAGGGACCCTGAGTTTGCGGCCTCAAGTGGAATGGACACTGCAATGCCCTGACGCGAAATAAGGCCGTATATCCCTGCAGTGACTTGAATGCAGGCTCGTCTTGCATCTCCCAAGATGAAAGGATGTCTGAATCCCCTGTGGAGACCACAGAGAAAGACCTAGTTCCCCACCTCATCGTGACCGCAGGCCTCACATCCTTTGAAACCTCCAGAGGTACGCGGAGATCAGTGCCTCCAAAGGAGACGATGCCTGACTCCTCGTGAAACTTGATAGGAGTCCCAGGATTCCTGTGGCACGTGGAAAGGGACCGTTGGTCTCCCGCCTCAGCTGGAGAGGCGTCCCAATTGCCCTGCCAAGCCTCGAGGAGAATCCCGAGTTGTCCCTCGCAACTAGGCAGCAGTCTGACGTCGCTGAACAAACACGTGGGTGGAAGGGCCATCCCCGTCGTAATTCGAGAATATACCCCAAGTTCCAATCGCAACTCGATAAAAACCATGAGACTTCCCCCTCGCCGCAAAATGAGGTCCGATACCCTGCACTGCGTGCAGAGCAATTCCGTGTTGCACATCACACATGAAAGGAGCCTTGATTTCCTTGATGGCACTCCAGAGAAACCCCAAGAACACTGTTTCAATGCTAGAGAGATCGTGAGGTCACTGTAGCAACACGAAAGAGCTCCGTGGACCAAAAATCAACTCGAGATGAGAGCTTAGTCCCTGGCTTCGACTCCAGAGGAATACCACCTTACCACAAGCACCTCAAGAGGAGGCTTCTCTCAGCTCGAGCTATTTGAGAGGGACCCTGAGTATGTGGCCTCAAGTGGAATGGAGACCGCGATGCCCTGACTCGAAATAAGGCCGGATATCCATGCAGTGACTTGAATGCAGGCTCGTCTTGCATCTCCCAAGACGAAAGGATGTCTGAATCCCCTGTGGAGACCACAGAGAAAGACCTAGTTCCCCACCTCATGGCGACCGGAGGCCTCACATCCTTTGAAAATTCCAGAGGTACGCGGAGATCAGTGCCTCCAAAGGAGACGATGCCTGACTCCTCGTGAAACTTGATAGGAGTCCCAGGATTCCTGTGGCACTTGGAAAGGGACCGTTGGTCTCCCGCCTCAGCTGGAAAGGCGTCCCAATTGCCCTGCCAAGCCTCGAGGAGAATCCCGAGTTGTCCCTCGCAACTAGGCAGGAGTCCTGACGTCGCTGAACAAACACGTGGTTGGAAGGGCCATCCCCGTCGTAACTCGAGAATATACCCCAGGTTACCGCCGCAACTCGAGAAAAACCATGAGACTTCGCCCTCGCCACAAAATGAGGCCCGATTCCCCTGCACTGCGTGCAGAGCAATTCCGTGTTGCACATCACACATGAAAGGAGCCTTGATTTCCTTGATGGCACTCCAGAGAAACGCCAAGAACACTGTTTCAAGGCGAGAGGGATCCTGAGGTCACTGAAGCAACACTAAAGAGCTCCGTGGACCAAAAATCAACTCGAGATGAGAGGTTAGTCCCTGGCTTCGACTCCAGAGGAATACCACCTTACCACAAGCACCTCAAGAGGAGGCTTCTCTCAGCTCTAGCTATGTGAGAGGGACCCTGATTTTGCGGCCTCAAGTGGAATGGACACCACGATGCCCTGACTCGAAATAAGGCCGAATATTCCTGCAGTGACTTGAATGCAGGCTCGTCTTGCATCTCCCAAACGAAAGGATATCTGAAACCCCTGTGGAGACCACAGAGAAAGACCTAGTTCCCCACCTCATCGCGACCGAAGGCCTCACATCCTTTGAAAACTCCAGAGGTACAAGGAGATCAGTGCCTCCAAAGGAGACGATGCCTGACTCCTCGTGAAACTTGATAGGAGTCCCAGGATTCCTGTGGCACGTGGAAAGGGACCCTCGGTCTCCCGTCTCAGCTGGAGAGGCGTCCCAATTGCCCTACCAAGGCTCGAGGAGAATCCCGAGTTGTCACTCGCAACTAGGCAGGAGTCCTGACGTCGCTGAACAAACACGTGGGTGGAAGGGCCATTCCCGTCGTACTTCGAGAATATACCCCAGGTTCCCGCCGCAACTCGAGAAAAACCATTAGACTTCCCCCTCGCCGCTAGATGAGGCCCGATTCCCCTGCACTGCGTGCAGAGCAATTCCGTGTTGCACATCACACATGAAAGGAGCCTTGATTTCCTTGACGGCACTCCAGCGAAACCCCAAGAACACTGTTTCAAGGCTAGAGGGATCCTGAGGTCACTGTAGCAACACGAAAGAGCTCCGTGGACCAAAAATCAACTCGAGATGAGAGGTTAGTCCCTGGCTTCGACTCCAGAGGAATACCACCTCACCACAAGCACCTCAAGAGGAGGCTTCTCTCAGCTCTAGGTATGTGAGAGGGACCCTGAGTTTGCGGCCTCAAGTGGAATGGACACCGCGATACCCTGACGCGAAATAAGGCCGGATATCCCTGCAGTGACTTGAATGCAGGCTCGTCTTGCATCTCCCAAGACGAAAGGATGTCTGAATCCCCTGTGGAGACCACAGAGAAAGACCTAGTTCCCCACCTCATCGCGACTGGAGGCCTCACATCCTTTGAAAGCTCCAGAGGTACGCGGAGATCAGTGCCTCCAAAGGAGACGATGCCTGACTCCTCGTGAAACTTGATAGGAGTCCCAGGATTCCTGTGGCACGTGGAAAGGGACCCTTGGTCTCCCGCCTCAGCTGGAGAGGCGTCCCAATTGCCCTGCCAAGCCTCGAGGAGAATCCCGAGTTGTCCCTCGCAACTAGGCAGGAGTCCTGACGTCGCTGAACAAACACGTGTGTGGAAGGGCCATCCCCGTCGTAACTCGAGAATATACCAAAGGTTCCCGCCGCAACTCGAGGAAAACCATGAGACTTCCCCCTCGCCGCGAGATGAGACCCGATTCCCCTGCACTGCGTGCAGAGCAATTCCGTGTTGCACATCACACATGAAAGGAGCCTTGATTTCCTTGATGGCACTCCAGAGAAACCCCAAGAACACTGTTTCAAGGCTAGCGGGATCCTGAGGTCACTGTAGCAACACGAAAGAGCTCCGTGGACCAAAAATCAACTCGAGATGAGAGGTTAGTCCCTGGCTTTGACTCCAGAGGAATACCACCTTACCACAAGCACCTCAAGAGGAGGCTTCTCTCAGCTCTAGGTGTGTGAGAGGGACCCTGAGTTGGCGGCCTCAAGTGGAATGGAGACCGCGATGCCCTGACTCAAAATAAGGCCGGATATCCCTGCAGTGACTTGAATGCAGGCTCGTCTTGCATCTCCCAAGACGAAAGGATGTCTGAATCCCCTGTGGAGACCACAGAGAAAGACCTAGTTCCCCACCTCATCGCGACCGGAGACCTCACATCCTTTGAAAACTCCAGAGGTACGCGGAGATCAGTGCCTCCAAAGGACACGATGCCTGACTCCTCGTGAAACTTGATAGGAGTCCCAGGATTCCTGTGGCACGTGGAAAGGGACCCTTGGTTTCCCGCCTCAGCTGGAGAGGCGTCCCAATTGCCCTGCCAAGCCTCGAGGAGAATCCCGAGTTGTCCCTCGCAACTAGGCAGGAGTCCTGACGTCGCTGAACAAACACGTGTGTGGAAGGGCCATCCCCGTCGTAACTCGAGAATATACCCCAGGTTCCCGCCGCAACTCGAGAAAAACCATGAGACTTCCCCCTCGCCGAGAGATGAGGCACGATTCCCCTGCACTGCGTGAAGAGCAATTCCGTGTTGCACATCACACATGAAAGGAGCCTTGATTTCTTTGATGGGACTCCAGAGAAACCCCAAGAATACTGTTTCAAGGCTAGAGGGATCCTGAGGTCACTGTAGCAACACGAAAGAGCTCCGTGGACCAAAAATCAACTCGAGATGAGAGGTTAGTCCCTGGCTTCGACTCCAGGGGAATACCACCTTTCCACAAGCACCTCAAGAGGAGGCTTCTCTCAGCTCTAGGTATGTGAGAGGGACCCTGAGTTTGCGGCCTCAAGTGGAATGGACACTGCAATGCCCTGACGCGAATTAAGGCCGTATATCCCTGCAGTGACTTGAATGCAGGCTCGTCTTGCATCTCCCAAGATGAAAGGATGTCTGAATCCCCTGTGGAGACCACAGAGAAAGACCTAGTTCCCCACCTCATCGTGACCGCAGGCCTCACATCCTTTGAAAACTCCAGAGGTACGCGGAGATCAGTGCCTCCAAAGGAGACGATGCCTGACTCCTCGTGAAACTTGATAGGAGTCCCAGGATTCCTGTGGCACGTGGAAAGGGACCGTTGGTCTCCCGCCTCAGCTGGAGAGGCGTCCCAATTGCCCTGCCAAGCCTCGAGGAGAATCCCGAGTTGTCCCTCGCAACTAGGCAGCAGTCTGACGTCGCTGAACAAACACGTGGGTGGAAGGGCCATCCCCGTCGTAATTCGAGAATATACCCCAGGTTCCAATCGCAACTCGATAAAAACCATGAGACTTCCCCCTCGCCGCAAAATGAGGCCCGATACCCTGCACTGCGTGCAGAGCAATTCCGTGTTGCACATCACACATGAAAGGAGCCTTGATTTCCTTGATGGCACTCCAGAGAAACCCCAAGAACACTGTTTCAATGCTAGAGAGATCGTGAGGTCACTGTAGCAACACGAAAGAGCTCCGTGGACCAAAAATCAACTCGAGATGAGAGGTTAGTCCCTGGCTTCGACTCCAGAGGAATACCACCTTACCACAAGCACCTCAAGAGGAGGCTTCTCTCAGCTCGAGCTATTTGAGAGGGACCCTGAGTATGTGGCCTCAAGTGGAATGGAGACCGCGATGCCCTGACTCGAAATAAGGCCGGATATCCATGCAGTGACTTGAATGCAGGCTCGTCTTGCATCTCCCAAGACGAAAGGATGTCTGAATCCCCTGTGGAGACCACAGAGAAAGACCTAGTTCCCCACCTCATGGCGACCGGAGGCCTCACATCCTTTGAAAATTCCAGAGGTACGCGGAGATCAGTGCCTCCAAAGGAGACGATGCCTGACTCCTCGTGAAACTTGATAGGAGTCCCAGGATTCCTGTGGCACTTGGAAAGGGACCGTTGGTCTCCCGCCTCAGCTGGAAAGGCGTCCCAATTGCCCTGCCAAGCCTCGAGGAGAATCCCGAGTTGTCCCTCGCAACTAGGCAGGAGTCCTGACGTCGCTGAACAAACACGTGGGTGGAAGGGCCATCCCCGTCGTAACTCGAGAATATACCCCAGGTTACCGCCGCAACTCGAGAAAAACCATGAGACTTCGCCCTCGCCACAAAATGAGGCCCGATTCCCCTGCACTGGGTGCAGAGCAATTCCGTGTTGCACATCACACATGAAAGGAGCCTTGATTTCCTTGATGGCACTCCAGAGAAACGCGAAGAACACTGTTTCAAGGCGAGAGGGATCCTGAGGTCACTGTAGCAACACTAAAGAGCTCCGTGGACCAAAAATCAACTCGAGATGAGAGGTTAGTCCCTGGCTTCGACTCCAGAGGAATACCACCTTACCACAAGCACCTCAAGAGGAGGCTTCTCTCAGCTCTAGCTATGTGAGAGGGACCCTGATTTTGCGGCCTCAAGTGGAATGGACACCACGATGCCCTGACTCGAAATAAGGCCGAATATTCCTGCAGTGACTTGAATGCAGGCTCGTCTTGCATCTCCCAAACGAAAGGATATCTGAAACCCCTGTGGAGACCACAGAGAAAGTCCTAGTTCCCCACCTCATCGCGACCGAAGGCCTCACATCCTTTGAAAACTCCAGAGGTACAAGGAGATCAGTGCCTCCAAAGGAGACGATGCCTGACTCCTCGTTAAACTTGATAGGAGTCCCAGGATTCCTGTGGCACGTGGAAAGGGACCCTTGGTCTCCCGTCTCAGCTGGAGATGCATCCCAACTGCCCTGCCAAGCCTCGAGGAGAATCCCGAGTTGTCCCTCGCAACTAGGCAGGAGTCCTGCCGTCGCTGAACAAACACGTGTGTGGAAGAGCCATCCCGGTCGTAACTCGAGAATATACCCCAGGTTCCCGCCGCAACTCGAGAAAAACCATGAGACTTCCCCCTCGCCGCGAGATGAGGTCCGATTCCCCTGCACTGGGTGCAGAGCAATTCCGTGTTGCACATCACACATGAAAGGAGCCTTGATTTCCTTGATGGCACTCCAGAAAAACCCCAAGAACACTGTTTCAAGGCTAGAGGGATCCTGAGGTCACTGTAGCAACATGAAAGAGCTCCGTGGACCAAAAATCAACTCGAGATGAGAGGTTAGTCCCTGGCTTCGACTCCAGAGGAATATCTCCTTACCACAAGCACCTCAAGAGGAGGCTTCTCTCAGCTCTATGTATGTGAGAGGGACCCTGATTTGCGGCCTCAAGTGGAATGGACACTGTGATGCCCTGAATCGAAATAAGGCCGGATATCCCTGCAGTGACTTGAATGCAGGCTCGTCTTGCATCTCCCAAGACGAAAGGATGTCTGACTCCCCTGTGGAGACCACAGAAAAAGACCTAGTTCCCCACCTCATCGCGACCGGAGGCCTCACATTCTTTGAAAACTCAAGAGGTACGCGGAGATCAGTGCCTCCAAAGGAGACGATGCCTGACTCCTCGTGAAACTTGATAGGAGTCCCAGGATTCCTGTGGCACGTGGAAAGGGACCCTTGGTCTCCCGCCTCAGCTGGAGAGGCGTCCCAATTGCCCTGCCAAGCCTCGAGGAGAATCCCAAGTTGTCCCTCGCAACTAGGCAGGAGTCCTGACGTGGCTGAACAAACACGTGGGTGGAAGGGCCATCCCCGTCGTAACTCGAGAATATACCCCAGGTTCCCGCCGCAACTCGAGAAAAACCATGAGACTTCCCCCTCGCCGCGAGATGAGGCCCGATTCCCCTGCACTGCGTGCAGAGCAATTCCGTGTTGCACATCACACATGAAAGGAGCCTTGATTTCCTTGATGGCACTCCAGAGAAACCCCAAGAACACTGTTTCAAGGCTGGAGGGATCCTGAGGTCACTGTAGCAACACGAAAGAGCTCCGTGGACCAAAAGTCAACTCGAGATGAGAGTTTAGTCCCTGGCTTCGACTCCAGAGGAATACCACCTTACCACAAGCACCTCAAGAGGAGGCTTCTCTCAGCTCTAGGTATGTGAGAGGGACCCTGAGTTTGCGGCCTCAAGTGGAATGGACACCGCGATGCCCTGACTGGAAATAAGGCCGGATATCCCTGCAGTGACTTAAATGCAGGCTCGTTTTGCATCTCCCAAGACGAAAGGATGTCTGAATCACCTGTGGAGACCACAGAGAACGACCTAGTTCCCCACTTCATCGCGACCGGAGGGCTCACATCCTTTGAAAACTCCAGAGGTACGCGGAGATCAGTGCCTCCAAAGGAGACGATGCCTGACTCCTCGTGAAACTTGATAGGAGTCCCAAGATTCCTGTGGCACGTGGAAAGGGACACTTGGTCTCCCCCCTAGCTGGAGAGGCGTCAAAATTGCCCTGCCAAACCTCGAGGAGAATCCCGAGTTGTCCCTCGCAACTAGGCAGGAGTCCTGACGTCGCTGAACAAACACGTGTGTGGAAGGGCCATCCCCGTCGTAACTCGAGAATATAACCCAGGTTCCCCCCGCAACTTGAGAAAAACCATGAGACTTCCCCCTCGCCGCAAAATGAGGCCCGATTCCACTGCACTGCGTGCAGAGCAATTCCGTGTTGCACATCACACATGAAAGGAGCCTTGATTTCCTTGATGGCACTCCAGAGAAACCCCAAGAACACTGTTTCAAGGCTAGAGGGATCCTGAGGTCACTGTAGCAACACGAAAGAGCTCCGTGGACCAAAAATCAACTCGAGATGAGAGGTTAGTCCCTGGCTTCGAATCCAGAGGAATACCACCTTACCACAAGCACCTCAAGAGCAGGCTTATCTCAGCTCTAGGTATGTGAGAGGGACCCTGAGTTTGCGGCCTCAAGTGGAATGGAGACCGCGATGCCCTGACTCGAAATAAGGCCGAATATCCCTGCAGTGACTTGAATGCAGGCTCGTCTTGCATCTCCCAAGACGAAAGGATGTCTGAATCCTCTGTGGAGACCACAAGGAAACCTAGTTCCCCACCTCATCGCGACCGGAGGCCTCACATCCTTTGAAAACTCCAGAGGTACGCGGAGATCAGTGCCTCCAAAGGAGACGATGCCTGACTCCTCGTGAAACTTGATAGGAGTCCCAGGATTCCTGTGGCACGTGGAAAGGGACCCTCGGTCTCCCGTCTCAGCTGGAGAGGCGTCCCAATTGCCCTACCAAGGCTCGAGGAGAATCCCGAGTTGTCACTCGCAACTAGGCAGGAGTCCTGACGTCGCTGAACAAACACGTGGGTGGAAGGGCCATTCCCGTCGTACTTCGAGAATATACCCCAGGTTCCCGCCGCAACTCGAGAAAAACCATTAGACTTCCCCCTCGCCGCTAGATGAGGCCCGATTCCCCTGCACTGCGTGCAGAGCAATTCCGTGTTGCACATCACACATGAAAGGAGCCTTGATTTCCTTGACGGCACTCCAGCGAAACCCCAAGAACACTGTTTCAAGGCTAGAGGGATCCTGAGGTCACTGTAGCAACACGAAAGAGCTCCGTGGACCAAAAATCAACTCGAGATGAGAGGTTAGTCCCTGGCTTCGACTCCAGAGGAATACCACTTTACCACAAGCACCTCAAGAGGAGGCTTCTCTCAGCTCTAGGTATGTGAGAGGGACCCTGAGTTTGCGGCCTCAAGTGGAATGGACACCGCGATTCCCTGACGCGAAATAAGGCCGGATATCCCTGCAGTGACTTGAATGCAGGCTCGTCTTGCATCTCCCAAGACGAAAGGATGTCTGAATCCCCTGTGGAGACCACAGAGAAAGACCTAGTTCCCCACCTCATCGCGACCGGAGGCCTCCCATCCTTTGAAAGCTCCAGAGGTACGCGGAGATCAGTGCCTCCAAAGGAGACGATGCCTGACTCCTCGTGAAACTTGATAGGAGTCCCAGGATTCCTGTGGCACGTGGAAAGGGACCCTTGGTCTCCCGCCTCAGCTGGAGAGGCGTCCCAATTGCCCTGCCAAGCCTCGAGGAGAATCCCGAGTTGTCCCTCGCGACTAGGCAGGAGTCCTGACGTCGCCGAACAAAAACGTGGGTGTAAGGGCCTTCCCCGTCGTAACTCGAGAATAAAACCCAGGTTTCCGCCGCAACTCGAGAAAAACCATGAGACTTCCCCCTCGCCGCGAGATGAGGCCCGATTCCCCTGCACTGCATGCAGAGCAATTCCGTGTTGCACATCACACATGAAAGGAGCCTTGATTTCCTTGATGGCACTCCAGAGAAACCCCAAGAACACTGTTTCAAGGCTAGAGGGATCCTGAGGTCACTGTAGCAACACGAAAGAACTCCATAGACCAAAAATCAACTCGAGAAGAGAAGTTAGTCCCTGGCTTCGACTCCAGAGGAATACCACCTTTCCACAAGCACCTCAAGAGGAGGCTTCTCTCAGCTCTAGGTATGTGAGAGGGACCTGAGTTTGCGGCCTCAAGTGGAATGGACACCGCGATGCCCTGACTCGAAATAAGGCCGGATATCCCTGCAGTGACTTGAATGCAGGATCGTCTTGCATCTCCCAATATGAAAGGATGGCTGAATCCCCTTTGGAGACCAAAGAGAAAGACCTAGTTCCCCACCTCATCGCGACCGGAATCCTCACATCCTCTGAAAACTCCAGAGGTACGTGGAGATCAGTGCCTCCAAAGGAGAGGATGCCTGACTCCTCGTGAAACTTGATAGGAGTCCCAGGATTCCTGTGCACGTGGAAAGGGACCCTTGGTCTCCCGCCTCAGGTGGAGAGGCGTCCCAATTGCCCTGCCAAGCCTCGAGGAGAATCCCGAGTTGTCCGTCGCAACTAGGCAGGAGTCCTGCCGTCGCTGAACACACATGTGGTTGGAAGGGCCATCGCCGTCGTAACTCGAGAATATACCCCAGGTTCCCGCCGCAACTCGAGAAAAACCATGAGACTTCCCCCTCGCCGCGAGATGAGGCCCGATTCCCCTGCACTGCGTGCAGAGCAATTCCGTGTTGCACATCACACATGAAAGGAGCCTTGATTTCCTTGGTGGCACTCCAGAGAAACCCCAAGAACACTGTTTCAAGGCTAGAGGGATCCTGAGGTCACTGTAGCAAAACGAAAGAGCTCCGTGGACCAAAAATCAAGTCGAGATGAAAGGTTAGTCCCTGGCTTCGACTCCAGAGGAATACCACCTTACCACAAGCACCTCAAGAGGAGGCTTCTCTCAGCTCTAGGTATGTGAGAGGGACCTGAGTTTGCGGCCTCAAGTGGAATGGACACCGCGATGCCCTGACTCGAAATAAGGCCGGATATCCCTGCAGTGACTTGAATGCAGGCTCGTCTTGCATCTCCCAAGACGAAAGGATGTCTGAATCCCCTGTGAAGACAATAGAGAAAGACCTCGTTCCCCACCTTATCGCGACCGGAGGCCTCACATCCTCTGAAAACTCCAGAGGTACGCGGAGATCAGTGCCTCCAAAGGAGAGGATACCTGACTCCTCGTGAAACTTGATAGGAGTCCCAGGATTCCTGTGCACGTGGAAAGGGACCCTTGTTTTCCCGCCTCAGCTGGAGAGGCGTCCCAATTGCCCTGCCAAGCCTCGAGGAGAATCCCGAGTTGTCCGTCGCACCTAGGCAGGAGTCCTGCCGTCGCTGAACAAACACGTGGTTGGAAGGGCCATCCCCGTCGTAACTCGAGAATATACCCCAGGTTCCCGCCGCAACTCGAGAAAAACCATGAGACTTCCCCCTCGCCGCGAGATGAGGCCCGATTCCCCTGCACTGCGTGCAGAGCAATTCCGTGTTGCACATCACACATGAAAGGAGCCTTGATTTCCTTGATGGCACTCCAGAGAAACCCCAAGAACACTGTTTCAAGGCTAGAGGGATCCTGAGGTCACTGTAGCAACACGAAAGAACTCCATAGACCAAAAATCAACTCGAGAAGAGAAGTTAGTCCCTGGCTTCGACTCCAGAGGAATACCACCTTACCACAAGCACCTCAAGAGGAGGCTTCTCTCAGCTCTAGGTATGTGAGAGGGACCCTGAGTTTGCGGCCTCAAGTGGAATGGACACCGCGATGCCCTGACTCGAACTAAGGCCGGATATCCCTGCAGTGACTTGAATGCAGGCTCGTCTTGCATCTCCCAAACGAAAGGATGTCTGAATCCCCTGTGGAGACCACAGAGAATGACCTACTTCCCCACCTCATCGCGAACGGAGGCCTCACATCCTTTGAAAACTTCAGAGGTACGCGGAGATCAGTGCCTCCAAAGGAGACGATGCCTGACTCCTCGTGAAACTTGATAGGAGTCCCAGAATACCTGTGCATGTTGAATGGGACCCTTGGTCTCCTGCCTCAGCTGGAGAGGTATCCCAATTGCCCTGCCAAGCCTCGAGGAGAATCCCGAGTTGCCCTCGCAACTAGGCAGGAGTCCTGCCGTCGCTGAACAAACACGTGGGTGGAAGGGCCATCCCCGTCGTAACTCGAGAATATACCCCAGGTTCCGCCGCCACTCGAGAAAAACCATGAGACTTCCCCCTCGCCGCGAGATGAGGCCCGATTCCCCTGCACTGCGTGCAGAGCAATTCCGTGTTGCACATCACACATGAAAGGAGCCTTGATTTCCTTGGTGGCACTCCAGAGAAACCCCAAGAACACTGTTTCAAGGCTAGAGGGATCCTGAGGTCACTGCAGCAACACGAAAGAGCTCCGTGGACCAAAAATCAACTCGAGATGAAAGGTTAGTCCCTGGCTTCGATTCCAGAGGAATACCACCTCACCACAAGCACCTCAAAAGGAGCCTTCTCTCAGCTCTAGGTATGTGAGAGGGACCCTGAGTTTGCGACCTCAAGTGGAATGGACACCGCGATGCCCTGACTCGAAATAAGGCCGGATATCCCTGCAGTGACTTGAATGCAGGCTCGTCTTGCATCTCCCAAGACGAAAGGATGTCTGAATCCCCTGTGGAGACCACAGAGAAAGACCTAGTTCCCCACCTCATCGCGACCGGAGGCCTCACATCCTTTGAAAACTCCAGAGGTACGCGGAGATCAGTGCCTCCAAAAGGGACGATGTCTGACTCCTCGTGAAACTTGATAGGAGTCCCAGGATTCCTGTGGCACGTGGAAAGGGACCCTTGGTCTCCCGCCTCAGCTGGAGAGGCGTCCCAATTGCCCTGCCAAGCCTCGAGGAGAATCCCGAGTTGTCCCTCGCAACTAGGCAGGAGTCCTGACGTCGCTGAACAAACACGTGTGTGGAAGGGCCATCCCCGTCGTAACTCGACAATATACCCCAGGTTCCCGCCGCAACTCGAGAAAAACCATGAGACTTCCCCCTCGCCGCGAAATGAGGACTGATTCCCCTGCACTGCGTGCAGAGCAATTCCGTGTTGCACATCACACATGAAAGGAGCCTTGATTTCCATGGTGGCACTCCAGAGAAAACCCAAGAACACTGTTTCAAGGCTAGAGGGATCCTGAGGTCACTGTAGCAACTCGAAAGAACTCCGTGGACCAAAAATCAACTCGAGATGAGAGGTTAGTCCCTGGCTTCGACTCCAGAGGAATACCACCTTACCACAAGCTCCTCAAGAGGAGGCTTCTCTCAGCTCTAGCTATGTGAGAGGGACCCTGAGTTTGCGGCTTCAAGTGGAATGGACACCGTGATGCCCTGACTCGAAATAAGGCCGGATATCCCTGCAGTGACTTGAATGCAGGCTCGTCTTGCATCTCCCAAGACGAAAGGATGTCTGAATCCCCTGTGGAGACCACAGAGAAAGACCTAGTTCCCCACCTCATCGCGACCGGAGGCCTCACATCCTTTGAAAACTCCCGAGGTACGCGGAAATCAGTGCCTCCAAAGGAGACGATGCCTGACTCCTCGTGAAACTTGATAGGAGTCCCAGGATTCCTGTGGCACGTGGAAAGGGACCCTTGGTCTCCCGCCTCAGCTGGAGAGGCGTCCCAATTGCCCTGCCAAGCCTCGAGGAGAATCCCGAGTTGTCCCTCGCAACTAGGCAGGAGTCCTGTCGTCGCTGAACAAACACGTGGGTGGAAGGGCCATCCCCGTCGTAACTCGAGAATATAACCCAGGTTCCCGCCGCAACTCGAGAAAAACCATAAAACTTCCCCCTCGCCGGGAGATGAGGACCGATTCCCCTGCACTGCGTGCAGAGCAATTGTGTGTTGCACATCACACATGAAAGGAGCCTTGATTTCCTTGATGGCACTCCAGAGAAACCCGAAGAACACTGTTTCAAGGCTAGAGGGATCCTGAGGTAAATGTAGCAACACGAAAGAGCTCCGTGGACCAAAAATCAACTGGAGAAGAGGGGTTAGTCCCTGGCTTCGACTCCAGAGGAATACCACCTTACCACAAGCACCTCAAGAGGAGGCTTCTCTCAGCTCTAGGTATGTGAGAGGGACCCTGAGTTTTCGGCCTCAAGTGAAATGGACACCGTGATGCCCTGACTCGAAATAAGGCCGGATATCCCTGCAGTGACTTGAATGCAGGCTCGTCTTGCATCTCCCAACATGAAAGGATGTCTGAATCCCCTGTGGAGACCACAGAGAAAGACCTAGTTCCCCACTTCATCGCGACCGGAGGCCTCACATCCTTTGAAGACTCCGGAGGTACGTGGAGATCAGTGCCTTCAAAGGAGACGATGCCTGACTCCTCGTGAAACTTGAAACGAGTCCCAGGATTCCTGTGGCACGTGGAAATGGACCCTTGGTCTAATGCCTCAGATGGAGAGCCGTCGCTATTGCCCTGCCAAGCCTCGAGGAGAATCCCGAGTTGTCCCTCGCAACTAGGCAGGAGTCCTGACGTCGCTGAACAAACACGTGGGTGGAAGGGCCATTCCCGTCATAACCTCAGAATATACCCCAGGTTCCCACCGCAACTCGAGAAAATCCATGAGACTTCCCCGTCGCCGCAAAATGAGGCCTGATATCCTGCACTGCGTGCAGAGCAATTCCGTGTTGCGCATCACACATGAAAGGAGCCTTGATTTCCTTGATGGCACTCCAGAGAAACCCCAAGAACACTGTTTCAAGGCTAGAGGGATACTGAGGTCACTGTAGCAACACGAAAGAGCTCCGTGGACCAAAAATCAACTCGAGATGAGAGGTTAGTCCCTGGCTTCGACTCCAGAGGAATACCACCTTACCAAAAGCACCTCAAGAGGAGGCTTCTCTCAGCTCTAGCTATGTGAGAGGGACCCTGAGTTTGCGGCCTCAAATGGAATGGACACTGCGATGCCCTGACGCGAAATAAGGCCGGATATCCCTGCAGTGACTTGAATGCAGGCTCGTCTTGCATCTCCCAAGACGGAAGGATGTCTGAATCCCCTGTGGAGACCACAGAGAAAGACCTAGTTCCCCACCTCATCCCGACCGGAGGCCTCACATCCTTTGAAAACTCCAGAGGTACGCGGAGATCAGTGCCTCCAAAGGAGACGATGCCTGACTCCTCGTGAAACTTGATAGGAGTCCCAGGATTCCTGTGGCACGTGGAAAGGGACCCTTGGTCTCCCGCCTCAGCTGGAGAGGCGTCCCAATTGCCCTGCCAAGCCTCGAGGAGAATCCCGAGTTGTCCCTCGCAACAAGGCAGGAGTCCTGACGTCCCTGAAGAAACACGTGGGTGGAAGGTCCATCCCCGTCGTAACTCGAGAATATACCCCAGGTTCCCGCCGCAACTCGAGAGAAACCATGAGACTTCCCCCTCTCCTAGAGATGAGGCCCAATTCCCCTGCACTGTATGCAGAGCAACTCCGTGTTGCACATCACACATGAAAGGAGCCTTGATTTTCTTGATGACACTCCAGAGAAACCCCAGGAACACTGTTTCAAGGCTAGAGGGATCCTGACGTCACTGTAGCAACAAGAAAGAGCTCCGTGGACCAAAAATCAACTCGAGATGAGAGGTTTGTCCCTGGCTTCGACTCCAGAGGAGTAACACCTTACCACAAGCACCTCAAGGGGAGGCTTCTCCCAGCTCTAGGTATGTGAGAGGACCCTGAGTTTGCGGCCAAAATGGAATGGACACCGCGATGCACTGACGTGAAATAAGGCCGGATATCCCTGCAGTGACTTGAATGCAGGCTCGTCTTGCATCTCCCAAGATGAAAGGATGTCTGAATGCCCTGTGGTGACCACAGAGAAACAGTTCCCAACCTCTTGGCGACCGGAGGCCTCACATCCTTTGAAAACTCCAGAGGTACGCGGAGATCAGTGCCTCCAAAGGAGACGATGCCTGACTCTTCGTGAAACTTGATAGGAGTCCCAGGATTCCTGTGGCACATGGAAAGGGACCCTTGGTCTCCCGCCAAAGTTGGAGAGGCGTCCCAATTGTCCTGCCAAGCCTCGAGGAGAATCCCGAATTGTCCCTCGCAACTAGCCAGGAGTACTGACGTCGCTGAAGAAACACGTTTGTGGAAGGGCCATCCCCGTCGTAACTCGAGAATATACCCCAGGTTCCCGCCGCAACTCGAGAAAAACCATGAGACTTCCCCCTCGCCGCGAGATGAGGACCGATTCTCCTGCACTGCATGCAGAGCAATTCCGTGTTGCACATCACACATGAAAGGAGCCTTGATTTCCATGGTGGCACTCCAGAGAAACCCCAAGAACACTGTTTCAAGGCTAGAGGGATCCTGAGGTCACTGTAGCAACACGAAAGAGCTCCGTGGACCAAAAATCAACTCGAGATGAGAGGTTAGTCCCTGGCTTCGACTCCAGAGGAATACCACCTAACCACAAGCACCTCAAGAGGAGGCTTCTCTCAGCTCTAGGTATGTGAGAGGGACCCTGAGTTTGCGGCCTCAAGTGGAATGGACACCGCGATGCCCTGACTCGAAATAAGGCCTGATATCCCTGCAGTGACTTGAATGCAGGCTCGTCTTGCATCTCCCAAGACGAAAGGATGTCTGAATCCCCTGTGGAGACCACAGAGAAAGAACAAGTTCCCCACCTCATCGTGACCGGAGGCCTCACATCCTTTGAAAACTCCAGACGTACGCGGAGATCAGTGCCTCCAAAGGAGACGATGCCTGACTCCTCGTGAAACTTGATAGGAGTCCCAGGATTCCTGTGGCACGTGGAAAGGGACCCTTGGTCTCCCGCCTCAGCTGGAGAGGCGTCCCAATTGCCCTGCCAAGCCTCGAGGAGAATCCCGAGTTGTCCCTCGCAACTAGGCAGGAGTCCTGACGTCGCTGAAGAAACACGTGGGTGGAAGGGCCATCCCCGTCGTAACTCGAGAATATACCCCAGGTTCCGGCCGCAACTCGAGAAAAACCATGAAACTTCCCCCTCGCCGTGAGATGAAGCCCGATTCTCCTGCACTGCTTGCAGAGCAACTCCGTGTTGCACATCACACATGAAAGGAGCCTTGATTTCCTTGATGGCACTCCAGAGAATACCCAAGAACACTGTTTCAAGGCTAGAGGGATCCTGAGGTCACTGTAGCAACACGAAAGAGCTCCGTGGACCAAAAATCAACTCGAGATGAGAGGTTAGTCCCTGGCTTCGACTCCAGAGGAATACCACCTTACCACAAGCACCTCAAGAGGAGGCTTCTCTCAGCTCTAGCTATGTTAGAGGGACCCTGAATTTGCGGCCTCTAGTGGAATGGACACCACGATGCCCTGACTCGAAATAAGGCCGGATATCCCTGCAGTGACTTGAATGCAGGCTCGTCTTGCATCTCCCAAGACGAAAGGATGTCTGAATACCGTGTGGAGACCACAGAGAAACACCTAGTTCCCTACCTCATGGCGACCGGAGGCCTCACATCCTTTGAAAACTCCAGAGGTATGCGGATATCAGTGCCTCCAAAGGAGACGATGCCTGACCCCTCGTGAAACTTGATAGGAGTCCCAGGATTCCTGTGGCACGTGGAAAGGGACCCTTGGTCTCCCGCCTCAGCTGGAGAGGCGTCCCAATTGCCCTGCCAAGCCTCGAGGAGAATCCCGAGTTGTCCCTCGCAAGTACGCAGGAGTCCTGACGTGGCTGAACAAACACGTGGGTGGAAGGGCCATCCCCGTCGTAAGTCGAGAATATACCCCAGGTTCCCGCCGCAACTCGAGAAAAACCATGAGACTTCCCCCTCGCCGCGAGATGAGGCCCGATTCCCCTGCACTGCGTGCAGAGCAATTCCGTGTTGCACATCACACATGAAAGGAGCCCTGATTTCCTTGAGGGCACTCCAGAGAAAACCCAAGAACACTGTTTCAAGGCTAGAGGAATCCTGACGTCACTGTAGCCACACGAAAGAGCTCCGTGGACCAAAAATCAACTCGAGATGAGAGGTTAGTCCCTGGCTTCCACTCCAGAGGAATACCACCTTACCACAAACACCTCAAGAGGAGGCTTCTCTCAGCTCTAGCTATGTGAGAGGGACCCTGAGTTTGCGGCCTCAAGTGAAATGCAGACCGCGATGCACTGACGGAAATAAGGCCGGATATCCCTGCAGTGACTTGAATGCAGGCTCGTCTTGCATCTCCCAAGACGAAAGGATGTCTGAATCCCCTGTGGAGACCACAGAGAAAGACCTAGTTCCCCACCTCATCGCGACCGGAGGCCTCACATCCTTTGAAAACTCCAGAGGTATGCGGATATCAGTGCCTCCAAAGGAGACGATGCCTGACCCCTCGTGAAACTTGATAGGAGTCCCAGGATTCCTGTGGCACGTGGAAAGGGACCCTTGGTCTCCCGCCTCAGCTGGAGAGGCGTCCCAATTGCCCTGCCAAGCCTCGAGGAGAATCCCGAGTTGTCCCTCGCAAGTAGGCAGGAGTCCTGACGTCGCTGAACAAACACGTGGGTGGAAGGGCCATCCCCGTCGTAAGTCGAGAATATACCCCAGGTTCCCGCCGCAACTCGAGAAAAACCATGAGACTTCCCCCTCGCCGAGAGATGAGGCCCGATTCCCCTGCACTGCGTGCAGAGCAATTCCGTGTTGCACATCACGCATGAAAGGAGCCTTGATTTCCTTGATGGCACTGCAGAGAAACCCCAAGAACACTGTTTCAAGGCTAGAGGGATCCTGAGGTCACTGTAGCAACACGAAAGAGCTCCGTGAACCAAAAATCAACTCGAGATGAGGGGTTAGTCCCTGGCTTCGACTTCAGAGGAATAAGACCTTACCACAAGCACCTCAAGGGGAGGCTTCTCTCAGCTCTAGGTGTGTGAGAGGGACCCTGAGTTTGCGTCCTCAAGTGGAATGGACACCGCGATGCACTGACTCGAAATAAGGCCGGATATCCCTGCAGTGACTTGAATGCAGGCTCGTCTTGCATCTCCCAAGACGAAAGGATGTCTGAATACCCTGTGGAGACCACAGAGAAACACCTAGTTCCCAACCTCATGGCGACCGGAGGCCTCACATCCTTTGAAAACTCCAGAGGCACAGGGAGATCAGTGCCTCCAAAGGAGACGATGCCTGAATCCTCGTGAAACTTTATAGGAGTCCCAGGATTCCTGTGGCACATGGAAAGGGACCCTTGGTCTCCCGCCTCAGCTGGAGAGGCGTCCCAATTGCCCTGCCAAGCCTCGAGGAGAATCCCGAGTTGTCCCTCGCAACTAGCCAGGAGTACTCACGTCGCTGAAGAAACACGTGTGTGGAAGGGCCATCCCCGTCGTAACTCGAGAATATAACCCAATTTCCCGCCGCAACTCGAGAAAAACCATGAGACTTCCCCCTCGCCGCGAGATGAGGACCGATTCCCCTGCACTGCGTGCAGAGCAATTCCGTGTTGCACATCACACATGAAAGGATCCTTGATTTCCATGGTGGCACTACAGAGAAACCCCAAGAACACTGTTTCAAGGCTAGAGGGATCCTGAGGTCACTGTAGCAAAACGAAAGAGCTCCGTGGACCACAAATCAACTCGAGATGAGAGATTAGTCCCTGGCTTCGACTCCAGAGGAATACCACCTTACCACAAGCACCTCAAGAGGAGGCTTCTCTCAGCTCTAGCTATGTGAGAGGGACCCTGAGTTTGCGGCCTCAAGTGGAATGGACACTGTGATGCCCTGACGCGAAATAAGGCCGGATATCCCTGCAGTGACTTGAATGCAGGCTCGTCTTGCATCTCCCAAGACGAAAGGATGTCTGAATCCCCTGTGGAGACCACAGAGAAAGACCTAGTTCCCCACCACATCGCGACCGGAGGCCTCACATCCTTTGAAAACTCCAGAGGTTCGCGGAGATCAGTGCCTCCAAAGGAGACGATGCCTGACTCCTCGTGAAACTTGATAGGAGTCCCAGGATTCCTGTGGCTCGTGGAAAGGGACCCTTGGTCTCCCGCCTCAGCTGGAGAGGCGTCCCAATTGCCCTGCCAAGCCTCGAGGAGATTCCCGAGTTGTCCCTCGCAACTAGGCAGGAGTCCTGACGTCGCTGAAGAAACACGTGTGTGGAAGGGCCATCCCCGTCGTAACTCGAGAATATACCCCAGGTTCCCGCCGCAACTCGAGAAAAACCATGAGACTTCCCCCTCGCCGAGAGATGAGGCCCGATTCCCCTGCACTGCGTGCAGAGCAATTCCGTGTTGCACATCACACATGAAAGGAGCCTTGATTTCCTTGATGGCACTCCAGAGAAACCCCAAGAACACTGTTTCAAGGCTAGAGGAATCCTGAGGTCACTGCAGCAACACGAAAGAGCTCCGTGGACCAAAAATCAACTCGAGATGAGAGGTTAGTCCCTGGCTTCGACTCCAGAGGAATACCACCTAACCACAAGCACCTCAAGAGGAGGCTTCTCTCAGCTCTAGGTATGTGAGAGGGACCCTGAGTTTGCGGCCTCAAGTGGAATGGACACCGCGATGCCCTGACTCGAAATAAGGCCGGATATCCCTGCAGTGACTTGAATGCAGGCTCGTCTTGCATCTCCCAAGACGAAAGGATGTCTGAATCCCCTGTGGAGACCACAGAGAAAGACCTAGTTCCCCACCACATCGCGACCGGAGGCCTCACATCCTTTGAAAACTCCAGAGGTTCGCGGAGATCAGTGCCTCCAAAGGAGACGATGCCTGACTCCTCGTGAAACTTGATAGGAGTCCCAGGATTCCTGTGGCACGTGGAAAGGGACCCTTGGTCTCCCGCCTCAGCTGGAGAGGCGTCCCAATTGCCCTGCCAAGCCTCGAGGAGATTCCCGAGTTGTCCCTCGCAACTAGGCAGGAGTCCTGACGTCGCTGAACAAACACGTGTGTGGAAGGGCCATCCCCGTCGTAATTCGAGAATATACCCCAGGTTCCCGCCGCAACTCGAGAAAAACCATGAGACTTCCCCCTCGCCGAGAGATGAGGTCCGATTCCCCTGCACTGCATGCAGAGCAATTCCGTGTTGCACATCACACATGAAAGGAGCCTTGATTTCCTTGATGGCACTCCAGAGAAACCCCAAGAACACTGTTTCAAGGCTAGAGGGATCCTGACGTCACTGTAGCCACACGAAAGAGCTCCGTGGACCAAAAATCAACTGGAGATGAGAGGTTAGTCCCTGGCTTCAACTCCAGAGGAATACCACCTTACCACAAACACCTCAAGAGGAGGCTTCTCTCAGCTCTAGCTATGTGAGAGGGACCCTGAGTTTGCGGCCTCAAGTGAAATGCACACCGCGATGCACTGACGGAAATAAGGCCGGATATCCCTGCAGTGACTTGAATGCAGGCTCGTCTTGCATCTCCCAAGACGAAAGGATGTCTGAATCCCCTGTGGAGACCACAGAGAAAGACCTAGTTCCCCACCTCATCGCGACCGGAGGCCTCACATCCTTTGAAAACTCCAGAGGTACGCGGAGATCAGTGCCTCCAAAGGAGACGATGCCTGACTCCTCGTGAAACTTGATAGGAGTCCCAGGATTCCTGTGGCACGTGGAAAGGGACCCTTGGTCTCCCGCCTCAGCTGGAGAGGCGTCCCAATTGCCCTGCCAAGCCTCGAGTAGAATCCCGAGTTGTCCCTCGCAATTAGGCAGGAGTCCTGACGTCGCTGAATAAACACGTGGGTGGAAGGGCCATCCCCGTCGTAACTCGAGAATATACCCCAGGTTCCCGCCGCAACTCGAGAAAAACCATGAGACTTCCCCCTCGCCGAGAGATGAGGCCCGATTCCCCTGCACTGCGTGCAGAGCAATTCCGTGTTGCACATCACACATGAAAGGAGCCCTGATTTCCTTGAGGGCACTCCAGAGAAAACCCAAGAACACTGTTTCACGGCTAGAGGGATCCTGAGGTCACTGTAGCAACACGAAAGAGCTCCGTGGACCACAAATCAACTCGAGATAAGAGGTTAGTCCCTGGCTTCGACTCCAGAGGAATACCACCTAACCACAAGCACCTCAAGAGGAGTATTCTCTCAGCTCTAGGTATGTGAGAGGGACCCTGAGTTTGCGGCCTCAAGTGGAATCGACACCGCGATGCCCTGACTTGAAATAAGGCCGGATATTCCTGCAGTGACTTGAATGCAGGCTCGTCTTGCATCTCCCAATACGAAAGGATGTCTGAATCCCCTTTGGAGACCACAGAGAAAGAACTAGTTCCCCACCTCATCGCGACCGGAGGCCTCACATCCTTTGAAAACTCCAGAGGTACGCGGAGATCAGTGCCTCCAAAGGAGACGATGCCTGACTCCTCGTGAAACTTGAGAGGAGTCCCAGGATTCCTGTGGCAGGTGGAAAGGGACCCTTGGTCTCCCGCCTCAGCTGGAGAGGCGTCCCAATTGCCCTGCCAAGCCTCGAGGAGAATCCCGAGTTGTCCCTCGCAACTAGGCAGGAGTCCTGACGTCGCTGAACAAACACGTGGGTGGAAGGGCCATCCCCGTCGTAACTCGAGAATATACCCAGGTTCCCGCCGCAACTCGAGAAAAACCATGAGACTTCCCCCTCGCCTCGAAATGAGGCCCAATTCCCCTGCACTGCGTGCAGAGCAATTCCGTGTTGCACATCACGCATGAAAGGAGCCTTGATTTCCTTGATGGCACTGCAGAGAAACCCCAAGAACACTGTTTCAAGGCTAGAGGGATCCTGAGGTCACTGTAGCAACACGAAAGAGCTCCATGGACCAAAAATCAACTCGAGATAAGGGGTTAGTCCCTGGCTTCGACTCCAGAGGAATACCACCTTACCACAAGCACCTCAAGAGGAGGCTTCTCTCAGCTCTAGGTATGTGAGAGGGACCCTGAGTTTGCGGCCTCAAGTAGAATGGACACCGCGATGCCCTGACTCGAGATAAGGCCGTATATCCCTGCAGTGACTTGAATGCAGGCTCGTCTTGCATCTCCCAAGACGAAAGGATGTCTGAATCCCTGTGGAGACCACAGAGAAAGACCTAGTTCCCCACCTCATCGCGACCGGAGGCCTCACATCCTTTGAAAACTCCAGAGGTATGCGGAGATCAGTGCCTCGAAAGGAGACGATGCCTGTCTCCTCGTGAAACTTGAGAGGAGTCCCAGGATTCCTGTGGCACATGGAAAGGGACCCTTGGTCTCCCGCCTCAGCTGGAGAGGCGTCCCAATTGCCCTGCCAAGCCTCGAGGAGAATCCCGAGTTGTCCCTCGCAACTAGGCAGGAGTCCTGACGTCGCTGACCAAACACGTGGCTGGAAGGGCCATCCCCGTCGTAACTCGAGAATATACCCCAGGGTCCCGCCGCAACTCGAGAAAAACCTTGAGACTTCCCCCTCGCCAGGAGATGAGACTCGATTCTTCTGCACTGCATGCAGAGCAATTCCGTGTTGCACATCAAACATGAAAGGAGCCTTGATTTCCTTGATGGCACTTCAGAGAAACCCCAAGAACACTGTTTCAAGGCTAGAGGGATCCTGAGGTCACTGTAGCAACAAGAAAGAGCTCCGTGGACCAAAAATCAACTCGAGATGAGAGGTTAGTCCCTGGCTTCGACTCCAGAGGAATACCACCTAACCACAAGCACCTCAAGAGGAGGCTTCTCTCAGCTCTAGGTATGTGAGAGGGACCCTGAGTTTGCGGCCTCAAGTGGAATGGACACCGCGATGCCCTGACTCGAAATAAGGCCGGATATCCCTGCAGTGACTTGAATGCAGGCTCGTCTTGCATCTCCCAAGACGAAAGGATGTCTGAATCCCCTGTGGAGACCACAGAGAAAGACCTAGTTCCCCACCACATCGCGACCGGAGGCCTCACATCCTTTGAAAACTCCAGAGGTTCGCGGAGATCAGTGCCTCCAAAGGAGACGATGCCTGACTCCTCGTGAAACTTGATAGGAGTCCCAGGATTCCTGTGGCACGTGGAAAGGGACCCTTGGTCTCCCGCCTCAGCTGGAGAGGCGTCCCAATTGCCCTGCCAAGCCTCGAGGAGATTCCCGAGTTGTCCCTCGCAACTAGGCAGGAGTCCTGACGTCGCTGAACAAACACGTGTGTGGAAGGGCCATCCCCGTCCTAATTCGAGAATATACCCCAGGTTCCCGCCGCAACTCGAGAAAAACCATGAGACTTCCCCCTCGCCGAGAGATGAGGTCCGATTCCCCTGCACTGCATGCAGAGCAATTCCGTGTTGCACATCACACATGAAAGGAGCCTTGATTTCCTTGATGGCACTCCAGAGAAACCCCAAGAACACTGTTTCAAGGCTAGAGGGATCCTGACGTCACTGTAGCCACACGAAAGAGCTCCGTGGACCAAAAATCAACTGGAGATGAGAGGTTAGTCCCTGGCTTCAACTCCAGAGGAATACCACCTTACCACAAACACCTCAAGAGGAGGCTTCTCTCAGCTCTAGCTATGTGAGAGGGACCCTGAGTTTGCGGCCTCAAGTGAAATGCACACCGCGATGCACTGACGGAAATAAGGCCGGATATCCCTGCAGTGACTTGAATGCAGGCTCGTCTTGCATCTCCCAAGACGAAAGGATGTCTGAATCCCCTGTGGAGACCACAGAGAAAGACCTAGTTCCCCACCTCATCGCGACCGGAGGCCTCACATCCTTTGAAAACTCCAGAGGTACGCGGAGATCAGTGCCTCCAAAGGAGACGATGCCTGACTCCTCGTGAAACTTGATAGGAGTCCCAGGATTCCTGTGGCACGTGGAAAGGGACCCTTGGTCTCCCGCCTCAGCTGGAGAGGCGTCCCAATTGCCCTGCCAAGCCTCGAGTAGAATCCCGAGTTGTCCCTCGCAATTAGGCAGGAGTCCTGACGTCGCTGAATAAACACGTGGGTGGAAGGGCCATCCCCGTCGTAACTCGAGAATATACACCAGGTTCCCGCCGCAACTCGAGAAAAACCATGAGACTTCCCCCTCGCCGAGAGATGAGGCCCGATTCCCCTGCACTGCGTGCAGAGCAATTCCGTGTTGCACATCACACATGAAAGGAGCCCTGATTTCCTTGAGGGCACTCCAGAGAAAACCCAAGAACACTGTTTCACGGCTAGAGGGATCCTGAGGTCACTGTAGCAACACGAAAGAGCTCCGTGGACCACAAATCAACTCGAGATAAGAGGTTAGTCCCTGGCTTCGACTCCAGAGGAATACCACCTAACCACAAGCACCTCAAGAGGAGTATTCTCTCAGCTCTAGGTATGTGAGAGGGACCCTGAGTTTGCGGCCTCAAGTGGAATCGACACCGCGATGCCCTGACTTGAAATAAGGCCGGATATTCCTGCAGTGACTTGAATGCAGGCTCGTCTTGCATCTCCCAATACGAAAGGATGTCTGAATCCCCTTTGGAGACCACAGAGAAAGAACTAGTTCCCCACCTCATCGCGACCGGAGGCCTCACATCCTTTGAAAACTCCAGAGGTACGCGGAGATCAGTGCCTCCAAAGGAGACGATGCCTGACTCCTCGTGAAACTTGAGAGGAGTCCCAGGATTCCTGTGGCAGGTGGAAAGGGACCCTTGGTCTCCCGCCTCAGCTGGAGAGGCGTCCCAATTGCCCTGCCAAGCCTCGAGGAGAATCCCGAGTTGTCCCTCGCAACTAGGCAGGAGTCCTGACGTCGCTGAACAAACACGTGGGTGGAAGGGCCATCCCCGTCGTAACTCGAGAATATACCCAGGTTCCCGCCGCAACTCGAGAAAAACCATGAGACTTCCCCCTCGCCTCGAAATGAGGCCCAATTCCCCTGCACTGCGTGCAGAGCAATTCCGTGTTGCACATCACGCATGAAAGGAGCCTTGATTTCCTTGATGGCACTGCAGAGAAACCCCAAGAACACTGTTTCAAGGCTAGAGGGATCCTGAGGTCACTGTAGCAACACGAAAGAGCTCCATGGACCAAAAATCAACTCGAGATAAGGGGTTAGTCCCTGGCTTCGACTCCAGAGGAATACCACCTTACCACAAGCACCTCAAGAGGAGGCTTCTCTCAGCTCTAGGTATGTGAGAGGGACCCTGAGTTTGCGGCCTCAAGTAGAATGGACACCGCGATGCCCTGACTCGAGATAAGGCCGTATATCCCTGCAGTGACTTGAATGCAGGCTCGTCTTGCATCTACCAAGACGAAAGGATGTCTGAATCCCTGTGGAGACCACAGAGAAAGACCTAGTTCCCCACCTCATCGCGACCGGAGGCCTCACATCCTTTGAAAACTCCAGAGGTATGCGGAGATCAGTGCCTCGAAAGGAGACGATGCCTGTCTCCTCGTGAAACTTGAGAGGAGTCCCAGGATTCCTGTGGCACATGGAAAGGGACCCTTGGTCTCCCGCCTCAGCTGGAGAGGCGTCCCAATTGCCCTGCCAAGCCTCGAGGAGAATCCCGAGTTGTCCCTCGCAACTAGGCAGGAGTCCTGACGTCGCTGACCAAACACGTGGCTGGAAGGGCCATCCCCGTCGTAACTCGAGAATATACCCCAGGGTCCCGCCGCAACTCGAGAAAAACCTTGAGACTTCCCCCTCGCCAGGAGATGAGACTCGATTCTTCTGCACTGCATGCAGAGCAATTCCGTGTTGCACATCAAACATGAAAGGAGCCTTGATTTCCTTGATGGCACTTCAGAGAAACCCCAAGAACACTGTTTCAAGGCTAGAGGGATCCTGAGGTCACTGTAGCAACAAGAAAGAGCTCCGTGAACCAAAAATCAACTCGAGATGAGGGGTTAGTCCCTGGCTTCGACTCCAGAGGAATACCACCTTACCACATGCACCTCAAGAGGAGGCTTCTCTCAGCTCTAGGTATGTGAGAGGGACCCTGAGTTTGCGGCCTCAAGTGGAATGGACACCGCTATGCCCTGACTCGAAATCAGGCCGGATATCACTGCAGTGACTTGAATGCAGGCTCGTCTTGCATCTCCCAAGACGAAAGGATGTCTGAATCCCCTGTGGAGACCACAGAGAAAGACTTAGTTCCCCACCTCATCGCGACCCTAGGCCTCACATCCTTTGAAAACTCCAGAGGTACGCGGAGATCAGTGCCTCCAAAGGAGACGATGCCTGACTCCTCGTGAAACTTGGTAGGAGTCCCAGGATTCCTGTGGCACGTGGAAAGGGACCCTTGGTCTCCCGCCTCAGCTGGAGAGGCGTCCCAATTTCCCTGCCAAGCCTCGAGGAGAATCCCGAGTGGTCCCTCGCAACTAGGCAGGAGTCCTGACGTCGCTGAACAAACACGTGGGTGGAAGGGCCATCCCCGTCGTAACTCGAGAATATACCCCAGGTTCCCGCCGCAACTCGAGAAAAACCATGAGACTTCCCCCTCGCCGCGAGATGAGGCCCGATTCCCCTGCACTGCGTGCAGAGAAATTCCGTGTTGCACATCACACATGAAAGGAGCCTTGATTTCCTTGATGGCACTCCAGAGAAACCCCAAGAACACTGTTTCAAGGCTAGAGGCATCCTGAGGTCACTGTAGCAACACGAAAGAGCTCCGTGGACCACAAATCAACTCGAGATGAGATGTTAGTCCCTGGCTTCGACTCCAGAGGAATACCACCTTACCACAAGCACCTAAAGAGGAGGCTTCTCTCAGCTCTAGGTATGTGAGAGGGACCCTGAGTTTGCGGCCTCAAGTGGAATGGACACTGCAATGCCCTGACTCGAAATCAGGCCGGATAACCCTGCAGTGACTTGAATGCAGGCTCGTCTTGCATCTCCCAAGATGAAAGGATGTCTGAATCCCCTGTGGAGACCTCAGAGAAAGATCTAGTTCCCCACCTCATCGCGACCGGAGGCCTCACATCCTTTGAAAACTCCAGAGGTACGCTGAGATCAGTGCCTCCAAAGGAGACGATGCCTGACTCCTCTTGAAACTTGATAGGAGTCCCAGGATTCCTGTGGCTCGTGGAAAGGGACCCTTGGTCTCCCGCCTCAGCTGGAGAGGCGTCCCAATTGCCCTGCCAAGCCTCGAGGAGAATCCCGAGTTGTCCCTCGCAACTAGGCAGGAGTCCTGACGTCGCTGAACAAACACGTGGGTGGAAGGGCCATCCCCGTCGTAACTCGAGAATATACCCCAGGTTCCCGCCGCAACTCGAGAAAAACAATGAGACTTCCCCCTCGCCTCGAAATGAGGCCCAATTCCCCTGCACTGCGTGCAGAGCAATTCCGTGTTGCACATCACGCATTAAAGGAGCCTTGATTTCCTTGATGGCACTGCAGAGAAACCCCAAGAACACTGTTTCAAGGCTAGAGGGATCCTGAGGTCACTGTAGCAACACGAAAGAGCTCCATGGACCAACAATCAACTCGAGATGAGAGGTTAGTCCCTGGCTTCGACTCCAGAGGAATACCACCTTACCACAAGCACCTAAAGAGGAGGATTCTCTCAGCTCTAGGTATGTGAGAGGGACCCTGATTTTGCGGACTCAAGTGGAATGGACACTGCAATGCCCTGACGCGAAATAAGGCCGGATAACCCTGCAGTGAATTGAATGCAGGCTCGTCTTGCATCTCCCAAGATGAAAGGATGTCTGAATCCCCTGTGGAGGCCACAGAGAAAGACCTAGTTCCCCACCTCATCGCGACCGGAGGCCTCACATCCTTTGAAAACTTCAGAGGCACGCGGAGATCAGTGCCTCCAAAGGAGACGATGCCTGACTCCTCGTGTAACTTGATAGGTGTCCCAGGATTCCTGTGGCACGTGGAAAGGGACCCTTGGTCTCCCGCCTCAGATGGAGAGGCGTCCCAATTGCCTTGACAAGCCTCGAGGAGAATCCCGAGTTGTCCCTCGCAACTAGGCAGGAGTCCTGACGTCGCTGAACAAACACGTGTGTGGAAGGGCCATCCCCGTCGTAACTCGAGAATATACCCCAGGTTCCCACCGCAACTCAAGAAAAACCATGAGACTTCCCCCTTGCCGCGAGATGAGGCCCGATTCCCCTGCACTGCGTGCAGAGAAATTCCGTGTTGCAGATCACACAAGAAAGGAGCCTTGCTTTCCTTGATGGCACTGCAGAGAAACCCCAAGAACATTGTTTAAAGGCTAGAGGGATTCTGAGGTCACTGTAGCCACACGAAAGAGCTCCGTGGCCCAAAAATCAACTCGAGATGAGAGGTTAGTCCCTGGCTTCGACTCCAGAGGAATACCACCTTAACACAAGCACCTCAAGAGGAAGCTTCTCTCAGCTCTAGGTATGTGAGAGGGACCCTGAGTTTGCGGCCTCAAGTGGAATGGACACCGCGATGCCCTGACTCGAAATAAGGCCGGATATCCCTGCAGTGACTTGAATGCAGGCTCGTCTTGCATCTCCCAAGATGAAAGGATGTCTGAATCCCCTGTGGAGACCTCAGAGAAAGATCTAGTTCCCCACCTCATCGCGACCGGAGGCCTCAGATCCTTTGAAAACTCCAGAGGTATGCGGAGATCAGTGCCTTCAAAGGAGACAATGCCTGACTCCTCGTGAAAATTGATAGGAGTCCCAGGATTCCTGTGGTACTTGGAAAGGGACCCTTGGTCTCCCGCCTCAGCTGGAGAGGCGTCCCAATTGCCCTGCCAAGCCTCGAGGAGAATCCCGAGTTGTCCCTCGCAACTAGGCAGGAGTCCTGACGTCGCTGAACAAACACGTGGCTGGAAGGGCCATCCCCGTCATAATTCGAGAATATACCCCAGGTTCCCGCCGCAACTCGAGAAAAACCATGAGACTTCCCCCTCGCTGCAAGATGAGGCTCGATTCTCCTGAACTGCATGCAGAGCAATTCCGTGTTGCACATCAAACATGAAAGGAGCCTTGATTTCCTTGATGGCACTCCAGAGAAACACCAAGAACACTGTTTCAAGGCTAGAGGGATCCTGAGGTTACTGTAGCAACACGAAAGAGGTCCGTGGACCAAAAATCAACTCGAGATGAGAGGTTATTCCCTGGCTTCGACTCCAGAGGAATACCACCTTACCACAAGCACCTCAAGAGGAGGCTTCTCTCAGCTCTATGTATGTGAGAGGGACCCTGAGTTTGCGGCCTCAAGTGGAATGGACACTGCAATGCCCTGACTCGAAATAAGGCTGGATAACCCTGCAGTGACTTGAATGCAGGCTCGTCTTGCATCTCCCAAGATGAAAGGATGTCTGAATCCCCTGTGGAGACCTCAGAGAAAGATCTAGTTCCCCACCTCATCGCGACCGGAGGCCTCACATCCTTTGAAAACTCCAGAGGTACGCTGAAATCAGTGCCTCCAAAGGAGACGATGCCTGACTCCTCGTGAAACTTGATATGAGTCCCAGGATTCCTGTGGCACGTGGAAAGGGACCCTTGGTCTCCCGCCTCAGCTGGAGAGGCGTCCCAATTGCCCTGTCAAGCCTCGAGGAGAATCCCGAGTTGTCCCTCACAACTAGGCAGGAGTCCTGACGTCGCTGAACAAACACGTGGGTGGAAGGGCCATCCCCGTCGTAACTCGAGAATATACCCCAGGTTCCCGCCGCAACTCGAGAAAAACCATGAGACTTCCCCCTCGCCTCGAAATGAGGCCCAATTCCCCTGCACTGAGTGCAGAGCAATTCCGTGTTGCACATCACGCATGAAAGGAGCCTTGATTTCCTTGATGGCACTGCAGAGAAACCCCAAGAACACTGTTTCAAGGCTAGAGGGATCCTGAGGTCACTGTAGCAACACGAAAGAGCTCCATGGACCAAAAATCAACTCGAGATGAGAGGTTAGTCCCTGGCTTCGACTCCAGAGGAATACCAACTTACCACAAGCACCTCAAGAGGAGGCTTCTCTCAGCTCTAGGTATGTGAGAGGGACCCTGAGTTTGCGGCCTCAAGTAGAATGGACACCGCGATGCCCTGACTCGAAATAAGGCCGGATATCCCTGCAGTGACTTGAATGCAGGCTCGTCTTGCATCTCCCAAGACGAAAGGATGTCTGAATCCCTGTGGAGACCACAGAGAAAGACCTAGTTCCCCACCTCATCGCGACCGGAGGCCTCACATCCTTTGAAAACTCCAGAGGTATGCGGAGATCAGTGCCTCGAAAGGAGACGATGCCTGTCTCCTCGTGAAACTTGAGAGGAGTCCCAGGATTCCTGTGGCACATGGAAAGGGACCCTTGGTCTCCCGCCTCAGCTGGAGAGGCGTCCCAATTGCCCTGCCAAGCCTCGAGGAGAATCCCGAGTTGTCCCTCGCAACTAGGCAGGAGTCCTGACGTCGCTGACCAAACACGTGGCTGGAAGGGCCATCCCCGTCGTAACTCGAGAATATACCCCAGGGTCCCACCGCAACTCGAGAAAAACCTTGAGACTTCCCCCTCGCCAGGAGATGAGACTCGATTCTTCTGCACTGCATGCAGAGCAATTCCGTGTTGCACATCAAATATGAAAGGAGCCTTGATTTCCTTGATGGCACTCCAGAGAAACCCCAAGAACACTGTTTCAAGGCTAGAGGGATCCTGAGGTCAGTGTAGCAACACGAAAGAGCTCCGTGAACCAAAAATAAACTCGAGATGAGGGGTTAGTCCCTGGCTTCGACTCCAGAGGAATACCACCTTACCACATGCACCTCAAGAGGAGGCTTCTCTCAGCTCTAGGTATGTGAGAGGGACCCTGAGTTTGCGGCCTCAAGTGGAATGGACACCGCTATGCCCTGACTCGAAATCAGGCCGGATATCACTGCAGTGACTTGAATGCAGGCTCGTCTTGCATCTCCCAATATGAAAGGATGTCTGAATCCCCTGTGGAGACCACAGAGAAAGACTTAGTTCCCCACCTCATCGCGACCCTAGGCCTCACATCCTTTGAAAACTCCAGAGGTACGCGGAGATCAGTGCCTCCAAAGGAGACGATGCCTGACTCCTCGTGAAACTTGGTAGGAGTCCCAGGATTCCTGCGGCACGTGGAAAGGGACCCTTGGTCTCCCGCCTCAGCCGGAGAGGCGTCCCAATTGCCCTGCCAAGCATCGAGGAGAATCCCGAGTTGTCCCTCGCAGCTAGGCAGGAGTCCTGACGTCGCTGAACAAACACGTGGGTGGAAGGGCCATCCCCGTCGTAACTCGAGAATATACCCCAGGTTCCCGCCGCAACTCGAGAAAAACCATGAGACTTCCCCCTCGGCGCGAGATGAGGACCGATTCCCCTGCACTGCGTGCAGAGAAACTCCGTGTTGCACATCACACATGAAAGGAGCCTTGATATCCTTGAGGACACTCCAGAGAAATCCCAAGAACACTGTTTCAAGGCTAGAGGGATCCTGACGTCACTGTAGCAACACGAAAGAGCTCCGTGTACCAAAAATCAACTCGAGATGAGAGGTTTGTCCCTGGCTTCGACTTCAGAGGAATAAGACCTTACCACAAGCACCTCAAGGGGAGGCTTCTCTCAGCTCTAGGTGTGTGAGAGGGACCCTGAGTTTGCGTCCTCAAGTGGAATGGACACCGCGATGCACTGACTCGAAATAAGGCCGGATATCCCTGCAGTGACTTGAATGCAGGCTCGTCTTGCATCTCCCAAGACGAAAGGATGTCTGAATACCCTGTGGAGACCACAGAGAAACACCTAGTTCCCAACCTCATGGCGACCGGAGGCCTCACATCCTTTGAAAATTCCAGAGGCACAGGGAAATCAGTGCCTCCAAAGGAGACGATGCCTGAATCCTCGTGAAACTTTATAGGAGTCCCAGGATTCCTGTGGCACATGGAAAGGGACCCTTGGTCTCCCGCCTCAGCTGGAGAGGCGTCCCAATTGCCCTGCCAAGCCTCGAGGAGAATCCCGAGTTGTCCCTCGCAACTAGCCAGGAGTACTCACGTCGCTGAAGAAACACGTGTGTGGAAGGGCCATCCCCGTCGTAACTCGAGAATATAACCCAGGTTCCCGCCGCAACTCGAGAAAAACCATGAGACTTCCCCCTCGCTGCGAGATGAGGACCGATTCCCCTGCACTGCGTGCAGAGCAATTCCGTGTTGCACATCACACATGAAAGGATCCTTGATTTCCATGGTGGCACTACAGAGAAACCCCAAGAACACTGTTTCAAGGCTAGAGGGATCCTGAGGGCACTGTAGCAAAACGAAAGAGCTCCGTGGACCACAAATCAACTCGAGATGAGAGATTAGTCCCTGGCTTCGACTCCAGAGGAATACCACCTTACCACAAGCACCTCAAGAGGAGGCTTCTCTCAGCTCTAGCTATGTGAGAGGGACCCTGAGTTTGCGGCCTCAAGTGGAATGGACACTGTGATGCCCTGACGCGAAATAAGGCCGGATATCCCTGCAGTGACTTGAATGCAGGCTCGTCTTGCATCTACCAAGACGAAAGGATGTCTGAATCCCCTGTGGAGACCACAGAGAAAGACCTAGTTCCCCACCTCATCGCGACCGGAGGCCTCACATCCTTTGAAAACTCCAGAGGTTCACGGAGATCAGTGCCTCCAAAGGAGACGATGCCTGACTCCTCTTGAAACTTGATAGGAGTCCCAGGATTCCTGTGGCTCGTGGAAAGGGACCCTTGGTCTCCCGCCTCAGCTGGAGAGGCGTCCCAATTGCCCTGCCAAGCCTCGAGGAGATTCCCGAGTTGTCCCTCGCAACTAGGCAGGAGTCCTGACGTCGCTGAAGAAACACGTGTGTGGAAGGGCCATCCCCGTCGTAACTCGAGAATATACCCCAGGTTCCCGCCGCAACTCGAGAAAAACCATGAGACTTCCCCCTCGCCGAGAGATGAGGCCCGATTCCCCTGCACTGCGTGCAGAGCAATTCCGTGTTGCACATCACACATGAAAGGAGCCTTGATTTCCTTGATGGCACTCCAGAGAAACCCCAAGAACACTGTTTCAAGGCTAGAGGAATCCTGAGGTCACTGTAGCAACACGAAAGAGCTCCGTGGACCAAAAATCAACTCGAGATGAGAGGTTAGTCCCTGGCTTCGACTCCAGAGGAATACCACCTAACCACAAGCACCTCAAGAGGAGGCTTCTCTCAGCTCTAGGTATGTGAGAGGGACCCTGAGTTTGCGGCCTCAAGTGGAATGGACACCGCGATGCCCTGACTCGAAATAAGGCCGGATATCCCTGCAGTGACTTGAATGCAGGCTCGTCTTGCATCTCCCAAGACGAAAGGATGTCTGAATCCCCTGTGGAGACCACAGAGAAAGACCTAGTTCCCCACCTCATCGCGACCGGAGGCCTCACATCCTTTGAAAACTCCAGAGGTACGCGGAGATCAGTGCCTCCAAAAGGGACGATGTCTGACTCCTCGTGAAACTTGATAGGAGTCCCAGGATTCCTGTGGCACGTGGAAAGGGACCCTTGGTCTCCCGCCTCAGCTGGAGAGGCGTCCCAATTGCCCTGCCAAGCCTCGAGGAGAATCCCGAGTTGTCCCTCAAAACTAGAAAGGCGTCCTGACGTCGTTGAACAAACACGTGTGTGGAAGGGCCATCCCCGTCGTAACTCGAGAATATACCCCAGGTTCCTGCCGCAACTCGAGAAAAACCATGAGACTTCCCCCTCGCCGCGAAATGAGGTCCGATTCCCCTGCACTGCATGCAGAGCAATTCCGTGTTGCACATCACACATGAAAGGAGCCTTGATTTCCTTGATGGCACTCCAGAGAAACCCCAAGAACACTGTTTCAAGGCTAGAGGGATCCTGACGTCACTGTAGCCACACGAAAGAGATCTGTGGACCAAAAATCAACTGGAGATGAGAGGTTAGTCCCTGGCTTCAACTCCAGAGGAATACCACCTTACCACAAACACCTCAAGAGGAGGCTTCTCTCAGCTCTAGGTATGGGAGAGGGACCCTGAGTTTGCGGCCTCAAGTGAAATGCACACCGCGATGCACTGACGGAAATAAGGCCGGATATCCCTGCAGTGACTTGAATGCAGGCTCGTCTTGCATCTCCCAAGACGAAAGGATGTCTGAATCCCCTGTGGAGACCACAGAGAAAGACCTAGTTCCCCACCTCATCGCGACCGGAGGCCTCACATCCTTTGAAAACTCCAGAGGTACGCGGAGATCAGTGCCTCCAAAGGAGGCGATGCCTGACTCCTCGTGAAACTTGATAGGAGTCCCAGGATTCCTGTGGCACGTGGAAAGGGACCCTTGGTCTCCCGCCTCAGCTGGAGAGGCGTCCCAATTGCCCTGCCAAGCCTCGAGTAGAATCCCGAGTTGTCCCTCGCAAGTAGACAGGAGTCCTGACGTCGCTGAATAAACACGTGGGTGGAAGGGCCATCCCCGTCGTAACTCGAGAATATACCCCAGGTTCCCGCCGCAACTCGAGAAAAACCATGAGACTTCCCCCTCGCCGCGAGATGAGGCCCGATTCCCCTGCACTGCATGCAGAGCAATTCCGTGTTGCACATCAAACATGAAAGGAGCCCTGATTTTCTTGATGGCACTCCAGAGAAAACCCAAGAACACTGTTTCACGGCTAGAGGGATCCTGAGGTCACTGTAGAAACACGAAAGAGCTCCGTGGACCAAAAATCAACTCGAGATGAGAGGTTAGTCCCTGGCTTCGACTCCAGAGGAATACCACCTTACCACAAACACCTCAAGAGGAGGCTTCTCTCAGCTCTAGGTATGTGAGAGGGACCCTGAGTTTGCGGCCTCAAGTGGAATGCACACCGCGTTGCACTGACGGAAATAAGGCCGGATATCCCTGCAGTGACTTGAATGCAGGCTCGTGTTGCATCTCCCAAGACGAAAGGATGTCTGAATCCCCTGTGGAGACCACAGAGAAAGACCTAGTTCCCCACCTCATCGCGACCGGAGGCCTCACATCCTTTGAAAACTCCAGAGGTATGCGGATATCAGTGCCTCCAAAGGAGACGATGCCTGACCCCTCGTGAAACTTGATAGGAGTCCCAGGATTCCTGTGGCACGTGGAAAGGGACCCTTGGTCTCCCGCCTCAGCTGGAGAGGCGTCCCAATTGCCCTGCCAAGCCTCGAGGAGAATCCCGAGTTGTCCCTCGCAAGTACGCAGGAGTCCTGACGTCGCTGAACAAACACGTGGGTGGAAGGGCCATCCCCGTCGTAAGTCGAGAATATAGCCCAGGTTCCCGCCGCAACTCGAGAAAAACCATGAGACTTCCCCCTCGCCGCGAGATGAGGCCCGATTCCCCTGCACTGCGTGCAGAGCAATTCCGTGTTGCACATCACACATGAAAGGAGCCCTGATTTCCTTGAGGGCACTCCAGAGAAAACCCAAGAACACTGTTTCACGGCTAGAGGGATCCTGAGGTCACTGTAGCAACACGAAAGAGCTCCGTGGACCACAAATCAACTCGGGATGAGAGGTTAGTCCCTGGCTTCGACTCCAGAGGAATACCACCTAACCACAAGCACCTCAAGAGGAGGATTCTCTCAGCTCTAGGTATGTGAGAGGGACCCTGAGTTTGCGGCCACAAGTGGAATCGACACCGCGATGCCCTGACTCGAAATAAGGCCGGATATCCCTGCAGTGACTTGAATGCAGGCTCGTCTTGCATCTCCCAATACGAAAGGATGTCTGAATCCCCTTTGGAGACCACAGAGAAAGAACTAGTTCCCCACCTCACCGCGACCGGAGGCCTCACATCGTTTGAAAACTCCAGACGTACGCGGAGATCAGTGCCTCCAAAGGAGACGATGCCTGACTCCTCGTGAAACTTGAGAGGAGTCCCAGGATTCCTGTGGCAGGTGGAAAGGGACCCTTGGTCTCCCGCCTCAGCTGGAGAGGCGTCCCAATTGCCCTGCCAAGCCTCGAGGAGAATCCCGAGTTGTCCCTCGCAACTAGGCAGGAGTCCTGACGTCGCTGAACAAACACGTGGGTGGAAGGGCCATCCCCGTCGTAACTCGAGAATATACCCAGGTTCCCGCCGCAACTCGAGAAAAACCATGAGACTTCCCCCTCGCCTCGAAATGAGGCCCGATTCCCCTGCACTGCGTGCAGAGCAATTCCGTGTTGCACATCACGCATGAAAGGAGCCTTGATTTCCTTGATGGCACTGCAGAGAAACCCCAAGAACACTGTTTCAAGGCTAGAGGGATCCTGAGGTCACTGTAGCAACACGAAAGAGCTCCATGGACCAAAAATCAACTCGAGATAAGGGGTTAGTCCCTGGCTTCGACTCCAGAGGAATACCACCTTACCACAAGCACCTCAAGAGGAGGCTTCTCTCAGCTCTAGGTATGTGAGAGGGACCCTGAGTTTGCGGCCTCAAGTAGAATGGACACCGCGATGCCCTGACTCGAAATAAGGCCGGGTATCCCTGCAGTGACTTGAATGCAGGCTCGTCTTGCATCTACCAAGACGAAAGGATGTCTGAATCCCTGTGGAGACCACAGAGAAAGACCTAGTTCCCCACCTCATCGCGACCGGAGGCCTCACATCCTTTGAAAACTCCAGAGGTATGCGGAGATCAGTGCCTCGAAAGGAGACGATGCCTGTCTCCTCGTGAAACTTGAGAGGAGTCCCAGGATTCCTGTGGCACATGGAAAGGGACCCTTGGTCTCCCGCCTCAGCTGGAGAGGCGTCCCAATTGCCCTGCCAAGCCTCGAGGAGAATCCCGAGTTGTCCCTCGCAACTAGGCAGGAGTCCTGACGTCGCTGACCAAACACGTGGCTGGAAGGGCCATCCCCGTCGTAACTCGAGAATATACCCCAGGGTCCCGCCGCAACTCGAGATAAACCTTGAGACTTCCCCCTCGCCAGGAGATGAGACTCGATTCTTCTGCACTGCATGCAGAGCAATTCCGTGTTGCACATCAAACATGAAAGGAGCCTTGATTTCCTTGATGGCACTCCAGAGAAACCCCAAGAACACTGTTTCAAGGCTAGAGGGATCCTGAAGTCACTGTAGCAACACGAAAGAGCTCCGTGAACCAAAAATCAACTCGAGATGAGGGGTTAGTCCCTGGCTTCGACTCCAGAGGAATACCACTTTACCACAAGCACCTCAAGAGGAGGCTTCTCTCAGCTCTAGGTATGTGTGAGGGACCCTGAGTTTGCGGCCTCAAGTGGAATGGACACCGCTATGCCGTGACTCGAAATCAGGCCGGATATCACTGCAGTGACTTGAATGCAGGCTCGTCTTGCATCTGCCAAGACGAAAGGATGTCTGAATCCCCTGTGGAGACCACAGAGAAAGACTTAGTTCCCCACCTCATCGCGACCCTAGGCCTCACATCCTTCGAAAACTCCAGAGGTACGCGGAGATCAGTGCCTCCAAAGGAGACGATGCCTGACTCCTCGTGAAACTTGGTAGGAGTCCCAGGATTCCTGCGGCACGTGGAAAGGGACCCTTGTTCTCCCGCCTCAGCCGGAGAGGCGTCCCAATTGCCCTGCCAAGCCTCGAGGAGAATCCCGAGTTGTCCCTCGCAGCTAGGCAGGAGTCCTGACGTCGCTGAACAAACACGTGTGTGGAAGGGCCATCCCCCTCGTAACTCGAGAATATACCCCAGGTTCCCGCCGCAACTCGAGAAAAACCATGAGACTTCCCCCTCGCCGCGAGATGAGGACCGATTCCCCTGCACTGCGTGCAGAGCAATTCCGTGTTGCACATCACACATGAAAGGAGCCTTGATTTCCTTGATGGCACTCCAGAGAAACCCCAAGAACACTGTTTCAAGGCTAGAGGGATCCTGAGGTCACTGTAGCCACACGAAAGAGCTCCGTGGACCAAAAATCAACTCGAGATGAGGGGATAGTCCCTGGCTTCGACTCCAGAGGAATACCACCTTACCACAAGCAGCTCAAGAGGAGGCTTCTCTCAGCTCTAGGTATGTGAGAGGGACCCTGAATTTGCAGCCTCAAGTCGAATGGACACCGCGATGCCCTGACTCGAAATAAGACCGGATATCCCTGCAATGACTTGAATGCAGGCTCGTCTTGCATCTCCCAAGACGAAAGGATGTCTGAATCACCTGTGGAGACCACAGAGAAAGACCTAGTTCCCCACCTCATCGCGACCGGAGGCCTCACATCCTTTGAAAACTCCAGAGGTACGCGGAGATCAGTGCCTCCAAAGGAAACGATGCCTGACTCCTCGTGAAAATTGATAGGAGTCCCAGGATTCCTGTGGCACGTGGAAAGGGACCCTTGGTCTCCCGCCTCAGCTGGAGAGGCGTCCCAATTGCCCTGCCAAGCCTCGAGGAGAATCCCGAGTTGTCCCTCAAAACTAGCCAGAAGTCCTGACGTCGCTGAACAAACACGTGGGTGGAAGGGCCATTCCCGTCGTAACTCGACAATATACCCCAGGGTCCCGCCGCAACTCGAGAAAAACCATGAGACTTCCCCCTCGCCGCGGGATGAGGCCCGATTCCCCTGCACTGCTTACAGGCCAATTCCGTGTTGCACATCACACATGAAAGGAGCCTTGATTTCCTTGATGGCACTCCAGAGAAACCCCAAGAACACTGTTTCAAGGCTAGAGGGATCCTGAGGTCACTGTAGCAAAACGAAAGATCTCCGTGGACCAAAAATCAACTCGAGATGAGGGGTTAGTCCCTGGCTTCGACTCCAGAGGAATACCACCTTACCACAAGCACCTCAAGAGGAGGCTTCTCTCAGCTCTAGGTATGTGAGAGGGACCCTGATTTTGCGGCCTCAAGTGGAATGGACATCGCGATGCCCTGCCTCGAAATAAGGCCGGATATCCCTGCAGTGACTTGAATGCAGGCTCGTCTTGCATCTCCCAAGATGAAAGGATGTCTGAATACCCTGTGGAAACCACAGAGAAAGACCTAGTTCCCCACCTCATCGCGACCGGAGGTCTCATATCCTTTGATAACTCCAGAGGTACGCAGAGATCCGTGCCTCCAAAGGAGACGATGCCTGACTCCTCGTGAAACTTGAGAGGAGTCCCAGGATTCCTGTGGCACGTGGAAAGGGACCCTTGGTCTCCCGCCTCAGCTGGAGAGGCATCCCAATTGCCCTTCCAAGCCTCGAGGAGAATCCCGAGTTGTCCCTCGCAACTAGGCAGAAGGTTTGACGTCGCTGAACAAACACGTGTGTGGAAGCGCCATCCCCGTCGTAACTCGAGAATATAGCCCAGGTTCCCGCCGCAACTCGAGAAAAACCATGAGACTTCCCCCTCGCCGCGAGATCAGGCCCGATTCCGCTGCACTGCGTACAGAGCAATACCGTGTTGCACATCACACATGAAAGGAGCCTTGATTTGCTTGATGGCACTCCAGAGAAATCCCGAGAACACTGTTTCAAGGCTAGAGGGATCCTGAGGTCACTGTAGCAACACAAAAGAGCTCCGTGGGCCAAAAATCAACTCGAGATGAGAGGTTAGTCCCTGGCTTTGACTCCAGAAGAACACCACCTTACCACAAGTACCTCAAGAGGAGGCTTCTTTCAGCTCTAGGTATGTGAGAGGGAACCTGAGTTTGCGGCCTCAAGTGGAATGGAAACCGCGATGCCCTGACTCGAAATAAGGCCGGATATCCCTGCAGTGACTTGAATGCAGGCTCGCCTTGCATCTCCCAAGACGAAAGGATGTCTGAATCCCCTGTGGAGACCACAGAGAAAGACCTAGTTCCCCACCTCATCACGACCGGAGGCCTCACATCCTTTGAAAACTCCAGAGGTACGCGGAGAACAGTGCCTCCAAAGGAGACGATGCCTGACTCCTCGTGAAACTTGATAGGAGTCCCAGGATTCCTGTGGCACGTGGAGAGGGACCCTTGGTCTCCCGCCTCATTTGGAGAGGCGTCCCAATTGCCCTGCCAAGCCTCGAGGAGAATCCCGAGTTGTCCCTCGCAACTAGGCAGGAGTCCTGACGTGGCTGAACAAACACGTGGGTGGAAGGGCCATCCCCGTCGTAACTCGAGAATATACCCCAGGTTCCCGCCGCAACTCGAGAAAAACCATGAGACTTCCCCCTCGCCGCGAGATGAGGCCCGATTCCCCTACACTGCGTGCAGAGCAATTCCGTGTTGCACATCACACATGAAAGGAGCCTTGATTTCCTTGATGGCACTCCAGAGAAACCCCAAGAGCACTGTTTCAAGGCTAGAGGGATCCTGAGGTCACTGTAGCAACACAAAAGAGCTCCGTGGACGAAAAATAAACTCGAGATGAGGGGTTAGTCCCTGGCTTCGACTCCAGAGGAATACCATGTTACCACAAGCACCGCAAGAGGAGGCTTCTCTCAGCTTTAGGTATGTGAGAGGGACCCTGAGTTTGCGGCCTCAAGTGGAATGGACACCGCGAGGCCCTGCCTCGAAATAAGGCCGGATATCCCTGCAGTGACTTGAATGCAGGCTCGTGTTGCATCTCCCAAGATGATAGGATGTCTGAATCCCCTGTGGAGACCACAGAGAAAGACCTAGTTCCCCACCTCATCGCGAGCGGAGGCCTCACATCCTTTGATAACTCCAGAGGTACACAGAGATCCATGCCTCCAAAGGAGACGATGCCTGACTCCTCGTGAAATTTGATAGGAGTCCCAGGATTCCTGTGGCACGTGGAAAGGGACCCTTGGTCTCCTGCCTCAGAAGGAGAGGCATCCAAATTGCCCTTCCAAGCCTCGAGGAGAATCCCGAGTTGAACCTCGCAACTAGGCAGAAGTACTGACGTCGCTGAACAAACACGTGTGTGGAAGGGCCATCCCCGTCGTAACTCGAGAATATACCCCAGGTTCCCGCCGCAACTCGAGAAAAACCATGAGACTTCCCCCTCGCCGCGAGATCAGGCCCGATTCCGCTGCACTGCGTGCAGAGCAATTCCGTGATGCACATCACACATGAAAGGAGCCTTGATTTCCTTGGTGGCACTCCAGAGAAACCCCAAGAACACTGTTTCAAGGCTAGAGGGATCCTGAGGTCACTGTAGCAACACAAAAGAGCTTTGTGGGCCAAAAATCAACTCGAGATGAGAGGTTATTCCCTGGCTTCGAATCCAGAAGAAAACCACCTTACCACAAGTACCTCAAGAGGAGGCTTCTCTCAGCTCTAGGTATGTGAGAGGCAACCTGAGTTAGCGGCCTCAAGTGGAATGGATACCGCGATGCCCTGACTCGAAATAACGCCGGATATCCCTGCAGTGACTTGAATGCAGGCTTGTCTTGCATCTCCCAAGACGAAAGGATGTCTGAATCCCCTGTGGAGACCACAGAGAAAAACCTAGTGCCCCACATCATCGCGACCGGAGGCCTCACATCCTTTGAAAACTCCAGAGGTACGCGGAGAACAGTGCCTCCAAAGGAGACGATGCCTGACTCCTCGTGAAACTTGATAGGAGTCCCAGGATTCCTGTGGCACCTGGAAAGGTACCCTTGGTATCCCGCCTCATTTGGAGAGGCGTCCCAATTGCCCTGCCAAGCCTCGAGGAGAATCCCGAGTTGTCCCTCGCAACTAGGCAGAAGTTCTGACGTCGCTGAACAAACACGTGTGTGGAAGGGCCATCCCCGTCGTAACTCGAGAATATACCCCAGGTTCCCGCCGCAACTCGAGAAAAACCATGAGACTTCCCCCTCGCCGCGAGATCAGGCCCGATTCCGCTGCACTGCGTACAGAGTAATTCCGTGTTGCACATCACACATGAAAGGAGCCTTGATTTGCTTGATGGCACTCCAGAGAAATCCCGAGAACACTGTTTCAAGGCTAGAGGGATCATGAGGTCACTGTAGCAACACGAAACACCTCCGTGGGCCAAAAATCAACTCGAGATGAGAGGTTAGTCCCTGGCTTCGACTCCAGAAGAACACCACCTTACCACAAGTACCTCAAGAGGAGGCTTCTTTCAGCTCTAGGTATGTGAGAGGGAACCTGAGTTAGCGGCCTCATGTGGAATGGATACCGCGATGCCCTGACTCGAAATAAGGCCGGATATCCCTGCAGTGACTTGAATGCAGGCTCGTCTTGCATCGCCCAAGATGAAAGGATGTCTGAATCCCCTGTGGAGACCACAGAGAAAGACCTAGTTCCCCACCTCATCGCGACCGGAGGCCTCACATCCTTTGATAACTCCAGAGGTACGCAGAGATCCGTGCCTCCAAAGGAGACGATGCCTGACTCCTCGTGAAACTTGAGAGGAGTCCCAGGATTCCTGTGGCACGTGGAAAGGGACACTTGGTCTCCCGCCTCAGCTGGAGAGGCGTCCCAATTGCCCTGCCAAGCCTCGAGGAGAATCCCGAGTTGAACCTCGCAACTAGGCAGAAGTCCTGACGTCGCTGAACAAACACGTGTGTGGAAGGGCCATCCCCGTCGTAACTCGAGAATATACCCCAGGTTCCCGAGGCAACTCGAGAAAAACCATGAGACTTCCCCCTCGCCGCGAGATCAGGCCGGATTCCGCTGCACTGCGTACAGAGCAATTTCGTGTTGCACATCACACATGAAAGGAGCCTTGATTTGCTTGATGGCACTCCAGAGAAATCCCGAGAACACTGTTTCAAGGCTAGAGGGATCCTGAGGTCACTGTAGCAACACAAAAGAGCTCCGTGGGCCAAAAATCAACTCGAGATGAGAGGTTAGTCCCTTGTTTCGACTCCAGAAGAAAACCACCTTACCACCAGTACCTCAAGAGGAGGCTTCTTTCAGCTCTAGGTATGTGAGAGGGAACCTGAGTTAGCGGCCTCAAGTGGAATGGAAACCGCGATGCCCTGACTCGAAATATGGCCGGATATCCCTGCAGTGACTTCAATGCAGGCTCGTCTTGCATCTCCCAAGACGAAAGGATGTCTGAATCCCCTGTGGAGACCACAGAGAAAGACCTAGTTCCCCACCTCATCACGACCGGAGGCCTCACATCCTTTGAAAACTCCAGAGGTACGCGGAGAACAGTGCCTCCAAAGGAGACGATGCCTGACTTCTCGTGAAACTTGATAGGCTTCCCAGGATTCCTGTGGCACGTGGAAAGGGACCCTTGGTCTCCCCACTCAGCTGGAGAGGCGTCCCAATTGCCCTGCCAAGCCTCGAGGAGAATCCCGAGTTGTCTCTCGCAACTAGGCAGGAGTCCTGACGTGGCTGAACAAACACGTGTGTGGAAGGGCCATCCCCGTCGTAACTCGAGAATATACCCCAGGTTCCCGCCGCAACTCGAGAAAAACCATGAGACTTCCCCCTCGCCGCAAAATGAGGCCCGATTCCCCTGAACTGCGTGCAGAGCAATTCCGTGTTGCACATCACACATGAAAGGAGCCTTGATTTCCTTGATGGCACTCCAGAGAAACCCCAAGAACACTGTTTCAAGGCTAGAGGGATCCTGAGGTCACTGTAGCAACACGAAAGAGCTCCGAGGACCAACAGTCAACTCGAGATGAGAGGTTAGTCCTTGGCTTCGACTCCAGAGGAATACCACCTTACCACAAACACCTCAAGAGGAGGCTTCTCTCAGCTCTAGGTATGTGAGAGGGACCCTGATTTTGCGGCCTCAAGTGGAATGGACACCGTGATGCCCTGACTCGAAATAAGGCCGGATGTCCCTGCAGTGACTTGTATGCAGGCTCGTCTTGCATCTCCCAAGACGAAAGGATGACTGAATCCCCTGTGGAGACCACAGAGAAAGACCTAGTTCCCCACCTCATCACGACCGGAGGCCTCACATCCTTTGAAAACTCCAGAGGTACGCGGAGAACAGTGCCTCCAAAGGAGACGATGCCTGACTCCTCGTGAAACTTGATAGGAGTCCCAGGATTCCTGTGGCACGTGGAAAGGGACCCTTGGTCTCCCGCCTCAGCCGGAGAGGCGTCCCAATTGCCCTGCCAAGCCTCGAGGAGAATCCCGAGTTGTCCCTCGCAACTAGGCAGGAGTCCTGACGTGGCTGAACAAACACGTGTGTGGAAGGGCCATCCCCGTCGTAACTCGAGAAGATACCCCAGGTTCCCGCCGCAACTCGATAAAAACCATGAGACTTCCCCCTCGAAGCAAGATGAGGCCCGATTTCCCTGCACTGCATGCAGAGCAATTCCATGTTGCACATCACACATGAAAGGAGCCTTGATTTCCTTGATGGCACTCTAGAGAAACCCCAAGAACACTGTTTCAAGGCGAGAGGGATCCTGAGGTCACTGTAGCAACACGAAAGAGCTCCGGGGACCAAAAATCAACTCGAGATGAGAGGTTAGTCCCTGGCTTCGACTCCAGAGCAATACCACATTACCACAAGCACCTCAAGAGGAGGCTTCTCTCAGCTCTAGGTATGTGAGAGGGACCCTGAGTTTGCGGCCTCAAGTGGAATGGACACCGCTATGCCCTGACTCGAAATAAGGCCGGATATCCCTGCAGTGACTTGAATGCTGGCTCGTCTTGCATCTCCCAAGACGAAAGGATGTCTGAATCCCCTGTGGAGACCACAGAGAAAGACCTAGTTCCCCACCTCATCGCGACCGGAGGCCTCACATCCTTTGAAAACTCCAGAGGTACGCGGAGATCTGTGTCTCCAAAGGGGACGATGCCTGACTCATCGTGAAACTTGATAGGAGTCCCAGGATTCCTGTGGCACTTGGAAAGGGACCCTTGGTCTCCCGCCTCAGCTGGAGAGGCGTCCCAATTGCCCTGCCAAGCTTCGAGGAGAATCCCGAGTTGTCCTTCGCAACTAGCCAGGAGTCCTGCCATCGCTGAAAAAACACGTGTGTGGAAGGGCCATCCCCGTCGTAACTCGAAAATATACACCAGGTCCCCGCCGCAACTCGAGAAAAACCATGAGACTTTCCCCTCGCCTCGAGATGAGGACCTATTCCCCTGCACTGCGTGCAGAGAAGTTCTGTGTTGCACATCACACATGAAAGGAGCCTTGATTTCCTTCATGGCTCTCTAGAGAAACCCCAAGAACAATGTTTCAAGGCTAGAGGGATCCTGATGTCACTGTAGCAACAGGAAAGAGCTACGTGGACCAAAAATCAAGTCGAGATGAGGGGTTAGTCCCTAACTTCGAGTCCAGAGGAATACCACCTTACCACAAGCACCTCAAGAGGAGGCTTCTCTCTGCTCTAGGTATGTGAGAGGGACACTGAGTTTGCAGCCTCTAGTGAATGGACACCGGGATGCCCTGGCTCGAAATAAGGCCTGATATCCCTGCAGTGACTTGAATGCAGGCTCGTCTTGCATCTCCCAAGACGAAAGGATGTCTGAATCCCCTGTGGAGACCACAGAGAAAGACCTAGTTCCCCACCTCATCGCGACCGGAGGCCTCACATCCTTTGAAAACTCCAGAGATACACGGAGATCAGTGCCTCCAAAGGAGACGATGCCTGACTCCTCGTGAAACTTAACAGGAGTCCCAGGATTCCTGTGGCACGTGGAAAGGGACCCTTGGTCTCCCGCCTCAGCTGTAGAGGCGTCCCAATTGCCCTGCCAAGCCTCGAGGTGAATCCCGAGTTTTCCCTCGCAGCTAGGCAGGAGTCCTGACGTCGCTGAACAAACACGTGTGTGGAAGGGCCATCCCCATCGTAACTCGAGAATATAGCCCAAGTACCCGCCGCAACTCGAGAAAAACCATGAGACTTCCCCCTCGCCGTGAGATGAGGCCCGATTCAACTGCACTGCGTGCAGAGCAATTCCGTGTTGCACATCACACATGAAAGGAGCCTTGATTTCCTTCATAGCACTCCAGAGAAACCCCAAGAACACTGTTTCAAGGTTAGAGGGATCCTGAGGTCACTGTAGCAACACAAAAGAGCTCCGTGGACCAAAAATCAACTCGAGATGAGAGGTTTGTCCCTGGCTTCGACTCCAGAGAAATACCACCTTACCACAGGCACCGCAAGAGGAGGCTTCTCTCAGCTCTAAATATGTGAGAGGGACCCTGAGTTTGCGGCCTCAAGTGGAATGGACACCGCGATGCCCTGACTCCAAATAAGGCCGCATATCCCTGCAGTGACTTGAATGCAGGCTCGTCTTGCATCTCCCAAGATGAAAGGATGTCTGAATCCCCTGTGGAGACCACAGAGAAAGACCTAGTTCCCCACCTCATCGCGACCGGAGGCCTCACATCCTTTGATAACTCCAGAGGTACGCAGAGATCCGTGCGTCCAAAGGAGACGATGCCTGACTCCTCATGAAACTAATGGGATTCCCAGGATTCCGGTGGCACGTGGAAAGGGACCATTGGTCTCACGCCTCAGCTGGAGAGGCATCCCAATTTCCCTGCCAAGCCTCGAGGAGAATCCCGAGTTGTCCCTCGCAACTAGGCAGGAGTCCTGACGTCGCTGAACAAACAAGTGTGTGGAAGGGCCATCCCCGTCGTAACTCAAGAATATACCCCAGGTTCCCGCCGCAACTCGAGAAAAACCATGAGACTTCCCCCTCGCCGTGAGATCAGGCCTGATTCCGCTGCACTGCGTGCAGAGCAATTCCGTGTTGCACATCACATATGAAAGGAGCCTTGATTTCCTTGATGGCACTCCAGAGAAACCCCAAGAACACTGTTTCCAGGCTAGAGGGATTCTGAGGTCACTGTAGCAACACGAAAGAGCTCCCTGGACCAAAAATCAACTCGAGATGAGGGGTTAGTCCCTGGCTTCGACTCCAGAGGAATACCACCTTACCACAAGCACCTCATGAGGAGCCTTCTCTCAGCTCTAGGTATGTGAGAGGGACCCTGAGTTTGCGGCCTCAAGTGGAATGGACACCGCGATGCCCTGACTGGAAATAAGGCCGAATATCCCTGCAGTGACTTGAATGCAGGCTCGTCTTGCATCTCCCAAGACGAAAGGATGTCTGAATCCCCTGTGGAGACCACAGAGAAAGACCTAGTTCCCCACGTCATCGGGACCAGAGGCCTCACATCCTTTGAAAACTCCAGAGGTATGCGGAGATCAGTGCCTCCAAAGGAGACGATGCCTGACTCCTCGTGAAACTAGATAGGAGTCCCAGGATTCCTGTGGCACGTGGAAAGGGACCCTTGGTCTCCCACCTCAGCTGGAGAGGCGTCCCAATTGCCCTGCCAAGCCTCGAGGAGAATCCTGAGTTGTTCCTCGCAAGTAGGCAGGAGTCCAGACGTCGCTGAACAAACACGTGGGTGGAAGGACCATCCCCATCATAACTCGAGAATATAGCCCAGGTTCCCGCCGCAACTCGAGAAAAACCATGAGACTTCCCCCTCGTCGCGAGATGAGGCCCGATTCCCCTGCATTGCGTGAAGAGCAATTCCGTGTTGCACATCACACATGAAAGGAGCCTTGATTTCCTTGATGGCACTCCAGAGAAACCCCAAAAACAGTGTTTCAAGGCTAGAGGGATCCTGAGGTCACTGTAGCAACACAAAAGAGCTCCGTGGACCAACAATCAACTCGAGATGAGAGGTTAGTCCCTGGCTTCGACTCCAGAGGAATACGACCTTACCACAATCACCTCAAGAGGAGCCTTCTCTCAGCTCTAGGTATGTGAGAGGGACCCTGAGTTTGCAGCCTCTAGTCGAATGGACACCTGGATGCCCTGACTCGAAATAAGGCCGGATATCCCTGCAGTGACTTGAATGCAGGCTCGTCTTGCATCTCCCAAGACGAAAGGATGTCTGAATCCCCTGTGGAGACCACAGAGAAAGACCTAGTTCCCCACCTCATCGCGACCGGAGGCCTCACATCCTTTGAAAACTCCAGAGGTACGCGGAGATCAGTGCCTCCAAAGGAGACGATGCCTGACTCCTCGTGAAACTTGATATGAGTCCCAGGATTCATGTGGCACGTGGAAAGGGACTCTTGGTCTCCCGCCTCAGCTGGAGAGGTGTCCCAGTTGACCTGTCAAGCCTCGAGGAGAATCCCGAGTTGCTCCTCGCAACTAGGCAGGAGTCCAGTCGTCGCTGAACAAACACGTGGGTGGAAGGACCATCCCCGTCATAACTCGAGAATATTCCCCAGGTTCCCGCCGCAACTCGAGAAAAACCATGAGACTTCCCCCTCGTCACGAGATGAGGCTCGATTCCCCTGCACTGCGTGCAGAGCAATTTCGTGTTGCACATCACACAAGAAAGGAGCCTTGATTTCCTTGATGGCACTTCAGAGAAACCCCAGGAACACTGTTTCAAGGCTAGAGGGATCCTGAGGTCACTGTAGCCACACTAAAGAGCTCCGTGGACCAAAAATCTACTCGAGATGAGAGGTTAGTCCCTTGTTTCGACTCCAGAGGAATACCACCTTACCACAAGTACTTCAAGAGGAAGCTTCTCTCAGCTCTAGGTATGTGAGAGGGACCCTGAGTTTGCGGCCTCAAGTGGAATGGACACCGCGATGCCCTGTCTCGAAATAAGGCCGGATATCCCTGCAGTGACTTGAATGCAGGCTCGTCTTGCATTTCCCAAGACGAAAGGATGTCTGAATCCCCTGTGGAGACCACAGAAAAAGACCTAGTTCCCCACCTCCTCGCGACCAGAGGCCTCACATCCTTTGAAAACTCCAGAGGTACGCGGAGATCAGTGCCTCCAAAGGAGACGATGCCTGACTCCTCGTGAAACTTGATAGGAGTCCCAGGATTCCTGTGGCAAGTGGAAAGGGACCCTTGGTCTCCCCACTCAGCTGGAGAGGCGTCCCAATTGCCCTGCCAAGCCTCGAGGAGAATCCCGAGTTGTCTGTCGCAACTAGGCAGGAATCCGGCCGGCGCTGAACAAACACGGGTGTGGAAGGGCCTTCCCCGTCGTAACTCGAGAATATACCTCATGTTCCCGCCGCAAGTCGAGAAAAGCCATGAGACTTCCCCCTCGCTGCGAGATGAGGCCCGATTCCCCTGCACTGCGTGCAGAGCAATTCCGTGTTGCACATCACACATGAAAGGAGCCTTGATTTCCTTGATGGCACTCCAGAGAAACCCCAAGAACACTGTTTCAAGGCTAGAGGGATCCTGAGGTCACTGTAGCAACACGAAAGAGCTCCGTGGACCAAAAAACAACTCGAGATGAGAGGTTAGTCCATGGCTTCGACTCCAGAGGAATACCACCTAACCACAAGCACCTCAAGAGGAGGCTTCTCTCAGCTCTAGGTATGTGAGAGGGACCCTGAGTTTGCGGCCTCAAGTGGAATGGACACCGCGATGCCCTGACTCGAAATAAGGCCGGATATCCCTGCAGTGAGTTGAATGCAGGCTCGTCTTGCATCTCCCAAGACGAAAGGATGTCTGAATCCCCTGTGGAGACGACAGTGAAAGACCTAGTTCCCCACCTCATCGCGACCGGAGGCCTCACATCCTTTGAAAACTCCAGAGGTATGCGGAGATCAGTGCCTCCAAAGGAAACGATGCGTGACTCCTCGTGAAACTTGATAGGAGTCCCAGGATTCCTGTGGCACGTGGAAAGGGACCCTTGGTCTCCCGCCTCAGCTGGAGAGGCGTCCCAATTGCCCTGCCAAGCCTCGAGGAGAATCCCGAGTTGTTCCTCACAACTAGGCAGGAGTCCTGATGTCGCTGAACAAACACGTGGGTGGAAGGGCCATCCCCGTCGTAACTCGAGAATATAGCCCAGGTTCCCGCCGCAACTCGAGAAAAACATTGAGACTTCCCCCTCGCTGCGAGATGAGGCCCGATTCCCCTGCACTGCGTGCAGAGCAATTCCGTGTTGCACGTCACACATGAAAGAACCCTTGATTTCCTTGATGGCACTCCAGAGAAACCCCAAGAACACTGTTTCAAGGCTAGAGGGATCCTGAGGTCACTGTAGCCACACTAAAGAGCTCAGTGGACCAAAAATCAACTCGAGATGAGAGGTTAGTCCCTGGCTTCGACTCCAGAGGAATACCACCTTACCACAAGTACCTCAAGAGGAGGCTTCTCTCAGCTCTAGGTATGTGAGAGGGACCCTGAGTTTTCGGCCTCAAGTGGAATGGACACCGCGATGCCCTGACTCGAAATAAGGCCGGATATCCCTGCAGTGACTTGAATGCAGGCTCGTCTTGCATCTCCCAAGACGAAAGGATGTCTGAATCCCCTGTGGAGACCACAGAAAAAGACCTAGTTCCCCACCTCATCGCGACCGGAGGCCTCACATCCTTTGAAAACTCCAGAGGTACGCGGAGATCAGTGCCTCCAAAGGAGACGATGCCTGACTTCTCGTGAAACTTGATAGGAGTCCCAGGATTCCTGTGGCACGTGGAAAGGGACCTTTGGTCTCCCGCCTCAGCTGGAGAGGCATCCCAATTGCCCTGCCAAGCCTCGAGGAGAATTCCGAGTTGTCCCTCGCAACTAGGCAGGAGTCCTGACGTTCCTGAACAAACACGTGTGTGAAAGGGCCATCCCCGTCGTAACTCGAGAATATACCCCAGGTTCCCGCCACAACTCGAGAAAAACCATGAGACTTCCCCCTCGCGCGAGTTGAGGCCCGATTCCCCTGCACTGCATGCAGAGCAATTCCGTGTTGCACATCAAACAAGAAAGGAGCCTTGATTTCCTTGATGGCACTCCCGAAAAACCCGAAGAACACTGTTTCAAGGCTAGAGGGATCCTGAGGTCACTGTAGCAACACAAAAGAGCTCCGTGGACCAACAATCAACTCGAGATGAGAGGTTAGTCCCTGGCTTCGACTCCAGAGGAATACGACCTTACCACAAGCCCCTCAAGAGGAGCCTTCTCTCAGCTCTAGGTATGTGAGAGGGACCCTGAGTTTGCAGCCTCTAGTCGAATGGACACCTGGATGCCCTGACTCGAAAAAAGGCCGGATATCCCTGCAGTGACTTGAATGCAGGCTCGTCTTGCATCTCCCAAGACGAAACGATGTCTGAATCCCCTGTGGAGACCACAGAGAAAGATCTAGTTCCCCACCTCATCGCGACCTTAGGCCTCACATCCTTTGAAAACTCCAGAGGTACGCGGAGATCAGTGCCTCCAAAGGAGACGAAGCCTGACTCCTCGTGAATCTTGATAGGAGTCCCAGGATTCCTGTGGCACGTGGAAAGGGACCCTTGGTCTCCCCACTCAGCTGGAGAGGCGTCCCAATTGCCCTGCCAAGCCTCGAGGAGAATCCCGAGTTGTCTCTCGCAACTAGGCAGGAATCCGGCCGCCGATGAACAAACACGTGTGTGGAAGGGCCTTCCCCGTCGTAACTTGAGAATATACCTCATGTTCCCGCCGCAAGTCGAGAAAAGCCATGAGACTTCCCCCTCGCCGCGAGATGAGGCCCGATTCCCCTGCACTGCGTGCAGAGCAATTCTGTGTTGCACATCACACATGAAAGGAGCCTTGTTTTCCTTGATGGCACTCCAGAGAAACCCCAAGAACACTGTTTCAAGGCTAGAGGGATCCTGAGGTCACTGTAGCAACACGAAAGAGCTCCGTGGACCAAAAAACAATTCGAGATGAGAGATTAGTACCTGGCTTCGACTCCAGAGGAATACCACGTTACCACAAGCACCTCAAGAGGAGGTTTCTCTCAGCTCTAGGTATGTGAGAGGGACCCTGAGTTTGTGGCCTCAAGTGGAATGGACACCGCGATGCCCTGACTCGAAATAAGGCCGGATATCCCTGCAGTGACTTGAATGCAGGCTCGTCTTGCATCTCCCAAGACGAAAGGATGTCTGAATCCCCTGTGGAGACCACAGAGAAAGACCTAGTTCCCCACGTTATCGCGACCGGAGGCCTCACATCCTTTGAAAACTCCAGAGGTATGCAGAGATCAGTGCCTCCAAAGGAGATGATGCCTGACTCCTCGTGAAACTTGATAGGAGTCCCAGGATTCCTGTGGCATGTGGAAAGGGACCCTTGGTCTCCCGCCTCAGCTGGAGAGGCGTCCCAGTTGCCCTGACAAGCCTCGAGGAGAATCCTGAGTTGTTCCTCGCAAGTAGGCAGGAGTCCAGACGTCTCTGAACAAACACGTGGGTGGAAGGACCATCCCCATCATAACTCGAGAATATACCCCAGGTTCCCGCCGCAACTCGAGAAAAACCATTAGACTTCCCCCTCGCCACGAGATGAGGCCCGATTCCCCTGCACTGCGTGCAGAGCAATTCCGTGTTGCACATCACACATGAAAGGAGCCTTGATTTCCTTGATGGTACTCCAGAGAAACCCCAAGAACACTGTTTCAAGGCTAGAGGGATCCTGAGGTCACTGTAGCAACACGAAAGAGCTCCGTGGACCAAAAAACAACTCGAGATGAGAGGTTAGTCCATGGCTTCGACTCCAGAGGAATACCACCTAACCACAAGCACCTCAAGAGGAGGCTTCTCTCAGCTCTAGGTATGTGAGAGGGACCCTGAGTTTGCGGCCTCAAGTGGAATGGACACCGCGATGCCCTGACTCGAAATAAGGCCGGATATCCCTGCAGTGAGTTGAATGCAGGCTCGTCTTGCATCTCCCAAGACGAAAGGATGTCTGAATCCCCTGTGGAGACGACAGAGAAAGACCTAGTTCCCCACCTCATCGCGACCGGAGGCCTCACATCCTTTGAAAACTCCAGAGGTATGCGGAGATCAGTGACTCCAAAGGAGACGATGCCTGACTCCTCGTGAAACTTGATAGGAGTCCCAGGATTCCTGTGGCACGTGGAAAGGGACCCTTTGTCTCCCGCCTCAGCTGGAGAGGCGTCCCAATTGCCCTGCCAAGCCTCGAGGAGAATCCCGAGTTGTTCCTCACAACTAGGCAGGAGTCCTGACGTCGCTGAACAAACACGTGGGTGGAAGGGCCATCCCCGTCGTAACTCGAGAATATAGCCCAGGTTCCCGCCGCAACTCGAGAAAAACCTTGAGACTTCCCCCTCGCTGCGAGATGAGGCCCGATTCCCCTGCACTGCGTGCAGAGCAATTCCGTGTTGCACGTCACACATGAAAGAACCCTTGATTTCCTTGATGGCACTCCAGAGAAACCCCAACAACACTGTTTCAAGGCTAGAGGGATCCTGAGGTCACTGTAGCCACACTAAAGAGCTCAGTGGACCAAAAATCAACTCGAGATGAGAGGTTAGTCCCTGGCTTCGACTCCAGAGGAATACCACCTTACCACAAGTACCTCAAGAGGAGGCTTCTCTCAGCTCTAGGTATGTGAGAGGGACCCTGAGTTTGCGGCCTCAAGTGGAATGGACACCGCGATGGCCTGACTCGAAATAAGGCCGGATATCCTTGCAGTGACTTGAATGCAGGCTCGTCTTGCATCTCCCAAGACGAAAGGATGTCTGAATCCCCTGTGGAGACCACAGAAAAAGACCTAGTTCCCCACCTCATCGCGACCGGAGGCCTCACATCCTTTGAAAACTCCAGAGGTACGCGGAGATCAGTGCCTCCAAAGGAGACGATGCCTGACTCCTCGTGAAACTTGATAGGAGTCCCAGGATTCCTGTGGCACGTGGAAAGGGACCTTTGGTCTCCCGCCTCAGCTGGAGAGGCATCCCAATTGCCCTGCCAAGCCTCGAGGAGAATTCCGAGTTGTCCCTCGCAACTAGGCAGGAGTCCTGACGTTCCTGAACAAACACGTGTGTGAAAGGGCCATCCCCGTCGTAACTCGAGAATATACCCCAGGTTCCCGCCACAACTCGAGAAAAACCATGAGACTTCCCCCTCGCGCGAGTTGAGGCCCGATTCCCCTGCACTGCATGCAGAGCAATTCCGTGTTGCACATCAAACAAGAAAGGAGCCTTGATTTCCTTGATGGCACTCCCGAAAAACCCGAAGAACACTGTTTCAAGGCTAGAGGGATCCTGAGGTCACTGTAGCAACACAAAAGAGCTCCGTGGACCAACAATCAACTCGAGATGAGAGGTTAGTCCCTGGCTTCGACTCCAGAGGAATACGACCTTACCACAAGCACCTCAAGAGGAGCCTTCTCTCAGCTCTAGGTATGTGAGAGGGACCCTGAGTTTGCAGCCTCTAGTCGAATGGACACCTGGATGCCCTGACTCGAAAAAAGGCCGGATATCCCTGCAGTGACTTGAATGCAGGCTCGTCTTGCATCTCCCAAGACGAAAGGATGTCTGAATCCCCTGTGGAGACCACAGAGAAAGACCTAGTTCCCCACCTCATCGCGACCGGAGGCCTCACATCCTTTGAAAACTCCAGAGGTACGCGGAGATCAGTGCCTCCAAAGGAGACAAGGCCTGACTCCTCGTGAAACTTGATAGGAGTCCCAGGATTCCTGTGGCACGTGGAAAGGGACACTTGGTCTCCCGCCTCAGCTGGAGAGGCGTCCCAGTTGCCCTGTCAAGCCTCGAGGAGAATCCCGAGTTGCTCCTCGCAACTAGGCAGGAGTCCATTCGTCGCTGAACAAACACGTGGGTGGAAGGACCATCCCCGTCATAACTCGAGAATATACCCCAGGTTCCCGCCGCAACTCGAGAAAAACCATGAGACTTCCCCCTCGTCACGAGATGAGGCTCGATTCCCCTGCACTGCGTGCAGAGCAATTTCGTGTTGCACATCACACATGAAAGGAGCCTTGATTTCCTTGATGGCACTCCAGAGAAACCCCAGGAACACTGTTTCAAGGCTAGAGGGATCCTGAGGTCACTGTAGCCACACTAAAGAGCTCCGTGGACCAAAAATCTACTCGAGATGAGAGGTTAGTCCCTGGCTTCGACTCCAGAGGAATACCACCTTACCACAAGTACCTCAAGAGGAAGCTTCTCTCAGCTCTAGGTATGTGAGAGGGACCCTGAGTTTGCGGCCTCAAGTGGAATGGACACCGCGATGCCCTGACTCGAAATAAGGCCGGATATCCCTGCAGTGACTTGAATGCAGGCTCGTCTTGCATCTCCCAAGACGAAAGGATGTCTGAATCCCCTGTGGAGACCACAGAAAAAGACCTAGTTCCCCACCTCCTCGCGACCAGAGGCCTCACATCCTTTGAAAACTCCAGAGGTACTCGGAGATCAGTGCCTCCAAAGGAGACGATGCCTGACTCCTCGTGAAACTTGATAGGAGTCCCAGGATTCCTGTGGCACGTGGAAAGGGACCCTTAGTCTCCCGCCTCAGCTGGAGAGGCGTCCCAATTGCCCTGCCAAGCCTCGAGGAGAATCCCGAGTTGTCCCTCGCAACTAGACAGGAGGCCTGACGTCGGTGAACAAACACGTGGGTGGAAGGGCCATCCCCGTCGTAACTCGAGAATATACCCCAGGTTCCCGCCGCAACTCGAGAAAAACCATGAGACTTCCCCCTCGCCGCGAGATGAGGCCCGATTCCCCTGCACTGCGTGCAGAGCAATTCTGTGTTGCACATCACACATGAAAGAAGCCTTGTTTTCCTTGATGGCACTCCAGAGAAACCCCAAGAACACTGTTTCAAGGCTAGAGGGATCCTGAGGTCACTGTAGCAACACGAAAGAGCTCCATGGACCAAGAATCAACTCGAGATGAGAGGTTAGTCCCTTGTCGACTCCAGAGGAATACCATCTTACCACAAGCACCTCAAGAGGAGGCTTCTCTCAGCTCTAGCTATGTGAGAGGGACCCTGAGTTTGCGGCCTCAAGTGGAATGGACACCGCGATGCCCTGACTCGAAATAAGGCCGTATATCCCTGCAGTGACTTGAATGCAGGCTCGTCTTGCATCTCCCAAGACGAAAGGATGTCTGAATCCCCTGTGGAGACCACAGAGAAACACCTAGTTCCCCACCTCATCGGGACCGGAGACCTCAAATCCTTTGAAAACTCCAGAGGTACGCAGAGATCATGCCTCAAAAATGGACGATGCCTGACGCCTCGTGAAACTTGATAGGAGTCCCAGGATTCCTGTGGCACGTGGAAAGGGACCCTTGGTCTTCCGCCTCAGCTGGAGAGGCGTCCCAATTGCCCTGGCCAGCCTCGAGGAGAATACCGAATTGTCCCTCGCAACTAGGCAGGAGTCCTGACGTCGCTGAACAAACAGTTGCGTGGAGGGGCCATCCCCGTCGTAACTCGAGGATATACCCCAGGTTCCCGCCGCAACTCGAGAAAAACCATGAGACTTCCCCCTCGCCGCGAGATCAGGCCCGATTCCCCTGCACTGCTTGCAGAGCAATTCCGTGTTGCACATCACACAGGAAAGGAGCCTTGCTTTCCTTGATGGCACTCCAGAGAAACCCCAAGAACACTGTTTCAAGGCTAGAGGGATCCTGAGGTCACTGTAGCAACACGAAAGAGCTCCGTGGACCAAAAATCAACTCGAGATGAGAGGTTAGTCTCTGGCTTCGACTCCAGAGGAATACCACCTTACCACAAGCACCACAAGAGGAGGCTTCTCTCAGCTCTAGGTATGGGAGAGGGACCCTGATTTTGCGGCCTCAAGTGGAATGGACACCGCGATGCCCTGACTCGAAATAAGGCCGGATATCCCTGCAGTGACTTGAATGCAGGCTCGTCTTGCATCTCCCAAGATGAAAGGATGTCTGAATCCCCTGTGGAAACCACAGAGAAAGACCTAGTTCCCCACCTCATCGCGACTGGAGGCCTCACATCCTTTGAAAATTCCAGAGGTACGCGGAGATCAGTGCCTCCAAAGGAGACGATGGCTGACTCCTCCTGAAACTTGATAGGAGTCCCAGGATTCCTGTGGCACGTGGAAAGGGACCCTTGGTCTCCCGCCTCAGCTGGAGAGGCATCACAATTGCCCAACCAAGCCTCGAGGAGAATCCCGAGTTGTCCCGCGCAACTAGGCAGGGGTCCTGACCTCGCTGAAAAAACAAGTGTGTGGAAGGGCCATCCCCGTCATAACTCGAGAATATACCCCAGGTTCCCACCGCAACTCGAGAAAAACCATGAGACTTCCCCCTCGCCGCGAGATGAGGCCCGATTCCCCTGCACTGCGTGCAGAGCAATTCCGTGTCGCACATCACACATGAAAGGCGCCTTGATTTCCTTGATGGCACTCCAGAGAAACCCCAAGAACACTGTTTCAAGGCTAGAGGGATCCTGAGGTCACTGTAGCAACATGAAAGAGCTCCGTGGACCAAAAATCAACTCGAGATGAGAGGTTAGTCCCTGGTTTCGACTCCAGAGCAATACCACCTTACCACAAGCACCTCAAGAGGAGGCTTCTCTCAGCTCTAGGTATGTGAGAGGGACCCTGATTTTTTGGCCTCAAGTGGAATGGACACCGCAATGCCCTGACTTGACATAAGGCCGGATATCCCTGCAGTGACTTGAATGCAGGTTCGTCTTGCATCTCCCAAGACGAAAGGATGTCTGAATCCCCTGTGGAGATCACAGAGAAAGACCTAGTTCCCCACCTCATCGCGACCGGAGGCCTCACATACTTTGAAAACTCCAGGGGTACGTGGAGATCAGTGCCTACAAAGGAGACGATGCCTGACTCCTCGTGAAACTTTATAGGAGTCCCAGGATTACTGTGGCACGTGGAAAGGGACACTTGGTCTCCCGCCTCAGCTGGAGAGGCGTCCCAATTGCCCTGCCAAGCCTCGAGGAGAATCCCGAGTTGTCCCTCGCAACTAGGCAGGAGTCCTGACGTCGCTGAACATACAGGTGCGTGGAAGGGCCATCACCGTCGTAACTCGAGAATATACCCCAGGCTCCCGCCGCAACTCGAGAAAAACTATGAGACTTCCCACTCGCCACGAGATGAGGCCCGATTGCCCTGCACTGCGTGCAGAGCAATTCCGTGTTGCACATCACACATGAAAGGAGACTTGATTTCCTTGATGGCACTCCAGAGAAACCCCAAGAACACTGTTTCAAGGCTAGAGGGATCCTGAGGTCACTGCAGCCACACGAAAGAGCTCCGTGGACCAAAAATCTACTCGAGATGAGAGGTTAGTGCCTGGCTTCGACCCCAGGGGAATACCACCTTACCACAAGCACCTCAAGAGGAGGCTTGTCTCAGCTCTAGGTATGTGAGAGGGACCCTGAGTTTGCGGCCTCAAGTGGAATGTACACCACGATGCCCTGACTCGAAATAAGGCCGGATATCCCTGCAGTGACTTGAATGCAGGCTCGTCTTGCATCTCCCAAGATGAAAGGATGTCTGAGTCCCCTGTGGAGACCACAGAGAAAGACCTAGTTCCCCTGCTCATCGCGACCGGAGGCCTCACATCCTTTGAAAACTCCAGAGGTATGCGGAGATCAGTGCCTCCAAAGGAGACAATGCCTGACTCCTCGAGATATTTGATAAGAGTCCCAGGATTCCTGTGGCACGTGGAAAGGGACCCTTGGTCTCCCGCCTTACCTGGAGAGGCGACCCAATTGCCCTGCCAAGCCTCGAGGAGATTCCCAAGTTGTCCATCGCAACTAGGCAGGAGTCCTGACGTCGCTGAACAAACACGTGGGTGGAAGGGCCATCCCCATCATAACTCGAGAATGTACCCCAGGTTCCCGCCGCAACTCAAGAAAAACCATGAGACTTCCCCCTCGCCGCGAGATGAGGCCCGATTCCCCTGCACTGCGTGCAGAGCAATTCCGTGTTGCACATCACGCATGAAAGGAGCTTAGATTTCCTTGATGGCACTCCAGAGAAATCCCAAGAACAGTGTTTCAAGGCTAGAGGGATCCTGAGGTCACGGTAGCTATACTAAAGAGCTCCGTGGACCAAAAATCAACTTGAGATGAGAGGTTAGTCCCTGGCTTCGACTCCAGAGGAATACCACCTTACCACAAGCACCGCAAGAGGAGGCTTCTCTCAGCTCTAGGTATGTGAGAGGGACCCTGAGTTTGCGGCCTGAAGTGAAATGGACACCGCGATGCCCTGACTCGAAATAAGGCCGGATATCCCTGCAGTGACTTGAATGCAGGCTCGTCTTGCATCTCCCAAGATGGAAGGATGTCTGAATCCCCTGTGGAGACCACAGAGAAAGACCTAGTTTCCCACCTCATCGAGACCGGAGGCCTCATATGCTTTGAAAACTCCAGAGGTACGCGGAGATCAGTGCCTCCAAAGGAGACGATGCCTGAGTCCTCGTGAACCTTGATAGGAGCCCCAGGATTCCTGTGGCACGTGGAAAGGGACACTTGGTCTCCCGCCTCAGCTGGAGAGGCGTCCCAATTGCCCTGCCAAGCCTCGTGGAGAATCCCGAGTTGTCCCTCGCAACTAGGCAGGAGTCCTGACGTCGCTGAACAAACAGGTGCGTAGAAGGGCCATCCCCGTCGTAACTCGAGAATATACCCCAGGCTTCCGCCGCAACTCGAGAAAAACCATGAGACTTCCCACTCCCCACGAGATGAGGCCCGATTGCCCTGCACTGCGTGCAGAGCAATTCCGTGTGGCACATCACACATGAAAGGAGACTTGATTTCCTTGATGGCACTCCAGAGAAAACCCAAGAACACTGTTTCAAGGCTAGAGGGATCCTGAGGTCACTGTAGCCACACGAAAGAGCTCCGTGGACCAAAAATCAACTCGAGATGAGAGGTTAGTTCCTGGCTTCGACTCCAGAGGTATACCAGCTAACCACAAGCACCTCAACAGGAGGCTTCTCTCATCTCTAAGTATGTGAAAGGGAGCCTGAGTTTGCAGCCTCAAGTGGAATGGACACCGCGATGCCCTGACTCGAAATAAGGCCGGATATCCCTGCAGTGACTTGAATGCAGGCTCGTCTTGCATCTCCCAAGACGAAAGGATGTCTGAATCCCCTGTGGAGACCACAGAGAAAGACCTAGTTCCCCACCTCATCGCGACCGGAGACCTCACATCCTTTGAAAACTCCAGAGGGATGCGGAGATCAGTGCCTCCAAAGGAGACGATGCCTGACTCCTCGTGAAACTTGATAGGAGTCCCAGGATTCCTGTGCCACATGGAAAGGGACACTTGGTCTCCCGCCTCAGCTGGAGAGGCGTCCCAATTGCCCTGCCAAGCCTCGAGGAGAATCCCGAGTTGTCCGTCACAACTAGGCAGGAGTCCTGACGTCGGTGAACAAACACGTGGGTGGAAGGGCCATCCCCGTCGTAACTCGAGAATATACCCCAGGTTCCCGCCGCAACTCGAGAAAACCATGAGGCTTCCCCCTCGGCGCGAGATGAGGCCCGATTTCCTTGCACTGCGTGCACAGCAATTTCGTGTTGCACAGCACACAGGAAAGGAGCCTTGATTTCCTTGATGGCACTCCAGAGAAACGCCAAGAACACTGTTTCAAGTCTAGAGGGATCCTGAGGTCACTGTAGCAACACGAAAGAGCTCCGTGGACCAAAAATCAACTCGAGATGAGAGGTTAGTCCCTGGCGTCGACTCCAGAGAAATACCACCTCACCACAAGTACCTCAAGAGGAGGTTTCTCTCAGCTCTAGGTATGTGAGAGGGACCCTGATTTTGCGGCCTCAAGTGGAATGGACACCGTGATGCCCTGACTCGAAATAAGGCCGGATGTCCCTGCAGTGATTTGAATGCAGGCTCGTCTTGCATCTCCCAAGACGAAACGATGTCTGAATCCCCTGTGGAGACCACAGAGAAAGACCTAGTTCCCCACCTCATCGCGACCGGAGGCCTCACATCCTTTGAAAACTACAGAGGTACGCGGAGATCAGTGCCTCCAAAGGAAACGATGCCTGACTCCTCGAGAAACTTGATAGGCGTCCCAGGATTCCTGTGGCACGTGGAAAGGGACCCTTGGTTTCCCGCCTCAGGTGGAGAGGCCTCCCAATTGCCCTGCCAAGCCTCGAGGAGAAACCTGAGTTGTCCCTTGCAACTAAGCAGGAGCCCTGACGTCGCTGAACAAACACGTGGGTGGAAGGGCCATTCTCATCGTAACTCGAGAATATAACGCAGGTTCCCGCCGCAACTCGAGAAAAACTATGAGACTTCCCCCTCGCCGCGAGATGAGGCCCGATTCCCCTACACTGCGTGCAGAACAATTCCGTGTTGCACATCAGACATGAAAGGAGCCTTGATTTCCTTGATGGCACTCCAGAGAAACCCCAAGAGCACTGTTTCAAGGCTAGAGGGATCCTGAGGTCACTGTAGCAACACAAAAGAGCTCCGTGGACGAAAAATCAACTCGAGATGAGGGGTTAGTCCCTGGCTTCGACTCCAGAGGAATACCCCCTTACCACAAGCACCTCAAGAGGAGGATTCTCTCGGCTCTAGGTATGTGAGAGGGACACTGAGTTTGTGGCCTCAAGTGGAATGGACACCGCGATGCCCTGACTCGAAATAAGGCCGGATATCCCTGCAGTGACTTCAATGCAGGCTCGTGTTGCATCTCCCAAGATGATAGGATGTCTGAATCCCCTTTGGAGACCACAGAGAAAGACCTAGTTCCCCACCTCATCACGACCGGAGGCCTCACATCCTTTGAAAACTCCAGAGGTATGCGGAGATCAGTGCCTCCAAAGGAGACGATGCCTGACTCCTCGTGAAACTTGATAGGAGTCCCAGGATTCCTGTTGCACGTGGAAAGGGACCCTTGGTCTCCCGCCTCAGCTGGAGGGGCGTCCCAATTGCCCTGCTAAGCCTCGAGGAGAATCCCGAGTTGTCCCTCGCAACTAGGCAGGAGTCCTGACGTGGCTGAACAAACACGTGTGTGGAAGGGCCATCCCCGTCGTAACTCGAGAATATACCCCAGGTTCCCGCCGCAACTCGAGAAAAACCATGAGACTTCCCCCTCGCCGCAAAATGAGGCCCGATTCCCTTGCACTGCGTGCAGAGTAATTCCGTGTTGCACATCACACATGAAAGGAGCCTTGATTTCCTTGATGGCACTCCAGAGAAACCCCAAGAACACTGTTTCAAGGCTAGAGGCATCCTGAGGTCACTTTAGGAACACGAAAGAGCTCCGTGGACCAAAAATCAACTCGAGATGAGAGGTTAGTCCCTGGCTTCGACTCCAGAGAAATACCACCTCACCACAAGTACCTCAAGAGGAGGTTTCTCTCAGCTCTAGGTATGTGAGAGGGACCCTGATTTTGCGGCCTCAAGTGAAATGGACACCGCGATGCCCTGACTCGAAATAAGGCCGGATATCCCTGCAGTGACTTGAATGCAGGCTCGCCTTGCATCTCCCAAGACGAAAGGATGTCTGAATCCCCTGTGGAGACCACAGAGAAAGACCTAGTTCCCCACCTCATCACGACCGGAGGCCTCACATCCTTTGAAAACTCCAGAGGTACGCGGAGAACAGTGCCTCCAAAGGAGACGATGCCTGACTCCTCGTGAAACTTGATAGGAGTCCCAGGATTCCTGTGGCACGTGGAAAGGGACCCTTGGTCTCCCGCCTCATTTGGAGAGGCGTCCCAATTGCCATGCCAAGCCTCGAGGAGAATCCCGAGTTGTCCCTCGCAACTAGGCAGGAGTCCTGACGTGGCTGAACAAACACGTGTGTGGAAGGGCCATCCCCGTCGTAACTCGAGAATATACCCCAGGTTCCCGCCGCAACTCGAGAAAAACCATGAGACTTCACACTCGCCGCAAAATGAGGCCCGATTCCCCTGAACTGCGTGCAGAGCAATTCCGTGTTGCACATCACACATGAAAGGAGCCTTGATTTCCTTGATGGCACTCCAGAGAAACCCCAAGAACACTGTTTCAAGGCTAGAGGGATCCTGAGGTCACTGTAGCAACACGAAAGAGCTCCGAGGACCAACAGTCAACTCCAGATGAGAGGTTAGTCCTTGGCTTCGACTCCAGAGGAATACCACCTTACCACAAGCACCTCAAGAGGAGGCTTCTTTCAGCTCTAGGTATGTGAGAGGGACCCTGAGTTTGCGGCCTCAAGTGGAATGGACACCGCGATGCCCTGACTCGAAATAAGGCCGGATATCCCTGCAGTGAGTTGAATGCAGGCTCGTCTTGCATCTCCCAAGACGAAAGGATGTCTGAATCCCCTGTGGAGACGACAGAGAAAGACCTAGTTCCCCACCTCATCGCGACCGGAGGCCTCACATCCTTTGAAAACTCCAGAGGTATGCGGAGATCAGTGCCTCCAAAGGAGACGATGCCTGACCCCTCGTGAAACTTGATAGGAGTCCCAGTATTCCTGTGGCACGTGGAAAGGGACCCTTGGTCTCCCGCCTCAGCTGGAGAGGCGTCCCAATTGCCCTGCCAAGCCTCGAGGAGAATCCCGAGTTGTCCCTCGCAACTAGGCAGGAGTCCTGACGTCGCTGAACAAACACGTGGGTGGAAGGGCCATCCCCGTCGTAACTCGAGAATATAGCCCAGGTTCCCGCCGCAACTCGAGAAAAACCTTGAGACTTCCCCCTCGCTGCGAGATGAGGCCCGATTCCCCTGCACTGCGTGCAGAGCAATTCCGTGTTGCACGTCACACATGAAAGAACCCTTGATTTCCTTGATGGCACTCCAGAGAAACCCCAAGAACACTGTTTCAAGGCTAGAGGGATGCTGAGGTCACTGTAGCCACATTAAAGAGCTCAGTGGACCAAAAATCAACTCGAGATGAGAGGTTAGTCCCTGGCTTCGACTCCAGAGGAATACCACCTTACCACAAGTACCTCAAGAGGAGGCTTCTCGCAGCTCTAGGTATGTGAGAGGGACCCTGAGTTTGCGGCCTCAAGTGGAATGGACACCGCGATGCCCTGACTCGAAATAAGGCCGGATATCCCTGCAGTGACTTGAATGCAGGCTCGTCTTGCATCTCCCAAGACGAAAGGATGTCTGAATCCCCTGTGGAGACCACAGAGAAAGACCTAGTTCCCCACCACATCGCGACCGGAGGCCTCACATCCTTTGAAAACTCCAGAGGTACGCGGAGATCAGTGCCTCCAAAGGAGACGATGCCTGACTCCTCGTGAAACTTGATAGAAGTCCCAGGATTCCTGTGGCACGTGGAAAGGGACCTTTAGTCTCCCGCCTCAGCTGGAGAGGCATCCCAATTGCCCTGCCAAGCCTCGAGGAGAATTCCGAGTTGTCCCTCGCAACTAGACAGGAGTCCTGACGACGGTGAACAAACACGTGGGTGGAAGGGCCATCCCCGTCGTAACTCGAGAATATACCCCAGGTTCCCGCCGCAACTCGAGAAAAACCATGAGATTTCCCCCTCGCGCGAGTTCAGGCCCGATTCCCCTGCACTGCATGCAGAGCAATTCCGTGTTGCACATCACACATGAAAGGAGCCTTGATTTCCTTGATGGCACTGCAGAGAAACCCCAAGAACACTGTTTCAAGGCTAGAGGGAACCTGAGGTCACTGTAGCAACATGAAAGAGCTCCATGGACCAAAAATCAACTCGAGATGAGAGGTTAGTCCCTGGCTTCGACTCCAGAGGAATACCACCTTACCACAAGCACCTAAAGAGGAGGCTTCTCTCAGCTCTAAGTATGTGAGAGGGACCCTGTGTTTGCGGCCTCAAGTGGAATGGACACTGCGATGCCCTAACACAAAATAAGGCCGGATATCCCTGCAGTGACTTGAATGCAGGCGCGTCTTGCATCTCCCAAGACGAAAGGATGTCTGAATCCCCTGTGGAGACCACAGAGAAAGACATAGTTCCCCACCTCATCGCGACCGGAGGCCTCACATCCTTTGAAAACTCCAGAGGTACGCGGAGATCAGTGCCCCAAAGGAGACGAAGCCTGACTCCTCGTGAATCTTGATAGGAGTCCCAGGATTCCTGTGGCACGTGGAAAGGGACCCTTGGTCTCCCCACTCAGCTGGAGAGGCGTCCCAATTGCCCTGCCAAGCCTCGAGGAGAATCCCGAGTTGTCTCTCGCAACTAGGCAGGAATCCGGCCGGCGCTGAACAAACACGTGTGTGGAAGGGCCTTCCCCGTCGTAACTTGAGAATATACCTCATGTTCCCGCCGCAAGTCGAGAAAAGCCATGAGACTTCCCCCTCGCCGCGAGATGAGGCCTGATTCCCCTGCACTGCGTGCAGAGAAATTCTGTGTTGCACATCACACATGAAAGGAGCCTTGTTTTCCTTGATGGCACTCCAGAGAAACCCCAAGAACACTGTTTCAAGGCTAGAGGGATCCTGAGGTCACTGTAGCAACACCAAAGAGCTCCGTGGACCAAAAAACAACTCGAAATGAGAGATTAGTACCTGGCTTCGACTCCAGAGGAATACCACCTTACCACAAGTACCTCAAGAGGAGGTTTCTCTCAGCTCTAGGTATGTGAGAGGGACCCTGAGTTTGTGGCCTCAAGTGGAATGGACACCGCGATGCCCTGACTCGAAATAAGGCTGGATATCCCTGCAGTGACTTGAATGCAGGCTCGTCTTGCATCTCCCAAGACGAAAGGATGTCTGAATCCCCTGTGGAGACCACAGAGAAAGAACTACTTCCCCACGTCATCGCGACCGGAGGCCTCACATCCTTTGAAAACTCCAGAGGTATGCAGAAATCAGTGCCTCCAAAGGAGATGATGCCTGACTCCTCGTGAAACTTGATAGGAGTCCCAGGATTCCTGTGGCATGTGGAAAGGGACCCTTGGTCTCCCGCCTCAGCTGGAGAGGCGTCCCAGTTGCCCTGACAAGCCTCGAGGAGAATCCTGAGTTGTTCCTCGCAAGTAGGCAGGAGTCCAGACGTCTCTGAACAAACACGTGGGTGGAAGGACCATCCCCATCATAACTCGAGAATATACCCCAGGTTCCCGCCGCAACTCGAGAAAAACCATTAGACTTCCCCCTCGCCGCGAGATGAGGCCCGATTCCCCTGCACTGCGTGCAGAGCAATTCCGTGTTGCACATCACACATGAAAGGAGCCTTGATTTCCTTGATGGCACTCCAGAGGAACCCCAAGAACACTGTTTCAAGGCTAGAGGGATCCTGAGGTCACTGTAGCAACACGAAAGAGCTCCGTGGACCAAAAAACAACTCGAGATGAGAGGTTAGTCCCTGGCTTCAACTCCAGAGGAATACCACCTAACCACAAGCACCTCAAGAGGAGGCTTCTCTCAGCTCTAGGTATGTGAGAGGGACCCTGAGTTTGCGGCCTCAAGTGGAATGGACACCGCGATGCCCTGACTCGAAATAAGGCCGGATATCCCTGCAGTTCCTTGAATGCAGGCTCGTCTTGCATCTCCCAAGACGAAAGGATGTCTGAATCCCCTGTGGAGACGACAGAGAAAGACCTAGTTCCCCACCTCATCGCGACCGGAGGCCTCACATCCTTTGAAAACTCCAGAGGTATGCGGAGATCAGTGCCTCCAAAGGAGACGATGCCTGACTCCTCGTGAAACTTGATAGGAGTCCCAGGATTCCTGTGGCACGTGGAAAGGGACTCTTGGTCTCCCGCCTCAGCTTGAGAGGCGTCCCAATTGCCCTGCCAAGCCTCGAGGAGAATCCCGAGTTGTTCCTCACAACTAGGCAGGAGTCCTGACGTCGCTGAACAAACACGTGGGTGGAAGGGCCATCCCCGTCGTAACTCGAGAATATAGCCCAGGTTCCCGCCGCAACTCGAGAAAAACCTTGAGACTTCCCCCTCGCTGCGAGATGAGGCCCGATTCCCCTGCACTGCGTGCAGAGCAATTCCGTGTTGCACGTCACACATGAAAGGAGCCTTGATTTCCTTGATGGCACTCCAGAGAAACCCCAAGAACACTGTTTCAAGGCTAGAGGGATCCTGAGGTCACTGTAGCCACACTAAAGAGCTCAGTGGACCAAAAATCAACTCGAGATGAGAGGTTAGTCCCTGGCTTCGACTCCAGAGGAATACCACCTTACCACAAGTACCTCAAGAGGAGGCTTCTCTCAGCTCTAGGTATGTGAGAGGGACCCTGAGTTTGCGGCCTCAAGTGGAATGGACACCGCGATGGCCTGACTCGAAATAAGGCCGGATATCCCTGCAGTGACTTCAATGCAGGCTCGTCTTGCATCTCCCAAGACGAAAGGATGTCTGAATCCCCTGTGGAGACCACAGAGAAAGACCTAGTTCCCCACCTCATCGCGACCGGAGGCCTCACATCCTTTGAAAACTCCAGAGGTATGCGGAGATCAGTGCCTCCAAAGGAGACAAGGCCTGACTCCTCGTGAAACTTGATAGGAGTCCCAGGATTCCTGTGGCACGTGGAAAGGGACACTTGGTCTCCCGCCTCAGCTGGAGAGGCGTCCCAGTTGCCCTGCCAAGCCTCGAGGAGAATCCCGAGTTGTCCCTCGCAACTAGGCAGGAGTCCTGACGTCGCTGAACAAACACGTGGGTGGAAGGACCATCCCCGTCATAACTCGAGAATATACCCCAGGTTCCGCCGCAACTCGAGAAAAACCATGAGACTTCCCCCTCGTCACGAGATGAGGCTCGATTCCCCTGCACTGCGTGCAGAGTAATTTCGTGTTGCACATCACACATGAAAGGAGCCTTGATTTCCTTGACGGCACTCCAGAGAAACCCCAGGAACACTGTTTCAAGGCTAGAGGGATCCTGAGGTCACTGTAGCCACACTAAAGAGCTCCGTGGACCAAAAATCTACTCGAGATGAGAGGTTAGTCCCTGGCTTCGACTCCAGAGGAATACCACCTTACCACAAGTACCTCAAGAGGAAGCTTCTCTCAGCTCTAGGTATGTGAGAGGGACCCTGAGATTGCGGCCTCAAGTGGAATGGACACCGCGATGCCCTGACTCGAAATAAGGCCGGATATCCCTGCAGTGACTTGAATGCAGGCTCGTCTTGCATCTCCCAAGACGAAAGGATGTCTGAATCCCCTGTGGAGACCACAGAAAAAGACCTAGTTCCCCACCTCCTCGCGACCAGAGGCCTCACATCCTTTGAAAACCCCAGAGGTTCGTGGAGATCAGTGCCTCCAAAGGAGACGATGCCTGACTCCTCGTGAAACTTGATAGGAGTCCCAGGATTCCTGTGGCACGTGGAAAGGGACACTTGGTCTCCCGCCTCAGCTGGAGAGGCGTCCCAATTGCCCTGCCAAGCCTCGAGGAGAATCCCGAGTGGTCCCTCGCAACTAGACAGGAGTCCTGACGTCCGTGAACAAACACGTGGGTGGAAGGGCCATCCCAGTCGTAACTCGAGAATATACCCCAGGTTCCCGCCGCAACTCGAGAAAAACCATGAGACTTCCCCCTCGCGCGAGTTCAGGCCCGATTCCCCTGCACTGCGAGCATAGCAATTCCGTGTTGCACATCACACATGAAAGGAGCCTTGATTTCCTTGATGGCACTCCAGAGAAACCCCAAGAACACTGTTTCAAGGCTAGAGGGAACCTGAGGTCACTGTAGCAAAATGAAAGAGCTCCGTGGACCAAAAATCAACTCGAGATGAGAGGTTAGTCCCTGGCTTCGACTCCAGAGGAATACCACCTTACCACAAGCACCTCAAGAGGAGGCTTCTCTCAGCTCTAGGTATGTGAGAGGGACCCTGAGTTTGCCTCCTCACGTGGAATGGACACTGCGATGCCCTGACACAAAATAAGGCCGGATATCCCTGCAGTGACTTGAATGCAGGCTCGTCTTGCATCTCCCAAGACGAAAGGATGTCTGAATCCCCTGTGGAGACCACAGAGAAAGACCAAGTTCCCCACCTCATCGCGACCGGAGGCCTCACATCCTTTGAAAACTCCAGAGGTACGCGGAGATCAGTGCCTCCAAAGGAGACGAAGCCTGACTCCTCGTGAATCTTGATAGGAGTCCCAGGATTCCTGTGGCACGTGGAAAGGGACCCTTGGTCTCCCCCCTCAGCTGGAGAGGCGTCCCAATTGCCCTGCCAAGCCTCGAGGAGAATCCCGAGTTGTCTCTCGGAACAAGGCAGGAACCCGGCCGTCGCTGAACAAACACGTGTGTGGAAGGGCCTTCCCCGCCGTAACTCGAGAATATACCTCATGTTCCCGCCGCAAGTCGAGAAAAACCATGAGACTTCCCCCTCGCCGCGAGATGAGGCCCGATTCCCCTGCACTGCGTGCAGAGCAATTCTGTGTTGCACATCACACATGAAAGAAGCCTTGTTTTCCTTGATGGCACTCCAGAGAAACCCCAAGAACCCTGTTTCCAGGCTAGAGGGAGCCTGAGGTCACTGTAGCAACACGAAAGTGCTCCATGGACCAAGAATCAAATCGAGATGAGAGGTTAGTCCCTGGCTTTGACTCCAGAGGAATACCACCTTACCACAAGCACCTCAAGAGGAGGTTTCTCTCAGCTCTAGGTATGTGAGAGGGACCCTGAGTTTGTGGCCTCAAGTGGAATGGACACCGCGATGCCCTGACTCGAAATAAGGCCGGATATCCCTGCAGTGACTTGAATGCAGGTTCGTCTTGCATCTCCCAAGACGAAAGGATGTCTGAATCCCCTGTGGAGACCACAGAGAAAGACCTAGTTCCCCACGTCATCGCGACCGGAGGAATCACATCCTTTGAAAACTCCAGAGGTATGCGGAAATCAGTGCCTCCAAAGGAGACGATGCCTGACTCCTCCTGAAACTTGATAGGAGTCCCAGGATTCCTGTGGCATGTGGAAAGGGACCCTTGGTCTCCCGCCTCAGCTGGAGAGGCGTCCCAATTGCCCTGCCAAGCCTCGAGGAGATTCCCGAGTTGTCCCTCGCAACTAGGCAGGAGTCCAGACGTCTCTGAACAAACACGTGGGTGGAAGGACCATCCCCATCATAACTCGAGAATATACCCCAGGTTCCCGCCGCAACTCGAGAAAAACCATGAGACTTCCCCCTCGCCGCTAGATGAGGCCCGATTCCCCTGCACTGCGTGCAGAGCAATTCCCTGTTGCACATCACACATGAAAGGAGCCTTGATTTCCTTGATGGCACTCCAGAGAAACCCCAAGAACACTGTTTCAAGGCTAGAGGGATCCTGAGATCACTGTAGCAACAAGAAAGAGCTCCGTGGACCAAAAAACAACTCGAGATGAGAGGTTAGTCCATGGCTTCGACTCCAGAGGAATACCACCTTACCACAAGTACCTCAAGATGAGGCTTCTCTCAGCTCTAGGTATGTGAGAGGGACCCTGAGTTTGCGGCCTCAAGTGGAATGGACACCGCGATGCCCTGACTCGAAATAAGGCCGGATATCCCTGCAGTGACTTGAATGCAGACTCGTCTTGCATCTCCCAAGATGAAAGGATGTCTGAATCCCCTGTGGAGACCACAAAAAAGACCTAGTTACCCACATCATCGCGACCGGAGACCTCACATCCTTTGAAAACTCCAGAGGTATGCGGAGATCAGTGCCTCGAAAGGAAACGATGCCTGACTCCTCGTGAAACTTGATAGGAGTCCCAGGATTCCTGTGGCACGTGGAAAGGGACCCTTGGTCTCCCGCCTCAGCTGGAGAGACATCACAATTGCCCTGCCAAGCCTCGAGGAGAATCCCGAGTTGTCCCTCGCAACTAGGCAGGAGTCCTGACGTCGCTGAACAAACACGTGTGTGGAAGGGCCATCCCCGTCGTAACTCGAGAATATACCCCAGGTTCCCGCCGCAACTCGAGAAAAACCATGAGACTTCCCCCTCGCCGCGAGATGAGGCTCGATTCCCCTGCACTGCGTGCAGAGCAATTCCGTGTTGCACATCACACATGAAAGGAGCCTTGATTTCCTTGATGGCACTCCAGAGTAACCCCAAGAACATTGTTTCAAGGCTAGAGGGATCCTGAGGTCACTATAGCCACAGGAAAGAGCTCCGTGGACCAAGAATCAACTCGAGATGAGAGGTTAGTCCTTGGCTTCGACTCCAGAGGAATACCATCTTACCACAAGCACCTCTGGAGGAGGCTTCTCTCAGCTCTAGCTATGTGAGAGGGACCCTGAGTTTGCGGCCTCAAGTGGAATGGACACCGCGATGCCCTGACTCGAAATAAGGCCGGATATCCCTGCAGTGACTTGAATGCAGGCTCGTCTTGCATCTCCCAAGACGAAAGGATGTCTGAATCCCCTGTGGAGACCACAGAGAAAGACCTAGTTCCCCACCTCATCGGGACCGGAGACCTCAAATCCTTTGAAAACTCCAGAGGTACGCAGAGATCAGTGCCTCAAAAATTGACGATGCCTGACGCCTCGTGAAACTTGATAGGAGTCCCAGGATTCCTGTGGCACGTGGAAAGGGACCCTTGGTCTTCCGCCTCAGCTGGAGAGGCGTCCCAATTGCCCTGGCCAGCCTCGAAGAGAATACCGAATTGTCCCTCGCAACTAGGCAGGAGTCCTGACGTCGCTGAACAAACACGTGGGTGGAAGGGCCATCCCCGTCGTAACTCGAGAATATGCCCCAGGCTCCCGCCGCAACTCGAGAAAAACCATGAGACTTCACACTCGCCACGAGATGAGGCTCGATTGCCCTGCACTGCGTGCAGAGCAATTCCGTGTTGCACATCACACATGAAAGGAGACTTGATTTCCTTGATGGCACTCCAGAGAAACCCCAAGAACACTGTTTCAAGGCTAGAGGGATCATGAGGTCACTGTAGCCACACGAAAGAGCTCCGTGGACCAAAAATCTACTCGAGATGAGAGGTTAGTCCCTGGCTTCGACTCCAGGGGAATACCACCTTACCACAAGCACCTCAAGAGGAGGCTTGTCTCAGCTCTAGGTATGTGAGAGGGACCCTGAGTTTGCGGCCTCAAGTGGAATGTACACCACGATGCCCTGACTCGAAATAAGGCCGGATATCCCTGCAGTGACTTGAATGCAGGCTCGTCTTGCATCTCCCAAGTCGAAAGGATGTCTGAATCCCCTGTGGAGACCACAGAAAAAGACCTAGTTCCCCATCTCATCGCGACCGGAGGCCTCACATCCTTTGAAAACTCCAGAGGTACGCGGAGATCAGTGCCTCCAAAGGAGACGATGCCTGACTCTTCGTGAAGCTTGATAGGAGTCCCAGGTTTCCTGTGGCACGTGGAAAGGGACCCTTGGTCTCCCACCTCAGCTGGAGAGGCATCCCAATTGTCCTGCCAAGCCTCGCGGAGAATCCCGAGTTGTCCCTCGCATCTAGGCTGGAGTCCTGACGAGGCTGAACAAACACGTGGGTGGAAGGGCCATCCCCATCAAAACTCGAGAATGTACCCCAGGTTCCCGCCGCAACTCAAGAAAAACCATGAGACTTCACCCTCGCCGCGAGATGAGTCCCGATTCCCCTGCACTGCGTGCAGAGCAATTCCGTGTTGCACATCACGCATGAAAGGAGCTTTGATTTCCTTGATGGCACTCCAGAGAAACCCCAAGAACAGTGTTTCAAGGCTAGAGGGATCCTGAGGTCACTGTAGCTACACTAAAGAGCTCCGTGGACCAAAAATCAACTTGAGATGAGAGGTTAGTCCCTGGCTTCGACTCCAGAGGTATACCAGCTTACCACAAGCACCTCAACAGGAGGCTTCTCTCATTTCTAAGTATGTGAGAGGGAGCCTGAGTTTGCAGCCTCAAGTGGAATGGACACCGCGATGCCCTGACTCGAAATAAGGCCGGATATCCCTGCAGTGAGTTGAATGCAGGCTCGTCTTGCATCTCCCAAGACGAAAGGATGTCTGAATCCCCTGTGGAGACCACAGAGAAAGACCTAGTTCCCCACCTCATCCCGACCGGAGACCTCACATCCTTTGAAAACTCCAGAGGTACGCGGAGATCAGTCCCTCCAAAGGAGACGATGCCTGACTCCTCGTGAAACTTGATAGGAGTCCCAGGATTCCTGTGGCACGTGGAAAGGGACCTTTAGTCTCCCGCCTCAGCTGGAGAGGTGTCCCAATTGCCCTGCCAAGCCTCGAGGAGAATCCCGAGTCGTCCCTCACAACTAGGTAGGAGTACTGACGTCGCTGAACAAACACGTGTGTGAAAGGGCCATCCCCGTCGTAACTCGAGAATATACCCCAGGTTCCCGCCGCAACTCGAGAAAAACCATGAGACTTCCCCCTTGCCGCGAGATGAGGCCCGATTCCCCTACACTGCGTGCAGAGCAATTCCGTGTTGCACATCACACATGAAAGGAGCCTTGATTTCCTTGATGGCACTCCAGAGAAACCCCAAGAACACTGTTGCAAGGCTAGAGGGATCCTGAGGTCACTGTAGCAACACGAAAGAACTCCGTGGACCAAAAATCAACTGGAGATGAGAGGTTAGTCCCTGGTTTCGACTCCAGAGGAATACCACCTTACCACAAGCACCTCAAGGGGAGGCTTCTCTCAGCTCTAGGTATGTGAGAGGGACTCTGAGTTTGCGGCCTCAAGTGGAATGGACACCGCGATGCCCTGACTCGAAATAAGGCCGGATATCCCTGCAGTGACGTGAATGCAGGCTCGTCTTGCATCTCCCAAGATGAAAGGAAGTCTGAATCCCCTGGGGAGACCACAGAGAAAGACCTAGTCCCCCACCTCATCGCGACCGGAGGCCTCACATCCTTTGAAAACTCCAGAGGTACGCGGAGATAAGTGCCTCCAAAGGAGACGATTCCTGACTCCTCGTGAAACTTGATAGGAGTCCCAGGATTCCTGTGGCACGTTTAAAGGGACACTTATTCTCCCGCCTCAGCTGGAGAGGCGTCCAAATTGCCCTGCCAAGCCTCGAGGAGAATCCCGAGTTGTCCCTTGCAACTAGGCAGGAGTCCTGACGTCGCTGAACAAACACGTGTGTGGAAGGGCCATCCCCGTCGTAACTCGAGAATATACCCCAGGTTCCCACCGCAACTCGAGAAAAACCATGATACTTCCCCCTCGCCGCGAGATGAAGCCCGATTCCCGTGCATTGCGTGCAGAGCAATTCCGTGTTGCACATCACACATGAAAGGAGCCTTGATTTCCTTGATGGCACTCCAGAGAAATCCCAAGAATACTGTTTCAAGGCTAGAGGGATCCTGAGGTCACTGTAGCAACACGAAAAAGCTAGGTGGACCAAAAATCAACTCAAGTTGAGAGGATAGTCCCTGGCTTCGACTCCAGAGGATTACCACCTAAACACAAGTACCTCAAGAGGAGGCTTCTCTCAGCTCTAGGTATGTGAGAGGGACCCTGAGTTTGCGGCCTCAAGTGGAATGGACTCCGCGATGCACTGATTCGAAATAACGTCGGATATCGCTGCAGAGACTTGAATGCAGGCTCGTTTTCCATCTCCAAGACGAAAGGATGTCTGAATCCCCTGTGGAGACAACAGAGTAAGAACTAGTTCCCCACCTCATCTCGACCCGAGGCCTCATATGCTTTGAAAACTCCAGAGGTACGCGTAGATCAGAGCCTCCAAAGGAGAAATGCCTGACTCCTCGTGAAACTTGATAGGAGTCCCGGGATTCCTGTGGCACGTGGAAAGGGACACTTGGTCTCCCGCCTCAGATGGAGAGGCATCCCAATTGCCCTGCCAAGCCTCGAGCAGAATACCTAGTTGTCCCTCGCAACTAGGCAGGAGTCCTGACGTCGCTGAACAAACACGTGGGTGGAAGGGCTTTCCCTGTCGTAACTCGAGAATATACCCCAGGTTCCTGCCGCAACTCGAGAAAAACCATGAGACTTCCCCATCGCTGCGAGATGAGACCCGATTCCCCTGCACTGCGTGCAGAGCAATTCCGTATTGCACATCACACATGAAAGGAGCCTTGATTTCCTTGATGGCACTCCAGAGAAACCCCAAGAACACTGTTTCAAGGCTAGAGGGATCCTGAAGTTACTGTAGCAACACGAAAGAGCTCTGTGGAGCAAGAATCAACTCAAGATGAGAGGTTAGTCCCTGGCTTCGACTCCAGAGGAATACCACCTTACCACAAGCACCTCAAGAGGAGGCTTCTCTCAGCTCTAGGTATGTGAGAGGGACCCTGAGTTTGCAGCCTCACGTGGAATGGAGACCGCGATGCCCTGACTCGAAATAAGGCCGGATATCCCTGCAGTAACTTGAATGCAGGCTCGTCTTGCATCTCCCAAGAGAAAAGGATGTCTGAATCCCCTGTGGAGACCACAGAGAAAGACCTAGTTTCCCAGCTCATCGCGACCGGAGGCCTCACATCCTTTGAAAACTCCAGAGGTACGCGGAGATCAATGCCTCCAAAGGAGACAATGCCTGACTCCTCATGACACTTGATAGGAGTCCCACGATTCCTGTGGCACGTGGAAAGGGACCCTTGGTCTCCCGCCTCAGCTGGAGAGGCGTCCCAATTGCCCTGCCAAGCCTCGAGGAGAATCCCGAGTTGTCCCTCGCAACTAGGCAGGAGTCCTGACGTCGCTGAACAAACACGTGGGTGGAAGGTCCATCCCGTCGTAACTCGAGAATATACACCAGGTTCCCGCCGCAACTCGAGAAAAACCATGAGACTTCCCCCTCGCCGCGAAATGAGGCCCGATTCCCCTGCACTGCGTGCAGAGCAATTCCGTGTTGCACATCACACATGAAAGGAGCCTTGATTTCCTTGATGGCACTCCAGAGAAACCCCAAGAACACTGTTTCAAGGCTAGAGGGATCCTGAGGTCACTGTAGCAACACGAAAGAGATCCGTGGACCAAAAATCAACTCGAGATGAGAGGTTAGTCACTGGCTTCGACTCCAGAGGAATACCACCTTACCACAAGCACCTCAAGAGGAGGCTTCTCTCAGCTCTAGGTATGTGAGAGGGACCCTGAGTATGCGGCCTCAAGTGGAATGTACACCACGATGCCCTGACTCGAAATAAGGCCGGATATCCCTGCAGTGACTTGAATGCAGGCTCGTCTTGCATCTCCCAAGACGAAAGGATGTCTGAATCCCCTGTGGAGACCACAGAGAAAGACCGAATTCTCCACCTCATCGCGACCGGAGACCTCACATCCTTTGTAAACTCCAGAGGTACGCGGAGATCAGTGCCTCCAAAGGAGACGATGCCTGACTCTTCGTGAAACTTGATAGGAGTCCCAGGATTCCTGGGGCACGTGGAAAGGGACCCTTGGTCTCCCACCTCAGCTGGAGAGGCGTCCCAATTGTCCTGCCAAGCCTCGAGGAGAATCCCGAGTTGTCCCTCGTATCTAGGCTGGAGTCCTGACGTCGCTGAACAAACACGTGTGTGGAAGGGCCGTCCCCGTCGTAACTCGAGAATATACCCCAAGTTCCCACCGCAACTCGAGAAAAACCATGAGTCTTCCCCCTCGCCACGAAATGAGGCCTTATTCCCCTGCACTGCGTGCAGAGCAATTCCGTGTTGCACATCACACATGAAAGGAGCCTTGATTTCCTTGATGGCACTCCAGAGAATCCCCAAGAACACTGTTTCAAGGCTAGAGGGATCCTGAGGTCATTGTAGCCACACGAAAGAGCTCCGTGGACCAAAAATCAACTCAAGATGAGAGGTTAGTCCCTGGCTTCGACTCCAGAGGAATACCACCTTACCACAAGCACCTCAAGAGGAGGCTTCTCTCAGCTCTAGGTATGTGAGAGGGACCCTAAGTTTGCGGCCTCAAGTGGACTGGACACCGCGATGCCTGACTCGAAATAAGGCCGGATATCCCTGCAGTGACTTGAATGCAGGCTCGTCTTGCATTTCCCAAGACGAAAGGATGTCTGAATCCCCTGTGGAGACCACAGAAATAGACATAGTTACCCACCTCATCGCGACCGGAGGCCTCAGATCCTTTGAAAATTCCAGAGGTAGGCGGAGATCAGTGCCCCCAAAGGAGACGATGCCTGACTCCTCGTGAAACTTGATAGGAGTCCCAGGATTCCTGTGGCACGTGGAAAGGGACCCTTGGTCTCCGGCCTCAGCTGGAGAGGCGTCCCAATTGCCCTGCCAAGCCTCGAGGAGAATGCCGAGTTGTCCCTCGCAACTAGGCAGGAGTACTGACGTCACTGAACAAACAGGTGCGTGGAAGGGCCATCCCCGTCGTAACTCGAGAATATACCCCAGGCTCCCGCCGCAACTCGAGAAAAACCATGAGACTTCCCACTCGCCACGAGATGAGGCCCGATTGCCCTGCACTGCGTGCAGAGCAATTCCGTGTTGCACATCACACATGAAAGGAGACTTGATTTCCTTGATGGCACTCCAGAGAAACCCCAAGAACACTGTTTCAAGGCTAGAGGGATCCTGAGGTCACTGTAGCCACACGAAAGAGCTCCGTGGACCAAAAATCAACTCGAGATGAGAGGTTAGTCCCTGGCTTCGACTCCAGAGGAATACCATCTTACCACAAGCACCTCAAGAGGAGGCTTCTCTCAGCTCTAGGTATGTGAGAGGGACCCTGAGTTTGCGGCCTCAAGTGGAATGGACACCGCGATGCCCTGTCTCGAAATAAGGCCGGATATCCCTGCAGTGACTTGAATGCAGGCTCGTCTTGCATCTCCCAAGAAGAAAGGTTGTCTGAATCCCCTGTGGAGACCACAGAGAAAGACCTAGTTCCCCACCTCATCGCGACCGGAGGCCTCACATCATTTGAAAACTCCAGAGGCATGCGGAGATCAGTGCCTCCAAATGAGACGATGCCTGACTCCTCGTGAAACTTGATAGGAGTCCCCGGATTCCTGTGGCACCTGGAAAGGGACTCTTGGTCTCCCGCCTCAGCTGGAGAGGCGTCGAATTACCCTGCCAAGCCTCGAGGAGAATCCCGAGTTGTCCCTCGCAACTAGGCAGGATTCCTGACGTTGCTGAAGAAACACGTGTGTGGAAGGGCCATCCCCGTCGTAACTCGGGAATATACCCCAGGTTCCCGCGGCAACTCGAGAAAAATCATGAGACTTCCCCTCGCCGCGAGATGAGCCCCGATTCCCCTGCACTGCGTGCAGAGCAATTCCGTGTTGCACATCACACATGAAAGGAGCCTTGATTTCCTTGATGGCACTCCAGAGAAACGCCAAAAACACTGTTTCAAGGCTAGAGGGATCCTGAGGTCACTGTAGCAACATGAAAGAGCTCCGTGGACAAAAAATCAACTCGATATGAGAGGTTAGTCCCTGGCTTCGACTCCAGAGGAATACCACCTTCCCAAAAGCACCTCAAGAGGAGGCTTCTCTCAGCTCTAGGTATGTGAGAGGGACCCTGAGTTGGCAGCCTCAAGTGGAATGGATACCGCGATGCCCTGACTCGAAACAAGGCCGGATATCCCTGCAGTGACTTGAATGCAGGCTCGTCTTGCATCTCCCAAGTCGAAAGGACGTCTGAATCCCCATTGGAGACCACAGAGAAAGACCTAGTTCCCCACCTCATCGCGGCTGGACGCCTCACATCCTTTGAAAACTCCAGAGGTACGCGGAGATCAGTGCCTCCAAAGGAGGCGATGCTTGACTCCTCGTGAAACTTGATAGGAGTCCCAGGATTCCTGTGGCACGTGGAAAGGAACACTTGGTCTCCCGCCTCAGCTGGAGAGGCGTCCCAATTGCCCTGCCAAGCCTCGAGGAGAATCCCGAGTTGTCCCTCGCAACTAGGCAGGAGTCCTGATGTCGCTGAACAAACACGTGTGTGGAAGGGCCATCCCCGTCGTAACTCGAAAATATACCCCAGGTTTCCGCCGCAACTCGAGAAAAACCATGAGATTTTCCACTCGCCGGGAGATGAGGCCCGATTCCCCTGCACTGCGTGCAGAGCAATTCCGTGTTGCACATCACACATGAAAGGAAACTTGATTTCCTTGATGGCACTCCAGAGAAACCCCAAGAACACTGTTTCAAGGCTAGAGGAATCCTGAGGTCACTGTAGCAACACGAAAGAGCTCCGTGGACCAAAAATCAACTCGAAATGAGAGGTTAGTCCCTGGCTTCGACTCCAGAGGAATACCACCTTACCACAAGCACCTCAAGAGGAGGCTTCTCTCAGCTCTAGGTATGTGAGAGGGACCCTCAGTTTGCGGCCTCACGTGGAATGCACACCGCGATGCCCTGACTCGAAATAAGGCCGGATATCCCTGAAGTGACTTGAATGCAGGCTCGTCTTGCATCTCCCAAGACGAAAGGATGTCTGAATCCCCTGTGCAGACCACAGAGAAAGACCTAGATCCCCTCCTCATCGCAACCGGAGGCCTCACATCCTTTGAAGACTCCAGAGGTACGCGGAGATCAGTGCCTCTAAAGGAGACGATGCCTGACTCCTCGTGAAACTTGATAGGAGTCCCAGGATTCCTGTGCACGTGGAAAGGGACCCTTGGTCTCCTACCTCAGCTGGAGAGGCGTCCCAATTGCCCTGCCAAGCCTCGAGGAGTATCCCGAGTTGTCCCTCGCAACTAGGCAGGAGTCCTGACGTTGCTGAACAAACACGTGTGTGGAAGGGCCATGCCCGTCGTAACTCGAGAATAAACCCCAGGTTACCGCCGCAACTCGAGAGAAACCATGAGACTTCCCCCTCGCCGCGAGATGAGGCCCGTTTCCCCTGCACTGCGTGCAGAGCAATTCCGTGTTGCATATCACACATGAAAGGAGCCTTGATTTCGTGGATGGCACTCCAGAGAAACCCCAAGGACACTGTTTCAATGCTAGAGGGATCCTGAGGTCACTGTAGCAACACGAAAGAGCTCCGTGGACCAAAAATCAACTCGAAATGAGAGGTTAGTCCCAGGCTTCGACTCCAGAGGAATACCACCTTACCACAAGCACCTCAAGAGGAGGCTTCTCTCAGCTCTAGGTATGTGAGAGGGACCCTCAGTTTGCGCCCTCACGTGGAATGGATACCGCGATGCCCTGACTCGAAATAAGGCCGGATATCCCTGCAGTGACTTGAATGCAGGCTCGTCTTGCATCTACCAAGGCGAAAGGATGTCTGAATCCACTGTGGAGGCCAGAGAGAAAGAACTAATTCCCCACCTCATCGCGACCGGAGGCCTCACATCCTTTGAGAACTCCAGAGGTTCGTGGAGATGAGTGCCTCCAAAGGAGACGATGCCTGACTCCTTGGGAAACTTGATAGGAGTTCCGGGATTCCTGTGGCACTTGGAAAGGGACACTTGGTTTCCTGCCTCAGCTGGAGAGGCGTCCCAATTGCCCTGCCAAGCCTCGAGGAGAATCCCGAGTTGTCCCTCGCAACTAGGCAGGAGTCCTCACGTCGCTGAACAAACACGTGTGTGGAAGGGCCATCCCCGTCGTAACTCGAGAATATACCCCAGGTTTTCGCCGCAACTCGAGAAAAACCATGAGACTTCCCCCTCGCCGCGAGATGAGGCCCGATTCCCGGGCACTGCGTGCAGAGCAATTCCGTGTTGCACATCACACATGAAAGGAGCCTTGATTTCCTTGATGGCACTCCAGAGAAACCCCAAGAACACTGTTTCAAGGCTAGAGGGATCCTGAGGTCACTGGAGCAACACGAAAGAGCTCCGTGGACGAAGAATCAACTCGAGATGAGAGGTTAGTCCCTGGCTTCGACTCCAGAGGAATACCACCTTACCACAAGCACCTCAAGAGGAGGCTTCTCTCAGCTCTAGGTATGGGAGAGGGACCCTGAGTATGCGGCCTCAAGTCGAATGGACACCGCGATGCCCTGACTCGAAATAAGGCTGAATATCCCTGCAGTGACTTGAATGCAGGCTCGTCTTGCATCTCCCAAGACGAAAGGATGTCTGAATCCCCTGTGGAGACCACAGAGAAAGACCTAGTTGCCCACCTTATCGCGACCGGAGGCCTCACATCCCTTGAAAACTCCAGAGGTACGCGGTGATCAATGCCTCCAAAGGAGACGATGTCTGACTACTCGTGAAATTTGATAGGAGTCCCAGGATTCCTGTGGCACGTGGAAAGGGACCCTTCGTCTCCCGCCTCAGCTGGAGAGGCGTCCCAATTGCCCAGCCAAGCCTCGAGGAGAATCCCGGGTTGTCCCTCGCAACTAGGCAGGAGTCCTGACGTCGCTGAACAAACACGTGTGTGGAAGGGCCATCCCCGTCGTAACTCGAAAATATACCCCAGGTTCCCGCCGCAACTCGAGAAAAATCATGAGACTTCCCCTCGCCGCGAGATGAGCCCCGATTCCCCTGCACTGCGTGCAGAGCAATTCCTTGTTGCACATCACACATGAAAGGAGCCTTGATTTCGTGGATGGCACTCCAGAGAAACCCCAAGGACACTGTTTCAATGCTAGAGGGATCCTGAGGTCACTGTAGCAACACGAAAGAGCTCCGTGGACCAAAAATCAACTCGAAATGAGAGGTTAGTCCCAGGCTTCGACTCCAGAGGAATACCACCTTATCACAATCACCTCAAGAGGAGGCTTCTCTCAGCTCTAGGTATGTGAGAGGGACCCTGAGTTTGCGCCCTCACGTGGAATGGATACCGCGATGCCCTGACTCGAAATAAGGCCGGATATCCCTGCAGTGACTTGAATGCAGGCTCGTCTTGCATCTACCAAGGCGAAAGGATGTCTGAATCCACTGTGGAGGCCAGAGAGAAAGAACTAATTCCCCACCTCATCGCGACCGGAGGCCTCACATCCTTTGAGAACTCCAGAGGTTCGTGGAGATGAGTGCCTCCAAAGGAGACGATGCCTGACTCCTTGGGAAACTTGATAGGAGTTCCGGGATTCCTGTGGCACTTGGAAAGGGACACTTGGTTTCCTGCCTCAGCTGGAGAGGCGTCCCAATTGCCCTGCCAAGCCTCGAGGAGAATCCCGAGTTGTCCCTCGCAACTAGGCAGGAGTCCTGACGTCGCTGAACAAACACGTGTGTGGAAGGGCCATCCCCGTCGTAACTCGAGAATATACCCCAGGTTTTCGCCGCAACTCGAGAAAAACCATGAGACTTCCCCCTCGCCGCGAGATGAGGCCCGATTCCCGGGCACTGCGTGCAGAGCAATTCCGTGTTGCACATCACACATGAAAGGAGCCTTGATTTCCTTGATGGCACTCCAGAGAAACCCCAAGAACACTGTTTCAAGGCTAGAGGGATCCTGAGGTCACTGGAGCAACACGAAAGAGCTCCGTGGACGAAGAATCAACTCGAGATGAGAGGTTAGTCCCTGGCTTCGACTCCAGAGGAATACCACCTTACCACAAGCACCTCAAGAGGAGGCTTCTCTCAGCTCTAGGTATGGGAGAGGGACCCTGAGTATGCGGCCTCAAGTCGAATGGACACCGCGATGCCCTGACTCGAAATAAGGCTGAATATCCCTGCAGTGACTTGAATGCAGGCTCGTCTTGCATCTCCCAAGACGAAAGGATGTCTGAATCCCCTGTGGAGACCACAGAGAAAGACCTAGTTGCCCACCTTATCGCGACCGGAGGCCTCACATCCCTTGAAAACTCCAGAGGTACGCGGTGATCAATGCCTCCAAAGGAGACGATGTCTGACTACTCGTGAAATTTGATAGGAGTCCCAGGATTCCTGTGGCACGTGGAAAGGGACCCTTCGTCTCCCGCCTCAGCTGGAGAGGCGTCCCAATTGCCCAGCCAAGCCTCGAGGAGAATCCCGGGTTGTCCCTCGCAACTAGGCAGGAGTCCTGACGTCGCTGAACAAACACGTGTGTGGAAGGGCCATCCCCGTCGTAACTCGAGAATATACCCCAGGTTCCCGCCGCAACTCGAGAAAAACCATGAGACTTCCTCCTCGCCGCGAGTTGAGGCCCAATTCCCCTGCACTGCGTGCACAGTAATTTCGTGTTGCACATCACACATGAAAGGAGCCTTGATTTCCTTGTTGGCACTCCAGAGAAACCCCAAGAACACTGTTTCAAGGCTAGAGGGATCCTGAGGTCACTGGAGCAACACGAAAGAGCTCTGTGGACCAAGAATCAACTCGAGATGAGAGGTTAGTCCCTGGCTTCGACTCCAGAGGAATACCACCTTACCAAAAGCACCTCAAGAGGAGGCTTCTCTCAGCTCTAAGTATGTGAGAGGTACCCTGAGTTTGCGGCCTCAAGTGGAATGGACGCCGCGATGCCCTGACTCGAAATAAGGCCGGATATCAATGCAGTGACTTGAATGCAGGCTCGTCTTGCATCTCCCAAGACGAAAGGATGTCTGAATCCCCTGTGGAGACCAGAGAGAAAGACATAGTTCCCCACCTCATCGCGACCGGAGGCCTCACATCCTTTGAAAACTCCACAGGTACGTGGAGATCAGTGCCTCCAAAGGAGACGATGCCTGACTCCTCGTGAAACATGATATGAGTCCCAGGATTCCTGTGGCACGTGGAAAGGGACCCTTGGTCTCCCACCTCAGCTGGAGAGGCATCCCAATTGTCCTGCCAAGCCTCGCGGAGAATCCCGAGTTGTCCCTCGCATCTAGGCTGGAGTCCTGACGAGGCTGAACAAACACGTGGGTGGAAGGGCCATCCCCATCAAAACTCGAGAATGTACCCCAGGTTCCCGCCGCAACTCAAGAAAAACCATGAGACTTCACCCTCGCCGCGAGATGAGTCCCGATTCCCCTGCACTGCGTGCAGAGCAATTCCGTGTTGCACATCACGCATGAAAGGAGCTTTGATTTCCTTGATGGCACTCCAGAGAAACCCCAAGAACAGTGTTTCAAGGCTAGAGGGATCCTGAGGTCACTGTAGCTACACTAAAGAGCTCCGTGGACCAAAAATCAACTTGAGATGAGAGGTTAGTCCCTGGCTTCGACTCCAGAGGTATACCAGCTTACCACAAGCACCTCAACAGGAGGCTTCTCTCATTTCTAAGTATGTGAGAGGGAGCCTGAGTTTGCAGCCTCAAGTGGAATGGACACCGCGATGCCCTGACTCGAAATAAGGCCGGATATCCCTGCAGTGAGTTGAATGCAGGCTCGTCTTGCATCTCCCAAGACGAAAGGATGTCTGAATCCCCTGTGGAGACCACAGAGAAAGACCTAGTTCCCCACCTCATCCCGACCGGAGACCTCACATCCTTTGAAAACTCCAGAGGGACGCGGAAATCAGTGCCTCTAAAGGAGACGATGCCTGACTCCTCGTGAAACTTGATAGGAGTCCCAGGATTCCTGTGGCACGTGGAAAGGGACACTTGGTCTCCCGCCTCAGCTGGAGAGGCGTCCCAATTGCCCTGCCAAGCCTCGAGGAGAATCCCGAGTTGTCCGTCACAACTAGGCAGGAGTCCTGACGTCGCTGATCAAACACGTGTGTGGAAGGGCCATCCCCGTCGTAACTCGAGAATATACCCCAGGTTCCCGCCGCAACTCGAGAAAAACCATGAGGCTTCCCCCTCGGCGCGAGATGAGGCCCGATTTCCTTGCACTGCGTGCACAGCAATTTCGTGTTGCACATCACACAGGAAAGGAGAATTGATTTCCTTGATGGCACTCCAGAGAAACGCCAAGAACACTGTTTCAAGGCTAGAGGGATCCTGAGGTCACTGGAGCAACAAGAAAGAGCTCCGTGGACCAAAAATCAACTCGAGATGAGAGGTTAGTCCCTGGCTTCGACTCCAGAGGAATACCACCTTACCACAAGCACCTCAAGAGGAGGCTTCTCTCAGCTCTAGGTATGTGAGAGGGACCCTGAGTTTGCGGCCTCAAGTGGAATGGACACGGGGATGCCCTGACCCGAAATAAGGCCGGATATCCCTGCAGTGACTTGAATGCAGGCTCGTCTTGCATCTCCCAAGACGAAAGGATGTCTGAATCCCCTGTGGAGACCACAGAGAAAGACCTAGTTCCCCACCTCATCGCGACCGGAGGCCTCAAATCCTTTGAAAACTCCAGAGGTACGCGGAGATCAGTCCCTCCAAAGGAGACGATGCCTGACTCCTCGTGAAACTTGATAGGAGTCCCAGGATTCCTGTGGCACGTGGAAAGGGACCTTTAGTCTCCCGCCTCAGCTGGAGAGGTGTCCCAATTGCCCTGCCAAGCCTCGAGGAGAATCCCGAGTCGTCCCTCACAACTAGGTAGGAGTACTGACGTCGCTGAACAAACACGTGTGTGGAAGGGCCATCCCCGTCGTAACTCGAGAATATACCCCAGGTTCCCGCCGCAACTCGAGAAAAACCATGAGACTTCCCCCTTGCCGCGAGATGAGGCCCGATTCCCCTACACTGCGTGCAGAGCAATTCCGTGTTGCACATCACACATGAAAGGAGCCTTGATTTCCTTGATGGCACTCCAGAGAAACCCCAAGAACACTGTTGCAAGGCTAGAGGGATCCTGAGGTCACTGTAGCAACACGAAAGAACTCCGTGGACCAAAAATCAACTGGAGATGAGAGGTTAGTCCCTGGTTTCGACTCCAGAGGAATACCACCTTACCACAAGCACCTCAAGGGGAGGCTTCTCTCAGCTCTAGGTATGTGAGAGGGACTCTGAGTTTGCGGCCTCAAGTGGAATGGACACCGCGATGCCCTGACTCGAAATAAGGCCGGATATCCCTGCAGTGACGTGAATGCAGGCTCGTCTTGCATCTCCCAAGATGAAAGGAAGTCTGAATCCCCTGGGGAGACCACAGAGAAAGACCTAGTCCCCCACCTCATCGCGACCGGAGGCCTCACATCCTTTGAAAACTCCAGAGGTACGCGGAGATAAGTGCCTCCAAAGGAGACGATTCCTGACTCCTCGTGAAACTTGATAGGAGTCCCAGGATTCCTGTGGCACGTTTAAAGGGACACTTATTCTCCCGCCTCAGCTGGAGAGGCGTCCAAATTGCCCTGCCAAGCCTCGAGGAGAATCCCGAGTTGTCCCTTGCAACTAGGCAGGAGTCCTGACGTCGCTGAACAAACACGTGTGTGGAAGGGCCATCCCCGTCGTAACTCGAGAATATACCCCAGGTTCCCACCGCAACTCGAGAAAAACCATGATACTTCCCCCTCGCCGCGAGATGAAGCCCGATTCCCGTGCATTGCGTGCAGAGCAATTCCGTGTTGCACATCACACATGAAAGGAGCCTTGATTTCCTTGATGGCACTCCAGAGAAATCCCAAGAATACTGTTTCAAGGCTAGAGGGATCCTGAGGTCACTGTAGCAACACGAAAAAGCTAGGTGGACCAAAAATCAACTCAAGTTGAGAGGATAGTCCCTGGCTTCGACTCCAGAGGAATACCACCTAACCACAAGTACCTCAAGAGGAGGCTTCTCTCAGCTCTAGGTATGTGAGAGGGACCCTGAGTTTGCGGCCTCAAGTGGAATGGACTCCGCGATGCACTGATTCGAAATAACGTCGGATATCGCTGCAGAGACTTGAATGCAGGCTCGTTTTCCATCTCCAAGACGAAAGGATGTCTGAATCCCCTGTGGAGACAACAGAGTAAGAACTAGTTCCCCACCTCATCTCGACCCGAGGCCTCATATGCTTTGAAAACTCCAGAGGTACGCGTAGATCAGAGCCTCCAAAGGAGAAATGCCTGACTCCTCGTGAAACTTGATAGGAGTCCCGGGATTCCTGTGGCACGTGGAAAGGGACACTTGGTCTCCCGCCTCAGATGGAGAGGCATCCCAATTGCCCTGCCAAGCCTCGAGCAGAATACCTAGTTGTCCCTCGCAACTAGGCAGGAGTCCTGACGTCGCTGAACAAACACGTGGGTGGAAGGGCTTTCCCTGTCGTAACTCGAGAATATACCCCAGGTTCCTGCCGCAACTCGAGAAAAACCATGAGACTTCCCCATCGCTGCGAGATGAGACCCGATTCCCCTGCACTGCGTGCAGAGCAATTCCGTATTGCACATCACACATGAAAGGAGCCTTGATTTCCTTGATGGCACTCCAGAGAAACCCCAAGAACACTGTTTCAAGGCTAGAGGGATCCTGAAGTTACTGTAGCAACACGAAAGAGCTCTGTGGAGCAAGAATCAACTCAAGATGAGAGGTTAGTCCCTGGCTTCGACTCCAGAGGAATACCACCTTACCACAAGCACCTCAAGAGGAGGCTTCTCTCAGCTCTAGGTATGTGAGAGGGACCCTGAGTTTGCAGCCTCACGTGGAATGGAGACCGCGATGCCCTGACTCGAAATAAGGCCGGATATCCCTGCAGTGACTTGAATGCAGGCTCGTCTTGCATCTCCCAAGAGAAAAGGATGTCTGAATCCCCTGTGGAGACCACAGAGAAAGACCTAGTTTCCCAGCTCATCGCGACCGGAGGCCTCACATCCTTTGAAAACTCCAGAGGTACGCGGAGATCAATGCCTCCAAAGGAGACAATGCCTGACTCCTCATGACACTTGATAGGAGTCCCACGATTCCTGTGGCACGTGGAAAGGGACCCTTGGTCTCCCGCCTCAGCTGGAGAGGCGTCCCAATTGCCCTGCCAAACCTCGAGGAGAATCGCGAGTTGTCCCTCGCAACTAGGCAGGAGTCCTGACGTCGCTGAACAAACACGTGGGTGGAAGGTCCATCCCGTCGTAACTCGAGAATATACACCAGGTTCCCGCCGCAACTCGAGAAAAACCATGAGACTTCCCCCTCGCCGCGAAATGAGGCCCGATTCCCCTGCACTGCGTGCAGAGCAATTCCGTGTTGCACATCACACATGAAAGGAGCCTTGATTTCCTTGATGGCACTCCAGAGAAACCCCAAGAACACTGTTTCAAGGCTAGAGGGATCCTGAGGTCACTGTAGCAACACGAAAGAGATCCGTGGACCAAAAATCAACTCGAGATGAGAGGTTAGTCACTGGCTTCGACTCCAGAGGAATACCACCTTACCACAAGCACCTCAAGAGGAGGCTTCTCTCAGCTCTAGGTATGTGAGAGGGACCCTGAGTATGCGGCCTCAAGTGGAATGTACACCACGATGCCCTGACTCGAAATAAGGCCGGATATCCCTGCAGTGACTTGAATGCAGGCTCGTCTTGCATCTCCCAAGACGAAAGGATGTCTGAATCCCCTGTGGAGACCACAGAGAAAGACCGAATTCTCCACCTCATCGCGACCGGAGACCTCACATCCTTTGTAAACTCCAGAGGTACGCGGAGATCAGTGCCTCCAAAGGAGACGATGCCTGACTCTTCGTGAAACTTGATAGGAGTCCCAGGATTCCTGGGGCACGTGGAAAGGGACCCTTGGTCTCCCACCTCAGCTGGAGAGGCGTCCCAATTGTCCTGCCAAGCCTCGAGGAGAATCCCGAGTTGTCCCTCGTATCTAGGCTGGAGTCCTGACGTCGCTGAACAAACACGTGTGTGGAAGGGCCGTCCCCGTCGTAACTCGAGAATATACCCCAAGTTCCCACCGCAACTCGAGAAAAACCATGAGTCTTCCCCCTCGCCACGAAATGAGGCCTTATTCCCCTGCACTGCGTGCAGAGCAATTCCGTGTTGCACATCACACATGAAAGGAGCCTTGATTTCCTTGATGGCACTCCAGAGAATCCCCAAGAACACTGTTTCAAGGCTAGAGGGATCCTGAGGTCATTGTAGCCACACGAAAGAGCTCCGTGGACCAAAAATCAACTCGAGATGAGAGGTTAGTCCCTGGCTTCGACTCCAGAGGAATACCACCTTACCACAAGCACCTCAAGAGGAGGCTTCTCTCAGCTCTAGGTATGTGAGAGGGACCCTAAGTTTGCGGCCTCAAGTGGACTGGACACCGCGATGCCTGACTCGAAATAAGGCCGGATATCCCTGCAGTGACTTGAATGCAGGCTCGTCTTGCATTTCCCAAGACGAAAGGATGTCTGAATCCCCTGTGGAGACCACAGAAATAGACATAGTTACCCACCTCATCGCGACCGGAGGCCTCAGATCCTTTGAAAATTCCAGAGGTAGGCGGAGATCAGTGCCCCCAAAGGAGACGATGCCTGACTCCTCGTGAAACTTGATAGGAGTCCCAGGATTCCTGTGGCACGTGGAAAGGGACCCTTGGTCTCCGGCCTCAGCTGGAGAGGCGTCCCAATTGCCCTGCCAAGCCTCGAGGAGAATGCCGAGTTGTCCCTCGCAACTAGGCAGGAGTACTGACGTCACTGAACAAACAGGTGCGTGGAAGGGCCATCCCCGTCGTAACTCGAGAATATACCCCAGGCTCCCGCCGCAACTCGAGAAAAACCATGAGACTTCCCACTCGCCACGAGATGAGGCCCGATTGCCCTGCACTGCGTGCAGAGCAATTCCGTGTTGCACATCACACATGAAAGGAGACTTGATTTCCTTGATGGCACTCCAGAGAAACCCCAAGAACACTGTTTCAAGGCTAGAGGGATCCTGAGGTCACTGTAGCCACACGAAAGAGCTCCGTGGACCAAAAATCAACTCGAGATGAGAGGTTAGTCCCTGGCTTCGACTCCAGAGGAATACCATCTTACCACAAGCACCTCAAGAGGAGGCTTCTCTCAGCTCTAGGTATGTGAGAGGGACCCTGAGTTTGCGGCCTCAAGTGGAATGGACACCGCGATGCCCTGTCTCGAAATAAGGCCGGATATCCCTGCAGTGACTTGAATGCAGGCTCGTCTTGCATCTCCCAAGAAGAAAGGTTGTCTGAATCCCCTGTGGAGACCACAGAGAAAGACCTAGTTCCCCACCTCATTGCGACCGGAGGCCTCACATCATTTGAAAACTCCAGACGCATGCGGAGATCAGTGCCTCCAAATGAGACGATGCCTGACTCCTCGTGAAACTTGATAGGAGTCCCCGGATTCCTGTGGCACCTGGAAAGGGACTCTTGGTCTCCCGCCTCAGCTGGAGAGGCGTCGAATTACCCTGCCAAGCCTCGAGGAGAATCCCGAGTTGTCCCTCGCAACTAGGCAGGAGTCCTGACGTTGCTGAAGAAACACGTGTGTGGAAGGGCCATCCCCGACGTAACTCGGGAATATACCCCAGGTTCCCGCGGCAACTCGAGAAAAATCATGAGACTTCCCCTCGCCGCGAGATGAGCCCCGATTCCCCTGCACTGCGTGCAGAGCAATTCCGTGTTGCACATCACACATGAAAGGAGCCTTGATTTCCTTGATGGCACTCCAGAGAAACGCCAAAAACACTGTTTCAAGGCTAGAGGGATCCTGAGGTCACTGTAGCAACATGAAAGAGCTCCGTGGACAAAAAATCAACTCGATATGAGAGGTTAGTCCCTGGCTTCGACTCCAGAGGAATACCACCTTCCCAAAAGCACCTCAAGAGGAGGCTTCTCTCAGCTCTAGGTATGTGAGAGGGACCCTGAGTTGGCAGCCTCAAGTGGAATGGATACCGCGATGCCCTGACTCGAAACAAGGCCGGATATCCCTGCAGTGACTTGAATGCAGGCTCGTCTTGCATCTCCCAAGTCGAAAGGACGTCTGAATCCCCATTGGAGACCACAGAGAAAGACCTAGTTCCCCACCTCATCGCGGCTGGACGCCTCACATCCTTTGAAAACTCCAGAGGTACGCGGAGATCAGTGCCTCCAAAGGAGGCGATGCTTGACTCCTCGTGAAACTTGATAGGAGTCCCAGGATTCCTGTGGCACGTGGAAAGGAACACTTGGTCTCCCGCCTCAGCTGGAGAGGCGTCCCAATTGCCCTGCCAAGCCTCGAGGAGAATCCCGAGTTGTCCCTCGCAACTAGGCAGGAGTCCTGATGTCGCTGAACAAACACGTGTGTGGAAGGGCCATCCCCGTCGTAACTCGAAAATATACCCCAGGTTTCCGCCGCAACTCGAGAAAAACCATGAGATTTTCCACTCGCCGGGAGATGAGGCCCGATTCCCCTGCACTGCGTGCAGAGCAATTCCGTGTTGCACATCACACATGAAAGGAGACTTGATTTCCTTGATGGCACTCCAGAGAAACTCCAAGAACACTGTTTCAAGGCTAGAGGAATCCTGAGGTCACTGTAGCAACACGAAAGAGCTCCGTGGACCAAAAATCAACTCGAAATGAGAGGTTAGTCCCTGGCTTCGACTCCAGAGGAATACCACCTTACCACAAGCACCTCAAGAGGAGGCTTCTCTCAGCTCTAGGTATGTGAGAGGGACCCTCAGTTTGCGGCCTCACGTGGAATGCACACCGCGATGCCCTGACTCGAAATAAGGCCGGATATCCCTGAAGTGACTTGAATGCAGGCTCGTCTTGCATCTCCCAAGACGAAAGGATGTCTGAATCCCCTGTGGAGACCACAGAGAAAGACCTAGATCCCCTCCTCATCGCGACCGGAGGCCTCACATCCTTTGAAGACTCCAGAGGTACGCGGAGATCAGTGCCTCTAAAGGAGACGATGCCTGACTCCTCGTGAAACTTGATAGGAGTCCCAGGATTCCTGTGCACGTGGAAAGGGACCCTTGGTCTCCTACCTCAGCTGGAGAGGCGTCCCAATTGCCCTGCCAAGCCTCGAGGAGTATCCCGAGTTGTCCCTCGCAACTAGGCAGGAGTCCTGACGTTGCTGAACAAACACGTGTGTGGAAGGGCCATGCCCGTCGTAACTCGAGAATAAACCCCAGGTTACCGCCGCAACTCGAGAGAAACCATGAGACTTCCCCCTCGCCGCGAGATGAGGCCCGTTTCCCCTGCACTGCGTGCAGAGCAATTCCGTGTTGCATATCACACATGAAAGGAGCCTTGATTTCGTGGATGGCACTCCAGAGAAACCCCAAGGACACTGTTTCAATGCTAGAGGGATCCTGAGGTCACTGTAGCAACACGAAAGAGCTCCGTGGACCAAAAATCAACTCGAAATGAGAGGTTAGTCCCAGGCTTCGACTCCAGAGGAATACCACCTTACCACAAGCACCTCAAGAGGAGGCTTCTCTCAGCTCTAGGTATGTGAGAGGGACCCTGAGTTTGCGCCCTCACGTGGAATGGATACCGCGATGCCCTGACTCGAAATAAGGCCGGATATCCCTGCAGTGACTTGAATGCAGGCTCGTCTTGCATCTACCAAGGCGAAAGGATGTCTGAATCCACTGTGGAGGCCAGAGAGAAAGAACTAATTCCCCACCTCATCGCGACCGGAGGCCTCACATCCTTTGAGAACTCCAGAGGTTCGTGGAGATGAGTGCCTCCAAAGGAGACGATGCCTGACTCCTTGGGAAACTTGATAGGAGTTCCGGGATTCCTGTGGCACTTGGAAAGGGACACTTGGTTTCCTGCCTCAGCTGGAGAGGCGTCCCAATTGCCCTGCCAAGCCTCGAGGAGAATCCCGAGTTGTCCCTCGCAACTAGGCAGGAGTCCTGACGTCGCTGAACAAACACGTGTGTGGAAGGGCCATCCCCGTCGTAACTCGAGAATATACCCCAGGTTTTCGCCGCAACTCGAGAAAAACCATGAGACTTCCCCCTCGCCGCGAGATGAGGCCCGATTCCCGGGCACTGCGTGCAGAGCAATTCCGTGTTGCACATCACACATGAAAGGAGCCTTGATTTCCTTGATGGCACTCCAGAGAAACCCCAAGAACACTGTTTCAAGGCTAGAGGGATCCTGAGGTCACTGGAGCAACACGAAAGAGCTCCGTGGACGAAGAATCAACTCGAGATGAGAGGTTAGTCCCTGGCTTCGACTCCAGAGGAATACCACCTTACCACAAGCACCTCAAGAGGAGGCTTCTCTCAGCTCTAGGTATGGGAGAGGGACCCTGAGTATGCGGCCTCAAGACGAATGGACACCGCGATGCCCTGACTCGAAATAAGGCTGAATATCCCTGCAGTGACTTGAATGCAGGCTCGTCTTGCATCTCCCAAGACGAAAGGATGTCTGAATCCCCTGTGGAGACCACAGAGAAAGACCTAGTTGCCCACCTTATCGCGACCGGAGGCCTCACATCCCTTCAAAACTCCAGAGGTACGCGGTGATCAATGCCTCCAAAGGAGACGATGTCTGACTACTCGTGAAATTTGATAGGAGTCCCAGGATTCCTGTGGCACGTGGAAAGGGACCCTTCGTCTCCCGCCTCAGCTGGAGAGGCGTCCCAATTGCCCAGCCAAGCCTCGAGGAGAATCCCGGGTTGTCCCTCGCAACTAGGCAGGAGTCCTGACGTCGCTGAACAAACACGTGTGTGGAAGGGCCATCCCCGTCGTAACTCGAAAATATACCCCAGGTTCCCGCCGCAACTCGAGAAAAATCATGAGACTTCCCCTCGCCGCGAGATGAGCCCCGATTCCCCTGCACTGCGTGCAGAGCAATTCCTTGTTGCACATCACACATGAAAGGAGCCTTGATTTCGTGGATGGCACTCCAGAGAAACCCCAAGGACACTGTTTCAATGCTAGAGGGATCCTGAGGTCACTGTAGCAACACGAAAGAGCTCCGTGGACCAAAAATCAACTCGAAATTGGAGGTTAGTCCCAGGCTTCGACTCCAGAGGAATACCACCTTATCACAATCACCTCAAGAGGAGGCTTCTCTCAGCTCTAGGTATGTGAGAGGGACCCTGAGTTTGCGCCCTCACGTGGAATGGATACCGCGATGCCCTGACTCGAAATAAGGCCGGATATCCCTGCAGTGACTTGAATGCAGGCTCGTCTTGCATCTACCAAGGCGAAAGGATGTCTGAATCCACTGTGGAGGCCAGAGAGAAAGAACTAATTCCCCACCTCATCGCGACCGGAGGCCTCACATCCTTTGAGAACTCCAGAGGTTCGTGGAGATGAGTGCCTCCAAAGGAGACGATGCCTGACTCCTTGGGAAACTTGATAGGAGTTCCGGGATTCCTGTGGCACTTGGAAAGGGACACTTGGTTTCCTGCCTCAGCTGGAGAGGCGTCCCAATTGCCCTGCCAAGCCTCGAGGAGAATCCCGAGTTGTCCCTCGCAACTAGGCAGGAGTCCTGACGTCGCTGAACAAACACGTGTGTGGAAGGGCCATCCCCGTCGTAACTCGAGAATATACCCCAGGTTTTCGCCGCAACTCGAGAAAAACCATGAGACTTCCCCCTCGCCGCGAGATGAGGCCCGATTCCCGGGCACTGCGTGCAGAGCAATTCCGTGTTGCACATCACACATGAAAGGAGCCTTGATTTCCTTGATGGCACTCCAGAGAAACCCCAAGAACACTGTTTCAAGGCTAGAGGGATCCTGAGGTCACTGGAGCAACACGAAAGAGCTCCGTGGACGAAGAATCAACTCGAGATGAGAGGTTAGTCCCTGGCTTCGACTCCAGAGGAATACCACCTTACCACAAGCACCTCAAGAGGAGGCTTCTCTCAGCTCTAGGTATGGGAGAGGGACCCTGAGTATGCGGCCTCAAGTCGAATGGACACCGCGATGCCCTGACTCGAAATAAGGCTGAATATCCCTGCAGTGACTTGAATGCAGGCTCGTCTTGCATCTCCCAAGACGAAAGGATGTCTGAATCCCCTGTGGAGACCACAGAGAAAGACCTAGTTGCCCACCTTATCGCGACCGGAGGCCTCACATCCCTTGAAAACTCCAGAGGTACGCGGTGATCAATGCCTCCAAAGGAGACGATGTCTGACTACTCGTGAAATTTGATAGGAGTCCCAGGATTCCTGTGGCACGTGGAAAGGGACCCTTCGTCTCCCGCCTCAGCTGGAGAGGCGTCCCAATTGCCCAGCCAAGCCTCGAGGAGAATCCCGGGTTGTCCCTCGCAACTAGGCAGGAGTCCTGACGTCGCTGAACAAACACGTGTGTGGAAGGGCCATCCCCGTCGTAACTCGAGAATATACCCCAGGTTCCCGCCGCAACTCGAGAAAAACCATGAGACTTCCTCCTCGCCGCGAGTTGAGGCCCAATTCCCCTGCACTGCGTGCACAGTAATTTCGTGTTGCACATCACACATGAAAGGAGCCTTGATTTCCTTGTTGGCACTCCAGAGAAACCCCAAGAACACTGTTTCAAGTCTAGAGGGATCCTGAGGTCACTGGAGCAACACGAAAGAGCTCTGTGGACCAAGAATCAACTCGAGATGAGAGGTTAGTCCCTGGCTTCGACTCCAGAGGAATACCACCTTACCAAAAGCACCTCAAGAGGAGGCTTCTCTCAGCTCTAAGTATGTGAGAGGTACCCTGAGTTTGCGGCCTCAAGTGGAATGGACGCCGCGATGCCCTGACTCGAAATAAGGCCGAATATCCCTGCAGTGACTTGAATGCAGGCTCGTCTTGCATCTCCCAAGACGAAAGGATGTCTGAATCCCCTGTGGAGACCAGAGAGAAAGACATAGTTCCCCACCTCATCGCGACCGGAGGCCTCACATCCTTTGAAAACTCCACAGGTACGTGGAGATCAGTGCCTCCAAAGGAGACGATGCCTGACTCCTCGTGAAACATGATATGAGTCCCAGGATTCCTGTGGCACGTGGAAAGGGAACCTTGGTCTCCCGCCTCAGCTGGAGAGGCGTCCCAATTGCCCTGCCAAGCCTCGAGGAGAATCCCGAGTTGTCCCTCGCAACTAGGCAGGAGTCCTGTCGTCGCTGAACAAACACGTGTGTGGAAGGGCTATCCCCGTCGTAACTCGAGAATATACCCCAGGTTCCCGCCGCAACTCGAGAAAAACCAAGAGACTTCCCCCTCGCCTCGAGATGAGGCCCGATTCCCCTGCACTGCGTGCAGAGCAATTCCGTGTTGCACATCACACATGAAAGGAGCCTTGATTTCCTTGATGGCACTCCAGAGAAACCCCAAGAACACTGTTTCAAGGCTAGAGGGATCCTGAGGTCACTGCAGCAACATGAAAGAGCTCCGTGGACCAAGAATCATCTCGAGATGAGAGGTTAGTACCTGGCTTCGACTCCAGAGGAACACCACCTTACCACAAGAACTTCAGGCGGAGGCTTCTCTCAGCTCTAGGTATGTGAGAGGGACCCTGAGTTTGTGGCCTCAAGTGGAATGGACACCGCGATGCCCTGACTCGAAATAAGGCCGGATATGCCTGCAGTGACTTGAATGCAGGCTCGTCTTGCATCTCCCAAGACGAAAGGATGTCTGAATCCCTTGTGGAGACCACAGAGAAAGACCTAGATCCCCACCTCATCGCGACTGGAGGCCTCACATTCTTTGAAAACTCCAGAGGTACGTGGAGATCAGTGCCTCCAAAGGAGATGATGCCTGACTCCTCGTGAAACTTGATAGGAGTCCCAGGCTTCCTGTGGCACGTGGAAAGGGACCCTTGGTCTCCCGCCTCAGCTGGAGAGGCGTCCCAATTGCCCTGCCAAGCCTCGAGGAGAATCCCGAGTTGTCCCTCGCAACTAGGCAGGAGTCCTGACGTCGCTGAACAAACACGTGTGTGGAAGGGCCATCCCCGTCGTAACTCGAAAATATACCCCAGGTTCCCGCCGCAACTCGAGAAAAACCATGAGACTTTCCCCTCGCCGGGAGATGAGGCCCGATTCCCCTGCACTGCGTGCAGAGCAATTCCGTGTTGCACATCACACATGAAAGGAGCCTTGATTTCCTTGATGGCACTCCAGAGAAACGCCAAAAACACTGTTTCAAGGCTAGAGGGATCCTGAGGTCACTGTAGCAACATGAAAGAGCTCTGTGGACAAAAAATCAACTCGATATGAGAGGTTAGTCCCTGGCTTCGACTCCAGAGGAATACCACCTTCCCAAAAGCACCTCAAGAGGAGGCTTCTCTCAGCTCTAGGTATGTGAGAGGGACCCTGAGTTGGCAGCCTCAAGTGGAATGGATACCGCGATGCCCTGACTCGAAACAAGGCCGGATATCCCTGCAGTGACTTGAATGCAGGCTCGTCTTGCATCTCCCAAGTCGAAAGGACGTCTGAATCCCCTTTGGAGACCACAGAGAAAGACCTAGTTCCCCACCTCATCGCGGCTGGACGCCTCACATCCTTTGAAAACTCCAGAGGTACGCGGAGATCAGTGCCTCCAAAGGAGGCGATGCTTGACTCCTCGTGAAACTTGATAGGAGTCCCAGGATTCCTGTGGCACGTGGAAAGGAACACTTGGTCTCCCGCCTCAGCTGGAGAGGCGTCCCAATTGCCCTGCCAAGCCTCGAGGAGAATCCCGAGTTGTCCCTCGCAACTAGGCAGGAGTCCTGACGTCGCTGAACAAACACGTGTGTGGAAGGGCCATCCCCGTCGTAACTCGAAAATATACCCCAGGTTTCCGCCGCAACTCAAGAAAAACCATGAGATTTTCCACTCGCCGGGAGATGAGGCCCGATTCCCCTGCACTGCGTGCAGAGCAATTCCGTGTTGCACATCACACATGAAAGGAGCCTTGATTTCCTTGATGGCACTCCAGAGAAACCCCAAGAACACTGTTTCAAGGCTAGAGGAATCCTGAGGTCACTGTAGCAACACGAAAGAGCTCCGTGGACCAAAAATTAACTCGAAATGAGAGGTTAGTCCCTGGCTTCGACTCCAGAGGAATACCACCTTACCACAAGCACCTCAAGAGGAGGCTTCTCTCAGCTCTAGGTATGTGAGAGGGACCCTCATTTTGCGGCCTCACGTGGAATGCACACCGCGATGCCCTGACTCGAAATAAGGCCGGATATCCCTGAAGTGACTTGAATGCAGGCTCGTCTTGCATCTCCCAAGTCGAAAGGATGTCTGAATCCCCTTTGGAGACCACAGAGAAAGACCTAGATCCCCACCTCATCGCGACCGGAGGCCTCACATCCTTTGAAGACTCCAGAGGTACGTGGAGATCAGTGCCTCCAAAGAGACGATGCCTGACTCCTCGTGAAACTTGATAGGAGTCCCAGGATTCCTCTGGCACGTGGAAAGGGACCCTTGGTCTCCTGCCTCAGCTGGAGAGGCGTCCCAATTGCCCTGCCAAGCCTCGAGGAGAATCCCGAGTTGTCCCTCGCAACTAGCCAGGCGTCCTGAAGTTGCTGAAGAAACACATGTGTGGAAGGGCCATGCCCGTCGTAACTCGAGAATAAACCCCAGGTTTCCGCCGCAACTCGAGAGAAACCATGAGACTTCCCCCTCGCCGCGAGATGAGCCCCGATGCCCCTGCACTGCGTGCAGAGCAATTCCGTGTTGCACATCACACATGAAAGGAGCCTTGATTTCGTGGATGGCACTCCAGAGAAACCCCAAGGTCACTATTTCAAGGATAGAGGGATCCTGAGGTCACTGTAGCAACACGAAAGAGCTCCGTGGACGAAAAATCAACTCGAAATGAGAGGTTAGTCCCTGGCTTCGACTCCAGAGGAATACCACCTTACCACAAGCACCTCAAGAGGAGGCTTCTCTCAGCTCTAGGTATGTGAGAGGGACCCTGAGTTTGCGGCCTCAAGTGGAATGGACACCGCGATGCTCTGACTCGAAATAAGGCCGGATATCCCTGCAGTGACTTGAATGCAGGCTCGTCTTGCATCTCCCAAGGGAAAAGGATGTCTGAGTCCCCTGTGGAGACCACAGAGAAAGACCTAGAACCCCACCTCAACCCGACCGGAGGCCTCACATCCTTTGAAGACTCCAGAGGTACGTGGAGATCAGTGCCTCCAAAGAGACGATGCCTGACTCCTCGTGAAACTTGATAGGAGTCCCAGGATTCCTCTGGCACGTGGAAAGGGACCCTTGGTCTCCTGCCTCAGCTGGAGAGGCGTCCCAATTGCCCTGCCAAGCCTCGAGGAGAATCCCGAGTTGTCCCTCGCAACTAGGCAGGAGTCCTAACGTCGCTGAACAAACACGTGTGTGGAAGGGCCATCCCCGTCGTAACTCGAGAATATACCCCAGGTTCCCGCCGCAACTCGCGAAAAACCATGAGACTTCCCCCTCGCCGCGAGATGAGGCCCGATTCCCCAGCATTGCGTTCAGAGCAATTCCGTGTTGCACATCACACATGAAAGGAGCCTTGATTTCCTGGATGGCACTCCAGAGAAACCCCAAGGACACTGTTTCAAGGATAGAGGGATCCTGAGGTCACTGTAGCAACACGAAAGAACTCCGTGGACCAAAAATCAACTCGAGATGAGAGGTTAGTCCCTGGCTTCGACTCCAGAGGAATACCACCTTACCACAAGCACCTCAAGGGGAGGCTTCTCTCAGCTGTAGGTATGTGAGAGGGACCCTCAGTTTACGGCCTCACGTGGAATGGACAGCGCGATGCCCTGACTCGAAATAAGGCCGGATATCCCTGCAGTGACTTGAATGCAGGCTCGTCTTGCATCTCCCAAGACGAAAGGATGTCTGAATCCCCTGTGGAGACCAGAGAGTAAGACATAGTTCCCCACCTCATCGCGACCGGAGGCCTCACATCCTTTGAAAACTCCACAGGTACGTGGAGATCAGTGCCTCCAAAGGAGACGATGCCTGACTCCTCGTGAAACTTGATAGGAGTCCCAGGATTCCTGTGGCACGTGGAAAGGGAACCTTGGTCTCCCGCCTCAGCTGGAGAGGCGTCCCAATTGCCCTGCCAAGCCTCGAGGAGAATCCCGAGTTGTCCCTCGCAACTAGGCAGGAGTCCTGTCGTCGCTGAACAAACACGTGTGTGGAAGGGCTGTCCCCGTCGTAACTCGAGAATATACCCCAGGTTCCCGCCGCAACTCGAGAAAAACCAAGAGACTTCCCCCTCGCCTCGAGATGAGGCCCGATTCCCCTGCACTGCGTGCAGAGCAATTCCGTGTTGCACATCACACATGAAAGGAGCCTTGATTTCCTTGATGGCACTCCAGAGAAACCCCAAGAACACTGTTTCAAGGCTAGAGGGATCCTGAGGTCACTGCAGCAACATGAAAGAGCTCCGTGGACCAAGAATCATCTCGAGATGAGAGGTTAGTACCTGGCTTCGACTCCAGAGGAACACCACCTTACCACAAGAACTTCAGGCGGAGGCTTCTCTCAGCTCTAGGTATGTGAGAGGGACCCTGAGTTTGTGGCCTCAAGTGGAATGGACACCGCGATGCCCTGACTCGAAATAAGGCCGGATATGCCTGCAGTGACTTGAATGCAGGCTCGTCTTGCATCTCCCAAGACGAAAGGATGTCTGAATCCCTTGTGGAGACCACAGAGAAAGACCTAGATCCCCACCTCATCGCGACTGGAGGCCTCACATTCTTTGAAAACTCCAGAGGTACGTGGAGATCAGTGCCTCCAAAGGAGATGATGCCTGACTCCTCGTGAAACTTGATAGGAGTCCCAGGCTTCCTGTGGCACGTGGAAAGGGACCCTTGGTCTCCCGCCTCAGCTGGAGAGGCGTCCCAATTGCCCTGCCAAGCCTCGAGGAGAATCCCGAGTTGTCCCTCGCAACTAGGCAGGAGTCCTGACGTCGCTGAACAAACACGTGTGTGGAAGGGCCATCCCCGTCGTAACTCGAAAATATACCCCAGGTTCCCGCCGCAACTCGAGAAAAACCATGAGACTTTCCCCTCGCCGGGAGATGAGGCCCGATTCCCCTGCACTGCGTGCAGAGCAATTCCGTGTTGCACATCACACATGAAAGGAGCCTTGATTTCCTTGATGGCACTCCAGAGAAACGCCAAAAACACTGTTTCAAGGCTAGAGGGATCCTGAGGTCACTGTAGCAACATGAAAGAGCTCCGTGGACAAAAAATCAACTCGATATGAGAGGTTAGTCCCTGGCTTCGACTCCAGAGGAATACCACCTTCCCAAAAGCACCTCAAGAGGAGGCTTCTCTCAGCTCTAGGTATGTGAGAGGGACCCTGAGTTGGCAGCCTCAAGTGGAATGGATACCGCGATGCCCTGACTCGAAACAAGGGCGGATATCCCTGCAGTGACTTGAATGCAGGCTCGTCTTGCATCTCCCAAGTCGAAAGGACGTCTGAATCCCCTTTGGAGACCACAGAGAAAGACCTAGTTCCCCACCTCATCGCGGCTGGACGCCTCACATCCTTTGAAAACTCCAGAGGTACGCGGAGATCAGTGCCTCCAAAGGAGGCGATGCTTGACTCCTCGTGAAACTTGATAGGAGTCCCAGGATTCCTGTGGCACGTGGAAAGGAACACTTGGTCTCCCGCCTCAGCTGGAGAGGCGTCCCAATTGCCCTGCCAAGCCTCGAGGAGAATCCCGAGTTGTCCCTCGCAACTAGGCAGGAGTCCTGACGTCGCTGAACAAACACGTGTGTGGAAGGGCCATCCCCGTCGTAACTCGAAATTATACCCCAGATTTCCGCCGCAACTCAAGAAAAACCATGAGATTTTCCACTCGCCGGGAGATGAGGCCCGATTCCCCTGCACTGCGTGCAGAGCAATTCCGTGTTGCACATCACACATGAAAGGAGCCTTGATTTCCTTGATGGCACTCCAGAGAAACCCCAAGAACACTGTTTCAAGGCTAGAGGAATCCTGAGGTCACTGTAGCAACACGAAAGAGCTCCGTGGACCAAAAATCAACTCGAAATGAGAGGTTAGTCCCTGGCTTCGACTCCAGAGGAATACCACCTTACCACAAGCACCTCAAGAGGAGGCTTCTCTCAGCTCTAGGTATGTGAGAGGGACCCTCATTTTGCGGCCTCACGTGGAATGCACACCGCGATGCCCTGACTCGAAATAAGGCCGGATATCCCTGAAGTGACTTGAATGCAGGCTCGTCTTGCATCTCCCAAGTCGAAAGGATGTCTGAATCCCCTTTGGAGACCACAGAGAAAGACCTAGATCCCCACCTCATCGCGACCGGAGGCCTCACATCCTTTGAAGACTCCAGAGGTACGTGGAGATCAGTTCCTCCAAAGAGACGATGCCTGACTCCTCGTGAAACTTGATAGGAGTCCCAGGATTCCTCTGGCACGTGGAAAGGGACCCTTGGTCTCCTGCCTCAGCTGGAGAGGCGTCCCAATTGCCCTGCCAAGCCTCGAGGAGAATCCCGAGTTGTCCCTCGCAACTAGCCAGGCGTCCTGAAGTTGCTGAAGAAACACATGTGTGGAAGGGCCATGCCCGTCGTAACTCGAGAATAAACCCCAGGTTTCCGCCGCAACTCGAGAGAAACCATGAGACTTCCCCCTCGCGGCGAGATGAGCCCCGATGCCCCTGCACTGCGTGTAGAGCAATTCCGTGTTGCACATCACACATGAAAGGAGCCTTGATTTCGTGGATGGCACTCCAGAGAAACCCCAAGGTCACTATTTCAAGGATAGAGGGATCCTGAGGTCACTGTAGCAACACGAAAGAGCTCCGTGGACGAAAAATCAACTCCAAATGAGAGGTTAGTCCCTGGCTTCGACTCCAGAGTAATACCACCTTACCACAAGCACCTCAAGAGGAGGCTTCTCTCAGCTCTAGGTATGTGAGAGGGACCCTGAGTTTGCGGCCTCAAGTGGAATGGACACCGCGATGCTCTGACTCGAAATAAGGCCGGATATCCCTGCAGTGACTTGAATGCAGGCTCGCCTTGCATCTCCCAAGGGAAAAGGATGTCTGAGTCCCCTGTGGAGACCACAGAGAAAGACCTAGAACCCCACCTCAACCCGACCGGAGGCCTCACATCCTTTGAAGACTCCAGAGGTACGTGGAGATCAGTGCCTCCAAAGAGACGATGCCTGACTCCTCGTGAAACTTGATAGGAGTCCCAGGATTCCTCTGGCACGTGGAAAGGGACCCTTGGTCTCCTGCCTCAGCTGGAGAGGCGTCCCAATTGCCCTGCCAAGCCTCGAGGAGAATCCCGAGTTGTCCCTCGCAACTAGGCAGGAGTCCTGACGTCGCTGAACAAACACGTGTGTGGAAGGGCCATCCCCGTCGTAACTCGAGAATATACCCCAGGTTCCCGCCGCAACTCGCGAAAAACAATGAGACTTCCCCCTCGCCGCGAGATGGGGCCCGATTCCCCAGCATTGCGTTCAGAGCAATTCCGTGTTGCACATCACACATGAAAGGAGCCTTGATTTCCTGGATGACACTCCAGAGAAACCCCAAGGACACTGTTTCAAGGATAGAGGGATCCTGAGGTCACTGTAGCAACACGAAAGAACTCCGTGGACCAAAAATCAACTCGAGATGAGAGGTTAGTCCCTGGCTTCGACTCCAGAGGAATATCACCTTACCACAAGCACCTCAAGGGGAGGCTTCTCTCAGCTGTAGGTATGTGAGAGGGACCCTCAGTTTACGGCCTCACGTGGAATGGACAGCGCAATGCCCTGACTCGAAATAAGGCCGGATATCCCTGCAGTGACTTGAATGCAGGCTCGTCTTGCATCTCCCAAGACGAAAGGATGTCTGAATCCCCTGTGGAGACCACAGAGAAAGACCTAGATCCCCACCTCATCGCGACCGGAGGCCTCACATCCTTTGAAGACTCCAGAGGTACGTGGAGATCAGTGCCTCTAAAGGAGACGATGCCTGACTCCTCGTGAAACTTGATAGGAGTCCCAGGATTCCTGTGGCTCGTGGAAAGGGACCCTTGGTCTCCCGCCTCAGCTGGAGAGGCGTCCCAATTGCCCTGCCAAGCCTCGAGGAGAATCCCGAGTTGTCCCTCGCAACTAGGCAGGAGTCCTGACGTCGCTGAACAAACACGTGTGTGGAAGGGCCATCCCCGTCGTAACTCGAAAATATACCCCAGGTTTCCGCCGCAACTCGAGAAAAACCATGAGACTTTCCACTCGCCGGGAGATGAGGCCCGATTCCCCTGCACTGCGTGCAGAGCAATTCCGTGTTGCACATCACACATGAAAGGAGCCTTGATTTCCTTGATGGCACTCCAGAGAAACCCCAAGAACACTGTTTCAAGGCTAGAGGAATCCTGAGGTCACTGTAGCAACACGAAAGAGCTCCGTGGACCAAAAATCAACTCGAAATGAGAGGTTAGTCCCTGGCTTCGACTCCAGAGGAATACCACCTTACCACAAGCACCTCAAGAGGAGGCTTCTCTCAGCTCTAGGTATGTGAGAGGGACCCTGAGTTTGCGGCCTCAAGTGGAATGGACACCGCGATGCTCTGACTCGAAATAAGGCCGGATATCCCTGCAGTGACTTGAATGCAGGCTCGTCTTGCATCTCCCAAGGGAAAAGGATGTCTGAGTCCCCTGTGGAGACCACAGAGAAAGACCTAGAACCCCACCTCAACCCGACCGGAGGCCTCACATCCTTTGAAGACTCCAGAGGTACGTGGAGATCAGTGCCTCCAAAGAGACGATGCCTGACTCCTCGTGAAACTTGATAGGAGTCCCAGGATTCCTCTGGCACGTGGAAAGGGAACCTTGGTCTCCTGCCTCAGCTGGAGAGGCGTCCCAATTGCCCTGCCAAGCCTCGAGGAGAATCCCGAGTTGTCCCTCGCAACTAGGCAGGAGTCCTGACGTCGCTGAACAAACACGTGTGTGGAAGGGCCATCCCCGTCGTAACTCGAGAATATACCCCAGGTTCCCGCCGCAACTCGCGAAAAACCATGAGACTTCCCCCTCGCCGCGAGATGAGGCCCGATTCCCCAGCATTGCGTTCAGAGCAATTCCGTGTTGCACATCACACATGAAAGGAGCCTTGATTTCCTTGATGGCACTCCAGAGAAACCCCAAGGACACTGTTTCAAGGATAGAGGGATCCTGAGGTCACTGTAGCAACACGAAAGAACTCCGTGGACCAAAAATCAACTCAAGATGAGAGGTTAGTCCCTGGCTTCGACTCCAGAGGAATACCACCTTACCACAAGCACCTCAAGGGGAGGCTTCTCTCAGCTGTTGGTATGTGAGAGGGACCCTCAGTTTACGGCCTCACGTGGAATGGACAGCGCGATGCCCTGACTCGAAATAAGGCCGGATATCCCTGCAGTGACTTGAATGCAGGCTCGTCTTGCATCTCCCAAGACGAAAGGATGTCTGAATCCCCTGTGGAGACCAGAGAGAAAGACATAGTTCCCCACCTCATCGCGACCGGAGGCCTCACATCCTTTGAAAACTCCACAGGTACGTGGAGATCAGTGCCTCCAAAGGAGACGATGCCTGACTCCTCGTGAAACATGATATGAGTCCCAGGATTCCTGTGGCACGTGGAAAGGGAACCTTGGTCTCCCGCCTCAGCTGGAGAGGCGTCCCAATTGCCCTGCCAAGCCTCGAGGAGAATCCCGAGTTGTCCCTCGCAACTAGGCAGGAGTCCTGTCGTCGCTGAACAAACACGTGTGTGGAAGGGCTATCCCCGTCGTAACTCGAGAATATACCCCGGTTCCCGCCGCAACTCGAGAAAAACCAAGAGACTTCCCCCTCGCCTCGAGATGAGGCCCGATTCCCCTGCACTGCGTGCAGAGCAATTCTGTGTTGCACATCACACATGAAAGGAGCCTTGATTTCCTTGATGGCACTCCAGAGAAACCCCAAGAACACTGTTTCAAGGCTAGAGGGATCCTGAGGTCACTGCAGCAACATGAAAGAGCTCCGTGGACCAAGAATCATCTCGAGATGAGAGGTTAGTACCTGGCTTCGACTCCAGAGGAACACCACCTTACCACAAGAACTTCAGGCGGAGGCTTCTCTCAGCTCTAGGTGTGTGAGAGGGACCCTGAGTTTGTGGCCTCAAGTGGAATGGACACCGCGATGCCCTGACTCGAAATAAGGCCGGATATGCCTGCAGTGACTTGAATGCAGGCTCGTCTTGCATCTCCCAAGACGAAAGGATGTCTGAATCCCTTGTGGAGACCACAGAGAAAGACCTAGATCCCCACCTCATCGCGACTGGAGGCCTCACATTCTTTGAAAACTCCAGAGGTACGTGGAGATCAGTGCCTCCAAAGGAGATGATGCCTGACTCCTCGTGAAACTTGATAGGAGTCCCAGGCTTCCTGTGGCACGTGGAAAGGGACCCTTGGTCTCCCGCCTCAGCTGGAGATGCGTCCCAATTGCCCTGCCAAGCCTCGAGGAGAATCCCGAGTTGTCCCTCGCAACTAGGCAGGAGTCCTGACGTCGCTGAACAAACACGTGTGTGGAAGGGCCATCCCCGTCGTAACTCGAAAATATACCCCAGGTTCCCGCCGAAACTCGAGAAAAACCATGAGACTTTCCCCTCGCCGGGAGATGAGGCCCGATTCCCCTGCACTGCGTGCAGAGCAATTCCGTGTTGCACATCACACATGAAAGGAGCCTTGATTTCCTTGATGGCACTCCAGAGAAACGCCAAAAACACTGTTTCAAGGCTAGAGGGATCCTGAGGTCACTGTAGCAACATGAAAGAGCTCCGTGGACAAAAAATCAACTCGATATGAGAGGTTAGTCCCTGGCTTCGACTCCAGAGGAATACCACCTTCCCAAAAGCACCTCAAGAGGAGGCTTCTCTCAGCTCTAGGTATGTGAGAGGGACCCTGAGTTGGCAGCCTCAAGTGGAATGGATACCGCGATGCCCTGACTCGAAACAAGGCCGGATATCCCTGCAGTGACTTGAATGCAGGCTCGTCTTGCATCTCCCAAGTCGAAAGGACGTCTGAATCCCCTTTGGAGACCACAGAGAAAGACCTAGTTCCCCACCTCATCGCGGCTGGACGCCTCACATCCTTTGAAAACTCCAGAGGTATGCGGAGATCAGTGCCTGCAAAGGAGGCGATGCTTGACTCCTCGTGAAACTTGATAGGAGTCCCAGGATTCCTGTGGCACGTGGAAAGGAACACTTGGTCTCCCGCCTCAGCTGGAGAGACGTCCCAATTGCCCTGCCAAGCCTCGAGGAGAATCCCGAGTTGTCCCTCGCAACTAGGCAGGAGTCCTGACGTCGCTGAACAAACACGTGTGTGGAAGGGCCATCCCCGTCGTAACTCGAAAATATACCCCAGGTTTCCGCCGCAACTCAAGAAAAACCATGAGATTTTCCACTCGCCGGGAGATGAGGCCCGATTCCCCTGCACTGCGTGCAGAGCAATTCAGTGTTGCACATCACACATGAAAGGAGCCTTGATTTCCTTGATGGCACTCCAGAGAAACCCCAAGAACACTGTTTCAAGGCTAGAGGAATCCTGAGGTCACTGTAGCAACACGAAAGAGCTCCGTGGACCAAAAATCAACTCGAAATGAGAGGTTAGTCCCTGGCTTCGACTCCAGAGGAATACCACCTTACCACAAGCACCTCAAGAGGAGGCTTCTCTCAGCTCTAGGTATGTGAGAGGGACCCTCATTTTGCGGCCTCACGTGGAATGCACACCGCGATGCCCTGACTCGAAATAAGGCCGGATATCCCTGAAGTGACTTGAATGCAGGCTCGTCTTGCATCTCCCAAGTCGAAAGGATGTCTGAATCCCCTTTGGAGACCACAGAGAAAGACCTAGATCCCCACCTCATCGCGACCGGAGGCCTCACATCCTTTGAAGACTCCAGAGGTACGTGGAGATCAGTGCCTCCAAAGAGACGATGCCTGACTCCTCGTGAAACTTGATAGGAGTCCCAGGATTCCTCTGGCACGTGGAAAGGGACCCTTGGTCTCCTGCCTCAGCTGGAGAGGCGTCCCAATTGCCCTGCCAAGCCTCGAGGAGAATCCCGAGTTGTCCATCGCAACTAGCCAGGCGTCCTGAAGTTGCTGAAGAGACACATATGTGGAAGGGCCATGCCCGTCGTAACTCGAGAATAAACCCCAGGTTTCCGCCGCAACTCGAGAGAAACCATGAGACTTCCCCCTCGCCGCGAGATGAGCCCCGATGCCCCTGCACTGCGTGCAGAGCAATTCCGTGTTGCACATCACACATGAAAGGAGCCTTGATTTCGTGGATGGCACTCCAGAGAAACCCCAAGGTCACTATTTCAAGGATAGAGGGATCCTGAGGTCACTGTAGCAACACGAAAGAGCTCCGTGGATGAAAAATCAACTCGAAATGAGAGGTTAGTCCCTGGCTTCGACTCCAGAGTAATACAACCTTACCACAAGCACCTCAAGAGGAGGCTTCTCTCAGCTCTAGGTATGTGAGAGGGACCCTGAGTTTGCGGCCTAAAGTGGAATGGACACCGCGATGCTCTGACTCGAAATAAGGCCGGATATCCCTGCAGTGACTTGAATGCAGGCTCGTCTTGCGTCTCCCAAGGGAAAAGGATGTCTGAGTCCCCTGTGGAGACCACAGAGAAAGACCTAGAACCCCACCTCAACCCGACCGGAGGCCTCACATCCTTTGAAGACTCCAGAGGTACGTGGAGATCAGTGCCTCCAAAGAGACGATGCCTGACTCCTCGTGAAACTTGATAGGAGTCCCAGGATTCCTCTGGCACGTGGAAAGGGACCCTTGGTCTCCTGCCTCAGCTGGAGAGGCGTCCCAATTGCCCTGCCAAGCCTCGAGGAGAATCCCGAGTTGTCCCTCGCAACTAGGCAGGAGTCCTGACGTCGCTGAACAAACACGTGTGTGGAAGGGCCATCCCCGTCGTAACTCGAGAATATACCCCAGGTTCCCGCCGCAACTCGCGAAAAACCATGAGACTTCCCCCTCGCCGCGAGATGAGGCCCGATTCCCCAGCATTGCGTTCAGAGCAATTCCTTGTTGCACATCACACATGAAAGGAGCCTTGATTTCCTGGATGGCACTCCAGAGAAACCCCAAGGACACTGTTTCAAGGCTAGAGGGATCCTGAGGTCACTGTAGCAACACGAAAGAACTCCGTGGACCAAAAATCAACTCGAGATGAGAGGTTAGTCCCTGGCTTCGACTCCAGAGGAATACCACCTTACCACAAGCACCTCAAGGGGAGGCTTCTCTCAGCTGTAGGTATGTGAGAGGGACCCTCAGTTTACGGCCTCACGTGGAATGGACAGCGCGATACCCTGACTCGAAATAAGGCCGGATATCCCTGCAGTGACTTGAATGCAGGCTCGTCTTGCATCTCCCAAGACGAAAGGATGTCTGAATCCCCTGTGGAGACCACAGAGAAAGACCTAGATCCCCACCTCATCGTGACCGGAGGCCTCACATCCTTTGAAGACTCCAGAGGTACGTGGAGATCAGTGCCTCTAAAGGAGACGATGCCTGACTCCTCGTGAAACTTGATAGGAGTCCCAGGATTCCTCTGGCACGTGGAAAGGGACCCTTGGTCTCCCGCCTCAGCTGGAGAGGCGTCCCAATTGCCCTGCCAAGCCTCGAGGAGAATCCCGAGTTGTCCCTCGCAACTAGGCAGGAGTCCTGACGTCGCTGAACAAACACGTGTGTGGAAGGGCCATCCCAGTCGTAACTCGAAAATATACCCCAGGTTTCCGCCGCAACTCGAGAAAAAACATGAGACTTTCCACTCGCCGGGAGATGAGGCCCGATTCCCCTGCACTGCGTGCAGAGCAATTCCGTGTTGCACATCACACATGAAAGGAGCCTTGATTTCCTTGATGGCACTCCAGAGAAACCCCAAGGACACTGTTTCAAGGCTAGAGGGATCCTGAGGTCACTGTAGCAACACGAAAGAACTCCGTGGACCAAAAATCAACTCGAGATGAGAGGTTAGTTCCTGGCTTCGACTCCAGAGGAATACCACCTTACCACAAGCACCTCAAGGGGAAGCTTCTCTCAGCTGTAGGTATGTGAGAGGGACCCTCAGTTTACGGCCTCACGTGGAATGGACAGCGCGATGCCCTGACTCGAAATAAGGCCGGATATCCCTGCAGTGACTTGAATGCAGGCTCGTCTTGCATCTCCCAAGACGAAACGATGTCTGAATCCCCTGTGGAGACCACAGAGAAAGAACTAGATCCCCACCTCATCGCGACCGGAGGCCTCACATCCTTTGAAGACTCCAGAGGTACGTGGAGATCAGTGCCTCTAAATGAGACGATGCCTGACTCCTCGTGAAACTTGATAAGAGTCCCAGGATTCCTCTGGCACGTGGAAAGGGACCCTTGGTCTCCCGCCTCAGCTGGAGAGGCGTCCCAATTGCCCTGCCAAGCCTCGCGGAGAATCCCGAGTTGTCCCTCGCAACTAGGCAGGAGTCCTGACGTCGCTGAACAAACACGTGTGTGGAAGGGCTATCCCCGTCGTAACTCGAGAATATACCCCAGGTTCCCGCCGCAACTCGAGAAAAACCATGAGACTTCCCCCTCGCCACGAGATGAGGCCCGAATCCCCTGCACTGCGTGCAGAGCAATTCCGTGTTGCACATCACACATGAAAGGAGCCTTGATTTCCTTGATGGCACACCAGAGAAACCCCAAGGACACTGTTTCAAGGCTAGAGGGATCCTGAGGTCACTGTAGCAACATGAAAGAGCTCCGTGGACCAAAAATCAACTCTAGATGAGAGGTTAGGCCCTGGCTTCGACTCCAGAGGAATACCACCTTACCACAAGCACGTCAAGAGGAGGCTTCTCTCAGCTCTAGGTATGTGAGAGGGACCCTGAGTTTGTGGCCTCAAGTGGAATGGACACCGCGTTTCCCTGAAACGAAATAAGGCCGGATATCCGTCCAGTGACTTGAATGCAGGCTCCTCTTGCATCTCCCAAGACGAAAGGATATCTGAAACCCCTGTGGAGACCACAGAGAAAGACCTAGTTCCCCACCTCATCGCGACTGGAGGCCTCACATCCTTTGAAAACTCCAGAGGTCCGTGGAGATCAGTGCCTCCAAAGGAGATGATGCCTGACTCCTCGTGAAACTTCATAGGAGTCCCAGGCTTCCTGTGGCACGTGGAAAGGGACCCTTGGTCTCCCGCCTCAGCTGGAGGGGCGTCCCAATTGCCCTGCCAAGCCTCGAGGAGAATCCCGAGTTGTCCCTCGCAACTAGGCAGGAGTCCTCACGTCGCTGAACAAACACGTGTGTGGAAGGGCCATCCCCGTCGTAACTCGAAAATATACCCCAGGTTCCCGCCGCAACTCGAGAAAAACCATGAGACTTTCCCCTCGCCGGGAGATGAGGCCCGATTCCCCTGCACTGCGTGCAGAGCAATTCCGTGTTGCACATCACACATGAAAGGAGCCTTGATTTCCTTGATGGCACTCCAGAGAAACGCCAAAAACACTGTTTCAAGGCTAGAGGGATCCTGAGGTCACTGTAGCAACATGAAAGAGCTCCGTGGACAAAAAATCAACTCGAGATGAGAGGTTAGTCCCTGGCTTCGACTCCAGAGGAATACCACCTTCCCAAAAGCACCTCAAGAGGAGGCTACTCTCAGCTCTAGGTATGTGAGCGGGACCCTGAGTTAGCAGCCTCAAGTGGAATGGACACCGCGATGCCCTGACTCAAAATAAGGCCGGATATCCCTGCAGTGACTTGAATGCAGGCTCGTCTTGCATCGCCCAAGTCGAAAGGACGTCTGAATCCCCTTTGGAGACCACGGAGAAAGACCTAGTTCCCCACCTCATCGCGGCTGGACGCCTCACATCCTTTGAAAACTCCAGAGGTACGCGGAGATCAGTGCCTCCAAAGGAGACGATGCCTGACTCCTCGTGAAACTTGATAGGAGTCCCAGGATTCCTGTGGCACGTGGAAAGGGACACTTGGTCTCCCGCCTGAGCTGGAGAGGCGTCCCAATTGCTCTGCCAAGCCTCGAGGAGAATCCCGAGTTGTCCATCGCAACTAGGCAGATGTCCTGACGTCGCTGAACAAACACGTGTGTGGAAGGGCCATCCCCGTCGTAACTCGAGAATATACCCCAGGTTCCCGCCGCAACTCGAGAAAAACCATGAGACTTCCCCCTCGCCGCGAGATGAAGCCCGATTCCCCTGCACTGCGTGCAGAGCAATTCCGTGTTGCACATCACACATGAAAGGAGCCTTGATTTCCTTGATGGCACTCCAGAGAAACCCCAAGAACACTGTTTGAAGACTAGAGGGATCCTGAGGTCACTGTAGCAACACGAAAGAGCTCCATGGACCAAGAATCAACTCGAGATGAGAGGTTAGTCCCTGGCTTCGACTCCAGAGGAATACCACCTTACCACAGCACCTCAAGAGGAGGCTTCTCTCAGCTCTTGGTATGTGAGAGGTACCCTGAGTTTGCGGCCTCAAGTGAAATGGACATCGCGATGACCTGACTCGATATAAGGCCGGATATCCCTGCAGTGACTTGAATGAAGGCTCGTCTTGCATCTCCCAAGACGAAAGGATGTCTGAATCCCCTGTGGAGACCACAGAGAAAGACCTAGATCCCCACCTCATCACGACCGGAGGCCTGACATTCTTAGAAAACTCCAGAGGTACGTGGAGATCAGTGCCTCCAAAGGAGTCGATGCCTGACTCCTCGTGAAACATGATAGGAGTCCCAGGATTCCTGTGGCACGTGGAAAGTGACCCTTGATCCCCCGCCTCATCTGGAGAGGTGTCCCAATTGCTCTGCCAAGCCTCGAGGTGAATCCCGAGTTGTCCCTCGCAACTAGGCAGGAGTCCTGACGTCGCTGAACAATCACGTGTGTGGAAGGGCCATCCCCATCGTAACTCGAGAATATACCGCATGTTCCCGCCGCAACTCGAGAAAAACCATGAGACTTCCCCCTCGCCGCGAGATGAAGCCCGATTCCCCTGCACTGCGTGCAGAGCAATTCCGTGTTGCACATCACACATGAAAGGAGCCTTGATTTCCTTGATGGCACTCCAGAGAAACCCCAAGAACACTGTTTGAAGACTAGAGGGATCCTGAGGTCACTGTAGCAACACGAAAGAGCTCCATGGACCAAGAATCAACTCGAGATGAGAGGTTAGTCCCTGGCTTCGACTCCAGAGGAATACCACCTTACCACAAGCACCTCAAGAGGAGGCTTCTCTCAGCTCTAGGTATGTGAGAGGGACCCTGAGTTTGCGGCCTCAAGTGAAATGGACATCGCGATGACCTGACTCGATATAAGGCCGGATATCCCTGCAGTGACTTGAATGAAGGCTCGTCTTGCATCTCCCAAGACGAAAGGATGTCTGAATCCCCTGTGGAGACCACAGAGAAAGACCTAGATCCCCACCTCATCACGACCGGAGGCCTGACATTCTTAGAAAACTCCAGAGGTACGCGGAGATCAGTGCCTCCAAAGGAGACGATGCCTGACTCCTCGTGAAACATGATAGGAGTCCCAGGATTCCTGTGGCACGTGGAAAGGGACCCTTGATCCCCCGCCTCATCTGGAGAGGTGTCCCAATTGCGCTGCCAAGCCTCGAGGAAAATCCCGAGTTGTCCCTCGCAACTAGGCAGGAGTCCTGACGTCGCTGAACAAACACGTGTGTGGAAGGGCCATCCCCGCCTTAACTCGAAAATATACCCCAGGTTCCCGCCGCCACTCGAGAACAACCATGAGACTTCCCACTCGCCGCGAGACGAGGCCCGATTCCCCTGCACTCCATGCAGAGGAATTCCGTGTTGCACATCACACATGAAAGGAGCCTTGATTTCCTTGATGGCACTTCAGAGAAACCACAAGAACACTGTTTCAAGGCTAGAGGGATCCTGAGGTCACTGTAGCAACACGAAAGAGCTCCGTGGACCAAGAATCAACTCGAGATGAGAGGTTATTCCCTGGCTTCGACTCCAGAGGAATACCACCTTACCACAAGCACCTCAAGAGGAGGCTTCTCTCAGCTCTAGGTATGTGAGAGGGACCCTGAGTTTGCGGCCTCAAGTGGAATGCACACCGCGATGCCCTGACTCGAAATAAGGCCGGGTATCCCTGCAGTGACTTGAATGCAGGCTCGTCTTGCATCTCCCAAGAAGAAAGGATGTCTGAATCCCCTGTGGAGACCACAAAGACCTAGCTCCCCACCTCATCGTGACCGGAGGCCTCACATCCTTTGAAAACTCCAGAGGTACGCGGCGATCAGTGCCTCCAAAGGAGACGATGCCTGACTCCTCGTGAAACTTGATAGGAGTCCCAGGAACGCTGTGGCACGTGGAAAGGGACCTTTGGTCTCCCGCCTCAGCTGGAGAGGAGTCCCAATTGCCCTGCCAAGCCTCGAGGAGAATCCCGAGTTGACCCTCGCAACTAGGCAGGAGTCCTGACGTCGCTGAACAAACACGTGTGTGGACGGGCCATCCCCGTCGTAACTCGAGAATATACCCCAGGTTCCCGCCTCAACTCGAAAAAATCCATGAGACTTCCCCCTCGCCGCGAGATGAGGCCCGATTCCCCTGCACTGCGTGCAGAGCAATGCCGTGTTGCAAATCACACATGAAAGGAGGATTGATTTACTTGATGGCACTCCAGAGAAACCCCAAGAACACTGTTGCAAGGCTAGAGGGATCCTGAGGTCACTGTAGCAACACGAAAGAACTCCGTGGACCAAAAATCAACTCGAGATGAGAGGTTAGTTCCTGGCTTCGACTCCAGAGGAATACCACCTTACCACAAGCACCTCAAGGGGAAGCTTCTCTCAGCTGTAGGTATGTGAGAGGGACCCTCAGTTTACGGCCTCACGTGGAATGGACAGCGCGATGCCCTGACTCGAAATAAGGCCGGATATCCCTGCAGTGACTTGAATGCAGGCTCGTCTTGCATCTCCCAAGACGAAACGATGTCTGAATCCCCTGTGGAGACCACAGAGAAAGAACTAGATCCCCACCTCATCGCGACCGGAGGCCTCACATCCTTTGAAGACTCCAGAGGTACGTGGAGATCAGTGCCTCTAAATGAGACGATGCCTGACTCCTCGTGAAACTTGATAGGAGTCCCAGGATTCCTCTGGCACGTGGAAAGGGACCCTTGGTCTCCCGCCTCAGCTGGAGAGGCGTCCCAATTGCCCTGCCAAGCCTCGCGGAGAATCCCGAGTTGTCCCTCGCAACTAGGCAGGAGTCCTGACGTCGCTGAACAAACACGTGTGTGGAAGGGCTATCCCCGTCGTAACTCGAGAATATACCCCAGGTTCCCGCCGCAACTCGAGAAAAACCATGAGACTTCCCCCTCGCCACGAGATGAGGCCCGAATCCCCTGCACTGCGTGCAGAGCAATTCCGTGTTGCACATCACACATGAAAGGAGCCTTGATTTCCTTGATGGCACACCAGAGAAACCCCAAGGACACTGTTTCAAGGCTAGAGGGATCCTGAGGTCACTGTAGCAACATGAAAGAGCTCCGTGGACCAAAAATCAACTCTAGATGAGAGGTTAGGCCCTGGCTTCGACTCCAGAGGAATACCACCTTACCACAAGCACGTCAAGAGGAGGCTTCTCTCAGCTCTAGGTATGTGAGAGGGACCCTGAGTTTGTGGCCTCAAGTGGAATGGACACCGCGTTTCCCTGAAACGAAATAAGGCCGGATATCCGTCCAGTGACTTGAATGCAGGCTCCTCTTGCATCTCCCAAGACGAAAGGATATCTGAAACCCCTGTGGAGACCACAGAGAAAGACCTAGTTCCACACTTCATCGCGACTGGAGGCCTCACATCCTTTGAAAACTCCAGAGGTCCGTGGAGATCAGTGCCTCCAAAGGAGATGATGCCTGACTCCTCGTGAAACTTCATAGGAGTCCCAGGCTTCCTGTGGCACGTGGAAAGGGACCCTTGGTCTCCCGCCTCAGCTGGAGGGGCGTCCCAATTGCCCTGCCAAGCCTCGAGGAGAATCCCGAGTTGTCCCTCGCAACTAGGCAGGAGTCCTCACGTCGCTGAACAAACACGTGTGTGGAAGGGCCATCCCCGTCGTAACTCGAAAATATACCCCAGGTTCCCGCCGCAACTCGAGAAAAACCATGAGACTTTCCCCTCGCAGCGAGATGAGGCCCGATTCCCCTGCACTGCGTGCAGAGCAATTCCGTGTTGCACATCACACATGAAAGGAGCCTTGATTTCCTTGATGGCACTCCAGAGAAACGCCAAAAACACTGTTTCAAGGCTAGAGGGATCCTGAGGTCACTGTAGCAACATGAAAGAGCTCCGTGGACAAAAAATCAACTCGAGATGAGAGGTTAGTCCCTGGCTTCGACTCCAGAGGAATACCACCTTCCCAAAAGCACCTCAAGAGGAGGCTACTCTCAGCTCTAGGTATGTGAGCGGGACCCTGAGTTAGCAGCCTCAAGTGGAATGGACACCGCGATGCCCTGACTCGAAATAAGGCCGGATATCCCTGCAGTGACTTGAATGCAGGCTCGTCTTGCATCGCCCAAGTCGAAAGGACGTCTGAATCCCCTTTGGAGACCACGGAGAAAGACCTAGTTCCCCACCTCATCGCGGCTGGACGCCTCACATCCTTTGAAAACTCCAGAGGTACGCGGAGATCAGTGCCTCCAAAGGAGACGATGCCTGACTCCTCGTGAAACTTGATAGGAGTCCCAGGATTCCTGTGGCACGTGGAAAGGGACACTTGGTCTCCCGCCTGAGCTGGCGAGGCGTCCCAATTGCTCTGCCAAGCCTCGAGGAGAATCCCGAGTTGTCCATCGCAACTAGGCAGATGTCCTGACGTCGCTGAACAAACAAGTGTGTGGAAGGGCCATCCCCGTCGTAACTCGAGAATATACCGCAGGTTCCCGCCGCAACTCGAGAAAAACCATGAGACTTCCCCCTCGCCGCGAGATGAAGCCCGATTCCCCTGCACTGCGTGCAGAGCAATTCCGTGTTGCACATCACACATGAAAGGAGCCTTGATTTCCTTGATGGCACTCCAGAGAAACCCCAAGAACACTGTTTGAAGACTAGAGGGATCCTGAGGTCACTGTAGCAACACGAAAGAGCTCCATGGACCAAGAATCAACTCGAGATGAGAGGTTAGTCCCTGGCTTCGACTCCAGAGGAATACCACCTTACCACAAGCACCTCAAGAGGAGGCTTCTCTCAGCTCTAGGTATGTGAGAGGGACCCTGAGTTTGCGGCCTCAAGTGAAATGGACATCGCGATGACCTGACTCGATATAAGGCCGGATATCCCTGCAGTGACTTGAATGAAGGCTCGTCTTGCATCTCCCAAGACGAAAGGATGTCTGAATCCCCTGTGGAGACCACAGAGAAAGACCTAGATCCCCACCTCATCACGACCGGAGGCCTGACATTCTTAGAAAACTCCAGAGGTACGCGGAGATCAGTGCCTCCAAAGGAGACGATGCCTGACTCCTCGTGAAACATGATAGGAGTCCCAGGATTCCTGTGGCACGTGGAAAGGGACCCTTGATCCCCCGCCTCATCTGGAGAGGTGTCCCAATTGCGCTGCCAAGCCTCGAGGAAAATCCCGAGTTGTCCCTCGCAACTAGGCAGGAGTCCTGACGTCGCTGAACAAACACGTGTGTGGAAGGGCCATCCCCGCCTTAACTCGAAAATATACCCCAGGTTCCCGCCGCCACTCGAGAACAACCATGAGACTTCCCACTCGCCGCGAGACGAGGCCCGATTCCCCTGCACTGCATGCAGAGGAATTCCGTGTTGCACATCACACATGAAAGGAGCCTTGATTTCCTTGATGGCACTTCAGAGAAACCACAAGAACACTGTTTCAAGGCTAGAGGGATCCTGAGGTCACTGTAGCAACACGAAAGAGCTCCGTGGACCAAGAATCAACTCGAGATGAGAGGTTATTCCCTGGCTTCGACTCCAGAGGAATACCACCTTACCACAAGCACCTCAAGAGGAGGCTTCTCTCAGCTCTAGGTATGTGAGAGGGACCCTGAGTTTGCGGCCTCAAGTGGAATGCACACCGCGATGCCCTGACTCGAAATAAGGCCGGGTATCCCTGCAGTGACTTGAATGCAGGCTCGTCTTGCATCTCCCAAGAAGAAAGGATGTCTGAATCCCCTGTGGAGACCACAAAGACCTAGCTCCCCACCTCATCGTGACCGGAGGCCTCACATCCTTTGAAAACTCCAGAGGTACGCGGCGATCAGTGCCTCCAAAGGAGACGATGCCTGACTCCTCGTGAAACTTGATAGGAGTCCCAGGAACGCTGTGGCACGTGGAAAGGGACCCTTGGTCTCCCGCCTCAGCTGGAGAGGAGTCCCAATTGCCCTGCCAAGCCTCGAGGAGAATCCCGAGTTGACCCTCGCAACTAGGCAGGAGTCCTGACGTCGCTGAACAAACACGTGTGTGGACGGGCCATCCCCGTCGTAACTCGAGAATATACCCCAGGTTCCCGCCGCAACTCGAAAAAATCCATGAGACTTCCCCCTCGCCGCGAGATGAGGCCCGATTCCCCTGCACTGCGTGCAGAGCAATGCCGTGTTGCAAATCACACATGAAAGGAGGATTGATTTACTTGATGGCACTCCAGAGAAACCCCAAGAACACTGTTTCAAGGATAGAGGGTCCTGAGGTCACTGTAGCAACATGAAAGAGCTCTGTGGACCAAAAATCAACTCGAGATGAGAGGTTATTCCCTTGCTTCGACTCCAGAGGAATACCAAATAACCGTAAGCACCTCAAGAGGAGGCTTCTCTCAGCTCTAGGTATGTGAGAGGGACCCTGAGTTTGCGGCCTCAAGTGGATTGGACACCGCGATGCCCTGACTCGAAATAAGGCTGGATATCGCTGCAGTGACTTGAATGCAGGCTTGTCTTGCATCTCCCAAGACGAAGGGATGTCTGAATCCCCTGTGGAGACCACAGAGAAAGACCTAGTTCCTCACCTCATCGCGACCGGAGGCCTCACATCCTTTGAAAATTCCAGAGGAACGCCGAGATCAGTGCCTTCGAAGGAGACGATGCCTGACTCCTCGTGAAACTTGATAGGAGTCCCAGGAATCCTGTGGCACGTGGAAAGGGACCCTTGGTCTCCCTCCTCAGCTGGAGAGGCATCCCAATTTCCCTGCCAAGCCTCGAGGAGAATCCCGAGTTGTCCCTCGCAACTAGGCAGGAGTCCTGACGTCGCTGAACAAACACGTGTGTGGAAGGGCCATCCCCGTCGTAACTCGAGAATATACCCCAGGTTCCTGCCGCAACTCGCGAAAAACCATGAGACTTCCCCCTCGCCGCCGGATGAGGCCCGATTCCCCAGCACTGCGTGCAGAGCAATTCCTTGGTGCACATCACACATGAAAGGAGCCTTGATTTCCTGGATGGCACTCCAGAGAAACCCCAAGGACACTGTTTCAAGGCTAGAGGGATCCTGAGGTCACTGTAGCAACACGAAAGAGCTCCGTGGACCAAAAATCAACTCGAGATGAGAGGTTAGTCCCTGGCTTCGACTCCAGAGGAATACCACCTTACCACAAGCACCTCAAGAGGAGGCTTCTCTCAGCTCTAGGTATGGGAGAGGGACCCTGAGTATGCGGCCTCAAGTCGAATGGATACCGCGATGCCCTGACTGGAAATAAGGCTGAATATCCCTGCAGTGACTTGAATGCAGGCTCGTCTTGCATCTCCCAAGACGAAAGGATGTCTGAATCCCCTGTGGAGACCACAGAGAAAGACCTAGTTGCCCACCTTATCGCGACCGGAGGCCTCACATCCTTTGAAAACTCCATAGGTATGCGGAGATCAATGCTTCCAAAGGAGACGATGCCTGACTACTCGTGAAATTTGATAGGAGTCCCAGGATTCCTGTGGCACGTGGAAAGGGACCCTTGGTCTCCCGCCTCAACTGGAGAGGCGTCCCAATTGCCCTGCCAAGCCTCGAGGAGAATCCCGAGTTGTCCCTCGCAACTAGGCAGGAGTCCTGACGTCGCTCAACAAACACGTGTGTGGAAGGGCCATCCCCGTCGTAACTCGAGAATATACCCCAGGTTCCCGCCGCAACTCGAGAAAAACCATGAGACTTTCCCCTCACCGGGAGATGAGGCCCGATTCCCCTGCACTGCTTGCAGAGCAATTCCGTGTTGCACATCACACATGAAAGGAGTCTTGATTTCCTTGATGGCACTCCAGAGAAACCCCAAGAACACTGTTTCAAGTCTAGAGGGATCCTGAGGTCACTGGAGCAACACGAAAGAGCTCTGTGGACCAAGAATCAACTCGAAATGAGAGGTTAGTCCCTGGCTTCGACTCCAGAGGAATACCACCTTACCAAAAGCACCTCAAGAGGAGGCTTCTCTCAGCTCTAAGTATGTGAGAGGTACCCTGAGTTTGCGGCCTCAAGTGGAATGGACGCCGCGATGCCCTGACTCGAAATAAGGCCGGATATCAATGCAGTGACTTGAATGCAGGCTCGTCTTGCATCTCCCAAGACGAAAGGATGTCTGAATCCCCTGTGGAGACCAGAGAGAAAGACATAGTTCCCCACCTCATCGCGACCGGAGGCATCACATCCTTTGAAAATTCCACAGGTACGTGGAGATCAGTGCCTCCAAAGGAGACGATGCCTGACTCCTCGTGAAACATGATAGGAGTCCCAGGATTCCTGTGGCACGTGGAAAGGGACCCTTGGTCTCCCGCCTCAGCTGGAGAGGCGTCCCAATTGCCCTGCCAAGCCTCAAGGAGAATCCCGAGTTGTCCCTCGCAACTAGGCAGGAGTCCTGTCGTCGCTGAACAAACACGTGTGTGGAAGGGCTATCCCCGTCGTAACTCGAGAATATACCCCAGGTTTCCGTCGCAACTCGAGAAAAACCAAGAGACTTCCCCCTCGCCTCGAGATGAGGCCCGATTCCCCTGCACTGCGTGCAGAGCAATTCCGTGTTGCACATCACACATGAAAGGAGCCTTGATTTCCTTGATGGCACTCCAGAGAAACCCCAAGAACACTGTTTCAAGGCTAGAGGGATCCTGAGGTCACTGCAGCAACATGAAAGAGCTCCGTGGACCAAGAATCATCTCGAGATGAGAGGTTAGTACCTGGCTTCGACTCCAGAGGAACACCACCTTACCACAAGAACTTCAGGCGGAGGCTTCTCTCAGCTCTAGGTATGTGAGAGGGACCCTGAGTTTGTGGCCTCAAGTGGAATGGACACCGCGATGCCCTGACTCGAAATAAGGCCGGATATGCCTGCAGTGACTTGAATGCAGGCTCGTCTTGCATCTCCCAAGACGAAAGGATGTCTGAATCCCTTGTGGAGACCACAGAGAAAGACCTAGTTCCCCACCTCATCGCGACAGTAGGCCTCACATTCTTTGAAAACTCCAGAGGTACGTGGAGATCAGTGCCTCCAAAGGAGATGATGCCTGACTCCTCGTGAAACTTGATAGGAGTCCCAGGCTTCCTGTGGCGCGTGGAAAGGGACCCTTGGTCTCCCGCCTCAGCTAGAGAGGCGTCCCAATTGCCCTGCCAAGCCTCGAGGAGAATCCCGAGTTGTCCCTCGCAACTAGGCAGGAGTCCTCACGTCGCTGAACAAACACGTGTGTGGAAGGGCCATCCCCGTCGTAACTCGAAAATATACCCCAGGTTTCCGCCGCAACTCGAGAAAAACCATGAGACTTTCCACTCGCCGGGAGATGAGGCCCGATTCCCCTGCACTGCGTGCAGAGCAATTCCGTGTTGCACATCACACATGAAAGGAGCCTTGATTTCCTTGATGGCACTCCAGAGAAACCCCAAGGACACTGTTTCAAGGCTAGAGGAATCCTGAGGTCACTGTAGCAACACGAAAGAGCTCCGTGGACCAAAAATCAACTCGAAATGAGAGGTTAGTCCCTGGCTTCGACTCCAGAGGAATACCACCTTACCACAAGCACCTCAAGAGGAGGCTTCTCTCAGCTCTAGGTATGTGAGAGGGACCCTCAGTTTGCGGCCTCAAGTGGAATGGACACCGCGATGCCCTGACTCGAAATTAGGCCGGATATCCCTGAAGTGACTTGAATGCAGGCTCGTCTTGCATCTCCCAAGTCGAAAGGATGTCTGAATCCCCTGTGGAGACCACAGAGAAACACCTAGATCCCCACCTCATCGCGACCGGAGGCCTCACATCCTTTGAAGACTCCAGAGTACGTGGAGATCAGTGCCTCCAAAGAGACGATGCCTGACTCCCCGTGAAACTTGATAGGAGTCCCAGGATTCCTCTGGCACGTGGAAAGGGACCCTTGGTCTCCTGCCTCAGCTGGAGAGGCGTCCCAATTGCCCTGCCAAGCCTCGAGGAGAATCCCGAGTTGTCCCTCGCAACTAGGCAGGAGTCCTGACGTCGCTGAACAAACACGTGTGTGGAAGGGCCATCCCCGTCGTAACTCGAGAATATACCCCAGGTTCCCGCCGCAACTCGAGAAAAACCATGAGACTTCCCCCTCGCCGCGAGATGAGGCCCGATTCCCCAGCATTGTGTTCAGAGCAATTCCGTGTTGCACATCACACATGAAAGGATCCTTGATTTCCTGGATGGCACTCCAGAGAAACCCCAAGGACACTGTTTCAAGGCTAGAGGGATCCTGAGGTCACTGTAGCAACATGAAAGAGCTCCGTGGACCAAAAATCAACTCTAGATGAGAGGTTAGGCCCTGGCTTCGACTCCAGAGGAATACCACCTTACCACAAGCACCTCAAGAGGAGGCTTCTCTCAGCTCTAGGTATGTGAGAGGGACCCTGAGTTTGTGGCCACAAGTGGAATGGACACCGCGTTTCCCTGAAAAGAAATAAGGCCGGAAATCCGTCCAGTGACTTGAATGCAGGCTCGTCTTGCATCTCCCAAGACGAAAGGATATCTGAAACCCCTGTGGAGACCACAGAGAAAGACCTCGTTCCCCACCTCATCGCTACTGGAGGCCTCACAACCTTTGAAAACTCCAGAGGTCCGTGGAGATCAGTGCCTCCAAAGGAGATGATGCCTGACTTCTCGTGAAACTTCATAGGAGTCCCAGGCTTCCTGTGGCACGTGGAAAGGGACCCTTGGTCTCCCGCCTCAGCTGGAGGGGCGTCCCAATTGCCCTGCCAAGCCTCGAGGAGAATCCCGAGTTGTCCCTCGCAACTAGGCAGGAGTCCTCACGTCGCTGAACAAACACGTGTGTGGAAGGGCCATCCCCGTCGTAACTCGAAAATATACTCCAGGTTCCCGCCGCAACTCGAGAAAAACTATGAGACTTTCTCCTCGCCGGGAGATGAGGCCCGATTCCCCTGCACTGCGTGCAGAGCAATTCCGTGTTGCACATCACACATGAAAGGAGCCTTGATTTCCTTGATGGCACTCCAGAGAAACGCCAAAAACACTGTTTCAAGGCTAGAGGGATCCTGAGGTCACTGTAGCAACATGAAAGAGCTCCCTGGACAAAAAATCAACTCGAGATGTTAGGTTAGTCCCTAGCTTCGACTCCAGAGGAATACCACCTTCCCAAAAGCACCTCAAGAGGAGGCTTCTCTCAGTTCTATGTATGTTAGAGGGACCCTGAGTTAGCAGCCTCAAGTGGAATGGACACCACGATGCCCTGACTCGAAATAAGGCCGGATATCCCTGCAGTGACTTGAATGCAGGCTCGTCTTGCATCTCCCAAGTCGAAAGGACGTCTGAATCCCCTTTGGAGACCACAGAGAAAGACCTAGTTCCCCACCTCATCGCGGCAGGACGCCTCACATCCTTTGAAAACTCCAGAGGTACGCGGAGATCAGTGCCTCCAAAGGAGGCGATGCCTGACTCCTCGTGAAACTTGATAGGAGTCCCAGGATTCCTGTGGCACGTGGAAAGGAACACTTGGTCTCCCGCCTCAGCTGGAGAGGCGTCCCAATTGCCCTGCCAAGCCTCGAGGAGAATCCCGAGTTGTCCCTCGCAACTAGGCAGGAGTCCTGACGTCGCTGAACAAACACGTGTGTGAAAGGGCCATCCGCGTCGTACCTCGAAAATATACCCCAGGATTCCGCCGCAACTCGAGAAAAACCATGAAACTTTCCACTCGCCGGGAGATGAGGCCCGATTCCCCTGCACTGCGTGCAGAGCAATTCCGTGTTGCACATCACACATGAAAGGAGCCTTGATTTCCTTGATGGCACTCCAGAGAAACCCCAAGAACACTGTTTACAGGCTAGACGGATCCTGAGGTCACTGTAGCAACACGAAAGAGCTCCGTGGACCAAAAATCAACTCGAAATGAGAGGTTAGTCCCTGGCTTCGACTCCAGAGGAATACCACCTTACCACAAGCACCTCAAGAGGAGGCTTCTCTCAGCTCTAGGTATGTGAGAGGGACCCTCAGTTTGCGGCCTCACGTGGAATGCACACCGCGATGCCCTGACTCGAAATAAGGCCGGATATCCCTGCAGTGACTTGAATGCAGGTTCGTCTTGCATCTCCCAAGTCGAAAGGATGTCTGAATCCCCTGTGGAGACCACAGAGAAAGACCTAGATCCCCACCTCATCGCGACCGGAGGCCTCACATCCTTTGAAGACTCCAGAGGTACGCGGAGATCAGTGCCTCCAAAGGAGACGATGCCTGACTCCTCGTGAATCTTGATAGGAGTCCCAGGATTCCTCTGGCACGTGGAAAGGGACCCTTGGTCTCCTGCCTCAGCTGGAGAGGCGTCCAAATTGCCCTGCCAAGCCTCGAGGAGAATCCCGAGTTGTCCCTCGCAACTAGGCAGGCGTCCTGAAGTTGCTGAAGAAACACGTGTGTGGAAGGGCCATGCCCGTCGTAACTCGAGAATAAACCCCAGGTTCCCGCCGCAACTCGAGAGAAACCATGAGACTTCCCCCTCGCCGCGAGATGAGCCGCGAGATGAGCCCCGATGCCCCTGCACTGCGTGCAGAGCAATTCCGTGTTGCACATCACACATGAAAGGAGCCTTGATTTCGTGGATGGCACTCCAGAGAAACCCCAAGAACACTGTTTTAAGGATAGAGGGATCCTGAGGTCACTGTAGCAACACGAAAGAGCTCCGTGGACGAAAAATCAACTCGAAATGAGAGGTTAGTCCCAGGCTTCGACTCCAGAGGAATACCACCTTACCACAAGCACCTCAAGAGGAGGCTTCTCTCAGCTCTAGGTATGTGAGAGGGACCCTGAGTTTGCGGCCTCAAGTGGAATGGACACCGCGATGCCCTGACTCGAAATAAGGCCGGATATCCCTGCAGTGACTTGAATGCAGGCTTGTCTTGCATCTCCCAAGGCGAAAGGATGTCTGAATCCCCTGTGGAGACCACAGAGAAAGACCTAGATCCCCACCTCAACCCGACCGGAGGCCTCACATCCTTTGAAGACTCCAGAGGTACGTGGAGATCAGTGCCTCCAAAGGAGACGATGCCTGACTCCTCGTGAAACTTGATAGGAGTCCCAGGATTCCTGTGGCACGTGGAAAGGGACCCTTGGTCTCCTGCCTCAGCTGGAGAGGCGTCCCAATTGCCCTGCCAAGCCTCGAGGAGAATCCCGAGTTGTCCCTCGCAACTAGGCAGGCGTCCTGACGTTGCTGAACAAACACGTGTGTGGAAGGGCCATCCCCGTCGTAACTCGAGAATAAACCCCAGGTTCCCGCCGCAACTCGAGAGAAACCATGAGACTTCCCCCTCGCCTCGAGATGAGGCCCGATTCCCCTGCACTGCGTGCAGAGCAATTCCGTGTTGCACATCACACATGAAAGGAGACTTGATTTCGTGGATGGCACTCCAGAGAAAGCCCAAGAACACTGTTTCAAGGCTAGAGGGATCCTGAGGTCACTGTAGCAACACGAAAGAGCTCCGTGGACCAAAAATCAACTCGAGATGAGAGGTTAGTCCCTGGCTTCGACTCCAGAGGAATACCACCTTACCACAAGCACCTCAAGAGGAGGCTTCTCTCAGCTCTAGGTATGTGAGAGGGACCCTCAGTTTGCGGCCTCACGTGGAATGCACACCGCGATGCCCTGACTCGAAATAAGGCCGGATATCCCTGCAGTGACTTGAATGCAGGCTCGTCTTGCATCTCCCAAGGCGAAAGGATGTCTGAATCCCCTGTGGAGACCAGAGAGAAAGAACTAATTCCCCACCTCATCGTGACCGGAGGCCTCACATCCTTTGAAAACTCCAGAGGGACGCGGAGATCAGTGCCTCCAAAGGAGACGATGCCTGACTCCTCGGGAAACTTGAAAGGAGTTCCTGGATTCCTGTGGCACTTGGAAAGGGACACTTGGTTTCCCGCCTCAGCTGGAGAGGCGTCCCAATTGCCCTGCCAAGCCTCGAGGAGAATCCCGAGTTGTCCCTCGCAACTAGGCAGGAGTCCTGACGTCGCTGAACAAACACGTGTGTGGAAGGGCCATCCCCGTCGTAACTCGAGAATATACCCCAGGTTCCCGCCGCAACTCGCGAAAAACCATGAGACTTCCCCCTCGCCGCGAGATGAGGCCCGATTCCCCAGCATTGCGTTCAGAGCAATTCCGTGTTGTACATCACACATGAAAGGAGCCTTGATTTCCTGGATGGCACTCCAGAGAAACCCCAAGGACACTGTTTCAATGCTAGAGGGATCCTGAGGTCACTGTAGCAACACGAAAGAACTCCGTAGACCAAAAATCAACTCGAGATGAGAGGTTAGTCCCTGGCTTCGACTCCAGAGGAATACCACCTTACCACAAGCACCTCAAGAGGAGGCTTCTCTCAGCTCTAGGTATGTGAGAGGGACCCTCAGTTTGCGGCCTCACGTGGAATGCACACCGCGATGCCCTGACTCGAAATAAGGCCGGATATCCCTGCAGTGACTTGAATGCAGGCTCGTCTTGCATCTCCCAAGTCGAAAGGATGTCTGAATCCCCTGTGGAGACCACAGAGAAAGACCTAGATCCCCACCTCATCGCGACCGGAGGCCTCACATCCTTTGAAGACTCCAGAGGTACGTGGAGATCAGTGCCTCCAAAGGAGACGATGCCTGACTCCTCGTGAATCTTGATAGGAGTCCCAGGATTCCTCTGGCACGTGGAAAGGGACCCTTGGTCTCCTGCCTCAGCTGGAGAGGCGTCCCAATTGCCCTGCCAAGCCTCGAGGAGAATCCCGAGTTGTCCCTCGCAACTAGGCAGGCGTCCTGAAGTTGCTGAAGAAACACGTGTGTGGAAGGGCCATGCCCGTCGTAACTCGAGAATAAACCCCAGGTTCCCGCCGCAACTCGAGAGAAACCATGAGACTTCCCCCTCGCCGCGAGATGAGCCGCGAGATGAGCCCCGATTCCCCTGCACTGCGTGCAGAGCAATTCCGTGTTGCACATCACACATGAAAGGAGCCTTGATTTCGTGGATGGCACTCCAGAGAAACCCCAAGGACACTGTTTCAAGGCTAGAGGGATCCTGAGGTCACTGTAGCAACACGAAAGAGCTCCGTGGACGAAAAATCAACTCGAAATGAGAGGTTAGTCCCAGGCTTCGACTCCAGAGGAATACCACCTTACCACAAGCACCTCAAGAGGAGGCTTCTCTCAGCTCTAGGTATGTGAGAGGGACCCTGAGTTTGCGGCCTCAAGTGGAATGGACACCGCGATGCCCTGACTCGAAATAAGGCCGGATATCCCTGCAGTGACTTGAATGCAGGCTCGTCTTGCATCTCCCAAGGCGAAAGGATGTCTGAATCCCCTGTGGAGACCACAGAGAAAGACCTAGATCCCCACCTCAACCCGACCGGAGGCCTCACATCCTTTGAAGACTCCAGAGGTACGTGGAGATCAGTGCCTCCAAAGGAGACGATGCCTGACTCCTCGTGAAACTTGCTAGGAGTCCCAGGATTCCTCTGGCAAGTGGAAAGGGACCCTTGGTCTCCTGCCTCAGCTGGAGAGGCGTCCCAATTGCCCTGCCAAGCCTCGAGGAGAATCCCGAGTTGTCCCTCGCAACTAGGCAGGCGTCCTGACGTTGCTGAACAAACACGTGTGTGGAAGGGCCATCCCCGTCGTAACTCGAGAATAAACCCCAGGTTCCCGCCGCAACTCGAGAGAAACCATGAGATTTCCCCCTCGCCTCGAGATGAGGCCCGATTCCCCTGCACTGCGTGCAGAGCAATTCCGTGTTGCACATCACACATGAAAGGAGACTTGATTTCGTGGATGGCACTCCAGAGAAAGCCCAAGAACACTGTTTCAAGGCTAGAGGGATCCTGAGGTCACTGTAGCAACACGAAAGAGCTCCGTGGACCAAAAATCAACTCGAGATGAGAGGTTAGTCCCTGGCTTCGACTCCAGAGGAATACCACCTTACCACAAGCACCTCAAGAGGAGGCTTCTCTCAGCTCTAGGTATGTGAGAGGGACCCTGAGTTTGCGGCCTCACGTGGAATGGACACCGCGATGCCCTGACTCGAAATAAGGCCGGATATCCCTGCAGTGACTTGAATGCAGGCTCGTCTTGCATCTCCCAAGGCGAAAGGATGTCTGAATCCCCTGTGGAGACCAGAGAGAAAGAACTAATTCCCCACCTCATCGCGACCGGAGGCCTCACATCCTTTGAAAACTCCAGAGGTTCGTGGAGATCAGTGCCTCCAAAGGAGACGATGCCTGACTCCTCGGGAAACTTGAAAGGAGTTCCTGGATTCCTGTGGCACTTGGAAAGGGACACTTGGTTTCCCGCCTCAGCTGGAGAGGCGTCCCAATTGCCCTGCCAAGCCTCGAGGAGAATCCCGAGTTGTCCCTCGCAACTAGGCAGGAGTCCTGACGTCGCTGAACAAACACGTGTGTGGAAGGGCCATCCCCGTCGTAACTCGAGAATATACCCCAGGTTCCCGCCGCAACTCGCGAAAAACCATGAGACTTCCCCCTCGCCGCGAGATGAGGCCCGATTCCCCAGCATTGCGTTCAGAGCAATTCCGTGTTGCACATCACACATGAAAGGAGCCTTGATTTCCTTGATGGCACTCCAGAGAAACCCCAAGGACACTGTTTCAAGGCTAGAGGGATCCTAAGGTCACTGTAGCAACACGAAAGAACTCCGTAGACCAAAAATCAACTCGAGATGAGAGGTTAGTCCCTGGCTTCGACTCCAGAGGAATACCACCTTACCACAAGCACCTCAAGGGGAGGCTTCTCTCAGCTGTAGGTATGTGAGAGGGACCCTCAGTTTACGGCCTCACGTGGAATGGACAGCGCGATTCCCTGACTCGAAATAAGGCCGGATATCGCTGCAGTGACTTGAATGCAGGCTCGTCTTGCATCTCCCAAGGCGAAAGGATGTCTGAATCCCCTGTGGAGACCAGAGAGAAAGAACTAATTCCCCACCTCATCGCGACCGGAGGCCTCACATCCTTTGAAAACTCCAGAGGTTCGTGGAGATCAGTGCCTCCAAAGGAGACGATGCCTGACTCCTCGGGAAACTTGATAAGAGTTCCGGGTTTCCTGTGGCACTTGGAAAGGGACACTTGGTTTCCCGCCTCAGCTGGAGAGGCGTCCCAATTGCCCTGCCAAGCCTCGAGGAGAATCCCGAGTTGTCCCTCGCAATAGGCAGGAGTCCTGACGTCGCTGAACAAACACGTGTGTGGAAGGGCCATCCCCGTCGTAACTCGAGAATATACCCCAGGTTCCCGCCGCAACTCGAGAAAAACCATGAGACTTCCCCCTCGCCACGAGATGAGGCCCGATTCCCCTGCACTGCGTGCAGAGCAATTCCGTGTTGCACATCACACATGAAAGGAGCCTTGATTTCCTTGATGGCACTCCAGAGAAACACCAAGAACACTGTTTCTACGCTAGAGGGATCCTGAGGTCATTGTAGTAACACGTAAGAGCTCCGTGGACCAAAAATCAACTCGAGATGAGAGGTTAGTCCCTGGCTTCGACTCCAGAGGAATACCACCTTACCACAAGCACCTCAAGAGGAGGCTTCTCTCAGCTCTAGGTATGTGAGAGGGACCCTGAGTTGGCGGCCTCAAGTGGAATGGACACAGCGATGGCCTGACTCGAAATAAGGCCGGATATCCCTGCAGTGACTTGAATGCAGGCTCGTCTTGCATCTCCCAAGACGAAAGGATGTCTGAATCCCCTGTGGAGACCACAGAGAAAGACCTAGTTTCCCACCTCATCTCGACTGGAGGCCTCACAACCTTTGAAAACTCCAGAGGTACGTGGAGATCAGTTCCTCCAAAGGAGACGATGCCTGACTCCTCGTGAAACTTCATAGGAGTCCCAGGCTTCCTGTGGCACGTGAAAAGGGACCCTTTGTCTCACGCCTCAGCTTGAGAGGCGTCCCAATTGCCCTGACAAGCCTCGAGGAGAATCCCGAGTTGTCCCTCGCAACTAGGCAGGAGTCCTGACGTCGCTGAACAAACACGTGTGTGGAAGGGTCATCCCCGTCGTAACTCGAGAATATACCCCAGGTTCCCGCCGCAACTCGAGAAAAACCATGAGACTTCCCCCTCGCCGCGAGATGAGGCCCGATTCCCCTGCACTGTGCGCAGAGCAATGCAGTGTTGCAGATCACACAGGAAAGGAGCCTTGATTTCCTTGATGGCAGTCCAGAGAAACCCCAAGAACACTGTTTCAAGGCTAGAGGGATCCTGAGGTCACTGTAGCAACACAAAAGAGCTCCGTGGACCAAAAATCAACTCGAGATGAGAGGTTAGTCCCTAGCTTCGACTCCCGAGGAATACCATCTTACCACAAGCACCTCAAGAGGAGGCTTCTCTCAGCTATAAGTATGTGAGAGGTACCCTGAGTTTGCGGCCTCAAGTGAAATGGACACCGCAATGCCCTGACTCGAAATAAGGCCGGATATCAATGCAGTGACTTGAATGCAGCCTCGTCTTGCATCTCCCAAAACGAAAGGATGTCTGAATCCCCTGTGGAGACCAGATAGAAAGACATAGTTCCCCACCTTATCGCGACCGGAGGCCTCACATCCTTTGAAAACTCCAGAGGTAGGCGGAGATCAGTGCCTCCAAAGGAGACGATGCCTGACTCCTCGTGAAACATGATAGGCGTCCCAGGATTCCTGTGGCTCGTGGAAAGGGACCCTTTGTCTCCGGCCTCAGCTGGAGAGGCGTCCCAATTGCCCTGCCAAGCCTCGAGGAGAATCCCGAGTTGTCCCTCGCAACTAGGCAGGAGTCCTGTCGTCGCTGAACAAACACGTGTGTAGAAGGGCCATCCCCGTCGTAACTCGAGAATATACCCCAGGTTCCCGCCGCAACTCGAGAAAAACCATGAGACTTCCCCCTCGCCATGAGATGAGGCGAGATTCCCCTGCACTGCATGCAGAGCAATTCCGTGTTGCACATCACACATGAAAGGAGCCTTGATTTCCTTGATGGCACTCCAGAGAAACCCCAAGAACACTGTTTCTACGCTAGAGGGATCCTGAGGTCATTGTAGCAACACGAAAGAGCTCCGTGGACCAAAAATCAACTCGAGATGAGAGGTTAGTCCCTGGCTTCGACTCCAGAGGAATACCACCTTACCACAAGCACCTCAAGAGGAGGCTTCTCTCAGCTCTAGGTATGTGAGAGGGACCCTGAGTTGGCGGCCTCAAGTGGAATGGACACAGCGATGCCCTGACTCGAAATAAGGCCGGATATCCCTGCAGTGACTTGAATGCAGGCTCGTCTTGCATCTCCCAAGTCGAAAGGATGTCTGAATCCCCTGTGGAGACCACAGAGAAAGACCTAGTTCCCCACCTCATCTCGACTGGAGGCCTCACAACCTTTGAAAACTCCAGAGGTACGTGGAGATCAGTGCCTCCAAAGGAGACGATGCCTGACTCCTCGTGAAACTTGATAGGAGTCCCAGGCTTCCTGTGGCACGTGAAAAGAGACCCTTTGTCTCCCGCCTCAGCTGGAGAGGCGTCCCAATTGCCCTGACAAGCCTCGAGGAGAATCCCGAGTTGTCCCTCGCAACTAGGCAGGAGTCCTGACGTCGCTGAACAAACACCTGTGTGGAAGGGCCATCCCCGTCGTAACTCGAGAATATACCCCAGGTTCCCGCCGCAACTCGAGAAAAACCATGAGACTTCCCCCTCGCCACGAGATGAGGCCCGATTCCCCTGCACTGCGTGCAGAGCAATTCCGTGTTGCACATCACACATGAAAGGAGCCTTGATTTCCTGGATGGCACTCCAGAGAAACCCCAAGGACACTGTTTCAAGGCTAGAGGGATCCTGAGGTCACTGTAGCAAAACGAAAGAGCTCCGTGGACCAAAAATCAACTCGAGATGAGAGGTTAGTCCCTGGCTTCGACTCCAGAGGAATACCACCTTACCACAAGCACCTCAAGAGGAGGCTTCTCTCAGCTCTAGGTATGTGAGAGGGACCCTGAGTTTGTGGCCTCAAGTGGAATGGACACCGCGTTTCCCTGAAACGAAATAAGGCCGGATATCCGTCCAGTGACTTGAATGCAGGCTCGTCTTGCATCTCCCAAGACGAAAGGATATCTGAAACCCCTGTGGAGACCACAGAGAAAGACCTAGTTCCCCACCTCTTCGCGACTGGAGGCCTCACAACCTTTAAAAACTCCAGAGGTCCGTGGAGATCAGTGCCTCCAAAGGAGATGATGCCTGACTTCTCGTGAAACTTCATAGGAGTCCCAGGCTTCCTGTGGCACGTGGAAAGGGACCCTTGGTCTCCCGCCTCAGCTGGAGGGGCGTCCCAATTGCCCTGCCAAGCCTCGAGGAGAATCCCGAGTTGTCCCTCGCAACTAGGCAGGAGTCCTCATGTCGCTGAACAAACACGTGTGTGGAAGGGCCATCCCCGTCGCAACTCGAAAATATACCCCAGGTTCCCGCCGCAACTCGAGAAAAACCAAGAGACTTCCCCCTCGCCTCGAGATGAGGCCCGATTCCCCTGCACTGCGTGCAGAGCAATTCCGTGTTGCACATCACACATGAAAGGAGCCTTGATTTCCTTGATGGCACTCCAGAGAAACGCCAAAAACACTGTTTCAAGGCTAGAGGGATCCTGAGGTCACTGTAGCAACATGAAAGAGCTCCGTGGACAAAAAATCAACTCGAGATGAGAGGTTAGTCCCTGGCTTCGACTCCAGAGGAATACCACCTTCCCAAAAGCACCTCAAGAGGAGGCTTCTCTCAGCTCTAGGTATGTGAGAGGGACCCTGAGTTGGCAGACTCAAGTGGAATGGACACCGCGATGCCCTGACTCGAAATAAGGCCGGATATCCCTGCAGTGACTTGAATGCAGGCTCGTCTTGCATCTCCCAAGTCGAAAGTACGTCTGAATCCCCTTTGGTGACCACAGAGAAAGACCTTGTTCCCCACCTCATCGCGGCTGGACGCCTCACATCCGTTGAAAACTCCAGAGGTACGCGGAGATCAGTGCCTCCAAAGGAGGCGATGCCTGACTCCTCGTGAAACTTGATAGGAGTCCCAGGATTCCTCTGGCACGTGGAAAGGGACCCTTGGTCTCCTGCCTCAGTTGGAGAGGCGTCCCAATTGCCCTGCCATGCCTCGAGGAGAATCCCGAGTTGTCCCTCGCAACTAGGCAGGCGTCCTGACGTTGCTGAACAAATACGTGTGTGGAAGTGCCATCCCAGTCGTAACTCGAGAATAAACCCCAGGTTCCCGCCGCAACTCGAGAGAAACCATGAGACTTCCCCCTCGCCGCGAGATGAGGCCCGATTCCCCTGCAATGCGTGCAGAGCAATTCCGTGTTGCACATCACACATGAAAGGAGCCTTGATTTCGTGGATGGCACTCCAGAGAAAGCCCAAGAACACTGTTTCAAGGCTAGAGGGATCCTGAGGTCACTGTAGCAACACGAAAGAGCTCCGTGGACCAAAAATCAACTCGAGATGAGAGGTTAGTCCCTGGCTTCGACTCCAGAGGAATACCACCTTACCACAAGCACCTCAAGAGGAGGCTTCTCTCAGCTCTAGGTATGTGAGAGGGACCCTGAGGTTGCGGCCTCAAGTGGAATGGACACCGCGATGCCCTGACTCGAAATAAGGCCGGATATCCCTGCAGTGACTTGAATGCAGGCTCGTCTTGCATCTCCCAAGGCGAAAGGATGTCTGAAACCCCTGTGGAGACCACAGAGAAAGACCTAGTTCCCCACCTCATCGCGACTGGAGGCCTCACAACCTTTGAAAACTCCAGAGGTCCGTGGAGATCAGTGCCTCCAATGGAGATGATGCCTGACTCCTCATGAAACTTCATAGGAGTCCCAGGCTTCCTGTGGCACGTGGAAAGGGACCCTTGGTCTCCCGCCTCAGCTGGAGAGGCGTCCCAATTGCCCTGCCAAGCCTCGAGGAGAATCCCGAGTTGTCCCTCGCAACTAGGCAGGAGTCCTGACGTTGCTGAACAAACACGTGTGTGGTAGGGCCATCCCCGTCAAAACTCGAAAATATACCCCAGGTTCCCGCCGCAACTCGAGAAAAACCATGAGACTTTCCCCTCGCCGGGAGATGATGCCCGATTCCCCTGCACTGCGTGCAGAGCAATTCCATGTTGCACATCACACATGAAAGGAGCCTTGATTTCCTTGATGGCACTCCAGAGAAACCCCAAGAACACTGTTTCAAGGCTAGAGGGATCCTGTGGTCACTGTAGCAACATGAAAGTGCTCCGTGGACCAAAAATCAACTCGAGATTAGAGGTTAGTCCCTGGCTTCAACTCCAGAGGAATACCACCTTACCACAAGCACCTCAAGAGGAGGCTTCTCTCAGCTCTAGGTATGTGAGAGTGACCCTGAGTTTAAGGCCTCAAGTGGAATGGACACCGCGATGCCCTGACTCGAAATAAGGCCGGATATCCCTGCAGTGACTTGAATGCAGGCTCGTCTTGCGTCTCCCAAGTCGAAAGGATGTCTGAATCCCCTGTGGAGACCACAGAGAAAGACCTAGTTCCCCACCTCATCGCGACTGGAGGCCTCACATCCTTTGAAAACTCCAGAGGGACGCGGAGATCATTGCCTCCAAAGGAGACGATGCCTGACTCCTCGTGAAACTTGATAGGAGTCCCAGGCTTCCTGTGGCACGTGGAAAGGAACCCTTGGTCTACCGCCTCAGCTGGAGAGGCGTCCCAATTGCCCTGCCAAGCCTCGAGGAGAATCCCGAGTTGTCCCTCGCAACTAGGCAGGAGTCCTGACGTCGCTGAACAAACACGTGTGTGGAAGGGCCATCCCCGTCGTAACTCGGGAATATACCCCAGGTTCCCGCCGCAACTTGAGAAAAACCAAGAGACTTCTCCCTCGCCACGAGATGAGGCCCGATTCCCCTGCACTGCGTGCAGAGCAATTCCGTGTTTCACATCACACATGAAAGGAGCCTTGATTTCCTGGATGGCACTCCAGAGAAACCCCAAGGACACTGTTTCAAGGCTAGAGGGATCCTGAGGTCACTGTAGCAACACGAAAGAGCTCCGTGGACCAAAAATCAACTCGAGATGAGAGGTTAGTCCCTGTCTTCGACTCCAGAGGAATACCACCTTACCACAAGCACCTCAAGAGGAGGCTTCTCTCAGCTCTAGGTATGTGAGAGGGACCCTGAGGTTGCGGCCTCAAGTGGAATGGACACCGCGATGCCCTGAAACGAAATAAGGCCGGATAACCGTCCAGTGACTTGAAGCAGGCTCGTCTTGCATCTCCCAAGACGAAAGGATGTCTGAAACCCCTGTGGAGACCACAGAGAAAGACCTAGTTCCCCACCTCATCGCGACTGGAGGCCTCACAACTTTTGAAAACTCCAGAGGTCCGTGGAGATCAGTGCCTCCAATGGAGATGATGCCTGACTCCTCGTGAAACTTCATAGGAGTCCCAGGCTTCCTGTGGCACGTGGAAAGGGACCCTTGGTCTCCCGCCTCAGCTGGAGAGGCGTCCCAAATGCCCTGCCAAGCCTCGAGGAGAATCCCGAGTTGTCCCTCGCAACTAGGCAGGAGTCCTGACGTTGCTGAACAAACACGTGTGTGGTAGGGCCATCCCCGTCGTAACTCGAAAATATACCCCAGGTTCCCGCCGCAACTCGAGAAAAACCATGAGACTTCCCCCTCGCCGCGAGATGAGGCCCGATTCCCCTGCACTGCGTGCAGAGCAATTCCATGTTGCACATCACACATGAAAGGAGCCTTGATTTCCTTGATGGCACTCCAGAGAAACCCCAAGAACACTGTTTCAAGGCTAGAGGGATCCTGTGGTCACTGTAGCAACATGAAAGAGCTCCGTGGACCAAAAATCAACTCGAGATGAGAGGTTAGTCCCTGGCTTCGACTCCAGAGGAATACCACCTTACCACAAGCACCTCAAGAGGAGGCTTCTCTCAGCTCCAGGTATGTGAGAGGGACCCTGAGGTTGCGGTCTCAAGTGGAATGGACACCGCGATGCCCTGACTCGAAATAAGGCCGGATATCCGTCCTGTGATTTGAATGCAGGCTCGTCTTGCATCTCCCAAGATGAAAGGATGTCTGAAACCCCTGTGGAGACCACAGAGAAGGACCTAGTTCCCCACCTCATCGCGACTGGAGGCCTCACAACCTTTGAAAACTCCAGAGGTACGTGGAGATCAGTGCCTCCAAAGGAGATGATGCCTGACTCCTCATGAAACTTCATAGGAGTCCCAGGCTTCCTGTGGCACGTGGAAAGGGACCCTTGGTCTCCCGCCTCAGCTGGAGAGGCGTCCCAATTGCCCTGCCAAGCCTCGAGTAGAATCCCGAGTTGTCCCTCGCAACTAGGCAGGAGTCCTGACGTCGCTGAACAAACACGTGGGTGGAAGGGCCATCCCCGTCGTAACTCGAGAATATACCCCAGGTTCCCGCCGCAACTCGAGAAAAACCATGAGACTTTCCCCTCGCCGGGAGATGAGGCCCGATTCCCCTGCACTGCGTGCAGAGCAATTCCGTGTTGCACATCACACATGAAAGGAGCCTTGATTTCCTTGATGGCACTCCAGAGAAACACCAAGAACACTGTTTCAAGGCTAGAGGGATCCTGAGATCACTGTAGCAACACGAAAGTGCTCCGTGGACCAAAAATCAACTCGAGATGAGAGGTTAGTTCCTGTCTTCGACTCCAGAGGAATACCACCTTACCACAAGCACCTCAAGAGGAGGCTTCTCTCAGCTCTAGGTATGTGAGAGGGACCCTGAGTTTGCGGCCTCAAGTGGAATGGACACCGCGATGCCCTGACTCGAAATAAGGCCGGATATCCCTGCAGTGACTTGAATGCAGGCTCGTCTTGCATCTCCCAAGTCGAAAGGATGTCTGAATCCCCTGTGGAGACCACAGAGAAAGACCTAGTTCCCCACCTCATCGCGACTGGAGGCCTCACATCCTTTGAAAACTCCAGAGGGACGCGGAGATCAGTGCCTCCAAAGGAGACGATGCCTGACTCCTCGTGAAACTTGATAGGAGTCCCAGGCTTCCTGTGGCACGTGGAAAGGAACCCTTGGTCTACCGCCTCAGCTGGAGAGGCGTCCCAATTGCCCTGCCAAGCCTCGAGGAGAATCCCGAGTTGTCCCTCGCAACTAGGCAGGAGTCCTCACGTCGCTGAACAAACACGTGTGTGGAAGGGCCATCCCCGTCGTAACGCGAGAATATACCCCAAGTTCCCGCGGCAACTCGTGAAAAACCATGAGACTTTCCCCTCGCCGGGAGATGAGGCCCGATTCCCCTGTACTGCGTGCAGAGCAATTCCGTGTTGCACATCACACATGAAAGGAGCCTTGATTTCCTTGATGGCACTCCAGAGAAACCCCAAGAACACTGTTTCAAGGCTAGAGGGATCCTGAGGTCACTGTAGCAACATGAAAGAGCTCCGTGGACCAAAAATCAACTCGAGATGAGAGGTTAGTCCCTGGCTTCGACTCCAGAGGAATACCACCTTACCACAAGCACCTCAAGAGGAGGCTTCTCTCAGCTCTAGGTATGTGAGAGGGACCCTGAATTTGCGGCCTCAAGTGGAATGGACACCGCGATGCCCTGATTCGAAGTAAGGCCGGATATCCCTGCAGTGACTTGAATGCAGGCTCGTCTTGCATCTCCCAAGACGAAAGGATGTCTGAATCCCCTGTGGAGACCACAGAGAAAGACCTAGATCCCCACCTCATCGCGACCAGAGGCCTCACATCCTTTAAAGACTCCAGAGGTATGCGGAGATCAGTGCCTCTAAAGGAGACGATGCCTGACTCCTCGTGAAACTTGATAGGAGTCCCAGGATTCCTGTGCCACGTGGAAAGGGACCCTTAGTCTCCTGCCTCAGCTGGAGAGGCGTCCCAATTTCCCTGCCAAGCCTCAAGGAGAATCCCGAGTTGTCCCTCGCAACTAGGCAGGAGTCCTGACGTCGCTGAACAAACACGTGTGTGGAAGGGCCATCCCCGTCGTAACTCGAGAATATACCCCAGGTTCCCGCCGCAACTCGAGAAAAACCAAGAGACTTCTCCCTCGCCACGAGATGAGGCCCGATTCCCCTGCACTGCATGCAGAGCAATTCCGTGTTGCACATCACACATGAAAGGAGCCTTGATTTCCTGGATGGCACTCCAGAGAAACCCCAAGGACACTGTTTCTACGCTAGAGGGATCCTGAGGTCACTGTAGCAACACGAAAGAGCTCCGTGGACCAAAAATCAACTCGAGATGAGAGGTTAGTCCCTGTCTTCGACTCCAGAGGAATACCACCTTACCACAAGCACCTCAAGAGGAGGCTTCTCTCAGCTCTAGGTATGTGAGAGGGCCCCTGAGGTTGCGGCCTCATGTGGAATGGACACCGCGATGCCCTGAAACGAAATAAGGCCGGATAACCGTCCAGTGACTTGAATGCAGGCTCGTCTTGCATCTCCCAAGACGAAAGGATGTCTGAAACCCCTGTGGAGACCACAGAGAAAGACCTATTTCCCCACCTCATCGCGACTGGAGGCCTCACAACTTTTGAAAACTCCAGAGGTCCGTGGAGATCAGTGCCTCCAAAGGAGATGATGCCTGACTCCTCGTGAAACTTCATAGGAGTCCCAGGCTTCCTGTGGCACGTGGAAAGGGACCCTTGGTCTCCCGCCTCAGCTGGAGAGGCGTCCCAATTGCCCTGCCAAGCCTCGAGGAGAATCCCGAGTTGTCCCTCGCAACTAGGCAGGAGTCCTGACGTTGCTGAACAAACACGTGTGTGGTAGGGCCATCCCCGTCGTAACTCGAAAATATACCCCAGGTTCCCGCCGCAACTCGAGAAAAACCATGAGACTTCCCCCTCGCCACGAGATGAGGCCCGATTCCCCTGCACTGCGTGCAGAGCAATTCCATGTTGCACATCACACATGAAAGGAGCCTTGATTTCCTTGATGGCACTCCAGAGAAACCCCAAGAACACTGTTTCAAGGCTAGAGGGATCCTGTGGTCACTGTAGCAACATGAAAGAGCTCCGTGGTCCAAAAATCAACTCGAGATGAGAGGTTAGTCCCTGTCTTCGACTCCAGAGGAATACCACCTTACCACAAGCACCTCAAGAGGAGGCTTCTCTCAGCTCTAGGTATGTGAGAGGGACCCTGAGGTTGCGATCTCAAGTGGAATGGACACCGCGATGCCCTGACTCGAAATAAGGCCGGATATCCGTCCAGTGATTTGAATGCAGGCTCGTCTTGCATCTCCCAAGATGAAAGGATGCCTGAAACCCCTGTGGAGACCACAGAGAAGAACCTAGTTCCCCACCTCATCGCGACTGGAGGCCTCACAACCTTTGAAAACTCCAGAGGTACGTGGAGATCAGTGCCTCCAAAGGAGATGATGCGTGACTCCTCATGAAACTTCATAGGAGTCCCAGGCTTCCTGTGGCACGTGGAAAGGGACCCTTGGTCTCCCGCCTCAGCTGGAGAGGCGTCCCAATTGCCCTGCCAAGCCTCGAGGAGAATCCCGAGTTGTCCCTCGCAACTAGGCAGGAGTCCTGACGTCGCTGAACAAACACGTGTGTGGAAGGGCCATCCCCGTCGTAACTCGAGAATATACCCCAGGTTCCCGCCGCAACTCGAGAAAAACCATGAGACTTTCCCCTCGCCGGGAGATGAGGCCCGATTCCCCTGCACTGCGTGCAGAGCAATTCCGTGTTGCACATCACACATGAAAGGAGCCTTGATTTCCTTGATGGCACTCCAGAGAAACACCAAGAACACTGTTTCAAGGCTAGAGGGATCCTGAGGTCACTGTAGCAACACGAAAGTGCTCCGTGGACCAAAAATCAACTCGAGATGAGAGGTTAGTCCCTGGCTTCGACTCCAGAGGAATACCACCTTACCACAAGCACCTCAAGAGGAGGCTTCTCTCAGCTCTAGGTATGTGAGAGGGACCCTGAGTTTGCGGCCTCAAGTGGAATGGACACCGCGATGCCCTGACTCGAAATAAGGCCGGATATCAATGCAGTGACTTGAATGCAGGCTCGTCTTGCATCTCCCAAGTCGAAAGGATGTCTGAATCCCCTGTGGAGACCACAGAGAAAGACCTAGTTTCCCACCTGATCGCGACTGGAGGCCTCACATCCTTTGAAAACTCCAGAGGTACGCGGAGATCAGTGCCTCCAAAGGAGACGATGCCTGACTCCTCGTGAAACTTGATAGGAGTCCCAGGCTTCCTGTGGCACGTGGAAAGGAACCCTTGGTCTACCGCCTCAGCTGGAGAGGCGTCCCAATTGCCCTGCCAAGCCTCGAGGAGAATCCCGAGTTGTCCCTCGCAACTAGGCAGGAGTCCTGACGTCGCTGAACAAACACGTGTGTGGAAGGGCCATCCCCGTCGTAACTCGAGAATATACCCCAGGTTCCCGCCGCAACTCGAGAAAAACCAAGAGACTTCTCCCTCGCCACGAGATGAGGCCCGATTCCCCTGCACTGCGTGCCGAGCAATTAAGTGTTGCACTTCACACATGAAAGGATCCTTGATTTCCTGGATGGCACTCCAGAGAAACCCCAAGGACACTGTTTCAAGGCTAGAGGGATCCTGAGGTCACTGTAGCAACACGAAAGAGCTCCGTGGACTAAAAATCAACTCGAGATGAGAGGTTAGTCCCTGTCTTCGACTCCAGAGGAATACCACCTTACCACAAGCACCTCAAGAGGAGGCTTCTCTCAGCTCTAGGTATGTGAGAGGGACCCTGAGTTTGCGGCCTCAAGTGGAATGGACACCGCGATGCCCTGAAACGAAATAAGGCCGGATAACCGTCGAGTGACTTGAAGCAGGCTCGTCTTGCATCTCCCAAGACAAAAGGATGTCTAAAACCCATGTGGAGACCACAGAGAAAGACCTAGTTCCCCACCTCATCGCGACTGGAGGCCTCACAACCTTTGAAAACTCCAGAGGTCCGTGGAGATCAGTGCCTCCAAAGGAGATGATGCCTGACTCCTCGTGAAACTTCATAGGAGTCCCAGGCTTCCTGTGGCACGTGGAAAGGGACCCTTGGTCTCCCGCCTCAGCTGGAGAGGCGTCCCAATTGCCCTGACAAGCCTCGAGGAGAATCCCGAGTTGTCCCTCGCAACTAGGCAGGAGTCCTGACGTTGCTGAACAAACACGTGTGTGGAAGGGCCATCCCCGTCGTAACTCGAAAATATACCCCAGGTTCCCGCCGCAACTCGAGAAAAACCATGAGACTTCCCCCTCGCCACGAGATGAGGCCCGATTCCCCTGCACTGCGTGCAGAGCAATTCCGTGGTGCACATCACACATGAAAGGAGCCTTGATTTCCTTGATGGCACTCCAGAGAAACCCCAAGGACACTGTTTCAAGGCTAGAGGGATCCTGAGGTCACTGTAGCAACACGAAAGAGCTCCGTGGACCAAAAATCAACTCGAGATGAGAGGTTAGTCCCTGGCTTCGACTCCAGAGGAATACCACCTTACCACAAGCACCTGAAGAGGAGGCTTCTCTCAGCTCTAGGTATGTGAGAGGGACCCTGAGTTTGCGGCCTCAAGTGGAATGGACACCGCGATGCCCTTACTCGAAATAAGGCCGGATATCCCTGCAGTGACGTGAATGCAGGCTCGTCTTGCATCTCCCAAGATGAAAGGATGTCTGAATCCCCTGTGGAGACCACAGAGAAAGACCTAGTTCCCCACCTCATGGCGACCGGAGGCCTCACATCCTTTGAAAACTCCAGAGGTACGCGCAGATCAGTGCCTCCAAAGGAGACGATGCCTGACTCCTCGTGAAACTTGATAGGAGTCCCAGGCTTCCTGTGGCACGTGAAAAGGGACCCTTTGTCTCCCGCCTCAGCTGGGGAGGCGTCCCAATTGCCCTGACAAGCCTCGAGGAGAATCCCGAGTTGTCCCTCGCAACTAGGCAGGAGTCCTGACGTCGCTGAACAAACACGTGTGTGGAAGGGCCATCCCCGTCGTAACTCGAGAATATACCCCAGGTTCCGGCCGCAAATCGAGAAAAACCATGAGACTTCCCCCTCGCCGCGAGATGATGCCCGATTCCCCTGCACTGCGCGCAGAGCAATGCAGTGTTGCACATCACACAGGAAAGGAGCCTTGATTTCCTTGATGGCACTCCAGAGAAACCCCAAGAACACTGTTTCAAGGCTAGAGGGATCCTGAGGTCACTGTAGCAACACGAAAGAGCTCCGTGGACCAAAAATCAACTCGAGATGAGAGGTTAGTCCCTGGCTTCGACTCCAGAGGAATACCACCTTACCACAAGCACCTCAAGAGGAGGCTTCTCTCAGCTCTAGGTATGTGAGAGGGACCCTGAGTTGGCGGCCTCAAGTGGAATGAACACAGCGATGCCCTAACTCGAAATAAGGCCAGATATCCCTGCAGTGACTTGAATGCAGGCTCATCTTGCATCTCCCAAGACGAAAGGATGTCTGAATCCCCTGTGGAGACCACAGAGAAATACCTAGATCCCCACCTCATCGCGACCGGAGGCCTCACATCCTTTGAAGATTCCAGAGGTACGCGGAGATCAGTGCCTCTAAAGGAGACGATGCCTGACTCCTCGTGAAACTTGATAGGAGTCCCAGGATTCCTGTGCCACGTGGAAAGGGACCCTTGGTCTCCTGCCTCAGCTGGAGAGGCGTCCCAAATGTACTGCCAAGCCTCGAAGAGAATCCCGAGTTGTCCCTCACAACTAGGCAGGAGTCCTGACGTCGCTGAACAAACACGTGTGTGGAAGGGCCATCCCCGTCGTAACTCGAGAATATACACCAGGTTCCCGCCGCAACTCGAGAAAAACCATGAGACTTCCCCCTCGCCTCGAGATGAGGCCCGATTCCCCTGCACTGCGTGCAGAGCAATTCCGTGTTGCACATCACACATGAAAGGAGCCTTGATTTCCTTGATGGCACTCCAGAGAAACCCCAAGAACACTGTTTCAAGGCTAGAGGGATCCTGAGGTCACTGTAGAAACATGAAAGAGCTCCGTGGACCAAAAATCAACTCGAGATGAGAGGTTAGTCCCTGGCTTCGACTCCAGAGGAATACCACCTTACCACAAGCACCTCAATAGGAGGCTTCTCTCAGCTCCAGGTATGTGAGAGGGACCCTGAATTTGCGGCCTCAAGTGGAATGGACACCGCGATGCCCTGACTCGAAATAAGGCCGGATATCCCTGCAGTGACTTGAATGCAGGCTCGTCTTGCATCTCCCAAGACGAAAGGATGTCTGAATCCCCTGTGGAGACCACAGAGAAAGACCTAGATCCCCACCTCATCGCGACCAGAGGCCTCACATCCTTTACAGACTCCAGAGGTACGCGGAGATCAGTGCCGCTAAAGTAGACGATGCCTGACTCCTCGTGAAACTTGGTAGGAGTCCCAGGATTCCTGTGCCACGTGGAAAGGGACCCTTGGTCTCCCGCCTCAGCTGGAGAGGCGTCCCAATTGCCCTGCCAAGCCTCGAGGAGAATCCCGAGTTGTCCCTCGCAACTAGGCAGGAGTCCTGACGTCGCTGAACAAACACGTGTGTGGAAGGGCCATCTCCGTCGTAACTCGAGAATATACCCCAGGTTCCCGCCGCAACTCGAGAAAAACCAAGAGACTTCTCCCTCGCCACGAGATGAGGCCCGATTCCCCTGCACTGCGTGCAGAGAAATTAAGTGTTGCACTTCACACATGAAAGGATCCTTGATTTCCTGGATGGCACTCCAGAGAAACCCCAAGGACACTGTTTCAAGGCTAGAGGGATCCTGAGGTCACTGTAGCAACACGAAAGAGCTCCGTGGACCAAAAATCAACTCGAGATGAGAGGTTAGTCCCTGTCCTCGACTCCAGAGGAATACCACCTTACCACAAGCACCTCAAGAGGAGGCTTCTCTCAGCTCTAGGTATGTGAGAGGGACCCTGAGGTTGCGGCCTCAAGTGGAATGGACACCGCGATGCCCTGAAACGAAATAAGGCCGGATAACTGTCCAGTGACTTGAAGCAGGCTCGTCTTGCATCTCCCAAGACGAAAGGATGTCTGAAACCCATGTGGAGACCACAGAGAAAGACCTAGTTCCCCACCTCATCGCGACTGGAGGCCTCACAACCTTTGAAAACTCCAGAGGTCCGTGGAGATCAGTGCCTCCAAAGGAGATGATGCCTGACTCCTCGTGAAACTTCATAGGAGTCCCAGGCTTCCTGTGGCACGTGGAAAGGGACCCTTGGTCTCCCGCCTCAGCTGGAGAGGCGTCCCAATTGCCCTGCCAAGCCTCGAGGAGAATCCCGAGTTGTCCCTCGCAACTAGGCAGGAGTCCTGACGTCGCTGAACAAACACGTGTGTGGAAGGGCCATCCCCGTCGTAACTCGAAAATATAGCCCAGGTTCCCGCCGCAACTCGAGAAAAACCATGAGACTTCCCCCTCGCCACGAGATGAGGCCCGATTCCCCTGCACTGCGTGCAGAGCAATTCCGTGGTGCACATGACACATGAAAGGAGCCTTGATTTCCTTGATGGCACTCCAGAGAAACCCCAAGGACACTGTTTCAAGTCTAGAGGGATCCTGAGGTCACTGGAGCAACACGAAAGAGCTCTGTGAACCAAGAATCAACTCGAGATGAGAGGTTAGTCTCTGGCTTCGACTCCAGAGGAATACCACCTTACCAAAAGCACCTGAAGAGGAGGCTTCTCTCAGCTGTAAGTATGTGAGAGGTACCCTGAGTTTGCGGCCTCAAGTGAAATGGACACCGCGATGCCCTGACTCGAAATAAGGCCGGATATCAATGCAGTGACTTGAATGCAGGCTCGTCTTGCATCTCCCAAGACGAAAGGTTGTCTGAATCCCCTGTGGAGAACAGAGAGAAAGACATAGTTCCCCACCTCATCGCGACCAGAGGCCTCACATCCTTTGAAAACTCCACAGGTACGTGGAGATCAGTGCCTCCAAAGGAGACGATGCCTGACTCCTCGTGAAACATGATAGGCGTCCCAGGATTCCTGTGCCACGTGGAAAGGGACCCTTGGTCTCCCGCCTCAGCTGGAGAGGCGTCCCAATTGCCCTGCCAAGCCTCAAGGAGAATCCCGAGTTGTCCCTCGCAACTAGGCAGGAGTCCTGTCGTCGCTGAACAAACACGTGTGTGGAAGGGCCATCCCCGTCGTAACTCGAGAATATACCTCAGGTTCCCGCCGCAACTCGAGAAAAACCATGAGACTTCCCCCTCGCCATGAGATGAGGCCCGATTCCCCTGCACTGCGTGCAGAGCAATTCCGTGTTGCACATCACACATGAAAGGAGCCTTGATTTCCTTGATGGCACTCCAGAGAAACCCCAAGAACACTGTTTCTACGCTAGAGGGATCCTGAGGTCATTGTAGCAACACGAAAGAGCTCCGTGGACGAAAAATCAACTCGAGATGAGAGGTTAGTCCCTGGCTTCGACTCCAGAGGAATACCACCTTACCACAAGCACCTCAAGAGGAGGCTTCTCTCAGCTCTAGGTATGTGAGAGGGACCCTGAGTTGGCGGCCTCAAGTGGAATGGACACAGCGATGCCCTGACTCGAAATAAGGCCGGATATCCCTGCAGTGACTTGAATGCAGGCTCGTCTTGCATCTCCCAAGTCGAAAGGATGTCTGAATCCCCTGTGGAGACCACAGAGAAACACCTAGTTCCCCACCTCATAGCGACCGGAGGCCTCACTTCCTTTGAAAACTCCAGAGGTACGCGGTGATCAGTGCCTCCAAAGGAGACGATGCCTGACTCCTCGTGAAACTTGATAGGAGTCCCAGGATTCCTGTGGCACGTGGAAAGGGACCCTTGGTCTCCCGCCTCAGCTGGAGAGGCGTCCCAATTGCCCTGCCAAGCCTCGAGGAGAATCCCGAGTTGTCCCTCGCAACTTGGCAGGAGTCCTGACGTCAATGAACAAACACGTGTCTGGAAGGGCCATCCCCGTCGTAACTCGAGAATATACCCCAGGTTCCCGCCGCAACTCTAGAAAAACCATGAGACTTCCCCCTCGCCGCGAGATGAGGCCCGATTCCCCTGCACTGTGTGCAGAGCAATTCCGTGTTGCACATCACACATGAAAGGAGCCTTGATTTCCTTGATGGCACTCCAGAAAAACGCTAAGAACACTGTTTTAAGGCTAGAGGGATCCTGAGGTCACTGGAGCAACACGAAAGAGCTCCGTGGACCAAGAATCAACTCGAGATGAGAGGTTAGTCCCTGGCTTCGACTCCAGAGGAATACCACCTTACCACAAGCACCTCAAGAGGAGGCTTCTCTCAGCTCTAGGTATGGGAGAGCGACCCTGAGTATGCGGCCTCAAGTCGAATGGACCCCGCGATGCCCTGACTCGAAATAAGGCCGGATATCCCTGCAGTGACTTGAATGCAGGCTCGTCTTGCAACTCCCAAGACCAAAGGATGTCTGAATCCCCTGTGGAGACCACAGAGAAAGACCTAGTTGCCCACCTTATCGCGACCGGAGGCCTCACATCCTTTGAAAACTCCAGAGGTACGCGGAGATCAATGCCTCTAAAGGAGACAATGCCTGACTACTCGTGAAATTTGATAGGAGTCCCAGGATTCCTGTGGCACGTGGAAAGGGACACTTGGTCTCCCGCCTCAGCTGGAGAGGCGTCCCAAATGAACTGCCAAGCCTCGAAGAGAATCCCGAGTTGTCCCTCGCAACTAGGCAGGAGTCCTGACGTCGCTGAACAAACACGTGTGTGGAAGGGCCATCCCCTTCGTAACTCGAGAATATACACCAGGTTCCCGCCGCAACTCGAGAAAAACCATGAGACTTCCCCCTCGCCGCGAGATGAGGCCCGATTCCCCTGCACTGCGTGCAGAGCAATTCCGTGTTGCACATCACACATGAAAGGAGCCTTGATTTTCTTGATGGCACTCCAGAGAAACCCCAAGAACACTGTTCCAAGTCTAGAGGGATCCTGAGGTCACTGGAGCAACACGAAAGAGCTCCGTGGACCAAGAATCAACTCGAGATGAGAGGTTAGTCCCTGGCTTCGACTCCAGAGGAATACCACCTTACCAAAAGCACCTCAAGAGGAGGCTTCTCTCAGCTCTAAGTATGTGAGAGGTACCCTGAGTTTGCGGCCGCAAGTGGAATGGACACCGCGATGCCCTGACTCGAAATAAGGCCGGATATCAATGCAGTGACTTGAATGCAGCCTCGTCTTGCATCTCCCAAGACGAAAGGATGTCTGAATCCCCTGTGGAGGCCAGAGAGAAAGACATAGTTCCCCACCTCATCGCGACCGGAGGCCTCACATCCTTTGAAAACTCCACAGGTACGTGGAGATCAGTGCCTCCAAAGGAGACGATGCCTGACTCCTCGTGAAACATGATAGGAGTCCCAGGATTCCTGTGGCACGTGGAAAGGGACACTTGGTCTCCCGCCTCAGATGGAGAGGTGTCCCAATTGCCCTGCCAAGCCTCAAGGAGAATCCCGAGTTGTCCCTCGCAACTAGGCAGGAGTCCTGTCGTCGCTGAACAAACACGTGTCTGGAAGGGCCATCCCCGTCGTAACTCGAGAATATACCCCAGGTTCCCGCCGCAACTCGAGAAAAACCAAGAGACTTCCCCCTCGCCTCGAGATGAGGCCCGATTCCCCTGCCCTGCGTGCAGAGCAATTCCGTGTTGCACATCACACATGAAAGGAGCCTTGATTTCCTTGATGGCACTCCAGAGAAACCCCAAGAACAATGTTTCAAGAGTAGAGGCATCCTGAGGTCACTGGAACAACACGAAAGAGCTCCGTGGACGAAGAATCAACTCAAGATGAGAGTTTAGTCCCTGGCTTCGACTCCAGAGGAATACCACCTTACCACAAACACCTCAAGAGCAGGCTTCTCTCAGCTCTAGGTATGTGAGAGGGACCCTGAGTTTGCGGCCTCAAGTGGAATGGACACCGCGATGCCCTTACTCGAAATAAGGCCGGATATCCCTGCAGTGACTTGAATGCAGGCTCGTCTTGCATCTCCCAAGACGAAAGGATGTCTGAATCCCTTGTGGAGACCACAGAGAAAGACCTAGTTCCCCACCTCATCGCGACCGTAGGCCTCACATTCTTTGAAAACTCCAGAGGGACGCGGAGATCAGTGCCTCCAAAGGAGACGATGCCTGACTCCTCGTGAATCTTGATAGGAGTCCCAGGATTCCTGTTGCACGTGAAAAGGGACCCTTGGTCTCACGCCTCAGCTGGAGAGGCGTCCCAATTGCCCTGCCCAGCCTTGAGGAGAATCCCGACTTGTCCCTCGCAACTAGGCCGGAGTCCTGACATCGCTGAACAAACACGTGTGTTGAAGGGCCATCCCCATCGTAACTCGAGAATATACCCCAGGTTCCCGCCGCAACTCGAGAAAAACCATGAGACTTCCCCCTCACCGCGAGATGAGGCCCGATTCCCATGCCATGCGTGCAGAGCAATTCCGTGTTGCACATCACACATGAAAGGAGCCTTGATTTCCTTGATGGCACTCCAGAGAAACCCCAAGAACAGTGTTTCAAGGCTAGAGCGATCCTGAGGTCACTGTAGTAACACGAAAGAGCTCCGTGGACCAAGAATCAACTCGAGATGAGAGGTTAGTCCCTGGCGTCGATTCCAGGGGAATACGACCTTACCACAAGCACCTCAAGAGGAGGCTTCTCTCAGCTCTAGGTATGTGAGAGGGACCCTGAGTTTGCGGCCGCAAGTGGAATGGACACCGCGATGCCCTGACTCGAAATAAGGCCGGATATCCCTGCAGTGACTTGAATGCAGGCTCGTCCTTCATTTCCCAAGAAGAAAGGCTGTCTGAATCCCCTTTGGAGACCACAGAGAAAGACCAAGTCCCCCACCTCATCACGACCGGAGGCCTCACATCCTTTGAAAACTCCAGAGGGACGCGGAGATCAGTGCCTCTAAAGGAGCCGATGCCTGACTCCTCGTCAAACTTGATAGGAGTCCCAGGATTCCTGTGGCACGTGGAAAGGGACCCTTGCTCTCCCGCCTCAGCTGGAGAGGCGTCCCAATTGCCCTGCCACGCCTCGAGGAGAATCCCGAGTTGTCCCTCACAAATAGGCAGGAGTCCTGACATCGCTGAACAAACACGTGGGTGGAAGGGCCATCCCCGTAGTAACTCGAGAATATACCCCAGGTTCCCGCCGCAACTCGAGAAAAACCATGAGACTTCCCCCTCGCCGCGAGATGAGGCCCGTTTCCCCTGCACTGCGTGCAGAGCAATTCCGTGCTGCACAACACACATGAAAGGAGCCTTGATTTCCTTAATGGCACTCCAGAGAAACCCCAAGAACACTGTTTCAAGGCTACAGGGATCCTGAGGTCAGTGTAGCAACACGAAAGAGCTCCGTGGACCAAAAATCAACTCGAGATGAGAGGTTCGTTCCTGGCTTCGACTCCAGAGGAATACCACCTTACCACAAGCACCTCAAGAGGAGGCTTCTCTCAGCTCTAGGTATGTGAGAGGGACGCTGAGTTTGCGGCCTCAAGTGAAATGGACACCGTGATGCCTTGACTCGAAATAAGGCCGGATATCCCTGCAGTGACTTGAATGCAGGCTTATCTTTCATCTCCCATGACGAAAGGATATCTGAATCCCATTGGAGACAACAGAGAAAGACCTAGTTCCCCACCTCATCGTGACCGGAGGCCTCACATCCTTTGAAAACTTCAGAGGTACGCGGAGATCAGTGCCGCCAAAGGAGACGTTGCCTGACTCCTCGTGAATCTTGATAGGAGTCCCAGGATTACTGTGGCACATGGAAAGGGAGACTTGGTTTCCCGCCTCAAATGGAGATGTGTCCCAATTGCCCTGCCAAGCCTCGAGGAGAATCCCGAGTTGTCCCTCGCAACTAGGCAGGAGTCCTGACGTCGCTGAACAAACACGTGTGTTGAAGGGCCATCCCCGTCGTAACTCGAGAATATACCCCAGGTTCCCGCCGCAACTCGAGAAAAACCATTAGACGTCCCCCTCGCCGCGAGATGAGGCCCGATTCCCCTGCACTGGGTGCAGAGCAATTCCGTGTTTCACATCACACATGAAAGGAGCCTTGATTTCCTTGATGGCAATCCAGAGAAACCCCAAGAGCACTGTTTTAAGGATAGAGGGATCCTGAGGTCACTGTAGCAACACGAAAGAACTCTGTGAACCAAAAATCAACTCGAGAAGAGAGGTTAGTCCCTGGCTTCGACTCCAGAGGAATACCACCTTACCACAAGCACCTCAAGAGGAGGCTTCTCTCAGCTCTAGGTATGTGAGAGGGACCCTGAGTTTGCGGCCGCAAGTGGAATGGACACCGCGATGCCCTGACTCGAAATAAGGCCGGATATCCCGGCAGTGACTTGAATGCAGGCTCGTCTTGCATCTCCCAAGACGAAAGGATGTCTGAATCCCCTGTGGAGACCACAGAGAAAGACCTAGTTCCCCACCTCATCGCGACCGGAGGCCTCACATCCTTTGAAAACTCCAGAGGAACGCGGAGATCAGTGCCTCCAAAGGAGACGATGCCTGACTCCTCGTGAAACTTGATAGGAGTCCCAGGATTCCTGTGGCACGTGGAAAGGGACCCTTGGTCTCCCGCCTCAGCTGGAGAGGCGTCCCAATTGCCCTGCCAAGCCTCGAGGAGAATCCCGAGTTGTCCCTCGCAACTAGGCAGGAGTCCTGACGTCGCTGAACAAACACGTGTGTGGAAGGGCCATCCCCGTCGTAACTCGAGAATATACCCCAGGTTCCCGCCGCAACTCGAGAAAAACCATGAGACTTCCCCCTCGCCGCGAGATGAGGCCCGATTCCCCAGCACTGCGTGCAGAGCAATTCCGTGTTGCACATCACACATGAAAGGAGCCTTGATTTCCTTGATGGCACTCCAGAGAAACCCCAAGAACACTGTTATTACGCTAGAGGGATCCTGAGGTCATTGTAGTAACACGAAAGAGCTCCGTGGACCAAAAATCAACTCGAGATGAGAGGTTAGTCCCTGGCTTCGACTCCAGAGGAATACCACCTTACCACAAGCACCTCAAGAGGAGGCTTCTCTCAGCTCTAGGTATGTGAGAGGGACCCTGAGTTGGCGGCCTCAAGTGGAATGGACACAGCAATGCCCTGACTCGAAATAAGGCCGGATATCCCTGCAGTGACTTGAATGCAGGCTCGTCTTGCATCTCCCAAGTCGAAAGGATGTCTGAATCCCCTGTGGAGACCACAGAGAAAGACCTAGTTCCCCACCTCATCTCGACTGGAGGCCTCACAAACTTTGAAAACTCCAGAGGTACGTGGAGATCAGTTCCTCCAAAGCAGACGATGCCTGACTCCTCGTGAAACTTGATAGGAGTCCCAGGCTTCCTGTGGCACGTGAAAAGGGACCCTTTGTCTCCCGCCTCAGCTGGGGAGGCGTCCCAATTGCCCTGACAAGCCTCGAGGAGAATCCCGAGTTGTCCCTCGCAACTAGGCAGGAGTCCTGACGTCGCTGAACAAACACGTGTGTGGAAGGGCCATCCCCGTCGTAACTCGAGAATATACCCCAGGTTCCCGCCGCAACTCGAGAAAAACCATGAGACTTCCCCCTCGCCGCGAGATGAGGACCGATTCCCATGCATTGTGTGCAGAGCAATTCCGTGTTTCACATCACACATCAAAGGGGCCTTGATTTCCTTGATGGCATTCCAGAGAAACCCCAAGAACACTGTTTCAAGGCTAGAGGGATCCTGAGGTCACTGTAGCAACACGAAAGAGCTCCGTGGACCAAAAATCAACTCGAGATGAGAGGTTAGTCCCTGGCTTCGACTCCAGAGGAATACCACCTTACCACATGCACCTCAAGAGGAGGCTTCTCTCAGCTCTAGGTATGTGAGAGGGACCCTGAGTTGGCGGCCTCGAGTGGAATGAACACAGCGATGCCCTAACTCGAAATAAGGCCAGATATCCCTGCAGTGACTTGAATGCAGGCTCATCTTGCATCTCCCAAGTCGAAAGGATGTCTGAATCCCCTGTGGAGACCACAGAGAAAGACCCAGTTCCCCACCTCATAGCGACCGGAGGCCTCACTTCCTTTGAAAACTCCAGAGGTACGCGGTGATCAGTGCCTCCAAAGGAGACGATGCCTGACTCCTCGTGAAACTTGATAGGAGTCCCAGGATTCCTGTGGCACGTGGAAAGGGACACTTGGTCTCCCGCCTCAGCTGGAGAGGCGTCCCAATTGCCCTGCCAAGCCTCGAGGAGAATCCCGAGTTGTCCCTCGCAACTAGGCAGGAGTCCTGTCGTCGCTGAACAAACACGTGTCTGGAAGGGTCATCCCCGTCGTAACTCGAGAATATACCCCAGGTTCCCACCGCAACTCTAGAAAAACCATGAGACTTCCCCCTCGCCGCGAGATGAGGCCCGATTCCCCTGCACTGCGTGCAGAGCAATTCCGTGTTGCACATCACACATGAAAGGAGCCTTGATTTCCTTGATGGCACTCCAGAAAAACCCCAAGAACACTGTTTTAAGGCTAGAGGGATCCTGAGGTCACAGGAGCAACACGAAAGAGCTCCGTGGACCAAGAATCAACTCGAGATGAGAGGTTAGTCCCTGGCTTCGACTCCAGAGGAATACCACCTTACCACAAGCACCTCAAGAGGAGGCTTCTCTCAGCTCTAGGTATGGGAGAGGGACCCTGAGTATGCGGCCTCAAGTCGAATGGACCCCGCGATGCCCTGACTCGAAATAAGGCCGAATATCCCTGCAGTGACTTGAATGCAGGCTCGTCTTGCAACTCCCAAGACGAAAGGATGTCTGAATCCCCTGTGGTGACCACAGAGAAAGACCTAGTTGCCCACCTTATCGCGACCGGAGGCCTCACATCCTTTGAAAACTCCAGAGGTACACGGAGATCAATGCCTCCAAAGGAGACAATGTCTGACTACTCGTGAAATTTGATAGGAGTCCCAGGATTCCTGTGGCACGTGGAAAGGGACACTTGGTCTCCCGCCTCAGCTGGAGAGGCGTCCCAAATGAACTGCCAAGCCTCGAAGAGAATCCCGAGTTGTCCCTCGCAACTAGGCAGGAGTCCTGACGTCGCTGAACAAACACGTGTGTGGAAGGGCCATCCCCTTCGTAACTCGAGAATATACACCAGGTTCCCGCCGCAATTCGAGGAAAACCATGAGACTTCCCCCTCGCCTCGAGATGAGGCCCGATTCCCCTGCACTGCGTGCAGAGAAATTCCGTGTTGCATATCACACATGAAAGGAGCCTTGATTTTCTTGATGGCACTCCAGCGAAACCCCAAGAACACTGTTTCAAGTCTAGAGGGATCCTGAGGTCACTGGAGTAACACGAAAGAGGTCCGTGGACCAAGAATCAACTCGAGATGAGAGGTTAGTCCCTGGCTTAGACTCCAGAGGAATACCACCTTACCAAAAGCACCTCAAGAGGAGGCTTCTCTCAGCTCTAAGTATGTGAGAGGTACCCTGAGTTTGCGGCCTCAAGTGGAATGGACACCGCGATGCCCTGACTCGAAATAAGGCCGGATATCAATGCAGTGACTTGAATGCAGCCTCGTCTTGCATCTCCCAAGACGAAAGGATGTCTGAATCCCCTGTGGAGACCAGAGAGAAAGACCTAGTTCCCCACCTCATCGCGACCGGAGGCCTCACATCCTTTGAAAACTCCACAGGTACGTGGAGATCAGTGCCTCCAAAGGAGACGATGCCTGACTCCTCGTGAAAAATGATAGGAGTCCCAGGATTCCTGTGGCACGTGGAAAGGGACCTTTGGTCTCCCGCCTCAGATGGAGAGGTGTCCCAATTGCCCTGCCAAGCCTCAAGGAGAATCCCGAGTTGTCCCTCGCAACTAGGCAGGAGTCCTGTCGTCGCTGAACAAACACGTGTCTGGAAAGGCCATCCCCGTCGTAACTCGAGAATATACCCCAGGTTCCCGCCGCAACTCGAGCAAAACCAAGAGACTTCCCCCTCGCCTCGAGATGAGGCCCGATTCCCCTGCCCTGCGTGCAGAGCAATTCCGTGTTGCACATCACACATGAAAGGAGCCTTGATTTCCTTGATGGCACTCCAGAGAAACCCCAAGAACAATGTTTCAAGGGTAGAGGCATCCTGAGGTCACTGGAACAACACGAAAGAGCTCCGTGGACGAAGAATCAACTCAAGATGAGAGTTTAGTCCCTGGCTTCGACTCCAGAGGAATACCACCTTACCTCAAGCACCTCAAGAGCAGGCTTCTCTCAGCTCTAGGTATGTGAGAGGGACCCTGAGTTTGCGGCCTCAAGTGGAATGGACACCGCGATGCCCTTACTCGAAATAAGGCCGGATATCCCTGCAGTGACTTGAATGCAGGCTCGTCTTGCATCTCCCAAGACGAAAGGATGTCTGAATCCCTTGTGGAGACCACAGAGAAAGACCTAGTTCCCCACCTCATCGCGACCGTAGGCCTCACATTCTTTGAAAACTCCAGAGGGACGCGGAGATCAGTGCCTCCAAAGGAGACGATGCCTGACTCCTCGTGAATCTTGATAGGAGTCCCAGGATTCCTGTTGCACGTGAAAAGGGACCCTTGGTCTCCCGCCTCAGCTGGAGAGGCGTCCCAATTGCCCTGCCCAGCCTTGAGGAGAATCCCGACTTGTCCCTCGCAACTAGGCCGGAGTCCTGACATCGCTGAACAAACACGTGTGTTGAAGGGCCATCCCCATCGTAACTCGAGAATATACCCCAGGTTCCCGCCGCAACTCGAGAAAAACCATGAGACTTCCCCCTCACCGCGAGATGAGGCCCGATTCCCATGCCATGCGTGCAGAGCAATTCCGTGTTGCACATCACACATGAAAGGAGCCTTGATTTCCTTGATGGCACTCCAGAGAAACCCCAAGAACAGTGTTTCAAGGCTAGAGCGATCCTGAGGTCACTGTAGTAACACGAAAGAGCTCCGTGGACCAAGAATCAACTCGAGATGAGAGGTTAGTCCCTGGCGTCGATTCCAGGAGAATACGACCTTACCACAAGCACCTCAAGAGGAGGCTTCTCTCAGCTCTAGGTATGTGAGAGGGACCCTGAGTTTGCGGCCGCAAGTGGAATGGACACCGCGATGCCCTGACTCGAAATAAGGTCGGATATCCCTGCAGTGACTTGAATGCAGGCTCGTCCTTCATTTCCCAAGAAGAAAGGCTGTCTGAATCCCCTTTGGAGACCACAGAGAAAGACCAAGTCCCCCACCTCATCGCGACCGGAGGCCTCACATCCTTTGAAAACTCCAGAGGGACGCGGAGATCAGTGCCTCCAAAGGAGCCGATGCCTGACTCCTCGTCAAACTTGATAGGAGTCCCAGGATTCCTGTGGCACGTGGAAAGGGACCCTTGCTCTCCCGCCTCAGCTGGAGAGGCGTCCCAATTGCCCTGCCACGCCTCGAGGAGAATCCCGAGTTGTCCCTCACAAATAGGCAGGAGTCCTGACATCGCTGAACAAACACGTGGGTGGAAGGTCCATCCCCGTAGTAACTCGAGAATATACCCCAGGTTCCCGCCGCAACTCGAGAAAAACCATGAGACTTCCCCCTCGCCGCGAGATGAGGCCCGATTCCCCTGCACTGCGTGCAGAGCAATTCCGTGTTGCACAACACACATGAAAGGAGCCTTGATTTCCTTGATTGCACTCCAGAGAAACCCCAAGAACACTGTTTCAAGGCTACAGGGATCCTGAGGTCAGTGTAGCAACACGAAAGAGCTCCGTGGACCAAAAATCAACTCGAGATGAGAGGTTCGTTCCTGGCTTCGACTCCAGAGGAATACCACCTTACCACAAGCACCTCAAGAGGAGGCTTCTCTCAGCTCTACGTATGTGAGAGGGACCCTGAGTTTGCGGCCTCAAGTGAAATGGACACCGTGATGCCCTGACTCGAAATAAGGCCGGATATCCCTGCAGTGACTTGAATGCAGGCTTATCTTTCATCTCCCATGACGAAAGGATATCTGAATCCCATTGGAGACAACAGAGAAAGACCTAGTTCCCCACCTCATCGTGACCGGAGGCCTCACATCCTTTGAAAACTTCAGAGGTACGCGGAGATCAGTGCCGCCAAAGGAGACGTTGCCTGACTCCTCGTGAATCTTGATAGGAGTCCCAGGATTACTGTGGCACATGGAAAGGGAGACTTGGTTTCCCGCCTCAAATGGAGAGGTGTCCCAATTGCCCTGCTAAGCCTCGAGGAGAATCCCGAGTTGTCCCTCGCAACTAGGCAGGAGTCCTGACGTCGCTGAACAAACACGTGTGTTGAAGGGCCATCCCCGTCGTAACTCGAGAATATACCCCAGGTTCCCGCCGCAACTCGAGAAAAACCATTAGACGTCCCCCTCGCCGCGAGATGAGGCCCGATTCCCCTGCACTGGGTGCAGAGCAATTCCGTGTTTCACATCACACATGAAAGGGGCCTTGATTTCCTTGATGGCAATCCAGAGAAACCCCAAGAGCACTGTTTTAAGGATAGAGGGATCCTGAGGTCAGTGTAGCAACACGAAAGAACTCTGTGAACCAAAAATCAACTCGAGAAGAGAGGTTAGTCCCTGGCTTCGACTCCAGAGGAATACCACCTTACCACAAGCACCTCAAGAGGAGGCTTCTCTCAGCTCTAGGTATGTGAGAGGGACCCTGAGTTTGCGGCCGCAAGTGGAATGGACACCGCGATGCCCTGACTCGAAATAAGGCCGGATATCCCTGCAGTGACTTGAATGCAGGCTCGTCTTGCATCTCCCAAGACGAAAGGATGTCTGAATCCCCTGTGGAGACCACAGAGAAAGACCTAGTCCCCCACCTAATCGCGACCGGAGGCCTCACATCCTTTGAAAACTCCAGAGGAACGCGGAGATCAGTGCCTCCAAAGGAGACGATGCCTGACTCCTCGTGAAACTTGATAGGAGTCCCAGGATTCCTCTGGCACGTGGAAAGGGACCCTTGGTCTCCCGCCTCAGCTGGAGAGGCGTCCCAATTGCCCTGCCAAGCCTCGAGGAGAATCCCGAGTTGTCCCTCGCAACTAGGCAGGAGTCCTGACGTCGCTGAACAAACACGTGTGTGGAAGGGCCATCCCCGTCGTAACTCGAGAATATACCCCAGGTTCCCGCCGCAACTCGCGAAAAACCATGAGACTTCCCCCTCGCCGCGAGATGAGGCCCGATTCCCCAGCACTGCGTGCAGAGCAATTCCGTGTTGCACATCACACATGAAAGGAGCCTTGATTTCCTGGATGGCACTCCAGAGAAACCCCAAGGACACTGTTTCAAGGCTAGAGGGATCCTGAGGTCACTGTAGCAACACGAAAGAGCTCCGTGGACCAAAAATCAACTCGAGATGAGAGGTTATTCCCTGGCTTCGACTCCAGAGGAATACCACCTTACCACAAGCACCTCAAGAGGAGGCTTCTCTCAGCTGTAGGTATGTGAGAGGGACCCTGAGTTTGCGGCCTCAAGTGGAATGGACACCGCGATGCCCTGATTCGAAATAAGGCCGGATATCCGTCCAGTGACTTGAATGCAGGCTCGTCTTGCATCTCCCAAGACGAAAGGATGTCTGAAACCCCTGTGGAGACCGCAGAGAAGGACCTAGTTCCCCACCTCATCGCGACTGGAGGCCTCACAACCTTTGAAAACTCCAGAGGTACGTGGAGATCAGTGCCTCCAAAGAGACGATGCCTGACTCCTCGTGAAACTTGATAGGAGTCCCAGGCTTCCTGTGGCACGTGGAAAGGAACCCTTGGTCTCCCGCCTCAGCTGGAGAGGCGTCCCAATTGCCCTGCCAAGCCTCGAGGAGAATCCCGAGTTGTCCCTCGCAATAGGCAGGAGTCCTGACGTCGCTGAACAAACACGTGTGTGGAAGGGCCATCCCCGTCGTAACTCGAAAATATACCCCAGGTTCCCGCCGCAACTCGAGAAAAACCATGAGACTTCCCCCTCGCCGCGGGATGAGGCCCGATTCCCCTACACTGCGTGCAGAGCAATTCCGTGTTGCACATCACACATGAAAGGAGCCTTGATTTCCTTGATGGCACTCCAGAGAAACCCCAAGAACACTGTTATTACGCTAGAGGGATCCTGAGGTCATTGTAGTAACACGAAAGAGCTCCGTGGACCAAAAATCAACTCGAGATGAGAGGTTAGTCCCTGGCTTCGACTCCAGAGGAATACCACCTTACCACAAGCACCTCAAGAGGAGGCTTCTCTCAGCTCTAGGTATGTGAGAGGGACCCTGAGTTGGCGGCCTCAAGTGGAATGGACACAGCAATGCCCTGACTCGAAATAAGGCCGGATATCCCTGCAGTGACTTGAATGCAGGCTCGTCTTGCATCTCCCAAGTCGAAAGGATGTCTGAATCCCCTGTGGAGACCACAGAGAAAGACCTAGTTCCCCACCTCATCTCGACTGGAGGCCTCACAAACTTTGAAAACTCCAGAGGTACGTGGAGATCAGTTCCTCCAAAGCAGACGATGCCTGACTCCTCGTGAAACTTGATAGGAGTCCCAGGCTTCCTGTGGCACGTGAAAAGGGACCCTTTGTTTCCCGCCTCAGCTGGGGAGGCGTCCCAATTGCCCTGACAAGCCTCGAGGAGAATCCCGAGTTGTTCCTCGCAACTAGGCAGGAGTCCTGACGTCGCTGAACAAACACGTGTGTGGAAGGGCCATCCCCGTCGTAACTCGAGAATATACCCCAGGTTCCCGCCGCAACTCGAGAAAAACCATGAGACTTCCCCCTCGCCGCGAGATGAGGACCGATTCCCATGCATTGTGTGCAGAGCAATTCCGTGTTTCACATCACACATCAAAGGGGCCTTGATTTCCTTGATGGCATTCCAGAGAAACCCCAAGAACACTGTTTCAAGGCTAGAGGGATCCTGAGGTCACTGTAGCAACACGAAAGAGCTCCGTGGACCAAAAATCAACTCGAGATGAGAGGTTAGTCCCTGGCTTCGACTCCAGAGGAATACCACCTTACCACATGCACCTCAAGAGGAGGCTTCTCTCAGCTCTAGGTATGTGAGAGGGACCCTGAGTTGGCGGCCTCAAGTGGAATGAACACAGCGATGCCCTAACTCGAAATAAGGCCAGATATCCCTGCAGTGACTTGAATGCAGGCTCATCTTGCATCTCCCAAGTCGAAAGGATGTCTGAATCCCCTGTGGAGACCACAGAGAAAGACCCAGTTCCCCACCTCATAGCGACCGGAGGCCTGACTTCCTTTGAAAACTCCAGAGGTACGCGGTGATCAGTGCCTCCAAAGGAGACGATGCCTGACTCCTCGTGAAACTTGATAGGAGTCCCAGGATTCCTGTGGCACGTGGAAAGGGACACTTGGTCTCCCGCCTCAGCTGGAGAGGCGTCCCAATTGCCCTGCCAAGCCTCGAGGAGAATCCCGAGTTGTCCCTCGCAACTAGGCAGGAGTCCTGTCGTCGCTGAACAAACACGTGTCTGGAAGGGTCATCCCCGTCGTAACTCGAGAATATACCCCAGGTTCCCACCGCAACTCTAGAAAAACCATGAGACTTCCCCCTCGCCGCGAGATGAGGCCCGATTCCCCTGCACTGCGTGCAGAGCAATTCCGTGTTGCACATCACACATGAAAGGAGCCTTGATTTCCTTGATGTCACTCCAGAAAAACCCCAAGAACACTGTTTTAAGGCTAGAGGGATCCTGAGGTCACAGGAGCAACACGAAAGAGCTCCGTGGACCAAGAATCAACTCGAGATGAGAGGTTAGTCCCTGGCTTCGACTCCAGAGGAATACCACCTTACCACAAGCACCTCAAGAGGAGGCTTCTCTCAGCTCTAGGTATGGGAGAGGGACCCTGAGTATGCGGCCTCAAGTCGAATGGACCCCGCGATGCCCTGACTCGAAATAAGGCCGAATATCCCTGCAGTGACTTGAATGCAGGCTCGTCTTGCAACTCCCAAGACGAAAGGATGTCTGAATCCCCTGTGGTGACCACAGAGAAAGACCTAGTTGCCCACCTTATCGCGACCGGAGGCCTCACATCCTTTGAAAACTCCAGAGGTACGCGGAGATCAATGCCTCCAAAGGAGACAATGTCTGACTACTCGTGAAATTTGATAGGAGTCCCAGGATTCCTGTGGCACGTGGAAAGGGACACTTGGTCTCCCGCCTCAGCTGGAGAGGCGTCCCAAATGAACTGCCAAGCCTCGAAGAGAATCCCGAGTTGTCCCTCGCAACTAGGCAGGAGTCCTGACGTCGCTGAACAAACACGTGTGTGGAAGGGCCATCCCCTTCGTAACTCGAGAATATACACCAGGTTCCCGCCGCAACTCGAGGAAAACCATGAGACTTCCCCCTCGCCTCGAGATGAGGCCCGATTCCCCTGCACTGCGTGCAGAGAAATTCCGTGTTGCACATCACACATGAAAGGAGCCTTGATTTTCTTGATGGCACTCCAGAGAAACCCCAAGAACACTGTTTCAAGTCTAGAGGGATCCTGAGGTCACTGGAGTAACACGAAAGAGGTCCGTGGACCAAGAATCAACTCGAGATGAGAGGTTAGTCCCTGGCTTAGACTCCAGAGGAATACCACCTTACCAAAAGCACCTCAAGAGGAGGCTTCTCTCAGCTCTAAGTATGTGAGAGGTACCCTGAGTTTGCGGCCTCAAGTGGAATGGACACCGCGATGCCCTGACTCGAAATAAGGCCGGATATCAATGCAGTGACTTGAATGCAGCCTCGTCTTGCATCTCCCAAGACGAAAGGATGTCTGAATCCCCTGTGGAGACCAGAGAGAAAGACCTAGTTCCCCACCTCATCGCGACCGGAGGCCTCACATCCTTTGAAAACTCCACAGGTACGTGGAGATCAGTGCCTCCAAAGGAGACGATGCCTGACTCCTCGTGAAAAATGATAGGAGTCCCAGGATTCCTGTGGCACGTGGAAAGGGACCTTTGGTCTCCCGCCTCAGATGGAGAGGTGTCCCAATTGCCCTGCCAAGCCTCAAGGAGAATCCCGAGTTGTCCCTCGCAACTAGGCAGGAGTCCTGTCGTCGCTGAACAAACACGTGTCTGGAAGGGCCATCCCCGTCGTAACTCGAGAATATACCCCAGGTTCCCGCCGCAACTCGAGCAAAACCAAGAGACTTCCCCCTCGCCTCGAGATGAGGCCCGATTCCCCTGCCCTGCGTGCAGAGCAATTCCGTGTTGCACATCACACATGAAAGGAGCCTTGATTTCCTTGATGGCACTCCAGAGAAACCCCAAGAACAATGTTTCAAGGGTAGAGGCATCCTGAGGTCACTGGAACAACACGAAAGAGCTCCGTGGACGAAGAATCAACTCAAGATGAGAGTTTAGTCCCTGGCTTCGACTCCAGAGGAATACCACCTTACCTCAAACACCTCAAGAGCAGGCTTCTCTCAGCTCTAGGTATGTGAGAGGGACCCTGAGTTTGCGGCCTCAAGTGGAATGGACACCGCGATGCCCTTACTCGAAATAAGGCCGGATATCCCTGCAGTGACTTGAATGCAGGCTCGTCTTGCATCTCCCAAGACGAAAGGATGTCTGAATCCCTTGTGGAGACCACAGAGAAAGACCTAGTTCCCCACCTCATCGCGACCGTAGGCCTCACATTCTTTGAAAACTCCAGAGGGACGCGGAGATCAGTGCCTCCAAAGGAGACGATGCCTGACTCCTCGTGAATCTTGATAGGAGTCCCAGGATTCCTGTTGCACGTGAAAAGGGACCCTTGGTCTCCCGCCTCAGCTGGAGAGGCGTCCCAATTGCCCTGCCCAGCCTTGAGGAGAATCCCGACTTGTCCGTCGCAACTAGGCCGGAGTCCTGACATCGCTGAACAAACACGTGTGTTGAAGGGCCATCCCCATCGTAACTCGAGAATATACCCCAGGTTCCCGCCGCAACTCGAGAAAAACCATGAGACTTCCCCCTCACCGCGAGATGAGGCCCGATTCCCATGCCATGCGTGCAGAGCAATTCCGTGTTGCACATCACACATGAAAGGAGCCTTGATTTCCTTGATGGCACTCCAGAGAAACCCCAAGAACAGTGTTTCAAGGCTAGAGCGATCCTGAGGTCACTGTAGTAACACGAAAGAGCTCCGTGGACCAAGAATCAACTCGAGATGAGAGGTTAGTCCCTGGCGTCGATTCCAGGAGAATACGACCTTACCACAAGCACCTCAAGAGGAGGCTTCTCTCAGCTCTAGGTATGTGAGAGGGACCCTGAGTTTGCGGCCGCAAGTGGAATGGACACCGCGATGCCCTGGCTCGAAATAAGGCCGGATATCCCTGCAGTGACTTGAATGCAGGCTCGTCTTGCATCTCCCAAGACGAAAGGCTGTCTGAATCCCCTTTGGAGACCACAGAGAAAGACCAAGTCCCCCACCTCATCGCGACCGGAGGCCTCACATCCTTTGAAAACTCCAGAGGGACGCGGAGATCAGTGCCTCCAAAGGAGCCGATGCCTGACTCCTCGTCAAACTTGATAGGAGTCCCAGGATTCCTGTGGCACGTGGAAAGGGACCCTTGCTCTCCCGCCTCAGCTGGAGAGGCGTCCCAATTGCCCTGCCACGCCTCGAGGAGAATCCCGAGTTGTCCCTCACAAATAGGCAGGAGTCCTGACATCGCTGAACAAACACGTGGGTGGAAGGTCCATCCCCGTAGTAACTCGAGAATATACCCCAGGTTCCCGCCGCAACTCGAGAAAAACCATGAGACTTCCCCCTCGCCGCGAGATGAGGCCCGATTCCCCTGCACTGCGTGCAGAGCAATTCCGTGTTGCACAACACACATGAAAGGAGCCTTGATTTCCTTGATTGCACTCCAGAGAAACCCCAAGAACACTGTTTCAAGGCTACAGGGATCCTGAGGTCAGTGTAGCAACACGAAAGAGCTCCGTGGACCAAAAATCAACTCGAGATGAGAGGTTCGTTCCTGGCTTCGACTCCAGAGGAATACCACCTTACCACAAGCACCTCAAGAGGAGGCTTCTCTCAGCTCTAGGTATGTGAGAGGGACCCTGAGTTTGCGGCCTCAAGTGAAATGGACACCGTGATGCCCTGACTCGAAATAAGGCCGGATATCCCTGCAGTGACTTGAATGCAGGCTTATCTTTCATCTCCCATGACGAAAGGATATCTGAATCCCATTGGAGACAACAGAGAAAGACCTAGTTCCCCACCTCATCGTGACCGGAGGCCTCACATCCTTTGAAAACTTCAGAGGTACGCGGAGATCAGTGCCGCCAAAGGAGACGTTGCCTGACTCCTCGTGAATCTTGATAGGAGTCCCAGGATTACTGTGGCACATGGAAAGGGAGACTTGGTTTCCCGCCTCAAATGGAGAGGTGTCCCAATTGCCCTGCTAAGCCTCGAGGAGAATCCCGAGTTGTCCCTCGCAACTAGGCAGGAGTCCTGACGTCGCTGAACAAACACGTGTGTTGAAGGGCCATCCCCGTCGTAACTCGAGAATATACCCCAGGTTCCCGCCGCAACTCGAGAAAAACCATTAGACGTCCCCCTCGCCGCGATATGAGGCCCGATTCCCCTGCACTGGGTGCAGAGCAATTCCGTGTTTCACATCACACATGAAAGGAGCCTTGATTTCCTTGATGGCAATCCAGAGAAACCCCAAGAGCACTGTTTTAAGGATAGAGGGATCCTGAGGTCACTGTAGCAACACGAAAGAACTCTGTGAACCAAAAATCAACTCGAGATGAGAGGTTAGTCCCTGGCTTCGACTCCAGAGGAATACCACCTTACCACAAGCACCTCAAGAGGAGGCTTCTCTCAGCTCTAAGTATGTGAGAGGGACCCTGAGTTTGCGGCCGCAAGTGGAATGGACACCGCGATGCCCTGACTCGAAATAAGGCCGGATATCCCTGCAGTGACTTGAATGCAGGCTCGTCTTGCATCTCCCAAGACGAAAGGATGTCTGAATCCCCTGTGGAGACCACAGAGAAAGACCTAGTCCCCCACCTAATCGCGACCGGAGGCCTCACATCCTTTGAAAACTCCAGAGGGACGCGGAGATCAGTGCCTCCAAAAGAGCCGATGCCTGACTCCTCGTCAAACTTGATAGGAGTCCCAGGATTCCTGTGGCACGTGGAAAGGGACCCTTGGTCTCCCGCCTCAGCTGGAGAGGCGTCCCAATTGCCCTGCCAGGCCTCGAGGAGAATCCCGAATTGTCCCTTGCAACTAGGCAGGAGTCCTGACGTCGCTGAACAAACACGTGTGTTGAAGGGCCATCCCCGTCGTAACTCGAGAATATACCACAGGTTCCCGCCGCAACTCGAGAAAAACCATGAGATTTCCTCCTCACTGCGAGATGAGGCCCGATTCCCCTGCACTGCGTGCAGAGCAATTCCATGTTTCACATCACACATGAAAGGAGCCTTGATTTCCTTGATGGCAATCCAGAGAAACCCCAAGAACACTGTTTTAAGGATAGAGGGATCCTGAGGTCAATGTAGCAACACGAAAGAACTCTGTGAACCAAAAATCAACTCGAGAAGAGAGGTTAGTCCCTGGCTTCGACTCCAGAGGAATACCACTTTACCACAAGCACCTCAAGAGAAGGCTTCTCTCAGCTCTAGGTATGTGAGAGGGACCCTGAGTTTGCGGCCTCAACTGGAATGGACAGCGCGGTGCCCTGACTCGAAATAACGCCGGATATCCCTGCAGTGACTTCAATGCAGGCTCGTCTTGCATCTCCCAAGATGAAAGGATGTCTGAATCCCCTGTGGAGACCACAGAGAAAACCTAGTTCCCCACCTCATCGCGACCGGAGGCCTCACATCCTTAGGAAATTCCAGAGGTACGCGGAGATCAGTGCCTCCAAAGGAGACGATGCCTGACTCCTCGTGAAACTTGATAGGAGTCCCAGGATTCCTGTGGCATGTGGAAAGGGACCCTTGGTCTCTCGCCGCAGCTGGAGAGGCGTCCCAATTGCCCTGCCAAGCCTCAAGGAGAATCCCGAGTTGTCCCTCGCAACTAGGCAGGAGTCCTGACGTCGCTGAACAAACACGTGTGGGGAAGGGCCATCCCCGTCGTAACTCGAGAATATACCCCAGGTTCCCGCCGCAACTCGAGAAAAACCATGAGACTTCCCCCTCGCCAGGAGATGAGGCCCGATTCCCATGCATTGTGTGCAGAGCAATTCCGTGTTTCACATCACACATGAAAGGGGCCTTGATTTCCTTGATGGCATTCCAGAGAAACCCCAAGAACACTGTTTCAAGGCTAGAGGGATCCTGAGGTCACTGTAGCAACATGAAAGGGCTCCCTGGACAAAAAATCAACTAGAGATGAGAGATTAGTCCCTGGCTTCGACTCCAGAGGAATACCACCTTACCCCATCACCTCAAGAGGAGGCTTCTCGCAGCTTTAGGTATGTGAGAGGGTCCCTGAGTTTGCGGCCTCAAGTGGAATGGACACCGCGATGCCCTGACTCGAAATAAGGCCGGATATCCCTTCAGTTACTTGAATGAAGGCTCGTCTTGCATCTCCCAAGATGAAAGGATGTCTGAATCCCCTGTGGAGACCACAGAGAAAACCTAGTTCCCCACTTCATCGCAACCGGAGGCCTCACATCCTTAGAAAATTCCAGAGGTACGCGGAGATCAGTGACTCCAAAGGAGAGGATGCCTGACTCCTCGTGAAACTTGATAGGAGTCCCATAATTCCTGAGGCACATGGAAAGGGACACTTGGTCTCCCGCCGCAGCTGGAGAGGCGTCCCAATTGCCCTGCCAAGCCTCGAGGAGAATCCTGAGTTGTCCCTCGCAACTAGGCAGGAGTCCTGACGTCGCTGAAGAAACACGTGTGTGGAAGGGCCATCCCCGTCGTAACTCGAGAATATACCCCAGGTTCCCGCCGCAACTCGAGAAAAACCATGAGACTTCCCCCTCGCCGCAAGATGAGGCCCGATTCCCCTGCATTGTGTGCAGAGCAATTCCGTGTTGCACATCACACATGAAAGGAGCCTTGATTTCCTTGATGGCACTCCAGAGAAACCCCAAGAACACTGTTTCAAGGCTAGAGGGATCCTGAGGTCACTGTAGCAACACGAAAGAGCTCCGTGGACGAAAAATCACCTCGAGATGAGAGGTTAGTCACTGGCTTCGACTCCAGAGGAATACCACCTTACCACAAGCACCTCAAGAGGAGGCTTCTCTCAGCTCTAGGTATGTGAGAGGGACCCTGAGTTTGCGGCCTCAAGTGGAATGGACACCGCGATGCCCTGACTCGAAATAAGGCGGAATATCCCTGCAGTGACTTGAATGCAGGCTCGTCTTGCATCTCCCAAGACGAAAGGATGTCTGAATCTCCTGTGGAGACCACAGAGAAAGACCTATTTCCCCACCTCATCGCGACCGGAGGCCTCACATCCTATGAAAACTCCAGAGGTACGCGGAGATCAGTGCCTCCAAAGGAGACGATGCCTGACTCCTCGTGAAACTTGATAGGAGTCCCAGGATTCCTGTGGCACGTGGAAAGGGACCCTTGGTCTCCCACCTCAGCTGGAGAGGCGTCCCAATTGCCCTGCCAAGCCTCGAGGAGAATCCCGAGTTGTCCCTCGCAACTAGGCAGGAGGCCTGACGTGGCTGAACAAACACGTGGGTGGAAGGGCCATCCCCGTCGTTACTCGAGAATATACCCCAGGTTCCCGCCGCAACTCGAGAAAAACCATAAGACTTTCCCCTCACCGGGAGATGAGGCCCGATTCCCCTGCACTATGTGCAGAGCAATTCCGTGTTGCACATCACACATGAAAGGAGCCTTAATTTCCTTCATGGCACTCCAGAGAAACCCCAAGAACACTGTTTCCAGGCTGGAGGGATCCTGAGGTCACTGTAGCAACACGAAAGAGCTCCGTGGACCAAAAATCAACTCGAGATGAGAGGTTAGTCCCTGGCTTCGACTCCAGAGGAATACCACCTTACCACAAGCACCTCAAGAGGAGGATTCTCTCAGCTCTAGGTATCTGAGAGGGACCCTGAGTTTGCGGCCTCAAGTGGAATGGACACTGTGATGCCCTGACGCGAAATAAGGCCGGATATCCCTGCAGTGACTTGAATGCAGGCTCGTCTTGCATCTCCGAAGACGAAAAGATGTCTGAATCCCCTGTGCAGACCACAGAGAAAGACCTAGTTCCCCACCTCATCGCGACCGGAGGCCTCACATCCTTTGAAAACTCCAGAGGCACGCGGAGAATAGTGCCTCCAAAGGAGACGATGCCTGACTCCTCGTGAAACTTGATAGGAGTCCCAGGATTCCTGTGGCACGTGGAAAGGGACCCTTGGTCTCCCGCCTCAGCTGGAGAGGCGTCCCAATTGCCCTGCCAAGCCTCGAGGAGAAGCCCGAGTTGTCCCTCGCAACTAGGCAGGAGTCCTGACGTGGCTGAACGAACACATGGGTGGAAGGGGCATCCCCATCGTAACTCGAGAATATACCCCAGGTTCCCGCCGCAACTCGAGAAAAACCATGAGACTTCCCCCTCGCCGCGAGATGAGGCCCGATTCCCATACACTGCGTGCAGAGCAATTCCGTGTTGCACATCACACATGAAAGGAGCCTTGATTTCCTTGATGGCACTCCAGAGAAACCCCAAGAACACTGTTTCAAGGCTACAGGGATCCTGAGGTCACTGTAGCAACACGAAAGAGCTCCGTGGACCAAGAATCAACTCGAGATGAGAGGTTAGTCCCTGGCTTCGACTCCAGAGGAATACCACCTTACCACAAGCACCTCAAGAGGAGGCTTCTCTCAGCTCTAGGTATGTGAGAGGGACCCTGAGTTTGCGGCCTCAAGTGGAATGGACACTGCGATGCCCTGATGCGAAATAAGGCCGGATATCCCTGCAGTGACTTGAATTCAGGCTCATCTTGCATCTCCCAAGACGAAAGGATGTCTGAATCCCCAGTGGAGACCACAGAGAAAGACCTAGTTCCCCTTTTCATCGCGACTGGAGGCCTTACATCCTTTGAAAACTCCAGAGGTACGCGGAGATCAGTTCCTCCAAAGGAGACGATGCCTGACTCCTCGTGAAACTTCATAGGAGTCCCAGGATTCCTGTGGCACGTAGAAAGGGACCCTTGGTCTCCTGCCTCAGCTGGAGAGGCGTCCCAATTGCCCTGCCAAGCCTCGAGGAGAATCCCGAATTGTCCCTCGCAACAAGGCAGGAGTCCTGACGTCGCTGAACAAACACGTGTGTTGAAGGGTTATCCCCGTCGTAACTCGAGAATATACCCCAGGTTCCCGCCGCAACTCGAGAAAAACCATGAGACTTCCCCCTCGCCGCAAGATGAGGCCCGATTCCCCTGCATTGTGTGCAGAGCAATTCCGTGTTGCACATCACACATGAAAGGAGCCTTGATTTCCTTGATGGCACTCCAGAGAAACCCCAAGAACACTGTTTCAAGGCTAGAGGGATCCTGAGGTCACTGTAGCAACACGAAAGAGCTCCGTGGACGAAAAATCAACTCGAGATGAGAGGTTAGTCACTGGCTTCGACTCCAGAGGAATACCACCTTACCACAAGCACCTCAAGAGGAGGCTTCTCTCAGCTCTAGGTATGTGAGAGGGACCCTGAGTTTGCGGCCTCAAGTGGAATGGACACCGCGATGCCCTGACTCGAAATAAGGCGGAATATCCCTGCAGTGACTTGAAGGCAGGCTCGTCTTGCATCTCCCAAGACGAAAAGATGTCTGAATCCCCTGTGCAGACCACAGAGAAAGACCTAGTTCCCCACCTCATCGCGACCGGAGGCCTCACATCCTTTGAAAACTCCAGAGGCACGCGGAAATAGTGCCTCCAAAGGAGACGATGCCTGACTCCTCGTGAAAATTGATAGGAGTCCCAGGCTTCCTGTGGCACGTGGAAAGGGACCCTTGGTCTCCCGCCTCAGCTGGAGAGGCGTCCCAATTGCCCTGCCAAGCCTCGAGGAGAAGCCCGAGTTGTCCCTCGCAACTAGGCAGGAGTCCTGACGTGGCTGAACAAACACATGGGTGGAAGGGGCATCCCCATCGTAACTCGAGAATATACCCCAGGTTCCCGCCGCAACTCGAGAAAAACCATGAGACTTCCCCCTCGCCGCGAGATGAGGCCCGATTCCCATACACTGCGTGCAGAGCAATTCCGTGTTGCACATCACACATGAAAGGAGCCTTGATTTCCTTGATGGCACTGCAGAGAAACCCCAAGAACACTGTTTCAAGGCTACAGGGATCCTGAGGTCACTGCAGCAACACGAAAGAGCTCCGTGGACCAAGAATCAACTCGAGATGAGAGGTTAGTCGCTGGCTTCGACTCCAGAGGAATACCACCTTACCACAAGCACCTCAAGAGGAGGCTTCTCTCAGCTCTAGGTATGTGAGAGGGACCCTGAGTTTGCGGCCTCAAGTGGAATGGACACTGCGATGCTCTGACGCGAAATAAGGCCGGATATCCCTGCAGTGACTTGAATTCAGGCTCATCTTGCATCTCCCAAGACGAAAGGATTTCTGAATCCCCTGTGGAGACCACAGAGAAAGACCTAGTTCTCCACCTCATCGCGACCGGAGGCCTCACATCCCTTAAAAATTCCAGAGGAACGCGGAGATCAGTGCCTCCAAAGGAGACGATACCTGACTCCTCGTGAAACTTGATAGGAGTCCCAGGATTCCTGTGGCACGTGGAAAGGGACACTTGGTCTCCCACCTCAGCTGGAGAGGCGTCCCAATTGCCCTGCCAAGCCTCGAGGAGAATTCTGAGTTGTCCCTCGCAACTAGGCAGGAGTCCTGACGTTGCTGAAGAAACACGTGTGTGGAAGGGCCATCCCCGTCGTAACTCGAGAATATACCCCAGGTTCCCGCCCCAACTCGAGAAAAACCATGAGACTTCCCCCTCGCCGCGAGCTGAGGCCTGATTCCCCTGCACTGCGTGCAGAGCAATTCCGTGTTGCACATCACACATGAAAGGAGCCTTGATTTCCTTGATGGCACTCCAGAGAAACCCCAAGAACACTGTTTCCAGGCTAGAGGGATCCTGAGGTCACTGTAGCAACACGAAAGAGCTCCGTGGACCAAAAATCAACTTGACATGAGAGGTTAGTCCCTGGCTTCGACTCCAGAGGAATACCACCTTACCACAAGCACCTCAAGAGGAGGCTTCTCTCAGCTCTAGGTATGTCAGAGGGACCCTGAGTTTGCGGCCTCAAGTGGAATGGACACCGCGATGCCCTGATTCGAAATAAGGCCGGATATCCCTGCAGTGACTTGAATGCAGGCTCGTCTTGCATCTCCCAAGACGAAAGGATGTCTGAATCCCCAGTGGAGACCACAGAGAAAGACCTAGTTCCCCATCTCATTGCGACTGGAGGCCTTACATCCTTTGAAAACTCCAGAGGTACGCGGAGATCAGTGCCTCCAAAGGAGACGATGCCTGACTCCTCGTGAAACTTCATAGGAGTCCCAGGATTCCTGTGGCACGTAGAAAGGGACCCTTGGTCTCCCGCCTCAGCTGGAGAGGCGTCCCAATTGCCCTGCCAAGCCTCGAGGAGAATCCCGAGTTGTCCCTCGCAACTAGGCAGGAGTCCTGACGTCGCTGAACAAACACGTGGGTAGAAGAGCCATCCCCGTCGTAACTCGAGAATATACCCCAGGTTCCCGCCGCAACTAGAGAAAAACCATGAGACTTCCCCCTCGCCGCGAGATGAGGCCCGATTCCCCTGCACTGCGAGCAGAGCAATTCCGTGTTGCACATCACACATGAAAGGAGCCTTGATTTCCTTGATGGCACTCCAGAGAAACCCCAAGAACACTGTTTCAAGGCTAGAGGGATCCTGAGGTCACTGTAGCAACACAAAGGAGCTCCGTGGACCTAAAATCAACTCGAGATGAGATGTTAGTCCCTAACGTCGACTCCAGAGGAATACCACCTTACCACAAGCACCTCAAGGGGAGGCTTCTCTCAGCTCTAGGTATGTGAGAGGGACCCTGAGTTTGCGGCCTCAAGTGGAATGGACACCGCGATGCCCTGACTCGAAATAAAGCCGGATATCCCTGCAGTTACTTGAATGCAGGCTTGTCTTGCATATCCCAAGACGAAAGGATGTCTGAATCCCCAGTGGAGACCACAGAGAAAGACCTAGTTCCCTACCTAATCGCGACCGAAGACCTTACATCCTTTGAAAACTCCAGAGATACCCAGAGATCAGTGCCTCCAAAGGAGACGATGCCTGACTCCTCGTGAAACTTGATAGGAGTCCCAGGATTCCTGTGGCACATGGAAAGGGACCCTTGGTCTCCCGCCTCAGCTGGAGAGGCATTCCAATTGCCCTGCCAAGCCTCGAGGAGAATCCCGAGTTGTCCCTCGCAACTAGGCAGGAGTCCTGACGTCGCTGAACAAACACGTGTGTGGAAGGTCCATCCCCGTCGTAACTCGAGAATATACCCCAGGTTTCCGCCGAAACTCGAGAAAAACCATGAGACTTCCCCCTCGCCGCGAGATGAGGCCCGATTTCCCTGCACTGCGTGCAGAGCAATTCCGTGTTGCACATCACACATGAAAGGAGCCTTGATTTCCTTGATGGCAATCCAGAGAAACCCCAAGAAAACTGTTTCAAGGATAGAGGGATCCTGAGGTCACTGTAGCAACACGAAAGAGCTCTGTGGACTAAAAATCAACTCGAGTTGAGAGGTTAGTCCCTGGCCTCGACTCCAGAGGAATACCACCTTACCACAAGCACGTCAAGAGGAGGCTTCTCTCAGCTCTAGGTATGTGAGAGGGACCCTGAATTTGCGTCCTCAAATGGAATGGACACCGCGATGCCCTGACTCGAAATAAGGCCGGATATCCCTGCAGTGACTTGAATGCAGGCTCGTCTTGCTTCTCCCAAGACGAAAGGATGTCTGAATCCCCTGTGGAGACCACAGAGAAAGACCTAGTTCCCCACCTCATCGCGACCGGAGTTCTCAGATCCTTTGAAAACTGCAGAGGTACACGGAGATCAGTGCCTAGAATGAAGACGATGTCTGACTCCTCGTGAAACTTGATAGGGGTCCCAGGATTCCTCTGGCACGTGGAAAGGGACACTTGGTCTCCCGCCTCAGCTGAAGAGGCGTCCCAATTGCCCTGCCAAGCCTCGAGGAGAATCCCGAGTTGTCCCTCGCAACTAGGCAGGAGTCCTGACGTCGCTGAACAAACACGTGGGTGGAAGGGGCATCCCCGTCGTAACTCGAGAATATACCCCAAGTTCCCGTCGCAACTCGAGAAAAACCATGAGACTTCCCCCTCGCCGCGAGATGAGGCCCGATTCCCCTGCACTGCGTGCAGAGCAATTCCGTGTTGCACATCACACAGGAAAGGAGCCTTGCTTTCCTTGATGGCACTCCAGAGAAACCCCAAGAACACTGTTTCAAGGCTAGAGGGATCCTGAGGTCACTGTAGCAACACGAAAGAGCTCCGTGGACCACAAATCAACTCGAGATGAGAGGTTAGTACCTGGCTTCGACTCCAGAGGAATACCACCTTACCACAAGCACCTCAAGAGGAGGCTTCTCTCAGCTCTAGGTATGTGAGAGGGACCCTGAGTTTGCGGCCTCAAGTGGAATAGACACTGCGATGCCCTGACTCGAAATCAGGCCGGATATCCCTGCAGTGACTTGAATGCAGGCTCGTCTTGCATCTCCCAACACGAAAGGATGTCTGAATCCCCTGTGGAGACCACAGAGAAAGACCTAGTTCCCCACTTCATCGCGACCGGAGTCCTCACATCCTTTGAAAACTCCAGAGGTACGCGGAAATCAGTGCCTCCAAAGGAGACGATGCCTGACTCCTCGTGAAACTTGATAGGAGTCCCAAGATTCCTGTGGCACGTGGAAAGGGACCCTTGGTCTCCCGCCTCAGCTGGAGAGGCGTCCCAATTGCCCTGCCAAGCCTCGAGGAGAATCCCGAGTTGTCCCTCGCAACTAGGCAGGAGTCCTGACGTCGCTGAACAAACACGTGGGTGGAAGGGCCATCCCCGTCGTAACTCGAGAATATACCCCAGGTTCCCGCCGCAACTGGAGAAAAACCATGAGACTTCCCCCTCGCCGCGAGATGAGGCCCAATTCCCCTGCACTGCATGCAGAGCAATTCCGTGTTGCACATCACACATGAAAGGAGCCTTGATTTCCTTGATGGCACTCCAGAGAAACCCCAAGAACACTGTTTCAAGGCTAGAGGGATCCTCAGGTCACTGTAGCAACACGAAACAGCTCCGTGGACCAAAAATCAACTCGAGATGAGAGATTAGTCCCTGGATTCCACTCCAGAGGAATACCACCTTACCACAAGCACCTCAAGAGGAGGCTTCTCTCAGCTCTAGCTATGTGAGAGGGACCCTGAGTTTGCGGACTCAAGAGGAAAGGACACCGCGATGCCCTGACTCGAAATAAGGCCGGATGTCCCTGCAGTGACTTGAATGCAGGCTCGTCTTGCATCTCCCAAAACGAAAGGATGTCTGAATCCCCTGTGGAGACCACAGAGAAAGACCTAGTTTCCCATCTCATCGCGACCGGAGGCCTCACATCCTTTGAAAACGCCAGAGGAACGCGGAGATCAGTGCCTCCAAAGGAAACGATGCCTGACTCCTCGTGAAACTTGATAGGAGTCCCAGGATTCCTGTGGCACGTGGAAAGGGACCCTTGGTCTCCCGCCTCAGCTGGAGAGGCGTCCCAATTGCCCTGCCAAGCCTCGAGGAGAATCCCGAGTTGTCCCTCGCAACTAGGCAGGAGTCCTGACGTCGCTGAACAAACACGTGGTTGGAAGGGCCATCACCGTCGTAACTCGAGAATATACCCCAGGTTCCCGCCGCAACTCGAGAAAAACCATGAGACTTCCCCCTCGCCGCGAGATGAGGCCCAATTCCCCTGCACTGCGTGTAGAGCAATTCCGTGTTGCACATCACACATGAAAGGAGCCTTGATTTCCTTGATGGCACTCCAGAGAAACCCCAAGAACACTGTTTCACGGCTAGAGGGATCCTGAGGTCACTGTAGCAACACAAAAGAGCTCCGTGGACCAAAAATCAACTCGAGATGAGAGGTTAGTTCCTGGCGTCGATTCCAGGGGAATACGACCTTACCAGAAGCACCTCAAGAGGAGGCTTCTCTCAGCTCTAGGTATGTGAGAGGGACCCTGAGTTTGCGGCCGCAAGTGGAATGGACACCGTGATGCCCTGACTCGAAATAAGGCTGGATATCCCTGCAGTGACTTGAATGCAGGCTCGTCCTTCATTTCCCAAGAAGAAAGGATGTCTGAATACCCTTTGGAGACCAAAGAGAAAGACCAAGTCCCCCACCTCATCGCGACCGGAGGCCTCACATCCTTTGAAAACTCCAGAGGGATGCGGAGATCAGTGCCTCCAAAGGAGACGATGTCTGATTCCTCGTGAAACGTGATAGGTGTCCCAGGATTCTTGTGGCACGTGGAAAGGGACCCTTGGTCTCCTGCCTCAGCTGGAGAGGCGTCCCAATTGCTTTGCCAAGCCTTGAGGAAAATCCCGAGTTGTCCCTCGCAACTAGGCAGGAGTCCTGCGGTAGCTGAACAAACACGTGTGTGGAAGGGCCATCCCCGTCGTAACTCGAGAATATACCCCAGGTTCCCGCCGCAACTCGAGAAAAACCATGAGACTTCCCCCTCACTGCGAGATGAGGCCCGATTCCCCTGCACTGCGTGCAGAGCAATTCCGTGTTGCACATCACACATGAAAGGAGCCTTGATTTCCTTGATGGCACTCCAGAGAAACCCCAAGAACACTGTTTCAAGGCTAGAGGGATCCTGAGGTCACTGTAGCAACACGAAAGAGCTCCGGGGACCACAAATCAACTCGAGATGAGAGGTTAGTCCCTGGCTTCGACTCCAGAGGAATACCACCTTACCACAAGCACCTCAAGAGGAGGCTTCTCTCAGCTCTAGGTATGTGAGAGGGACCCTGAGTTTGCGGCCTCAAGTGGAATGGACACCGCGATGCCCTGACTCGAAATAAGGCCGGATATCCCTGCAGTGACTTGAATGCAGGCTCGTCTTGCATCTCCCAAGACGAAAGGATGTCTGAATCCCCTGTGGAGACCACAGAGAAAGACCTAGTCCCCCACCTCATCGCGACCGGAGGCCTCACATCCTTTGAAAACTCCAGAGGGACGCGGAGATCAGTGCCTCCAAAGGTGACGATGCCTGACTCCTCGTGAAACTTGATAGGAGTCCCAGGATTCCTGTGGCACGTGGAAAGGGACCCTTGGTCTCCCGCCTCAGATGGAGAGGCGTCCCAATTGCCCTGCCAAGCATCGAGGAGAATCCCGAGTTGTCCCTCGCAACTAGGCAGGAGTCCTGACGTCGCTGAACAAACAGGTGTGTGGAAGGGCCATCCCCGTCGTAACTCGAGAATATACCCCTGGTTCCCGCCGCAACTCGAGAAAAACCATGAAACTTCCCCCTCGCCGCGAGATGAGGCCCGATTCCCCTGCACTGCGTGCAGAGCAATTCCCTGTTGCACATCACACATGAAAGGAGCCTTGATTTCCTTGATGGCACTCCAGAGAAACCCCAAGAACACTGTTTCAAGGCTAGAGGGATCATGAAGTCACTGTAGCAATAAGAAAGAGCTCCGTGGACCACAAATCAACTCGAGATGAGAGGTTTGTCCCTGGCTTCGACTCCAGAGGAATACCACCTTACCAAAAGCACCTCAAGAGTAGTCTTCTCTCACCTCTAGGTATGTGATAGGGACCCTGAGTTTGTGGCCTCAAGTGGAATGGACACCCCGATTCCCTGACTCGAAATAAGGCTGTATATCCCTGCAGTGACTTGAAGGCAGGCTCGTCTTGCATCTCCCAAAATGAAAGGATGTCTGAATCCCCTGTGGAGACCACAGAGAAAGACCTAGTTCCCCACCTCATCGCGACCGGAGGCCTCATATCCTTTGAAAACTCCAGAGGTACGCGGAGATCAGTGCCTCCAAAGGAGACGATGCTTGACTCCTCGTGAAACTTGATAGGAGTCCCAGGATTCCTGTGGCACGTGGAAAGGGACCCTTGCTCTCCCGCCTCAGCTGGAGAGGCGTCCCAGTTGCCCTGCCAAGCCTCGAGGAGAATCCCGAGTTGTCCCTCGCAACTAGGCAGGAGTCCTGACGTCGCTGAACAAACACGTGTGGGGAAGGTCCATCCCCGTCGTAACTCGAGAATATACCCCAGGTTCCCGCCGCAACTCGAGAAGAACCATGAGACTTCCCACTAGCCGCGAGATGAGGCCCGATTCCCCTGCACTGCGTGCAGAGCATTTCCCTGTTGCACATCACACATGAAAGGATCCTTGATTTCCTTGATGGCACTCCAGAGAAACCCCAAGAACACTGTTTCAAGGCTAGAGGGATCCTGAGGTCACTGGAGCCACACGAAAGAGCTCTGTAGACCAGAAATCAACTCGAGATGAGAGGTTATTCCCTGGCTTCGACTCCAGAGGAATACCACCTTACCACAAGCACCTCAAGAGGAGGCTTCTCTCAGCTCTAGGTATGTGAAAGGGACCCTGATTTTGCGGCCTCAAGTGGAATGGACACTGCGATGCCCTGTCGCGAAATAAGGCCGGATATCCCTGCAGTGACTTGAATGCAGGCTCGTCTTGCATCTCCCAAGACGAAAAGATGTCTGAATCCCCTGTGGAGACCACAGAGAAAGACCTAGTTCCCCACCTCATCGTGACCGGAGTCCTCATATCCTTTGAAAACTCCAGAGGTACGCGGAGATCAGTGCCTATAAAGGAGACGATGCCTGACTCCTCGTGAAACTTGATAGGAGTCCCAGGATTGCTGTGGCACGTGGAAAGGGACCCTTGGTCTCCAACCTCAGCTGGAGAGGCGTCCCAATTGCCCTGCCAAGCCTCGAGGAAAATCCCGAGTTGTCCCTCGCAACTTGTCAAGAGTCCTGCTGTCGCTGAACAAACACCTGTGTGGAAGGGCCATCCCCGTCATAACTCGAGAATATACCCCAGGTTCCCGCCGCAACTCGAGAAAAACCATGAGACTTCCCCCTCGCCGCGAGATGAGGCCCGATTCCCCTGCACTGCCGGCAGAGCAACTCCGTGTTGCACATCACACATGAAAGGAGTCTTGATTTCCTTGATCGCACTCCAGAGAAACCCCAAGAACACTGTTTCAAGGCTAGAGGGATCCTGAGGTCACGGTAGCAAAAAGAAAGAGTTCCGTTGACCAAAAATCAACTCGAGATGAGAGGTTAGTCCCTGGCTTCGACTCTAGAGGAATATCACCCTACCAGAAGCACCTCAAGAGGAGGCTTCTCTCAGCTCTAGGTATGTGAGAGGGACCCTGAGTTAGCGGCCTCAAGTGGAATGGACACCGCTATGCCCTGACTCGAAATAAGGCCGGATATCCCTGCAGTGACTTGAATGCAGGCTCGTCTTGCATCTCCCAAGACGAAAAGATGTCTGAATCCCCTGTGGAGACCACAGAGAAAGACCTAGTTCCCCACCTCATCGCGACCGGAGGCCTCACATCCTTTGATAACTCCAGAGGAACGCGGAGATCAGTGCCTCCAAAGGAGACGATGCCTGACTCCTCATGAAACTTGATAGGAGTCCCAGGATTCCTGTGGCACGTGGAAAGGGACCCTTGGTCTCCCGCCTCAGCTGGAGAGGCGTCCCAATTTCCCTGCCAATCCTCGAGGAGAATCCCGAGTTGTCCCTCGCAACTAGGCAGGAGTCCTGACGTGGCTGAACAAACACGTGTGTGGAGGGGCATCCCCGTCGTAACTCGAGAATATACTCCAGGTTCCCCCCGCAACTCGAGAAAAACCATGAGACTTCCCCCTCGCTGTGAGATGAGGCCCGATTCCCCTACACTGTGGGCAGAGAAATTCCGTGTTGCACATCACACATGAAAGGAGCCTTGATTTCCTTCATGGCACTCCAGAGAAACCCCAAGAACACTGTTTCAAGGCTAGAGGGATCCTGAGGACACTGTAGCAACACGAAAGAACTCCGTGGACCAAAATTCAACTCGGGAGGAGGGGTTAGTCCCTGGCTTCGACTCCAGAGGAATACCACCTTACCACAAGCACCTCAAGAGGAGGCTTCTCTCAGCTCTAGGTATGTGAGAGGGACCCTGAGTTTGCAGTCTCAAGTCGAATGGACACAACGATGCCCTGACTCGAAATAAGGCCGGATATCCCTGCAGTGACTTGAATGCAGGCTCGTCTTGCATCTCCCAAGATGAAAGGATGTCTGAATCCCCTGTGGAGACCACAGAGAAAGACCTAGTTCCCCACCTCATCGCGACCGGAGGCCTCACATCCTTTGAAAACTCCACAGGTACGCGGAGATCAGTGCCTCCAAAGGAGCCAATGCCTGACTCCTCGTCAAACTTGATAGGAGTCCCAGGATTCCTGTGGCACGTGGAAAGGGACCCTTGGTCTCCCGCCTCAGCTGGAGAGGCGTCCCAATTGCCCTGCCAAGCCTCGAGGAGAATCCCGAGTTGTCCCTCGCAACTAGGCAGGTGTCCTGACGTCGCTGAACAAACACGTGGGTGGAAGGGCCATCCCCGTCGTAACTCGATAATATACCCCAGGTTCCCGCCGCAACTCGAGAAAAACCATGAGACTTCCCCGTCGCCGCGAGACGAGGCCAGATTCCCCTACACTGCGTGCAGAGCAATTCCGTGTTGCACATCACACATGAAAGGAGCCTTGATTTCCTTGATAGCACTCCAGAGAAACCCCAAGAACAGTGTTTCAAGGCTAGAGGGATGCTGAGGTCACTGTACCAACACGAAAGAGCTCCGTGGAACAAAAATCAACTCGAGATGAGAGGTTAGTCCCTGGCTTCGACTCCAGAGGAATACCACCTTACCACAAGCACCTCAAGAGGAGGCTTCTCTCAGCTCTAGGTATGTGAGAGGGACCCTGAGTTTGCGGCCTCAAGTGGAATGGACACCGGGATGCCCTGACTCGAAATAAGGCCGGATATCCCTGCAGTGACTTGAATGCAGGCTCGTCTTGCATCTCCCAAGACGAAAGGATGTCTGAATCCCCTATGGAGACCACAGAGAAAGACCTAGTTCCCCACCTCATTGCGACCGGAGGCCTCACATCCTTTGAAAACTCCAGAGTTACGCGGAGATCAGTGCTCCAAAGGAGACGATGCCTGACTCCTCGTGAAACTTGATAGGAATCCCAGGATTCCTGTGGCACGTAGAAAGGGACCCTTGGTGTCCCGCCTCAGCTGGAGAGGCGTCCCAATTGCCCTGCCAAGCCTCGAGGAGAATCCCGAGTTGTCCCTCGCAACTAGGCAGGAGTCCTGCCGTCGCTGAACAAACACGTGGGTGGAAGGGCCATCCCCGTCGTAACTCTAGAATATACCGCAGGTTCCCGCCGCAACTCGAGAAAAACCATGAGATTTCCCTCTCGCCATGAGATGAGGCCCGATGCCCCTACACTGCGGGCAGAGAAATTCCGTGTTGCACATCACACATGAAAGGAGCCTTGATTTCCTTCATGGCACTCCAGAGAAACCCCAAGAACACTGTTTCAAGGCTAGAGGGATCCTGAGGTCAATGTAGCAACACGAAAGAACTCCGCGGACCAAAAATCAACTCGAGATGAGAGTTTAGTCCCTAACTTCGACTCCAGAGGAATACCACCTAAACACAAGCACCTCAAGAGGAAGCTTCTCGCAGCTTTAGGTATTTGAGAGGGACCCTGAGTTTGCAGCCTCAAGTGGAAAGGACACCGCAATACCCTGACTCGAAATACGGCTGGATATCCCTGCATTGACATAAATGCAGGCTCATCTTGAATCTCCCAAGACGAAAGGATGTCTGAATCCTCTGTGGAGACCACAGAGAAAGACCTTGTTCCCCACCTCATCGCGACCGGAGGCCTCACATCCTTTGAAAACTCCAGAGGTACGCGGAGATCAGTGCCTCCAAAGGAGACGATGCCTGACTCCTCATGAAACTTGATAGGAGTCCCAGGATTCTTGTGGCACGTTGAAAGGGACACTTGGTTTCCCGCCTCAGCTGGAGAGGCGTCCCAATTGCCCTGCCAAGCCTCGAGGAGAATCCCGAGTTGTCCCTCGCAACTAGGCAGGAGTCCTGACATTGCTGAACAAACACGTGTGTAGAAGGGCCATCCCTGTCGTAACTCGAGAATATACCCCAGGTTCCCGCCGCAACTCGAGAAAAACCATGAGATTTCCCCCTCGCCGCGAGATGAGGCCCGATTCCCCTGCACTGCGTGCAGAGCAATTCCGTGTTGCACATCACACATGAAAAGAGACTTGATTTCCTTGATGGCACTCCAGGGAAACCCCAAGAACACTGTTTCAAGGCTAGAGGGATCCTGAGGTCACTGTAGCAACACGAAAGAGCTCCGTGGACAAAAATCAACTCGAGATGAGAGGTTAGTCCCTGGCTTCGACTCCAGAGGAATACCACCTTACCACAAGCACCTCAAGAGGAGGCTTCTCTCAGCTCTAGGTATGTGAGAGGGACCCTGAGTAGGCGGTCTCAATTGGAATGGACAACGCGATGCCCTGACTCGAAATAAGGCCGGATATCCCTGCAGTGACTTGAATGCAGGCTCGTCTTGCATCTCCCAAGACGAAAGGATGTCTGAATCCCCTATGGAAACCACAGAGAAAGACCTAGTTCCCCACCTCATCGCGACCGGAGGCCTCACATCCTTTGAAAACTCCAGAGGTACGCAGAGATCAGTGCCTCCAAAGGAGAGGATGCCTGACTCCTCGGGAAAGTTGATAGGAGTCCCAGGATTGCTGTGGCACGTGGAAAGGGACCCTTGGTCTCCCGCCTCAGCTGGAGAGGCGTCCAAATTGCCCTGCCAAGCCTCGAGGAGAATCCCGAGTTGTCCCTCGCAACTAGGCAGGAGTCCTGACGTCGCTGAACAAACACGTTGGTAAATGGGCCATCCCGTCGTAACTCGATAATGTAGCCCAGGTTCCCGCCCCAACTCGAGAAAAACCATGAGACTTCCCCCTCGCCGCGAGATGTGGCCCGATTCCCCTGAACTGCGTGCAGAGCAATTCCGTGTTGCACATTACACATGAAAGGAGCCTTGATTTCCTTGATGGCACTCCAGAGAAACCCCAAGAACACTGTTTCAAGTCTAGACGGATCCTGAGGTCACTGTAGCAACACGAAAGAGCTCCGTGAACCAAGCATCAACTCGAGATGAGAGGTTAGTCCCTGGCTTCGACTGCAGAGGAATACCACCTTACCACAAGCACCTCAAGAGGAGGCTTCTCTCAGCTCTAGGTATGTGAGAGGGACCCTGAGTTTTCGAGCCTCAAGTGGAATGGACACTGCGATGCCCTGACGCGAAATAAGGCCGGATATCCCTGCAGTGACTTGAATGCAGGCTCGTCTTGCATCTCCCAAGATGAAAGGATGTCTGAATCCCCTGTGGAGACCACAGAGAAAGACCTATTTCCCCACCTCATCGCGACCGGAGGCCTAACATCCTTTAAAAACTCCAGAGGTACGCGGAGATCAGTGCCTCCAAAGGAGACGATGCCTGACTCCTCGTGAAACTTGATAGGAGTCCCAGGATTCCTGTGGCACGTGGAAAGGGACCCTTGGTCTCCCGCCTCATCTGGAGAGGCGTCCCAATTGCCCTGCCAAGCCTCGAGGAAAATCCCGAGTTGTCCCTCGCAACTTGTCAAGAGTCCTGCTGTCGCTGAACAAACACCTGTGTGGAAGGGCCATCCCCGTCATAACTCGAGAATATACCCCAGGTTCCCGCCGCAACTCGAGAAAAACCATGAGACTTCCCCCTCGCCGCGAGATGAGGCCCGATTCCCCTGCACTGCCGGCAGAGCAACTCCGTGTTGCACATCACACATGAAAGGAGTCTTGATTTCCTTGATCGCACTCCAGAGAAACCCCAAGAACACTGTTTCAAGGCTAGAGGGATCCTGAGGTCACGGTAGCAAAAAGAAAGAGTTCCGTTGACCAAAAATCAACTCGAGATGAGAGGTTAGTCCCTGGCTTCGACTCTAGAGGAATATCACCCTACCAGAAGCACCTCAAGAGGAGGCTTCTCTCAGCTCTAGGTATGTGAGAGGGACCCTGAGTTAGCGGCCTCAAGTGGAATGGACACCGCTATGCCCTGACTCGAAATAAGGCCGGATATCCCTGCAGTGACTTGAATGCAGGCTCGTCCTGCATCTCCCAAGACGAAAAGATGTCTGAATCCCCTGTGGAGACCACAGAGAAAGACCTAGTTCCCCACCTCATCGCGACCGGAGGCCTCACATCCTTTGATAACTCCAGAGGAACGCGGAGATCAGTGCCTCCAAAGGAGACGATGCCTGACTCCTCGTGAAACTTGATAGGAGTCCCAGGATTCCTGTGGCACGTGGAAAGGGACCCTTGGTCTCCCGCCTCAGCTGGAGAGGCGTCCCAATTTCCCTGCCAATCCTCGAGGAGAATCCCGAGTTGTCCCTCGCAACTAGGCAGGAGTCCTGACGTGGCTGAACAAACACGTGTGTGGAGGGGCATCCCCGTCGTAACTCGAGAATATACTCCAGGTTCCCCCCGCAACTCGAGAAAAACCATGAGACTTCCCCCTCGCTGTGAGATGAGGCCCGATTCCCCTACACTGCGGGCAGAGAAATTCCGTGTTGCACATCACACATGAAAGGAGCCTTGATTTCCTTCATGGCACTCCAGAGAAACCCCAAGAACACTGTTTCAAGGCTAGAGGGATCCTGAGGACACTGTAGCAACACGAAAGAACTCCGTGGACCAAAAATCAACTCGGGAGGAGGGGTTAGTCCCTGGCTTCGACTCCAGAGGAATACCACCTTACCACAAGCACCTCAAGAGGAGGCTTCTCTCAGCTCTAGGTATGTGAGAGGGACCCTGAGTTTGCAGTCTCAAGTCGAATGGACACAACGATGCCCTGACTCGAAATAAGGCCGGATATCCCTGCAGTGACTTGAATGCAGGCTCGTCTTGCATCTCCCAAGATGAAAGGATGTCTGAATCCCCTGTGGAGACCACAGAGAAAGACCTAGTTCCCCACCTCATCGCGACCGGAGGCCTCACATCCTTTGAAAACTCCACAGGTACGCGGAGATCAGTGCCTCCAAAGGAGCCAATGCCTGACTCCTCGTCAAACTTGATAGGAGTCCCAGGATTCCTGTGGCACGTGGAAAGGGACCCTTGGTCTCCCGCCTCAGCTGGAGAGGCGTCCCAATTGCCCTGCCAAGCCTCGAGGAGAATCCCGAGTTGTCCCTCGCAACTAGGCAGGTGTCCTGACGTCGCTGAACAAACACGTGGGTGGAAGGGCCATCCCCGTCGTAACTCGATAATATACCCCAGGTTCCCGCCGCAACTCGAGAAAAACCATGAGACTTCCCCGTCGCCGCGAGACGAGGCCAGATTCCCCTACACTGCGTGCAGAGCAATTCCGTGTTGCACATCACACATGAAAGGAGCCTTGATTTCCTTGATAGCACTCCAGAGAAACCCCAAGAACAGTGTTTCAAGGCTAGAGGGATGCTGAGGTCACTGTACCAACACGAAAGAGCTCCGTGGAACAAAAATCAACTCGAGATGAGAGGTTAGTCCCTGGCTTCGACTCCAGAGGAATACCACCTTACCACAAGCACCTCAAGAGGAGGCTTCTCTCAGCTCTAGGTATGTGAGAGGGACCCTGAGTTTGCGGCCTCAAGTGGAATGGACACCGGGATGCCCTGACTCGAAATAAGGCCGGATATCCCTGCAGTGACTTGAATGCAGGCTCGTCTTGCATCTCCCAAGACGAAAGGATGTCTGAATCCCCTATGGAGACCACAGAGAAAGACCTAGTTCCCCACCTCATTGCGACCGGAGGCCTCACATCCTTTGAAAACTCCAGAGTTACGCGGAGATCAGTGCTCCAAAGGAGACGATGCCTGACTCCTCGTGAAACTTGATAGGAATCCCAGGATTCCTGTGGCACGTAGAAAGGGACCCTTGGTGTACCGCCTCAGCTGGAGAGGCGTCCCAATTGCCCTGCCAAGCCTCGAGGAGAATCCCGAGTTGTCCCTCGCAACTAGGCAGGAGTCCTGCCGTCGCTGAAAAAACACGTGGGTGGAAGGGCCATCCCCGTCGTAACTCTAGAATATACCGCAGGTTCCCGCCGCAACTCGAGAAAAACCATGAGATTTCCCTCTCGCCATGAGATGAGGCCCGATTCCCCTACACTGCGGGCAGAGAAATTCCGTGTTGCACATCACACATGAAAGGAGCCTTGATTTCCTTCATGGCACTCCAGAGAAACCCCAAGAACACTGTTTCAAGGCTAGAGGGATCCTGAGGTCAATGTAGCAACACGAAAGAACTCCGCGGACCAAAAATCAACTCGAGATGAGAGTTTAGTCCCTAACTTCGACTCCAGAGGAATACCACCTAAACACAAGCACCTCAAGAGGAAGCTTCTCGCAGCTTTAGGTATGTGAGAGGGACCCTGAGTTTGCAGCCTCAAGTGGAAAGGACACCGCAATACCCTGACTCGAAATACGGCTGGATATCCCTGCATTGACATAAATGCAGGCTCATCTTGAATCTCCCAAGCCGAAAGGACGTCTGAATCCTCTGTGGAGACCACAGAGAAAGACCTAGTTCCCCACCTCATCGCGACCGGAGGCCTCACATCCTTTGAAAACTCCAGAGGTACGCGGAGATCAGTGCCTCCAAAGGAGACGATGCCTGACTCCTCATGAAACTTGATAGGAGTCCCAGGATTCTTGTGGCACGTTGAAAGGGACACTTGGTTTCCCGCCTCAGCTGGAGAGGCGTCCCAATTGCCCTGCCAAGCCTCGAGGAGAATCCCGAGTTGTCCCTCGCAACTAGGCAGGAGTCCTGACATTGCTGAACAAACACGTGTGTAGAAGGGCCATCCCTGTCGTAACTCGAGAATATACCCCAGGTTCCCGCCGCAACTCGAGAAAAACCATGAGATTTCCCCCTCGCCGCGAGATGAGGCCCGATTCCCCTGCACTGCGTGCAGAGCAATTCCGTGTTGCACATCACACATGAAAAGAGACTTGATTTCCTTGATGGCACTCCAGGGAAACCCCAAGAACACTGTTTCAAGGCTAGAGGGATCCTGAGGTCACTGTAGCAACACGAAAGACCTCCGTGGACAAAAATCAACTCGAGATGAGAGGTTAGTCCCTGGCTTCGACTCCAGAGGAATACCACCTTACCACAAGCACCTCAAGAGGAGGCTTCTCTCAGCTCTAGGTATGTGAGAGGGACCCTGAGTAGGCGGTCTCAATTGGAATGGACACCGCGATGCCCTGACTCGAAATAAGGCCGGATATCCCTGCAGTGACTTGAATGCAGGCTCGTCTTGCATCTCCCAAGACGAAAGGATGTCTGAATCCCCTATGGAAACCACAGGAAAGACCTAGTTCCCCACCTCATCGCGACCGGAGGCCTCACATCCTTTGAAAACTCCAGAGGTACGCAGAGATCAGTGCCTCCAAAGGAGAGGATGCCTGACTCCTCGGGAAAGTTGATAGGAGTCCCAGGATTGCTGTGGCACGTGGAAAGGGACCCTTGGTCTCCCGCCTCAGCTGGAGAGGCGTCCAAATTGCCCTGCCAAGCCTCGAGGAGAATCCCGAGTTGTCCCTCGCAACTAGGCAGGAGTCCTGACGTCGCTGAACAAACACGTTGGTAAATGGGCCATCCCGTCGTAACTCGATAATGTAGCCCAGGTTCCCGCCCCAACTCGAGAAAAACCATGAGACTTCCCCCTCGCCGCGAGATGTGGCCCGATTCCCCTGAACTGCGTGCAGAGCAATTCCGTGTTGCACATTACACATGAAAGGAGCCTTGATTTCCTTGATGGCACTCCAGAGAAACCCCAAGAACACTGTTTCAAGTCTAGACGGATCCTGAGGTCACTGTAGCAACACGAAAGAGCTCCGTGAACCAAGCATCAACTCGAGATGAGAGGTTAGTCCCTGGCTTCGACTGCAGAGGAATACCACCTTACCACAAGCACCTCAAGAGGAGGCTTCTCTCAGCTCTAGGTATGTGAGAGGGACCCTGAGTTTTCGGGCCTCAAGTGGAATGGACACTGCGATGCCCTGACGCGAAATAAGGCCGGATATCCCTGCAGTGACTTGAATGCAGGCTCGTCTTGAATCTCCCAAGATGAAAGGATGTCTGAATCCCCTGTGGAGACCACAGAGAAAGACCTATTTCCCCACCTCATCGCGACCGGAGGCCTCACATCCTTTAAAAACTCCAGAGGTACGCGGAGATCAGTGCCTCCAAAGGAGACGATGCCTGACTCCTCGTGAAACTTGATAGGAGTCCCAGGATTCCTGTGGCACGTGGAAAGGGACCCTTGGTCTCCCGCCTCATCTGGAGAGGCGTCCCAATTGCCCTGCCAAGCCTCGAGGAGAATCCCGAGTTGTCCCTCGCAACTAGGCAGGAGTCCTGACGTCGCTGAACAAACACGTGGGTGGAAGGGCCATCCCCGTCGTAACTCGATAATATACCCCAGGTTCCCGCCGCAACTCGAGAAAAACCATGAGACTTCCCCCTCGCCGCGAGATGAGGCCCGATTCCCCTGCACTGCGTGCAGAGCAATTCCGTGTTGCACATCACACATGAAAGGAGCCTTGATTTCCTTGATGGCACTCCAGAGAAACCCCAAGAACACTGTTTCAAGGCTAGAGGGATCCTGAGGTCACTGTAGCAACATGAAAGAGCTCCGTGGACCAAGAATCAACTCGAGATGAGAGGTTAGTCCCTGGCTTCGACTCCAGAGGAATACCACCTTACCACAAGCACCTCAAGAGGAGGCTTCTCTCAGCTCTAGGTATGTGAGAGGGACCCTGAGGTTGCAGACTCAAGTCGAATGGACACCACGATGCCCTGACTCGAAATAAGGCCGGATATCCCTGCAGTGACTTGAATGCAGGCTCGTCTTGCATCTCCCAAGATGAAAGGATGTCTGAATCCCCTGTGGAGACCACAGAGAAAGACCTAGTTCCCCACCTCATCGCGACCGGAGGCCTCACATCCTTTGAAAACTCCAGAGGTACGCGGAGAGCAGTGCCTCCAAAGGAAACGATGCCTGACTCCTCGAGAAACTTGATAGGAGTCCCAGGATTCCTGTGGCACGTGGAAAGGGACCCTTGGTCTCCCGCCTCAGCTGGAGAGGCGTCCCATTTGTCCTTCCAAGCCTCGAGGAGAATCCCGAGTTGTCCCTCGCAACTAGGCAGGAGTCCTGACGTCGCTGAACAAACAAGTGGGTGGAAGGGCCATCCCCGTCGTAACTCGATAATATACCCCAGGTTCCCGCCGCAACTCGAGAAAAACCAGGAGACTTCCCCCTCGCCGCGAGATGAGGCCCGATTCCCCTACACTGCATGCAGAGCAATTCCGTGTTGCACATCACACTTGAAAGGAGCCTTGATTTCCTTCATGGCACTCCAGAGAAACCCCAAGAACACTGTTTCAAGGCTAGAGGGATCCTGAGGACACTGTAGCAACACGAAAGAGCTCCGTGGACTAGAAATCAACTCGGGATGAGGGGTTAGTCCCTGGCTTCGACTCCAGAGGAATACCACCTTACCACAAGCACCTCAAGAGGAGGCTTCTCTCAGCTCTAGGTATGTGAGAGGGACCCTGAGTTTGCAGCCTCAAGTCGAATGGACACAACGATGCCCTGACTGGAAATAAGGCCGGATATCCCTGCAGTGACTTGAATGCAGGCTCGTCTTGCATCTCCCAAGACGAAAGGATGTCTGAATCCCCTGTGGAGACCACAGAGAAAGACCTAGTTCCCCAGCTCATTGCGACCGGAGGCCTCACATCCTTTGAAAACTCCAGAGGTACGCGGAGATCAGTGCCTACAAAGGAGACGATGCCTGACTCCTCGTCAAACTTGATAGGAGTCCCAGGATTCCTGTGGCACGTGGAAAGGGACCCTTGGTCTCCCGCCTCAGCTGGACAGGCGTCCCAATTGCCCTGCCAAGCCTGGAGGAGAATCCCGAGTTGTCCCTCGCAACTAGGCAGGAGTCCTGACGTCGCTGAACAAACACGTGGGTGGAAGGGCCATCCCCGTCGTAACTCGATAATATACCCCAGGTTCCCACCGCAACTCGAGAAAAACCATGAGACTTCCCCGTCGCCGCGAGACGAGGCCCGATTCCCCTACACTGCGTGCAGAGCAATTCCGTGTTGCACATCAAAATGAAAGGAGCCTTGATTTCCTTGATGGCACTCCAGAGAAACCCCAAGAACACTGTTTCAAGGCTAGAGGGATGCTGAGGTCACTGTAGCAACACGAAAGAACTCCGTGGAACAAAAAGCAACTCGAGATGAGAGGTTAGTCCCTGGCTTCGACTCCAGAGGAATACCACCTTACCACAAGCACCTCAAGAGGAGGCTTCTCTCAGCTCTAGGTATGTGAGAGGGACCCTGAGTTTGCGGCCTCAAGTGGAATGGACACCGCGATGCCCTGACTCGAAATAAGGCCGGATATCCCTGCAGTGACTTGAATGCAGGCTCGTCTTGCATCTCCCAAGACGAAAGGATGTCTGAATCCCCTATGGAAACCACAGAGAAAGACCTAGTTCCCCACCTCATTGCGACCGGAGGCCTCACATCCTTTGAAAACTCCAGAGGTACGCGTAGATCAGTGCCTCCAAAGGAGACGATGCCTGACTCCTCGTGAAACTTCATAGGAATCCCAGGATTCCTGGGGCACGTGGAAAGGGACCCTTGGTGTACCGCCTCAGCTGGAGAGGCGTCCCAATTGCCCTGCCAAGCCTCGAGGAGAATCCCGAGTTGTCCCTCGCAACTAGGCAGGAGTCCTGACGTCGCTGAACAGACACGTGTGTGGAAGGGCCATCCCCTTCGTAACTTGAGAATATACCGCAGGTTCCCGCCGCAACTCGAGAAAAACCATGAGACGTCCCCCTCGCCGCGAGATGAGGCCCGATTCCCAGCACTGCATGCAGAGCAATTCCGTGTGGCACATCACACATGAAAGGAGCCTTGATTTCCTTGATGGCACTCCAGAGAAACCCCAAGAACAGTGTTTCAAGGCTAGAGGGATGCTGAGGTCACTGTACCAACACGAAAGAGCTCCGTGGAACAAAAAGCAACTCGAGATGAGAGGTTAGTCCCTGGCTTCGACTCCAGAGGAATACCACCTTACCACAAGCACCTCAAGAGGAGGCTTCTCTCAGCTCTAGGTATGTGAGAGGGACCCTGAGTTTGCGGCCTCAAGTGGAATGGACACCGCGATGCCCTGACTCGAAATAAGGCCGGATATCCCTGCAGTGACTTGAATGCAGGCTCGTCTTGCATCTCCCAAGACGAAAGGATGTCTGAATCCCCTGTGGAGACCACAGAGAAAGACCTAGTTCCCCACCTCATTGCGACCGGAGGCCTCACATCCTTTGAAAACTCCAGAGGTACGCGCAGATCAGTGCCTCCAAAGGAGACGATGCCTGACTCCACGTGAAACTTGATAGGAATCCCAGGATTCCTGTGGCACGTAGAAAGGGACCCTTGGTCTCCCGCCTCAGCTGGAGAGGCGTCCCAATTGCCCTGCCAAGCCTCGAGGAGAATCCCGAGTTGTCACTCGCAACTAGGCAGAAGTCCTGCCGTCGCTGAACAAACACGTGGGTGGAAGGGCCATCCCCGTCGTAACTCTAGAATATACCCCAGGTTCCCGCCGCAACTCGAGAAAAACCATGAGACTTCCCTCTCGCCATGAGATGAGGCCCGATTCCCCTACACTGCGGGCAGAGAAATTCCGTGTTGCACATCACACATGAAAGGAGCCTTGATTTCCTTCATGGCACTCCAGAGAAACCCCAAGAACACTGTTTCAAGGCTAGAGGGATCCTGAGGTCAATGTAGCAACACGAAAGAACTCCGCGGACCAAAAATCAACTCGAGATGAGAGTTTAGTCCCTAACTTCGACTCCAGAGGAATACCACCTAAACACAAGCACCTCAAGAGGAAGCTTCTCGCAGCTTTAGGTATGTGAGAGGGACCCTGAGTTTGCAGCCTCAAGTGGAAAGGACACCGCAATACCCTGACTCGAAATAAGGCTGGATATCCCTGCATTGACATAAATGCAGGCTCGTCTTGCATCTCCCAAGACGAAAGGATGTCTGAATCCTCTGTGGAGACCACAGAGAAAGACCTAGTTCCCCACCTCATCGCGACCGGATGCCTCACATCCTTTGAAAACTCCAGAGGTACGCGGAGATCAGTGCCTCCAAAGGAGACGATGCCTGACTCCTCATGAAACTTGATAGGAGTCCCAGGATTCTTGTGGCACGTGGAAAGGGACCCTTGGTCTCCCGCCTCAGCTGGAGAGGTGTCCCAATTGCCCTGCCAAGCCTCGAGGAGAATCCCGAGTTGTCCCTCGCAACTAGGCAGGAGTCCTGACATTGCTGAACAAACACGTGTGTAGAAGGGCCATCCCTGTCGTAACTCGAGAATATACCCCAGGTTCCCGCCGCAACTCGAGAAAAACCATGAGATTTCCCCCTCGCCGCGAGATGAGGCCCGATTCCCCTGCACTGCGTGCAGAGCAATTCCGTGTTGCACATCACACATGAAAAGAGACTTGATTTCCTTGATGGCACTCCAGGGAAACCCCAAGAACACTGTTTCAAGGCTAGAGGGATCCTGAGGTCACTGTAGCAACACGAAAGACCTCCGTGGACAAAAATCAACTCGAGATGAGAGGTTAGTCCCTGGCTTCGACTCCAGAGGAATACCACCTTACCACAAGCACCTCAAGAGGAAGCTTCTCTCAGCTCTAGGTATGTGAGAGGGACCCTGAGTATGCGGTCTCAATTGGAATGGACAACGCGATGCCCTGACTCGAAATAAGGCCGGATATCCCTGCAGTGACTTGAATGCAGGCTCGTCTTGCGTCTCCCAAGACGAAAGGATGTCTGAATCCCCTATGGAAACCACAGAGAAAGACCTAGTTCCCCACCTCATCGCGACCGGAGGCCTCACATCCTTTGAAAATTCCAGAGGTACGCAGAGATCAGTGCCTCCAAAGGAGAGGATGCCTGACTCCTCGGGAAAGTTGATAGGAGTCCCAGGATTCCTGTGGCACGTGGAAAGGGACCCTTGGTCTCCCGCCTCAGCTGGAGAGGCGTCCAAATTGCCCTGCCAAGCCTCGAGGAAAATCCCGAGTTGTCCATCGCAACAAGGCAGGAGTCCTGACGTCGCTGAACAAACACATTGGTAAATTGGCCATCCCCATCGTAACTCGATAATATAGCCCAGGTTCCCGCCCCAACTCGAGAAAAACCATGAGACTTCCCCCTCGCCGCGAGATGAGGCCCGATTCCCCTGCACTGCGTGCAGAGCAATTCCGTGTTGCACATCACACATGAAAGGAGCCTTGATTTCCTTGATGGCACTCCAGAGAAACCCCAAGAACACTGTTTCAAGTCTAGACGGATCCTGAGGTCACTGTAGCAACACGAAAGAGCTCCGTGAACCAAGAATCAACTCGAGATGAGAGGTTAGTCCCTGGCTTCGACTACAGAGGAATACCACCTTACCACAAGCACCTCAAGAGGAGGCTTCTCTCACCTCTAGGTATGTGAGAGGGACCCTGAGTTTGCGGCCTCAAGTGGAATGGACACTGCGAAGCCCTGACGCGAAATAAGGCCGGATATCCCTGCAGTGACTTGAATGCAGGCTCGTCTTGCATCTCCCAAGACGAAAGGATGTCTGAATCCCCTGCGGAGACCACAGAGAAACACCTAGTTCCCCACCTCATCGCGACCGGAGGCCTCACATCCTTTGAAAACTCCAGAGGTACGCGGAGATCAGTGCCTCCAAAGGAGACGATGCCTGACTCCTCGTGAAACTTGATAGGAGTCCCAGGATTCCTGTGGCACATGGAAAGGGACCCTTGGTCTCCCGCCTCAGCTGGAGAGGCGTCCCAATTGCCCTGCCAAGCCTCGAGGAGAACCCCGAGTTGTCCCTCGCAACTAGGCAGGTGTCCTGACGTCGCTGAACAAACACGTGGGTGGAGGGGCCATCCCCGTCTTAACTCGAGAATATACCCCAGGTTCCCGCCGCAACTCGAGAAAAACCATGAGACTTTCCCCTCGCAGCGAGATGAGGCACGATTCCCCTGCACTGCGTGCAGAGCAATTCCGTGTTGCACATCACACATGAAAGGAGCCTTGATTTCCTTGATGGCACTCCAGAGAAACCCCAAGAACACTCTTTCAAGTCTAGAGGGATCCTGAGGTCACTGTAGCAACACGAGAGAGCTCCGTGGACCAAGAATCAACTCGAGATGAGAGGTTAGTCCCTGGCTTCGACTCCAGAGGAATACTACCTTACCACAAGCACTTCAAGAGGAGGCTTGTCTCAGCTCTAGGTATGTGAGAGGGACCCTGAGTTTGCCGCCTCAAGTGGAATGGACACCGCGATGCCCTGACTCGATATAAGGCCGGATATCCCTGCAGTGACTTGAATGCAGGCTCGTCTTGCATCTCCCAAGACGAAAGGATGTCTGAATCACCTGTGTAGACCACAGAGAAAGACCTAGTTCCCCACGTCATCGCGACCGGAGGCCTCATATCCTTTGACAACTCCAGAGGTACGCGGAGTCAGTGCCTCCAAAGGAGACGATGCCTGACTCCTCGTGAAACTTGATAGGAGTCCCAGGATTCCTGTGGCACGTGGAAAGGGACCTTTGGTATCCCGCCTCAGCTGGAGACGCATCCCAATGGCCCTGCCAAGCCTCGAGGAGAATCCCGAGTTGTCCCTCGCAACTAGGCAGGAGTCCTGACGTCGCTGAACAAACACGAGGGTGGAAGGGCCATCCCCGTCGTAACTCGAGAATATACCACAGGTTCCCGCCGCAACTCGAGGAAAACCATGAGACTTCCCCCTCGCCGCGAGATGAGGCCCGATTCCCCTGCACTGCGTGCAGAGCAATTCCGTGTTGCACATCACACATGAAAGGAGCCTTGATTTCCTTGATGGCACTCCAGAGAAACCCCAAGAAGACTGTTTCAAGGCTAGAGGGATCCTGACGTCACTGTATCAACACGAAAGAGCTCCATGGACCAAAAATCAACTCGAGATGAGAGGTTAGTCCCTGGCTTCGACTCCAGAGGAATACCACCTTACCACAAGCACCTCAAGAGGAGGCTTCTCTCAGCTCTAGCTATGTGAGAGGGACCCTGAGTTTGCGGCCTCAAGTGGAATGGACACCGCGATGCCCTGACTCGAAATAAGGCCGGATATCCCTGCAGTGACTTGAATGCAGGCTCGTCTTGCATCTCCCAAGACGAAAGGATGTCTGAATCCCCTGTGGAGACCACAGAGAAAGACCTAGTTCCCCACCTCATCGCGACCGGAGGCCTCACATCCTTTGAAAACTCCAGAGGTACTCGGAGATCAGTGCCTCCAAAGGAGACGATGCCTGACTCCTCGTGAAACTTGATAGGAGTCCCAGGATTCCTGTGGCACGTGGAAAGGGACCCTTGGTCTCCCGCCTCAGCTGGAGAGGCGTCCCAATTGCCCTGCCAAGCCTCGAGGAGAATCCCGAGTTGTCCCTCGCAACTAGGCAGGAGTCCTGACGTGGCTGAACAAACACGTGGGTGGAAGGGCCATCCCCATCGTAACTCGAGAATATACCCCAGGTTCCCGCCGCAACTCGAGAAAAACCATGAGACTTCCCCCTCGCCGCGAGATGAGGCCCGATTCCCCTGCACTGCGTGCAGAGCAATTCCGTGTTGCACATCACATATGAAAGGAGCCTTGATTTCCTTGATGGCACTCCAGAGAAACCCTAAGAACACTGTTTCAAGGCTCGAGGGATCCTGAGGTCACTGTAGCAACACGAAAGAGCTCCGTGGACCAAAAATCAACTCGAGATGAGAGTTAGTCCCTAACTTCGACTCCAGAGGAATACCACCTTACCACAAGCACCTCAAGAGGAGGCTTCTCTCAGCTCTAGGTATGTGAGAGGGACCCTGAGTTTGCGGCCTCAAGTGGAATGGACACCGCGATGCCCTTACTCGAAATAAGGCCGGATATCCCTGCAGTGACTTGAATGCAGGCTCGTCTTGCATCTCCCAAGATGAAAGGATGTCTGAATCCCCTGTGGAGACCACAGAGAAAGACCTAGTTCCCCACCTCATGGCGACCGGAGGCCTCACATCCTTTGAAAACTCCAGGGGTACGCGCAGATCAGTGCCTCCAAAGGAGACGATGCCTGACTCCTCGTGAAACTTGATAGGAGTCCCAGGATTCCTGTGGCACGTGGAAAGGGACCCTTGGTCTCCCGCCTCAGCTGGAGAGGCGTCCCAATTGCCCTGCCAAGCCTCGAGGAGAATCCCGAGTTGTCCCTCGCAACTAGGCAGGAGTCCTGCAGTCGCTGAGCAAACACGTGGGTGGAAGGGCCATCCCCATCGTAACTCGAGAATATACCCCAGGTTCCCGCCGCAACTCGAGAAAAACCATGAGACTTCCCCCTCACCGCGAGATGAGGCCCGATTCCCCTGCACTGCGTGCAGAGCAATTCCGTGTTGCACATCACATATGAAAGGAGCCTTGATTTCCGTGATGGCACTCCAGAGAAACCCCAAGAACACTGTTTCAAGGCTCAAGGGATCCTGAGGTCACTGTAGCAACACGAAAGAGCTCCGTGGATGAAAAATCAACTCGAGATGAGAGGTTAGTCCCTAACTTCGACTCCAGAGGAATACCACCTTACCACAAGCACCTCAAGAGGAGGCTTCTCTCAGCTCTAGGTATGTGAGAGCGACCCTGATTTTGCAGCCTCAAGTGGAATGGACACTGCGATGCCCTGACGCGAAATAAGGCCGGATATCCCTGCAGTGACTTGAATGCAGGCTCGTCTTGCATCTCCCAAGCTGAAAGGATGTCTGAATCCCCTGTGGAGACCACAGAGAAAGACCTAGTTCCCCACCTCATCGCGACCGGAGGCCTCACATCCTTTGAAAACTCCAGCGGTACGCGCAGATCAGTGCCTCCAAAGGAGACGATGCCTGACTCCTCGTGAAACTTGATAGGAGTCCCAGGATTACTGTGGCACGTGGAAAGGGACCCTTGGTCTCCCGCCTCAGCTGGAGAGGCGTCCCAGTTGCCCTGCCAAGCCTCGAGGAGAATCCCGAGTTGTCCCTCGCAACTAGGCAGGAGTCCTGACGTCGCTGAACAAACACGTGGGTGGAAGTGCCATCCCCGTTGTAACTCGAGAATATACCCCAGGTTCCCGCCGCAATTCGAGAAAAACCATGAGACTTCCCCCTCGCCGCGAGATGAGGCCCGATTTCCCTGCACTGCCTGCAGAGCAATTCCGTGTTGCCCATCACACATGAAAGGAGCCTTGATTTCCTTGGTGGCACTCCAGGGAAACCCCAAGAACACTGTTTCAGGCTAGCGGGATCCTGAGGTCAATGCAGCAACACGAAAGAGCTCCGTGGACCAACAATCAACTCGAGATGTGAGGTTATTCCCTGGCTTCGACTCCAGAGGAATACCACCTTACCACAAGCACCTCAAGAGGAGGCTTCTCTCAGCTCTAGGTATGTGAGAGGGACCCTGAGTTTGCAGCCTCAAGTCGAATGGACACAACGATGCCCTGACTGGAAATAAGGCCGGATATCCCTGCAGTGACTTGAATGCAGGCTCGTCTTGCATCTCCCAAGACGGAAGGATGTCTGAATCCCCTGTGGAGACCACAGAGAAAGACCTAGTTCCCCACCTCATCGCGACCGGAGGCCTCACATCCTTTGAAAACTCCAGAGGTAGGCGGAGATCAGTGCCTCCAAAGGAGACGATGCCTGACTCCTCGTGAAACTTGATAGGAGTCCCAGGATTCCTGTGGCACGTGGAAAGGGACCCTTGGTCTCCCGCCTCAGCAGGAGAGGCGTCCCAATTGCCCTGCCAAGCCTCGAGGAGAATCCCGAGTTGTCCCTCGCAACTAGGCAGGAGTCCTGCCGTTGCTGAACAAACACGTGGTTGGAAGGGCCATCACCGTCGTAACTCGAGAATATACCCCAGGTTCCCGCCACAACTCGAGAAAAACCATGAGACTTCCCCCTCGCCGCGAGATGAGGCCCGATTCCCCTGCACTGCCTGCTGAGCAATTCCGTGTTGCACATCACACATGAAAGGAGCCTTGATTTCCTTGATGGCACTCCAGAGAAACCCCAAGAACACTGTTTCAAGGCTAGAGGGATCCTGAGGTCACTGTAGCAACACGAAAGAGCTCCGTGGACCAAAATTCAACTCGAGATGAGAGGTTAGTCCCTGGCTTCGACTCCAGAGGAATACCACCTTACCAAAAGCACCTCAAGAGTAGTCTTCTCTCACCTCTAGGTATGTGATAGGGACCCTGAGTTTGTGGCCTCAAGTGGAATGGACACCCCGATTCCCTGACTCGAAATAAGGCTGTATATCCCTGCAGTGACTTGAAGGCAGGCTCGTCTTGCATCTCCCAAGATGAAAGGATGTCTGAATCCCCTGTGGAGACCACAGAGAAAGACCTAGTTCCCCACCTCATCGCGACCGGAGGCCTCATATCCTTTGAAAACTCCAGAGGTACGCGAAGATCAGTGCCTCCAAAGGAGACGATGCCTGACTCCTCGTGAAACTTGATAGGAGTCCCAGGATTCCTGTGGCACGTGGAAAGGGACCCTTGGTCTTCCGCCTCAGCTGGAGAGGCGTCCCAGTTGCCCTGCCAAGCCTCGAGGAGAATCCCGAGTTGTCCCTCGCAACTAGGCAGGAGTCCTGACGTCGCTGAACAAACACGTGTGGGGAAGGTCCATCCCCGTCGTAACTCGAGAATATACCCCAGGTTCCCACCGCAACTCGAGAAGAACCATGAGACTTCCCACTAGCCGCGAGATGAGGCCCGATTCCCCTGCACTGCGTGCAGAGCATTTCCCTGTTGCACATCACACATGAAAGGATCCTTGATTTCCTTGATGGCACTCCAGAGAAACCCCAAGAACACTGTTTCAAGGCTAGAGGGATCCTGAGGTCACTGGAGCCACACGAAAGAGCTCTGTAGACCAGAAATCAACTCGAGATGAGAGGTTATTCCCTGGCTTCGACTCCAGAGGAATACCACCTTACCACAAGCACCTCAAGAGGAGGCTTCTCTCAGCTCTAGGTATGTGAGAGGGACCCTGATTTTGCGGCCTCAAGTGGAATGGACACTGCGATGCCCTGTCGCGAAATAAGGCCGGATATCCCTGCAGTGACTTTAATGCAGGCTCGTCTTGCATCTCCCAAGACGAAAAGATGTCTGAATCCCCTGTGGAGACCACAGAGAAAGACCTAGTTCCCCACCTCATCGTGACCGGAGTCCTCATATCCTTTGAAAACTCCAGAGGTACGCGGAGATCAGTGCCTATAAAGGAGACGATGCCTGACTCCTCGTGAAACTTGATAGGAGTCCCAGGATTGCTGTGGCACGTGGAAAGGGACCCTTGGTCTCCAACCTCAGCTGGAGAGGCGACCCAATTGCCCTGCCAAGCCTCGAGGAAAATCCCGAGTTGTCCGTCGCAACTTGTCAAGAGTCCTGCTGTCGCTGAACAAACACCTGTGTGGAAGGGCCATCCCCGTCATAACTCGAGAATATACCCCAGGTTCCCGCCGCAACTCGAGAAAAACCATGAGACTTCCCCCTCGCCGCGAGATGAGGCCCGATTCCCCTGCACTGCCGGCAGAGCAACTCCGTGTTGCACATCACACATGAAAGGAGTCTTGATTTCCTTGATCGCACTCCAGAGAAACCCCAAGAACACTGTTTCAAGGCTAGAGGGATCCTGAGGTCACGGTAGCAAAAAGAAAGAGTTCCGTTGACCAAAAATCAACTCGAGATGAGAGGTTAGTCCCTGGCTTCGACTCTAGAGGAATATCACCCTACCAGAAGCACCTCAAGAGGAGGCTTCTCTCAGCTCTAGGTATGTGAGAGGGACCCTGAGTTAGCGGCCTCAAGTGGAATGGACACCGCTATGCCCTGACTCGAAATAAGGCCGGATATCCCTGCAGTGACTTGAATGCAGGCTCGTCTTGCATCTCCCAAGACGAAAAGATGTCTGAATCCCCTGTGGAGACCACAGAGAAAGACCTAGTTCCCCACCTCATCGCGACCGGAGGCCTCACATCCTTTGATAACTCCAGAGGAACGCGGAGATCAGTGCCTCCAAAGGAGACGATGCCTGACTCCTCGTGAAACTTGATAGGAGTCCCAGGATTCCTGTGGCACGTGGAAAGGGACCCTTGGTCTCCCGCCTCAGCTGGAGAGGCGTCCCAATTTCCCTGCCAATCCTCGAGGAGAATCCCGAGTTGTCCCTCGCAACTAGGCAGGAGTCCTGACGTGGCTGAACAAACACGTGTGTGGAGGGGCATCCCCGTCGTAACTCGAGAATATACTCCAGGTTCCCCCCGCAACTCGAGAAAAACCATGAGACTTCCCCCTCGCTGTGAGATGAGGCCCGATTCCCCTACACTGCGGGCAGAGAAATTCCGTGTTGCACATCACACATGAAAGGAGCCTTGATTTCCTTCATGGCACTCCAGAGAAACCCCAAGAACACTGTTTCAAGGCTAGAGGGATCCTGAGGACACTGTAGCAACACGAAAGAACTCCGTGGACCAAAAATCAACTCGGGAGGAGGGGTTAGTCCCTGGCTTCGACTCCAGAGGAATACCACCTTACCACAAGCACCTCAAGAGGAGGCTTCTCTCAGCTCTAGGTATGTGAGAGGGACCCTGAGTTTGCAGTCTCAAGTCGAATGGACACAACGATGCCCTGACTCGAAATAAGGCCGGATATCCCTGCAGTGACTTGAATGCAGGCTCGTCTTGCATCTCCCAAGATGAAAGGATGTCTGAATCCCCTGTGGAGACCACAGAGAAAGACCTAGTTCCCCACCTCATCGCGACCGGAGGCCTCACATCCTTTGAAAACTCCACAGGTACGCGGAGATCAGTGCCTCCAAAGGAGCCAATGCCTGACTCCTCGTCAAACTTGATAGGAGTCCCAGGATTCCTGTGGCACGTGGAAAGGGACCCTTGGTCTCCCGCCTCAGCTGGAGAGGCGTCCCAATTGCCCTGCCAAGCCTCGAGGAGAATCCCGAGTTGTCCCTCGCAACTAGGCAGGTGTCCTGACGTCGCTGAACAAACACGTGGGTGGAAGGGCCATCCCCGTCGTAACTCGATAATATACCCCAGGTTCCCGCCGCAACTCGAGAAAAACCATGAGACTTCCCCGTCGCCGCGAGACGAGGCCAGATTCCCCTACACTGCGTGCAGAGCAATTCCGTGTTGCACATCACACATGAAAGGAGCCTTGATTTCCTTGATAGCACTCCAGAGAAACCCCAAGAACAGTGTTTCAAGGCTAGAGGGATGCTGAGGTCACTGTACCAACACGAAAGAGCTCCGTGGAACAAAAATCAACTCGAGATGAGAGGTTAGTCCCTGGCTTCGACTCCAGAGGAATACCACCTTACCACAAGCACCTCAAGAGGAGGCTTCTCTCAGCTCTAGGTATGTGAGAGGGACCCTGAGTTTGCGGCCTCAAGTGGAATGGACACCGGGATGCCCTGACTCGAAATAAGGCCGGATATCAATGCAGTGACTTGAATGCAGGCTCGTCTTGCATCTCCCAAGACGAAAGGATGTCTGAATCCCCTATGGAGACCACAGAGAAAGACCTAGTTCCCCACCTCATTGCGACCGGAGGCCTCACATCCTTTGAAAACTCCAGAGTTACGCGGAGATCAGTGCTCCAAAGGAGACGATGCCTGACTCCTCGTGAAACTTGATAGGAGTCCCAGGATTCCTGTGGCACGTGGAAAGGGACCCTTGGTGTCCCGCCTCAGCTGGAGAGGCGTCCCAATTGCCCTGCCAAGCCTCGAGGAGAATCCCGAGTTGTCCCTCGCAACTAGGCAGGAGTCCTGCCGTCGCTGAACAAACACGTGGGTGGAAGGGCCATCCCCGTCGTAACTCTAGAATATACCGCAGGTTCCCGCCGCAACTCGAGAAAAACCATGAGATTTCCCTCTCGCCATGAGATGAGGCCCGATTCCCCTACACTGCGGGCAGAGAAATTCCGTGTTGCACATCACACATGAAAGGAGCCTTGATTTCCTTCATGGCACTCCAGAGAAACCCCAAGAACACTGTTTCAAGGCTAGAGGGATCCTGAGGTCAATGTAGCAACACGAAAGAACTCCGCGGACCAAAAATCAACTCGAGATGAGAGTTTAGTCCCTAACTTCGACTCCAGAGGAATACCACCTAAACACAAGCACCTCAAGAGGAAGCTTCTCGCAGCTTTAGGTTTGTGAGAGGGACCCTGAGTTTGCAGCCTCAAGTGGAAAGGACACCGCAATACCCTGACTCGAAATACGGCTGGATATCCCTGCATTGACATAAATGCAGGCTCGTCTTGAATCTCCCAAGACGAAAGGATGTCTGAATCCTCTGTGGAGACCACAGAGAAAGACCTAGTTCCCCACCTCATCGCGACCGGAGGCCTCACATCCTTTGAAAACTCCAGAGGTACGCGGAGATCAGTGCCTCCAAAGGAGACGATGCCTGACTCCTCATGAAACTTGATAGGAGTCCCAGGATTCTTGTGGCACGTTGAAAGGGACACTTGGTTTCCCGCCTCAGCTGGAGAGGCGTCCCAATTGCCCTGCCAAGCCTCGAGGAGAATCCCGAGTTGTCCCTCGCAACTAGGCAGGAGTCCTGACATTGCTGAACAAACACGTGTGTAGAAGGGCCATCCCTGTCGTAACTCGAGAATATACCCCAGGTTCCCGCCGCAACTCGAGAAAAACCATGAGATTTCCCCCTCGCCGCGAGATGAGGCCCGATTCCCCTGCACTGTGTGCAGAGCAATTCCGTGTTGCACATCACACATGAAAAGAGACTTGATTTCCTTGATGGCACTCCAGGGAAACCCCAAGAACACTGTTTCAAGGCTAGAGGGATCCTGAGGTCACTGTAGCAACACGAAAGACCTCCGTGGACAAAAATCAACTCGAGATGAGAGGTTAGTCCCTGGCTTCGACTCCAGAGGAATACCACCTTACCACAAGCACCTCAAGAGGAGGCTTCTCTCAGCTCTAGGTATGTGAGAGGGACCCTGAGTAGGCGGTCTCAATTGGAATGGACAACGCGATGCCCTGACTCGAAATAAGGCCGGATATCCCTGCAGTGACTTGAATGCAGGCTCGTCTTGCATCTCCCAAGACGAAAGGATGTCTGAATCCCCTATGGAAACCACAGAGAAAGACCTAGTTCCCCACCTCATCGCGACCGGAGGCCTCACATCCTTTGAAAACTCCAGAGGTACGCAGAGATCAGTGCCTCCAAAGGAGAGGATGCCTGACTCCTCGGGAAAGTTGATAGGAGTCCCAGGATTGCTGTGGCACGTGGAAAGGGACCCTTGGTCTCCCGCCTCAGCTGGAGAGGCGTCCAAATTGCCCTGCCAAGCCTCGAGGAGAATCCCGAGTTGTCCCTCGCAACTAGGCAGGAGTCCTGACGTCGCTGAACAAACACGTTGGTAAATGGGCCATCCCGTCGTAACTCGATAATGTAGCCCAGGTTCCCGCCCCAACTCGAGAAAAACCATGAGACTTCCCCCTCGCCGCGAGATGTGGCCCGATTCCCCTGAACTGCGTGCAGAGCAATTCCGTGTTGCACATTACACATGAAAGGAGCCTTGATTTCCTTGATGGCACTCCAGAGAAACCCCAAGAACACTGTTTCAAGTCTAGACGGATCCTGAGGTCACTGTAGCAACACGAAAGAGCTCCGTGAACCAAGCATCAACTCGAGATGAGAGGTTAGTCCCTGGCTTCGACTGCAGAGGAATACCACCTTACCACAAGCACCTCAAGAGGAGGCTTCTCTCAGCTCTAGGTATGTGAGAGGGACCCTGAGTTTTCGGGCCTCAAGTGGAATGGACACTGCGATGCCCTGACGCGAAATAAGGCCGGATATCCCTGCAGTGACTTGAATGCAGGCTCGTCTTGAATCTCCCAAGATGAAAGGATGTCTGAATCCCCTGTGGAGACCACAGAGAAAGACCTATTTCCCCACCTCATCGCGACCGGAGGCCTCACATCCTTTAAAAACTCCAGAGGTACGCGGAGATCAGTGCCTCCAAAGGAGACGATGCCTGACTCCTCGTGAAACTTGATAGGAGTCCCAGGATTCCTGTGGCACGTGGAAAGGGACCCTTGGTCTCCCGCCTCATCTGGAGAGGCGTCCCAATTGCCCTGCCAAGCCTCGAGGAGAATCCCGAGTTGTCCCTCACAACTAGGCAGGAGTCCTGACGTCCCTGAACAAACACGTGGGTGGAAGGGCCATCCCCGTCGTAACTCGAGAATATACCCCAGGTTCCCGCCGCAACTCGAGAAAAACCATGAGACTTCCCCCTCGCCGCGAGATGAGGCCCGATTCCCCTGCACTGCGTGCAGAGCAATTCCGTGTTGCACATCACACATGAAAGGAGCCTTGATTTCCTTGATGGCACTCCAGAGAAACCCCAAGAACACTGTTTCAAGGCTAGAGGGATCCTGAGGTCACTGTAGCAACATGAAAGAGCTCCGTGGACCAAGAATCAACTCGAGATGAGAGGTTAGTCCCTGGCTTCGACTCCAGAGGAATACCACCTTACCACAAGCACCTCAAGAGGAGGCTTCTCTCAGCTCTAGGTATGTGAGAGGGACCCTGAGGTTGCAGACTCAAGTCGAATGGACACCACGATGCCCTGACTCGAAATAAGGCCGGATATCCCTGCAGTGACTTGAATGCAGGCTCGTCTTGCATCTCCCAAGATGAAAGGATGTCTGAATCCCCTGTGGAGACCACAGAGAAAGACCTAGTTCCCCACCTCATCGCGACCGGAGGCCTCACATCCTTTGAAAACTCCAGAGGTATGCGGAGAGCAGTGCCTCCAAAGGAGACGATGCCTGACTCCTCGTGAAACTTGATAGGAGTCCCAGGATTCCTGTGGCACGTGGAAAGGGACCCTTGGTCTCCCGCCTCAGCTGGAGAGGCGTCCCATTTGTCCTTCCAAGCCTCGAGGAGAATCCCGAGTTGTCCCTCGCAACTAGGCAGGAGTCCTGACGTCGCTGAACAAACAAGTGGGTGGAAGGGCCATCCCCGTCGTAACTCGATAATATACCCCAGGTTCCCGCCGCAACTCGAGAAAAACCATGAGACTTCCCCCTCGCCGCGAGATGAGGCCCGATTCCCCTACACTGCATGCAGAGCAATTCCGTGTTGCACATCACACTTGAAAGGAGCCTTGATTTCCTTCATGGCACTCCAGAGAAACCCCAAGAACACTGTTTCAAGGCTAGAGGGATCCTGAGGACACTGTAGCAACACGAAAGAACTCCGTGGACCAAAAATCAACTCGGGAGGAGGGGTTAGTCCCTGGCTTCGACTCCAGAGGAATACCACCTTACCACAAGCACCTCAAGAGGAGGCTTCTCTCAGCTCTAGGTATGTGAGAGGGACCCTGAGTTTGCAGTCTCAAGTCGAATGGACACAACGATGCCCTGACTCGAAATAAGGCCGGATATCCCTGCAGTGACTTGAATGCAGGCTCGTCTTGCATCTCCCAAGATGAAAGGATGTCTGAATCCCCTGTGGAGACCACAGAGAAAGACCTAGTTCCCCAGCTCATTGCGACCGGAGGCCTCACATCCTTTGAAAACTCCAGAGGTACGCGGAGATCAGTGCCTACAAAGGAGACGATGCCTGACTCCTCGTCAAACTTGATAGGAGTCCCAGGATTCCTGTGGCACGTGGAAAGGGACCCTTGGTCTCCCGCCTCAGCTGGACAGGCGTCCCAATTGCCCTGCCAAGCCTGGAGGAGAATCCCGAGTTGTCCCTCGCAACTAGGCAGGAGTCCTGACGTCGCTGAACAAACACGTGGGTGGAAGGGCCATCCCCGTCGTAACTCGATAATATACCCCAGGTTCCCACCGCAACTCGAGAAAAACCATGAGACTTCCCCGTCGCCGCGAGACGAGGCCCGATTCCCCTACACTGCGTGCAGAGCAATTCCGTGTTGCACATCAAAATGAAAGGAGCCTTGATTTCCTTGATGGCACTCCAGAGAAACCCCAAGAACACTGTTTCAAGGCTAGAGGGATGCTGAGGTCACTGTAGCAACACGAAAGAACTCCGTGGAACAAAAAGCAACTCGAGATGAGAGGTTAGTCCCTGGCTTCGACTCCAGAGGAATACCACCTTACCACAAGCACCTCAAGAGGAGGCTTCTCTCAGCTCTAGGTATGTGAGAGGGACCCTGAGTTTGCGGCCTCAAGTGGAATGGACACCGCGATGCCCTGACTCGAAATAAGGCCGGATATCCCTGCAGTGACTTGAATGCAGGCTCGTCTTGCATCTCCCAAGACGAAAGGATGTCTGAATCCCCTATGGAAACCACAGAGAAAGACCTAGTTCCCCACCTCATTGCGACCGGAGGCCTCACATCCTTTGAAAACTCCAGAGGTACGCGTAGATCAGTGCCTCCAAAGGAGACGATGCCTGACTCCTCGTGAAACTTCATAGGAATCCCAGGATTCCTGTGGCACGTGGAAAGGGACCCTTGGTCTCCCGCCTCAGCTGGAGAGGCGTCCCAATTGCCCTGCCAAGCCTCGAGGAGAATCCCGAGTTGTCCCTCGCAACTAGGCAGGAGTCCTGACGTCGCTGAACAGACACGTGTGTGGAAGGGCCATCCCCGTCGTAACTTGAGAATATACCGCAGGTTCCCGCCGCAACTCGAGAAAAACCATGAGACGTCCCCCTCGCCGCGAGATGAGGCCCGATTCCCAGCACTGCATGCAGAGCAATTCCGTGTGTCACATCACACATGAAAGGAGCCTTGATTTCCTTGATGGCACTCCAGAGAAACCCCAAGAACAGTGTTTCAAGGCTAGAGGGATGCTGAGGTCACTGTACCAACACGAAAGAGCTCCGTGGAACAAAAAGCAACTCGAGATGAGAGGTTAGTCCCTGGCTTCGACTCCAGAGGAATACCACCTTACCACAAGCACCTCAAGAGGAGGCTTCTCTCAGCTCTAGGTATGTGAGAGGGACCCTGAGTTTGCGGCCTCAAGTGGAATGGACACCGCGATGCCCTGACTCGAAATAAGGCTGGATATCCCTGCAGTGACTTGAATGCAGGCTCGTCTTGCATCTCCCAAGACGAAAGGATGTCTGAATCACCTGTGGAGACCAAAGAGAAAGACCTAGTTCCCCACCTCATTGCGACCGGAGGCCTCACATCCTTTGAAAACTCCAGAGGTACGCGCAGATCAGTGCCTCCAAAGGAGACGATGCCTGACTCCACGTGAAACTTGATAGGAATCCCAGGATTCCTGTGGCACGTAGAAAGGGACCCTTGGTCTCCCGCCTCAGCTGGAGAGGCGTCCCAATTGCCCTGCCAAGCCTCGAGGAGAATCCCGAGTTGTCACTCGCAACTAGGCAGGAGTCCTGCCGTCGCTGAACAAACACGTGGGTGGAAGGGCCATCCCCGTCGTAACTCTAGAATATACCCCAGGTTCCCGCCGCAACTCGAGAAAAACCATGAGACTTCCCTCTCGCCATGAGATGAGGCCCGATTCCCCTACACTGCGGGCAGAGAAATTCCGTGTTGCACATCACACATGAAAGGAGCCTTGATTTCCTTCATGGCACTCCAGAGAAACCCCAAGAACACTGTTTCAAGGCTAGAGGGATCCTGAGGTCAATGTAGCAACACGAAAGAACTCCGCGGACCAAAAATCAACTCGAGATGAGAGTTTAGTCCCTAACTTCGACTCCAGAGGAATACCACCTAAACACAAGCACCTCAAGAGGAGGCTTCTCTCAGCTCTAGGTATGTGAGAGGGACCCTGAGTTTGCGGCCTCAAGAGGAATGGACACTGCGAAGCCCTGACGCGAAATAAGGCCGGATATCCCTGCAGTGACTTGAATGCAGGCTCGTCTTGCATCTCCCAAGACGAAAGGATGTCTGAATCCCCTGCGGAGACCACAGAGAAACACCTAGTTCCCCACCTCATCGCGACCGGAGGCCTCACATCCTTTGAAAACTCCAGAGGTACGCGGAGATCAGTGCCTCCAAAGGAGACGATGCCTGACTCCTCGTGAAACTTGATAGGAGTCCCAGGATTCCTGTGGCACATGGAAAGGGACCCTTGGTCTCCCGCCTCAGCTGGAGAGGCGTCCCAATTGCCCTGCCAAGCCTCGAGGAGAATCCCGAGTTGTCCCTCGCAACAAGGCAGGAGTCCTGAGTCCCTGAACAAACACGTGTGTGGAAGGGCCATCCCCGTCGTAACTCGAGAATATACCCCATGTTCCCGCCGCAACTCGAGAAAAACCATGAGACTTCCCCCTCGCCGCGAGATGAGGCCCGATTCCCCTGCACTGCGTGCAGAGCAATTCCGTGTTGCACATCACACATCAAAGGAGCCATGATTTCCTTGGTGGCACTCCAGAGAAACCCCAAGAACACTGTTACAAGGCTAGAGGGATCCTGAGGTCACTGTAGCAACACGAAAGAGCTCCGTGGACCAAGAATAAACTCGAGATGAGAGGTTAGTCCCTGGGTTCGACTCCAGAGTAATACCACCTTACCACAAGCACCTCAAGAGGAGGCTTCTCTCAGCTCTAGGTATGTGAGAGGGACCCTGAGTTTGCGGCCTCAGGTGGAATGGACACTGCGATGCCTTGACGCGAAATAAGGCCGGATATCCCTGCAGTGACTTGAATGCAGGCTCGTCTTGCATCTCCCAAGACGAAAGGATGTCTGAATCCCCTGTGGAGACCACAGAGAAAGACCTAGTTCCCCACCTCATCGCGACCGGAGGCCTCACATCCTTTGAAAACTCCTGAGGTAAGTGGAGATCAGTGCCTCCAAAAGAGACGATGCCTGACTCCTCGTGAAACTTGATAGGAGTCCCAGGATTCCTGTGGCACGTGGAGAGGGACCCTTGGTCTCCCGCTTCAGCTGGAGAGGCGTCCCAATTGCCCTGCCAAGCCTCGAGGAGAACCCCGAGTTGTCCCTCGCAACTAGGCAGGTGTCCTGACGTCGCTGAAAAAACACGTGGGTGGAGGGGCCATCCCCGTCTTAACTCGAGAATATACCCCAGGTTCCCGCCGCAACTCGAGAAAAACCATGAGACTTTCCCCTCGCAGCGAGATGAGGCACGATTCCCCTGCACTGCGTGCAGAGCAATTCCGTGTTGCACATCACACATGAAAGGAGCCTTGATTTCCTTGATGGCACTCCAGAGAAACCCCAAGAACACTCTTTCAAGTCTAGAGGGATCCTGAGGTCACTGTAGCAACACGAGAGAGCTCCGTGGACCAAGAATCAACTCGAGATGAGAGGTTAGTCCCTGGCTTCGACTCCAGAGGAATACTACCTTACCACAAGCACTTCAAGAGGAGGCTTGTCTCAGCTCTAGGTATGTGAGAGGGACCCTGAGTTTGCCGCCTCAAGTGGAATGGACACCGCGATGCCCTGACTCGATATAAGGCCGGATATCCCTGCAGTGACTTGAATGCAGGCTCGTCTTGCATCTCCCAAGACGAAAGGATGTCTGAGTCACCTGTGTAAACCACAGAGAAAGACCTAGTTCCCCACGTCATCGCGACCGGAGGCCTCATATCCTTTGACAACTCCAGAGGTACGCGGAGTCAGTGCCTCCAAAGGAGACGATGCCTGACTCCTCGTGAAACTTTATAGGAGTCCCAGGATTCCTGTGGCACGTGGAAAGGGACCTTTGGTATCCCGCCTCAGCTGGAGAGGCATCCCAATGGCCCTGCCAAGCCTCGAGGAGAATCCCGAGTTGTCCCTCGCAACTAGGCAGGAGTCCTGACGTCGCTGAATAAACACGAGGGTGGAAGGGCCATCCCCGTCGTAACTCGAGAATATACCACAGGTTCCCGCCGCAACTCGAGGAAAACCATGAGACTTCCCCCTCGCCGCGAGATGAGGCCCGATTCCCCTGCACTGCGTGCAGAGCAATTCCGTGTTGCACATCACACATGAAAGGAGCCTTGATTTCCTTGATGGCACTCCAGAGAAACCCCAAGAAGACTGTTTCAAGGCTAGAGGGATCCTGACGTCACTGTATCAACACGAAAGAGCTCCATGGACCAAAAATCAACTCGAGATGAGAGGTTAGTCCCTGGCTTCGACTCCAGAGGAATACCACCTTACCACAAGCACCTCAAGAGGAGGCTTCTCTCAGCTCTAGCTATGTGAGAGGGACCCTGAGTTTGCGGCCTCAAGTGGAATGGACACCGCGATGCCCTGACTCGAAATAAGGCCGGATATCCCTGCAGTGACTTGAATGCAGGCTCGTCTTGCATCTCCCAAGACGAAAGGATGTCTGAATCCCCTGTGGAGACCACAGAGAAAGACCTAGTTCCCCACCTCATCGCGACCGGAGGCCTCACATCCTTTGAAAACTCCAGAGGTACGCGGAGATCAGTGCCTACAAAGGAGACGATGCCTGACTCCTCGTCAAACTTGATAGGAGTCCCAGGATTCCTGTGGCACGTGGAAAGGGACCCTTGGTCTCCCGCCTCAGCTGGAGAGGCGTCCCAATTGCCCTGCCAAGCCTCGAGGAGAATCCCGAGTTGTCGCTCGCAACTAGGCAGGAGTCCTGACGTGGCTGGCCAAACACGTGGGTGGAAGGGCCATCCCCATCGTAACTCGAGAATATACCCCAGGTTCCCGCCGCAACTCGAGAAAAACCATGAGACTTCCCCCTCGCCGCGAGATGAGGCCCGATTCCCCTGCACTGCGTGCAGAGCAATTCCGTGTTGCACATCACATATGAAAGGAGCCTTGATTTCCTTGATGGCACTCCAGAGAAACCCTAAGAACACTGTTTCAAGGCTCGAGGGATCCTGAGGTCACTGTAGCAACACGAAAGAGCTCCGTGGACCAAAAATCAACTCGAGATGAGAGTTAGTCCCTAACTTCGACTCCAGAGGAATACCACCTTACCACAAGCACCTCAAGAGGAGGCTTCTCTCAGCTCTAGGTATGTGAGAGGGACCCTGAGTTTGCGGCCTCAAGTGGAATGGACACCGCGATGCCCTGACTCGAAATAAGGCCGGATATCCCTGCAGTGACTTGAATGCAGGCTCGTCTTGCATCTCCCAAAATGAAAGGATGTCTGAATCACCTGTGGAGACCAAAGAGAAAGACCTAGTTCCCCACCTCATCGCGACCGGAGGCCTCACATCCTTTGAAAACTCCAGAGGTACGCGGAGATCAGTGCCTCCAAAGGAGACGATGCCTGACTCCTCGTGAAACTTGATAGGAGTCCCAGGATTCCTGTGGCACGTGGAAAGGGACCCTTGGTCTCCCGCCTCAGCTGGAGAGGCGTCCCAATTGGCCTGCCAAGCCTCGAGGAGAATCCCGAGTTGTCCCTCGAAACTAGGCAGGAGTCCTGACGTCGCTGAACAAACACGTGGGTGGAAGGGCAATCCCGATCGTAACTCGAGAATATACCCCAGGTTCCCGCCGCAACTCGAGAAAAACCATGAGACTTCCCCCTCGTCGCGAGATGAGGCCTGATTCCCCTGCACTGCGTGCAGAGAAATTCCGTGTTGCACATCACACGTGAAAGGAGCCTTGATTTCCTTGATGGCACTCCAGAGAAACCCCGAGAACACTGTTTCAAGGCTAGAGGGATCCTGAGGTCACTGTAGCAACATGAAAGAGCTCCGTGGACCAAAAATCAACTCGATTTGAGAGGTTAGTCCCTGGCTTCGACTTCAGAGGTATAGAACCTTACCACAAGCACCTCAAGAGGAGGCTTCTCTCAGCTCTAGGTATGTGAGAGGGACCCTGAGTTGCGGCCTCAAGTGGAAAGGACACCGCGATGTCCTGACTCGAAATAAGGCCGGATATCCCTGCAGTGACTTGAATGCAGGCTCGTCTTGCATCTCCCAAGATGAAAGGATGTCTGAATCCCCTGTGGAGACCACAGAGAAAGACCTAGTTCCCCACCTCATGGCGACCGGAGGCCTCACATCCTTTGAAAACTCCAGAGGTACGCGCAGATCAGTGCCTCCAAAGGAGACGATGCCTGACTCCTCGTGAAACTTGATAGGAGTCCCAGGATTCCTGTGGCACGTGGAAAGGGACACTTGGTCTCCCGCCTCAGCTGGAGAGGCGTCCCAATTGCCCTGCCAAGCCTCGAGGAGAATCCCGAGTTGTCCCTCGCAACTAGGCAGGAGTCCTGCAGTCGCTGAGCAAACACGTGGGTGGAAGGGCCATCCCCATCGTAACTCGAGAATATACCCCAGGTTTCCGCCGCAACTCGAGAAAAACCATGAGACTTCCCACTAGCCGCGAGATGAGGCCCGATTCCCCTGCACTGCGTGCAGAGCAATTCCGTGTTGCACATCACATATGAAAGGAGCCTTGATTTCCGTGATGGCACTCCAGAGAAACCCCAAGAACACTGTTTCAAGGCTCGAGGGATCCTGAGGTCACTGTAGAAACACGAAAGAGCTCCGTGGACCAAAAATCAACTCGAGATGAGAGGTTAGTCCCTAACTTCGACTCCAGAGGAATACCACCTTACCACAAGCACCTCAAGAGGAGGCTTCTCTCAGCTCTAGGTATGTGAGAGGGACCCTGATTTTGCAGCCTCAAGTGGAATGGACACTGCGATGCCCTGACGCGAAATAAGGCCGGATATCCCTGCAGTGACTTGAATGCAGGCTCGTCTTGCATCTCCCAAGCTGAAAGGATGTCTGAATCCCCTGTGGAGACCACAGAGAAAGACCTAGTTCCCCACCTCATCGCGACCGGAGGCCTCACATCCTTTGAAAACTCCAGCGGTACGCGCAGATCAGTGCCTCCAAAGGAGACGATGCCTGACTCCTCGGGAAACTTGATAGGAGTCCCAGGATTACTGTGGCACGTGGAAAGGGACCCTTGGTCTCCCGCCTCAGCTGGAGAGGCGTACCAGTTGCCCTGCCAAGCCTCGAGGAGAATCCCGAGTTGTCCCTCGCAACTAGGCAGGAGTCCTGACGTCGCTGAACAAACACGTGGGTGGAAGTGCCATCCCCGTTGTAACTCGAGAATATACCCCAGGTTCCCGCCGCAATTCGAGAAAAACCATGAGACTTCCCCCTCGCCGCGAGATGAGGCCCGATTCCCCTGCACTGCCTGCAGAGCAATTCCGTGTTGCACATCACACATGAAAGGAGCCTTGATTTCCTTGGTGGCACTCCAGAGAAACCCCAAGAACACTGTTTCAGGCTAGCGGGATCCTGAGGTCAATGCAGCAACACGAAAGAGCTCCGTGGACCAACAATCAACTCGAGATGTGAGGTTAGTCCCTAGCTTCGACTCCAGAGGAATACCACCTTACCACAAGCACCTCAAGAGGAGGCTTCTCTCAGCTCTAGGTATGTGAGAGGGACCCTGAGTTTGCGGCCTCAAGTGGAATGGACACCGCGATGCCCTGACTCAAAATAAGGCCGGATATCCCTGCAGTGACTTGAATGCAGGCTCGTCTTGCATCTCCCAAGACGGAAGGATGTCTGAATCCCCTGTGGAGACCACAGAGAAAGACCTAGTTCCCCACCTCATGGCGACCGGAGGCCTCACATCCTTTGAAAACTCCAGAGGTAGGCGGAGATCAGTGCCTCCAAAGGAGACGATGCCTGACTCCTCGTGAAACTTGATAGGAGTCCCAGGATTCCTGTGGCACGTGGAAAGGGACCCTTGGTCTCCCGCCTCAGCAGGAGAGGCGTCCCAATTGCCCTGCCAAGCCTCGAGGAGAATCCCGAGTTGTCCCTCGCAACTAGGCAGGAGTCCTGCCGTTGCTGAACAAACACGTGGTTGGAAGGGCCATCACCGTCGTAACTCGAGAATATACCCCAGGTTCCCGCCACAACTCGAGAAAAACCATGAGACTTCCCCCTCGCCGCGAGATGAGGCCCGATTCCCCTGCACTGCCTGCAGAGCAATTCCGTGTTGCACATCACACATGAAAGGAGCCTTGATTTCCTTGATGGCACTCCAGAGAAACCCCAAGAACACTGTTTCAAGGCTAGAGGGATCCTGAGGTCACTGTAGCAACATGAAAGAGCTCCGTGGACCAAAATTCAACTCGAGATGAGAGGTTAGTCCCTGGCTTCGACTCCAGAGGAATACCACCTCACCACCAGCACCTCAAGAGGAGGCTTCTCTCAGCTCTAGGTATGTGAGAGGGACCCTGAGTTTGCGGCCTCAAGTGGAATGGACACTGCGATGCCCTGACTGGAAAAAAGGCCGGATATCCCTGCAGTGACTTGAATGCAGGCTCGTCTTGCATCTCCCAAAACGAAAGGATTTCTGAATCCCCTGTGGAGACCACAGAGAAAGACCTAGTTCCCCACCTCATCGCGACCGGAGTCCTCACATCCTTTGAAAACTCCAGAGGTACGCGGAGATCAGTGCCTCCAAAGGAGAGGATGCCTGACTCCTCGTGAAACTTGATAGAAGTCCCAGGATTCCTGTAGCACGTGGAAAGGGACCCTTGGTCTCCCGCCTCAGCTGGAGAGGCGTCCCAATTGCCCTGTCAAGCCTCGAGGAGAATCCCGAGTTGTCCGTCGCAACTAGGCAGGAGTCCTGCCGTCGCTGAACAAACACGTGGCTGGAATGGCCATCCCCGTCGTAACTCGAGAATATACCCCAGGTTCCCGCCGCAACTCGAGAAAAACCATGAGACTTGCCCCTCGCCGCGAGATGAGGCCCGATTCCCCTGCACTGCGCGCAGAGCAATTCCGTGTTGCACATCACACATGAAAGGAGCCTTGATTTCCCTGATGGCACTCCAGAGAAACCCAAGAACACTGTTTCAAGGCTAGAGGGATCCTGAGGTCACTGTAGCAACACGAAAGAGCTCCGTGGACCAAAAATCAACTCGAGATGAGAGGTTAGTCCCTGGCTTCGACTCCAGAGGAATACCACCTTTCCACAAGCACCTCAAGAGGAGGCTTCTCTCAGGTCTAGGTATGTGAGAGGGACCCTGAGTTTGCGGCCTCAAGTGGAATGGACACCGCGATGCCCTGACTCGAAATAAGGCCGGATATCCCTGCAGTGACTTGAATGCAGGCTCGTCTTGCATCTCCCAAAACGAAAGGATGTCTGAATCCCCTGTGGAGACCACAGAGAAAGACCTAGTTCCCCACCTCATCGCGACCGGAGGCCTCACATCGTTTGAAAACTCCAGAGGTACGCGGAGATCAGTGCCTCCAAAGGAGACGATACCTGACTCCTCGTGAAACTTGATAGGAGTCCCAGGATTCCTGTGGCACGTGGAAAGGGACCCTTGGTCTCCCGCCTCAGCAGAAGAGGCGTCCCAATTGCCCTGCCAAGCCTCGAGGAGAATCCCGAGTTGTCCCTCGCAACTAGGCAGGAGTCCTGACGTCGCTGAACAAACACGTGGGTGGAAGGGCCATCCCCGTCGTAACTCGAGAATATACCCCAGGTTCCCGCCGCAACTCGAGAAAAACCATGAGACTTCCCCCTCGCCGCGAGATGAGGCCCGATTCCCCTTCACTGCGTGCAGAGCAATTCCGTGTTGCACATCACACATGAAAGGAGCCTTGATTTCCTTGGTGGCACTCCAGCGAAACCCCAAGAACACTGTTTCAGGCTAGCGGGATCCTGAGGTCATGGCAGCAACACGAAAGAGCTCCGTGGACCAACAATCAACTCGAGATGAGAGGTTATTCCCTGGCTTCGACTCCAGAGGAATACCACCTTACCACAAGCACCTCAAGAGGAGGCTTCTCTCAGCTCTAGCTATGTTCTGAGTTTGCGGCCTCAAGTGGAATGGACACCGCGATGTCCTGACTCGAAATAAGGCCGGATATCCCTGCAGTGACTTGAATGCAGGCTCGTCTTGCATCTCCAAAGACGAAAGGATGTTTGAATCCCCTTTGGAGACCACAGAGAAAGACCTAGTTCCCCACCTCATCGCGACCGGAGGCCTCACATCCTTTGAAAACTTCAGCGGTACGCGGAGATCAGTGCCTCCAAAGGAGACGATGCCTGATTCCTCGTTAAACTTGATAGGAGTCCCAGGATTACTGTGGCTCGTGGAAAGGGACCCTTGGTCTCCCGCCTCAGCTGGAGAGGCGTCCCAATTGCCCTGCCAAGCCTCGAGGAGAATCCCGAGTTGTCCCTCGCAACTAGGCAGGAGTCCTGACGTCGCTGAACAAACACGTGGCTGGAAGGGCCATCCCCGTCGTAACTCGAGAATATACCCCAGGTTCCTGCCGCAACTCGAGAAAAACCATGAGACTTCCCCCTCGCCGCGAGATGAGGCCCGATTCCCCAGCACTGCGTGCAGAGCAATTCCGTGTTGCACATCACACATGAAAGGAGCCTTGATTTCCTTGGTGGCACTCCAGAGAAACCCCAAGAACACTGTTTCAAGGCTAGAGGGATCCTGAGGTCACTGTAGCAACACGAAAGAGCTCCGTGGACCAAAAATCAACTCGAGATGAGAGGTTAGTCCCTGGCTTCGACTCCAGAGGAATACCACCTCACCACAAGCACCTCAAGAGGAGGCTTCTCTCAGCTCTAGGTATGTGAGAGGGACCCTGAGTTTGCGGCCTCAATTGGAATGGACACCGCGATGCCCTGACTCGAAATAAGGCCGGATATCCCTGCAGTGACTTGAATGCAGGCTCGCATTGCATCTCCCAAGACGAAAGGATGTCTGAATCCCCTGTGGAGACCACAGAGAAAGACCTAGTTCCCCACCTCATAGCGACCGGAGGCCTCACATCCTTTGAAAACTCCAGAGGTACGCGGAGATCACTGCCTCCAAAGGAGACGATGCCTGACTCCTCGTGAAACTTGATAGGAGTCCCAGGATTCCTGTGGCACGTGGAAAGGGACACTTGGTCTCCCGCCTCAGCTGGAGAGGCGTCCCAATTTCCCTGCCAAGCCTCGAGGAGAATCCCGAGTGGGCCCTCGCAACGAGGCAGGAGTCCTGCCGTCGCTGAACAAACACGTGGGTGGAAGGGGCATCTCCGTCGTAAGTCGAGAATATACCCCAGGTTCCCCCCGCAACTCGAGAAAAACCATGAGACTTCCCCCTCGCCGCGAGATGAGGCCCGATTCCCCTGCACTGCGTGCAGAGCAATTCCTTGTTGCACATCACATATGAAAGGAGCCTTGATTTCCTTGATGGCACTCCAGAGAAACCCCAAGAACACTGTTTCAAGGCTCGAGGGATCCTGAGGTCACTGTAGCAACACGAAAGAGCTCCGTGGACGAAAAATCAACTCGAGATGAGAGGTTAGTCCCTAACTTCGACTCCAGAGGAATACCACCTTACCACAAGCACCTCAAGAGGAGGCTTCTCTCAGCTCTAGGTATGTGAGAGGGACCCTGATTTTGCAGCCTCAAGTGGAATGGACACTGCGATGCCCTGACGCGAAATAAGGCCGGATATCCCTGCAGTGACTTGAATGCAGGCTCGTCTTGCATCTCCCAAGATGAAAGGATGTCTGAATCCCCTGTGGAGACCACAGAGAAAGACCTAGTTCCCCACCTCATGGCGACCGGAGGCCTCACATCCTTTGAAAACTCCAGAGGTACGTGCAGATCAGTGCCTCCAAAGGAGACGATGCCTGACTCCTCGGGAAACTTGATAGGAGTCCCAGGATTCCTGTAGCACGTGGAAAGGGACCCTTGGTCTCCCGCCTCAGCTGGAGAGGCGTCCCAATTGCCCTGCCAAGCCTCGAGGAGAATCCCGAGTTGTCCCTCGCAACTAGGCAGGAGTCCTGCCATCGCTGAACAAACACGTGTGTGGAAGGGCCATCCCCGTCGTAACTCGAGAATATACCCCAGGTTCCCGCCGCAACTCGAGAAAAACCATGAGACTTCCCCCTCGCCGCGAGATGAGGCCCGATTCCCCTGCCCTGCGTGCAGAGCAATTCCGTGTTGCACATCACACGTGAAAGGAGCCTTGATTTCCTTGATGGCACTCCAGAGAAACCCCAAGAACACTGTTTCAAGGCTAGAGGGATCCTGAGGTCACTGTAGCAACATGAAAGAGCTCTGTGGACAAAAATCAACTCGATTTGAGAGGTTAGTCCCTGGCTTCGACTTCAGAGGAATACGAACTTAAAACAAGCACCTCAAGAGGAGGCTTCTCTCAGCTCTAGGTATGTGAGAGGGACCCTGAGTTGCGGCCTCAAGTGGAATGGACACCGCGATGCCCTGACTCGAAATAAGGCCGGATATCCCTGCAGTGACTTGAATGCAGGCTCGTCTTGCATCTCCAAAGACGAAAGGATGTTTGAATCCCCTGTGGAGACCACAGAGAAAGACCTAGTTCCCCACCTCATCGCGACCGGAGGCCTCACATCCTTTGAAAACTCCAGAGGTACGTGGAGATCAGTGCCTCCAAAGGAAACGATGCCTGATTCCTCGTGAAACTTGATAGGAGTCCCAGGATTCCTGTGGCTCGTGGAAAGGGACCCTTGGTCTCCCGCCTCAGCTGGAGAGGCGTCCCAATTGCCCTGCCAAGCCTCGAGGAGAATCCCGAGTTGTCCCTCGCAACTAGGCAGGAGTCCTGACGTCGCTGAACAAACACGTGGCTGGAAGGGCCATCCCCGTCGTAACTCGAAAATATACCCCAGGTTCCCGCCGCAACTCGAGAAAAACCATGAGACTTCCCCCTCGCCGCGAGATGAGGCCCGATTCCCCTGCACTGCGTGCAGAGCAATTCCGTGTTGCACATCACACATGAAAGGAGCCTTGATTTCCTTGGTGGCACTCCAGAGAAACCCCAAGAACACTGTTTCAAGGCTAGAGGGATCCTGAGGTCACTGTAGCAACACGAAAGAGCTCCGTGGACCAAAAATCAACTCGAGATGAGAGGTTAGTCCCTGGCTTCGACTCCAGAGGAATACCACCTCACCACAAGCACCTCAAGAGGAGGCTTCTCTCAGCTCTAGGTATGTGAGAGGGACCCTGAGTTTGCGGCCTCAAGTGGAATGGACACCGCCATGCCCTGACTCGAAATAAGGCCGGATATCCCTGCAGTGACTTGAATGCAGGCTCGCATTGCATCTCCCAAGACGAAAGGATGTCTGAATCCCCTGTGGAGACCACAGAGAAAGACCTAGTTCCCCACCTCATAGCGACCGGAGGCCTCACATCCTTTGAAAACTCCAGAGGTACGCGGAGATCACTGCCTCCAAAAGAGACGATGCCTGACTCCTCGTGAAACTTGATAGGAGTCCCAGGATTCCTGTGGCACGTGGAAAGGGACACTTGGTCTCCCGCCTCAGCTGGAGAGGCGTCCCAATTTCCCTGCCAAGCCTCGAGGAGAATCCCGAGTGGTCCCTCGCAACGAGGCAGGAGTCCTGCCGTCGCTGAACAAACACGTGGGTGGAAGGGGCATCTCCGTCGTAAGTCGAGAATATACCCCAGGTTCCCCCCGCAACTCGAGAAAAACCATGAGACTTCCCCCTCGCCGCGAGATGAGGCCCGATTCCCCTGCACTGCGTGCAGAGCAATTCCTTGTTGCACATCACATATGAAAGGAGCCTTGATTTCCTTGATGGCACTCCAGAGAAACCCCAAGAACACTGTTTCAAGGCTCGAGGGATCCTGAGGTCACTGTAGCAACACGAAAGAGCTCCGTGGACGAAAAATCAACTCGAGATGAGAGGTTAGTCCCTAACTTCGACTCCAGAGGAATACCACCTTACCACAAGCACCTCAAGAGGAGGCTTCTCTCAGCTCTAGGTATGTGAGAGGGACCCTGATTTTGCAGCCTCAAGTGGAATGGACACTGCGATGCCCTGACGCGAAATAAGGCCGGATATCCCTGCAGTGACTTGAATGCAGGCTCGTCTTGCATCTCCCAAGATGAAAGCATGTCTGAATCCCCTGTGGAGACCACAGAGAAAGACCTAGTTCCCCACCTCATGGCGACCGGAGGCCTCACATCCTTTGAAAACTCCAGAGGTACGTGCAGATCAGTGCCTCCAAAGGAGACGATGCCTGACTCCTCGGGAAACTTGATAGGAGTCCCAGGATTCCTGTGGCACGTGGAAAGGGACCCTTGGTCTCCCGCCTCAGCTGGAGAGGTGTCCCAATTGCCCTGCCAAGCCTCGAGGAGAATCCCGAGTTGTCCCTCGCAACTAGGCAGGAGTCCTGCCATCGGTGAACAAACACGTGGGTGGAAGGGCCATCCCCATCGTAACTCGAGAATATACCCCAGGTTCCCGCCGCAACTCGAGAAAAACCATGAGACTTCCCCCTCGCCGCGAGATGAGGCCTGATTCCCCTGCCCTGCGTGCAGAGCAATTCCGTGTTGCACATCACACGTGAAAGGAGCCTTGATTTCCTTGATGGCACTCCAGAGAAACCCCAAGAACACTTTTTCAAGGCTAGAGGGATCCTGAGGTCACTGTAGCAACATGAAAGAGCTCCGTGGACCAAAAATCAACTCGATTTGAGAGGTTAGTCCCTGGCTTCGACTTCAGAGGAATACGAACTTAAAACAAGCACCTCAAGAGGAGGCTTCTCTCAGCTCTAGGTATGTGAGAGGGACCCTGAGTTGCGGCCTCAAGTAGAATGGACACCGCGATGCCCTGGCTCGAAATAAGGCCGGATATCCCTGCAGTGACTTGAATGCAGGCTCGTCTTGCATCTCCCAAGACGGAAGGATGTCTGAATCCCCTGTGGAGACCACAGAGAAAGACCTAGTTCCCCACCTCATGGCGACCGGAGGCCTCACATCCTTTGAAAACTCCAGAGGTAGGCGGAGATCAGTGCCTCCAAAGGAGACGATGCCTGACTCCTCGTGAAACTTGATAGGAGTCCCAGGATTCCTGTGGCACGTGGAAAGGGACCCTTGGTCTCCCGCCTCAGCAGGAGAGGCGTCCCAATTGCCCTGCCAAGCCTCGAGGAGAATCCCGAGTTGTCCCTCGCAACTAGGCAGGAGTCCTGCCGTTGCTGAACAAACACGTGGTTGGAAGGGCCATCACCGTCGTAACTCGAGAATATACCCCAGGTTCCCGCCACAACTCGAGAAAAACCATGAGACTTCCCCCTCGCCGCGAGATGAGGCCCGATTCCCCTGCACTGCCTGCAGAGCAATTCCGTGTTGCACATCACACATGAAAGGAGCCTTGATTTCCTTGATGGCACTCCAGAGAAACCCCAAGAACACTGTTTCAAGGCTAGAGGGATCCTGAGGTCACTGTAGCAACATGAAAGAGCTCCGTGGACCAAAATTCAACTCGAGATGAGAGGTTAGTCCCTGGCTTCGACTCCAGAGGAATACCACCTCACCACCAGCACCTCAAGAGGAGGCTTCTCTCAGCTCTAGGTATGTGAGAGGGACCCTGAGTTTGCGGCCTCAAGTGGAATGGACACTGCGATGCCCTGACTGGAAAAAAGGCCGGATATCCCTGCAGTGACTTGAATGCAGGCTCGTCTTGCATCTCCCAAAACGAAAGGATTTCTGAATCCCCTGTGGAGACCACAGAGAAAGACCTAGTTCCCCACCTCATCGCGACCGGAGTCCTCACATCCTTTGAAAACTCCAGAGGTACGCGGAGATCAGTGCCTCCAAAGGAGAGGATGCCTGACTCCTCGTGAAACTTGATAGAAGTCCCAGGATTCCTGTAGCACGTGGAAAGGGACCCTTGGTCTCCCGCCTCAGCTGGAGAGGCGTCCCAATTGCCCTGTCAAGCCTCGAGGAGAATCCCGAGTTGTCCGTCGCAACTAGGCAGGAGTCCTGCCGTCGCTGAACAAACACGTGGCTGGAATGGCCATCCCCGTCGTAACTCGAGAATATACCCCAGGTTCCCGCCGCAACTCGAGAAAAACCATGAGACTTGCCCCTCGCCGCGAGATGAGGCCCGATTCCCCTGCACTGCGCGCAGAGCAATTCCGTGTTGCACATCACACATGAAAGGAGCCTTGATTTCCCTGATGGCACTCCAGAGAAACCCAAGAACACTGTTTCAAGGCTACAGGGATCCTGAGGTCACTGTAGCAACACGAAAGAGCTCCGTGGACCAAAAATCAACTCGAGATGAGAGGTTAGTCCCTGGCTTCGACTCCAGAGGAATACCACCTTACCACAAGCACCTCAAGAGGAGGCTTCTCTCAGGTCTAGGTATGTGAGAGGGACCCTGAGTTTGCGGCCTCAAGTGGAATGGACACCGCGATGCCCTGACTCGAAATAAGGCCGGATATCCCTGCAGTGACTTGAATGCAGGCTCGTCTTGCATCTCCCAAAACGAAAGGATGTCTGAATCCCCTGTGGAGACCACAGAGAAAGACCTAGTTCCCCACCTCATCGCGACCGGAGGCCTCACATCGTTTGAAAACTCCAGAGGTACGCGGAGATCAGTGCCTCCAAAGGAGACGATACCTGACTCCTCGTGAAACTTGATAGGAGTCCCAGGATTCCTGTGGCACGTGGAAAGGGACCCTTGGTCTCCCGCCTCAGCAGAAGAGGCGTCCCAATTGCCCTGCCAAGCCTCGAGGAGAATCCCGAGTTGTCCCTCGCAACTAGGCAGGAGTCCTGACGTCGCTGAACAAACACGTGGGTGGAAGGGCCATCCCCGTCGTAACTCGAGAATATACCCCAGGTTCCCGCCGCAACTCGAGAAAAACCATGAGACTTCCCCCTCGCCGCGAGATGAGGCCCGATTCCCCTTCACTGCGTGCAGAGCAATTCCGTGTTGCACATCACACATGAAAGGAGCCTTGATTTCCTTGGTGGCACTCCAGCGAAACCCCAAGAACACTGTTTCAGGCTAGCGGGATCCTGAGGTCACGGCAGCAACACGAAAGAGCTCCGTGGACCAACAATCAACTCGAGATGAGAGGTTATTCCCTGGCTTCGACTCCAGAGGAATACCACCTTACCACAAGCACCTCAAGAGGAGGCTTCTCTCAGCTCTAGCTATGTTCTGAGTTTGCGGCCTCAAGTGGAATGGACACCGCGATGTCCTGACTCGAAATAAGGCCGGATATCCCTGCAGTGACTTGAATGCAGGCTCGTCTTGCATCTCCAAAGACGAAAGGATGTTTGAATCCCCTTTGGAGACCACAGAGAAAGACCTAGTTCCCCACCTCATCGCGACCGGAGGCCTCACATCCTTTGAAAACTTCAGCGGTACGCGGAGATCAGTGCCTCCAAAGGAGACGATGCCTGATTCCTCGTTAAACTTGATAGGAGTCCCAGGATTACTGTGGCTCGTGGAAAGGGACCCTTGGTCTCCCGCCTCAGCTGGAGAGGCGTCCCAATTGCCCTGCCAAGCCTCGAGGAGAATCCCGAGTTGTCCCTCGCAACTAGGCAGGAGTCCTGACGTCGCTGAACAAACACGTGGCTGGAAGGGCCATCCCCGTCGTAACTCGAGAATATACCCCAGGTTCCTGCCGCAACTCGAGAAAAACCATGAGACTTCCCCCTCGCCGCGAGATGAGGCCCGATTCCCCAGCACTGCGTGCAGAGCAATTCCGTGTTGCACATCACACATGAAAGGAGCCTTGATTTCCTTGGTGGCACTCCAGAGAAACCCCAAGAACACTGTTTCAAGGCTAGAGGGATCCTGAGGTCACTGTAGCAACACGAAAGAGCTCCGTGGACCAAAAATCAACTCGAGATGAGAGGTTAGTCCCTGGCTTCGACTCCAGAGGAATACCACGTCACCACAAGCACCTCAAGAGGAGGCTTCTCTCAGCTCTAGGTATGTGAGAGGGACCCTGAGTTTGCGGCCTCAATTGGAATGGACACCGCGATGCCCTGACTCGAAATAAGGCCGGATATCCCTGCAGTGACTTGAATGCAGGCTCGCATTGCATCTCCCAAGACGAAAGGATGTCTGAATACCCTGTGGAGACCACAGAGAAAGACCTAGTTCCCCACCTCATAGCGACCGGAGGCCTCACATCCTTTGAAAACTCCAGAGGTACGCGGAGATCACTGCCTCCAAAGGAGACGATGCCTGACTCCTCGTGAAACTTGATAGGAGTCCCAGGATTCCTGTGGCACGTGGAAAGGGACACTTGGTCTCCCGCCTCAGCTGGAGAGGCGTCCCAATTTCCCTGCCAAGCCTCGAGGAGAATCCCGAGTGGGCCCTCGCAACGAGGCAGGAGTCCTGCCGTCGCTGAACAAACACGTGGGTGGAAGGGGCATCTCCGTCGTAAGTCGAGAATATACCCCAGGTTCCCCCCGCAACTCGAGAAAAACCATGAGACTTCCCCCTCGCCGCGAGATGAGGCCCGATTCCCCTGCACTGCGTGCAGAGCAATTCCTTGTTGCACATCACATATGAAAGGAGCCTTGATTTCCTTGATGGCACTCCAGAGAAACCCCAAGAACACTGTTTCAAGGCTCGAGGGATCCTGAGGTCACTGTAGCAACACGAAAGAGCTCCGTGGACGAAAAATCAACTCGAGATGAGAGGTTAGTCCCTAACTTCGACTCCAGAGGAATACCACCTTACCACAAGCACCTCAAGAGGAGGCTTCTCTCAGCTCTAGGTATGTGAGAGGGACCCTGATTTTGCAGCCTCAAGTGGAATGGACACTGCGATGCCCTGACGCGAAATAAGGCCGGATATCCCTGCAGTGACTTGAATGCAGGCTCGTCTTGCATCTCCCAAGATGAAAGGATGTCTGAATCCCCTGTGGAGACCACAGAGAAAGACCTAGTTCCCCACCTCATGGCGACCGGAGGCCTCACATCCTTTGAAAACTCCAGAGGTACGTGCAGATCAGTGCCTCCAAAGGAGACGATGCCTGACTCCTCGGGAAACTTGATAGGAGTCCCAGGATTCCTGTAGCACGTGGAAAGGGACCCTTGGTCTCCCGCCTCAGCTGGAGAGGCGTCCCAATTGCCCTGCCAAGCCTCGAGGAGAATCCCGAGTTGTCCCTCGCAACTAGGCAGGAGTCCTGCCATCGCTGAACAAACACGTGTGTGGAAGGGCCATCCCCGTCGTAACTCGAGAATATACCCCAGGTTCCCGCCGCAACTCGATAAAAACCATGAGACTTCCCCCTCGCCGCGAGATGAGGCCCGATTCCCCTGCCCTGCGTGCAGAGCAATTCCGTGTTGCACATCACACGTGAAAGGAGCCTTGATTTCCTTGATGGCACTCCAGAGAAACCCCAAGAACACTGTTTCAAGGCTAGAGGGATCCTGAGGTCACTGTAGCAACATGAAAGAGCTCTGTGGACAAAAATCAACTCGATTTGAGAGGTTAGTCCCTGGCTTCGACTTCAGAGGAATACGAACTTAAAACAAGCACCTCAAGAGGAGGCTTCTCTCAGCTCTAGGTATATGAGAGGGACCCTGAGTTGCGGCCTCAAGTGGAATGGACACCGCGATGCCCTGACTCGAAATAAGGCCGGATATCCCTGCAGTGACTTGAATGCAGGCTCGTCTTGCATCTCCAAAGACGAAAGGATGTTTGAATCCCCTGTGGAGACCACAGAGAAAGACCTAGTTCCCCACCTCATCGCGACCGGAGGCCTCACATCCTTTGAAAACTCCAGAGGTACGTGGAGATCAGTGCCTCCAAAGGAAACGATGCCTGATTCCTCGTGAAACTTGATAGGAGTCCCAGGATTCCTGTGGCTCGTGGAAAGGGACCCTTGGTCTCCCGCCTCAGCTGGAGAGGCGTCCCAATTGCCCTGCCAAGCCTCGAGGAGAATCCCGAGTTGTCCCTCGCAACTAGGCAGGAGTCCTGACGTCGCTGAACAAACACGTGGCTGGAAGGGCCATCCCCGTCGTAACTCGAAAATATACCCCAGGTTCCCGCCGCAACTCGAGAAAAACCATGAGACTTCCCCCTCGCCGCGAGATGAGGCCCGATTCCCCTGCACTGCGTGCAGAGCAATTCCGTGTTGCACATCACACATGAAAGGAGCCTTGATTTCCTTGGTGGCACTCCAGAGAAACCCCAAGAACACTGTTTCAAGGCTAGAGGGATCCTGAGGTCACTGTAGCAACACGAAAGAGCTCCGTGGACCAAAAATCAACTCGAGATGAGAGGTTAGTCCCTGGCTTCGACTCCAGAGGAATACCACCTCACCACAAGCACCTCAAGAGGAGGCTTCTCTCAGCTCTAGGTATGTGAGAGGGACCCTGAGTTTGCGGCCTCAAGTGGAATGGACACCGCGATGCCCTGACTCGAAATAAGGCCGGATATCCCTGCAGTGACTTGAATGCAGGCTCGCATTGCATCTCCCAAGACGAAAGGATGTCTGAATCCCCTGTGGAGACCACAGAGAAAGACCTAGTTCCCCACCTCATAGCGACCGGAGGCCTCACATCCTTTGAAAACTCCAGAGGTACGCGGAGATCACTGCCTCCAAAAGAGACGATGCCTGACTCCTCGTGAAACTTGATAGGAGTCCCAGGATTCCTGTGGCACGTGGAAAGGGACACTTGGTCTCCCGCCTCAGCTGGAGAGGCGTCCCAATTTCCCTGCCAAGCCTCGAGGAGAATCCCGAGTGGTCCCTCGCAACGAGGCAGGAGTCCTGCCGTCGCTGAACAAACACGTGGGTGGAAGGGGCATCTCCGTCGTAAGTCGAGAATATACCCCAGGTTCCCCCGCAACTCGAGAAAAACCATGAGACTTCCCCCTCGCCGCGAGATGAGGCCCGATTCCCCTGCACTGCGTGCAGAGCAATTCCTTGTTGCACATCACATATGAAAGGAGCCTTGATTTCCTTGATGGCACTCCAGAGAAACCCCAAGAACACTGTTTCAAGGCTCGAGGGATCCTGAGGTCACTGTAGCAACACGAAAGAGCTCCGTGGACGAAAAATCAACTCGAGATGAGAGGTTAGTCCCTAACTTCGACTCCAGAGGAATACCACCTTACCACAAGCACCTCAAGAGGAGGCTTCTCTCAGCTCTAGGTATGTGAGAGGGACCCTGATTTTGCAGCCTCAAGTGGAATGGACACTGCGATGCCCTGACGCGAAATAAGGCCGGATATCCCTGCAGTGACTTGAATGCAGGCTCGTCTTGCATCTCCCAAGATGAAAGCATGTCTGAATCCCCTGTGGAGACCACAGAGAAAGACCTAGTTCCCCACCTCATGGCGACCGGAGGCCTCACATCCTTTGAAAACTCCAGAGGTACGTGCAGATCAGTGCCTCCAAAGGAGACGATGCCTGACTCCTCGGGAAACTTGATAGGAGTCCCAGGATTCCTGTGGCACGTGGAAAGGGACCCTTGGTCTCCCGCCTCAGCTGGAGAGGTGTCCCAATTGCCCTGCCAAGCCTCGAGGAGAATCCCGAGTTGTCCCTCGCAACTAGGCAGGAGTCCTGCCATCGGTGAACAAACACGTGGGTGGAAGGGCCATCCCCATCGTAACTCGAGAATATACCCCAGGTTCCCGCCGCAACTCGAGAAAAACCATGAGACTTCCCCCTCGCCGCGAGATGAGGCCTGATTCCCCTGCCCTGCGTGCAGAGCAATTCCGTGTTGCACATCACACGTGAAAGGAGCCTTGATTTCCTTGATGGCACTCCAGAGAAACCCCAAGAACACTTTTTCAAGGCTAGAGGGATCCTGAGGTCACTGTAGCAACATGAAAGAGCTCCGTGGACCAAAAATCAACTCGATTTGAGAGGTTAGTCCCTGGCTTCGACTTCAGAGGAATACGAACTTAAAACAAGCACCTCAAGAGGAGGCTTCTCTCAGCTCTAGGTATGTGAGAGGGACCCTGAGTTGCGGCCTCAAGTAGAATGGACACCGCGATGCCCTGGCTCGAAATAAGGCCGGATATCCCTGCAGTGACTTGAATGCAGGCTCGTCTTGCATCTCCCAAGACGGAAGGATGTCTGAATCTCCTGTGGAGACCACAGAGAAAGACCTAGTTCCCCACCTCATCGCGACCGGAGGCCTCACATCCTTTGA